>NC_067248.2:201765599-203015599 GCF_019359855.2 Lolium perenne
GCTGACCATTGACAGCTGCTGGGAACTTAGCGCCGTCCAGCTGCTCCAGCATGTATGCATTACCCTTCAAAACCTGGACGACTTTGTATGGACCATGCCAATTAGGAGACCATTTGCCATACGCTTTATCCTTGGTTCCTAATGGCAACACTGCTTCCCATACTAGATCACCAACTTGAAACTCATTTGGTCTCACCTTCTTATTGTATGCACGAGCTACCCTGGCTTTGTTCTCTTTAATCTTCTCCAACGACCAAAGTCTAAGTTCCGTTGCATCCTCAATAGTATCACTCATCAGAGCTGCATATTCTTCAGCTGTCAAGTCATTCTGAAACGTGACACGTCTTGATCCAGCCGTAATTTCCCAAGGCAATACGGCTTCCTGCCCATAGACGAGCTGGTATGGCGAAGTTTTTATAGCTCCATGGCATGACATGCGATAGGCCCACAAAGCTTCTGACAATGTTTCATGCCAAACCCTAGGGTTCTCGTCAATTTTCCTCTTAATCAGCTTGATCAGGCTCTGATTGGACGCTTCAGCTTGCCCGTTGGCTTGAGCATAGTATGGAGATGATCGGATCAGCTTAATTCCCATCTCATCACAGAATTTTCTGAATTCCTTAGAGATGAAGACCGAACCTCCATCGGTCGTGATGGTTTGAGGAATCCCGAACCTATGAATGACGTGTTCCTTCACAAATTTGATAACATCTTCTGATTTTACCTTCTTCATAGGGACGGCCTCCACCCATTTGGTGAAGTAATCTGTAATGGCCAGGATCCACTCGTGACCTTTGCTCGACGCAGGATGGATTTTGCCGATCATATCCATGCCCCACCCTCGGAATGGCCAAGGCTTGATGATGGGATTCATTGCTGACGCGGGTACCATCTGAATCTTCCCGAACATCTGACACGCTTGACATCCCTTGTAGTACTTGAAGCAATCCTCAAGCATGGTGGGCCAATAAAACCCTGATCGCCTGATCAGCCACTTCATTTTATGAGCCGATTGGTGAGTTCCACAGGCGCCTTCATGCACCTCATGCAGGAGCCGATTAGACTCAGTTGGTACTGGCCGATTTTCCTATCGGCCCCTCACATTTCACCGCCCATGTATCGCACATGTTCCTCTGATTATGTGCCCCCCGAGCCGAATCTGTCAGGTTACTGCAGATATCGGCTCTGCAGTTATCCAAAGAACTATACCTGAACATCGGCTCTGCAGACATGACCAATGCCGATTTCTTTGAGCTCATCAGCCGATGTAAACCCATACCCTAGCTTTCCATCACCTGTTAGATCGACACTGAACACAGGGAAAACGTGTGGTAAGGATAATATGGGCCGATTGCTGGAATCGGCCCCCATTTTGATTGCATTGCTCAATGAAGGTTTACATCGAGTTCGTGTTTTATCACAACTACGTGACGTGCTTGATACAAGATCATCACTTTTTATTTTTTGGGGCCGATCACAAGGATCGGCCTTCCCGTGTACGTCCATAGACTTTGCTCTTGTTACACGGTCAGGCCGGTGGATAAGACCAGCCTCACCCCGTTTTTTGTCACGTCGATGTACTCGCAGTCGTCCAAAGTGATGCCTGAGAGTGGCTCTTGGCCTGCCGCCTCCCAAACGTTCATGCCAGCCGTTGAAATCTCGGCTGAGTCATCTGCGTGGACGACATCTACTTCATCTCCATCCCACTGTATTAAACATTGGTGCATCGTGGATGGAATGCAACAGTTGGCGTGGATCCAATCCCTCCCTAGCAGGACAGCATAGGTGCTCTTGCTATCGACGATGAAGAATGTTGTAGGGATGGTTTTCCTCCCTACGGTCAGATCCACGTTCAGAACACCTTGTGCTTCAGATGCTTGGCCGTTGAAATCGCTCAGTGTAACGTTGGTCTTGATCAGATCTGAGCTAGAGCGTCTCAACCGACGTAGCATGGAGTATGGCATGATGTTGACTGCCGCTCCGGTGTCCACCAGCATCTTGTTGACAGGCTGCCCATTGATGTAACCTCGTAGGTACAGGGCCTTCAAGTGTCTGTAGCTTCTTTCTCGTGGCTTCTCGAAGATAACTGGCCGTGGGCCGCAGTCAAGTTGTGCCACATGTGCTTCGTCTAATCCTGGAGCACAAAACTCCGCTGGAAGGATGAACACCATGTTTGTACCAGCCGATGTCTCATCATCGGCTTTCCTTTGCTTGGGGCGCCACTCCATTTTTTGTGGTCGACCCTCTTCATCCAGGGTTCGTTGAATTTTCGCGGCCAGATCGGGCCGCGCCTTCCTCAACGTGTGCAGGTATAACCTTTCGGCTTCTTCCAAGCCACGTAGTCACTGAACCCTACGCTTTTGGGAACGGCTGAGTCCATCAGGGCACCACCTTGGCCGGTGGTACTTATCTTCTTCTTCTTCATCGTCATCTTCCAACTCCTCGAGATCTTCCTCCCGAGAGGACTCAGCTTGCTTGTTCCGAGATGGGAGAGGTCCTAGACGCTTGAATACTGACACGTCTCTGGTGCTCTTCTTCTTCTGCCTACATTCTGGGCAGTTGCCGATTGTAGGCAATCGGCTCATTCCTGAATCCCAGCAGTGTTTGAAGAAGGGACAGTTCCAGTGCTTGTCCACGTCGTCTTGCTCTCTTGACTTGTTCTTGGCACGGCGCTCATATTTCTCCTCGTCTCGATCATGCCGACGCTGTCTCCTGGCGTCCCTGCTAGCCAGACAATCTCTTTCATCGTCGTCGCTGTTTCGTCGGCGTTGGTCGTACTGACTCACATATTTGTTGAGGAGATGGTCAGAGAGAGGTCGTTGATATCGCACATTCTTCACCTCTCCCTCTATGATGTAGCGCTTGCCATCGTGTCGGAGCCGATCGCGTGGAACGGCTTCTTCCTTGTCCTTGCTACGAGAGCGGCTGCCCTCGTCTCTGTCCTTACCAGAGTGGTGCCCAGGCCCTACCATGTTAATACTAAACGAGAAACCTGGCTGGCACCTCCCAGGGTAAGTGCACTCCACCATGTTAACGGCGGGGAAGGGGTGCGTGTCGACTTTCATGGCGTACTGGCTAAAGATTAGACGCCCTTGTTCTATCGCCATTTGGATCTGCTGACGCCACACCCTGCAGTCGTTGGTGGTATGGGTGAACGTGTTATGCCACTTGCAGTATGGCTTTCTGTTCAACTCCTGTGCCGTGGGGGTTTTGAGGCCTTCGGGTAACTTTAGCTACTTCTCCTTGAGTAAGAGGTCGAAAATTTGCTCAGCTTTGGTCACGTCGAAGTCAAACCCTTTTGGAGGACCTTGTGGCTTAACCCACTTGCAGGACACGGGGCTTGCCCCCCGAGTCCATTCAGCCACTGCTATCTCTTGATCTCCCGCAGAGCCTTCATCTTCATCTGCCTCAACCAGGACTACCGCACGCTTGAATTTGTCCTGGTACAAGTCTGGGTGGCGCTGTTCATATAATGACAGTTTCTGAACCATATGCGCCAGCGAAGGGTAGTCTGCTTGGGAAGCCATATCCTTGATTGGCGATGCAAGACCCACCACCGCCAACTCGACTGCTTCTTTTTCAGTCAAACGAGCCGAATAGCATCGGTTCCTAACGGTCCTGAAGCGCTGGACGTACTCTGACACTGTTTCTCCGCGCTTCTGACGTACTTGTGCTAGATCGACAATGCCAGCCTCGGAAGCCTCTGAATGATACTGCATGTGGAACTGTTCTTCCAACTGCTTCCAAGTCCGGATTGAGTCTGGTGGCAGCGACGTGTACCACCCGAAAGCCGATCATGTGAGGGACTGTGCGAAGAACCTCACACGTAGTTCATCTAATGCTGAGATCGTGCCCAGCTGCGCCAAATATCGGCTCACATGCTCGATTGAACTGGAGCCATCTGACCCACTAAACTTGGAGAATTCAGGGAGCCGATATTTGGGTGGTAGTGGGATCAAATCGTACTCGTTGGGGTATGGCTTGGAATAGCCGATTGCCCTCCTTTTCGGCACCATGCCGAACTGGTCTCTCAAGATTGTACTGATCTGATCCGCGGTGGTGGCTGCAGGAGTGGAGCTCTGAAGATTCGCTGGAGTGGCGTACTTAGCCAGCCACGCTTGCTTCTCAAGCTCTGAGCTACCTGCAGGAGTTGAGCTTTGGAGGTTTGTTTGCGTGGCATACTTGGCTAGCCACGTCTGCTTCTCACGATCTGAGCCAGCTGCCGAAGTTGAGTTCTGGAGGTTCGTCGGAGTGGCGTACTTAGCTAGCCACTTCTGCTTCTCAAGTTCTGATCCAGAAGCTCCTCCTGCTGTCCCAGAAGTCCCTGCTGTTGTAGTCTGGTTCGTGAGTGCCCAGCTACTGCAGTCTGGCACGTATGTGCATGTGTATCCGTGAGGGGTCTCCTTAGGCGCCTCATACAAGAACTGGTAATCACTAGGGTCACCACCGATCTTGTGGACGACGAATGCCGGTGAACTCGGCACTTCTGGTGCTGCCAACGCGAATGGCAGCGGTGGTCGGGACTGGAGTGGAATTTCTCCTTGGTGCGTCCCTAGAGCAGGTCCTGACGGAGAGTACTGATGCCTCATGATTTCCTGGATCACCCGAAGGGCGACACGCTCCAAAGTGTTCACTAGGCTCTCAGAATGGCGGTGTAGCGAATGCGCTACCATGAAATTAATCTCCTGACGCAGAGACCTGGTGCGTTCTTCTGAAGGGGTAGACAGGTCCACTCCATCGAGCGCGCCTTCAGGCGAGAACCCTTTCCACCTGATGCCGTATGAGCGGGTCCTCTGGAAAGAGCCGATGAGGTCGGTTTCGAGGATAGCTTTGACCTCGTCATACTTCTTCTTGAGCTCCTCGGTCAGATCCTTGTACGTGACTGGAGTGCCTTCCGCCATCTCAGATGTAGATGGTGATGCAGTTGATGTCGAAGACCGTCCCACCGGGCGTGCCAGAATGTGTTGGCGTCAGAAACCCACCGGCAAGCAGCGACGGGCAACACGTAGAGCCGGGAACAACTCAGAGCTGCGGCTGGCGCTGGTCCCTCGAGCGACGGCCCGCAAAGCCTCTGGTACACACGTCCCGATGCTGGTGCAAGGGCGTGCCACCTGATCTATACCTGATCAGGAAGGTGATGGATTTGCTTCGCTTAGTTTCCTGCATGGCATACACGTAAACATTAAATACGAGCCTCGATCGGCTCTCAGGTTGTCCTGTGAATCGGCTCAAGGAGCCGATCCACCCATGGTTCGTATGAGGTCTATGATCACATGGTGGTCCTGCTTGATCGATATATAGCTAAAACGACCTACGACGATCTAGGGTTTTCACCACATAATCGGAACATCCTACTCGTGATTGAGCCTGGCAGCCACGCACAGTGATAATGAACCAACCCTAGACAAGGCCTAAAAACCAACATGAAGTTGATCCCCGGAACATCTTGTCTAGGGCTAGCAAACTACACCCTACGTGCTACTGGATCCTTCAACCCGTTTGCAAGGCCTAACTATGCAGATATTAAACTAATCCTTGAAGAACAAGGAGCAATCATAACGGATCGGATCTACTAGATAATGATCAAGCAAGGTGCCGCCCTTATACCTAAGATAGGCGTAAGGGCGGCTAGACGTCTAAGGGTTGCATGGACGAAAGCATGTATCGTGGTAAAACAATGCTAACCCTAACACATCTATGATAACTACGTTGCTCGCCATCAATAAGGCTTCAGCACGAGCAACGCATGATAAACGAATAAACTTGTACTGCCTAGATCGCAAGATGCGATCTAGGTAGCATGATGCTTACCCGGAAGAAACCCTCGAAACAAAGGGGTTGGCGATGCGCCTAGATTGGTTTGTGATGAACGTGATTGTTGTTTTTCTCAATAACCCTAGATACATATTTATAGTCCGTAGACTTTCTAACGTGGGAATAATCCCAACGGTGCACGAGCCAAACTCTAACTAACCGACACGTATCCTACTATGTTTACAGATACAAGGGCAAACTAGCCCAAACTTCATGTACAAGGCCGGTTCACGTATTTCTTCCATGTATATTCTTCAAGCCCAATCTTGAACGCGGCCCACCTCTGATCCGGTTAAATTCTGGTGATAACAAAACGTCGATAAACGATGATACGCGTACAGCACGCTTCCGTTGGGAACCCCAAGAGGAAGGTGTGATGCGTACAGCGGCAAGTTTTCCCTCAGTATGAAACCAAGATTTATCGAACCAGTAGGAGCCAAGAAGCACGTTGAAGGTTGATGGCGGCGAGATGTAGTGCGGCGCAACACCAGGGATTCCGGCGCCAACGTGGAACCTGCACAACACAAACCAAGTACTTTGCCCCAACGAAACAGCGAGGTTGTCAATCTCACCGGCTTGCTGTAACAAAGGATTAGATGTATAGTGTGGATGATGATTGTTTGCAGAAAACAGTAGAACAGTTGCAGTAGATTGTATTTCAGTATAGAGAATTGGACCGGGGTCCACAGTTCACTAGAGGTGTCTCTCCCATAAGATAAATAGCATGTTGGGTGAACAAATTACAGTTGGGCAATTGACAAATAGAGAGGGCATGACCATGCACATACATATTATGATGAGTATAGTAAGATTTAATTGGGCATTACGACAAAGTACATAGACCGCTATCCAGCATGCATCTATGCCTAAAAAGTCCACCTTCAGGTTATCATCCGAACCCCCTCCAGTATTAAGTTGCTAACAACAGACAATTGCATTAAGTATTGTGCGTAATATAATCAGTAACTACATCCCCGAACATAGCACCAATGTTTTATCCCTAGTGGCAACAGCACATCCATAATCTTAGAGGTTTCTGTCACTCCCCCAGATTCACGGAGACATGAACCCACTATCGAGCATAAATACTCCCTCTTGGAGTTACAAGCATCTACTTGGCCAGAGCATCTACTAGTAACGGAGAGCATGCAAGATCATAAACAACACATAGATATAAATTGATAATCAACATAACATGGTATTCTCTATTCATCGGATCCCAACAAACACAACATATAGAATTACAGATAGATGATCTTGATCATGTTCGGCAGCTCACAAGACCCGACAATTAAGCACAATGGGGAGAAGACAACCATCTAGCTACTGCTATGGACCCATAGTCCAGGGGTAGACTACTCACACATCACTCCGGAGGCGACCATGGCGGCGTAGAGTCCTCCGGGAGATGATTCCCCTCTCCGGCAGGGTGCCGGAGGCGATCTCCTGAATCCCCCGAGATGGGATTGGCGGCGGCGGCGTCTCTGGAAGGTTTTCCGTATCATGGCTCTCGGTACTGGGGGTTTCGCGACGAAGGCTATTTGTAGGCGGAAGGGCAGGTCAAGGGGCGTCACGAGGGGCCCACACCCTAGGTCGGCGCGGCCAGGGCTTGGGCCGCGCCGCCCTATGGTTTGGCCACCTCGTGGCCCCACTTCGTTGACTCTTCGGTCTTCTGGAAGCTTCGTGGCAAAATAGGACCCTGGGCGTTGATTTTGTCCAATTCCGAGAATATTTCCTTACTAGGATTTCTGAAACCAAAAACAGCAGAAAACAAAGAATCGGCACTTCGGCATCTTGTTAATAGGTTAGTTCCAGAAAATGCACGAATATGACATAAAGTGTGCATAAAACATGTAGATATCATCAATAATGTGGCATGGAACATAAGAAATTATCGATACGTCGGAGACGTATCAAACGACGATCTTCAATTGGAAGTAGCAACCACCTCCGGCGTCGAGGTATATATATACATTGATCCTCTGGTGATACAAACTAACTGATTTGAATAAATATGTGTGTACTAACGCGCGCGACTCTCTTTCTTATTTTAGCCCTCGGCCGGATCGTCGAAACAATCGAGTACGTCGTCAAAGCGTGGCGCAACCAAGACGATGAAACCAGGAGAAACATGCACCATCGAGGTTGTCGAGGAAGCAACCGGCAGGCCGCTGGAGCCCCGCAAGAACGCCACCAAGTTTGTCAGCCAATGCGGAGCCATTGTTAGAGACAACGTCTCGATCACCGTCCAGGAGTGGAATCAGCCAAAGAAGGCACGTCTTGGTTTCACTTTTGTCGATAAGAGAACAAAAAAAGATTGCTTCAACAAGCTTATGGAACATTTCGTTCTACCTCCGGAATACCAAAAATTCGATGAGGAGGGTAACAAGATTGAGGAAAACAAGGAGAGGAGGAGGCTAGTCAAACAGTTCGCTCTTCATAAGATGTCCGACGCATTCCGTAAATACAAGCAAAATCTAGCCCATGACTTTGTCAAGCAGAACAAGACTCCGGATTTCAAAGGACAATATGAGAAACTGCAACATGATTGGCCAGAATTTGTGAAGCAAAAGAAATCGGAGCAGTTCCTTCAAATATCGAAAAAAATAAGGAAAATGCGGCTAAGAAGGAGTACAATCATATTATGGGGCCAGGAGGGTATCGCCTTTGGGAGCCTAGGTGGGAAAAGATGGAGAACGAGCTGAGGGCGCGAGGAATCCGTCCAGGTACGGAGGGATGGGACCCAAGGGCCAAAAGCTGGTGGTACGAGCATGGGGGATCGCTGAACCCGGAGACAGGGGAGTGTGTTTACCAGGGCAAAATAATTAAACCCACCCAAAAGCTTATTGAGGCAATGAGGGATGCTCAAGAGGGGAGGATCAAGTTCAACAGAGAGAACGACGCCCTGGCAAAAGCCCTCGGGAATCCTGAACACGGAGGACATGTACGAGGCATGGGGCACATTCCGTGGAAAGTAGAGTTCCCCCAGAACGATGACCCGTACGGTTACAGAAGCCGTAAGAGAAAGATGGATCGGGAAGCAGATGTTGTGGCGTGGTTGGCATCGGAAATGGATGTGATGAAGAAAACCGTGAGTGTACTAGTAGCCGAAAGAGATGCAGCTCGGGCGCAGCATGAAGAACATCCATTGGATCTCGGAAGCCAGCAGCGGAGAAGCAGCGTGGCTTCCACGGAGGCCCCATCGGCTGGTGTACCGACGATCAAAATTACTGCACCGGAGCCTCCTCGCTACCCCGTGGACGATATAAAGGAGATGAAAGAATGTCATCTGTATTATCCTATCGGGAACATGTCCATGAAGGTAGCCATCGGCAGTGCTTTACCACCTGGAGCACTCCACCACAACAACCCCATTCAAGATGGCTATGCTCGTGTCACGGTGGAGGACATAGTCCATGGGTTTGAGGACCTGGACATTGACATTGCTACACCTGAAGGGGCGAGAAGACTTGGAGATGTCAAGCGCCAGTTCATTCTATGGCAAAAGAAGTTTATCAAGTTTCCAGGCGAGGCGCCAACAAGTCCACCCCCCTACGGTGGTGGTGGTGGCGGCGGTGGCGGTGGTGGTGGTGCTTCACCTACACCTCCTTCACGTCAGCTGACGCCGCCCCCCAATTCACCTCCGGCGGGTAAGCAGCCGCCGCCCCCTAGTCCGCCCCGGGCGGGTAAGCAGACGCCGCCCCCCAATCCACCTCCGGCGAAGAAGCAGAAGCAGCAGTCCTGGATTATTAACCCGGACCCTTATGTACCTAAGATAACAAAGGTACCGGAGCCATCACTGAAGCCTCTCCCCACGAGGCCTTGGGAACGTAGTGCCGAGGAAGTCGAGGCGGCCGCGACTGCTGAATATGAGAAATGGAAGGTGGACTGCAAGAAGAAAAGAGAGCCCGAGCCCAAGCCAGTATTTTTTGATGAGCAAAAGAAGTGGGCTAAGTCATTTTTGAACATACCGTCCCAAGCCGCGAAGAATCTGCCTGACGACTATGCACGTGAACTTCATAATCAGGCACGCATGTTCAAGGAGAAGAAAGAGGAGGCCGAGAAAGCGGAATTACAAAGTGCACAAAGCGGGAAACGAGTTGCCCAGCTCGGGGAACAAAGTAAACAATCGATTGCCCCGCTTATAGTGACAGCCGCCGGTCCGGATGCCCCCGATATCAGAGAAGCTGCGGCAGACAGGGGATTGACCGTAACGAGTGCCAGAGAACAAGCGGCCAACTTAGGTATTACTCTTCGTGAACTGTTAGGCCTTGATGAGGCGCCAGTGAAGGAGGTAGTACTTACATATGTGAAGAATGGGCCTCTCGTCGAGCCTGCGCAGGAAGAGGATCTACCTCCACAAATGAAAGGTCTGCTGAAATGGTACAAGGGTTACATAGAAAATAAAAACGCCAAAGATTATGTTTATGCGGAAGTTGGATATGAGCATCACTTCAAACATTACTCTGTACAAATTCATCTGAGTGAATTGTTCCAGCTTTTCAATCTGCGCGAGCTCGACAAATCTATCATCAGTTGCTACGTTCTGTAAGTGATTTATTTCTACCCCATCTCGTTCATATTGCATGCACTATATATATATATATGTCCTAACTATATTGTTGTGTCCGCTATTATACATGCAGATTGAAGATTAAGGAATGCAGAGTAAGGAACATCCATGATGTTGGGTTCATTGACCCACACATCGTTAATGGATATACGTTACAGCATCACCCCGCCGACGTGGAGGAAGACCTGTGGCGGTTTCTTGATAAGCAGGAACTCAAAAGTGATATTCTATTTCCTTACCATTTTGGGTGAGTGTTTATGTCTTGAGCACATTCTCTTTTGTTTACTCCATGCATGGTATGTGGCCGGCTAATCGATGAGTTATGCATGACGTACTGTGCATGTATCGTGTCCGCAGGTTCCACTGGATTCTGCTAGTAATTAAAGTTGACAAATCAGAATGTCTCGTCCACGACTCTCTGAATATGGATAAGGCGCTTTGGGCTGACAAATGATTCAAAAGTAATTGTTTTCATTCATTTGCGCTCTATATCGATCGGCCTATTTCGTTCATTTCCTAATTAAGCTTCAAGTAATTAACTAATAACTCTCTTGTTCATTTAATTTTCTTTGCCTCGTAGGGTTTGGAGACGGTTCTCAGATACAAAGGTCGGTGAATTCAAAAAAGAGCTACATTTCATGCGGTCAAAGGCTAAGAATGGTGGCGATATTCAGCCACCGGGAACCAATCTGTGTGGATACTATGTCTGTGAGATGATCCGGAGATACACCTCTGAGCGCGTTCCGAGTGATCTCAATGCTCAGAGGAATAACCTCCGGATGATGCTTAGTCCAGAAGCTCGCTTCCGACCACTTCAAGAGGAACTAGCTGGATGGTTCAGGAGGGAAGTCCTCGATCCTAAAGGAGAACACCATTGCGAGGACGTAGAACTATACATGCATTAAATTATGTATGGAAACTTGTTCAAACTTGTATATGGTCATCCGATGATATTGAATATATATTGTATATTCCTCTTGAATTCTTTTTGGTTCTAATTTCAAATTTGTTTGAAATTATACATTCATATGCATGTATATATGTAGTACCGTAGAATATGTGAAACTCCTTCAAAATTACAATAAAGCACAAAAGAAATAAAACAATACAAATTAAACAGAAAACAGGTTTAGGGGGGGCCTAAAACCCTAAACCTGCGGCGGCCTTTAGTCGCGGTTGGCCAGAAGAACCGCGACTAAAGGTCCTCCGCCCCGACGGTCGCCTGGCGCCCACGTGGACGGGCCTTTAGTCGCGGTTCGTAAGCAACCGCGACTAAAGGGGGGGGCCTTTAGTCGCGCTTAATTGGTCGCGGTTGCGCAACCGCGACTAATGGCAGTTGCGAACCGCGACCAAAGGCCCTTTTTCCACTAGTGCATTCGTGAATTACAATATAAAAAGTCCTGAAAAAGGTAACCCAGATTGGAGTAATAATGTGAGCATATCTATCTTCCATGCTTGTCAAAACTGAAATTAGCATACAACCTTGATGTGATGCACATTAAGAAGAACATATGTCCCCCGCAAAAAAAAGAACATATGTCACACATTCAGACCAACATGTGTTAGACTATACTTTGGACTCTTCTAGAGATAGATGGGAACAAAGAGGATACAGCAATCACAAGAATAATTTGAAAAGATGAATTGGAATCATGTCAGGCATGCACATAGAACCTGATGGAAAGAATAGATTTTTGAACCAAAAGCCTATTAGAATCTGTTTAAGTAAAAAACATAATAGAACTATGTGAGATTTTCCTAGTAATGTAAGAAGATATGGATGTTGAAACATGTGGAACGCATGGGCACAATCCATTGTTGAGTTTGTTATTTTTTCACAAAATTGTGGTCAAAACCATTAGACTTGATGTTCTTGGGCGAAGGATGGTATTTCTATAATCCGTACTAAGATCAAGGAAACTTTTCGCTATAGAGGAAAGCAAAAACAGGTAAATTGTAGAGGCATGTGTGGTGGATGAGTTCTTGAAATTTTTCTTCATATATTTCATTAACAATGATATAATAATAAAACATATGAAACAATTATGGGAACAAATTAAGTACTTATGTTTATGAGTAAGGAAGTTTTTTAGTTGCTGCAACATGTTTTGGGTCATGCACATTCAATTATGTGATAGTGTGTATAACCAGATCATTTTTTGTGTGCTTAGTTAATTTACTCAAGTAAGGAATACATAGAGTGAGTTGTATTGTCATCATTATAAAAATTACTACCTTCGTTCCAGATTATAAGATGTTCAGGGTAGGTTAACATACCTTATAAGCTGAAACAAAGTTATTATATAGGTGGCTCTTACAGGAAATTAATTTTGATGTTATAGTTTTGCTTGTGTTTTTGTAGAGTTTTCCAAAAATAAATAAATAATTATGGCTTATGTTTATGAGTTAGGAAGTTTTTTAGTTGCCGCAAGATGTTTTGGGTCATGCACACTTTTTTTTGTATTTGTACTGTGTATACCCAAATCGTTTGGTGTGTGCTTACTGAATTTCCTGAAGTATAGGAGTACATAGAGTTCTATTGTCATCATTATCGAGGAGACACTTGAAAAGAAAATTCCCACATTGTTTGAGACCAAAAAATCACAGGATGTGTGCTTGCTAGGATTCTTGCATCTTTTCCTATTGAAGCGAACCAAACAAGAAAGTTCACAAAGTTCTTGCATTTCACAGTCCTATGTTTTGTACATGCATTTACATCTAATTTCTATGTTTTTCTCTTCCAATGCTTTTACAATCACACAAACTAAGGAAGGCATGGCGATGTATATATATATGCAGGTGTGAAACTATGTTTGGGGCCTCCGCACCCAACTCCAAAAGGAAATTGTTTGGAAATTTTTGGCTAGAAATACCTCAAATTGCCCAATTTGTTCCCCCCTCCAACCACTTGGACCATGATCCGCCATTGTATATGTGTGTATTTTATATGTGCATTGCAAAGAACCAGAGTCCCTTAAGGGATGTGGGAGGAGGATGATGTGTCCACTATAGAAAGACTAATTATAAATGGCATGGGGGCTTTCTAGGATCCTTGTAGCTTCCAAAAAGATCTTTTCTTCCTGCCATATTCTCTAGTAAATAATAAACACCATTATATTTTTAGGCCGGCTGAAAAAGCCAATGAGAGTCTATTACTCCTAAAGGTGTCACATAAGAGTTAAGATAAATAAAACAAATCACTGGCCCCTCACATTCATAAATTTTGGCAATAAGACAATACATGTGCATATTTATTATGAAGAAAAACGATGTATCATCACACCACTGAAAATTGAACTCAGCAATATCAACCGTTCATAGTTTATATAGTATACAACTTTGACTCATAATCATGGGGAGTAGGATGATGGTGGCCATTATTGAAAGACTTGCTGATACGTTTCATGTCCTAATCTACTTATTTTCTTGAACAAAAAAGAGAGAGTTAAATGATGCCAACTCCCGACGCTAGAGCTGGCACGAGGGTTCAATATTTTCCACACATAAGGCTAGTCATCAAACCCGAAACCTGTCCATGTTCTTGTGTTTGCTTAGCGGCCTCCATCCTCGCGAAAAATAACCACTTTATAAATAGCCTACAAAGAAAGACATATGAGACAAGAAGTCAAGAACCTGATACAGAACGTCTAAAAGAGAACCTAACCCACCCACGCACCCACGCGGCCCTGGCGGCGGCAGCGCCACGCCGCCCAGGGAATCCGACGATGAGCCCCTCCAGCGCCCTCTCCTCCGTCCTCTCCTCCCTCCGCCGCCGCCAAAGGCGTCACTGGCCAAAGGCTGCTCGGCATGGCGGCGGCCGGGCGCCCGCTAGGAGTGGCCAGGGGTGAGAGGCGGCGCCCTCCACACCTATGTATCTTCTGAGATGCGTGACGCGACGTCGGCCGGAGCTGCTCGCGGTGGCGAAGTCTCGACCTCCTCTTCGACGGTGACGACGGTCGGCAGCGCTGCTGCATCTTCTGGGCATCGGGGCGGTGGCCCCGGGCATCGTTGTGGCGCCTTTCTCCTCTGGAGGAGGACGGCCAAGATGGGATCGAGTGTGGGGGATCTTGGGATCCAACACTGATCTCCGGTAGTGAGGATCCTGACAGGGATGAGCTTGGAGTGACGGGGCAACCGGTGAGAACCGCACCTCGACCTCGGTCCTGGTGGATGACGGCGGCGTCGCTTGACGTCGTTACCTTGTCGGAGGCATCATCTTTGTGTGTCTCGTCATTTTTCTCGGCTTGACATGAATAATGGTGGCTGTCCTAGGATTCCTCTCGCGCCAAGTGTAGATCGGTCAGATGCTTCTTCCTGCCGGGTTGGCTGGATTGTCATGTTCCAAAAGGACCTGCCGACGAAATTCATTGTGCGATCAATGCCTGAAGATTGCTGGATTGGGTGCTTTCGGTCATGCGCACCTATATTTTTTTATCTGACCGTTTGGTTTCAGAGGGAGCGCTTCGAAACTCTGATGGTTGTTAATATCATGGAGTTTCCTTTCCATGGTGCTAGCTGAGAAGGTCATGAAAACCGAGATTTGTGGAAGAGGAGGAATTAGCTTGGAGCTTCGTGACTTCGAACATGGAATTGTATGTGGGGACGACTGCACGGGAGAAGTTCAGAGTTCTATGTTTTAGGGTGAAATCCAAGGTCTGGCCTTAACTGGTTGTGCCTGGCAATGTTTTTGTTGAAGGCATTATTTTGAGAGATAGGACTTTTTTCAGGGTGAAAACCTAAGATCTATGATCGGGCGACGACAGCGTTTGTGCACTGTTTCCTTCTTGGAGACGTCACTTATGTAGAAGCTGATCTTTTGGTGTTGTCTTGGTGGTGTCAGAGTTGCTGTTTAGAGTTTTCAATCTCTGTAACGGGACTTTTCTTTTTGTAATTCTTCAATCTTTTTTGGCTGTGTGCATCCTTTATGCTATTAGGGCATGATGTTGTTGCAGAGACTAGGTGTAATTGGTATCAACGTGATATTAATATATGCTCTTTATCGGAAAAAAGAAAGACATACAAAGGTAGTGCTCAAGGACTAGCTGAATTCTAATTGTTCGAAGGGTCCATGCCAAGCACCCAAGTTCAAGCCACAAGAGCCTCCAACCACAGCTCGTGGTGTTATTGATGATGTCATAGAAGCTTAGAATGTTCGCGGGGCACCTAAGAAGTGTAAGTAGTTAAGCTAACACAACTCCAAAGAACCGGACCATCATGCAGGAGAATAATACTCCCTCCGTTCCATAATCCTTGTTAGTGTTTAACTTTAAATTTGCACTAAAACCGCGACAATAATTACGGAACGGGTGAGTATGTAGTTGCTATCCCGTTCTATGCCACATAGTTGACACAGCCCATCGCCTACACCGTGAGTCCATGACACCCTCTGAGCCTCTAAACTAAAGGGGATGCAAACCATGATCAATTACAAGACGAAGATCTCCATCTTGAGGAGAAGCATGGCACACCAAAGATTGAAAACGGGCCTCGGACCGAGGTCCGGAGAGCTTTTGGTACAAGGAGTTCACCGAGAACCTGCCGGATGGCTTCAAATGCGGAGATCGAGTCCTGCCCATCCGCAAAGTAAACACCAGCCAGATTTGCCGCCAGATAGTCATTTCATTCACACGGCCACTTGAGGCCAAAGTTCTGTGGTGGACATCAGGCTAGGTTACATAAATATAAGAATTTTTCTTGGGATTTTATTCCAAGCTGATTCTTCCTTTTCCACAACCTTTTCCCTTGTGCGTCCCCAGCACAACCACCTGTTGCTACCTCGCCATCACTTCAAATTATTACAGTTATTCAGTTGGTATCACCATCCCAATAACGACAGAGGAAGGTAATAGCTCACGTGTTTGTTGCACTGAACAGAACAAACAGTTGCAGCGACAGGAGGACCCTATCCTACTGGAAGGCCTATTGGACCACACACCAAAAGAAAACCACCCACAGATCTGCTATACAAGATCGAATTATTGATGCTGCTTAGCTATCTCGAGGCAATGATGCTACACCTGCAGCTGTTTCACTGCATGCCTAGACCCTTTAATCGATCCATGTACCTTGTGCAGTAACTTCTTCACATATCGTATGCAGCCATGCTTGTTGGGAAACCGTACGTATATATTTATCTTGCTACTTGTTCCATTTCTAGTCTTTACACATGATAAATAACTCATGTCTCAGTAAATAAGTTAGTAGAAGAGAAGAACAAAGGGAAGAGGAAGAGGAAGCACGGAGGGCGGAACATGGTTTTAGTGTCCAAATGAGTCTAGACATGAGCTCTCACCGAGAACAAACATCACAGGAACTCAAAAAGGGATTAATTAATAAGGAGAATCGACTATAAGTTTGCAGTGACAAAGAACCTCGATCAATCCAGCACCATCAGAGCTTGAGGGACAGGTCGATTTCCTCGGCGATGAGGTCACGGCCGCGAGCCGGCTCCGGCGGCGCCGCCGCCCTCCAGTAAGAGTGCACGGAGCTCCCCGTAGCATTGCTCCCTCCCTTGGCGGCCTCGCCGGCGTGGCGACGAGCGGCGGCGAGCTCCCTCGTGCGCTTGGCGACGCTGCGCTCGAACTTGTGAGCGTTCTGGTGGCCGCCCAGCGCCTGGGACGAGTAGAACTTCTTGTCGCAGTAGGTGCAGGTGAAGTAGCCCACCGGCTCCGGCGACGATGTACGATGCAGGGACAGGTTCAGGTCGATGTCGCCCTCTCCTTCCCCAACGCCGCCGTTGGGCTCCATGGCAGCTCTAAGGTCTAGTACGTAGTGGTAGAGGTCTCTAGCAACCTAGATAGTGTATTCTAGTTGTCTGGGAGAATTGATGCATACGGTGGTGCACTCCAATAACCCAAATGAATGATTTAAGTAGTAGTACATGGCAACCCTAGTATATAGAGAGTAGAGACAGAGAGGGAGGGGTACGTCGTAGGTGTGGACGAGAGTAGTATTGTACGCTGGTCTCTGAGGGAACGCACGTTACACACGTACAGTACATGATCTATCAGGAGGGGAAGGGAGACCCGATGAAAAGGACAAGAGATTTCATGTGTGGATGGATCGGCCAGTCGACGAATAGGATTGCTCCGCCAGAAGATTGGGGTGCTGCTGTAACATCTGTCGAGTGACTCCACCGACCGTGACCGTATGCGCGCCAGAGCTCGCGTGTAAGGATTAAGGAACTACGAGTAATATACAGTTATGCAATATTCAGTGAGATGATTTGTCCAGTTACGTCTGATAACTGAAGACTAATAAACATAACAACTAGTCCGAGTTATGCCTGTAGAAGTGTAATTGTACAGCATCACATAGCCTCCAGGCGAGCTAAACAAAAAATTACATAACCTCCGGGCTGAGGTGTAACTGAAATTTGCTTGAGACTTTTTTTTTTGCACACGTCTATTTTTATTCTTGTATATATTGTATTCTACAAACATACTTCATCGGCAAGTTGATGAACTCATGGTTAAAACTTTGACGATACAGCGAGGAATAGAGTTATACATAACATATTACCTTTTTGCGAGGATAGGTCACTACGGGAAAAATTGCCGCTGCCGTGCAGGCAATCATTGCCGTGAGCCGCTGCACGGCAAAGAAATCTTTGCCGTGCGGGGCAAGCAGGACGCACGGCAAAGACGTACCGCACGGCAACGATTTCTAGCAGCGCACGGCAACGAACAGCCGCACGGCATACTCTTCAGTGGCGCACGGCAAAGAAGCTTTGCACGGCAAAGCCTAAGAAGCACGCACGGCAAAGAAAAGCATCACGGCAAAGATCCTGCACACCGCACGGCAAAGTAAAGATGCACGGCAAAAGGGTCTGGACGTTGCCGTGGCGCACCCTTTGCCGTGCGGCAAGACAAATTGCACGGCAAAGGGGCCTTTACCGTGCGACTCCTTCTTTGCCGTGCGCCATACTTCATTTTATTGGTTTTTTCTTTCTATTTTATTTCATCTCATACTTATATTTATTTTTTTATTAGTTTCACTTTTTGATGAATATTTATTAGTGTTAATTAAGACAATGTGCACTACAAAATTACTCTCCATGTTCATCCCCCACATATATCAGGGTTTCGGAGCAATTAATACGCGCTTCGGAAAATCTGCTAAGTGTTATCGCCCAAATGTGAGGAAGGTCACACCGGGGAGCTACTTTTGCACCATTAGACCTTGCACCACACTTTTACACATAGCATAGGTCCACATGCAAGGTTTGGTGGGGTTCCGGTGTTCCGGCGGTCGTTCTCCCCCTCCTCCCCCCAAACAGCGGAACGCGTGCCCCGGCGGGTCTACCCCCCTAGATTTCTCCGCGCGAGGGTGCACCAATGTAACTTTTTATTATTTCAGGTTTGTTTAGTACATATACGCATGGAGAACCAAGATTGGGACCCTTTGACACATATACCCGCAGCTAGAGCCATTATCACACGATCGAGGGTGTGCCTGATCTACTGGTTAGGGTTAGGTGTAGGGTTAGGGCTAGGGTTTAGGGGCTAGGGCTAGGGTTTAGGTTAAAGGTAAGTATTTATGGTTAGGTATAGGTTTAGGGTTTAGGGTTAGGGTTAGGGTTTATGATGCATGGTTGCAGACTCACGGCGTCGTGGTTTAGGGATTTAGAGGGGTTTAGGGCTCAAAGCCTCCCCAGTTTAGGGTTTAGGGTTTAGGGGAGCTACTTTTACACCATTAGACCTTGCACCACACTTTGACACATATCATAAGTCCACATGCAAGGTTTGGTGGGGTTCCGGTGCTCCGGCGGTCGTTATCCCCCTCCTCCCCCCAAAACAGCGGAACGTGTGCCCCGGCGGGTCTACCCCCCTAGATTTCTCCGCGCGAGGGTGCACCAATGTAACGTTTCATTCTTTTAGGTTTGTTTAGTACATATACACATGGAGAACCAAGATTGGACCCTTTGGCACATATACCCGCAGCTAGAGCCATTATCACACGATCGAGGGTGTGCCTGATCTACTGGTTAGGGTTAGGTGTAGGGTTAGGGCTAGGGTTTAGGGGCTAGGGCTAGGGTTTAGGTTAAAGGGTAAGTATTTATGGTTAGGTATAGGTTTAGGGTTTAGGGTTAGGGTTAGGGTTTATGATGCATGGTTCTGCAGCTCCGGCGTCGTGGTTTAGGGATTTAGAGGGGTTTAGGGCTCGAAGCCTCCCCAGTTTAGGGTTTAGGGTTTAGGGGAGCTACTTTTGCACCATTAGACCTTGCACCACACTTTGACACATATCATAGGTCCACATGCAAGGTTTGGTGGGGTTCCGGTGCTCCGACGGTCGTTATCCCCCTCCTCCCCCCAAAACAGCGGAACGTGTGCCCCGGCGGGTCTACCCCCCCAGATTTCTCCGCGCGAGGGTGCACCAATGTAACTTTTCATTCTTTTAGGTTTGTTTAGTACATATACACATGGAGAACCAAGATTGGGACCCTTTGGCACATATACCCGTAGCTAGAGCCATTATCACACGATCGAGGGTGTGCCTGATCTACTGGTTAGGGTTAGGTGTAGGGTTAGGGCTAGGGTTTAGGGGCTAGGGCTAGGGTTTAGGTTAAAGGTAAGTATTTATGGTTAGGTATAGGTTTAGGGTTTAGGGTTAGGGTTTATGATGCATGGTTCTGCAGCTCCGGCGTCGTGGTTTAGGGATTTAGAGGGGTTTAGGGCTCGAAGCCTCCCCAGTTTAGGGCTTAGGGTTTAGGGGAGCTACTTTTGCACCATTAGACCTTGCACCACACTTTGACACATATCATAGGTCCACATGCAAGGTTTGGTGGGGTTTCGGTGCTCCGGCGGTCGTTCTCCCCCTCCTCCCCCCAAAACAGCGGAACGTATGCCCCGGCGGGTCTACCCCCCTAGATTTCTCCGCGCGAGGGTGCACCAATGTAACTTTTCATTCTTTTAGGTTTGTTTAGTACATATACATATGTAGAACCAAGATTGGGACCCTTTGGCACATATACCCGCAGCTAGAGCCATTATCACACGATCGAGGGTGTGCCTGATCTACTAGTTAGGGTTAGGTGTAGGGTTAGGGCTAGGGTTTAGGGGCTAGGGCTAGGGTTTAGGTTAAAGGTAAGTATTTATGGTTAGGTATAGGTTTAGGGTTTAGGGTTAGGGTTAGGGTTTATGATGCATGGTTCTGCAGCTCCGGCGTCGTGGTTTAGGGATTTAGAGGGGTTTAGGGCTCGAAGCCTCCCCGGTTTAGGGTTTAGGGTTTAGGGGAGCTACTTTTGCACCATTAGACCTTGCACCACACTTTGACACATATCATAGGTCCACATGCAAGGTTTGGTGGGGTTCCGGTGCTCCGGCGGTCGTTATCCCCCTCCTCCCCCCAAAACAGCGGAACGTGTGCCCCGGCGGGTCTACCCCCCTAGATTTCTCCGCGCGAGGGTGCACCAATGTAACTTTTTATTCTTTTAGGTTTGTTTAGTACATATACACATGGAGAACCAAGATTGGGACCCTTTGGCACATATACCCGCAGCTAGAGCCATTATCACACGATCGAGGGTGTGCTCGATCTCTCGGTTAGGGTTAGGTGTAGGGTTAGGGCTAGGGTTTAGGGGCTAGGGCTAGGGTTTTGGTTAAAGGTAAGTATTTATGGTTAGGTATAGGTTTGGGGTTTAGGGTTAGGGTTAGGGTTTATGATGTATGGTTCTGCAGCTCCGGCGTCGTGGTTTAGGGATTTAGAGGGGTTTAGGGCTCAAAGCCTCCCCAGTTTAGGGTTTAGGGTTTAGGGGAGCTACTTTTGCACCATTAGACCTTGCACCACACTTTGACACATATCATAGGTCCACATGCAAGGTTTGGTGGGGTTCCGATGCTCCGGCGGTCGTTATCCCCCTCCTCCCCCCAAAACAGCGGAACGTGTGCCCCGGCGGGTCTACCCCCCTAGATTTCTCCGCGCGAGGGTGCACCAATGTAACTTTTCATTCTTTTAGGTTTGTTTAGTACATATACACATGGAGAACCAAGATTGGGACCCTTTGGCACATATACCCGCGGCTAGAGCCATTATCACACGATCGAGGGTGTGCCTGATCTACTGGTTAGGGTTAGGTGTAGGGTTAGGGCTAGGGTTTAGGGGCTAGGGCTAGGGTTTAGGTTAAAGGTAAGTATTTATGGTTAGGTATAGGTTTAGGGTTTAGGGTTAGGGTTAGGGTTTATGATGCATGGTTCTGCAGCTCCGGCGTCGTGGTTTAGGGATTTAGAGGGGTTTAGGGCTCGAAGCCTCCCCAGTTTAGGGTTTAGGGTTTAGGGGAGCTACTTTTGCACCATTAGACCTTGCACCACACTTTGACACATATCATAGGTCCACATGCAAGGTTTGGTGGGGTTCCGGTGCTCCGGCGGTCGTTATCCCCCTCCTCCCCCAAAACAACGGAACGTGTGCCCCGGCGGGTCTACCCCCCTAGATTTATCCGCGCGAGGGTGCACCAATGTAACTTTTCATTCGTTTAGGTTTGTTTAGTACATATACACAAGGAGAACCAAGATTGGGACCCTTTGGTACATGGTAGCCTCCGGCGGTTGTTCTCCCCCTCCTCCTCTCAAAACAGTGGTATGTGTGTGTGTACCGGCAGTTAGGGTTAGGATTTAGGCGATCGAGTTTGCACCCCTATATTTTTAATAAAACATGATAAGAACTTTTTAAATGAAAGTACTCATGTTGGAAAAACAGGTTTAATTTAATCTGAAATAAAATTAAATGTTCATATATGACAAAATGGTAAAATTTAAATTAAAAAACGTTGCCGTGCGCACTCGCACGGCAAAGGTGCAAAACGCACGGCAAAGAGTTTTGCGCCTATGGTTTGGTGATGGGTGCGTCGACCCAGCGAAGGTTCCCTCTCTCCGCCAGATCCGTCGTGGTCGTAAGAGCGGCCAGCCTGAGGTAGAGCCCCGGCCACGGGCTTCGGATCTAGCTGTCGAGCGGTTACGGGTATGTTCTTCCTCGGGCCTCTACATTTCCTTTACATGCTTTCCATTGAAATGTTAATGACATCGCGGCAACACAACGTAGGAGGAGATGGCAGCGAAGGAGCAGGCGGCCCAGGAGCAAAGGGCGCAGATGGAGCAGCAGATTCTGGAGTACCAGCAGCAGCAGACATAGATGATGCAGCAGATGCAACAACAGCAGCAGATGATGCAGCAGCAGCAGGCACAGATGAGCTGGCTGATGAGCCATACGGTTCTGACTTCTCCACCGGGGAGTCTTCCTCCTCCTCCACCTTACTCCATGCCGTGGATGCCGCCACCGCCCACTCAGACCCCGGGGACACCTATCACCGTCAACAACATGAACATCATCCGGAGCATGAACCGCGGTGAGTCCTCCTACACTTGTGCCCAACCCGCTACTTGTACTTGTTCAAGTGTTCAATATGCAAATGCAAATGTTCATTCCATCAACCTGCTTATAGATTATATGTCACAAGGCAATGACGATGAGGCCGGCGGAAGCAATGGAGGAGGACAAGGATGATGGCATGGTCTTGGTGCACTTTGTCGGATTGTATGCTTCTAATGGATTGTAATAATGGACATTGCACTATGGACTCTATGTAACTTGTGTGGATGGACTATGGACTCTATGTAATGCATTGTATGCATGAATATGTGTGGTTGATGTATTTGTGGTGTTCCCGTAGTGTTTGGTGATGTTATGTTGAAGATTATATGTTGTATATGCTATATTGTCAATTGCTATATTTGAAATGCAGGGAATAGGCAAAAAACAGCAAAAAAATGAAAAAAAACAGGGCCCTTTGCCGTGCGTGTGCACACGGCAAAGGACTTCGCCCACCTGTGCTCCTGGGAGCTCCTGGGGCGTGCCTGTATGGGGCTTTCCCGTGCGTGGCAGATCAAGGCCGCACGGCAAAGCTTCGCACGGCAGAGAATGTTACGCACGGCAACGTCGGGCGCACGGCAAAGTACTTCGGCGCACGGCAAAGTAATGGCGCACGGCAGCGTTGGCAGCGCACGGCAAAGAGGGAGCGCACGGCAGCGTTGGCAGCGCACGCAGAGATGGCGACGCACGGCAAAGGGCTTTGCCGTGCATTCCTTGCATGCACACGGCAAAGGTGGCTTTTCCGTCGGAGGCTTTGCCGTGCAAGCTTTGCCGTGAGTGCACGCACGGCAAAGCCGTTGCCGTGCGTATAGGCCTCTTTGCCGTCCAAAGCTTCGCACGGCAACGTCTTCTTTTCCCGTAGTGGGTATCATATTTTGTGTTGCTATTGCAGCGGATAAAAGATTGTTTTCTGATTCTAAGTTGTGTGATTTAATTTAGTTTCTACTTTCACTGAATAAATCTGATTTTAGTTTCTACTTTCACTGAATAAATAAATGCAGTCAATAAACTGGTCTTACTTTGAAAGAAAAATAGTTAGATCGCTTTGTTACTTATAAGGTTTAAGCATTACACCTGGCCTCCATAGAGTTAAGATGCACACATCCGTACAAATCCACAAATTACATACATAAATAAAGCTAAAGTTCTCGACGAGTATTTGAAAGTGAAACTAAAAGAGCCTAAGGCGGAGGAGCGCCAATCCACAGATCGCGTTGGCATCCATGTTGGAAAAAATTCCTCGTCCTATCCTCCAACTGTTTAGACACCTCCGTAAAGAGGTAACGACGTTCCACACGTTGTTGAGGAAACCACAAATGGAGTGTAGGTGTGCAGCGGTAGATGACATGCATAAGGGAGAAAAAATATTGTTAAAACCCTTGTCATTTATGCATAGTCAAAGCGGCCAAATAACGACAATTGCTCCCACCCTAATAAGTAGTTTAAACCTTTGAGCTAGTTGCCGAATATGTTCGCAACGCAAACTGGTGGGTATAAGGTAGAACCTATCTCAATCGGTGACCATATAAATCTAGCAAATTTACACTGCAAGAATAAGGGCTTTATAGTTTCTTCATGTTGACAAAAGTCACACGTTTTACTTCCCTGTTAATTGCATTTTGCAAGGTTATATTTTGTCAAAATTACTCCTCAACGAAGATATCACGCGAACACCTTAGTTTTAAGCGGGATCTTCATCTTCCAAACTTTCTTATTATTATCAACTGCTGCATTAGGTTAGATTAAAGCATTGTGTTGGATATGTGCCCTAGTGGCAAATAAATAAATATGTTTTTTCATTGTCATATATGTAATTGTTCACAATAAGTTGTATGCCATGCGCTAACAGTATTAAGCGGAAACATTAATACATGTGTGGTATGTAAACAAAACTTTGTCCCTAGTAAAATAGCCCATTGAATAAGATGATCAAGGTTTACTGATCATGGACAGCAATGATGTCATTAATAATGGAGTAATGTTGTATAACGTGATCGACACACACCCATAAGGTATTGCAATGTGATCAAGTCACAAAGTTCAGCATTGTGATACCGGCATGAAATGTTATAACCTAATCCTTAGAATGTGAGACCATATTTAATCAATGTTAACATCATCAACCGGTACACCGTAACAGGGTAGTCATAAAGGTGCTGCTAAGGTATACAAATGGGATGGGTTGAGGCATATGTGTCAATAGCGGGATTTGTACATCATGTGATGGATAGATACTGAAGGGCCCGCTTGGTGATATTGTATCCACACCGCTTACGGGCATGTGAATAGGTCACGAGGATATGATATCACAACAAAGTATGTTTGTGGGTAACGGAGATAGAACTAAAGTATGCCATATGAAGATTAAGTCTCGGACAAACTAGGTATTGTGTAACAAAGGGAATAGGACTCAGCGTTCAGGTTCAAATGATAAACATACTTTGTGCTTGTTTAGGGGTCGTTATAGTTTTCTAGAACCCCCGGATAGTCATTGATCGTAGAGCCTCGATCATGTCTACGCATTCCCAAACCCGTAGAGTGGCATAATTGAGAATATACGACGCTTTGAGTTGTATCTGAGATCGATAGAGAAAAGAGAGAGCAAACAAGAATTGTTCCGGAGAGGTATCGGAATAAGTTCCGGACTTAACGAATTGTTCAGAGACTTAATAATATGTTTTGTTATTTAATTAAGTGAATTAAATATTAAAACTATAAAGAAAGAGGGGAATACCCCTAATTGTCCACCATAAGGTACGGTGGCCCAATAGGGGGGGGGGGGGGGGGCGGGCCACCCCAAGGGGAAGGGAGGCCGGCAGCCCAAGTGGACTGGCCGCGCCAAACCCTAACCCTAGGGGGTGGCGGCTGCCCTAGGTGGCCCCACATCCTCCTCCCCATTCCCCTATATAAAGAGCCCCCTTGGGGCTCTTCCCTCATTCGATTCATTGGCCTTTGCCATATCTCTCTCTCCCTCTCTCCCTCATGGGCATGTTCCCAAGTTAGGAACATGCATTCGGGAGACCTCTACACCATACACACTGCTGGGACATCGGTCCGGATCTACTACTTCCCATGCTTTGCTGGACCGAGGCCCGGAGGAGATCCATACATCGTACGTTTGTACAACTGTGGAGGTGTGACACTGGGAGAGCTTCATCGTTGGGACTTCTTCACGAACTTGAGGTCGGCGTCAACGTACAACTTTATCGACCACGTTCATCGTGAATGTTAAGCTTTTCGGTCTTCAAGGGTATGACCGCATAATCCCTCTGTTACTTTGCATCTCCATAGAATAGATATTGTATATGTTTTTTTATCGTAGGAAATTTTTTGTTTTCTTCAACGGAGCCCTACACATTGTACATAGAAGCCACAGGGAATTTGCCGCTCTTAGTAAGATTCCATTGAAATGAGTCAGATCCCTTAGTTTTTTTTAGATCTTGTTTCTTTTGCCAAAGTGATCGACATAAAGGAAATATAGATTGTAGGGTTAGGAGCGGAGGTTTTAGAATTAAAAAAGATCTTACTTAGAAAGTGCTTATATAAGATCATGAATGAAAATGGCATGTGGCAAGAGCTACCGCAAAAGAAATACTTACACTCTAAAACTTTATCTCAGATCTCGCAAAACCAATTGACTCAACTTTTTGAAAGGGTTTAATGAATGTTAAAGAGAAATTCTTTGCTAGGGGGTCATTTTTTGTTGGTAATGGTCTTAACACTCGGTTTTGGGAGGATATTTTGTTAGGAGATAAGTCTCTCGCTGAAGAGGAGTGAGTTGCTTTCACCACCCCCGGGGCGCACGGAAAACACTTTCCATTCCTGCCGAATGAAAGGATGGGCAAGTGTCAGTCCTTGGGATATGAGACGAACAGCTCCAATAAGTAGATTCGCAGGCAAACAAAAAGACAAGAAGGCAGTGGTTGTTAGAGGATAAGTAGTTAAAGCTGAGTACTGAATCCTCTAGCGGATGGGACGTATACACCATCCACGAGAATGAAAAGGCAAAATTGGCTCCGGGGGATATGATGAGCATAGATCATTCAAGATGATATGATATCGAATAGCATTGCGCGACAATCCCACAGACACACGATTGTGTTTCTGTGGTCAGTCAACAAGAAAAGCAATGCGCCGCAAGGCAAACAGTGTCTTATCAGCTTTGAATCTTTGAAAAACTCTAAATTTTTCAAGATTTCAATTTCTTCGGACTAGGCACTGCTATAGTGCCCCGGCGACCCTTATACAATATTGTTTATCACAAACATGTCACAGTTGCGAATGGTATGGACTCAACTCCTCTAAATATACGATCTAGACAGACGTTGAGTGGTATGAGTGGGATAGATTGATAAATCTTTTACAACGGCTCATATTGGTTCAGCTAAGATACTGATGATACTTTTATATGCAACTTATCTGCTTCATGTGGTTTTTCTATCAAATCAATGTATCTTGACTTGCTTAATGACCATACTTCTTATCTTAAGAAATATATTTAGAAGATGAAAGTCCCACTAAAGATTAAGATATTCATGTGGTTTCTTCATAACGACAATTTGATTAAATGGAATTGTCAAGGATGTGCTAAATATTGTTTTTGTGATCAAGATGAGACAATTCAACATCTATTTGTATCTTGTTCGTTTGCAAAATGATTTGGAGAATAGTCTTTAGTACTTTTAATACAAATATGTTTGGAAACTGGTCGAATGGGGTAGCTAAAAAGACAAAGCCCACATTAGAGTCGGTAGGTGTGCGCTCTACTTTGGGCGATATGAAATGTTCGTAATGATTTTATCTTTAACAAAAAAAATCCCATCATTTGTGTATGTTACTCCTATGGCTATGTGTTCATTGGTTTACCATTTCACTAGTTGGAAAAGCCTTATAGATGAGATGTTATTTCTGTGGCGCACCAGCCACATATGCGCCACAAAAATATTTTTCGTGGCGCACCTTGCACGGTGCGCCACAAAAATAGCTAATTTTTTTGGCTCACGAGAGATCCATGCGCCACAGAAATAAGGTGGGGCCCACACCCTGCCACCCCCAATCATTGGTTTCGCTGATTCGGTGGCGTACTGGATCTTGTGCGCCACATAAATAAGTTATATTTGTGGCGCACCCAAGTCTCATGCGCCACAGAAAACAGATGGGGCCCACACCCTGCCAACCCCAATAATTGGTTCCCCTATTTCTGTGGCGCACTGGGGCAGGTGCGCCACAGAAATAGAGCATTCTGTGGCGCACCAGGCCCAGTGTGCCACAGAAATAGGGGCCCTTATATCATGCCGTACCTCCCTCGCTCGTACCGCTCTCCCTCTCCCTTCTCCCTCCCACGACAAGTCGCCGGCTGCCGGCAATGGGCGCTGATGCCACCGCCTTCCTCCACGACGGGCGCATGCCGCCACGATCCACGCATCCCCGCCGCCAGCAGCAGGCCCTCCGTCGGCGTGGAGGAGGAGAAGGAGCGGCCGTGTCAAGGAGGAGGAGGAGCGGCCGGGGCATGGAGGAGGGCAATCCGCCGCATCGACGACGAGAAAGAGGAGCTACGCATCCTCCTCCTCGACCCCTGCAGCCGTCGTCATCAACTTCGTTGTCGGCCCCTGCAGCCATCGTCGTCAGTGAGTCCGCCCCTCCCCTCCCCTCCCTCTTCCTTTCCCGAGCATAACCTTCTCGACGAAATGTCTGAGAAATGTCGGAGCGCTGGAGAGCTGGCAGCCGGCGCGGTGGTGTACGGATCGTAGCGAACAAGAGGGGGGTGAATGGACGCTACGCAAATTCTTAGCCTTTTTCGATTTTTAGTGCAACGGAAGTAAAGGTGATAGCTTTGTTGTTCGAGGTGATCCTAGTATGATCCTAGTCTAGTGCAACAAGTAAAGGAACCAAGCATGATAGTAAGAGTAAGGAGCGGGACAACCGGAGGACGCGGAGACGAGGCGAGGTTTGTTTCCCGCAGTTCCTCCCACAAAAGGGAGTACGTCTGCGTTGAGGAGGTGCTAGCCTCACACAAGAGGCTAGGCGGCCACACCATGAAGGAAGGCCTCACCTTCTTCCTCGAGAGAGATCCACAAAGGGGCTCCCCCTTCTCCACTATGGCACCGGTCGAGGCGGTGGTTCCTTCACAAGGTTGGGGCGAGCTCCACAACACTAGGAGGCTCCCAACACCCTATGGGGCTAGCACAACACCAAGCTAGCCTCCATACGAGCACTTCTTCCAAGATCCCACTATAGGAACCCTAACAACAAGATCCACTAAGGACTAGATGGTATTGGTGAATTCTCTCTTGGTAGATTGATAGATCGGGGCCTCCTCCACCACTCCTCAAAATTTGGGCAAGATTTATTGGCTAGGTGGGGAGAACCACAAGGTTTGAGCTCAGCAACAATGGAGGAGAGAGAGAGGAGAGCTGGAAAAAAGTTGGGGAAGAAGGGGCCTTTTTGTAGGGGCCCCAAAATCCAACTGTTATGTGCTGTTTTTGCCTAAGCGGTACTACCGCTTTGGAAAGCGGTGGTACCGCTCTGGGTTCGAAATCCCCCGCTGATCTAGCCACGTGGACACACAGCGGTAGTACCGCCCGCGGTACCGCAATGGCCTGTGGGAGTTACTGGATCACGCGTGGTACTAGAGCGGTACCACAGCGGTGGTGCCGTAACTCCCGTTACGGTACCTAAGCGGTACCATAGGCGGTACTACCGCTCTCAAGCGGTACTACCGCTCAAGGTACTGCAGAGGTACCGTAAAGCTCACTGTGGGGCTTTTCCTGTGCAGAACTCCAGAGCGGTACTGAGAGGCGGTACCAGTAGGGTAGCGGTACCACCGCTACTGGTACCGGTAGTACCGCTTTGGCATAAACAACTTTTTCCTCTCTTCCTCTCCAACCATGTCACCTCGCGACACACACACAAAACCAGAAAACCTATAAACTACGCTTCAGTCCTCCGACCATGACGTGTTCAGCGAGGGCACCGTGCACTTGCAAATCTAACAAAGACAATCTTTGCGCACGGTTAAATTCATTCAAGTGTTGTCACCAAACACACAAAACACGGAATATAGATTTTTCTCTTTCAGTCTCCCCCTTTTTGGTGTTTGATGACAACACAAGAATTTGCAACATAGCATAGGATATTATGATAAGGTTCTTGATTTGCAAAAAATAGACGGAGCTCCCCCTAGATGTGTGCATATTTGGAATATGCATTTGTATACAAATACACACATCACTACTATAAAAAGGGCAATCAGTGGCGCACCACTTTTACCCATCAGTGGCGCACTAGTGGTGCGCCACTGTTATCACGCCACTGCTAACTCATAGTAGTGGCGCACTAGTGGTGCGCCACTACTAGCCTGGATAGCTGTGGCGCACTGACTGGTGCGCCATTGACATGTCCACCAGTGCGCCACTACTACTCCAATGTGGTGCGCCACTGTTGGTCAGAGGCAGTGCGCCACCACTGTGTAGAAGAGGTGCGCCACTACTACCGTCTTGCGTGCGCCACTGGTCCAGCGAGGAGGTGTGCCACTGCTGCGTGAGTACATGCGCCACTGCCCTCTCCAGGACGTGCGCCACTGCTACTTATCCTGGTGCGCCACTGCTAGTCTCGGAGAGGATCACAGGGCAGTGCGCCACTGGAGCCAGAGCAGTGCGCCACTGCTACTTAGTGGTAGTGCGCCACAGATGGTCCACTAGTGCGCCACTGCTAAGATTTCGAATTTTTTTTTTGTATCTTGGCAGGTATTTATACAGGTTGTATATGACAGTACAATAGCACAATACAGGATATATAACATCATATAAACAACAGCACAGCTTATCCATACATAGTTCTTCACATTAGCCCCACATGATTCACAAGCATTCGCATTAGAGAAGAGGTTACAATGCAAGTTACGGTGTTACAAGTCACAAATGAGCTAGTGGTTACACAAGGTCGATCATCTAAACTAGCATCACATAGAAGAGAGCTAGAGTCACTACTAGCACCGTCCTGATGAAAGTGGTCTTCATCCGGTTCCTCCTCCGCTCCGTCCTCTCTCCCGCCAGATAGCGTGCGTATCTGTCTTCGGCCTCCGCTCTAGTGGTGTACCCTTTGTAGCTGTTACCGCTAAAATGGTGAACCTGTCTCCGACACTCCTCCCAGTCGTTGTAGACTCCGGGAACCTTGCCCTTGTACACGACATACCACGTCATATCTGCACATATATGAACAAGCCAAAGAAACTAAGAAGTGCAAACTCAAATAAGAGACAAGTAGCTAGTATGAACTAAATGGAATGCCTCATACATTGTTGGTCCAAACATATATTAACATTTAGGGAAGGCGTTAGTGAGGCCAGGTAGGATGCACAAGAGATTGATACTTGTGTCATCGCACCAGGCTCACTAGCGCCTCCCCCAAGTGTAGTGACCACAAAATTTAATCATCGGCCAATGCAATTAAGAAGTGCAAACTCAAATAAGAGACAAGTAGCTAGTATGAACTAAATGGAATGCCTCATATTTTGTTGGTCGGAACAAATATGAACATTTATAGAAGGCGTCAGTGAAACCAAGTAGGATGCACAAGAGATTGATATTTGTGTCATCGCACCAGGTTCACTGGCCCCTCCTCCAAGTGTATAGGTGACCAAACATTCTAATCATCGGCATTCTGAAAAACCAAAGCAAATGGAATGACGATGGCCTCATACATTGTTGGTCGAAACAAATATGAACATCCCGGGATGGCGTAAGTGAGGCCAGGTAGGATGCACAAGAGATTGATACTTGTGCCATCACACCAGGCTCACTTGCGTCACCCCGGGGTGTACAGTTGACCGAACATTCTAATCATCGGCATTCTGAAAAACCAAAGCAAATGGAATGACGAGGGCCTCATACATTGTTGGTCAAAACAAATTTTAACATTCAGGGATGGAGTAAGCGAGGCCAGGTAGGATGCACAAGACATGGATATTTGTGCCATCACACCAGGCTCGCTTGCTCCACCCCCGAGTGTACAAGTGACCAACCATTCTAATCATCGGCATATGCAAACAAAATTAACGACCAAATCAAGTACGGAAAACGACAGAGCCATATTTATAAGTTCACAAACATAGTCGAACTAGTAATTAAACAGACATGCAATTAAAGTGCTGGATAAAGTTTATTACAACACAAGCTCGTCTTTAGTTCACAACTACATAACTAGGCTCGCACATCAAGACTCGGCTATGTGGACTTAGGAGCGTGGATAAAACCGCCGCCTTTCTTCAAGCACATCCATGAGCGGTAGTCGTCACCCTGCATTTGGAGCATTGTGTCTATTTCACTGTTCGACGGCTGATAGCCGGCATAGAACTCCCCCGCGCTTCTAATGACATCTTGAAAGATGATTTCACAGAACTCTACTTGGATGCGAAAGAAGTCTTGCTTGATGCCATCGTCAGGGACCCGCTACAATTTGTTGGCCCAGTCTCTGAGATGCTCAGGTAGCATAAGCTGCTACTGGTCCCGTATGAACTTATCCATGTGATAGAGGGCGTAGTAGGCATCCTTGTTACTAGAAGGCGGCTTCTTGACGCAGGGAAACTTTGTTTGGTGCTTGAACACATGCTTCCCGTACCTAACATTTGGCCTCTGCATGTGGCCTTTCGCTTTGACGTAGCCATTGAGAGCATCATCAAGTACGGCCTTGACATTCGTGTAGTCCGTTTTTGACTCACCGTCCGCATCGAGGTATGTGGCCACAGAATGTTTCGGGGTTATGGAGATGAGTGTGCAGGTTTTGTCTCTGCGTAGAACACATAATGTTTAAGAACATGACGATTGAAATCTAAAAAAATCACGAGTTAAGACCGGTACGGTGAGGGGTGACTTACTCGGGAAATACAGGCAGGAGGAGGTTACACTTCTTCTTGTTCGCTAGGAAGAAGTCTTTGAGGTATCCACTCGCGACTGCCCGGTCTCCGGCGGTGGCCAAGTGGACGGCACGCATGTAGAAGGGGTCGGCTATCGCGATGTCCGGGATGTTGTTTCTAATGATCCGCATCGCCTTGCTGAGCGAGTATAGGCGAATGAAGGTGTAGTGCAGCGGATAATTTTTCAGCATGGCGAAGATGTCATCATACCGCAGGAAGATCTTCTCCGCGTAGCCACTATCGACAAAGCCATGGCCCAAGGGCACCTTCGCAACATACACTGGGTATCCATGATCTTTCTCCTTGATACGCCGCTCCTCCATAAACTGAATACCGTCAACGAGAGATCGCATAGGACCGGGTGCAGCATCGTACAATCTTTGAATTAGCATCCGCTGACCCGACACATGCACCCTCGACTTGATATTCTTGGGCACTGGTGGCCCGTCCTGAGCACGGATCGGTGCCGGCTGGCTGGCAGACTTGTCGTTCTTATTCTTTCTTTTCCGTCCCTTTGGCTTCGTATTTATTGGGACTGCATTCTCCTCTTCGCAAGCCTTCTTCAGTGTGTTAGGACTGATAACACTTCTCACCTCGGCTATCGGCTCAGTCTCGGTGAAGTCGGCAGCTGGAGGCGTCTCCTGAGAACAGAATAGGTGCCGCTTGTTGCAAAAGGTTTTCCCCTCGGCGGCAGCTTGAGAGGGTTGGCTACTGAGATCGTAGTCCACCCCAAAATCGAAGTGGCAATCCAGGTTGGCGAACGTACTGTCCTCGTCCGGGCCATCGTTCGGATCCTGTGCCATATGCATGTCCTCGTCGGCTGATGGTGGCACCGTTGGGGTGGTCTTGCCATGGCTTGGCGCCGGCACGGCTTGGGGTGCTGTCCGTGGGGTGGTGTCGCTCGCCCCCAAACGAATCTGGCTCTTTGGCCAAACCATGGACCAATTGAAGCATTGGTGGAGGGCAAGGACCTCATCTGCGTCGGCGCCATGGGGTTGAAAGGGAGGTACCACGTCGTCATAGCCACTAAGCACCCGAACCAGTTGAATCCTATAGACGTCGGGTGCCATGGGTACACCGTGTAACTGGCGGTTGCTCGGTTGAACGATTTTGGCCTTGGCAACATCAATCAACTCGCCGTTCACAAACTGCAGGAGAGTGCATGGGACGTCGGCGGCGGCATCCTGCGGAAAACATGTAGGGCGTTAGGGATGGCTAGCGTAGTCAAAGGCAAGGATATGGAAGTCATCGGAGACGAGGGTTGGTTACCGTGATGGCGTCCAGCTCGGCTAAGGTCGAGGCACCGCCGGCGGCGGGCGTGCCACTGATGGAGTGGCCGCTTGTTGGCGCGGTGTCGGGCGGCGTATTATCCGCAGCGACGGGTGCATTGAGCTGAAGTAATGGCGCCGCGGGAGACACCAAGGTTGGCGCCGCCGGAGCCACCAAGGTTGGCGCCGTCGGAGCCACCAAGGTTGGCGCCGCGGGAGCCACCAATGCTGGCGCCGCCGGAGACACCATTGTTGCCGCCTGCGGACTCACCGATGGCTCCACGTTGTGGGAGTTGCTGCCCGTGAAACTGGGAATCGGGGGAGGCCCCTTTTTTCCTCCCCTATACCACGCGTCCAGACCGGCAACCAAGGTAGGGATGATGGAGCTAAGCGTCGTGCCCACTTGGTCCTCCACTTGCTGTCGTTGCGTCCTCTGTTGGGTCTCCACGATATGTTGCACTTGTTGCCGCACTTGCTCCTCGACCAATGTCTCAACCAATGTCGGGATCTGCGCAACTTGTGCCTTGAGATGTGCGACCTCCTTCTCATCGATGGTGGCCTTTTTCTCCTTTTTCCCCGACTTATAGTATTCTGACCATTTCATAGAGCATCCTTCGCCGACCACACGACCAGCCGACGTCGGCTTACTCAATGGATCCCTCTTCTTGTGGGCATTCAACGCCCTATTTAAAGGGTTGTCCCAAGGGGCACACTGCGAGGAGCTCGTGGACCCCGCGCCGCTACTAGCTTCCTTTTCACTTTCCGCAGCAATCTCCTTAGCCTACGGGAGGAACATGCATGAACCATTTAGAAATTTGGATTCATCAATAAGAATGCAACCATAAAGGAGCTAATTAAGCGGGTGCATTCCTTACCAGAAGAGCCTCAAACTCCTTCACATCCGGAGTGGTGGTGAGCTCCTTTGTTTTCGGGTCAATACGGTACCGAGCCAGGAGAAAGTTCCTGGTTTGCTTGTTTTTGTATTGCGGGAAGAGGGGCTCGAGGCCGTTCTTCACACGCTCCTCATCCACGGCGTCCCATTTCGGTTGCGCCACCCTAAAACCGCCAGGACCAAGTTTGTGGGTGCCTAAGTTCAGTTTTCGCATGTCCTTCCCCCACTGACTAGAATCCGACGTTGACTCGCTCACGCACTTGATCTTGAAATCAGCGTAGTCTTGCTCGGTGATCGAGGGATTTAACTCCTTGATCTTCTCGTAACTCTCACCACTATTAATCATTTTCTTCACTCGGTTCCTCCAACTAGCGAGGGCGGTGCTCATCTTCGTGAGGGCGGCATTGTGCACTTTGTTCCGCATGAGACGCTTTTCTGAGCAGTCCACCGGGAACTCGTATCGTTCGTGCAGCTTCTGGAAGAGGAGGGTGCGCAAATTCGCTCGGTCAGGATGCATGAGGTTCTCGGTGTTGATCGAGACCGTGCTCCGGAGGATGCACCCGAGTTGGGCCGAGTACCCTTTGACTAACTCAGGGGGCGCCGTTGGATGCCCACTGGCGTTCACTTCGGTGAATTCCTGATTCACGGTGCTGAGCACATTTGGGCGACGCTCCCTCCGTAGCTTCTTCCGTTTGCCGGTGTCATCCTCGCTGGCACCATCCGTGGTGTGGTCATCCTCGCCGGCACCATCAGTGGTGTCATCGTCGGCGGCATCGTCCGCTCGGTACTCTGGATCGGTGCCATCATCCTCGCCGTCGTCACGGCGAGGTTGTGACTCCATCACCTCCATTTCATCGGTTAGCATCCAAAATGGCTTGCTGCCGCTGCCGCCGGCCTCATCGTTGTCGGCCATGTTCGAACTAAGTAGGAAAAAATGCATAAATTAGCGCAAGATTTCACGGAAAAATTGGGCATGACCTATGCTAATTTATGTACATATGAGTGCCCCATTTTCGCCGAAACGGAAATGAATCAACATTTCGGCGATAATGGGCAACTCTGTCGATCCCTGCACAAGAATATGACACAAATACACACTACAGAAATGTTGACACCAGCATATATACACCAGCAACAAAATGCTAGCAGCAGTAGCAACAACAAAATGCACCAGATGGCAAGGAGCATGCAACAGCTAGCTAGCAGCACCAGCTAGCAGCAGCATCAGCATCAACAATATAATTCACTAAGTGCTTCTCCAGGTGCTGCCCACAAAAACAATGGATAAATATATCACTCAGGTAATCAGCACATTAGTTACAATTTACCAAAAGTACACCAAGTAGCAGCAGCAAGCTAGTAGCACCATCCAACATCACCTAGTAGCAGCCAGTAGCAGCAGCAGCCTGCAAGCTAGCAGTAGCACCAAGCTAGCAGCCAGCAAGCTAGCAGCAGCAAGGTAGCAGCAGCCTGCAAGCCAGCAGTAGCACCAAGCTAGCAGCCAGCAAGCTAGCAGTAGCACCAAGCTAGCAGCCAACTAACAACAGCAGAGGACGAGGAAGGTGTTGCTCACCGTGGGTCGCGGGGAGTCACGGAGAGCTAACGTGTTGCTCTAGGATGAGGAAGATGCGAGGGCGGCGGTTAGAGCTCAACTTTGCCAGTATCCTAAAACGAGAAGAAGAAATCATCATCAATACTGTCCAAAATGTGAAGAAATTATCATACATTATCATACTGTGTTCATCATCTTCAAAAATAAATGTACAATAGGAAATCCACTAGCTATAGAAGTATATACTTAGGGTCCAGGAAATCACTCCTAGGCCAACTAAGTAGAACCAGAAAAGCAAGCAAGGCCACAAGCCAGCCATCAAATAAAGTAACCATGTATAAGCGGCGGCGGTAATTCCTATTATCAAAAGCACAGCTAGCAGTGCATTACCCTAACTAACTGCATTTGCAACAAAGAACTCCAATGAACTACAGAGAACCACCTTTTGTGAAATCAAAATTCCTCATTTGGTTTGCATAAGGTGCACAGACTAGTTACTTAGCAATTTTCTTTTGCTTCACTAGACTATGAAGCATCTTGACAACCCCTAAGTTATCCATGTTAGCATGAACTGCTAGTAAACAGAATGTTTTTCTCTCAAAAATGTTTTAAACTAAATCATTTAAAGAAAACTAAGCTAAACTCAAATGTTTTGCATCAATGAATGCCAGTGCTCAAGTCATTATCAATAATGCTACCGCTCCTAAGCATTACTGCTCCTAAACACTACTGCTCCTAAGCACTACTGCTCCTAAGCACCTAAACACTACTGCTCCTAAGCAGCAGCAGCAATTGTGAACCTAACAACAGCAGCAGCACCTAAGCAACATCTAACAGCAGCATCACCTAAGCAACAACCTAACAGCAGCAGCACCTAAGCAACATCTAACAGCAGCAGCACCTAAGCAACAACCTAACAGCAGCAACACCTAAGCAACATCTAGGAACCAGAACAACAACCTAACAGCAGCAGCACCTAAACAGCATCATCATGCAAGCAAGCAAAAAACTACTGCAAGGGCAAGCATCTAAATCATTTGCAACAAAATAAATGTGCATTACACTAATAGCTTTTCCATGATATTTTCCATGATTTTCCCCCTTCCTTTCTTGGTACACTACCAAGAGTCCAAGATCAGTGGAAATGCTGCTACCTTTATGATATGCATATAACCAGAGACATAGCATAGACATATTCAACACTACAGAGAGCATTCCTATGAACTCCAATGAACTACAAAGAACTACATTTGGTTTGCATAAGGTGCATAGACTAGCACATAGTTAACATTCATTTCTTAAGCACATAGTTAACATTCATTTCTGAAGCACATAGTGAAGCATACAGAGCATCATTGCATAGTGCATACAGAGCATCATTCCTAATTTAGTTTATCTACTTTCTGTTCTTAGTTGCTAGAATCTGAGCCCGAGTGCTCCAATCCCCTTCTCTTCTATCCATGGCAATCAGAGGCCCATCGGGGTCCTGATAGAGAGGGAGGGAGGGGAGAGGGGACTCACCTGCGGCGACGGTGATGGCGGCTGGACGAACTTGAGGTTGAGCGCCTACTGGTGGCCGACGAACTGGGGCCGTTGACGAACTGGTGGCCGATGAAGAACTGGGCGCCTGTGCTGGTGTCCATGATGTGGTTAGTAGACGGAGGGACGCTGCTAGGTCAGAGAGGGAGGGAGTGGAAACGGGCCTCACCTGCGGCGACGCGACGGCGGCAGGCAGTAAATCGAGGAGGAGAGGCCACCGGTAGATCGAGGTCGAGGGGATCTGGCCACCGGTCGAGGAGGGCGCAGGGCGTCGGTGACGATGCAGAGGAGGGCATCGCCGGGGTGGCGAGGATAGGAGGGCGTCGCTCGTGTCACCGGTGAGGTGGCGTCGGAGAGGAGGGCGTCGCCGGCGGAGAGGAGGGCGCAGTGGAAGAAGAAGGGGATTTTTCTGGTCTGGTCGGGACGGGGAAGAGAAGGGGATTTTTCTCTAAGTCCCCGACTCCCCTTAGCAATGGCGCACCTCTAGGGGTGCGCCACTATGTGGCTTAGCAATAGCGCACCTCTCGGGGTGCACCACTGCGTCTTTAGGTTTAGGTCAAAAGACAATCGCGTGGGGATTTGACAAATCCCGAACCGTAACGCACTGGCTCTGTCCCTGGTTGGTTTGTTCCAAACCCTGCCGCCCAGGTTCGAACCCTGGCGGCCCCATTTTTTTCCTTTTCTTTTTAAATTGATTTAACACTATCATAAACATCCAAAATAGCACAATACACCAAAATAAAAGGCATAAATAATTATAATTATGTAGAATATTTAAAATACTATAGAATCTAGAAAATATCCAAAAATATGAATTATATGTCTATTTTGATCGGTACAATGTGTAGATTAACAATATGACGAGCGCCCGCACTCATCACTCCCACAAGGGGAGCGCGTGCGTACGAGGGAGCAGAGGGAAAGGCAGATTTGGGCGGCGGAAAGGGGAGCGCCTTTTTCCTTGTGGGAGTGATGAGTGCTGCGGGTGCGGGAGGGAATCTCCGTGAGATTGCTGCCGGTGGTAGGGGCGGGCGGTGCTCCACCACCGCTGAGCGCGCGTGATGGGTGTGGCAGGCACGCCACGAATGGAACAGTGGCTCGCTACAGGACTCGGGAGGGAAAAGGTGGAGCCGACCGCGTCGTGGCGGTGACAGGGAGGGAGGAGGCGGAACGGGGTTTGGACGTGCGAACCTCGAGGCCAGCGGAGATGCGATCCGGCGGCGGAGCTGGGGACGAGGGGACGGTGGTGACGCCGCGAGCGAGGGGATACGCCGGCCGATGGCGATGCGAAGGTTGTATCGTTCCGGGTCTTTCTGTGCTCTTCTTCTCCTTGGCAGCGGTGTGTTCCCCTTGTTCTGTGTGGTGGGTAACGTGGCCTTGTTGTGTTCGGTCGGTGATGGACTCTCCGTGGTAGGGTGCGAGTCGGTCCATCTCCTCTCGACGGACGCACTTTTTAGATTCTATAGTAGAATAATTATAATTATGTAGAATATTTAAAATACTATAGAATCTATAGAATCTAGAAAATAATTATAATTATGTAGAATATTTAAAATAATTATAATTATATAGAATATTTAAAATACTGCTAGGGTGACATAGCAATGGCGCACTGCTTGGTGGTGCGCCACTGCTAAGCCTCTCATCTCTAAATGGGCTCTGGCCACCCCCCTAGCAGTGGCGCACATAACGACATGCGCCATAGGTAACCTATGTAGCAGTGGCGCACCACCTAAGTGCGCCATTGCTAATCCTATCATCTCTAAACGGGCTCTGGACACGTCCTAGCAGTGGCGCACCTCAACAACATGCGCCATAGGTAAGGAATGTAGCAGTGGCGCACCACAGAGACGTGTGCCACTACTAGTTTGGGGGAGGAGCTGGACTCCTGTCACCACTTACTTATGGCGCACCACAATCATGGTGCGCCACTACTACTTTTGTAACAGTGGCCCACCGTTTTGTGGTGCGCCACTGCTAAGTAGTAGTGGCGCACGGCTGTCATGGTGCGCCACTGCTGGCAGTCTTACGGCTAGGCCTTTTCCTAGTAGTGCATCCTAGAGAAACAGCTCCCCTAGATTCTACAAACCATGCACATATGCAACAAGGATATTTGACAAGTTCATATAGCACATGCACACAATGGAGGCAACATGTGATCATGCAAAGAGCTTTGGGTGGATTTGTCATACTTTGCCTTGATAAAACCCAAACTCACAATAAGTGCCTCCATAGAATTGGTGTAGCCAACAAGAGATGAATAATTAAGACCAATATAGGCTACCACAAATAAGTCTTAATACAAACCGGGGGATCGGGAGATCCACAAATAGAGTAGCAAGCAAACGAATAAGTTCTGAATAACTAGATAAGATATGATGCCAAGGCCGAAAAACCAAAATGAAGCACCAAGCCCTTGGCATCCCCATGCAAATTCATGTCCTAATAGATCAACTTCTCCCCCTTTGGCATCGAAACACCAAAAAGGGAGAAGAAGCATGCTAACGTCCCAAGGGGATCACTCATCATCATCATCCTCCTCGTCATCATCATCATCATCGTCGCCTTCCTCGTCATCCTCCTCATCATCACCACCCTCCATCTCCTCGTCCTCGTCATCTTCGTCTTCGTCTTCGACGTGGCCCTTGCCATGAGATTGTGGAGAGAGGCGAACAATGCGCTCGGTGATGGAGTCCTCGGAGCTCGACCAAGTGTACTTGGACTTCCACTCACCGGGAGGTGTGATGTTGTCCTCGAAGCCCTCGGAGACGGGAAGGCCCAAGTGCCTCATCATCGCCTTTTGGCGTTGGCGGATCTTCTTGTTGTCATGGTTATCTTGGTACATCTTGTCTTGGAGGTCCTCCTTGGAGCAAAAGGACTTCTTGAGGTGAGCGGTCAGCTTCGCAAAGAGGCCTTTGGTCTTGACGGAGTTTGGCACGAAGTCGGAGTCATCACTATTGGCTTCCTCCTCCTCCGGGTCCTTGGGGGCATTCTTGCCAAACCTTGGAAGGTCATGGTTCTTTACAAGGGGGCTCCTCTCCTTATGGATAGTGATATGAGGGCGGCATTGCTCTAGAAGATCTCCACGGCCAGGTTGATCCCATTTGAGGCAAATGAGCCTCATGATGTAGGGCGCATATTGAGGGAGCTTGCGGAGGAAGGCACAATCACGCATCTCATGCCATATGTAGTCCATGATATCCAATTGCTTGCCGCGACCCCTCATTTGATCCGTGCGCACAAGGAGGTTCACAAGGAAATCATGCACCTCATCTTGGTTGGTGTGCTTGGGGTTGATGGTGCTGCGATAGATGCGGTTCATGATGTCGTAGACGGGGAGAAGATGGTTGGCACTTCCACACAACATTCTTCCGGGGATGTAGAGGTTGGCCATGTTTTCCTTGGCCATTGGCTTGGCTTGAAGGTGAATCTGGTAGAAGTTGATATCATATTCGGGGAGATCATAGCCAATTCCCCTAGCAAACTCCTGCCACGTGGCCTCCATCACAAACTCCTTGGTCATCCACTTTAGCAAGCGGAAGCCACCTTCATCCTCAAGAAATACCACGGTGGCATAGAATTGAAATATCACCTCCTTATTGAAGTCGTGGGAGAAGGTCATCAAAGGAATAAGACCTTGCTCTTCGCATATCTCGAGTGCTTCCCCAAAGTAGTCGGGCTTGGATTGGAGCTTGTCCATGTTGATGGAGTATTGTGGGCAACAATTGAACTCCTTTGCCCCATAGACATCATTGTAAATCATTTCTTGATCGGCGTGGTAGAAGAAGGGGTTGGGGCACTGACGAGCGTTCCTAGGCAACAAGTACGGATTGGCTCCTCGTACTTGCAAGAATTGGGCTTTCTTGAGAGAGGTCATAGACTTTTGAGGACCCGGGGTGGTCCTTTTGCTAGTTGCCGCTGCTGCTTCCCTTTGGCGTTTGGTGGTCCTTGTCGGGACAATCTCTTCTTGCTCTTCTTCCTTTCGGTGACGACGAGAAGGAGGCTTGACCTTGGCGCCGCTACGGGACTTGGATGGACCTGTGAACAACATAGGTTGTAGAGGGAATTGGGGATAAGTGCACAAGCCTTGGAGTTAACGATCAAAAAGGACACTAACAAGCAACATAGGTGAAACCACACATAGCGGTAGTACCGCAACCTGGACCGGTGGTACCGCTTGAACCGGTGGTACCATTCGTGAACGAGCGGTACTACCGCTCAAGCTCGGCACACCTAGACCTTGGTCGAGATTCATGGCAATGAAATTCATAGTCTCACACAATGTTGCTAGCTAGTATCCCTGCACATGAAGAGGCTTCCAAGAGGGTTTCTCCACCACAAACTCCACAAACCCTAACCTATGCATCTAGGGAATGTAACACACCCTAGAGAGAGAGATTAGAGCCCATACCGGAGGACATGGTGGCGAAGAGGGTGGGGAAGCTTCTCCACGGAGGATATTTGGCCGGGGATGGCCGGAGGAGGAGATCGGGGCCGGTCTCCTCGAGGTCTTGGAGCTTCGAGGCGTTTTGACTCGAGTTCGGTGGGGAAAAGTGGTGTGTTGGGAAGAAACCCGTCCCACCCGGTACCTTAAGTCAAAAACGCAAGCGGTAGCACCGCTCATGTGAGCGGTGGTACTGCTTACCGGTACTTGCCCGGTACATCGGGCGGTGGTACCGCTCTGGGGCAAACTCCTGACAGTCGTCAGGTTACTGCACCGAAGCGGTAGTACCAGCCTGAGGACCGGTAGTACCGGCCTCCAAATCTCAAAAACACTCAGATTTTGGTGTAGACTTGTACTTTTAGACTGAATTGGCTCAAGAGGTAGTTATTGGCTTAGGTTTAGATGTCGAAACTGTTAAGGTACTACTCAACCAAGCTTGCAAGAATCAAAGCATGAAAAGCCAAGCTTGGGTGAATCTCCCACAAAGAACATGGAGAAACGAAAAAACCAAAAGCAAAAAGGGAAAAAGAAAATCAAAATAAAATCAAAGAAAACAAGAAAAACCAAAAAGACAAGCTCCTCAAGGAGGAGGTTGATGGCCGAGGCCACCGTGTAAGAGTATAGTGGTGTGAGGTCACGTAGATGTATCTAGGACCCACGGCCACAACTCAACATGAAGCTCATTAGTCACTTAGTTGACAAATAGAGAATGTTTTGGGTTTCTTTATGCATTATGAGGGGACGAATAGCTCAATAAGTTTAAACCGCACTCCCCCTATGTTCATGCGTGCTTTACATCTAGACATATAGCACAAAATTGGTATGTGAGTACCCACTCTTGACACAATGTTCGGATGAGAAGCACAAGGTAGAGAAGCAAACCTTATCGTCGAATGGTAGAGCATGAGTCCATTGCCTTGTCGGTCCCATAAAGGGAGTGTTGGTACTTTAGGTACTTTGGGGTTCCTATACCGTTGGCCCCCTTCATATCTTGCTCTTGAGAATGTCTTGAAAGTACTTTGCTTGAGTTATGAAGGAGCCTTGACGCCTTTGCTTGATGGCGGGAATGGACCATAGAGATAGATTCTTGTGAGGTCCCTTGATCTTCATCATGGTTTAGGTCCCCGCCTTGACCCTCCTTGTTGTTGATGCCGAACTTGAGGTTTTGGAAGAGGTTGACTCTCACTTGGTTGTTCAACGAAGGAAGCTTGGCCTTGTGGTGTAGATGGCTCCACATAGGTGGAACTTCGTCCTTCCCCGACACTCGTAGAAGGTAGCTTTTGAGGTCGGCGAGAGAAAACACCCATCCTTCCTACGGTAATCGGGGGAACTGCATCTCCTTTCTCACAAGAAGCACTTCGCCCCTCCAAAGAACTATCATCTTCATCAAAAGTCACAACACACAATTACACAATCCACACAATAGACTCGTACTCCATCATCATATTAGAGTGTCTTCAACTAAGGTTAGGCATTCCCTTCCGGCAACCCCATGGTGTTGGGGAAAGTATATGGCGAGGAGTATATGTTGGATTCCTTCTTTTCCAAGGAAGACATCCAAGATGTAGAACTTGAACTCCATTCCATTGTTGCCCCTTATTGCAAGTCCTACAAACACGAGCTTTGCAAAAGGGAACGTTTTCTATTAGTCCGAGAATGTGGCCTCCCTTGTGGAGACTTTTCAAAGTCCTCATGTTGACTTGGGCTAGTCGGCAAAGCCATAACCAACCCTTGTCACCTTTAGTGAATAGGCAAAGAACGAGAGATGTCGTCTTTCACAACAACATACAACTTGCTTTCCACATATTCAACAAAGGCTACAACGAGTGTCTTGCTCCACAAGAGGACCACCAAAAGTTCATATAAAGAAGGTACAAAGACCCAAGCGTGAGAAACGATGAACGGAAAGAATATTTGTAAACAAGGGTCTTGACAAGGTTGGGAGTTACCACCATCTTGTCAAGGCCCAGTACCTTTAAGCTTGCTTGTGTTGTCGCCATGAGAGATGGTAGAAAGATATGGCTCGAGGACAATAGCAAACTCCTTGCTTCCGGTCATAAGACTTGTGGCTTCAATATCGACCACCCAATAAGCACCACCGGAAGCAAAGACCTTCATGGGTCAAGACTTGGTTATAGGAACCCATTTTTCAATGGGTCCTATCATGATGTTCCTCTTTATCTTGATCCTTCTTCCTCTCTTCTTCTTTGGCTTGATAGCCACTTCTCCTTCATTGCGAGAGCCCTCATTGGCTCCGTCTCTAGCTTCAATGACTCCTACCAAGTATTGGGCTTGGAATCGGAGACTTTCAATTTTGGACTTCAAACGGTTGACTTCATCTTCATGATCCGGATGAGGGCGAGTAATGTCGAACACTTGAACCTCTTTCTCCTTATTCACCCGGAATTGCTCCGACAATGCTTCTTCTAGAAGAGAGTTCCTTTTCAAGAGCAAACGCTTGTGTCTTTCTAAAGTGGCGATGTCGTCTTCATGGTTGCAACAAAGGTGGTCCTTGCTTGCGAGATGGTACTCTATCAATGCTTCATCTTGCATGGACTTGATCACCATAAGGTTGGCCTTGCTCCTCTTTAGAGAGGCAATTTCTTCCTCATGGTTACAACAAGTAACCTTTTCCTTGCTCAAGCGAATCCACTCCATCAAGGACTCATTTTGCATATCATTCACTTCCTTAAGCTTGGCCTTGTGTCTCTTTAGAGTAGCAATCTCTTCTTCATGTTCGCAACACGGCACCTTCTCCTTGCTCAAGCGATAGTGCTCATCCAAAGGACTTCCAAGAATCTTGCATTATGTCTTCTCAAAGAACAAACTTCATCAAGGAGCTTATCACAACATGAATTGGGACCTTCATCTTCTTTATTCTTGTACGCTTCTTCTTGAGTATGCCTCCTCATCTCGGATAGGAGCTCAAACTTGCTCTCCAAGGATTTGAAGTTCTTGGTGAGGGTTGCAACGTCCTCAAGCAACCATTCATGGCTTTCTTCAAGATAACGCTTCTTCGTATTGAGCTCATCCACCCAACCAAGAGCATAGTCTCGGTCCTTGATGAGTTGGGAGATGAAGGAGTTGTTGGAGCCTTTGAGAACAATAGCACTAGCTTCAAGAGACATGCGCATGCACAACTCTTCCTCATGAGCTTCATTGAGAGAGATAAGCTCTAATTCCGTCTCCTTCTCAAGCCTCTCCTTTTCCTCAATACGGTCTTGATCCCCTAGCATGTTAGTGAGAGGAGCATCCAAACCCACGATAGATATAGCATTAGAGGAAGTTGTAGGTTCGGAAAGGGGTTTCTACCTCCAACCATACCTTTGCCACAAGGCAACGTGAGTTTTTGGTGACGAGGTTCTCATTTGGGGAGTCGAAGAGGGAGATGAAAGGAGTGAAAATGGCGATGGCGTCCACTCCCTCTTCCTTCTTGTTCGAACCCTTGTCTTCACGCTCATCATTTTCATCGGAGGAGTACTCCTCACGGATAATGAATGCCCTAGGCTTCTTGGTGGAGGAGACCTTGATGTCATCGGAGTTGGAGGAGAACTTGGAGAAACTTTTGGAGAGGGATTTGTACTTGCTCTTTCGGACGAGCCTTCCACCATTGTCTTCCCTTCTCTCAAAGATACAATCCACAAAAAAATGACTTTTGTCGCTGCAATTGTAGCATGATCTCCCCTTTTGATCCTCCCTTGGACTCTTGGAGGAGAATCTTGTAGAATCATGAGGAGAGTATCTCCTTGGTCTTGAGCTTCGTGTCTTGTTCCCGCCCCAAAAACTCTTGGCGGCAAGAGCCATATGTTCATGATAGTTGGCCTTGAGACCATCCGGACCCCACTCAATAGGATCCTCATCGCTCTCACAAGCTTCATGCTCCTTCATCTTCAACGCAAGGTTAGGCTTGGGGGTGTTGTGGGCGTGAGCAACAAGATCTTCCGCATTCTTCTTGGAGATGTCCAAAGCAATAAATTCACTAAGGACTTCATTGGATGTCATAGCACGGAAGGAGGCATTTTGGCGGATGGCGGTCAACTTCACTTCCTCGTATGGGAGGAGAGCATTGTAGAACTTCCGCTTGATCCAAGGGTCATCCACAAACGTTGCTCCAAGATATTGCATTTGTACGGCGAGAGCGATAAGGCGCTGGTACATCTCTTCGGGCGATTCTCCCTCATTCATTACAAAGTTTTCGGCCATGTTGTTCACTTCATCAAAACGAGAGCTTTGAATGCTTTCATTTCTGAGGAAGAGCTTGTCGAGTTTATTCCATGCTTCCTTGGCGGTCTTGAGCGAGCGAATATGAGCGTGATCCATGGGTGTGACGGCCATGTGAATCATGCTGATGGCGGTGGCGTTGAGTTGGTCATCCACCATTCTCTTCTTGTCAAGTTCTTCGGGTCTTTGATGTCTACGCACACTCCTTTTCCTGTAGACAGTGTTGGGCCTCCAAGAGCAGAGGTTTGTAGAACAGCAGCAAGTTTCCCTTAAGTGGATCACCCAAGGTTTATCGATCTCAGGGAGGAAGAGGTCAGAGATATCCCTCTCATGCAACCCTGCAACCACAAAGCAAGAAGTCTCTTGTGTCCCCAACACACCAAATAGGTGCACTAGTTCGGCGAAGAGATAGTGAAATACAGGTGGTATGAATAAATATGAGCAGTAGCAACGGCACCAGAAAAGTGCTTTGCCCAGGACAGTAAACAAGCAGTAGTAACGCAGCAGTAATAACGCAGTAAAACAGTAAACAAGCAGCGATAGCAGTATTTAGGAACAAGGCTTAGGGATCATACTTTCACTAGTGGACACTCTCAACATTGATCACATAACAGAATAGATAAATGCATACTCTACACTCTTTTGTTGGATGATGAACACCATTGCGTAGGATTACACGAACCCTCAATGCCGGAGTTAACAAGCTCCACAATTCAATGTTCATATTTAAATAACCTTAGAGTGCATGAAAGATCAACACGACTAAACCAAGTACTAACATAGCATGCACACTGTCACCTTCACACTATGTAGGAGGAATAGATCACATCAATACTATCATAGCAATAGTTAACTTCATAATCTACAAGAGATTATAATCATAGCCTACGCCAAGTACTAACACGGATGCACACACTGTCAACATTACACCGTGCAGGAGGAATAAAACTACTTTAATAACATCACTAGAGTAGCACATGGATAAATTGTGATACAAAACACATTGCAATCATAAAGAGATATAAATAAGCACTTCACTATGCCATTCATAACAGTGAATAAGTATTCTGTGAAATATAGCCTAAGAGACCCACACGGTGCACACACTGTCACCTTTACACACGTGGGACAAGGAGTCTCCGGAGATCACATAAGTAAAATTCACTTGACTAGCATAACGACATCTAGATTACAAGCATCATCATATGAATCTCAATCATGTAAGGCAGCTCATGAGATTATTGTATTGAAGTACATAGGAGAGAGATTAACCACATAGCTACCGGTACAGCCCCGAGCCTCGATGGAGAACTACTCCCTCCTCATGGGAGACAGCAGCAGTGATGAAGATGGCGGTGGTGTCGATGGAGAAGCCTTCCGGGGGCACTTCCCCGTCCCGGCGGCGTGCCGGAACAGAGACTCCTGTCCCCCAGATCTTGGCTTCGCGATGGCGGCGGCTCTGGAAGGTTTCTCGTACCGTGGCTTTTTCGTATCGAGGTTTTAGGTCGAGGGGCTTCTTATAGGCGAAGAGGCGGCGTCAGAAGGTCAACGAGGCGATGACACCATAGGGGGGCGCGGGCCACCCCCAGGCCGCGCCGGCCTATGGTCTGGTGGGCCTGTGGCCCCCCTCTGGCGACTCTCGGGTGTTCTGGATGCTTCCGGGGATTCTAAGATCTTCGGCGTTGATTTCGTCCAATTCCGAGAATATTTCCTTACTAGGATTTCTGAAACCAAAAACAGCAGAAAATAGGAACTGGCACTTCGGCATCTTGTTAATAGGTTAGTTCCAGAAAATGCATAAATATGACATAAAGTGTGCATAAAACATGTAGATATCATCAATAATGTGGCATGGAACATAAGAAATTATCGATACGTCGGAGACGTATCAGTCTTGTGGTGAATAACCTTCCTCAATGATGCGCCAAAGCTAGGTAGACGCGCTGCGCACATGAGAACGCATTAAGAATTGCCAATTTTCAAAACTACTGGATTCAAGTAGCGGTGGTGAACCATGAGATAAAATATGAGGCATAGGTATTGGAACATTTACGGAGTAATCACTTGGTGGAGGCACCGTGTGATTACCTCCTAATTTTCCCACAACCGGTGGTTCATCCTTCCCTTTTGATGAAGTGCCAACATCCTCAAGATCCCCTTCTTGAGGTGGTTTTGTCGATTGCGCGACAAAACCAACAAGAGGAAGGGTGTTGACTTGTTGTGGAGGAGTATCGGTACTTGCCTTAGGATCTATGGTGGGGTTTGGTTTTGGAGCCATCAACTCCATCATCATAGCCTTCATTTTACGTACAATGGATGACTCCAATTTCTTGAGGTCATCCAAAGTAGCCGGAGTGCTATCGGCGATTGATGGTGGAGGTGATGGCTCACCGAGAAGGAGCCCATTCACAACCTTCTCTTGTTCGGCCATTTCTTAGGCGGTAAAGCCCGAGCAAGAAAATATTGCTCTGATACCAATTGAACGGATCGTAGCGAACAAGAGAGGGGGGTGAATGCTACGAATTTTTTTAGCCATTTCGATTTTCAGTGCAACGGAAGTAAAGGTGATAGCTTTGTTATTCGAGGTGATCCTAGTATAGTGCAACAAGTAAAGGAACAAAGCATGATAGTAAGAGTAAGGAGCGGGACAACCGGAGGGCGCGGAGATGAGGCAAGGTTTGTTTCCCACAGTTCCTCCCACAAAAGGGAGAACGCCTGCATTGAGGAGGTGCTAGCCTCACACAAGAGGCTAGGCGGCCACACCACGAAGGAAGGCCTCACCTTCTTCCTCGAGAGAGCTCCACAAAGGGGCCCCCCCTTCTCCACTGTGGCACCGGTCGAGGCGGTGGTTCCTTCACAAGGTTGGGGCGAGCTCCACAACACTAGGAGGCTCCCAACACCCTATGGGGCTAGAACAACACCAAGCTAGCCTCCATAGGAGCACTTCTTCCAAGATCCCATTGTAGGAACCCTAACAACAAGATCCACTAAGGACTAGATGGTACTGGTGAATTCTCTCTTGGTAGATTGGTAGATCGGGGCCTCCTCCACCACTCCTCCAAATTTGGGCAAGATTGATTGGCTAGGTGGGTAGAACCACAAGGTTTGAGCTCAGCAACAATGGAGGGGGAGAGAGAGAGAGGAGAGCTTGAAAAAAGTTGGGGAAGAAGGGGCCTTTTTATAGGGGCCCCAAAATCCAATCGTTATGTGTTGTTTTTGCCTAAGTGGTACTACCACTTTGGAAAGCGGTGGTACCACACTGGGTTCGAAATCCCCCGCAGATCTGGCCACGTGGACACACAACGGTAGTACCGCCCGCGGTACCGCTTGAGGTACCACAATGGCCTCTGGGAGTTACTAGATCACGCGCGGTACCAGAGCGTACCACAGAAGTGGTGTCGTAACTCCAGTTACGGTACCTAAGCGGTACCATAGGCGGTACTACCGCTCTCAAGCGGTACCACTGCTCAAGGTACCGCAGAGGTACCGTAAAGCTCACTGTGGGGCTTTTTCTGTGCAGAACTCCAGAGCGGTACTGAGAGGCGGTACCAGTAGGGTAGCGGTACCACCGCTACTGGTACCGGTAGTACCGCTTTGGCATAAACAGATTTTTCCTCTCTTCCTCTCCAACCATGTCACCTCGCGACACACACACAAAACCAGAAAACCTATAAACTACGCTTCAGTCCTCCGATCATGACGTGTTCAGCGAGGGCACCGTGCACTTGCAAATCTAACAAAGACAATCTTTGCGCACTGTTAAATTCATTCAAGTGTTGTCACCAAACACACAAAACACGGAATATAGATCTTTCTCTTTCAGTTGGGCACGGCTGGAGGGCGCCAGAGGTAGGGAAGACAACGAGGCAGAGGGGAGCGCACGCTCGATGAGCTCGGGGGAATCGGGGATGAGCTAGTCCCCGTGCGGGAGGCGGTAGATAGACGAGATCGCGGAGAGCGCGTGGCGGCGGATGAAGTGGTGGCGGTGCTCGAGGTTGTCGAGGATGGAAGGCACGAGCAGCTCGAGCACCTCCGGCTCGGAGAGGCGGCAGAGGAAGCGCAGCGTGACGCCGCAGATGTACTTGTTTGGGTGCTGCAGGTTTTTGCGGAGGTTCTGGCAAATGAGGATCATCTCCGGGAGGCCGCAGCTGGCGGAGTCGCGCTTGTCGATGATCTCGTGGTAGAGGAGCAGCAGCTTCTGGATGGTGTGGTCCTCGGAGGGGAGGACGTAGCACACGATGGTGATGAAGAGCGTGGGCAGGGTTTCGCCATTGAGGAGGAGCGTGACGGCGCGCTTCATGGCCTCCACCTTGGCGGCGACGTTGCTGCCCTCGAGATCCGCCTTGATCTCGTTGGCCATGGCGGCGGAGCCCTTGTCGAAGTGGCACAGCAGCGTGCACAGCTTGTCCATGGCGCCGTATCTTAATTACGTGCACCCGCGCCGGAGGGCGCTGCCAGCGGGTGGGGTGGTGGTGGTTGGATCTGCGGCGCGCGGAGGTGGACCTGTGGGCGGTGAAGCCGTGGTCGCGGAGGGCGTCCAGGGAGTAGCAGTGCTTGCCGCATACGCCGCAGTGGGGCTCGTGGGCCGAGTGGTGCGATACACGCATGTGCTCCACCAGGTGGTCCATCCGGTTGAATTCGCGGTAGCACGTCGAACACTTGTTCCAGCTGCACGTCGTCCTCATATATCAGTCCAAAGAAAAACTTAGGCGTTGCATTGCATGTGTGTTCATGTGATTGTGCAAATGTGCAATGTAGCACACAATTAAGAAGAAACATAACTAGTAGAAGAAGCGTAGAAAATTCTTAACAATGGGGTGTCAACAGTCAACTTATCATGTCATCTGGAGACAAAATGTGCAAACAAATAGCAGTTCAGCATACCCCATGTTGCTGAAATCCTGGGTGTCCATGGAGCTCCTCTACCGGCTCCGAGAGATGGAGCTCCGCCATGCCACCCGGTACCAGATTCCATCGACGAGAATCCCATGTGGAGAGAGAAGGTAGGAGATGCATATAAACAAACCAGAGTAGTGCATAATGTATTGAACAAAAAATTCTGTTCTCACTCATTATTTATTGAACATAGCCTACACCTTCAAAATGAATGCTCATGCTCACTGGTTGCTATATAGTTGATACCACTTGGCTCTTTCTTCCATTTTAGTGCCGATGATTAGAATGTTTGGTCGATCACTACTCTTTGGGGTGGCGTGAGTGAACCTGGTGTGATGGCACAAATATCAATCCGTTGTGCATCCTACTTGGCTTCGCTTACGCCATCCCTGAATGTTAATATTTGTTTCGACCAACAAAGTATGAGGCATATGATATCTAGTTGATACCACTTGTCTCTTTCTTCCATTTTAGTGCCGATGATTAGAATGTTTGGTCACCTATACACTCTGGGGCGGTGCAAGCAAGCCTGGTGTGATGGCACAAATATCAATCTCTTGTGCATCCTACCGGCCTCGCTTACTCCGTCTCGGGATGTGAATATTTGTTTCGACCAACAAAATATGAGGCATATGATATCTAGTTGATACCACTTGGCTCTATCTTCCATTTTAGTGTGGATGATTAGAATGTTTGGTCACTCGTACACTCGGGGATGGAGCAAGTGAGCCTGGTGTGATGGCACAAATATCAATCTCTTGTGCATCCTACCTGGCCTCACTTACTCCATCCATGAATGTTAATATTTGTTTCGACCAAGAAAGTATGAGGCATATGCTATCTAGTTGATACCACTTGGCTCTTTCCTCCATTTTAGTGCCGATGATTAGAATATTTGGTCACCTATTCACTCCGGGGTGGCGCCAGCGAGCCTGATGTGATGGCACAAATATCAATCTCTTGTGCATCCTACCTGGCCTCGCTGACACCATCCCGGAATGTTAATATTTATTTCAACCAACAAAGTATGAGGCATTTCCATTTAGTTCATACTAGCTACTTGTCTCTTATATGAGTTGCCACTTATTAATTGCATTGGCCGATGATTAGAATGTTTGGTAAATTGTACACTCTGGGGTGGGGCCAGTGAACCTGGTGTGATGGCACAAATATCAATCTCTTGTGCATCCTACTTGGCTTCGCTGACCCCATCCATGAATGTTAATATTTGTTTCGACCAACAAAGTATGAGGCATTCCATTTAGTTCATACTAGCTACTTATCTCTTATTTGATTTGGCACTTCTTAATTGCATTGGCCTTTCTTCCATTTTAGTGCCGATCATTAAATTTTGTGGTCACTACACACTTGGGGGAGGCGCCAGTGAGCTTGGTGCGATGACACAAATATCAATCTCTTGTGCATCCTACCTGGCCTCACTGACCCCTTCCCTAACTGTTAATATTTGTTTCGGCCAACAAAGTATGAGGCATTCCATTTAGTTCATATTGGCTACTTATTTCTTATTTGAGTTGGTACTTCTTAATTGCATTGGCCTTTCTTCCATTTTAGTGCCGATGATTAAATTTTGTGGTCATTACACACTTGGGGGAGGCGCCAGTGAGCCTGGTGCGATGACACAAATATCAATCTCTTGTGCATCCTACCTGGCCTCGGTGACGCCTTCCCTAAATGTTAATATTTGTTTCGACCAACAATGTATGAGGCCCTTGTCATTCCATTTGTTTTGGTATTTTCAAAATGCCGATGATTAAAATGCTTGGTCACCGTACACTCGGGGGTGGCGTAAGTGAGCCTGGTAAGATAGCACAAATATCAATCTCTTGTGCATCGGACTTGGTCTCACTTACGCCATCCCTTGCTTTGGTATTTTCAAAATGCCGACGATTAAAATGCTTGGTCACCATATACTCGGGGGTGGCGTAAGTGAGCCTGGTAAGATAGCACAAATATCAATCTCTTATGCATCGGACTTGGTCTCACTTACGCCATCCCTGAATGTTAATATTTGTGTTGACCAACAATGTATGAGGCATTTATTGATTATCTGGTCTTTCTTCCATTTTAATCAGAGAAGGAACCGGATGAAGACTCCGATACAAGCGAGTCTGTCAGGTAGAGAGGAGGGAGCAAAGGAGGAACCGGATGAAGACCATTTTGTATATCGAAATAGTGAAATTTGTATGACTTAAGAGTTGTATGTAAAACATTTGACACTTGCCACTATATATGTATCTCGATCGGGCTCTAAGTAATGTGATGATGATGTAACGCGGACTTGTGGCTCTCGGGTGCAACGCACCCCCATAGACCAAAAAATTATAGTAATTTGAAAAAGTTAAAAAAAAATTGAATCTTCCTGGAAATCAAAGATGATCAAGTTTGTACTCGTAAAAAAAATATTTGGACACGAAATAATTCCCATGGACTCCAGGGCAAAAAAACAAAATTATGACGAATATAAAGTGAATAGTACGTGGTCATGGGGCGTTTCAAGTTTGTTTTTTTACCAAGGATACAATAAAAGTAATTTCCTAGGAAAATATTTTGTTTCAAGTACAATACCCGATCATCTTTGATCTGCAAAAAAAATTAAATTTTTAAAAACTTATTTTAATATTTTTTTTATTTTTCCAAGTATGGGGGTGCGTTGCACCCGAGAGCTCCTTTGTATTTTCCGATGATGTCTATATTATATCTGTGCAATGTACATGCTATTTATACTATATCTTCATATTTCTGTATAATATATGTATATTGTTGTACATAACCTGTATGTGTATAGCATGCAGCACAAAATCGTGTATAATACATGCAAATTCTATGGCGCACTGAAAACTATTTCTGTGGCGCACGGAGGCTCTGGTGCGCCACAGAAACCTTAATTCTGTGGCGCATGGACTGGTGCGCCGCAGAAACCTTATTTTTGTGGCGAAGTTTCTGTGGCGCACCGCCCATGCGCCACAGAATAGGTATTTTGGTACGCCACTAATGAGGCTTTCCCTACTAGTGTTTGTTCCACCTCTCAAGGTCGATCATGGTTACAAAAGCATGACGTGCTACTGACAGAAATGACATTGTTCTATATATAGTAGCAATGTACTATAGCATGTTGTACCAAAAACACTAGGATGGTATTGTCGTTATAGAAGCGGGTTACTTCATGTATTGTACCTATTGCACCAAAAATACTATTGTGTTGCCTACCGTACCAAAACTACTGTTGGCCGATCGGCCATAGTACTATTACCATGTTTTGATATAGTGATGATGTGCCAGATTGAATGGTATATCCAACTGAAGGCATGTGAAAAATAAAAAGGATCTTTTTTTTAGATGAAAATCTAGGAATCTTAATTAGCCGTAACAATGGCAGCCTAGACCAATAGTCAATCCAGTGATACACAATACTGAATATAGCTAGGTATTAACCGCATTGAATCAGGGGTGGATGAGCTTCGGACCTTCATTTTTCATGTGAGAAGAGTAGAAGATTTTATTGTATTGCACGTGCTTTTCAGGTACAGCGGACGTAGTTGCTGCCAGAAAGGGACGGAAACAAAACTAAAAGCAATGGTAGTGTTAAAATGCGGCTAACAGCCTACCACGTACACATCAACTGTACTGCATAGCTCAGGTAGACACAAGGGGCATTCGAAGATCCCAGAGACATGGAGTATCTTGATCATGATTACTACCTCTGTCCGGATTTAATTGACGTCAATCTGTTCATTAGCCTTCTCCTCCAGCGTCGATTAAATAGGAATGGAGGGAGTACTTATGTGGACATATGTGCGACACACATGGTCATCTATATAGGGCTCGAATTTAAGCTGGTCCGACATGTCGAGATTATGATATGAGGCGAACAGTTAAAAGTCTCGATCGTGAAACAGTGAACTTGTCTAAAGCTAGCCCCGTTGAATATATATATAACTAGTTTTGATCGCGCAAGATAAACTGCAAGAAGCGGCAGAGCTAGATAAACCTCATTTCTTAGGTCACGGCTAACAATTGTTGATCAATAAGAAGAAGAAAAAAACTAAGAGAAGCGGCAAAATCGAAACTCTTGGGAATGTACCCCTTTTTACGCAACGGATTGCTGCAGTCATGGCTGCCACGTGGTGTGATGCACCTACAAGATTCAGAAAAGGAAGGAAACATCGTCAAGGCAGTAAAATCATGTGGTGGCTTTGTTGGTCTGTCGTTAAGGTGTTGCAACTGTAAAATGTCTCGATATAGATATCACCGCCAATCAGCTTACACCTTACGGGTCCATCTAATACTGGAACGGCGCCTCGCAGTACTGCATAATTGCATCTGAGAGGTTGGTGAAGCCTCAGATTCTTCGAAAACGAACTGAATATACGGCCGTGTTTGGCAACACCGGAAGTTGTCGTATATCTCTTTCTACTTTTTCATTTTACTAGTACAAATGCCCGTGCGTTGCCACGGGTCCTCAAATTATATTTTTTAATACACATATATAATTCAAATCTCAAATATGAAAATTTAAAATAACTATACCTGAATCTGGAATGCGAATAAAAGTTAGGTTTCGAACCATGGTTATGGATCGTGTTTGGGTATCAAAATGATTTGAGAACTATACCTGAATCTGAAATGCAAATTAAAGTTAGGTTCAGAACCTTATTAGCCAGCCTGGAAACAAGGTAGAGACAAAAACATGAGAGGGCGGTGCAGCTGACAGTAGGCGATTGAAGTTGCATCTAATTCAACTTCTCTTCAACTAAGTGGCGTAAAAATAACTTTGTTCTAATACTCTTTATAAATATTATTATATGAATACCGATAGAACCCAGTGACATTAATTTCTTTATTGTCGAAATTCATTGTAAGAAAATATCTTAATACTTTTGAAAAAAATAGTTTTATTTTCTGTCTACGTGAATGTGAATTATATTTACACATGCGTGCTTCCAATTTTTTAACACAGTATAGTTAATGTGGATGTGAAAAACAAAAATCACACCAGGATCGGGCTAAATTAATTTCAGTCCATATCCCATCTATAGATTAAAACCCATCACAACCAGCTAAGGAGGAAAAAAACGACCCAGTGCGTTGCCACGGGTTTCTTCAGTGAAAGTTCTTGCACGTGCTTCTTAAATTTGTTCTAGCTTTTAGGAAACCAGTCTGAAATCGAGAGGCGGGATGTTAGGATTAAAAAATACATCTCTCGAGAATAAAGGATTAAAAAAATACTCTTTAGGCAACATTAGGTAGAGTTAAGATTTAGAGGTTTTACATAACAATTTAGAAATTTTGACCCTCAAGTGCAATGCTGGATATAAATTGTGTCAAGTGCAAGCAAGACCTAACCTTAACAACAGTCCAACTTAGTCTCGGCAAGTGAGTCTCTCAAATTCTAAACGTGGATCTTTGAAGTAAATAGGAGAATGCTATTTAAACACATCCAAAGGAGCCACTTGGTAGAGATATCAGTACTTTCATTTAATTGATCATGCTTCATTGCATATCAAACCACAACTATAAGTATTAACCTACACTAAATCCATGTTATATCTAACAAGTAACACTGGCACTATCTAGCCTCTAAGGAGAACCGGTAGAGTATTCTCATTTGAATTTTACTAAAATGCAGGTCAAGAGTTTGCTCCTAGTATGCTACTAACAAATACACCGGAATTAACCAATGTATATATATTTCTCGATCATAACTGGTTAAGTTAATATGGCATGCAAGAGCTCATTTATATTAGCCAATAAATTAAAATTCCGGGTGTCTAGATATAAACACTGAACTCTTGATAACACATTGTAAGTAGCAGTAAGACCTCAAAGTATATTTTTTACTAAAGCTGATATACAAAGGAAGAAAAGAGCACAAAAGTGTGGCATGAATCAGTTTGATCATAGCTTATGGTTTCATCTACACATCTGCCAAATTGGTAGCCCTAATATTGTAACAAATCATATATAGTCAAGCTATTTTAGCGTACGTAGAGTGATTGTATTAGCAACAGGATTATTTGATTACATGGAAAGTTAGAAATTATACCTCTGGCTGAATGCAAAAAAATCCCGTCCTTAGTAGCAAATCCTGCTCCTATCGTTGGTTGCCATATGTACAACTTGCCTGGCTTTCTCTCAAAATTAGTCCCTGGTTGCTGACCACCGGTCGTCCCTCGTACCAAAATCTAGACCTCCCTCAAAACAGAATGAGCTGCTAGTAATTTCCCCAATAATTTTCAAAAACATGTAGTATCCTCCAAATGAGAAAATCGAGCTGTAGAACCAAGATGCTAGTAAATGAAGAGATGAGTTCAGAAAGACAAACTAAAAAATATCAGTAGTAGAACTTTCCTTTAGGAAATTTTGTAGCATCCACCTTCATCAATGCTGGAAAAGAACCATATAATATCTCATATTCGGATCATTCAAATTCAGAATATCATGACCAAGTTCCGAAAAGGGCACCAAATGGCTGCGGAGTCAAATATGAGCGACCCATGTCTGAGCATGATTATTAATTTTTATTTGACTGTACTCACCTGGATGGATATAAACAAAAAATTGTACTATGGAATGTAGGTCTAACTCATTTGCCTAAGAAAAAAACTTTAGCCATATCACTGGAAACATTTAGGAAAAACTAATGATTCTATGTGCTAGAGGTCCTAGTGATTGTACATCACCTAGGAGCTGCAAGAAAATAATAAGCTACATCTGAATCCTGCAAGGAATGCTTAACAAACACTAACCTGGAGGATCCTAGCGTCATATCCATGGCAGATGTTGAGCGTGTGGCTGCCGTTCATGACTGCTTCCTGCTCTTCTACTCCCCCTCTCAACAGTCCAATGTCTCTGCCTCGAACATACAGTTCAGAAATCCCCAAATCCAAGAAATCACAACTCTCCTCTAAGTTGGATTCCTAGGTCAAAATCAATTCTAATTCACCTAGAAATCTTATTCCCAAATCAAAATTGGTAGTGCAGGCTGAGGCCATGATGGATGACGTAGGGGCGGCGCTGGAATAGGAGTCTCTTACTAAGAACATAAGTAAACATATACACTTCAGCTCTTTCTTATGGTCATCGTTGGTCCCTGCTGACAAAACCAAACAAAAGATGCTGAAAAATAACACATAACATAGATAAAACTTCATATCTCTAGGGATGTAAATTAAGAATATGACCAGTATTGCAGACCCTATCATTATGATTTCCCTTGTTCAGAGTAAGAGACTCTTCATGTTGCCATGTCATGTTCTTGAGCTATGAATAATCTTTTTATATAGGTAGAATGGACTGAATGGTTACCTTTATTTTTCCTACTCAGCATGTATTGTTGCTCCCTCTTCCTAAAGCTCATCTCCATTTTATATAGGTAAAATTTACCTATTGTAACTGTGTCTAACTTAATACTGCTGATCTAGTATATTTGTTCAGAAAAAATCACCACTAACAATCTAAAATTATGCTTTAAGACTGGCGGCCCATTTTCATTATATATCTATTTCACATCTCTGACACAAGCAATGAACTCAACTATGCTATAATATTAAGAATGTCATTAGGTACATATACATTTGCTTTGTTCACAATACAACAGTGCGAAAAAACAGTGCAAGGTGATGCATAGGCTTATAGCAGAACTATTTTTTTCCATAGAGAGAGTAATTATTAATCCTTTGACTACAGCTTTGTATACTTCTAACTCTTCCTACTGAACTCATAACCTTGAGAATACTTAAAGATACTTAACCTGTAGAGATAGATCATCATAACTCTGGCAACGCATCTTCAGAGGAAGGACGGAGAAACAGGAATCTGGCTATGCGACCGCACCTTCCTTGATACTCCTGGCTTGTTGAGCCGTTTAAGATGGCAGTGCATCCTCGCCGTGGCAAAGAAAAACTTATATTGCAAGATCCGCAAAAATCATATTTACAGTCAGTAACTGATCTGGCAACTAAGGATCACCTTTTACACCAATCAAACTGTTGTAAGCAGAAAACTTTACAAACCAAAGCACCCAAAAAGTATGAATGATGAATAATACCATTTCCTAGATGTGAATACTCTTCATACTCGCCACTTTTAGTCTTCATTGTAGTGCTAGTGTAGATCACGAAGGCCTTTTCACTTCAAGATCATGATGGGATTCTACAGAGAACCTCCAAAAGGGAGGCGCTTGTCCCATTTTATATAAATAGCCGAAAAAATCTCTTGAATTAAAATGGAACACAAGTCAAGAATTCATTTAATCCATCTATTTTTTTTATATATATGGAACACAAAAAGATCCAATACAAAAAAATAACACATCATGTGTAGAAATTACTCGCGAGAGCCATCATGTGTCACGTCGTGCTGAACCGTTAAACAAAAACATCTTGAATTTGAACTATCAGCAGCTTCTGCAAAGCAATACAACTTCATCATGCACAGTTGCTCTTGGTAGGATGCCTGCAAATCCTTACTATAGTAAAAGGCAAGGAACAAGGTGCAATCAACTGTACTCTGTAATCAGGGAAGAGAAATCCATAAAAAGAAGAACATAGCACTTGCAGCTATCATCCTCATTGTTAACTCAGTCTGCTTATCAATTACGATCTGCACCCATAAAATATGTGGAGAGTAGAGATTTAGGCAATATAATAACAACAATACTAAAATAGATCGATTTCTCTTTCGGCTGAATACGTACAAACCTGGTGTAACATTGGGTGGAATCTCACATTTTGCTACTTTTTATCACCGCAGATGGAGATTCATAGTATCAAAAGGATCACAACCCTATGACTACGCAACTCGCACCAGTAAAAGAACTGACATATCACAATCAGTACCAACGATAATACAAATTATTCTTCATCTTCAGAAGTCCTCCCAAGCATAGCAGCATTCTTACTGCATAAAGGATCAGCGAACAACACCCAAAGTGAACAATTTTATTCTACAACCTTGTGGAGCAAGAGGAACAAAGTACCTAATTGTAAGAATATAACGGGTTCTGGTGGATCTTTGAATTTAACGGGAGAATGCTATTCAGATACATCCAAACAACCACTTAGTAGTGATAATATCAGTACTTTCATTTAATCGATGATGCTTCTTTGCATCTCAAACCACAAATATAAGTATAAAACCACACTAAATCTTTGCCATATGTAGCAAATAATACCGGCACTACCAGCCTACATGCAAATTATATCACTAGTGATTGCTCATAAGAAAATGGAAACTGTGTCATAACGGAAGTTTCACCACCAGTATAGGATACAACCTTCTCAACAGAAGAGACGTCTCGCACATATATATGTCAACATACAGATGCCAGAACACATATTCGAATTGAGAAGAAGGACTGCATCCTTTTTACCTGCTAGCCTCATCCAAGCACAACAATCTGCTTGATCCCTTTGAACACCTCTGGCAGCACCTGGAAAAGATTTATCCATGCCAGACAGAAGAACTTGAGACAGCATATCTGCACCATTATCCTGATGAATATGTACATATTCCAGACCGCGTATCTGAACATCAGTTAAAGCTCCAACCATAAAGATCAAAACAATATTTTGTGTATTATCTCCCTGTATTGTAGTCAAAAGTGCAAGTTCTCGAATCTGTGAAAAACGGAACACAATCAGAAGAATAGAACAAAGGAGCACGAACCAAAACCAATATTTAGATTGTCCATAATTAGTTCTGGTATATTAGCAAACAGACCAGCTGGAATACTCATACCTACTACTATCAGGGAGAGCCACCTCCGTGCCAGGCGCGGCTATCCACCGGCAGCGGCCACAATCCTCGCTACCCACCATCAGTGGAGGTTCAAACAACGGCGCGTAAAATTCTAGGCCCATGAGATGGCGAAGGAGTCCACGCACATGAGAGTGGCTGAGGCCACGCTGCCTCCTCGACACAGAGGCTGGCCGCGGTTGCGGCGTGGCATGGCGGGCGGGCCGTCGCGCTAGGGGATGGAAGGGACGCACGAGGCAGGAGCGAAGAGCGCCTCTGGTGGAGATCAAGACAGGAGTTAGAAGGCGCCGCCGTTAAAGTCGATCAGGGGAGGAAGAGAGAGCGGACGAATCTGAGATGACTTGCCTTTGATGGAGCCCATTAAATGACAGAATTTGCGGGAGCGACGACGGAACCGTTCGACAAAACGGAGCGACGACGAAGGACCAAAAGGACCACGAAACGTATTGGCAGAATAAGTAGTATAGAGATTCTTTTGGATGACAACAGGTGCTCGGGGGTCGCAGTCCATGCTAAGATTAGTAACATCAAAGTAGTAGTATCATAGATGTCTTCATTAAATAACTTGTAGACTTATTGTATCTTGAGAAGTGTGATGTTATAGTAACTAGCTATGTTACTATTATCCTCCTCTCTCCTCATTAGCTCACTGTCAAATAACCAAATTTGCTGAGTTAGACACTTAGTTACTAGTGAAGTTTTTTTTTTTGAAAACACAGTACAACGCAGACGCTCACAAACACGCACGTATAAATACCCCTATGAAGGAACGCACGCACACTCTACCCCTATGAGCACCTCCGAGAGGTTGACGAAGTCACCACTGGCGCCTCGCTGTTGACGGACACGTCACGTACCACTGAAAGCATAGCGCTGGTTAAATCCTGAAATAAATCCAGTTAAATGCAAACACCCATGCCAAGTCTAGGACTTAAACTTGGGTGGGTTTGTTACACCATAAGAAATCTAACCACCAGAGCCAAACTCTATTTGCGTTAGGGCATCTCCAGCGGCGCGACGCAAACGGACGCTGAGCGATCGTTTGTGTCCACCGTGATCGAAAATGCGTCTGGGGCCTGTTCCAGCGGGGCGACGCAAAGTGACCGGGCCATCCGCGGAGACGCAAACCTGGCCCAAATATGCGCCAGGTTTGCGTCTCGGCGGACGCGCAAAGTGTCCACTCACTTCCCCACCGGGCCCGCCTGGTAGCAGCACAACTGCTTCGTCTTCCGCGGTATTACTTCTGGGCGGCACGCTGCAGCCTTTGCAGAGGCCGCGTTAATGGTGTGCCTCGGCTTCCGCGAGCGTGCGCAGCTAGTAGGCGTTGCACTGGCGGGCCATTGAAGGCGAGATGGCCTCTTAAAGGGACGCTGCCGGCGCCCATTTCCCCGACCAAAACCATTGGCAAAATCCCACAGTAGCCACCACGCGGACGCCATGGGGAAGAAATGCTGGCCGTTCCGGAAGACGAAGAACGACCAGGAGGCTAGCGGCTCGCGTTCCGGCAAGAAAGCACGGGTCGGCCGGTACGTCCGCGTTGACCTCGCTCGGCAGCTATGGGAGGAAAACCGGCCGGTACCATGGCCGAACGCGAACTTGCCGGGAGGAGGCTGGTACCTGAACTCGTGGCGCGTGTCGGTCTCCCCGTGCCGCGCTCGGGCCGAGAGCGGCGTGACGAGGTGCGGCGCCGCCGCGCGGTGTTGCCGCCGGATCTGCGGGAGGATCCGGCGTACGCGCTAAACTCCTACAACTGGATTTCCTTCGGGGCGTGGGAGTTCGACGCGCGGCGCCGCGCTGCCTACCTCGCCGACGTAGACTACTTCGAGCGCGAGATCGCCGCCGAAGAAGAAGAGAACGACCACGAGGACGCGGACGAGGACGGCGACGAGGACGAGGACGGCAAAGTGACCATGCCGCAGTACGACCACGACGACGGCGGACCGGCGTGGGATCCGGAGAACCAGCCGCCGGACATTTCAAAGGAGGAGGCCATTGCCATGGCACTCGCCAACAGCGAGCAGGACGAGCTCAACAAGCTCGCTTTGTGGGACGGGCTCGCAATCCAGCTCCGCGAGTCAGCGCTCGCGCAGGGGAGGCCGGCGACTCCTCCGGCCACGCCGACGCGTTCCAACGTCCGCGCTCCGCCTGCTGCTCCAGCGTGGGATCCCTGGCCACAGCCTCCTGCCCGTGCAGCGGTACCTCCTCCAGCGCCGGCGTACGAGCTTCCATGGCCAACGCCGCAGCTGATTGACCTCGTCAGCGACGACGACCAGTAGACAGCGCCTATTTTAGCACCCCTTTCTGGCTTTTTTATGTCCTTTTTATTATCATGTAAATTATGGCGTACGAATGAAAAAAAATATGCGTCGTGCCGCTGGAGCCACCCCCGACGCAAACGGACACCCGGACACTTTCGACCATTTAACCCAACGCAAACGGACACGATGCGTCGCGCCGCTGGAGATGCCCTTACTAGTGAACTTACTCCCACTATGAATAGTCTAACATGCGTGACAGCTCTACTCGGGATGCAAACTGAAAACCCGAGCGGCGCCGGCAAAGAGGCGCGCCGTGCATACCTCGAGGGCATGATAAACATCAGTTACTTCTCCGGTGTATTTCGCCGTCTCCAACCTGTCGGGAGTCATTGGCATGAGAGACACCCCGCTGATTTCTACTCCTTCCGTTCCATATTGTTTATGGCTAATTAAGTCAATGAATACCATTCGTACGCATTTATTTTGTTATTTGCTCCCGTTTTATGGCTCGCTGAGAACTCGTATCCCTTTCCCTGTCTGAAGACGCCGAACTCTGTGTTTTTTCCCCAGAAAAACTGATCAAGCAGGTCTAGTGCGGTCGTTGCATACGAACAGTGCAGTGATTTTCCAGTTTTGAGGACACGAGACGAGATGCACAGCGACGAAACTCGAACCAAACACAACCCACGGGCTCTCAACTCCACCAGTTCCACGGCCCAGACGCCAAACGTTTTAAGAATTTCAGCGAGTCCGGTGGGCGCAGTTCCCATGATCCGAGTGAGCCCGGCAATACGGCCCATGGAGCCGTTACTGGCCCACACATTGGAGAAAGGAACAGCGTGGCTCCCTAACCACGAAATCCGCGGCCCATCCTCCAGTCTGCACGAGGCCCATCAGCGCGGCTGGAGGTGCTTCCGGTTTTTGCTTCGGTTTTTTGTTTTCGTATATTAGATAAGTCGCCTCGCGACTACTTTTTTTTTTTGCGGGGAAAACAGAGAGCTTTTATTCCTTAATACACGAACCTGCCTGATCAGCCATAAGACTGACGACAAGAAAGTCTGGAGATACATCAAACCAAGTACTCGTCAGTCGTCAGCATCAGAGTGCAAGCATGCTTCGCACAAAGATGAGCGCGGGTACTCGCCCTAGGCCACGCGTGTACGTCGCGTCGCGCGCCCGTGCATACTCGTCCAGGCCACGCGTGCATGGGGCGTGCCTGGCCAACTCCCGTGCATGCATGCCACTGCTAGCTCGCTCACGAGCAAGTCCATGTCTTTGATACGCTAAATACAGTTACGTACACGCACGAATACAGATACATGAGTACAGTTACATACGACGTACGAGTACAGTTACATATAATATACGAGTATAGTGGCACACACAAGCACACGAGTACAGTTGAACACATAGCGAGTACAAGTACAGTCACGCACACGAGTAGATACAGTCGTGCACACGAGCAGGTACAGTCACGCACAAACACGAGTACAGTTGAACACACATGCGAGTACAAGTACAGTCACGCACACGAGCAGGCACAGTCGTGCACACTAGCAGGTACAGTCACGCACAACACACGAGTCCAATTGAACACACGAGCGAGTATAAGTAGAGTTACGCGGACGAGCAGGTACAAACGCGCATACGAGCAGTTACAGTCGTGAACACGAGCAAGTACATGTACAGAAGTACATGGCGCACACGAGCAGGTACAGTCGGGCGTAAGTACATGTACAGTCCCGCACACGGGCGAGTACAGTTAGCGAGTAAAGGAAAAAATTGCACCAAATACACTAAGAATAGAAGTACTTATCAGTCCAAACACGAATACAGTTAGGTACACACCACAGGTAGAATCATAATATTATTGGAAGTACAAAAAAAGTATCTCCAAACCTACCAACATGGGATCTAGTTTTGAAGATCTCGAAGCGAGGATCTCAAAAGTGAAAACGGTTCGCAATTTAGACTTACGGTTCTCAAGATATTTCAGTTTGAAAAAAGCGAATCTAGAAGAAAAAGGAAAAAACTGACACAACTCAGTGTTCTCTCTCCTCCCTCATCCCCACCTTGCTTCCCCTTGCGACACGTGGCGAGCAGGGAGACCACTTCCCAGGAATTTTCTGGCACTACAGCGCGACAAACACTTGTCGCGTGCGGAGCGAGTTTCCTTCCCTTCACGAAGATTGGCCTTTTTTTAACGATTTTGTTTTTTTTCTTTGGTTTTCGGCTGGGCTTTTCAATTTTGAACTGTTTCCGTTCGCTTTCTGCTGATTTTAAGTTTTTTTTATCATTTTCAAACTGAAAATATTTTTCAATTTAAAATGTTCCAAGTTTTAACTTTTTTACATCTGACTTTTGTTTATCTTCTTCAAATCTTTACAATTTAAAAAAAAATCGGTTGAACACTTTTCAGATTTCATATTTTAAAATTTGAACATTTCTAAAATTGTATAATTTAAAATTTTAACATTTCTAATGTAAAAAATATAAATTTGAATCGTTTAAATTTTTGAGAATCTACCATTTTCAAAAAAATCAAAAAATGAACCCAAAAAAATTGCCAAAAAACCTACGTACCCAAACAGAAACAAAGAACGAAGCAGCTCCATTCGAGGACAAAATATGAGACCAGCCCATTCTGGAATTCCAGAAGCGGGCCCTAGCTGTTTCACCGCTTCGAGCGTAAAATAGCAGCCCCGTGTTGCTCCATGAGTTATGCACACCTTCGTCGCTAATATGGGCTTAGCCCAGTTCGCGTGTTCGTGCTCCTTTGAGTTATGGCTCCTGTCCGAGTTCACTATTTTGTACCAACTGTTCACTAACCGTCTTGCAGCTGCAGAAACGAGGCAAACATTCTCGTTTTATCACAGGAGTTTGATGTTGAGCATTACTTTTGAGTTTTGATGGATGCATTCATAATTGGCGAACATAACTTTTTATAAAACATCGTAAGTGCATTTTCTAGTGAGATTAAGAAGCAATGCATTATGAACACAACATGTTGATATGATTAAACAATATTTTCCTTTGTTTCTTATGTTTTGTAGTTTTTTTGTGAGTTTGTATTTCAATATTCATAAAGTTGATATGGAATGCTTATAGAGTTTAAATAGTATTCACAAGGCTTGGAAAATGTTCACGAGGTTTATAACAAAGTTCTAGTAATTTAAAAATAGTGTTCACGAGTTAAAAACGCAAGGCAGGAAATAATATTATTGAGATTCAAAAAATGTTTCTACAATTTAGAAAAATATCATGTTTTCAAAAAATGCTTTGAACACTTAGAATTTTCGTACAGTTCTAATAATTGTTTGCGAGGTTTAAAAATTGTTCGTAATATTAAAAAATCTTCGTACAATCCAAAAATTGCAAGGTTTCAAAATGTTCGCCAGACTTGAATTTTTTTAATACGGTTCAAATAGTAGTTTGCAAGATTTTAAAATATTTTTCGTTAGATTTTAGAAATGTTTATATGATTCAAAAAAAACAGAATGCAAGGTTTCAAAAATTGTTTGAGACCCTTAAAAATATTATCACGGTTCAAGTAATTGTTCGCAAGGTTTAAGAATTGTTTGGGTATTAAAAAAACTCATCATACAATTCAGAAAATTGCAAGGTTTCGAAAATGTTCATGAGCCTTAAAGTGATCATACGGTTTAAAAAAAGTAGTCTTCAAGATTTGAAAAAATTGATCATGGGATTCGAAAAATGTTTCTACAATTAGAAAAAATTGTGAGGTTTCAGAAAAATTGTTCGCATGCCTTAAGAATGTTTGTACGGTTCAAATAAGTGTTTGTGAGGTCTAAAAATTGTTCACGGTATTATAAAAATATCTGATTTGTAAAAAAAGGAGGTTTAAAAAATGTTTGTGAGCCTTAAAAATGTTCATACGGTTCAAAAATTAGTTTGCAAGATTTAAAAATTTGGTCGCTTCATTTTCCAAAATGTAAATTTTAGAAAATGTTCGAAAACCTTAAAAATTTCCGTACCGTTCAAATATGATTTGCAAGATCTAAAAATGGGGTTCATAAAAAGTCTATATAGTTCAAAAATGATCGCAAGTGTGAGATGTGTTCACATGACAGATTCATGCAATACATAATAATTTTTCGCAAGATTTGAAAGAAATTCACCCAATATACAAATAAAACAGTTCATAGTATCTTATAAAAAAGGAAGAAAACATGAACAAACAGGAAAACAAGTCACACATTACTAGCTAGCTTAGCTTATTAGCTTATCGATGCAACCTGGGATCTCACGTAGAGGGGTACATGCATATCTGATATCTCTAATATCTGACGCAGCAATATCTCCAACGCAGCAATATCTCACATAGAGGGATCCATTTGCTGCGTGCTTCTCCTTCTAGGAGGGCCGTGGCGGCGGTACTTTCGGCGGCGGAGAGCGAGCGTGGACGGGAAAGTGGAGTGGGGACTGGCGTGGCGACTAGAAGCCACATGCGGACATGGGAGGACGCGATGCGACGCGCCTCCACGCTTCGTCCGTGGCCACACAAAGCAGGTTCAGATTTAGACCCACTTTGCATCTTGCTGAACCCTAGGGCGTGCAAAAAATCATTTGTGTCGCTGCATTGGGCCTCGATTTCGTCCACCTCCACCCATCCAGATGTGTAGCGTTGGAGATGGCCTAATAGCACAGTAGGTGTTGTGGGTATACTCGGTCTTTAGTACTTTGAGCTCGGCGGAGATGGTGTCGATGGAGGGCGCTTGGCAAGTTGTTCTGTAAGGCGGAAAGCAAGTCCAAAATAAATAAACAAAGACATGTTCAAATAAAGAGGCGTTGAGGAACTTTAAGCAAAGTCAGAGCTCTTACCATCGTTGTTTTTCAAATGAGTTTCAAGGACCGAGTTTGCCTTCTGGTTCTCCGCATCCCTCTTGTACAACCTTTCAATCTCTGCATTCTGCTCCAGCACCAGCGTACGGAGATCTTCATGAAGCTTACGGGTGTTCTGTGAAGCAAGTAGGAATGGTTAGCCGGAAATTTAAAATCTGGGGGTTGGACGCGAAGCTAAAAAAAATCTTGTGCTGGAAAATTTCAAGTTTCCGCTAAGATCTAATTGAGTTGATACAGTTAAAGTATCGGTTCACAAATGTTACTCGGAAAATTCTAAACCAATTCTTGGGAGCTGGTAGTACCTGGCGCACGGCTTTGTGTTTAGCGAAGAAGACTCGAGACTATCCTCGATCGTCGTCAGATCTTGTTGCTCCGTCTTCGGATCGCCGACACTTCATTCATCAAATTGGTCATCTCCGCATGACGATGTGATATAGGGGAATCTTTTGAAGAACCAGAAACAGGTGCAAAGATAAGGTAAGTCGGAAGCCAAGCACTTACACAGATGAAAGAAAAAACTGCTCGATGTTGGGTTGTGAATTTTTGCTGGTATCAATTTGCTTGAGGCGATGCTTCTCCTTCTCGGCCTTCCGGATGGCCGCGGCGCTGGGAGCCTCGCGCGCGTGTTTCACGGCCGGGCCGGAGGCTGCGCCTCTCTTCCTCTTTGCGGGAGCAGGAGCCTCCGTGTCAGAGGCGGGCTCCGGGTCAGTGTGGCCAGAGTGCGGAACCCGGGTCAGGGTTCAGAGATCTTTCTCCTCGAGGGCTTCAAGCTAAATATATAAAGATAAAGTCCTTAGACAAAATTGCAGGAACAAAAAGGGAAATGATGATTAGTCGCAAGACTTACCGCGATGCCCCCCCCCCCCTCGTGTGTATGTCAAGATTGCACACGTGAGTGTGAACGTCACGCGAAATCTTGATCATTACCCGGATCCGCTTGTCTAGGGCGTTGGCGCAGAGGTTGTCCTTGGAGGCTGATACGTCTCCAACGTATCGATAATTTCTTATGTTCCATGCCACTTTATTGATGATACCTACATATTTTATGCATACTTTATGTCATATTTATGCATTTTCCGGCACTAACCTATTAACAAGATGCCGAAGAGCCAGTTGATGTTTTCTGCTGTTTTTGGTTTCAGAAATCCTAGTAAGGAAATATTCTTGGAATTGGACGAAATCAACGCCCAGGGGCCTATTTTCACACGAAGCTTCCAGAAGACCGAAGGAGTCACGAAGTGGGGCCACGGGGCGCCGCCACAGTAGGGCGGCGCGGCCTACAGGGGGCCCGCGCGGCCCTGCTGTGTGGGGCCCCCGTGACGCCTCTTGACCCGCCCTTCCGCCTACTTAAAGCCTTCTTCGCGAAACCCCCAGTACCGAGAGCCACGATACGGAAAACCTTCCAGAGACGCCGTCGCCGCCAATCCCACCTCGGGGGATTCAGGAGATCGCCTCCGGCACCCTGCCGGAGAGGGGAATCATCTCCCGGAGGACTCTTCACCGCCATGATCGCCTCCGGAGTGATGAGTGAGTAGTTCACCCCTGGACTATGGGTCCGTAGCAGTAGCTAGATGGTCGTCTTCTCCTAATTGTGCTTCATTGTTGGATCTTGTGAGCTGCCTAACATGATCAAGATCATCTATCTGTAATGCTATATGTTGTGTTTGTTGGGATCCGATGAATAAGTGAATGCTATGTTATGTTGATTATCAATATCATCTATGTGTTGTTTATGATCTTGCATGCTCTCCGTTACTAGTAGAGGCTCTGGCCAAGTTGATACTTGTAACTCCAAGAGGGAGTATTTATGCTCGATAGTGGGTTCATGTCTCCATTAAATCTGGGGGAGTGACAGAAACCTCTAAGGTTGTGGATGTGCTGTTGCCACTAGGGATAAAACATCAATGCTATGTCTAAGGATATATTCGTTGATTACATTACGCACCATACTTAATGCAATTGTCTGTTGTTTGCAACTTAATACTGGAGGGGGTTCGGATGATAACCTGAAGGTGGACTTTTTAGGCATAGATGCATGCTGGATAGCGGTCTATGTACTTTGTCGTAATGCCCAATTAAATCTCACAATATTCATCATAACATGTATGTGCATGGTCATGCCCTCTTTATTTGTCAATTGCCCAACTGTAATTTGTTCACCCAACATGCTTATTCTTATGGGAGAGACGCCTCTAGTGAACTGTGGACCCCGGTCCATTCTTTTAATCGAATATAATCTACTGCAATACTTGTTCTACTGTTTTCTGCAAACAATCATCATCCACACTATACATCTAATCCTTTGTTACAGCAAGCCGGTGAGATTGACAACCTCACTGTCACGTTGGGGCAAAGTAATTTGGTTGTGTTTTGCAGGTTCCACGTTGGCGCCGGAATCCCTGGTGTTGCGCCGCACTACACTCCGCCGCCATCAACCTTCAACGTGCTTCTTGGCTCCTACTGGTTCGATAAACCTTGGTTTCTTACTGAGGGAAAACTTGCCGCTGTACGCATCACACCTTCCTCTTGGAGTTCCCAACGGACGCGTGTTGTACTCGTATCAAGCCCTTTTTCTGGCGCCGTTGCCGGGGAGATCAAGACACGCTGCAAGGGGAGTCTCCACCTCCAATCTCTTTACTTTGTTTTTGTCTTGCTTAATTTTATTTACTACTTTGTTTGCTGCACTAAAACAAAACACAAAACAATTAGTTGCTAGTTTTACTTTATTTGCTATCTTGTTTGCCATATTAAAAACACAAAAAAATTAGTTACTTGCATTTATTTTATCTAGTTTTCTTTATTTACTGTTGCAAAAATGGGTACTCCTGAAAATACTAAGTTGTGTGACTTCACAACCACAAATAATAATGATTTCTTATGCACACCTATTTTCACCTGCTACTACAGCAGAATTCTTTGAAATTAAACCTGCTTTACTGAATCTTGTTATGAGAGAGCAATTTTCTGGTGTTAGTTCTGATGATGCTGCTGCCCATCTCAATAATTTTGTTGAATTATGTGAAATGCAAAAGTATAAGGATGTAGATGGTGACATTATAAAATTAAAATTGTTTCCTTTCTCATTAAGAGGAAGAGCTAAAGATTGGTTGCTATCTCTACCTAAGAATAGTATTGATTCATGGACTAAATGCAAGGATGCTTTTATTGGTAGATATTATCCTCCTGCTAAAATTATATCTTTGAGAAGTAGCATAATGAATTTTAAACAATTGGATAATGAGCATGTTGCACAAGCATGGGAAAGAATGAAATATTTGGTTAAAAACTGCCCAACCCATGGACTGACTACTTGGATGATCATCCAAACCTTTTATGCAGGACTGGATTTTTCTTCGCGGAACCTATTGGATTCAGCTGCTGGAGGTACATTTATGTCCATCACTCTAGGAGACGCAACAAAGTTTCTTGATAATATGATGATTAATTACTCTGAATGGCACACGGAAAGAGCTCCACAAGGTAAGAAGGTAAATTCTGTCGAAGAAACCTCTTCCTTGAATGATAAGATTGATGCTATTATGTCTATGCTTGTGAATGGTAGGACAAATGTTGATCCTAATAATGTTCCGTTAGCTTCATTGGTTGCCCAAGAAGAACATGTTGATGTAAACTTCATTAAAAATAATAATTTCAACAACAATGCTTACCGGAACAATTCTAGTAACAACTATAGGCCATATCCTTATAATAATGGCAACGGCTATGGTAATTCTTATGGGAATTCTTACAACAATAATAGGAACACACCCCCTGGACTTGAAGCTATGCTTAAAGAATTTATTAGTACACAAACTGCTTTTAACAAATCTGTTGAAGAAAAGCTTGGGAAAATTGATATACTTGCTTCTAAAGTCGATAGTCTTGCTGCTGATGTTGATCTTTTGAAATCGAAAGTTATGCCTAATGAAAATAATAATAATAAGATTGTTACTACAGCAAATGCCATCCAAGTTAGAATTAATGAGAATATAAGATTGATGGCCGAATTGCGTGCTAGGTGGGAAAAAGAAGAAAATGCTAAAGAAGATAAAATAGCTAAAGTTTGGACTATTACCACCACTAGTAATGCTAATGCTTCACATGTTGCTGCACCTCCTACTATTAATGGTAAAATAATTGGTGTAAGCAATGTTTCCACTTCTAATGCAAAGCGTGAAAAACTGCCTGAAACTGCTAAAACTGCTGAAACTTCCTGTGATAAAATTGCTGAAATTTTTTCCAACATTGGGGACAATGACCCCATTGCTTTAGATTATAATGGTTTGTATTTTGATGATTGTCACATCTCTGAAGTTATAAAGTTCTTACAAAAACTTGCTAAGAGTCCTAATGCTAGTGCTATAAATTTGGCTTTCACAAAACATATTACAAATGCTCTCATAAAAGCTAGAGAAGAGAAATTAAATCGCGAAACTTCTATTCCTAGGAAGTTAGAGGATGGTTGGGAGCCCATCATTAAGATGAAGGTCAATGACTTTGACTGTAATGCTTTATGTGATCTTGGTGCAAGTATTTCCGTTATGCTTAGAAAGATCTATAATATGCTTGACTTGCCACCATTGAAAAATTGTTATTTGGATGTTAATCTTGCTGATAATTCTACAAAGAAACCTTTGCGGAGAGTTGATAATGTTCGCATTACCGTTAACAATAATATTGTTCCCGTTGATTTTGTTGTCTTGGATATTGAATGCAATGCATCTTGTCCCATTATATTGGGAAGACCTTTTCTTCGAACTATTGGTGCTATTATTGATATGAAGGAAGGTAATATTAAATATCAATTTCCTCTCAAGAAAGGTATGGAACACTTCCCTAGAAAGAGAATGAAGTTACCTTTTGATTCTATCATTAGAACAAATTATGATGTTGATGCTTCGTCTCTTGATATTACTTGATACACACTTTCTGCGCCTAGCTAAAAGGCGTTAAAGAAAAGCGCTTATGGGAGACAACCCATGATTTTACTACTGCACTTTTGTTTTATATTTGAGTCTTGGAAGTTGTTACTACTGTAGCAACCTCTCCTTATCTTAGTTTTGTTCCATTGTTGTGCCAAGTAAAGTCTTTGATAGTAAGGTTCATACTAGATTTGGATTACTGCGCAGAAACAGATTTCTTGCTGTCACGAATCTGGGCCTAATTCTCTGTAGGTAACTCAGAAAATTATGCCAATTTATGTGAGTGATCCTCAGATACGTACGCAACTTTCATTCAATTTGAGCATTTTTATTTGAGCAAGTATGGTGCCTCAATAAAATTCATCTTTATGAACTGTTCTGTTTTGACAGATTCTGCCTTTTATTTCGCATTGCCTGTTTTGCTATGCTTGATGGATTTTTCTATTCCATTAACTTTCAGTAGCTTTGTGCAATGTCCAGAAGTGTTAAGAATGATTATGTCACCTCTGAACATGTGAATTTTGATTGTGCACTAACCCTCTAATGAGTTGTTTTGAGTTTGGTGTGGAGGAAGTTTTCAAGGATCAAGAGAGGAGGATGATACAATATGATCAAGGAGAGTGAAAGCTCTAAGCTTGGGGATTGACATAGGCATCCCAAATGGGCCTGCCGAAGATAGTACCCGGGGTTTACTGAAGGCCCATTACCCGAAGAATAAGAAGATTCGGAAGCCCAAGATATTATTAAGGAAAGCTAGAGTTGTAATAGAAAGTCTTATTTGTAATCTTGCGGGATGAGTTAGAAACCTTCCCGGACTCTGTAACTTGTACGGCACGAATCCCTCGGCTCCGCCTCCTATATAAGGGGGAGTCGAGGGACGCAGAAATCATCGAATCATTGTTTACAAACCCTAGTTTCATAATCGCCGAGTACTTTTCGGCTGAAACCTTCGAGATCTACTTGCCCTCTACTTCCAACTAAACCCTAGTCTACAATCCGTAGGCATTGACAAGTTAATACCTTGTCAATTGGCGCCGTCTGTGGGAACTAGAGGCGTCAAGGATCTGGTCTCGATGGCACGTTCAAGATCATCGACTTCATCAACCGCAAAATCATCGACTTCATCAATCGCAAGCAACGCAATGGATCGAGGTAAACAGATCGCTACTGGTTCTGTTGATTTTGTTCCTCACCCACCCTCCCGTTTGGATGCATATGCGTATCTGGCGGAGCCTATGGAGATGACGTTCGGAAGGTTTCACTTCCGCGTCGAGAAAGAAGGATCGTATCGTGTCGAAATTCCGATTTCGTCGGGATCGTCGGCGGTCAATTCCGATTTTTCAAGCTATACATCGTCAACCGAATCAGGAGAAGAAGAAACTTCGTCGTCACGCTACATCAGCACCAGGGCAAGAGAGAAACTCGCCAAGATCTTCAGCGACATGTCATTTGAGTCATCTGCGGACTCATATATAAGCGATGGCTCAAGCAGTGTCGATAGTTACGACTTCATCGACAAATCTACTACAGTGGGCAAGGTCTTCACCAATCTCAACGATGGTGTCACAAAACCCAACATAGATCTGAATACAAAATATCATCAGATTTATGTCATTGGAGAGCCAAGCCATGACCAAGAGGAAACATCTGAGGCTTTCGACGATCTGGGAAATCCATACGTCGATCCCTCCGATCAGCGACGAGGCCTGGGCAATAAATACGTTGGGCCACAGCCGCGACACAGAGTTCGACTCCCGCAAGCAGCATGGGATAGAGCCGCGAGAGCTATGGACGGCTCAGAACCAATGGCCACCACAGCCACGCCAGAGGAATTACAAGCATATCAATATAGGCTCGCACGAGCTGCAAGGGAATTGGAAAAACAGACAGCTGAGTTAAACAGAAGAAAGGAGGCAGCTTCTGCATCCAGCAGGAGAAGGGTAGAGCTGAGTCGACAATCTAGAACTTCGGGTGATAGCCACAGGGAGGCTCGGAACAGAGCAAGATCAAGGTTACAACACATACCCGAAGGAGAAAGAGAGCACCTGGTCCAAAACCTCGACATGTCTTTTATGTCGATAGACATAAGAGGAAACATCATCCCTAAGACACCAGAGGCTGGGTATATGGCGACACATGCTTTTATCCTCGCATCTAAACCACCTCCAGGAGATCCAAGGGAAACACTGTACAACATGGCGATAGCAGGAGTTGGAGCCATGGGGACGGCGTTTGTATCAACACCTCCCGAAGGAACAGCAAGGCAAAATAGTCCACGACCTGCGGCAGCAGCAGCAGCAGCTCCTGAAGGACCAAGTGGAGCAAGAGATACGGCAGCACAAGCAAGGGTCGACAGAGCGCGACAAAGCAGAAGGGAACATCGGCAGTCCCCAGAGTTAAACGACGAGAATATGTGTGGTTTGTCGTGCTTCACGAGGAGAGTGCGGAAAACTCGAGTACCTTCGGGATTCAAGTTGCCTGATAATTTCAAAAAATTCGACGGCCTTCAAGATCCAGAGGATTGGCTAGTTGATTATCTCGAGACGGTGAAGCTCACAGGAGGAACCAGAGCAACAGCTATGCAAAGCATCCAAGTGCATTTGAGTGGAGCCGCGCGATCTTGGATAAAGAAACTCCCCCCAGGATCTATCGACAGCTGGGAAAGCTTCGAGGATGTGTTCGTCAAGAACTTCCGGTCCACGTGCAAGAAACCTGCGTCGTTAGAGGAGTTGAGAGCATGCCGACAAAAGCCAGACGAGCCAATGAGAAAATATATCCAAAGGTGGAACATCATCAAAAACTCGGCAGAAAATATATCTGACGAGAGAGCGATAGATGCATTTGTCGCAGGAATCAGGCGTGGAGATTTTGTCGAGGATTTGGGGAGGACCAACCCAAAGACAGTATCCGCGTTAATGGAAATAGCAAACAGATGGGCAGATGGAGAAGATGCTGTTCACAACAAACGGCATAGGTCGCCAGAGGAGGACCGCGGTCGAAATTATCAATCGAGGCGACGATTTCCTCGACAGTACCCGAGCTATGATGCCCCAGGACAAATTTCGGCAGATTTTCGAGCAAACACCAGAGGAAACAACAGAGATGATTATCAGAGAAGCAATGAGCAGCGAGGCGACAATAGAGATGACTCTCGAAACAACAGGCAAAATAGTGGGCCTAGGTTCCCGAGGCCTTTCGTGTCTCCTGAAGAGATGATGAATGGGCCGTGTCAGATGCACTTTTTCCTCGATAGCAACGGGAAAAGACAGTCAGGACATCTGCAGAAAGATTGCCGCAATTTCCAGGCAATGTTAAGGTGGGCAGAGCATGCTAACGCTCGAGCAGCATAGAGAAATCCTCGAGAACCCAGGAGCGAGATTCACTTGCCACCTCCTCCCGCGATTACAGAAGACAATCGACATCAGCTCAGAATAGCGGCAGCACCTCCACCACCACCTTACGTTGATCCTAACTCCAACGGAGCGGTGTCGATGATTCAGAAGGGAAGGCCATCCAATAGGGCTCAGAAAGTAATCTCGCGACAGGTGTTCATGGCAGAAAAAATGCCTCCACCAACAGTCGAGTATCTTAATTGGTCAGGGCAAGATATTGGCTTCACCATAGCAGATCATCCGCAGCAAGTTCCTCGACCAGGGCAGTCAGCACTTATCTTACCAGCGGTCATTGCGGGATTTGATGTCTCTCGAGTGTTCATAGATGGCGGCAGCAGCTTAAACCTTATGTATGCAGATACATTGAGGAAGATGAATATATCCCTAGCAAACTTGAAGCCAACAGACACGAGGTTCCATGGTATCACACCGGAGAAACCAAGTTATCCACTGGGGAAGATTAATCTCGATGTTCAGTTTGGAACCCGAGAGAATTATAGAATCGAGAAGCTGGAGTTTGAAGTTGTGGATTTTCCGTCGCAGTATCACGCTTTGTTGGGACGACCAGCATATGCTAGATTTATGGCGGTACCACATTATACATACCTGTCGTGGAGGATGCCTGGACCTAAAGGACCAATCACAGTCAAAGGAAGCTTCGCCTTAGCCGATAAGTGCGACAAGGATTTTCATCGGATATCAGAAACTTTCGGGATGCAAGCTGAGTATTTGGCGTCAAGGAGTATGACTGACTACGACGTGCTGCCAGACGTTGGAAGGCCAAATAAAGAATCAACTTTCAATACTGAGAAAAACTCTAATGAGGTTCAGATTCACCTGACAGACCCGAAAAAAAACGACGTCCATCGCAAACGACATGGACCTCGCATAGGAAAACGCGCTCATCGAGTTCCTCCGTGAGAACTGGAAAATCTTCGCATGGTGTCCAGCTGACATGCCAGGAGTACCCAGGGAACTTGCCGAGCACCACCTAAATTTGGATCCACTAGCGAGACCAATCAAACAACCTTTGCGACATTTTTCGGAACCAAATCGCAAGGCTATGCTGTCAGAAATCGATCGACTAAGAGAAGCTGGTTTTATCAAGGAGTTGCACACAGAAGCCACATGGGTAGCAAATCCTGTGTTTGTGCCGAAGAAAAACACTAAGGTCCTTCGCATGTGCGTCGACTTTACGTGTCTCAATAAACATTGTCCAAAGGATCACTTTCCCCTCCCGAGGATCGATCAAATTATCGACTCCACGGCTGGATGTGAACGTCTTTCCTTCCTGGACGCATATTCTGGTTACAACCAGATCAGATTGAAATAAGAAGATGAAGTAAAGACAGCGTTCATCACACCTTATGGCGTGTTTTGCTACAGAACAATGCCCTTTGGTCTGAAAAACGCGGGAGCAACATATCAGAGGATGATGCAGAAGTGTTTGGCGACACAGATTGGGAAAAACATGCAAGTATACATCGACGATGTCATCATAACGTCAAAAAAGGGGGCGACGCTGATCGAGGATCTCAAGGAAACCTTTGATAACCTCAACAAATTCTGCCTCAAGCTGAACCTGACGAAGTGTTCTTTTGTTGTCCCAGCAGGAGAACTTCTGGGGTTTCTAGTTTCAGCAAGAGGGATTGAAGCAAATCCCGACAAAATACAAGCTATCGTAACAATGAGGAAGCCAACGAAGTTGAAAGAAATACAGCAGCTAACTGGGCGAGTCGCAGCTTTGAGCAGATTCGTCGCCAGGCTGGGAGAAAAAGCGTTACCATTTTACGCTCTGATAAAGCAAGGGGAGAAATTCCAGTGGAACGAAGAGGCTGACAGAGCTTTCGAGGATCTGAAGCGCACAATCTCGACACCACCAATCTTGGTGGCGCCGAAGGAAAAAAGAACCTCTCCTGCTGTACATTGCAGCCACACCCCAAGTGGTTAGCACGGTGCTAGTTGTCGAAAGAGAAGAAGAAGGAAAACTCCATGGAGTGCAAAGGCCGGTATATTTCATCAGTGAAGTTTTATCGCCTTCCAAACAGCGGTACCCACAGTACCAGAAACTAGCATATGGAGTAATCGCAATGGCAAGAAAGTTGCGCCACTATTTTTTGGCACACCCGATAATAGTAGTCAACGAAGCACCTCTCTCCAATATATTGAACAATCCAGAAGCTACAGGGCGTGTCTCCCTTTGGGGAATAGAACTTTCCCCTCGGGACATCACGTACGAAAAAAGAAAGGCAATCAAGTCGCAAGTTCTGCCAGATTTCATTGCAGAGTGGATGGAGCTGCAAAACACGGGACCCCCAGATTTGACGAGAACTTGGACCATGAACTTCGATGGGTCCAAGAGAGTAGAAGGAGCTGGCGCAGGAGTGGTACTTATATCACCTGAAGGCGACAAGTTAAAATACGTCCTCCGGATGACATTCCCTAATGCATCCAACAATGAAGCAGAATATGAAGCCCTCATACACGGGATGAAGATGGCGAAAGCTTGCGGTGCAACTCGATTAAAAATCTTTGGCGACTCACAATTGGTGGCTCAGCAAGTTATGAACCAATGTGATGCAGTCAATGATAGCATGATGGCATACAAGGAGGTGTACAATGAGCTCGAGAAGCTGTTTGATGGGTGCGAGGTAAATCACATCAGTAGATTGAGCAATGATGAAGCCGACGTTCTCGCAAACATCGGGTCGCAGTGCCTCCCAATCCCGCCAGGAGTATTTTGGGAAGAAATAGCGGAGAGATCCACGAAGCCGAAAAAGGTGCAGAAAAAAGCAAAGGAAGAAAAAACATCGGCGCCCCTCAAAGAAACCACGGAGGACGAAGAGGACCAAGAGCTTGTGATGATGGTAGAAGTTCCTTGGATGCAAGCATATATATCATATATCCTCAGGAAAGAAATACCCGACGATCCAGTTGAGGCAAGGCGAGTTATTCGACGATCCAAAGCTTTCACAGTGATCAAAGGGGAGTTATACAAGCGAAGTATTTCAGGCGTCCTGCAAAGGTGTGTCACACCCGAAGAAAGAAGAATAATTCTGAAGGATGTACACGAAGGAATATGTGGCCACCACGCAAGTAGTCGAGCTATTGCAGCCAAAGTTTTTCGGGCAGGATTCTATTGGTTGACAGCAATCGAGGATGCCAAGGAAATAGTACGAACCTGCGACGCGTGTCAAAGATTTGCCGCAAAACCTCACTCTCCAGCGGCAGAATTAACACCAATACCATTGTCATGGCCCTTTGCCCAATGGGGATTTGATATGGTGGGCAAGTTGCACAAAGCTTCGCCAGGAGGATATGAGTACCTGCTGGTCGCTGTTGACAAATTCACCAAGTGGGTAGAAGCGAAGCCAATAAATTCACCAGATGCAGCATCAGCAATAAAGTTCGTGAAAGGCCTCGTTTTTCGGTTTGGAGTGCCTCATAGCATTGTTACAGATAACGGTTCAAACTTTACATCCAAGGAATTCAAGGAGTACTGCGCAGAAGTAGGCATTAAATTGCACTTTGCGTCGGTTGGGCACCCGCAAACCAATGGCCAAGTCGAGAAAAGCCAATGGAATCATCTGCAACGGCCTCAAAAAGCGCCTGCTAGGACCGCTTGAAAAAGCTCGACATACTTGGCCAGAGGAATTGCCAAGTGTTTTGTGGAGCATCCGAACAACACCAAATACGGCGACACAAGAAACTCCGTTTTTTCTCGTCCACGGAGCCGAAGCAGTATTACCAATTGAAATAGAGCATGATTCTCCAAGAGTAACAGAGTATGACGAAGAAACATCACAAAAAGCTCGGGAGGATGATATGGACGCACTCGACGAAGCTCGAGATGAAGTACTTTCACGAGTCACCAAATACCAGCAAGACCTCAAAAACTACCACAGTCGACGGTTAAGGCCAAGATCTTTTCAGGTCGGGGATTTGGTCTTGCGGTTAAATCAAAAAAGTACTGAAAAGCTCGAATCACCATGGTTGGGGCCTTACGTTGTCACGGAAGTCATCGACGGAGGAGCATACAGGATCAAGGACAAGAAGACAGGGGCTCCCGAGAAAAACCCCTGGAACGTGGCGCAGCTCAGGCGATTCTACGCCTAGAGTTGAAATATAGTCCTCCTCTGTAAAAATTCAATGTACTGAAATGCCCGCGAGTTTTCAGACGCACTCTTTTCCTTTTCGGGGCACCGAGTGGGGCCGGAAAGGTTTTTAATGAGGCGGGCTCGCGGTGCTGCAATATAATAAAGATAGTGGAGATATACTTCTTATTCTTCGACACGCTCGGGGGCTTAACGCCTTCAAATCTCAAAATAAATACAATATAGATAAATTAGACTTACCGAAATATTTTGCCTTGGTACAATAATACCTCGCCAAATATAACATCGGAAGTTAACAAGTTATAAATATAGTATACTCATTGCTTTGGTCTGAAAACCTCGCAACTTATCAATGGAAAAATAAAGACATCTTCTTACGACAAGAGGAAAAATCTTCGAGATAGCAAAACAGTACAAACTCTAGCCAGAGGCTCGGGGGCTCCAACAATATAGACCACTTTACAATATACAACAAATCTCTTCGGAAATAAAAAAGAAATAAAAAAGATACAGACACAATGTCTTGCAATATAGTACAACTCAGTCAAAGCCTAAAATACTATCTATGGACAAGCCTCTGGTTGTCTTGTGTTCAGCATAGGACCCCTTGACGAAGAATTCTGAGTCCATCCGAAGAAGCTCATCCATCATCGACTCGGCCACAGGAGTTACCATCTCATTGATTGTGTCAATATCATTTTTTCGCCGCGATTTCTTGGCCAGGCAATCAGCAACAATCTTCGTCAGGTCTAACTTTGGATGGAAAATATTTATCATAATCATGGCGAACCTTGCTCCAGCAGTCAATTGAGCTCGCACAAAATTATGAATGCGGGGAGCATCTCTAAATATCTCCAGCAATTCAGGAAGAGTTTTGGGAACCTCATTTCGAGGAAATAAAGTCTTGTAAACAAGGGTTAACGTTGTCGTGCAAAAATTGAGAAATTCGCGCACCTGGCAAGCACGATCTTGGAACCTGAAAATTTGCTGGGTCCGTTCAGGGGTGGCCCAGAACAGACACCCATGGTTAAGGGAAAGATTGACGAGAAGATTTGTTCTCTTGTTCACTCTTTGGTCTTCGGCGGCAGCATCAAGAACCGAGCCTATTAAGTGACAAGGCAAGAAATTTAAGGGGAGGCACAGTAAAGCAAAAAAGAGGCAGTACGAGGTTGGAAAAACATACCTAACATATCTGTGCTAGCTTCAGACATCAGCTCGAGCATGCTATTTTCTCGAGTAGTGGCTGCCTTAGCTTCCAACACAGCAGCATCCTTGGCAGCCATAGCTTCTTTGGCTTGTTGGAGAGCAAGTTTCTCTTTTTCAGATGCTTTTCGAGATTGTTCCATCATTGCCAAAGTTTGTTTCTTCGTGGATTGAAGTTGTTGTCGAAGTTCTTGCAAATCTTCCGACAAATGTTTGCTTGAAGAACCTTCGAGGGGATTATCATCGACTAGCATTTTCTTCGAGAAGGAAGAAGCAGGTGAAGCATCGGCAGAGCAAGGGTTGGTCGAATAGTTATCAAATATTAACTGGAAAAGAAAGTCCCATGATCAATGATAGTGCCAAGAGGAATTTCATTGATTTCTGGAAAGTTCACATGGACATTACAAAAGAAGTTCTCCAAAGGGACTAACAGGATAATTGTCGCCAAAGCTAAAATGGCGACAACAGCAAAAGAAATAGAGAAAGCAAAGGAAAGAAAAAGAAAAGGCATTCAACTAGACCTCCGGCCTTGATGAGCTAGGAGTTGCAGATGGCTTGATCCCGAGATAGGCCAGGATTTTCTTCGTGTCGGGCTTGGCTGCCTTGATCAACGATCGCCATTTTGTTTGCTCTATCTGCTCAGTGTCGCCAACCTTCATCCAGTCCAACGCTTGTTGGTATCGCCGACCAAGGCAACAGTGTTCTCGACAGCAACTTTCATGTTCTCCTGGCGCATTTTCAGCCCAAGATCCTCCGGTGGATTGAAGTCCTTGGCAAGGGCAAGGAAAGTTTTAGGCTCCTCTTTCTTCGGGAAGAAGTAGGGGAACAGCTTCGACAATCCTGCGTCAGCATTCACCACGCCTTCGCGAATTTCTTGGCCATGAAACTCCAGATAAGAAAGTGCGTCAAGCAGAGGATCATTGGTGGGATTCTCAAGATCAAACTCTTGGCTTGTTTGACCTGCCATAGAAAATATATGTTAGTCGACAGCAAGTAAAAACAAAAGAAAGCAAGTCCTAAGAAAAATAGAAGGGATTGACAAAGTTACCGAGGAAGCGACGATTTTGTGTGTTCAAGCGCTTGAGGATTCCCCTTTCACGAGTAGCCTGTGTGGCTTTGTGCTCGTTTAAAGCAGCTTCAGCATCCTCAAGTTTCTTCTACAGTTCTTCGACACTAGCAGCTTTTGCCTTGGCCTCATCAGCCTCTGCTTTGGCTTGGCTAGCATCAAGTTCGGCTTTCTTGCGAGCCGTTTCACTTTGCTCCAGTTTCTGAGCAAGAGTGTCAGCAAGCTTGTTGGCCTCTGCAAGTTTCTCTGTCAAAATAAAAAAGAACCGTCAAAATTGCGACAAAAATAGGAGCAAGAAGATTAGAAACAATGGCAGCAAAAAAGTTGTTACCCTCAGTCCTGCTGGCATATTCACGGTACCCAATGAATTGGGATCCAATGCGAACAAGCTCTTTGATCATGGGCTGTCAAAGAAGAACATAGAAAGAAAACATCGGTACGAGAAAAATATGAAGGCATAAAGAAGCAAACAGAGGAAATATAGATACTGGCAAGAAAGTCAAAAACTTACATCATCTAAGAGCGGATTAGAAGAGCTACCCAACTGAGGGGTAGGCTCCACGATCGTTTCAACCCTTGTCCTTTTTGGTGAAGGAGCAAGAGGGCTTGAAGGAGGAGTGGTGGTGACGACGTTTTGTTGAGGAGGCGAGGATTCTTGTCCCTCAACTGGCGTCTCCGAAACAATTAAAGTATGTGATGTGCTCGTTCGAGGAGCCACGTCAAGAGTTGGTACTTCTTCCTCATCATCACTGTGATTAAAGATCGACAGCATAAAAAGCAAGATAAGACAAAAAACTTCGAGTACAGAAATAAGGGGAAATCGAAGTGACTTACGAGCTGACGAGAGATTCGAGATATGGATCATAAGTTGCCTTCTGACGTGAAGGATCAACTTCTTCGGCTTTGGAGGTGCCAGAATCTTCGACATCATTCCTCTTCCTTTTGTTCCTTGGAGAAACAGCAGGAGGAGGAGATTGCGCTGATGCAGTACCTTCTAAAGCACCATCTTTTTGAGAAGATCCCGCAGATTTTAGAGAATCCATGGGTTCATTCACAAAAGAGGGATCCTCTTGGTTGTCATCAGTGACAATGGCCCTTTCTTCGACTTCTCCACCTTTAGGAAGAGGAGGAAGCGAGACAAGGTCTGGATGGTGATACATCCAAAACGTATCTACTTTTCCGAACACTTTTGCTATTGTTTTGCCTCTAATTTGTGTATTTTGGATGCAACTAACACGGATTAACGCTGTTTTCAGCAGAACTGTTCTGGTGTCTCGTTTTTTGTGCAGAAATCCAACTTTCGGGAAAATCCTCGGAATTTATGCAGAAGGCCCTATTTTCCCAGAATACTGACGGAGCCAGAAGGACAAGTAAGGTGGAGGCCCGAGGGCCCCACACCATAAGGCGGCGCGGCCTAGGGGGGGCCCGCGCGGCCCTATGGTGTGGCCCCCTCGGCCGGCCTCCGACGCCCTCCTTCGGACTACTTATCGGCCTCGACCTAAAAACGCATAGAGAGAAGTCGAAGTCGCCAGAAACCCTCCAGAACGCCGCCACATCGCGAAACTCCGTCTCGGGAGCCAGAAGTCTCCGTTCTGGCACTCCGCCGGGACGGGGAATTGGAGGAGATCATCGCCATCATCACCGCCAACGCCTCTACATCAACCAGCCATGTTTCCCCCATCCATGTGTGAGTAATTCCCCCGCTGTAGGCCGAAGGGGATGGTAGGGATTGGATGAGATTGGTCATGTAATAGCATAAGATTGTTAGGGCATAGTGCCTAGTGTCCGTAATTGGTACTTTGATGATATTGTTGCAACTTGCTATGCTTAATGCTTGTCACTAGGGCCCGAGTGCCATGATCTCAGATCTGAACATGTTATTGTTTCATCATGATATTCATTGTTTTATGATCTTACCTGCAAGTTGTATACACATGTCGCTGTCCGGAACCAATGGCCCCGAACTGACAAGAATTGGGACAACCGGAGGGGATGGTAGTGATGTGAGGATCACATGTGTTCACGGAGTGTTAATGCTTTGCTCCGGTACTCTATTAAAAGGAGTACCTTAATATCCAGTAGTTTCCCTTGAGGCCCGGCTGCCACCGGCTGGTAGGACAAAAGATGTTGTGCAAGTTTCTCATTGCGAGCACGTACGACTATAATTGGAACACATGCCTATTGATTGCTTTGTACTTGGACACCGTTTTATTATTATCTGCAAATGCCCTGCTATGATTGTTACATGAGTTTCTCTCATCCATGCAACGCCCGTTCATCCGTCCCCGTGCCTACAGTATTTTAATCCTGCTGTTTACTAAAATCACTACTGCTGTCTTTGTTACTCTGCTGCTGTTATTTCACTATCGCATCTGCTATAAAACTGTTACTACTGATAAACTCTTGCGAGCTAGTCTATTTCCAGGTGCAGCTGAATTGACAACTCCGCTGTTAAGGCTTTCAAGTATTCTTTGTCTCCCCTTGTGTCGAATCAATAAATTGGGTTTTACTTCCCTCGAAGACTGTTGCGATCCCCTATACTTGTGGGTCATCAAGACTATTTTCTGGCGCCGTTGCCGGGGAGCATAGCTTTATTTGGAAGTTCACTTGGATTGATATTGTTCGCTGCAAATTCTCCATCATGGGTAAACCTCGCGATACTAAGGTCGCCATATTACCATCCACTACAAGAAAAGGTACAACTCTGAGTACCTCTGCTGCTCTTGATTCACCATCTGTGATTGATAAACTTGTTTCACCGCCACATGCTTCACATGCGGGTACTTCTGCTGAATCTGAAAACTCTCATAATATTGATAATATTTCTGCTGTGCTTGATGATAGTGGTTCATTGGGATCTTTTCTAGATGCTACAATTGCTAGGTCTAGACAAATTGAAAATACTGAAACTCCTAATGAAAATGTTGTTACACTTGTTAATTCACCTGAGTTTGTTGAATACTCTAGTGATGATCTTGATGAAGATTATGTGGAACTTGATGATGATTTTATTGAAAAATGCAATGCTACTACTGATGCAAGAAAAATTAAAAAGTTGCTTGCAGAACATGCTGTTAGATATAAACTGTCTCCTGATCCTAAGTTTGCCACATCTCCTATAAACATTAAGGATAAAGATTATGATTTTTCTCTTGATTTATCTCATATAGCTATTGTTGAGAAAACACCCTTTTGTGGTACTGAAAAAGAAAGTGCTGTTGAACACATGATTGAGCTATCTACTCTGAGTAGCTTGTTTTCTGATGATGTTAAGAAGCGTACTTACTTTGTTGCTAAAATCTTTCCATTCTCATTAAAGGATGACGCTAAAACTTGGTATAATAGTTTGCCACCTAATTCTATTAAAAGTCCAAAAGAATTGCTTGATGTTTTCTTCCGTAAATACTTCCCTGCTAGTGCTCAACATATTGCTTTGCAGAGAATCTATAATTTTGACCAGGAAGATGGAGAGAAATTGCCTGAGGCTTGGGCGAGATTTTGCTCTCTTATTAGAGCTCGGCCTGATCATGATTTGGAAAAGCATGATTTACTTGATATATTTTATAGTGGACTAACCATTGAGTCTAGGGCATACCTGGATAGTTGTGCTGGTTGTATTTTCAGGAAAAGAACTCCAGACGACGCTGAAGAATTATTGGCTAAAATAGGCCAGAATCATGATGATTGGACTATGCCTGAACCAACTCCAACGCCAATATTAAAGAAGAGGGGTTTAATTAAATTGAATGATGAAGATATGAGGGAAGCCAAGAAGTCTCTCAAGGAGAAAGGTATTAAATCTGAAGATGTGAAGAATCTTCCTCCCATAGAAGATATATGTGAGATAATTCCCCCTTCATCCATGATTGAGGTAAACTCCCTTCAACGCTTTACTAGGGAAGATATTCTGTATTCGAAACCTCCTGCACAATGCTTAGATGAGTTTGATAATTATATTGTTAAGCAAGAAAATTTTAATATGAGAGTAGAGAATCATTTAATGGAAAATTTTCGAGCTATTAGTGAATTGCATGATATTGTAGAGAGAACCTCCAATGATGTTAAGATGCTTGTTAAACATTTCCATATGGTTCAAACTCAAATTGATCAACTCACTAAAGTGCAAAATGACTTGTTGGGGAATAATTCTAAAGAAAAACATGCTTATGAAGTAACAACTAGAGGCGGTGTTTCTACTCAGGATCCTTTATATCCTGAGGGACATCCCAAAAGAGTTGAACAAGATTCTCAACGAACTAAAACTAGTGCTCCATCTAAGAAAAAGAACAATAAACAGCAGAAAGATGTAGAATCCTCTGAACTTTGTTAATGATCCTAATAGCATTTCTATTTACGATGCTGAAACTGAAAGTGGTAATGAACATGATAAAGATAATGATAAGAATGATGCTTCTGATAAAGAAGATGTTGAAGAAGAACCTGAAAAGCATGCTAAAAATAAAAAGTACACTAAAGAAGATTTTATTGCTGAGAAACATGGTAATGAAAGAGAACCTTGGGTTCAAAAGCGAATGCCTTTTCCTGCTAAGAAACTAAAATCAAAGGAAGAAGAACACTATAATAAATTTTGTGATTGGATGAAACCTTTATTCTTGCAAATCCCTTTGGTCGATGCTATTAAATTGCCTCCTTATTCAAAGTATATGAAAGATATTGTTACTAACAAAAGGAAAATCCCCAATGAGGAAATTTCCACTATGCTTGCTAATTACTCTTTCAATGGCAAAGTTCCAAAGAAGTTGGGCGATCCAGGTATACCTACTATTCCTTGTTCTATTAAGAATAATTATGTTAAAACTGCTCTATGTGACTTTGGAGCCGGTGTTAGTGTTATGCCTTTTTCTCTTTATAAGAGACTTTACTTAGATAAGTTGATACCTACTGATATATCTTTGCAAATGGCTGATAAATCTACTGCTATTCCTGTTGGTATATGTGAGGATGTTCCTGTTCAAGTTACTAATAACTGCTTGATATTAACTGATTTTGTTGTGTTGGAAATGCCTGAAGATGATAATATGTCTATTATTCTTGGGAGACCTTTTCTTAACACCGCAGGGGCTGTTATTGATTGCAATAAAGGAAAGGTTACTTTCAATGTTGATGATAGGGAGCATACCGTTTATTTTCCCAAGAGGATTGAGAAAGCGTGTGGAGTTAATACTATTTCTAATGTGAGAACTATCAAAGTGGGAACTATTGATTGTCCTATATATGAGCCTAAAGAAGAATATCAAACTCTCGTGATTGGATCCATATCAATACAATTCAAGGTAACATGATTGATTTGAGGTTTATTTCTTCTTATGCTATGTAAAATTTATTTGGTGGCAAGACTTGATCAACCTTGTTAACAAATACTTTTTATATGCATAGAGGAGGTAAACAACATCTCTTTCTTCCTCCACTTGCTCTAGTTGCTGTAGCACTTTTAATTTGCAAAGTTCCTTAGTTAATTGGAGATTTCAAAATTTTTCCTGGCCAGTATTAATAAACTTAATACCCAGAAATGTGCATTTTTCAAAGTTTTCAAAAATTCACAAAAATTATACCGTTGGTCCTATTTTTCGACGAGGCACCTGGGAGCACCAGAGGATGACCTGTGGGGCACCACAGGGTGCCACACCACCAGCCGGCGCGGCCAAAGGAGGTGGGCGCGCCACCCTGTGGTGTGGGCCCCTCTTTGCCCCACTATTTCATCTCTTTCTCCCAGCATTTTCTCTCTCCCGAAAAAACTCGCACCAGGTTCCTCTCACTCGCGTTTTTGCTCAAGAACTCCAGATTTCTCGATCTCTTTGCTCAGCCCAGATTTCTGTCTGAGATTTGGCACATTTGCTCTTCGGTATGTGACTCCTCCGATTATCCAAGTAGAATTTTGTTTGGTGGAGTATATCTTGAATATTTTGCTGCTGTAGGTAACATGTTTAGTGAGCTTGCATGCTTGTTCTAAGTGGTAGAAACTAGTTTTGATGCATGATTAGTACTCTAGCAAGTTCCTATGGTAGTTTCCCTCAATTATATGTCACCAAATCAAATTTTATATCACTTGTTGAAAATTTCAGAAAAGAGATGAAGAAGTTCAACTTTGGAGAGTTGTTCAAGAAAGGAACAACCAGCACCGGGAGACCTTCTAGGACCGCCACCCAACTTAGGCGATCGTACAATGAGGATATCATCGCGCCTAGCTTCGCGCCCGAAGAGGACAATGGGGCTCCTAATGCTTCATCCTTCCCATGTTATGATTTTCTGACAAATGCAGGGATACTGGATGATTTCTTCACCCTTGTCAACAAGGCGGGCTTAGCCACCTACGTGGGAGATGAAAGGGAGCAATACTACATGCTCACCAAAATCTTCGTCGAGAGCTTCAAGTTCCAAAACACGCAATATGAGCCGACAGTTGCATTCAAGATCTATGGTAATCCTGTTACTATGGAATTGAAAGAATTTTGTCGTGCATTGGATATTGCCCCTGTAGGTACAGCAAGGAGGATTGATGACAACCCCCGGGACTTGTTGGAGCTTTATCGAGGGATCACCAATGATGATTGTCGCACCATTCAGCGTGGCAAGATAAGGAACATTCAACTCCCCGCCATTAAATATTTTGCATATTACATTGCTACTAGCATTCTTGGTAGGGAGAACACTAGCAATATTTCTAGTTACCATCTTGCTTTCTTGAATATTGCACTTACTGGACGGACATCTTATCATCTTGGTTCTCTTATTGCTCGCCGCCTGTCTAACAGTGGGCCTATTTTTGGAGGAACTATTGCATTGCGCGTTTTAACACATTTAAGACTTCCTATTGATCCTAATGATGTGCCATTAACCCCTAGGAGGCTTGATATCGCTGCTATGAAAAGCCATCATTTTGTTACCACTGATTCCACTTTAGATAATATGGTCTATAGAATGTTGTTTGCTGACGGGGATGAGAAAGAAATCCCTCTTCCCCAGCCAGGTTTGTTCTGTATTGACAGGCAACCATGGTCGCGCACTAAGGAGGAGGTGGATGAACATATGAAGATACAAGATTTCCACCAGCAGCATGACTCTGAGGACGCCGAGCCCTCCTACGACTACACTGTCACGTATCCGGGTGCTTCTTCTAGCACATACCCGGAAGATGATCCATCTTCGTCGTACTACGGAGATACTACCTCATGGGGTCGATGGGATTGAACTCCACTTAGGCCAAAAGCCTAAGCTTGGGGGGAGGTATACTGGCATCACTCATTCCTTGCATATTATGGTTGCTGGATACTTGTACATACTTGTTTAGTCTCTTTGAGTAGTTTTCTAATGAGAGGGAGATGATATTTGGGGAAGTGCTGCCTGAAAACAGATTCTGGACTGTTACTAGAAAAATTCGTGCGCACAGCCAGAACGTTATTTTGAGCTGCCAATTTTTTTGCAGGTTCCCCAGGTTGTTATCTAACTTTCATTAGTTGAACACTTTTCGAGCTGAGCAACGTAAGATTTTTGTAAAAATCAATTTCTGTACTGCTGTCAGGTTTTGGCAGATTTCTGCCATCTCGCTTTTCTGTGTTTCTTTTAGTTTTCATTTTCTTGTTCTTGCTTTGTTTCTTTCCTAAAACACAAAAAGACCAAAAATATTTCTGCTGTTTCTCTTCACCATTTGTTTATCTTGGTTTCTTGCATTTGTTTCGCTTTATTTGCCATTGCCAGTTTGCTATAAGAAAACCCAAAAAGATTTTGCTTTGTTTGTTTGTTTCCTTTTGTTCTTGTTCTCAAATTCGAAAACACCAAAAATATTTGCTGTTCTTCTTTGGTTTTGTAAAGTTCTTTATGAGTTCAATGGTCTTCGGTGGCTGGAGCGTGGTTTTTATTTCATATTGTCCAAGGCACACAAGTGAAAGGCAATAATGACGATCTACGACAATCTGATTGTGGTGAGAGGCTGGTATGAACTCTATTTGTTTTCATTTTTGTACATATACTCATCCATGTGAGCATGCTTAGTTGGTTCATGTGAGGTATATGTTATTTGAGAAAGTCTAGTAGTTCATGATCTCTCATGTTAAGCTCCAATTTATTAATATGAGTAGCATGTCATGGATGTTTGTTTGCATTGTTTTATTCATAAGTAAGTATGGCATTGTGGTATCCTCCTCTGAATAATTCATTTATATCGACTTGGCACATGCTCACGCATGCATATGACTGAACCAAAGTCAATTAAGCCTCGATGATTTATATTGCTTCAGAGTTCTTGTATCACTTTTATGCCTCCGTTAATTTATTTTGCCGCAAGCATGATTATGACAGTTACTGCTCTCTTGATTTGTTGCTCCCTAGTCTTTTGCTAGCCTTCACTTGTACTGAGCGGGAACGCTGCTCGTGCTTCCAAACACCTGAAAACCAAGTTGTTCCAAAAGTGTCCACCATAAATACCTATGCATGGCATTTCAAACCATTCCAAGTAAATTCTCATGCGCTACCTTTAAAACCTTCAAAATGCTTCTCAATTTGTGTTTATGTTTCATAGCTCATGAGGAAGTATGTGGTGTTTAGCTTTCAACCTTGTCATTTACTTTTGACGGACTCTCATATGGACTAGTGGCACATCCGCTTATCCAATAATTTTGCAAAAAGAGCTGGCAATGGGATTCCCAGTCCCGAATTAATTAACTTAAATAGACACTCCTCCATGGTTTGTGATTGTTGGACGGCACCCGAAGGATTCGGTTAGCCATGGCTTGTGTAAGCAAAGGTTGGGGGGAGTGTCATCATCATAATAAAACTAAAATAAAAAGGCACTCCTTCATGGTATGAGATTGTTGGCAGGCACCCGAGGATTCGGTTAGCCATGGTTTGTGTAAGAAAGGTTGGAAGGAGTGCCACATAAACATGCAAATAATTCATGGGAGCCGCTCTTGGGAGTCCGGTTGGCAAGGTAGTTGGTGTACCCATTACCATTCGTTGACAACAACAAACACCTCTCAAAATAATTTTACTCCTGATTTCAAAAATGAAAAGCTCTAGCGCATGTTAATCCCTGCTTCCCTCTGCGAAGGGTCAATCTTTTACTTTCATGTTGTGTCTCCATTCTTTCTTTGAGCACTATCTTGAGAGCACAACTGTCATTCTTAGTATAATATGCTTGTATCAAAATATGATTGATTGTGGTATAACTTTGATGCTTTTATCTTTGACAATCACTACTTCTAGTCTTTCTATGAACTCCAGAGGTGCCTGGGCATTTATGTTTTGCCGATCAAATACGGGCAAGCGAGATACCACTTTATCATACTCTCTTATGAACATTGCAATCCTGCTTATATACATGATTCATGATGCTTATTATTAATTGTTGGTACCTCTCCATGATTGACATAGCTGTTGGATGATCTTATTTGCATGTATCTCATTATGAACTGCTTAAGTATTAGCCATAGCATGAGAATATATACATCATATGAGCAAATGTGTTCGTGAAAGTTCTTTTATCGCTCAGTTGTTAACTGAATTGCTTGAGGACAAGCAATAAGCTAAGCTTGGGGGAGTTGATACGTCCAAAACGTATCTACTTTCCCGAACACTTTTGCTATTTTTTGCCTCTAATTTGTGTATTTTGGATGCAACTAACACGGATTAACGCTGTTTTCAGCAGAACTGTTCTGGTGTCTCGTTTTTTGTGCAGAAATCCAACTTTCGGGAAAATCCTCAGAATTTATGCAGAAGGCCCTATTTTCCCAGAATACTGACGGAGCCAGAAGGACAAGTAAGGTGGAGGCCCGAGGGCCCCACACCATAAGGCGGCGCGGCCTAGGGGGGGCCCGCGCGGCCCTATGGTGTGGCCCCCTGATGACCCACAAGTATAGGGGGTGTATTGTAGTATCTTCGATAAGTAAGAATGTCGATCCCAACGAGGAGCAGAAGGTGTTGACAAGCAGTTTCGATGAAGGATTCACTGTAAATGCTCACAGACAAGTATTCAGGGGGTTTTGATGTAACAGTTGAATAAAGTACGAGTAAGTAAAGTGCGAGAGTAACAATTGCAGTGAGTGGCCCAATCTTTTTTAGCACAAAGGACAAGCCAGTTTGTTTACTTATAATGACCAAACGTTCTCGAGGACACACGGGATTTTAGTCTAGTGCTTTCGCTACATACGGCTAAATAATCTTCATTGTTATGATAAGTGTTGTGTGGGTGAACCTATGCTAATGTACCGCCCTTCCTAGGACTAATACATACTTGTGATTATACCCCTTGCAAGCATCCGCAACTACAAGAAAGTAATTAAGAATAAATCTAACCACAGCCTTAAACTCTGAGATCCTGCGATCCCTCCTGCATCGATATACCAACGGGGGTTTAGGTTTCTGTCACTCCGGCAACCCCGCAATTAGCAAACGAATACAAGATGCATTCCCCTAGGCCCATAAATGGTGAAGTGTCATGTAGTCGACGTTCACATGACACCACTAGAAGAATAACACCACAACTTAAATATCACACCATTGAATATTACTCATCCATAGTTCACTACTAACATTTAGACTTCACCCATGTCCTCAAGAACTAAACGAACTACTCACGAGACATCATATGGAACATGATCAGAGGTGATATGATGATGAATAACAATCTGAACATAAACTTGGTTCAATGGTTTCACTCAATAGCATCAACAACAAGTAGAGATCGATACCGGGAGAGTTTCCCCTATCAAACAATCAAGATCAAACCCAAATTGCTATGGCGATGACGGTGTCCAGCGGTGGAGACGGCGGTGATGATGGTGGAGATGATGATGATGGTGATGGAGATGATGTCCAGCTCGATGACGGTGACGATGGCGTCGATTTCCCCCTCCCGGAGGGAATTTCCCCGCGGATTCCTGCCCGCCGGAGAGCTCTTTTCTCTCTGGTGTTCTCCGCCCCGCAGAGGCGGCTGTAACTCTTCGCGAGGTACCCTCTGTGGCTTAGGTTTTCGGGACGAAGGATTTCGCGAAGAAAAGGAGGCGAAAGGGGCTGTGGGCCCCCCAGACCACATGGCGGCGCGGCCAGGGCATGGGCCGCGCCGCCCTAGCGTGTGGGCCCACCCTGGGTCCTCCTGGCTCCTCCTTCTGGCTTCCTTCGTCATCTTGAAAAATAGGATTTTTGGTATAATTTCCTTCCACAGTTGATCTTCCGAAATATTGCGTTCTGACGGTGCTTTTTCCCGCAGAATCCTGGCTCCGGTGCTTGATCCTCCAATAGTGATGAAACATGCAAAATAGATGAAATAACATAAGTATTGTGTCCCAATATGAAATATATCAATGAATAACAGCAAATTATGATATAAAATAGTGATGCAAATTGGACGTATCAACTCCCCCCAAGCTTAGACTTCGCTTGTCCCCAAGCGAAACTGAGCTCGATAGACAGGACCACATGTTTATGGAGTGAAGAGTCGATAAATAAAATACGGACAAGAAGCATCATATTCATTCACACAAGACATTATAGTAAACAACCTCTTATAACTCAACTTGAAACAAGTATAAGGTAATCACAAGTAAAGGTGCATAAGAAATCATAATTGGTGATGGCAAACTTCGTTCTTGGTCGGAGAACAGTTAACGGATTATACTTATCTCATTGAGCAGTGCTCTCATGTTAAAGTTTATAAGGCACAACTTGCATACTCAATCATAATGGTCTTTTCATAATCATTGATAACTTGCAAAGCTATATTCATTCAGATAAAACTTGTACTAAACAAGGAAGAATAAAAGACATGATGAAGCAAATCACAATATAATGGTTTGATCACAACTACTCAAATGCTTGCTTGAGATGGAGGGAAATAGGTTTACTGACTCAACATAAAGTAAAAGACAGGCCCTTCGCAGAGGGAAGCAGGGATTAAATCATGTGCTAGAGCTTTTTCAGTTTTTGCAATCATATAAAGAGAATAAAAGTAACATTTTGAGAGGTGTTTGTTGTTGTCAACGACTGGTAGCGGGTACTCTAACCCCCTTGCCAAACAACCTCCAAAGAGCGGCTCCCATATTATTTTCATTTTGTGTAGCACTCCTTCCAACCTTTCTTTCACAAACCATGGCTAACCGAATCCTTCGGGTGCCTGCCAACAATCTCATACCATGAAGGAGTGCCTTTTTATTTTAGCTTTATTATGATGATGACACTCCCCCCAACCTTTGCTTACACAAGCCATGGCTAACCGAATCTTCGGGTGCCGTCCATCAATCACATACCATGGAGGAGTGTCTATTTAGTTTAATTAATTTGGGACTGGGAATCCCATTGCCAGCTCTTTTTGCAAAATTATTGGATAAGCGGATGAAGCCACTAGTCCATTGGTGGAAGTTGCCCAACAAGATTGAAAGATAAAACACCACATACTTCCTCATGAGCTATGAAACATTAACACAAATAAGAGATACTAAGTTTTGAATTGTTTAAAGGTAGCACATGAAGTATTTACTTGGAATGGCAGAAAATACCATGTAGTAGGTAGGTATGGTGGACACAAATGACATAGGTTTGGGCTAAAGTTTGGATGCACGAGAAGTATTCCCTCTCAGTACAGGTCTTTGGCTAGCAAGGTTAATTAGCAAGCATAAGATTCGAGGGAAACAAACAAATATACATATGATAGAAACAATCATGCATCTTCCTTGTAAGCACAAACAATCTTAACTTCAGAATAATAAGCTATGAGCTAACAAGAAAGACAATGAAACATCTACATGTATTTCTCTTTTCTACTTAAACCTCAAAGTGTTGTTGCTATTGACCAATGCTAAGTTTGCCAAAACCAAATAGATTTATTCAATGCTCCCAAAGTGATACCAATACTAACAACAAGGTAAATCATATGATAGAGATTGCAAACTAGAATAAGATGTGCAATATGTAAATGATAAGACTTCTCATTAATATTCCATAACGATAACTCACACCAAGGGATACATAGATAACCAACTAAAGGAGAGATACTTCCAAACTGCAACCCATCTTATATGATAACTTCCCTACTCATGATATGACACTACTTGACAATAAAAAGTAAAAGGTAGTGATAATGTGATACCGCGGCACTCCCCCAAGCTTGGAACAAACCAAGGGGATGCCAATACCGATGATGAATTACTCCTGCGGAGATGGTGGTGATGAACTCCTCCCGCGCTTCTTAATAAGCTCCTTCAACTTCAGTTTCTCAGCTTGACAGTTCTGCACTAAGACTCGAAGAGATTCATTGTTATCTGAAGTTGGCGATGATGACCTTTTGATGCGAATCGAGTGGTATTCCAGCATTCTTCGGAGATGGCAATTCTCCTCCTGGAGTATCTCCACTTCTCTTCTTAGAGCCCGATATTGATCACAAAACTCATCGGTAATCCGTAGAACTTCTTCCAACATGGGGAAGGAGTCGAGGCTAAGAGCGGGTGGTAAAGGTCCCTGCAGGTTATGAGAAAAAGAACGTCGAGTGTCAACAGATCCCACCAAGATTTGCTTGCTCCCTCCGGCTTGCTGCTCTTGTCTTGATGGCACCTCCTTCACTTCTTCCTCCGAAAGCCCCTGATGTCTACGTTCCCCCTCCTTTCCTGTAGACAGTGTTGGGCCTCCAAGAGCAGAGGTTTGTAGAACAGCAGCAAGTTTTCCCTTAAGTGGATCACCCAAGGTTTATCGAACTCAGGGAGGAAGAGGTCAAAGATATCCCTCTCATGCAACCCTGCAACCACAAAGCAAGAAGTCTCTTGTGTCCCCAACACACCTAATAGGTGCACTAGTTCGGCGAAGAGATAGTGAAATACAGGTGGTATGAATATATATGAGCAGTAGCAACGGTGCCAGAAAATAGCTTGCTGGCGTGTAGTTGATGGTGGTAGTATTGCGGCGGTAATGCTTGTGATAAAGAAAACAGTAAACAAGCAGCGATAGCAGTATTTAGGAACAAGGCCTAGGGATCATACTTTCACTAGTGGACACTCTCAACATTGATCACATAACAGAATAGATAAATGCATACTCTACACTCTCGTTGGATGATGAACACATTGCGTAGGATTACATGAACCCTCAATGCCGGAGTTAACAAGCTCCACAATTATGTTCATATTCTGGTAACCTTATAGTGTAAGATAGATCAAAAGACTAAACCAAGTACTAACATAGCATGCACACTGTCACCTTCATGCATATGTAGGAGGAATAGATCACATCAATATTATCATAGCAATAGTTAACTTCGCAATCTACAAGAGATCATGATCATAGCATAAACCAAGTACTAACACGGTGCACACACTGTCACCTTTACACACGTGCAGGAGGAATAGAACTACTTTAATAACTTTGCTAGAGTAGCACATAGATAAATTGTGATACAAACTCATATGAATCTCAATCATGTAAAGCAGCTCATGAGATCATTGTATTGAGGTACATAGGAGAGAGATGAACCACATAGCTACCGGTACAGCCCCGAGCCTCGATGGAGAACTACTCCCTCCTCATGGGAGCAGCAGCGGTGATGAAGATGGCGGTGGAGATGGCAGCGGTGTCGATGGAGAAGCCTTCCGGGGGCACTTCCCCGCTCCGGCAGCGTGCCGGAACAGAGACTCCTGTCCCCCAGATCTTGGCCTCGCGATGGCGGCGGCTCTGGAAGGTTTCTGTGGTTTTCGTCAAACTTCTCAGGGTTTTCAATCCAGGGGCTTTATATAGGCGAAGAGGCGGCGCAGGAGGGTCGAAGGGGCGACGACACCATAGGGCGGCGCGGCCAGGGCCTGGGCCGCGCCGGCCTAGGGTCTGGGGGCCCAGTGCCCCCCCTCTGGTCCTTCCCGGGTGTTCTGGATGCTTCCGGTGAAAATAGGAACTTGGGCGTTGATTTCGTCCGATTCCGAGAATATTTCGTTACTAGGATTTCTGAAACCAAAAACAGCAGAAAACAGGAACTGGCACTTCGGCATCTTGTTAATAGGTTAGTTCCAGAAAATGCACGAATATGACATAAAGTGTGCATAAAACATGTAGATAACATCAATAATGTGGCATGGAACATAAGAAATTATCGATACGTCGGAGACGTATCAGCCCCTTGCCCTTGTTGTTGGAGGCCATGGTGCTTCTAGACCGAAAACAGATCCTGGCAGAAACAGCTCGAAACAAAACACGTCGAGAACACGATATACGGACCTCCAGGGGTTCGGGGGATTATATAGCAAAAAATTTCACGACAAACGGAAAGTACCAGATCGAACTAGAGTCGGAAAGGGGCGACGAGGCGGCCAAACCATAGGGCGGCGCGGGCCCTGGCCAGGCCACGCCGGCCTATGGTGGCGCCCCCTCGTGCGTCCTTTCCACTCCGTTTCGAACTCGTAATTTTTCATATTTTCCAAAAACAGCAAAAATATTGTTCGGAAAGTAAATTGCGTACTTTTCATTACCAGTACTGTTACCTATTCAAAGTCGAGTTACGCGGATTTGTCAATTTGCCCTTTGATGAAAGCTTCCGGTGTTTCCACTTGAATAATATCAACATCAACATTATAGGAATCACCTGAGATATAATGCTTGAGTCTTTGTCCATTCACCACTTGCGTAGCATTGCCTTGGAGAGAGCTAATTTTGATTGCTCCTGAACGATACACCTCCTCGACAACATACGGTCCTTCCCATTTTGAGAGTAATTTCCCTGCAAAGAATCTGAGACGAGACCGATACAATAGGACTTTATCCCCAATATTAAATTCTCTTTTGATGATCCTTCTATCATGCCATTTTTTAACTTTCTCTTTAAAGAGTTTAGCATTTTCATAAGCTTCACTTCTCCATTCATCTAGAGAACTCAATTGCAACAACCTCTTATCACCGGCAAGTTTAGGATCTTTATTTAATTCTCTAATAGCCCAATAAGCTTGTGCTCTAGTTCTAAAGGTAAATGACAAGCTTTCCCATAAACCATTTTATAAGGTGACATTCCCATGGGATTTTTGTAAGCAGTTCTATAAGCCCATAGTGCATCCTTCAATTTACTAGCCCAATTCTTTCTAGTTTTATTAACGGTCTTTCCCAAAATAGATTTAATCTCTCTATTTGATAATTCTACTTGACCACTAGTTTGAGGATGATAGGCGGAAGCAATTCTATGATTAATACCATACTTAGCAAGAGTTTTTCTAAAACCTCCATGAATAAAATGAGAACCTCCATCAGTCATAATATATCTAGGTACTCCAAATCTAGGAAAAATAATATCTAAAAGCATTCTTAAAGAGGTCTCACCATCAGCACTTTTTGTAGGTATAGCTTCCACCCATTTAGTAACATAATCAACAGCAACAAGTATGTGAGTGTTACCTTCTGAAGACGGAAAAGGTCCCATGAAGTCAAATCCCCAACAATCAAACGGTTCAATAACAAGAGAATAATTCATAGGCATTTCATTACGTCTGGAGATATTACCAACCCTTTGGCATTCATCACAAGATAAAATAAACTTTCTCGCATCTTTGAAGAGAGTTGGCCAATAAAAACCTGATTGTAGAACCTTTTGCGCGGTTCTTTCTCTGGCGTGATGTCCTCCATAAGCACTACCATGACATTTACTCAATATCTCCTGTTGTTCATATTCGGGAACACATCTTCGCATAATACCATCCACTCCTTCTTTATATAAGTGTGGGTCATCCCAGAAATAATGCCTCAAATCATAAAAGAATTTCCTCCTTTGCTGAGCTGAAAAGGTTGGAGGCAGGTACTTGGAAACAATAAAGTTAGCATAATCAGCATACCAAGGACTGTCTCGTGAGCTCACCTTTATTACAGCCAATTGTTCATTTGGAAAACTATCATTAACGAACAGGATCATAAGCAATATTTTCCAATCTAGACAAATTATCAGCAACAGGATTATCAGCACCTTTCCTATCTACAATATGTAAATCAAATTCTTGCAAAAGAAGTACCCATCTAATAAGCCTCGGCTTAGCATCTTTCTTTGTCATAAGGTATCTAATTGCAGCATGATCAGTATGAATAGTAACTTTTGAATCAACAATATAAGATCTAAATTTATCGCAAGCAAAGACTACAGCTAATAATTCTTTTTCAGTTGTAGCATAATTTCTTTGAGCAGCATCAAGAGTTTTACTAGCATAATGAATAACATTCAGTTTTTTATCTACTCGCTGTCCAAGAACAGGCGCCTACAAATAAAATCACTAGCATCACACATAATCTCAAAGGGTAAGTTCCAATCAGGAGGTTCAACTATAGGAGCAGTTGTTAAGGCTTTCTTAAGAGTTTTAAAAGCTTCCTTACAATCATCATCAAAAACAAAAGGTACATCTTTTTGAAGAAGATTAGTAAGAGGCTTTGAAATCTTGGAGAAATCTTTAATAAATCTCCTATAAAACCCAGCATGACCAAGAACACTACGAATACCTTTAACATCCCTCGGATAGGGCATCTTCTCAATTGCTTCAACTTTAGCTCTATCAACTTCAATACCTCTCTCAGAAATTTTATGTCCCAATACAATTCCTTCATTAACCATAAAGTGGCATTTCTCCCAATTAAGAACAAGGTTAGTTTCTTCACATCTCTGCAAAACTTTATCAAGGTTTCGCAAGCAACTATCAAAAGAATTCCCATAGACGGAAAAATCATCCATGAATACCTCTACAATACTCTCACAAAAACCATGAAAAATAGCAGACATGCATCTTTGAAAAGTAGCAGGACCATTACATAAACCAAAAGGCATACGTCTATAAGCATAAGTTCCATAGGGACAAGTGAAAGTGGTTTTCTCTTGATCCTTAGCTTTAACAGCAATTTGTGAAAACCCAGAATAACCATCAAGAAAGCAAAAATGAGTATTTTTAGACAATCTTTCTAGCATTTGATCAATAAATGGTAAAGGGTAATGATCTTTCTTAGTAACTTTATTAACTTTTCGAAAATCAATGCACATTCTATACCCTACAACTACTCTTTGAGGGATGAGCTCATCATTATCATTAGGCACAACAGTCATTCCTCCCTTCTTGGGAACGCAATGCACGGGACTAACCCATCTACTATCAGCAATAGGATATATAATACCAGCTTCAAGAAGTCGTAATACCTCATTCCTTACCACTTCCTTCATCTTCGGAATTAGGCAATGACTGATGTTCAACAACAGGCTTTGCATCATCTTCCATATTAATAGCATGTTGGCAAATAGAAGGAGAAATCCCTTTCAAATCATCAAGAGTATAGCCAATAGCGCCTCGGTGCTTCTTCAATATTTCCAATAACCTTTCTTCCTCAATCTCTGAAAGCTTAGAACTAATAATAACATGATATATTTTCTTATCATCAATATGAGCATATTTAAGATTATCAGGCAAAGGCTTTAAATCAAAAACAGGATCTTCCTTTGGTGGCGGTGTTGTACCCAAATCTTCCACCGGCAAATCATGCTTGAGAATAGGTTCGCGAAGAAAAATTTCCTCAAGCTCATCTCTTTCTTTCCTAAAGACTTCACTCTCGCTATCCTCCAAATGTTGCTGCAGAGGATTGTTAGGAACAAGAACAATAGATGCACACTGTTCCATTTTAAAATCATCACTAGGCAAATCAGCTTTATAAGGAGTTTTGGTAAATTTAGAGAAGCTAAACTCATAAGATTCACCAGCAAATTTAGTCAAAATTTTCTCTTTCTTGCAATCTATAATAGCTCCACAAGTATTTAGAAAAGGTCTACCAAAAATAATAGGACAATAATCACTAGCAGCAGAACCAAGTACCAAAAAGTCAGCAGGATATTTAATCTTACCGCATAAAACTTCCACATCTCGAACAATACCAATTGGAGAAATAGTTTCTCTATTAGCCAGCTGAATAACCACATCAATACCTTCAAGTTCGCAAGAATCAATTTCGTGCATAATCTCCGTGTAAAGCTCATAAGGAATAGCACTAACACTTGCACCAATATCACATAATCCATAATAGCAATGATCACCAATTCTAACAGATAGCATAGGAACACTAGCTTGTTTGGGTTTATTAGGATGTGAAACAATATTAGAAGCATCTTCACAGAAAATAATATGACCATCCTCCACATTTTCAGTCACAAGATCTTTAACTATTGCAACAGCAGGTTCAACTTTTATTTGTTCTTCAGGTTCTACAGGTTTCTTTTCACTTTTATGAACCGCACTATTTATAACAGAGTACTCCTTCATTTTAGCAGGGAAAGGAGTTTTTTCAATATAAGCTTCAGGAATAACATGATCAGCAGTTTCAACTACAACGCATTTATTAATAGATGAATCAATTTTATCTTTATACGGTTCATGATTGTAATATCCCAGGTATTGGGGTTACAAAAATAGAGGAAACAGATGTGTGCATTGCATTCATGCATAGAAAATCTGGGGAATTTTCACGCTTTAAAGTAAAACAGTCACAGTAACTGAAGTTTCACTTGACCTTGGTGGAATTGAAGTAGCTCATCAAGTCAAGCGCTATAAACCTCAATGTGATATTGGTAAAACCTTGTTTTGGGTAGAGATGATTTGATCTAAGGGGTTAGATCAAATGGAATTAAAACTAACACAACAACACTTTACTCAATGATCAATTACTTGATCCTATAAAATATCATAATATGATATTCCTTGCCATAACATATGAACATCCATTTAATTGGAAACCAAGTAATAATAATTGGAGAAACTATTCTTCACTTATCTTTTCCATGTCTTAAACAAATCCATGATCTTACCATGAATCTCATGGTATTCATAATATTTCATTCTTGGAAACATAACAAGGAGATCAACTCTAGAAATATATGTTCTTCTCTATTCCAAATAATTAAGTATCAAACCTAGAGAGGTGAGCGTTCTATTATAATTATTAGAGAAGCAATAACAAACCTTGAGCTAAACCTTGGATATACATCCAAGTATTCAAATCATCATCTTTAAGAGGAACCCTAGGATATTATTCAAGACATTCCTCGAGAGAGAAACCATTTCTGTTAAACATAGATATTGAAGATCACATCAATCCCTATGGAGCCTAACCTTAAGTTAGTATTAAAGTCCTTTCTAAAACGAGAGAGACCAATCATACAAAACATAGCTTTATCTATTTAAGAATAAAGTACAACAATTGAACTAAAGTATTAGGAGTTAAACCATTTCATTTGGGAGTGGTGAGATAGCCAATACCAAATGAAGTAATATCAAATCCATGAATTGATAAAGTAAAGTAGTAACTCATCTAACTAAGCATCTAGGTGGAGACTTAACCCTTTACTATCTAATGAGATCTAGTGAGTACACCATAAACCTTAGGATAAACCATAGCCATATCTATCCAAGAAAGTAAAATAGAAGTGCTATACCTTAATTGATCAAGACAATGCTTGATCATGGAAGTGAGAACCCCATTTAATGAGAGATACCTTAGGAAGCCAAACCTTGATCATTATAAATTGGGTGATGATCATAAACCCTAAGAATTTGAAATAAAGATATTAAGAACAAGTAGATCATATATAATATATGATCATGCTTTGGAGATATGTGAGGATAAGTGAAATCCCTCTTGGTATAAGTAGATCCCATTTCCACATTAAATTATAGGGAGATCACCAGTAAGAAACTCTAGACTTATATCCCAACCTTAACTTGTGAACCACTTGGTGATCACAATTAGAATCCTACCATATCTATATTTCATAAATTAATGAACCTAAGAAAACCTTAGAGTTAAACTCTATATTTTATATGGTGAGAAACCAATCACCCATAAAACCAAAGTTAACTATAAAAAGAACCATAACCACTTAAGTTACTTCAACAATAGATTAAGGATAAAAATAATAGAAGTCTATTAGTAAAAGATAACACCAATTCTCAGATCCTTAGTAACTAGAGGAGCACATGGAATACTAAGCAAGTAACCATCTTATCATGGTTAGGGGAGATTAACCCTAGCACATGCAATATGGTGTCATTTTATCTCTATAACCTAGAATTATAACTCAACCCTAGTTTGAGTATCACTTGGGTGATCACAAATAAAACCATACCATAATTAAGATTCACACCAAGTGCCATTAAGTAACTATAATTAGAACTCCAGAATTGCACTTTAATTAAATCCTATGCTTAATTATGGAGCATAAGATGAACCTAGTCTAAACCCTACAACTTAAACCTATATGGTGGTGATTAACCACCTATCATTATATTTAAGACCAAACTATGATGAGAATCATGTCTACTCCAGGTCATTCAAGGTGTTATTAAATCCAACCCTAGTACCACCTTTGAAAGATGGTTAGAATAAAACCTACAACACCTCAACAAGCAAGTGCTCACATAAAATTATGTGCAAATGACAAATTTCTCAAATAGAAACCAAGCAGTAATAACAATCTATGAAATACTTTGAGTTCAAGTAGTAACTCTAATTATTCCAAAGTATTTGATTCATAAGAAAAAGGAAAGTAAAATGGGAATATAAACTCATGTTTAATTGCTATATTGAATAAGCCCACATATGTGAGATTTAATCAACTATAAAATACCTTCTTCCAATAAGCAAGTGGTGTAATAACCATTGCACTAATCCTTGTATTAATTCAAATAAGAAATACCTACAAAATAGAAAAGCATCCAGAATTTAATTAAAAACAGAATTCAAAAAACAGAAAATAAGAAGAAAAAGAAAACAGAGAAAAGAAATGGAGTGGAAGCTTACCTGGACTTACCAGACGCAGCAGCCCAGCAACCTAGCCCACCAGAAGCCCAACCGCAGCCCAGTCCACCGTACAAACCCAACCCACGTACCCGTTCGAAATAAAAACAGAAGCCAACCAGCTTCGTCTTCCTCTCCATGGTCGACACGCCGGCGTGGAAGCATCGCCACCTCCTCGTCGAGGATATGGATGCCCCGGACACCAGCGACCAGCCAGAAGTGCATACAAGTCTCGCTGCGTCCGTGCCTTTCTCAAACTCGCCAAGATACGTGCTGAGACACGCTCGCCGTCATCACCGCATCCCGGCCATCTCCGACGACGTGCCAGAGCCTCAGAGCACGCCACGGGCTATAAAACCACCTGGACGAGCGCCGCGGAGTGCTTGATCTTCGACACCTCACCACAACCTCTCTCAGACCCTCAATCTCTCTCAATCCTCTCCACATACCGGGGTCGCTGATGGAGAATTCCCCAGCTAGCCGACATTGTAGACCACCCGAAGGACCATGGTTTGGCTCTGGAGCTTCGCCACGAGGAGTAGATCATCCCAGTACAAGGAATCAAGCCGAAGCATCCTCTATCGAGCCAATTTGGGGATTCCCTTGCGCCGGTGATCGCCGGTATCGGCGAAACTAGGCTCGAATTCGACTCCAATCTTCACCGGCGACTACACCATCAGCCTCAGGGTAAGAATACGCGTCCAGGGCTCCCTTATTTGCATCATTTAGCATACATTAGGCCAATTTTGAGACCTCGCCGGATTTGCTCCGCCGCGGGTTGGTTCTCCGGCGATGCTCCGGTGCCCCACTCGAGAAACCAACCCCACCAGGGAACCCAGTGTGTCAAGGGGAGTGCATAGATGTTCGTCTCGAGTCCGGGGGTGCCGTAAATCGGCGGCGCCGTCGTCTGCGGACTCGCCGGCGGCGTGTTGACCGGCGAGGTGATGTGGCAGTGGGGTCCAAACACTTGTTTGACCCGCCAATCGCCAACGAGGCAGCCGACTCTTCGACGACCCACCTCGTCCGTGATCGAGGGTAGGATTAGGGCGGTAGCTTTAGTTATTCTTGTTTATTTTCAATTTCAATTTTTACTGAAACTTTAAATAAATCTAGAAAATTCATATTAACTCAGAAAAATACAAATGAGTTATCAAAATTCTTAGAAAATAAAAATCTATCCAATAAAAATATAATATGAAATTTTTATTTTTAATAAAAATTCAATTATTTAATACTTGCTATTTAAGCCTTATTTATTAATTCTAAATGCAACTAAAATTCAATAATTAGGAAAACTTTCCAAATTAAATAAAAACCAGTAAATAAATAAAGAAAACATTAAAACTAATTTTCTTTATTTATTAATTTGGCAAATCCTTATTAGCAGGATTTAAACCCTAATTAATAATTACCCTAATTATTATTTGTTTAAAAATTAATAAAATGCCAAAATCCAATATTATTTTTATTTCAAAGTTATTAATAACTTCAACTTTAGAAATGAAGTTATTAATCATAGAACTATATGGTAAATAGCAAAACCTAAATTCCATAATGAATTGCATTACAACCTTATCATTCCATGTGGTTCCTAAAAACCTACTCCAAATAGGAACCCTAGCTCCACTACTTCATATGAACTCCAAATTATTTCCAAAACTAAACTCCAAGCTAGCATGAGATCAGGTTACTTCAATAGTAATAATAAAACCATATAGGACCTAGGTACTAGTCATTACCACATAAAATTTAGAAGACCTATCACTAATAAGATGGATATCCCATGTGTTCATTTTATCAAACCTAGATGATCAAATAAGAAAACCTAACTCTAAACCTTAGTTCCTATCCTCAAAATGATCAACCTTACTTATACCTATACACCATCACACCATTGTGATGAACCCTAATAGCAACTATACTTGTTATTTTGTATCACATACCCTGTTCCACTAAACCCTACTAGTATTAGATAATTATAAATCATCCTATTTAGGAACCGACCATTCTCTACTTAGAGATCCAATAACTAAAACAAGACAACCTCAACCGTAATTGTTATACTTCTTATTATTTAAGAAGTATGTTCTTCAAAAGTTATTCTTTTGAAGTAAATAGGAGTAGTCATCAACCTTGCCTAACAGGACCTATCAACCCTAGCTATCTATTACCACTAAGATATATCACCATGATAGCAACCATTATTTGCTTAAGATACTTATGCTTCACTAAAACCATACCAGCCCTAGTTATTAATGAATCCAACTTTGTTGAGATCCATCTAAACCTTACCCCAGAAACCAAATAGAAATATAGTAAACCCTAGAACCCCACAACCCTAATTATCATACTTGTTCTTTATTAAAGAACATGTTCTTCAAAAGTTATTCTTTTGAAATATATGATAGTTAATCATTAACCATGCCATGTAGTGTTAAAACCAACCACTATTCATTACATGTTCGGATTATACCAAATGTTATTGTTGTGTGCTATTAATGCTATTATTATGATATATTGCAGCACATGTTTAGGATACCAAGTAATCACACCTGAATAAGAACCTTGTTTATGAATCACTCTAAAAGTGCAACACACCCTAAACAAATCATTTCAATTCATTAATCCTAAATCATCGGGGTTAGGTCACGTTTAGAACGATTGCATCTCATACTTATGCATTATTGCATCCTTGGCAATCTTTTAAACATCGTCCTTACCGGACGATGATGCTATTTCAGAATTTGGAGTTATTGCGTATCGAAGACCTTGCCTGCATAATCTTGCAGTCAAGAAAGGCAAGTTCATCACTTGCTCATGTCATTTGTGTATTTCTATCAAATTACTTGCAAAGTATTAAGGTTATCACTATTGCATAAAAATCAAAACCACTACTTTCATAACTATGAATATGACTATGTGGTGGGCAATGGAACCATGGATTGTGTTGATATGGTGGAGGTTCCATTGCACGGGTTTATATCCATCTAGGATTAAACAACAAATGTCGCCAGTGATTCTTGTGCCATAATACCCGTGTTAACCATAAGATCCGGAGTGGGACGGAGTAGTCAAAAGTGTTTCCACCTCTCGTTCATCAACGGATGCGCTTTACCGTAGTACACTTGTGATCCAAGGGGGCAAGCTGGTGAGGCTGGGGAGTCCTAAGTCCCCACGGCATAGTCCGTAGTACACTTGTCGCCCGAAGGAGCAAGATGGTGAGGCTGGGGAGTCCTAAGTCCCCACGGTATTGCGGTCTAGGATGGGTTGCAGCTACCGGCGTAGGAGTGTATGGTAGAGCCCAGCACTGTTGTCGTGGTCGGGGTCCACCTTGAAATCTACAGGAATAATGGGACCGACGTGGACCCAGGGTCGGGGCATGCAACAAAGGGTGGGTGTTCGAGGTAGCGGAGGAACATGATTGGCTAGACCTTATACCGGGCCTCACACCATAGGAAGTGTGGACGGGAAGATCACCCGGTTGGCACCAAGGTTAAGATCTCTTATGGGTAAAGCAACACACCTCTGCAGAGTGTAAAGAACCGTGACCTGTCACTCCCTGTTCCGGGATATGGAACTGCGAACGCGGCCGGAAAGGAGCTCCATGAAGTTCTAGTAAACCGGTGAAGGCTGACGGACATAGTTCTTCTGAATAAAAGCAACCTTTTGAAGAAATGGTTATGAAAACTTGCATTGGTATTAGACTTTCTGGTCTAATGCTGTAGCTAGTGCATTAAACACCTCTTTCCTATAATGAACTTGTTGAGTACGCTCGTACTCATCCCACTCTTAAATCCTGGCAGATATGGAGGCAACGGAGGAGGATCTACAGTGCAACCCGAAGTCCGAGGAGTCAACAATTACTTCAAGAAACAGGACCCTGTCAGAGGAGTCGGATACCACATACATCAAGCAGAAAACCTAGTTTAACCATAGAAGGGAACCAGCTTCCTAAACCTAGCTCCTAAGTAGCTAGAATCTATTCTTAGCCTCTGTAGCTAGTTAAATACTCTACAAATAGAGTTCGTGATAAGATTAGACTACGAGTCGTTCTTCTGGAGTTATTTGTAGTTTTACCTCATTGTAAAGTAGGAGGTTGTGATGATCTTATGTAACAGAGTCGGTGTTGTAATTCTATAGACATACCTTGGACCCGCATATGTTTCGTTGTACCACTACGAGCGATATAATACTAGTGGAACGGTGTTTCATTGGTGTTATATCAGACTTGCATACTACACCATGCAGTGGTATGCCGGGTCACCACAGTTGGTATCAGAGCAAATGCTTTGACCTTAGGATTAAAACCCTTTAAATGAGACCTATAGGATTGGTAGTGTCTATAGGAAGTTGTTTTAGTCAACCAAAATACTACATATGACTTGAGATGGATATTCACTTGAGAATAATCCTGACACACTTGAGTCAACCTTTCCTACCTATCTTTCCTAAGTAAAGTTAGTTAGCTAATCCCAAACATGTAGGACACCATTAAGTCCTTAGAACAATAGATGAGTAGATCACAGTTGGTATACAATACATGGTAGTCCAAAGAGAGGATACAACCATAAGAAAGCTATCCTATTGGAAGATGTGTACCAACACATGTTATGGTTAAGTAAGAAATATCCAGACTTGAAATAGGAGTGATATCAAGTAATAAAGATAAGTAAAGTAGGAAGATAGCATACTAGAATAGGTATACCAAGACAAGTAATAGGAAGGTAAAATTCACCCAACTTGTGAAAACAACTAATAGCATGTGATAAATATAATTTATATGAGGTAGTGTAGACCATGATGAGTTAATCATGGGAGGTAAGAATAAAATTTGTCTACTTACATGGTAGAGTTGCTAATCATATATGATTCACCTGAGAATCGTTATGTGATGGACTAGAACCTTATAATTAATTCAGAGGAGTACAATAAGAAGCCAAGTGCAAAACAATAGTGCAAGATTTGTGTTCCAAAAATATGGGAAGTGTGCCAAGCACATCATGACCATATGCTTATAGTAGAAACACTTGGAAGTATAGGAGCTATATTTCCATAGTTATGTGTTTAGAGTAGCAATGTTAGAACCTAGACATATCATGTGAGATAGTCCTCAATAAAATGAAAGTCAAGTAGTACTTCCAAACAAAATTAGGTTAACCTTAAACCATCCCAAACCACTTTGTTTTAAGTTTATCTCATTGCAATTGTGCAATTTAGGTAAATGTCAAGAAAAATAGTAGAATGCCAACTATATGTGCTAAGTATCATGATATAAACCTATCTTATGTGGTGTTATATTCTACACATCAGAGCCTGATGTTTAGAGATGTCTTACTCAAATACTATATTCAGGATTAAGATGATGTGTAGTATAAGCACAAAGCTGAATCTTCTTGGATTTTATTGGACTTTCATTGTTTGACTAGATCCATACATGAAGTTTGACTTTGATATGCAAATGCATGTTGCAATATCAAGTTCTTACTTAATGCTACAGATCTAGAGGGTAATGGTATTCGTGTGAGGAAGCGACGAATTCTGGAAGATTCCAAAGACAAGATGAAGGTTCATCGGAGAAATGAAGTAAAGTTGTGGGAAGTAACCACAATACTCTGAAAGAAGTACCAATCAAAACTCATGCTTGCCTCAACAGAGGAGTACTTTAGTACGGAAGAAGCATGAAGGTAAGAAATATGGTGATTATGGTGAAGCTGAAGCAGATCCATAGTCAACATAGAAGAGGGAATGCATGGGAAATCACTTATGATACTATATTCATAGTGTCAGCTAGTGGTTTTCTTGCAAAATAAACCCTAAATGAAGGAAGGTGAAATACGAAATCATAGCAGACATAAGAAGACCATAGTCGGTATCAGAAGACCACAATTGGTTTAATATCAATACTGCGAGATAAAGTAGAAGATGTCTCGTCCAGTTGATCAGAATTTATAATAGAATCCATTTTTAGATATCAAATAGCCACAGTTGGTATAATAACCACAGCTGGTATCAGTTGGTAATATAAATAGTCCACAATTTAATTATTTGTAACAAAAGTTTGTGAACAAATAAAAATCTTGATAGCCAAATAGCTAGATCTATAAACATTTAGTCGAAGGATTCACATGGGATGTCCACAATTGAGTGGATACACCACAAACATTCTTCGCGAGACCCTAGAAGAAGTAAAACCCATAAGTTAGAACCAGACCAATAATCCAACCATAAGTCCAATAGTTGGAAGAAAAGGAGTTAAAGACCATAAGAACACTCTAAGGGGTAGAGTAAAGATTGAGTTGGATATACAATTACTCAATACTTTAAGATAGATGAAGAAGGTCTGAACTGAGAGGAAGTTCAATCTTATTTTCATAAGATTGTTGAACACTACTTTCGAAGGATGTCGGACTTAAGCCGAGGTTTATACCTCGAGGAAGTAAGAAGTGGACTATCACTTAAGAAAGTGAGTAATATTTACTTAGAAGTACGAAAGCTCAAGTAAGTCAAGCATAAAGAAGTTGGACGAAGAAAATACCATAGACCAAATATAGCTAAAGAAGGCCAAAGACTGAAGTAGATTGACCATACCAAAACTAAAGTTTATTTGAAAGATTCCTTTCATGGAACCTAAATAACCCAAAATAGTTATAGGTATCAACTATAAACCATGATTGGATGGACTAAATTAGTCTAATCCATTCTTAGGAATAAACCATCACGACCATTTCCATGGCAAGTACCTTACTAAGTCCCAATATTGAAGTTTTGGTAGTAAGGGAAAAACAAGGACCTATTTTATCAAATAGGAGAATGTTATCCAATTAGTCCTCAATAAAGACTGCCAGGACAAGAAGAAGTCCCAATCATTGAATCTTCAAGGAGATAGAAAACAAGATTATAATAGTTTGAAAACATCAATGAATCAAAGTAAGAGCCATGGTTCAGAGACAAGTATTAATAGATTCCAGAGAAAAATCATAGAACTGGAGTAAGAACTAATGTTCAGAGACAAACCCTAATGGATTCCAGGAAGAATCTGGACAAGGGATATATTCAATTATATCCAGTGAGATCATCAAGGAGTTGAGAAAAGATGTAGTCTGCACAAGATAGATCCACACTCCGAAACGTGAGAGATATCAAACTTCGAGGACAAAGTTTAGTTTAAGGGGTAGAGACTGTAATATCCCAGGTATTGGGGTTACAAAAATAGAGGAAACGGATGTGTGCATTGCATTCATGCATAGAAAATCTGGGGAATTTTCGCGCTTTAAAGTAAAACAGTCACAGTAACTGAAGTTTCACTTGACCTTGGTGGAATTGAAGTAGCTCATCAAGTCAAGCGCTATAAACCTCAATGTGATATTGGTAAAACCTTGTTTTGGGTAGAGATGATTTGATCTAAGGGGTTAGATCAAATGGAATTAAAACTAACACAACAACACTTTACTCAATGATCAATTACTTGATCCTATAAAATATCATAATATGATATTCCTTGCCATAACATATGAACATCCATTTAATTGGAAACCAAGTAATAATAATTGGAGAAACTATTCTTCACTTATCTTTTCCATGTCTTAAACAAATCCATGATCTTACCATGAATCTCATGGTATTCATAATATTTCATTCTTGGAAACATAACAAGGAGATCAACTCTAGAAATATATGTTCTTCTCTATTCCAAATAATTAAGTATCAAACCTAGAGAGGTGAGCGTTCTATTATAATTATTAGAGAAGCAATAACAAACCTTGAGCTAAACCTTGGATATACATCCAAGTATTCAAATCATCATCTTTAAGAGGAACCCTAGGATATTATTCAAGACATTCCTAGAGAGAGAAACCATTTCTGTTAAACATAGATATTGAAGATCACATCAATCCCTATGGAGCCTAACCTTAAGTTAGTATTAAAGTCCTTTCTAAAACGAGAGAGACCAATCATACAAAACATAGCTTTATCTATTTAAGAATAAAGTACAACAATTGAACTAAAGTATTAGGAGTTAAACCATTTCATTTGGGAGTGGTGAGATAGCCAATACCAAATGAAGTAATATCAAATCCATGAATTGATAAAGTAAAGTAGTAACTCATCTAACTAAGCATCTAGGTGGAGACTTAACCCTTTACTATCTAATGAGATCTAGTGAGTACACCATAAACCTTAGGATAAACCATAGCCATATCTATCCAAGAAAGTAAAATAGAAGTGCTATACCTTAATTGATCAAGACAATGCTTGATCATGGAAGTGAGAACCCCATTTAATGAGAGATACCTTAGGAAGCCAAACCTTGATCATTATAAATTGGGTGATGATCATAAACCCTAAGAATTTGAAATAAAGATATTAAGAACATGTAGATCATATATAATATATGATCATGCTTTGGAGATATGTGAGGATAAGTGAAATCCTACTGGTATAAGTAGATCCCATTTCCACATTAAATTATAGGGAGATCACCAGTAAGAAACTCTAGACTTATATCCCAACCTTAACTTGTGAACCACTTGGTGATCACAATTAGAATCCTACCATATCTATATTTCATAAATTAATGAACCTAAGAAAACCTTAGAGTTAAACTCTATATTTTATATGGTGAGAAACCAATCACCCATAAAACCAAAGTTAACTATAAAAAGAACCATAACCACTTAAGTTACTTCAACAATAGATTAAGGATAAAAATAATAGAAGTCTATTAGTAAAAGATAACACCAATTCTCAGATCCTTAGTAACTAGAGGAGCACATGGAATACTAAGCAAGTAACCATCTTATCATGGTTAGGGGAGATTAACCCTAGCACATGCAATATGGTGTCATTTTATCTCTATAACCTAGAATTATAACTCAACCCTAGTTTGAGTATCACTTGGGTGATCACAAATAAAACCATACCATAATTAAGATTCACACCAAGTGCCATTAAGTAACTATAATTAGAACTCCAGAATTGCACTTTAATTAAATCCTATGCTTAATTATGGAGCATAAGATGAACCTAGTCTAAACCCTACAACTTAAACCTATATGGTGGTGATTAACCACCTATCATTATATTTAAGACCAAACTATGATGAGAATCATGTCTACTCCAGGTCATTCAAGGTGTTATTAAATCCAACCCTAGTACCACCTTTGAAAGATGGTTAGAATAAAACCTACAACACCTCAACAAGCAAGTGCTCACATAAAATTATGTGCAAATGACAAATTTCTCAAATAGAAACCAAGCAGTAATAACAATCTATGAAATACTTTGAGTTCAAGTAGTAACTCTAATCACTCCAAAGTATTTGATTCATAAGAAAAAGGAAAGTAAAATGGGAATATAAACTCATGTTTAATTGCTATATTGAATAAGCCCACAAATGTGAGATTTAATCAACTATAAAATACCTTCTTCCAATAAGCAAGTGGTGTAATAACCATTGCACTAATCCTTGTATTAATTCAAATAAGAAATACCTACAAAATAGAAAAGCATCCAGAATTTAATTAAAAACAGAATTCAAAAAACAGAAAATAAGAAGAAAAAGAAAACAGAGAAAAGAAATGGAGTGGAAGCTTACTGGACTTACTGCACGCAGCAGCCCAGCAACCTAGCCCACCAGAAGCCCAACCGCAGCCCAGTCCACCGTACAAACCCAACCCACGTACCCGTTCGAAATAAAAACAGAAGCCAACCAGCTTCGTCTTCCTCTCCATGGTCGACACGCCGGCGTGGAAGCATCGCCACCTCCTCGTCGAGGATATGGATGCCCCGGACACCAGCGACCAGCCAGAAGTGCATACAAGTCTCGCTGCGTCCGTGCCTTTCTCAAACGCGCCAAGATACGTGCTGAGACACGCTCGCCATCATCACCGCATCCCGGCCGTCTCCGACGATGTGCCAGAGCCTCAGAGCACGCCGCGGGCTATAAAACCACCTGGACGAGCGCCGCGGAGTGCTTGATCTTCGACACCTCACCACAACCTCTCTCAGACCCTCAATCTCTCTCAATCCTCTCCACATACCGGGGTCGCTGATGGAGAATTCCCCAGCTAGCCGACATTGTAGACCACCCGAAGGACCATGGTTTGGCTCTGGAGCTTCGCCACGAGGAGTAGATCATCCCAGTACAAGGAATCAAGCCGAAGCATCCTCTATCGAGCCAATTTGGGGATTCCCTTGCGCCGGTGATCGCCGGTATCGGCGAAACTAGGCTCGAATTCGACTCCAATCTTCACCGGCGACTACACCATCAGCCTCAGGGTAAGAATACGCGTCCAGGGCTCCCTTATTTGCATCGTTTAGCATACATTAGGCCAATTTTGAGACCTCGCCGGATTTGCTCCGCCGCGGGTTGGTTCTCCGGCGATGCTCCGGTGCCCCACTCGAGAAACCAACCCCACCAGGGAACCCAGTGTGTCAAGGGGAGTGCATAGATGTTCGTCTCGAGTCCGGGGGTGCCGTAAATCGGCGGCGCCGTCGTCTGCGGACTCGCCGGCGGCGTGTTGACCGGCGAGGTGATGTGGCAGTGGGGTCCAAACACTGGTTTGACCCAGTCAACTGCCAACGAGGCAGCTGACTCAGCCTGACCCCACCTGTCCGTGACTGAGGGTAGGATTAGGGCGGTAGCTTTAGTTATTCTTGTTTATTTTCAATTTCAATTTTTACTGAAACTTTAAATAAATCTAGAAAATTCATATTAACTCAGAAAAATACAAATGAGTTATCAAAATTCTTAGAAAATAAAAATCTATCCAATAAAAATATAATATGAAATTTTTATTTTTAATAAAAATTCAATTATTTAATACTTGCTATTTAAGCCTTATTTATTAATTCTAAATGCAACTAAAATTCAATAATTAGGAAAACTTTCCAAATTAAATAAAAACCAGTAAATAAATAAAGAAAACATTAAAACTAATTTTCTTTATTTATTAATTTGGCAAATCCTTATTAGCAGGATTTAAACCCTAATTAATAATTACCCTAATTATTATTTGTTTAAAAATTAATAAAATGCCAAAATCCAATATTATTTTTATTTCAAAGTTATTAATAACTTCAACTTTAGAAATGAAGTTATTAATCATAGAACTATATGGTAAATAGCAAAACCTAAATTCCATAATGAATGGCATTACAACCTTATCATTCCATGTGGTTCCTAAAAACCTACTCCAAATAGGAACCCTAGCTCCACTACTTCATATGAACTCCAAATTATTTCCAAAACTAAACTCCAAGCTAGCATGAGATCAGGTTACTTCAATAGTAATAATAAAACCATATAGGACCTAGGTACTAGTCATTACCACATAAAATTTAGAAGACCTATCACTAATAAGATGGATATCCCATGTGTTCATTTTATCAAACCTAGATGATCAAATAAGAAAACCTAACTCTAAACCTTAGTTCCTATCCTCAAAATGATCAACCTTACTTATACCTATACACCATCACACCATTGTGATGAACCCTAATAGCAACTATACTTGCTATTTTGTATCACATACCCTGTTCCACTAAACCCTACTAGTATTAGATAATTATAAATCATCCTATTTAGGAACCGACCATTCTCTACTTAGAGATCCAATAACTAAAACAAGACAACCTCAACCGTAATTGTTATACTTCTTATTATTTAAGAAGTATGTTCTTCAAAAGTTATTCTTTTGAAGTAAATAGGAGTAGTCATCAACCTTGCCTAACAGGACCTATCAACCCTAGCTATCTATTACCACTAAGATATATCACCATGATAGCAACCATTATTTGCTTAAGATACTTATGCTTCACTAAAACCATACCAGCCCTAGTTATTAATGAATCCAACTTTGTTGAGATCCATCTAAACCTTACCCCAGAAACCAAATAGAAATATAGTAAACCCTAGAACCCCACAACCCTAATTATCATACTTGTTCTTTATTAAAGAACATGTTCTTCAAAAGTTATTCTTTTGAAATATATGATAATTAATCATTAACCATGCCATGTAGTGTTAAAACCAACCACTATTCATTACATGTTCGGATTATACCAAATGTTATTGTTGTGTGCTATTAATGCTATTATTATGATATATTGCAGCACATGTTTAGGATACCAAGTAATCACACCTGAATAAGAACCTTGTTTATGAATCACTCTAAAAGTGCAACACACCCTAAACAAATCATTTCAATTCATTAATCCTAAATCATCGGGGTTAGGTCACGTTTAGAACGATTGCATCTCATACTTATGCATTATTGCATCCTTGGCAATCTTTTAAACATCGTCCTTACCGGACGATGATGCTATTTCAGAATTTGGAGTTATTGCGTATCGAAGACCTTGCCTGCATAATCTTGCAGTCAAGAAAGGCAAGTTCATCACTTGCTCATGTCATTTGTGTATTTCTATCAAATTACTTGCAAAGTATTATGGTTATCACTATTGCATAAAAATCAAAACCACTACTTTCATAACTATGAATATGACTATGTGGTGGGCAATGGAACCATGGATTGTGTTGATATGGTGGAGGTTCCATTGCACGGGTTTATATCCATCTAGGATTAAACAACAAATGTCGCCAGTGATTCTTGTGCCGTAATACCCGTGTTAACCATAAGATCCGGAGTGGGACGGAGTAGTCAAAAGTGTTTCCACCTCTCGTTCATCAACGGATGCGCTTTACCGTAGTACACTTGTGATCCAAGGGGGCAAGCTGGTGAGGCTGGGGAGTCCTAAGTCCCCACGGCATAGTCCGTAGTACACTTGTCGCCCGAAGGAGCAAGATGGTGAGGCTGGGGAGTCCTAAGTCCCCACGGTATTGCGGTCTAGGATGGGTTTCAGCTACCGGCGTAGGAGTGTATGGTAGAGCCCAGCACTGTTGTCGTGGTCGGGGTCCACCTTGAAATCTACAGGAATAATGGGACCGACGTGGACCCAGGGTCGGGGCATGCAACAAAGGGTGGGTGTTCGAGGTAGCGGAGGAACATGATTGGCTAGACCTTATACCGGGCCTCACACCATAGGAAGTATGGACGGGAAGATCACCCGGTTGGCACCAAGGTTAAGATCTCTTATGGGTAAAGCAACACACCTCTGCAGAGTGTAAAGAACCGTGACCTGTCACTCCCTGTTCCGGGATATGGAACTGCGAACGCGGCTGGAAAGGAGCTCCATGAAGTTCTAGTAAACCGGTGAAGGCTGACGGACATAGTTCTTCTGAATAAAAGCAACCTTTTGAAGAAATGGTTATGAAAACTTGCATTGGTATTAGACTTTCTGGTCTAATGCTGTAGCTAGTGCATTAAACACCTCTTTCCTATAATGAACTTGTTGAGTACGCTCGTACTCATCCCACTCTTAAATCCCCTGCTTAGATATGGAGGCAACGGAGGAGGATCTACAGTGCAACCCGAAGACCGAGGAGTCAACAATTACTTCAAGAAACAGGACCCTGTCAGAGGAGTCGGATACCACATACATCAAGGAGAAAACCTAGTTTAACCATAGAAGGGAACCAGCTTCCTAAACCTAGCTCCTAAGTAGCTAGAATCTATTCTTAGCCTCTGTAGCTAGTTAAATACTCTACAAATAGAGTTCATGATAAGATTAGACTACGAGTCGTTCTTCTGGAGTTATTTGTAGTTTTACCTCATTGTAAAGTAGGAGGTTGTGATGATCTTATGTAACAGAGTCGGTGTTGTAATTCTATAGACATACCTTGGACCCGCATATGTTTCTGTTGTACCACTCTGAGCGATATAATACTAGTGGAACGGTGTTTCATTGGTGTTATATCAGACTTGCATACTACACCATGCAGTGGTATGCCGGGTCACCACAGTTGGTATCAGAGCAAATGCTTTGACCTTAGGATTAAAACCCTTTAAATGAGACCTATAGGATTGGTAGTGTCTATAGGAAGTTGTTTTAGTCAACCAAAATACTACATATGACTTGAGATGGATATTCACTTGAGAATAATCCTGACACACTTGAGTCAACCTTTCCTACCTATCTTTCCTAAGTAAAGTTAGTTAGCTAATCCCAAACATGTAGGACACCATTAAGTCCTTAGAACAATAGATGAGTAGATCACAGTTGGTATACAATACATGGTAGTCCAAAGAGAGGATACAACCATAAGAAAGCTATCCTATTGGAAGATGTGTACCAACACATGTTATGGTTAAGTAAGAAATATCCAGACTTGAAATAGGAGTGATATCAAGTAATAAAGATAAGTAAAGTAGGAAGATAGCATACTAGAATAGGTATACCAAGACAAGTAATAGGAAGGTAAAATTCACCCAACTTGTGAAAACAACTAATAGCATGTGATAAATATAATTTATATGAGGTAGTGTAGACCATGATGAGTTAATCATGGGAGGTAAGAATAAAATTTGTCTACTTACATGGTAGAGTTGCTAATCATATATGATTCACCTGAGAATCGTTATGTGATGGACTAGAACCTTATAATTAATTCAGAGGAGTACAATAAGAAGCCAAGTGCAAAACAATAGTGCAAGATTTGTGTTCCAAAAATATGGGAAGTGTGCCAAGCACATCATGACCATATGCTTATAGTAGAAACACTTGGAAGTATAGGAGCTATATTTCCATAGTTATGTGTTTAGAGTAGCAATGTTAGAACCTAGACATATCATGTGAGATAGTCCTCAATAAAATGAAAGTCAAGTAGTACTTCCAAACAAAATTAGGTTAACCTTAAACCATCCCAAACCACTTTGTTTTAAGTTTATCTCATTGCAATTGTGCAATTTAGGTAAATGTCAAGACAAATAGTAGAATGCCAACTATATGTGCTAAGTATCATGATATAAACCTATCTTATGTGGTGTTATATTCTACACATCAGAGCCTGATGTTTAGAGATGTCTTACTCAAATACTATATTCAGGCTTAAGATGATGTGTAGTATAAGCACAAAGCTGAATCTTCTTGGATTTTATTGGACTTTCATTGTTTGACTAGATCCATACATGAAGTTTGACTTTGATATGCAAATGCATGTTGCAATATCAAGTTCTTACTTAATGCTACAGATCTAGAGGGTAATGGTATTCGTGTGAGGAAGCGACGAATTCTGGAAGATTCCAAAGACAAGATGAAGGTTCATCGGAGAAATGAAGTAAAGTTGTGGGAAGTAACCACAATACTCTGAAAGAAGTACCAATCAAAACTCATGCTTGCCTCAACAGAGGAGTACTTTAGTACGGAAGAATAATGAAGGTAAGAAATATGGTGATTATGGTGAAGCTGAAGCAGATCCATAGTCAACATAGAAGAGGGAATGCATGGGAAATCACTTATGATACTATATTCATAGTGTCAGCTAGTGGTTTTCTTGCAAAATAAACCCTGAATGAAGGAAGGTGAAATACGAAATCATAGCAGACATAAGAAGACCATAGTCGGTATCAGAAGACCACAATTGGTTTAATATCAATACTGCGAGATAAAGTAGAAGATGTCTCGTCCAGTTGATCAGAATTTATAATAGAATCCATTTTTAGATATCAAATAGCCACAGTTGGTATAATAACCACAGCTGGTATCAGTTGGTAATATAAATAGTCCACAATTTAATTATTTGTAACAAAAGTTTGTGAACAAATAAAAATCTTGACAGCCAAATAGCTAGATCTATAAACATTTAGTCGAAGGATTCACATGGGATGTCCACAATTGAGTGGATACACCACAAACATTCTTCGCGAGACCCTAGAAGAAGTAAAACCCATAAGTTAGAACCAGACCAATAATCCAACCATAAGTCCAATAGTTGGAAGAAAAGGAGTTAAAGACCATAAGAACACTCTAAGGGGTAGAGTAAAGATTGAGTTGGATATACAATTACTCAATACTTTAAGATAGATGAAGAAGGTCTGAACTGAGAGGAAGTTCAATCTTATTTTCATAAGATTGTTGAACACTACTTTCAGAAGGATGTCAGACCAGAAGCCGAGGTTTATACCTCGAGGAAGTAAGAAGTGGACTATCACTTAAGAAAATGAGTAATATTTACTTAGAAGTACGAAAGCTCAAGTAAGTCAAGCATAAAGAAGTTGGATGAAGAAAATACCATAGACCAAATATAGCTAAAGAAGGCCAAAGACTGAAGTAGATTGACCATACCAAAACTAAAGTTTATTTGAAAGATTCCTTTCATGGAACCTAAATAACCCAAAATAGTTATAGGTATCAACTATAAACCATGATTGGATGGACTAAATTAGTCTAATCCATTCTTAGGAATAAACCATCACGACCATTTCCATGGCAAGTACCTTACTAAGTCCCAATATTGAAGTTTTGGTAGTAAGGGAAAAACAAGGACCTATTTTATCAAATAGGAGAATGTTATCCAATTAGTCCTCAATAAAGACTGCCAGGACAAGAAGAAGTCCCAATCATTGAATCTTCAAGGAGATAGAAAACAAGATTATAATAGTTTGAAAACATCAATGAATCAAAGTAAGAGCCATGGTTCAGAGACAAGTATTAATAGATTCCAGAGAAAAATCATAGAACTGGAGTAAGAACTAATGTTCAGAGACAAACCCTAATGGATTCCAGGAAGAATCTGGACAAGGGATATATTCAATTATATCCAGTGAGATCATCAAGGAGTTGAGAAAAGATGTAGTCTGCACAAGACAGATCCACACTCCGAAATGTGAGAGATATCAAACTTCGAGGACGAAGTTTAGTTTAAGGGGTAGAGACTGTAATATCCCAGGTATTGGGGTTACAAAAATAGAGGAAACAGATGTGTGCATTGCATTCATGCATAGAAAATCTGGGGAATTTTCGCGCTTTAAAGTAAAACAGTCACAGTAACTGAAGTTTCACTTGACCTTGGTGGAATTGAAGTAGCTCATCAAGTCAAGCGCTATAAACCTCAATGTGATATTGGTAAAACCTTGTTTTGGGTAGAGATGATTTGATCTAAGGGGTTAGATCAAATGGAATTAAAACTAACACAACAACACTTTACTCAATGATCAATTACTTGATCCTATAAAATATCATAATATGATATTCCTTGCCATAACATATGAACATCCATTTAATTGGAAACCAAGTAATAATAATTGGAGAAACTATTCTTCACTTATCTTTTCCATGTCTTAAACAAATCCATGATCTTACCATGAATCTCATGGTATTCATAATATTTCATTCTTGGAAACATAACAAGGAGATCAACTCTAGAAATATATGTTCTTCTCTATTCCAAATAATTAAGTATCAAACCTAGAGAGGTGAGCGTTCTATTATAATTATTAGAGAAGCAATAACAAACCTTGAGCTAAACCTTGGATATACATCCAAGTATTCAAATCATCATCTTTAAGAGGAACCCTAGGATATTATTCAAGACATTCCTAGAGAGAGAAACCATTTATGTTAAACATAGATATTGAAGATCACATCAATCCCTATGGAGCCTAACCTTAAGTTAGTATTAAAGTCCTTTCTAAAACGAGAGAGACCAATCATACAAAACATAGCTTTATCTATTTAAGAATAAAGTACAACAATTGAACTAAAGTATTAGGAGTTAAACCATTTCATTTGGGAGTGGTGAGATAGCCAATACCAAATGAAGTAATATCAAATCCATGAATTGATAAAGTAAAGTAGTAACTCATCTAACTAAGCATCTAGGTGGAGACTTAACCCTTTACTATCTAATGAGATCTAGTGAGTACACCATAAACCTTAGGATAAACCATAGCCATATCTATCCAAGAAAGTAAAATAGAAGTGCTATACCTTAATTGATCAAGACAATGCTTGATCATGGAAGTGAGAACCCCATTTAATGAGAGATACCTTAGGAAGCCAAACCTTGATCATTATAAATTGGGTGATGATCATAAACCCTAAGAATTTGAAATAAAGATATTAAGAACAAGTAGATCATATATAATATATGATCATGCTTTGGAGATATGTGAGGATAAGTGAAATCCTACTGGTATAAGTAGATCCCATTTCCACATTAAATTATAGGGAGATCACCAGTAAGAAACTCTAGACTTATATCCCAACCTTAACTTGTGAACCACTTGGTGATCACAATTAGAATCCTACCATATCTATATTTCATAAATTAATGAACCTAAGAAAACCTTAGAGTTAAACTCTATATTTTATATGGTGAGAAACCAATCACCCATAAAACCAAAGTTAACTATAAAAAGAACCATAACCACTTAAGTTACTTCAACAATAGATTAAGGATAAAAATAATAGAAGTCTATTAGTAAAAGATAACACCAATTCTCAGATCCTTAGTAACTAGAGGAGCACATGGAATACTAAGCAAGTAACCATCTTATCATGGTTAGGGGAGATTAACCCTAGCACATGCAATATGGTGTCATTTTATCTCTATAACCTAGAATTATAACTCAACCCTAGTTTGAGTATCACTTGGGTGATCACAAATAAAACCATACCATAATTAAGATTCACACCAAGTGCCATTAAGTAACTATAATTAGAACTCCAGAATTGCACTTTAATTAAATCCTATGCTTAATTATGGAGCATAAGATGAACCTAGTCTAAACCCTACAACTTAAACCTATATGGTGGTGATTAACCACCTATCATTATATTTAAGACCAAACTATGATGAGAATCATGTCTACTCCAGGTCATTCAAGGTGTTATTAAATCCAACCCTAGTACCACCTTTGAAAGATGGTTAGAATAAAACCTACAACACCTCAACAAGCAAGTGCTCACATAAAATTATGTGCAAATGACAAATTTCTCAAATAGAAACCAAGCAGTAATAACAATCTATGAAATACTTTGAGTTCAAGTAGTAACTCTAATCATTCCAAAGTATTTGATTCATAAGAAAAAGGAAAGTAAAATGGGAATATAAACTCATGTTTAATTGCTATATTGAATAAGCCCACATATGTGAGATTTAATCAACTATAAAATACCTTCTTCCAATAAGCAAGTGGTGTAATAACCATTGCACTAATCCTTGTATTAATTCAAATAAGAAATACCTACAAAATAGAAAAGCATCCAGAATTTAATTAAAAACAGAATTCAAAAAACAGAAAATAAGAAGAAAAAGAAAACAGAGAAAAGAAATGGAGTGGAAGCTTACCTGGACTTACCAGACGCAGCAGCCCAGCAACCTAGCCCACCAGAAGCCCAACCGCAGCCTAGTCCACCGTACAAACCCAACCCACGTACCCGTTCGAAATAAAAACAGAAGCCAACCAGCTTCGTCTTCCTCTCCATGGTCGACACGCCGGCGTGGAAGCATCGCCACCTCCTCGTCGAGGATATGGATGCCCCGGACACCAGCGACCAGCCAGAAGTGCATACAAGTCTCGCTGCGTCCGTGCCTTTCTCAAACGCGCCAAGATACGTGCTGAGACACGCTCGCCGTCATCACCGCATCCCGGCCGTCTCCGACGACGTGCCAGAGCCTCAGAGCATGCCGCGGGCTATAAAACCACCTGGACGAGCGCCGCGGAGTGCTTGATCTTCGACACCTCACCACAACCTCTCTCAGACCCTCAATCTCTCTCAATCCTCTCCACATACCGGGGTCGCTGATGGAGAATTCCCCAGCTAGCCGACATTGTAGACCACCCGAAGGACAATGGTTTGGCTCTGGAGCTTCACCACGAGGAGTAGATCATCCCAGTACAAGGAATCAAGCCGAAGCATCCTCTATCGAGCCAATTTGGGGATTCCCTTGCGCCGGTGATCGCCGGTATTGGCGAAACTAGGCTCGAATTCGACTCCAATCTTCACCGGCAACTACACCATCAGCCTCAGGGTAAGAATACGCATCCAGGGCTCCCTTATTTGCATCGTTTAGCATACAGTAGGCCAATTTTGAGACCTCGCCGGATTTGCTCCGTCGCGGGTTGGTTCTCCGGCGATGCTCCGGTGCCCCACTCGAGAAACCAACCCCACCAGGGAACCCAGTGTGTCAAGGGGAGTGCATAGATGTTCGTCTCGAGTCCGGGGGTGCCGTAAATCGGCGGCGCCGTCGTCTGCGGACTCGCCGGCGGCGTGTTGACCGGCGAGGTGATGTGGCAGTGGGGTCCAAACACTGGTTTGACCCAGTCAACTGCCAACGAGGCAGCTGACTCAGCCTGACCCCACCTGTCCGTGACTGAGGGTAGGATTAGGGCGGTAGCTTTAGTTATTCTTGTTTATTTTCAATTTCAATTTTTACTGAAACTTTAAATAAATCTAGAAAATTCATATTAACTCAGAAAAATACAAATGAGTTATCAAAATTCTTAGAAAATAAAAATCTATCCAATAAAAATATAATATGAAATTTTTATTTTTAATAAAAATTCAATTATTTAATACTTGCTATTTAAGCCTTATTTATTAATTCTAAATGCAACTAAAATTCAATAATTAGGAAAACTTTCCAAATTAAATAAAAACCAGTAAATAAATAAAGAAAACATTAAAACTAATTTTCTTTATTTATTAATTTGGCAAATCCTTATTAGCAGGATTTAAATCCTAATTAATAATTACCCTAATTATTATTTGTTTAAAAATTAATAAAATGCCAAAATCCAATATTATTTTTATTTCAAAGGTATTAATAACTTCAACTTTAGAAATGAAGTTATTAATCATAGAACTATATGGTAAATAGCAAAACCTAAATTCCATAATGAATGGCATTACAACCTTATCATTCCATGTGGTTCCTAAAAACCTACTCCAAATAGGAACCCTAGCTCCACTACTTCATATGAACTCCAAATTATTTCCAAAACTAAACTCCAAGCTAGCATGAGATCAGGTTACTTCAATAGTAATAATAAAACCATATAGGACCTAGGTACTAGTCATTACCACATAAAATTTAGAAGACCTATCACTAATAAGATGGATATCCCATGTGTTCATTTTATCAAACCTAGATGATCAAATAAGAAAACCTAACTCTAAACCTTAGTTCCTATCCTCAAAATGATCAACCTTACTTATACCTATACACCATCACACCATTGTGATGAACCCTAATAGCAACTATACTTGCTATTTTGTATCACATACCCTGTTCCACTAAACCCTACTAGTATTAGATAATTATAAATCATCCTATTTAGGAACCGACCATTCTCTACTTAGAGATCCAATAACTAAAACAAGACAACCTCAACCGTAATTGTTATACTTCTTATTATTTAAGAAGTATGTTCTTCAAAAGTTATTCTTTTGAAGTAAATAGGAGTAGTCATCAACCTTGCCTAACAGGACCTATCAACCCTAGCTATCTATTACCACTAAGATATATCACCATGATAGCAACCATTATTTGCTTAAGATACTTATGCTTCACTAAAACCATACCAGCCCTAGTTATTAATGAATCCAACTTTGTTGAGATCCATCTAAACCTTACCCCAGAAACCAAATAGAAATATAGTAAACCCTAGAACCCCACAACCCTAATTATCATACTTGTTCTTTATTAAAGAACATGTTCTTCAAAAGTTATTCTTTTGAAATATATGATAATTAATCATTAACCATGCCATGTAGTGTTAAAACCAACCACTATTCATTACATGTTCGGATTATACCAAATGTTATTGTTGTGTGCTATTAATGCTATTATTATGATATATTGCAGCACATGTTTAGGATACCAAGTAATCACACCTGAATAAGAACCTTGTTTATGAATCACTCTAAAAGTGCAAAACACCCTAAACAAATCATTTCAATTCATTAATCCTAAATCATCGGGGTTAGGTCACGTTTAGAACGATTGCATCTCATACTTATGCATTATTGCATCCTTGGCAATCTTTTAAACATCGTCCTTACCGGACGATGATGCTATTTCAGAATTTGGATTTATTGCGTATCGAAGACCTTGCCTGCATAATCTTGCAGTCAAGAAAGGCAAGTTCATCACTTGCTCATGTCATTTGTGTATTTCTATCAAATTACTTGCAAAGTATTATGGTTATCACTATTGCATAAAAATCAAAACCACTACTTTCATAACTATGAATATGACTATGTGGTGGGCAATGGAACCATGGATTGTGTTGATATGGTGGAGGTTCCATTGCACGGGTTTATATCCATCTAGGATTAAACAACAAATGTCGCCAGTGATTCTTGTGCCGTAATACCCGTGTTAACCATAAGATCCGGAGTGGGACGGAGTAGTCAAAAGTGTTTCCACCTCTCGTCCATCAACGGATGCGCTTTACCGTAGTACACTTGTGATCCAAGGGGGCAAGCTGGTGAGGCTGGGGAGTCCTAAGTCCCCACGGCATAGTCCGTAGTACACTTGTCGCCCGAAGGAGCAAGATGGTGAGGCTGGGGAGTCCTAAGTCCCCACGGTATTGCGGTCTAGGATGGGTTGCAGCTACCGGCGTAGGAGTGTATGGTAGAGCCCAAGATCATTGTCGTGGTCGGGGTCCACCTTGAAATCTACAGGAATAATGGGACCGACGTGGACCCAGGGTCGGGGCATGCAACAAAGGGTGGGTGTTCGAGGTAGCGGAGGAACATGATTGGCTAGACCTTATACCGGGCCTCACACCATAGGAAGTGTGGACGGGAAGATCACCCGGTTGGCACCAAGGTTAAGATCTCTTATGGGTAAAGCAACACACCTCTGCAGAGTGTAAAGAATCGTGACTCCGTCACTCCCTGTTCCGGGATATGGAACTGCGAACGCGGCCGGAAAGGAGCTCCATGAAGTTCTAGTAAACTGGTGAAGGCTGACGGACATAGTTCTTCTGAATAAAAGCAACCTTTTGAAGAAATGGTTATGAAAACTTGCATTGGTATTAGACTTTCTGGTCTAATGCTGTAGCTAGTGCATTAAACACCTCTTTCCTATAATGAACTTGTTGAGTACGCTCGTACTCATCCCACTCTTAAATCCCCTGCTTAGATATGGAGGCAACGGAGGAGGATCTACAGTGCAACCCGAAGACCGAGGAGTCAACAATTACTTCAAGAAACAGGACCCTGTCAGAGGAGTCGGATACCACATACATCAAGGAGAAAACCTAGTTTAACCATAGAAGGGAACCAGCTTCCTAAACCTAGCTCCTAAGTAGCTAGAATCTATTCTTAGCCTCTGTAGCTAGTTAAATACTCTACAAATAGAGTTCGTGATAAGATTAGACTACGAGTCGTTCTTCTGGAGTTATTTGTAGTTTTACCTCATTGTAAAGTAGGAGGTTGTGATGATCTTATGTAACAGAGTCGGTGTTGTAATTCTATAGACATACCTTGGACCCGCATATGTTTCTGTTGTACCACTCTGAGCGATATAATACTAGTGGAACGGTGTTTCATTGGTGTTATATCAGACTTGCATACTACACCATGCAGTGGTATGCCGGGTCACCACAATGATACTTATCAAAATTCTTCTTTGGCAATTCATAATGAGAAGCAAAAGCTTTATAAAGATTTGCAGCAACTTGAGAATCAAGACCATATGTAGCACTCATATTACGAAATTTATCAGTATCCATAAAAGCTTCAATGCATTTATAATCATAAATTATACCTGATTCTCTATCCTTGTCGTTCTCCCAACCTTCAGTATTTTCTTGGATCCGATCAAGAAGGTCCCTTTTAAACTCTTCTTTGTTGCGTGTAAATGATCCAGAACAAGAAGTATCCAGCAAAGTCTTGTCTTGAAAAGAAAGTCTTGCATAGAAATTATCAATAATAACATTACCAGGAAGCTCATGAATGGGGCATTTGAGCATTAAAGACTTCCATCTCCCCCAAGCTTGGGCAATACTCTCTCCATCATGAGGCCAAAAATTATATATGCGATTCCGATCCTTATGAATTTCACTTGGAGGATAGAACTTAGAATAAAACCGGGGCACAATATCATTCCATTCAAGAGAATCCCCATTATCCAGTAATTTATACCAATGCGCCGCCTTACCGGACAGCGATAAAGAGAATAGTTTCTTCCTCACTTCATCCATAGCAATACCTGCACATTTGAATAACCGCATAATTCATGCAAAAATAGTAAATGATCACCGGGATGGACAGTTCCATCCCCTTCATAGCGGTTATCCATAACACGTTCAATAATTTTCATAGGTATTTTATATGGTATTACTTCCTCACCTGGCGCCTCATCCACTACCGTTGCAGTAGTAGTAGATTTCCCAAATAAAAATTGAAGAGAAGATCTCTCCATAATGACTTATAGCAGCAGGCAGAAATAAAATCAGCACAAACAGTAAAGGTTTTCCTTACCAATTCCACTTACCAATAGCGCTTCACTCCCAGCAACGGCGCTTTAAAAATAGTCTTGATGACCCACAAGTATAGGGGGTGTATCGTAGTATCTTCGATAAGTAAGAATGTCGATCCCAACGAGGAGCAGAAGGTGTTGACAAGCAGTTTCGATGAAGGATTCACTGTAAATGCTCACAGACAAGTATTCAGGGGGTTTTGATGTAACAGTTGAATAAAGTACGAGTAAGTAAAGTGCGAGAGTAACAATTGCAGCGAGTGGCCCAATCCTTTTTAGCACAAAGGACAAGCCGGTTTGTTTACTTATAATGACCAAACGTTCTCGAGGACACACGGGGTTTTAGTCTAGTGCTTTCGCTACATACGGCTAAATAATCTTCATTGTTATGATAAGTGTTGTGTGGGTGAACCTATGCTAATGTACCGCCCTTCCTAGGACTAATACATACTTGTGATTATACCCCTTGCAAGCATCCGCAACTACAAGAAAGTAATTAAGAATAAATCTAACCACAGCCTTAAACTCGAGATCCTGCGCGATCCCTCCTGCATCGATATACCAACGGGGGTTTAGGTTTCTGTCACTCCGGCAACCCCGCAATTAGCAAACGAATACAAGATGCATTCCCCTAGGCCCATAAATGGTGAAGTGTCATGTAGTCGACGTTCACATGACACCACTAGAAGAATAACACCACAACTTAAATATCACACCATTGAATATTACTCATCCATAGTTCACTACTAACATTTAGACTTCACCCATGTCCTCAAGAACTAAACGAACTACTCACGAGACATCATATGGAACATGATCAGAGGTGATATGATGATGAATAACAATCTGAACATAAACTTGGTTCAATGGTTTCACTCAATAGCATCAACAACAAGTAGAGATCGATACCGGGAGAGTTTCCCCTATCAAACAATCAAGATCAAACCCAAATTGCTACGGCGATGATGGTGTCCAGCGGTGGAGACGGCGGTGATGATGGTGGAGATGATGATGATGGTGATGGAGATGATGTCCAGCTCGATGACGGTGACGATGGCGTCGATTTCCCCCTCCCGGAGGGAATTTCCCCGGCGGATTCCTGCCCGCCGGAGAGCTCTTTTCTCTCTGGTGTTCTCCGCCCCGCAGAGGCGGCTGTAACTCTTCGCGAGGTACCCTCTGTGGCTTAGGTTTTCGGGACGAAGGATTTCGCGAAGAAAAGGAGGCGAAAGGGGTTGTGGGCCCCCCAGACCACATGGCGGCGCGGCCAGGGCATGGGCCGTGCCGCCCTAGGGTGTGGGCCCGCCCTGGGTCCTCCTGGCTCCTCCTTCTGGCTTCCTTCGTCATCTTGAAAAATAGGATTTTTGGTATAATTTCCTTCCACAGTTGATCTTCCGAAATATTGCGTTCTGACGGTGCTTTTTCCCGCAGAATCCTGGCTCCGGTGCTTGATCCTCCAATAGTGATGAAACATGCAAAATAGATGAAATAACATAAGTATTGTGTCCCAATATGAAATATATCAATGAATAACAGCAAATTATGATATAAAATAGTGATGCAAATTGGACGTATCACCCGCTCGGCCGGCCTCCGACGCCCTCCTTCGGACTACTTATCGGCCTCGACCTAAAAACGCACAGAGAGAAGTCGAAGTCGCCAGAAACCCTCCAGAACGCCGCCACATCGCGAAACTCCGTCTCGGGAGCCAGAAGTCTCCGTTCTGGCACTCCGCCGGGACGGGGAATTGGAGGAGATCATCGCCATCATCACCGCCAACGCCTCTACATCAACCAGCCATGTTTCCCCCATCCATGTGTGAGTAATTCCCCCGCTGTAGGCCGAAGGGGATGGTAGGGATTGGATGAGATTGGTCATGTAATAGCATAAGATTATTAGGGCATAGTGCCTAGTGTCCGTAATTGGTACTTTGATGATATTGCTGCAACTTGCTATGCTTAATGCTTGTCACTAGGGCCCGAGTGCCATGATCTCAGATCTGAACATGTTATTGTTTCATCATGATATTCATTGTTTTATGATCTTACCTGCAAGTTGTATACACATGTCGCTGTCCGGAACCAATGGCCCCGAAGTGACAAGAATCGGGACAACCGGAGGGGATGGTAGTGATGTGAGGATCACATGTGTTCACGGAGTGTTAATGCTTTGCTCCGGTACTCTATTAAAAGGAGTACCTTAATATCCAGTAGTTTCCCTTGAGGCCCGGCTACCACCGGCTGGTAGGACAAAAGATGTTGTGCAAGTTTCTCATTGCGAGCACGTACGACTATAATTGGAACACATGCCTATTGATTGCTTTGTACTTGGACACCGTTTTATTATTATCTGCAAATGCCCTGCTATGATTGTTACATGAGTTTCTCTCATCCATGCAACGCCCGTTCATCCGTCCCCGTGCCTACAGTATTTTAATCCTGCTGTTTACTAAAATCACTACTGCTGTCTTTGTTACTCTGCTGCTGTTATTTCACTACTGCTACTGCTATAAAACTGTTACTACTGATAAACTCTTGCGAGCTAGTCTGTTTCCAGGTGCAGCTGAATTGACAACTCCGCTGTTAAGGCTTTCAAGTATTCTTTGTCTCCCCTTGTGTCGAATCAATAAATTGGGTTTTACTTCCCTCGAAGACTGTTGCGATCCCCTATACTTGTGGGTCATCAGATGGTTCTGTACAAAATAAAAATAAAACAGGGGAAGATATCACAAAAGGAGTTACAATAAAGATAGCAAAGCAATAACAAGACAATCGACAAAGATTACCTTGGGAAGTGGATTGGCGGCGCTAAATGGTTTTACACGACAAGAAGAAGGGACAGGATCTTTTTTTGCTGAGAGGCGAGATTTTTCGGACAAGTTTTTCCAAGTCCTTGACCTCCAAATCCACCGACAGCCGATCTGCGTCCTTCTCGCCAGCATATTTCCAGAGAGGATATTTGCGAGCCTGAAGTGGCTGCACTCTAGTCCTAAGAAAGTATGCAGTGATTTGGATACCCGATAGCTCTTTGCCGCGAGTATTTTGCAACTCGTGGATGCGAGCCATCAAGGTTTCTGTCGACGCCTTTTCTTCTTCGGTAGCCTCTGCGTCCCAGGAGCGGCGGCGAAAGATTTTCTCGGCGCCATCAAAAGGAGGGATGTTGTCCTCAGCACATCCATGGTTCTCCTCCTGAATGTACAACCACTTCTTGCGCCATCCTTGAACTGAGTCAGGGAGTTTGACGTCGAAGTAGTCGACAGTGGGCTGAACAGAAATTACAACGCCGCCTATATTATAGGCGACATTGGGAGAGCCATTACGACGACAGAAGAAAATGCGCTTCCATAGGGCCCAGTTAGGCTGGACGCCAAGGAAGGCCTCGCAAAGGGTGATGAAAATGGAGATATGAAGAATCGAGTTTGGCGTGAGGTGGTGGAGTTGCAGACCGTAGATAAAAAACAGTCCGCGGAGAAAAGGATGAATGGGGGCGGAAAGACCGTGGATGAGGTGGTCGACAAAACTTACCCGGTACCCCATTGGAGGGGTTGGGTAGCTCTCCTCACTGGGGAAGCACAGTGCCTTGGGTTTCTTGCTGATCCCCAGCTTCTTCAGCATGTTGATGTCCTGGGTGGAAATCTTCAATCTTTCCCACTCCGCCGTCCCCAGATCCACGGCGGCCATGGAGGATTCCGGCGTGCTGTGCCTCGTCAATCGACGCGGTGGCATCAACAATGGCGCAAGGTTTGCAGCTTGGAGACGAGGAGCTTAGGTGGCTGTGGGTCGCAGGAGGAGGTTTGCAGAGGAGAGCAGGAGGACGGCGTGAGCGGAAGTGCTCGAGGAGGAAGAAGAAGATCTTATATAGGGGTGCGGTGAACCGGCGGACCGTTGGATAAGGAAAATGTGTGGCAGATGATAGCCACGTGGCAACAAGGGTAAAAAAGTAATTCAACGTTGGGGAAGTTACGGTACGTGCGCCAGAAAAAGCGGAGGACGTGTGTCCCCCACTTGCACGACGTGTCAAGATAGTGGATCAATTGGGCCCGCATGGCAGCGGGAGAAGACTTGTCGCAAATTTTTGACTAGTAATCGTGGCTATCGTCAGCAATAACGTCACCTTGGCAGAAGAAAAAATTCGACTCAACAGCTTCATATAAGGCGACATGGAAAAATAATGCTGAGCCTTTGATCAAATACAAGTTTTTGATCAAATGCTCGGGGACTACTTTGGAAAAAAGAAAAAAGATCCGGAAAGATAAAATAGAAATGGCGTGAGCCTGTGATCAAATACAAAATATTTGCTCATAGCCTCGGGGGCTACTCCCATCGGGAGCGCTGTTCGCGCACCCGAGGAATTATAAAACTTCGGGAGATAAAAAGAAAATATAGCGGCATAAGGCGTAGAGCCTACAACCAAGTACAAGTCCTTGGCTGTAGCCTCGGGGGCTACTCCCATCGGGAACGCTGCTCGCGTGCCCGATGAAATCATAAAAAAAAAGAAGACGAGAAAAGAATGAAAGAGCAAAAAGAAAGATAGCAGAGCAAAAGAGTATATTTCGAGTTATAAATAACTCTGCATATACTCCCATCGGGAGAGCAATATAAGTCATCTTTGACTCGATAAAATGTGCCATTCCAACAGCCGAAAAAGCACTCGACAATATATTCTCAGAACGCCAAAGTTGCGATCAATTTCTGAATGCCGCAGATTTGCGAAGGTAAGACCCCAGATCCGTTCTGCTGGGCGTGGCATCGCCGAAGACTGCGCTCTGCTACTTTTATCCGTATCAACAGATACGAAGAAAAATCCTAACGGACGCGTTAGGTACCCGATAAATTTTACTGGGAGTCGACAGAATGGTAAGACCTTAAGCGGCACCTGTCGAAGTTTTCACCAGTATCCCGAGGTCATGTCCAGGGACGTGATCTTGAAGTAGGTTTTTGCGGATTGCCACTAGAGCAGTTAACTAGTACCTGATCCGTCAGATGAACTAGCCCCAACTACCATTATCCCTGTACAATATAGAAGTTTATGAGAAGAAATATAGAAAAGTTGAAGTTGTCGAATAAAAATAAACAGTGGAGATTTTCCTTAACTCTGCGATTCAAGCAAAATCTCGGGGGCTACTAACATAGGCATCCCAAATGGGCCTGCCGAAGATAGTACCCGGGGTTTACTGAAGGCCCATTACCCGAAGAATAAGAAGATTCGGAAGCCCAAGATATTATTAAGGAAAGCTAGAGTTGTAATAGAAAGTCTTATTTGTAATCTTGCGGGATGAGTTAGAAACCTTCCCGGACTCTGTAACTTGTACGGCACGAATCACTCGGCTCCGCCTCCTATATAAGGGGGAGTCGAGGGATGCAGAAATCATCGAATCATTGTTTACAAACCTTAGTTTCATAATCGTCGAGTACTTTTCGGCTGAAACCTTCGAGATCTACTTGCCCTCTACTTCCAACTAAACCCTAGTCTACAATCCGTAGGCATTGACAAGTTAATACCTTGTCAGGGATGCCCCGGTGGTTCACCCCTGCATATTTCAGGAAGACTCAAGCGTCTAAGCTTGGGGATGCCCAAGGCATCCCCTTCTTCATCGACAACATTATCAGGTTCCTCTAGTGAAACTATATTTTTATTCCATCACATCTTATGTACTTTGCTTGGAGCGTCTGTTTGTTTTTGTTTTTGTTTTGTTTGAATAAAATGGATCCTAGCATTCATTGTGTGGGAGAGAGACACGCTCCGCTGTTGCATATGGACAAATATGTCCTTAGGCTTTACTCATAGTGTTCATGGCGAAGGTTGAAACTGCTTCGTTAAATTGTTATATGGTTGGAAACGGGAAATGCTACATGTAGTAATTGGTAGAATGTCTTGAATAATTTGATACTTGGCAATTGTTGTGCTTATGTTTAAGCTCTTGCATCATATACTTTGCACCTGTTAATGAAGAAATACATAGAGCTTGCTAAAATTTGGCTTGCATGATTGGTCTCTCAAGAGTCTAGATATTTTCTAGTAAGGGTCGAACAACGAGGAAGACGGTGTAGAGTCGTATAATGCTTACAATATGTCTTTTATGTGAGTTTTGCTGTACCGCTTCATACTTGTGTTTGTTTCAAATAGCCTTGGTAGCCTAAGCCTTGTATCGAGAGGGAATACTTCTCATGCATCCAAAATCCTTGAGCCAAACACTATGCCACTTGTGTCCACCATACCTACCTACTACATGGTATTTCTCCGCCATTCCAAAGTAAATTGCTTGAGTGCTACTGATGTCTACGGGAGCTTGATACGTCTCCGACGTATCGATAATTTCTTATGTTCCATGCCACATTATTGATGTTATCTACATGTTTTATGCACACTTTATGTCATATTCGTGCATTTTCTGGAACTAACCTATTAACAAGATGCCGAAGTGCCAGTTGCTGTTTTCTGCTGTTTTTGGTTTCAGAAATCCTAGTAACGAAATATTCTCGGAATCGGACGAAATCAACGCCCAAGTTCCTATTTTCACCGGAAGCATCCAGAACACCCGGGAAGGACCAGAGGGAAGCCCTGGGGGCCCCACACCACACCCCGGCGCGGCCAGGGGGGGCCCTATAGTGTGGGCCCCCCAGAAGCCCTCCTGCGCCGCCTCTTCGCCTATTTAAAGCCTCCGTCGCGAAAACCCTATCACGTTCGACGAAATCCACAGAAACCTTCCAGAGCCGCCGCCATCGCGAGGCCAAGATCTGGGGGACAGGAGTCTCTGTTCCGGCACGCCGCCGGAACGGGGAAGTGCCCCCGGAAGGCTTCTCCATCGACACCGCTGCCATCTCCACCGCCATCTTCATCACCGCTGCTGCTCCCATGAGGAGGGAGTAGTTCTCCATCGAGGCTCGGGGCTGTGCCGGTAGCTATGTGGTTCATCTCTCTCCTATGTACTTCAATACAATAATCTCATGAGCTGCTTTACATGATTGAGATTCATATGATGATGCTTGTAATCTAGATGTCATTATGCTAGTCAAGTGAGTTTTACTTATGTGATCTCCGGAGACTCCTTGTCCCACGTGTGTAAAGGTGACAGTGTGTGCACCGTGTGGGTCTCTTAGGCTATATTTCACAGAATACTTATTCACTGATGAATGGCATAGTGAGGTGCTTATTTATATCTCTTTATGATTGCAATGTATTTGTATCACAATTTATCTATGTGCTACTCTAGCAATGTTATTAAAGTAGTATTATTCCTCCTGCACGATGTAATGGTGACAGTGTGTGCATCCGTGTTAGTACTTGGTTTATGCTATGATTATGATCTCTTGTAGATTATGAAGTTAACTATTGCTATGATAGTATTGATGTGATCTATTCCTCCTACATATGCATGAAGGTGACAGTGTGCATGCTATGTTAGTACTTGGTTTAGTCTTTTGATCTATCTTACACTATAAGGTTACTAAAATATGAACATTAATTGTGGAGCTTGTTAACTCCGGCATTGAGGGTTCGTGTAATCCTACGCAATGTGTTCATCATCCAACAAGAGTGTAGAGTATGCATTTATCTATTCTGTTATGTGATCAATGTTGAGAGTGTCCACTAGTGAAAGTGTAATCCCTAGGCCTTGTTCCTAAATACTGCTATCGCTGCTTGTTTACTGTTTTACTGTGTTACTACTGCTGCGTTACTACTGCTTGTTTACTACACGCCAGCAAGCTATTTTTTGGCACCGTTGCTACTGCTCATACTCATTCATACCACCTGTATTTCACTATCTCTTCGCCGAACTAGTGCACCTATTAGGTGTGTTGGGGACACAAGAGACTTCTTGCTTTGTGGTTGCAGGGTTGCATGAGAGGGATATCTTTGACCTCTTCCTCCCTGAGTTCGATAAACCTTGGGTGATCCACTTAAGGGAAAACTTGCTGCTGTTCTACAAACCTCTGCTCTTGGAGGCCCAACACTGTCTACAGGAAAAGGAGGGGGAAGTAGACATCAAGCTATTTTCTGGCGCCGTTGCCGGGGAGGAAAGGTAAAAGGTACTCACACTCCGGATCTTGGCTACTAAGCTATTTTCGCCGTTGTAAGTACTCGAAGCTATTTCCTTTAGATCCTGCAATTGCATCTTTTTGTTTCTTGTTTACACTAGTTTGGCATAATGGACAAGAATGAGCTTCTTATTCTATTTCCTGATTTAAAACATGGATTGTTTGATGCGAAAATTAAAAAACCTATGGAATCTTATTTGCATGCTGGTAGTAATATTAGTATGAACGCTTTGAACACCATTGTTGATAATGATATAGAAAGTTCTAAGCTTGGGGAAGCTGGTTTTCATGATCTTTTTAGTCCCCCAAGAATTGAGGAGGAAATTTACTTTGATGATACTTTGCCTCCTATTTATGATGATTATAATGATATTGGTCTTTTGGTACCACCTACTATGGAGAGTAAATTTTGTTGTGATTATACTATGCCTCTTACACTTGATGAGAATAATAATGATAGCTACTTTGTTGAATTTGCTCCCACTATTACTAATAAAATTGATTATGCCTATGTGGAGAGTAATAATTTTATGCATGAGACTCATGATAAGAATGCTTTATGTGATGGTTATATTGTTGAGTTTGCTCATGTTGCTACTGAAAGTTATTATGAGAGAGGAAAATATGGTTGTAGAAATTTTCATGTTACTAAAATGCCTCTCTATGTGCTGAAATTTTTGAAGCTATACTTGTTTTATCTTCCTAATCTTGTCACTTTGCTCTTCATGAATTTATTTGTGTACAAGATTCCTCTTCATAGGAAGCATGTTAGACTTAAATGTGTTTTGTATTTGCCTCTTGATGCTCTCTTTTGCTTCAAATACTATTTCTTGCGAGTGCATCATTAAAACTGCTGAGCCCATCTTAATGGCTATAAAGAAAAGAACTTCTTGGGAGATAACCCATGTGTTATTTTGCTACAGTACTTTGTTTTATATTTGTGTCTTGGAAGTTGTTTACTACTGTAGCAACCTATCCTTATCTTAGTTTTGTGTTTTGTTGTGCCAAGTGAAGCCTCTAATCGAAGGTTGATACTAGATTTGGATTTCTGCGCAGAAATAGATTTCTATCTGTCACGAATCTGGGCTGTTTTCTCTGTAGAAAAATTAGAAAAATATGCCAATTTACGTGCGTGTTCCTCAGATATGTACGCAACTTTCATTAGTTTTGAGTTTTCTGATCTGAGCAACGGAAGTATTTACTAAAAATTCGTCTTTACGGACTGTTCTGTTTTGACAGATTCTGCCTTTTATTTCGCATTGCTTCTTTCGCTGTGTTGGGTGGATTTCTTTGTTCCATTACCTTCCAGTAGCTTTGAGCAATGTCCAGAAGTGTTAAGAATGATTGTGTCACCTCTGAACATGTGAGTTTTTGATTATGTACTAACCCCTCTAATGAAGTTTATGAGAAGTTTGGTGTGAAGGAAGTTTTCAAGGGTCAAGAGAGGAGGATGATATACTATGATCAAGAAGAGTGAAAGCTCTAAGCTTGGGGATGCCCCGGTGGTTCACCCCTACATATATCAAGAAGACTCAAGCATCTAAGCTTGGGGATGCCCAAGGCATCCCCTTCTTCATCGACAAAATTATCAGGTTCCTCCCCTGAAACTATATTTTTATTCCATCACATCTTATGTGCTTTTCTTGGAGCGTCTGTATGCTTTTATTTTTGTTTGTGTTTGAATAAATTGGATTACATCATGCTTGTGTGGGAGAGAGACACGCTCCGCTGTTGCATATGAACACATGCGTTCTTAGCTTTTAGTATTCATGGCGAAGTTTCTTCTTCGTTAAATTGTTATATGGTTGGAATTGGAAAATAATACATGTAGTAATTGCTATAATGTCTTGGGTAATGTGATACTTGGCAATTGTTGTGCTCATGTTTAAGCTCTTGCATCATATACTTTGCACCCATTAATGAAGAAATACATAGAGCATGCTAAAATTTGGTTTGCATATTTGGTCTCTCTAAGGTCTAGATAATTTCTAGTATTGAGTTTGAACAACAAGGAAGACGGTGTAGAGTCTTATAATGTTTTCAATATGTCTTTTATGTGAGTTTTGCTGCACCGGTTCATCCTTGTGTTTGTTTCAAATAGCCTTGCTAGCCTAAACCTTGTATCGAGAGGGAATACTTCTCATGCATCCAAAATACTTGAGCCAACCACTATGCCATTTGTGTCCACCATACCTACCTACTACATGGTATTTCTCCGCCATTCTAAAGTAAATTGCTTGAGTGCTACCTTTAAACAATTCAAAATTTATCACCTCTGATTTGTGTCAATGTTTTATAGCTCATGAGGAAGTATGTGGTGTTTATCTTTCAATCTTGTTGGGCAACTTTCACCAATGGACTAGTGGCTTCATCCGCTTATCCAATAATTTTGCAAAAAGAGCTGGCAATGGGATTCCCAGTCCCAAATTAATTAATAAAAATAGACACTCCTCCATGGTATGTGATTGATGGACGGCACCCGAAGGATTCGGTTAGCCATGGCTTGAGAAAGCAAAGGTGGGGAGGAGTGTCATCATAATAAAACTAAAATAAAAAGGCACTCCTTCATGGTATGAGATTGTTGGCAGGCACCCGAGGATTCGGTTAGCCATGGTTTGTGAAAGAAAGGTTGGAAGGAGTGCCACCCAAAAATAAAAATAATTCATGGGAGCCGCTCTTTGAAGGTTTGTCTGGCAAGGGGGTTAGAGTGCCCATTACCATTCGTTGACAACAACATACACCTCTCAAAACTTTATTTTTATGCTCTCTATATGTTTTCAAAACCAAAGCTCTAGCACAAATATAGCAATCGATGCTTTTCCTCTATGGAGGACCATTCTTTTACTTTCAATGTTGAGTCAGTTCACCTATTTCTCTCCACCTCAAGAAGCAAACACTTGTGTGAACTGTGCATTGATTCCTACATATTTGCTTATTGCACTTGTTATATTACTCTATGTTGACAATATCCATGAGATATACATGTTACAAGTTGAAAGCAACCGCTGAAACTTAATCTTCTTTTGTGTTGCTTCAATGCTTTTACTATGAATTATTGCTTTATGAGTTAACTCTTATGCAAGACTTATTGATGCTTGCCTTGAAGTACTATTCATGAAAAGTCTTTGCTTTATGATTCACTTGTTTACTCATGTCATATACATTGTTTTGATCACTGCATTCACTACATATGCTTTACAAATAGTATGATCAAGGTTATGATGGCATGTCACTCCAGAAATTATCTGTGTTATCGTTTTACCTGCTCGGGACGAGCAGAACTAAGCTTGGGGATGCAGATACGTCTCCGACGTATCGATAATTTCTTATGTTCCATGCCACATTATTGATGTTATCTACATGTTTTATGCACACTTTATGTCATATTCGTGCATTTTCTGGAACTAACCTATTAACAAGATGCCGAAGTGCCAGTTGCTGTTTTCTGCTGTTTTTGGTTTCAGAAATCCTAGTAACGAAATATTCTCGGAATCGGACGAAATCAACGCCCAAGTTCCTATTTTCACCGGAAGCATCCAGAACACCCGGGAAGGACCAGAGGGAAGCCCTGGGGGCCCCACACCACACCCCGACGTGGCCAGGGGGGGCGCGCCCCCCTATAGTGTGGGCCCCCCAGAAGCCCTCCTGCGCCGCCTCTTCGCCTATTTAAAGCCTCCGTCGCGAAAACCCTATCACGTTCGACGAAATCCACAGAAACCTTCCAGAGCCGCCGCCATCGCGAGGCCAAGATCTGGGGGACAGGAGTCTCTGTTCCGGCACACCACCGGAACGGGGAAGTGCCCCCGGAAGGCTTCTCCATCGACACCGCTACCATCTCCACCGCCATCTTCATCACCGCTGCTGCTCCCATGAGGAGGGAGTAGTTCTCCATCGAGGCTCGGGGCTGTGCCGGTAGCTATGTGGTTCATCTCTCTCCTATGTACTTCAATACAATAATCTCATGAGCTGCTTTACATGATTGAGATTCATATGATGATGCTTGTAATCTAGATGTCATTATGCTAGTCAAGTGAGTTTTACTTATGTGATCTCCGGAGACTCCTTGTCCCACGTGTGTAAAGGTGACAGTGTGTGCACCGTGTGGGTCTCTTAGGCTATATTTCACAGAATACTTATTCACTGATGAATGGCATAGTGAGGTGCTTATTTATATCTCTTTATGATTGCAATGTATTTGTATCACAATTTATCTATGTGCTACTCTAGCAATGTTATTAAAGTAGTATTATTCCTCCTGCACGATGTAATGGTGACAGTGTGTGCATCCGTGTTAGTACTTGGTTTATGCTATGATTATGATCTCTTGTAGATTATGAAGTTAACTATTGCTATGATAGTATTGATGTGATCTATTCCTCCTACATATGCATGAAGGTGACAGTGTGCATGCTATGTTAGTACTTGGTTTAGTCTTTTGATCTATCTTACACTATAAGGTTACTAAAATATGAACATTAATTGTGGAGCTTGTTAACTCCGGCATTGAGGGTTCGTGTAATCCTACGCAATGTGTTCATCATCCAACAAGAGTGTAGAGTATGCATTTATCTATTCTGTTATGTGATCAATGTTGAGAGTGTCCACTAGTGAAAGTGTAATCCCTAGGCCTTGTTCCTAAATACTACTATCGCTGCTTGTTTCTTGTTTCTTTGTGTTACTATCGCTGCGTTACTACTGCTTGTTTACTACACGCCCGACAAGCTATTTTTACGGCACCGTTGCTACTGCTCATACTCATTCATACCACCTGTATTTCACTATCTCTTCGCCGAACTAGTGCACCTATTAGGTGTGTTGGGGACACAAGAGACTTCTTGCTTTGTGGTTGCAGGGTTGCATGAGAGGGATATCTTTGACCTCTTCCTCCCTGAGTTCGATAAACCTTGGGTGATCCACTTAAGGGAAAACTTGCTGCTGTTCTACAAACCTCTGCTCTTGGAGGCCCAACACTGTCTACAGGAAAAGGAGGGGGAAGTAGACATCAGAGCTTCTATTCTTGTAGACAGTGTTGGGCCTCCAAGAGCAGAGGTTTGTAGAACAGCAGCAAGTTTCCCTAAAGTGGATCACCCAAGGTTTATCAATCTCAGGGAGGAAGAGGTCAAAGATATCCCTCTCAAGCAACCCTGCAACCACAAAGCAAGAAGTCTCTTGTGTCCCCAACACACCTAATAGGTGCACTAGTTCGGCGAAGAGATAGTGAAATACAGGTGGTATGAATAAGTATGAGCAGTAGCAACGGCACCAGAAAAGTGCTTTGCCCAGGACTGGCGTGTGATTGATGGTGGTAATATGGCAGGCAGTACAGATACAGGAAAACAGTAAACAAGCAGCGATAGCAGTATTTAGGAACAAGGCCTAGGGATTATACTTTCACTAGTGGACACTCTCAACATTGATCACATAATAGAATAAATAAATAGATGCTAGACTCTACACTCTCTTGTTGGATGATGAACACCACTAATTGCGTAGGGCTACAAGAACCCTCAATGCCGGAGTTAACAAGCTCCACAATATTCGATGTTCATATTTAAATAACCTTAGAGTGCATGACAGATCAACATAACCAAACCAAGTACTAACATAGCATGCACACTGTTACCATCACACTATGAAAGGAGGAATAGATCACATCAATACCATCATAGTAATAGTTAACTTCATAATCTACAAGAGATCACAATCATAGCATACGCCAAGTACTTCATGATGCACACACTGCCAACATTACATCATGGAGGAGGAATAGACTACTTTAATAACATCACTAGAGTAGCACATAGATGAATTGTGATACAAAACTCATATGAATCTCAATCATGTAAGGCAGCTCATGAGATCATTGTATTGAAGTACATAGGAGAGAGATTAACCACATAGCTACCGGTACAACCCCGAGCCTCGATGGAGAACTACTCCCTCCTCATGGGAGACAGCAGCAGTGATGAAGATGGCGGTGGTGTCGATGGAGAAGCCTTCCGGGGGCACTTCCCCGTCCCGGCGGCGTGCCGGAACAGAGACTCCTGTCCCCCAGATCTTGGCTTCGCGATGGCGGCGGCTCTAGATGGTTTCTCGTACCGTGGCTTTTTCGTATCGAGGTTTTAGGTCGAGGACCTTTATATAGGCGAAGAGGCGGAGTCGGAGGGTCGAAGAGGCGCTGAGATGATAGGGCGGCGCGGCCAGGGCCTGGGCCGCGCCGGCCTACCTCCTGGGCCCACCAGGGCTCCCCTCTGGCGACTCTCTGGTGTTCTGGAAGCTTCGTGGAAAAATAGGATGCTGGGCGTTGATTTCGTCCGATTCCGAGAATATTTCCTTACTAGTATTTCTGAAACCAAAAACAGCAGAAAACAGCAACTGGCCCTTTGGCATCTCGTCAATAGGTTAGTTCCGGAAAACGCATAAATATGACATAAAGTATGCATAAAACATGTAGATATCATCAATAATGTGGCATGGAACATAAGAAATTATCGATATGTCGGAGACGTATCAGCATCCCCAAGCTTAGTTTCTGCTCGTCCCGAGCAGGTAAACGATAACAAAGATAATTTCTGGAGTGACATGCCATCATAACCTTGATCATACTATTGTAAGCATATGTAATGAATGCAGCGATCAAAACAATGTAAGTGACATGAGTAAACAAATGAATCATATAGCAAAGACTTTTCATGAATAGTACTTTCAAGACAAGTATCAATAAGTCTTGCATAAGAGTTAACTCATAAAGCAATAAGTTCATAGTAAAGGCATTGAAGCAACACAAAGGAAGATTAAGTTTCAGCGGTTGCTTTCAACTTATAACATGTATATCTCATGGATAGTTGTCAATGCAAAGTAATATAACAAGTGCAATATGCAAGTATGTAGGAATCAATGCACAGTTCACACAAGTGTTTGCTTCTTGAGGTGGAGAGAAATAGGTGAATTGACTCAACATAAAAGTAAAAGAAAGGTCCTTCAAAGAGGAAAGCATCGATTGCTATATTTTTGCTAGAGTTTTGGTTTTGAAAACAAGAAACAATTTTGTCAACGGTAGTAATAAAGCATATGTGTTATGTAAATTATATCTTACAAGTTGCAAGCCTCATGCATAGTATACTAATAGTGCCCGCACCTTGTCCTAATTAGCTCGGATTACCTGGATTATCATCGCAATGCACATGTTTTAACCAAGTGTCACAAAGGGATACCTCTATGCCGCCTGTACAAAGGTCTAAGGAGAAAGCTCGCATCGGATTTCTTGCTATTGATTATTCTCAACTTAGACATCCATACCGGGACAACATAGACAACAGATAATGGACTCCTCTTTTATGCATAAGCATGTAGCAACAATTAATTTTCTCATATGAGATTGAGGATTTGGATTTCTTGCTATTGATTATTCTCAACTTAGACATCCATACCGGGACAACATAGACAACAGATAATGGACTCCTCTTTTATGCATAAGCATGTAGCAACAATTAATTTTCTCATATGAGATTGAGGATTTTTGTCCAAAACTGAAACTTCCACCATGGATCATGGCTTTAGTTAGCGGCCCAATGTTCTTCTCTAACAGTATGCAATGCTCTAACCATTTTAGTGGTAGATCTCCCTTACTTCAGACAAGACGAACATGCATAGCAACTCACATGATATTCAACAAAGAGTAGTTGATGGCGTCCCCAGGAACATGGTTATCGCACAACAAGCAACTTAATAAGAGATAAAGTGCATAAGTACATATTCAATACCACAATAGTTTTTAGGCTATTTGTCCCATGAGCTATATATTGTAAAGGTAGAGGATAGAAATTTTAAAGGTAGCACTCAAGCAATTTACTTTGGAATGGCAGAGAAATACCGTGTAGTAGGTAGGTATGGTGGACACAAATGGCATAGTGGTTGGCTCAAGGATTTTGGATGCATGAGAAGTATTCCCTCTCGATACAAGGCTTAGGCTAGCAAGGCTATTTGAAACAAACACAAGGATGAACCGGTGCAGCAAAACTCACATAAAAGACATATTGTAAACATTATAAGACTCTACACCGTCTTCCTTGTTGTTCAAACTCAATACTAGAAATTATCTAGACCTTAGAGAGACCAATTATGCAAACCAAATTTTAGCAAGCTCTACGTATTTCTTCATTAATAGGTGCAAAGTATATGATGCAAGAGCTTAAACATGAGCACAACAATTGCCAAGTATCACATTATCCAAGACATTATAGCAAATTACTACATGTATCATTTTCCAATTCCAACCATATAACAATTTAACGAAGCAGTTTCAACCTTCGCCATGAACATTAAAAGCTAAGAACCCATGTGTTCATACGAACCAGCGGAGCGTGTCTCTCTCCCACACAAGCATTTATTCAAACAAAAACAAAAACAAAAACGCTCCAAGTAAAGTACATAAGATGTGACCGAATAAAAATATAGTTTCAAGAGAAGGAACCTGATAATTTGTCGATGAAGAAGGGGATACCTTGGGCATCCCCAAGCTTAGATGCTTGAGTCTTCTTGAAATATGCAGGGATGGACCACCGGGGCATCCCCAAGCTTAGACTTTTCACTCTTCTTGATCGTAGTATATCATCCTCCTCTCTTGACCCTTGAAAACTTCCTCCACACCAAACTCGAAACAAACTCATTAGAGGGTTAGTGCATAATCAAAAACTCACATGTTCAGAGGTGACACAATCATTTTTAACACTTCTGGACATTGCTCAAAGCTACTGGAAGTCAATGGAACAAAGAAATCCATCCCACATAGCAAAAGAAACAATGCGAAATAAAAGGCAGAATCTGTCAAAACAGAATAGTCCGTAAAGACGAATTTTATTGAGGCCCCAGACTTGCTCAAATGAAAATGCTCAAATTTAATGAAAGTTGCGTACATATCTGAGGATCACTCACGTAAATTGGCATAATTTTCTGAGTTACCTACAGAGAATTTTGCCCAGATTTGTGACAGCAAAGAAATCTGTTTCTGCGCAGTAATCCAAATCTAGTATGAACCTTACTATCAACGACTTTACTTGACACAACAAAACACAAAACTAAGATAAGGAGAGGTTGCTACAGTAGTAACAACTTCCAAGACTCAAATATAAAACAAAGTACTGTAGTAAAATAAACACATGGGTTATCTCCCAAGAAGTTCTTTCTTTATAGCCATTAAGATGGGCTCAGCAGTTTTAATGATGCACTCGCAAGAAATAGTATTTGAAGCAAAAGAGAGCATCAAGAGGCAAATTCAAAACACATTTAAGTCTAACATGCTTCCTATGCGTACGAATCTTGTAAATAAACAAGTTCATGAAGAGCAAAGTAACAAGCATAGGAAGATAGAACAAGTGTAGCTTCAAAAATTTCAGCACATAGAGAGGCATTTTAATAACATGAAAATTTCTACAACCATATTTTCCTCTCTCATAATAACTTTCAGTAGCAACATGAGCAAACTCAACAATATAACTATCACATAAAGCATTCTTATCATGAGTCTCATGCATAAAATTATTACTACTCCCAACATAAGCATAGTCAATTTTATTAGTTGTAGTGGGAGCAAATTCAACAAAGTAGCTATCAAATATAGGAGGCATATTGTAATCATAATCAAATTCACTCTCCATAACAGGCGGCAACAAAAGACTACTATCATTATAATCATCATAAATAGGAGGTAAAGTATCATCAAAGTAAATTTTCTCCTCAATGCTTGGGGGACTAAAAATATCATGCTCATCAAAGCCAGCTTCCCCAAGCTTAGAATTTTCCATAGCATTAGCAACAATAGTGTTCAAAGCATTCATATTAATAACATTCCCATTAGCATGCATATAAAGTTCCATGGGTTTTTTAATTCTCTCTTCAAACACATCATGTCCTAATTCAAGATAAAGTTCATAAAGATCTCTCATATTTTTGTTGTTTTCCATTATGCCTAACTAGTGTAAACAAGAAAAAAAAGATGCAATTGCAGGATCTAAAGGAAATAGCTTCGAGCACAAACACAATGGCGCCAGAAAAGTACTGTTACCTGGAACCGGAGTATGAGTGCCTTTTACCTTTCCTCCCCGGCAACGGCGCCAGAAAAGTGCTTGATGTCTACGGGAGCTTCTATTCTTGTAGACAGTGTTGGGCCTCCAAGAGCAGAGGTTTGTAGAACAGCAGCAAGTTTCCCTTAAGTGGATCACCCAAGGTTTATCGATATCAGGGAGGAAGAGGTCAAAGATATCCCTCTCAAGCAACCCTGCAACCACAAAGCAAGAAGTCTCTTGTGTCCCCAACACACCTAATAGGTGCACTAGTTCGGCGAAGAGATAGTGAAATACAGGTGATATGAATAAGTATGAGCAGTAGCAACGGCACCAGAAAAGTGCTTTGCCCAGGACTGGCGTGTGATTGATGGTGGTAATATGGAACAAGGCCTAGGGATTATACTTTCACTAGTGGACACTCTCAACATTGATCACATAACAGAATAAATAAATAGATGCTAGACTCTACACTCTCTTGTTGGATGATGAACACCACTAATTGCGTAGGGCTACAAGAACCCTCAATGCCGGGGTTAACAAGCTCCACAATATTCGATGTTCATATTTAAATAACCTTAGAGTGCATGACAGATCAACATAACCAAACCAAGTACTAACATAGCATGCACACTGTTACCATCACACTATGAAAGGAGGAATAGATCACATCAATACCATCATAGTAATAGTTAACTTCATAATCTACAAGAGATCACAATCATAGCATACGCCAAGTACTTCATGATGCACACACTGCCAACATTACATCATGGAGGAGGAATAGACTACTTTAATAACATCACTAGAGTAGCACATAGATGAATTGTGATACAAAACTCGTATGAATCTCAATCATGTAAGGCAGCTCATGAGATCATTGTATCGAAGTACATAGGAGAGAGATTAACCACATAGCTACCGGTACAGCCCCGAGCCTCGATGGAGAACTACTCCCTCCTCATGGGAGACAGCAGCGGTGATGAAGATGGCGGTGGTGTCGATGGAGAAGCCTTCCGGGGGCACTTCCCCGTAACGGCGGAGTGCCGGAACAGAGACTCCTGCCCCCCAGATCTTGGCTTCGCGATGGCGGCGGCTCTGGATGGTTTCTCTTACCGTGGCTTTTTCGTATCGAGGTTTTAGGTCGAGGACCTTTATATAGGCGAAGAGGCGGAGTCGGAGGGTCGAAGAGGCGGTGAGATGATAGGGTGGCGCGGCCAGGGCCTGGGCCGCGCCGTCCTACCTCCTGGGCCCACCAGGGCTCCCCTCTGGCGACTCTCGGGTGTTCCGGAAGCTTCGTGGAAAAATAGGATGCTGGGCGTTGATTTCGTCCGATTCCGAGAATATTTCCTTACTAGGATATCTGAAACCAAAAACAGCAGAAAACAGCAACTGGCCCTTCGGCATCTCGTCAATAGGTTAGTTCCGGAAAACGCATAAATATGACATAAAGTATGCATAAAATATGTAGATATCATCAATAATGTGGCATGGAACATAAGAAATTATCTATACGTCGGAGACGTATCAGCTACCTTTAAACAATTCAAAATTTATTACCTCTGATTTGTGTCAATGTTTTATAGCTCATGAGGAAGTATGTGGTGTTTATCTTTCAATCTTGTTGGGCAACTTTCACCAATGGACTAGTGGCTTCATCCGCTTATCCAATAATTTTGCAAAAAGAGCTGGCAATGGGATTCCCAGTCCCAAGTTAATTAACCATCATAATGTTACAAAAATAGACACTCCTCCATGGTATGTGATTGTTGGACGGCACCCGAAGGATTCGGTTAGCCATGGCTTGAGAAAGCAAAGGTGGGGAGGAGTGTCATCATAATAAAACTAAAATAAAAAGGCACTCCTTCGTGGGATGAGATTGTTGGCAGGCACCCGAGGATTCGGTTAGCCATGGTTTGTGAAAGCAAGATTGGAAGGAGTGCCACCCAAAAAAAAATGGGAGCCGCTCTTTGAAGGTTTGTCTGGCAAGGGGGTTAGAGTGCCCACTACCATTCGTTGACAACAACAAACACCTCTCAAAATTTTACTTTTATGCTCTCTATATGTTTTCAAAATCAAAGCTCTAGCACAAATATAGCAATCAATGCTTCCCTCTGCGAAGGGCCTTTCTTCTACTTTTATGTTGAGTCAGTTCACCTATTTCTCTCCATCTCAAGAAGCAAACACTTGTGTGAACTGTGCATTGATTCCTACATACTTGCATATTGCACTTATTACATTACTTTATGTTGACAATATCCATGAGATATACATGTTACAAGTTGAAAGCAACCGCTGAAACTTAATCTTCCTTTGTGTTGCTTCAATGCCTTTACTTTGAAATTATTGCTTTATGAGTTAACTCTTATGCAAGACTTATTGATGCTTGTCTTGAAAGTACTATTCATGAAAAATCTTTGCTATATGATTCATTTGTTTACTCATGTCATTTACATTGTTTTGATCGCTGAATTCATTACATGTGCTTACAAATAGTATGATCAAGATTATGATGGCATGTCACTCCAGAAATTATCTTTGTTATAGTTTACCTACTCGGGACGAGCAGGAACTAAGCTTGGGGATGCTGATACGTCTCCAACGTATCGATAATTTCTTATGTTCCATGCCACTTTATTGATGATACCTACATGTTTTATGCATACTTTATGTCATATTTATGCATTTTCCGGCATTAACCTATTAACAAGATGCCGAAGAGCCAGTTGCTGTTTTCTGCTGTTTTTGGTTTCAGAAATCCTAGTAAGGAAATATTCTCGGAATTGGACGAAATCAACGCCCAGGGGCCTATTTTCACACGAAGCTTCCAGAAGACCGAAGGAGTCACGAAGTGGGGCCACGGGGTGCCGCCACAGTAGGGCGGCGCGGCCTACAGGGGGCCCGCGCGGACCTGCTGTGTGGGGCCCCCGTGACACCTCTTGACCTGCCCTTCCACCTACTTAAAGCCTTCGTCGCGAAACCCCCAGTATCGAGAGCCACGATACGGAAAACCTTCCAGAGACGCCGCCGCCGCCAATCCCATCTCGGGGGATTCAGGAGATCGCCTCCGGCACCCTGCCGGAGAGGGGAATCATCTCCCGGAGGACTCTTCACCGCCATGGTCGCCTCCGGAGTGATGAGTGAGTAGTTCACCCCTGGACTATGGGTCCATAGCAGTAGCTAGATGGTCGTCTTCTCCTAATTGTGCTTCATTGTTGGATCTTGTGAGCTGCCTAACATGATCAAGATCATCTATCTGTAATGCTATATGTTGTGTTTCTTGGGATCCGATGAATAAGTGAATGCTATGTTATGTTGATTATCAATATCATCTATGTGTTGTTTATGATCTTGCATGCTCTCCGTTACTAGTAGAGGCTCTGGCCAAGTTGATACTTGTAACTCCAAGAGGGAGTATTTATGCTCGATAGTGGGTTCATGTCTCCATTAAATCTGGGGGAGTGACAGAAACCTCTAAGGTTGTGGATGTGTTGTTGCCACTAGGGATAAAACATCAATGCTATGTCTAAGGATATATTCGTTGATTACATTACGCACCATACTTAATGCAATTGTCTGTTGTTTGCAACTTAATACTGGAGGGGGTTCGGATGATAACCTGAAGGTGGACTTTTTAGGCATAGATGCATGCTGGATAGCGGTTTATGTACTTTGTCGTAATGCCCAATTAAATCTCACAATATTCATCATAACATGTATGTGCATGGTCATGCCCTCTTTATTTGTCAATTGCCCAACTGTAATTTGTTCACCCAACATGCTTATTCTTATGGGAGAGACGCCTCTAGTGAACTGTGGACCCCGGTCCATTCTTTTAATCGAATACAATCTACTGCAATACTTGTTCTACTGTTTTCTGCAAACAATCATCATCCACACTATACATCTAATCCTTTGTTACGGCAAGCCGGTGAGATTGACAACCTCACTGTCACGTTGGGGCAAAGTAATTTGGTTGTGTTGTGCAGGTTCCACGTTGGCGCCGGAATCCCTGGTGTTGCGCCGCACTACACTCCGCCGCCATCAACCTTCAACGTGCTTCTTGGCTCCTACTGGTTCGATAAACCTTGGTTTCTTACTGAGGGAAAACTTGCCGCTGTACGCATCACACCTTCCTCTTGGGGTTCCCAACGGACGCGTGCTGTACGCGTATCTGAGGCGCGCATGGTGTCGTTGTTGCCGTTGTATTCATACATCAGGCAATCCCGATGTTAAAGAGGCTGGATCCGCTTGGTGAACCATGACAGCGTCAGGTCCTTCCCTGACAAGCCCAGCTCCGTCAGTTTGCAGATCTGCCTTACCGCCCGGGTAAGTTGAGGTGACTCGGAGAGGTGAGGCCAGTTTGTCCAGGCGGGAGTCTCGCTGGTGGGCCCATCCTTGAAATCTGGCAGAGTCTTTGGTCTGGCCGGATCTGAGACATCCTTCACGTAGAAGAATCCCCCGGACCAGTACCTAATGGATTCATGGCGATCCGTATGGGGGTAGATGCGGCCGGGGCGGATCTTGAAGGTGATGCTCCCGCAGGTGGCCAGAGAAGAAGTCTGCGTGACCGTCTCCTTTTTGACGGAAAAGTAATACTGAAACAATGGCAACTCAGGTGTTACCTGGAGATGACCCTCGCAAAGGGGGACGTGGTTGGCGATGGCAAGGACGCTGTTGGGTGATATATTGTGGGGATGCAGGTTGTACGCCTTGAGGATTTTCGTGAAGAAGTCGCTCGGTGGCAACGAGAACCCGCGTTGGACCAACGCCTTGGTCAGAACCCATTCTCCAGCTTCGGGCGCTAGGATCAGGGCACCCGGAACCGTCCGCTAGGATCCGGGTTGAAGGAAGCCTTCTGCCTCGAGGTTGTGGAGCTCACTTTTTGTGGTGGTGCAAAGGCCACCATTGCCCCTTGACTTCGCCTTCGCGAGATCTGGCCTTCGATTTCTTGGCGCCGACCTCTTCGACCTTCTTTTACATCTGCTTCGATCCGGCTAGCTCTTCCGGATTGGCAGACGTCCCTTCGATGTCCTTGCCAGAACCCTTAGTAGGATCCAGCTGGACAGGGCAGAATGGAGGAGGGACGGAGGGACGGAGGAGATAGGGGTGGTCGCGATGGGCTCTGACTGCGATGGAGGCGGAGTAGAAGAAGACATCTACAAAGTTGCAGAACAACTAACTTAGTCGGAACTACTGATGCTTATTAATCGTCCCTACCAACACCGATGAAGAAGTTCGAGCCGAAGACTTATCAGAAATGATTTCTGTGGTGGTCGGAGTCGCCGGTGACGAGGAATACGCTGCGGTGGCTCGCTGAAGTTAAGAACTGGATGAACACGTCGCGGCGGCGCTAGCTCCGGCGAAAATCCGGCAAACTCCGGCACGGCGGAAGCTGAAGCTCGCTGGCGGCGCTCGAACGAGAGGTGAAATGGGGGACAATGGGGTGATTAGGAGCATGCGGTGGGATATTTATAGGCACGGGATGAGATCCGTGCTCTGCATCCTGTGGTCCGAACGCAACCGTCGCATCGTTGGATGATTGACACGTGTCAAAAACCCTAGCGGTAAAAATGGCTAAGGATAAGTACCGCTCAAATTACCCGAAAATGGCGCCAATATTGGCGAAACCGTTTGAATCTTTCAAGGTTCCGGGTAAGGATTCAAAACGACAAGCCGTTATCTCTGCAGGGGAGTAACCTGGAGATTCGTTGTAAAAATGAGGTCAATGGATGAAGTCCTGCGGGATGAAGGATTTTTCCGGCATGAAGGCTGGAAAAGGAAGAATCGTGAAGTTGGAGTTCTTCAAGTTTCCCCATGTTACCGAGAGGATTGTCGGAAGCAAATGATTCGAGCAAGGCGGAAACAAGAGGTTAATCTCGGAAAACTCTGGGAGCTACTGTTGTGGGTATACTGCATAGGTGTACCATCGACAGTGCCTAGATCCGGCAAGCCCGGGTGACCCATAGATGGTTATGGTGGCATATGGCCCATCGGGCGGCCTAGTTGCTGTAGATCAAGATGGAAGAAGTCCAGTCCAGGAACAAGGAACCGGATCCACCGACCGACCCTGGAAGTCGGATCCGGCCTGGCCCATAAGGGGTAGCCGGATCTGGTACGACGCATAAAGAAAGGTGGATCCATGATGTGCACGGCAATGTAATATTCCGTAGTTAAGCAATTTATATTCCGGCTAGGACTCTCCATGTAAACCCTAGATCCGTGCCCCTTTATAAGCCGGATCCCGGGAGCCTTAGAGGCACAACCACAACTCATTGTAACAGCGCGAAAGCGCCCGGATAATTCCAGACAAGCAGCAGTAGACCCTGTCATCGTGCATACCACCGTCCCTAGAACAATCCGCCCGGCACCTACTTCTTCTCCCCCTCGTGAGGATCTCTCCTCCGAGGTACCGTCGAATAGACAACGACAGCAGGAGCAGATGGTCGAATCTAGCTAGCTAGCATGGCGATTTGTTTTCTTTTTCTTCTCAATTGAGCTAGCTAGCTGGCAAATCCTATCCGTCGTTCGTTAGCCGCGGGGAATACACCCCACATCCTAATAGGACAACTTGGGCCGCGGTCCATTAGCACCAGTTTTTTAAATTTCACGCGGTTGTTTTTATTTTTTTGTTTCTTCGGTTCAGGCCGTTTTGACTAGTTTTTGGTTGTTTTTTTATTTTTCCGTTCTCGTTTTTTGAATGGTTTTTTAACATTTTAAAAAATTGATTTTTTTTTGAAATATTAAAATTTTAATTCTAAACTAATTTTTTTGTCAAAAATGTTTTTTTGAACAATTTTTGTTTTCTAGCAATTTTTTTGTTTTAAAATAACATGTGCATAGATTTTTTTGAGCAAATTTTGTTTTAAATTATTTCCAAATGTTGTCCCAAATCTTCCGGCAACCGTTCGGGGCAGAGCTAGATGATTCGTCGCCCCGGTCATGTGCGACCACAATATCAGCCTAAATGGCTTCAAGGGGTGCAACCTGAAGCTATGTTTTCCCTTTATAGTGAAAGATAGTAGCCCTCCCCTCCCAAAACCCTACCCTCCCCTGCCGCTCCCTTCCCGGGCGGCGGCGCAGGCCCCCAGCCTCCAGCCCCCAGCGTACCCTCATCCCCCACCCCTCGGCCACCGCTGCTGATGTCTTCGGTGGCAGTGGCGGCGCCCCTCCCGTCGAAGGACGATGGGGTGGAGAAGGCTTTCGCAGCGGCGCGTCATGGGAGGCGATGAGACACAGGCTGAGGATGACGGGTGGCATGGCTGCTTAGCCGTGGCCTCATGCACTTCGCCTGTCGCCATGGAGGAGTGGGTGGAGCGTGGCGGCCTTCTCCACCGGCGGCGGTTCAGCGGTGGCGGCGATCTACGCATGATTTGGGTCCTCTTAGACCCAATCGTCGTAGGATCCATGGCTTTGGCCAAGCCATTGTCGGTGCTTCGCGCCACCTTTTTCTTCTCGAGTGATCCGGTAGGAGTGACAGGCGGCTTGGGGGCTGCGGGTCTAGCTTTGATGGTGGCGGTCCTCAGGTTTCTCCCATGTGAAGATGAAGACCCGCCGGAGGCCAGTCTACCTTGATCTGGCTGGAGTGATGAGTTCCGGAAAGCACCGCCGGTGAATGGAACAGTGCATCTTTTAACCGTAGTTTGTTGGATCAGGTGGTATTCGGTCGAGCGCACCCATCCTTTTATTCCGACCCTTTGGTTCTGGAGGGAGCGGCGCGAAGCTCTATTCTGTGTTGAAATCAAGTGACTTTTGGTCCATGGTGAAGTCACAAGAAGGAATATCATGAAGGCCGGATTTGGAGGAGTAGCTAAGGGAGTTCAAGTCCCCGCGATGTTGAAGGACTTGCTTGGCGTTTAGGGCTCCGCAGCAGTGCTATGAAAGTGGGGGCGGCAGCCTAGGTAAAGTTCAGAGTCCTACCTTTCAGGGTGAAAACCCATGGTATGGCCTTAACTAGTTGTATGTGGCAATGACCTTGGAGGCATTGTTTTCAAATGTTTTGAGAGCGGGGAATATTTTCAGAGTGAAAACCTAAGATCTTTGGAAGGGCGATGCTGACGCTGGTGCACCGTTCCCTTCTTAGAGGCTTTTTTTTAGAGTCTGTATTTCAGGTGTGTCATGGTGGCGGATGTATTGTTGTTTCTAGGTCTACGATGATGTAGCGGGACTTTTGTTCTTAGTATTCTTTTCTCTTTGTTGGTTGTGTACATCTGTACTGCCGTTAGTGTGTTGCGTCGTTGCAGATGCTAGGTGTAATTGGTATCTTTTGATATTAATATATTCCTTTTATCGAAAAAATGCTTTCCCTTTATAAGAAAAAAGAATTTTAAAAGAGTTTAACTAAAACAATACAAAATTATCGATGGGTTCCTTCAATTGGAGAATACTCCCTTTGTTTGACCTAGTCTACATTTAAAAAACTCAAACAAATTAATATTGAGTGGTGTTTTACGCAGGGCGCAGTCGCCGCCTCAACCCTAGCCGCCTCCAGTTCATCCTCCTCCATAGATCGGTTCCCTCTTCTCAGGTTGGCTTCGCCAGCATCGGGAGGACTGTGGAACCCGATCTATGCGTGGAGTTTTTAATAAAAGTATTATTTTCATTAGATTATGTTAGGATTTTGGTAGCCGCCTTCTTGTTGGTATCGTCTGCAATAAGTGATCTTCGGCCTTTCGTTCGGCGACGAGATCTTCTTCATGGCGTCAATGGTGGTGCTGGATGATTATAATTTTCTAGGTATGAGCCTTCAAATCTTACTTCGTCAGATCGATTTTGTATCTTTTGTCGTTGTTGCCGCGAGGAGGATTATCCTCGCAGTTTTTGTCCCGGCTACTACATCCTCGATAATGGTGATCCGTACCCTTGGCTCTCCATCGACGACGACAAAGCTAGTCGATTGTTATTCCCTGACATACTGGTGTTGGTACTCTTGCCGATGTTGAATGACTGCTTTAATGGTTGCGTCTGTGCACGTAGCCTTGGCATTGCGGCCCAAAAAATTATGGGAGAACTTTCATCAGTATTTATAGGTCTATTATGTGTTATCTATCTTTCGTTGTCTTTAGAAGAGTACACGATTGTGTTCTGGAAGAAGAAAGATTTTCAAAACCTCGAAAATTTGTTACTATATTTTAGATTTTTTTATCGTTGTTTCTCTACCATGTACTATTTGTTACCATGAATATATGTGGTATTGATTGTCAAAAAAAATACTAAATGGTGTTTCAACCAATATGTGCGACATTGAAAATAATAATATCCAATAGAAAAAGTTGGTCTTCTTTGTTTTCTGTGTCATTGTTAATTACAAACCTAAAATATGTAATAATTTATAATAATTTTACACTTAAAATATAGACTATTTCATAATGGTTTCGTCCGGAGATCCGACCCCTCCCGTGGGCGACCAGGGGGAAACCCTACCGCCGCCACTCGCTCCCCCACCTCCTCCATCTCCTTCCTCGCCACCGCTGGGGCGCGCTGGCAGGCAAAGCCCGGTCAGCGTCGGCGGTGGCGAGGCCCCTTTCTCTCCCTGATCGGGTGGTGGCGGCGCGGGCGGCCGGCCTCGAGAGGTGGCGGCGCGCTAGCGTGGGGCGCCGCGGGGCGGTGGCGGCCACCGGCGGCAGAGTGATGGCGTGTAACTCACACGTTCGTTGGGAACCCCAAGAGGAAGGTATGATGCGCACAGCAGCAAGTTTTCCCTCAGAAAGAAACCAAGGTTTATCGAACCAGGAGGAGCCAAGAAGCACGTTGAAGGTTGATGGCGGCGGGATGTAGTGCGGCGCAACACCGGGGATTCGGCGCCAACGTGGAACCTGCACAACACAACCAAAGTACTTTGCCCCAACGAAACAGTGAGGTTGTCAATCTCACCGGCTTGCTGTAACAAAGGATTAACCGTATTGTGTGGAAGATGATTGTTTGCAAAAAACAGTAGAACAAGTATTGCAGTAGATTGTATTTCAGTAAAGAGAATTGGACCGGGGTCCACAGTTCACTAGAGGTGTCTCTCCCATAAGACAAACAGCATGTTGGGTGAACAAATTACAGTTGGGCAATTGACAAATAAAGAGAGCATGACCATGCACATACATATCATGATGAGTATAGTGAGATTTAATTGGGCATTACGACAAAGTACATAGACCGCCATCCAACTGCATCTATGCCTAAAAAGTCCACCTTCAGGTTATCATCCGAACCCCCTCCAGTATTAAGTTGCAAAGCAACAGACAATTGCATTAAGTATGGTGCGTAATGTAATCAACAACTACATCCTTAGACATAGCATCAATGTTTTATCCCTAGTGGCAACAGCACAACACAACCTTAGAACTTTACATCCTTTGTCCCAGGTGTCAATGCAGGCATGAACCCACTATCGAGCATAAATACTCCCTCTTGGAGTTACAAGCATCTACTTGGCCAGAGCATCTACTAGTAACGGAAAGCATGCAAGATCATAAATAACACGTAGATATAACTTTGATAATCAACATAACAAGTATTCTCTATTCATCGGATCCCAACAAACGCAACATATAGAATTACAGATAGATGATCTTGATCATGTTAGGCAGCTCACAAGATCCGACAATGATAGCACAATGGGGAGAAGACAACCATCTAGCTACTGATATGGACCCATAGTCCAGGGGTAGACTACTCACACATCACACCGGAGGCGACCATGGCGGCGTAGAGTCCTCCGGGAGATGATTCCCCTCTCCGGCAGGTGCCGGAGGTGATCTCTGGATCCCCGAGATGGGATCGGCGTTGGCGGCGTCTCTGGAAGGTTTTCCGTATCGTGGCTCTCGGTACTGGGGGTTTCATCACGGAGGCTTTAAGTAGGCGGAAGGGCAAGTCAAGAGGCGGCACGGGGGACCCACACCATAGGCCGGCGCGGCCAGGGGTGGGGCCGCGCCGCCCTAGGGTTTGGCCACCCCGTGGCCCCTCTTCGTTTCATCTTCGGACTTCTGGAAGCTTCGTGGAAAAATAGGCCCCTGGGCTTTGATTTCGTCCAATTCCGAGAATATTTCCTTACTAGGATTTCTGAAACCAAAAACAGCGAAGAAAACAGAATCGGCACTTCGGCATCTTGTTAATAGGTTAGTTCCGAGAAAATGCACGAATATGACATAAAGTGTGCATAAAACATGTAGATAACATCAATAATGTGGCATGGAACATAAGAAATTATCGATACGTCGGAGACGTATCAGCATCCCCAAGCTTAGTTCTGCTCGTCCCGAAGCGGGTAAAACGATAACACGAGATAATTTACGGAGTGACATGCCATCATAATCTTGATCATACTATTTGTAAAGCATATGTAGTGAATGCAGCGATCAAAACAATGTATATGACATGAGTAAACAAGTGAATCATAAAGCAAAGACTTTTCATGAATAGCACTTCAAGACAAGCATCAATTAAGTCTTGCATAAGAGTTAACTCATAAAGCAATAATTCAAAGTAAAGGCATTGAAGCAACACAAAAGAAGATTAAGTTTCAGCGGTTGCTTTCAACTTGTAACATGTATATCTCATGGATATTGTCAACATAGAGTAATATAATAAGTGCAATAAGCAAGTATGTAGGAATCAATGCATAGTTCACACAAGTGTTTGCTTCTTGAGGTGGAGAGAAATAGGTGAACTGACTCAACATTGAAAGTAAAAGAATGGTCCTCCATAGAGGAAAAGCATCGATTGCTATATTTGTGCTAGAGCTTTGATTTTGAAAACATGAAACAATTTTGTCAACGGTAGTAATAAAGCATATGCATCATGTAAATTATATCTTATAAGTTGCAAGCCTCATGCATAGTGTACTAATAGTGCCCGCACCTTGTCCTAATTAGCTTGGACTACCGGATCATCACAATGCACTGTTTTAACCAAGTGTCACAAAGGGGTACCTCTATGCCTTTGTACAAAGGTCTAAGGAGAAAGCTCGCATTGGATTTCTCGCTATTGATTATTCTTCAACTTAGACATCCATACCGGGACAACATAGACAACGAGATAATGGACTCCTCTTTTATGCATAAGCATGTAACAACAATTAATAATTTTCTCATTTGAGATTTGAGGATATATGTCCAAAACTGAAACTTCCACCATGGATCATGGCTTTAGTTAGCGGCCCAGTGTTCTTCTCTAACATATGCATGCTTAACCATAAGGTGGTAGATCTCTCTTACTTCAGACAAGACGGACATGCATAGCAACTCACATGAAATTCAACAATGAATAGTTGATGGCGTCCCCAGTGAACATGGTTATCGCACAACAAGCAACTTAATAAGAGATAAAGTGCATAATTACATATTCAATACCACAATAGTTTTTAAGCTATTTGTCCCATGAGCTATATATTGCAAAGGTGAATGATGGAATTTTAAAGGTAGCACTCAAGCAATTTACTTTGGAATGGCGGAAAATACCATGTAGTAGGTAGGTATGGTGGACACAAATGGCATAGTGGTTGGCTCAAGTATTTTGGATGCATGAGAAGTATTCCCTCTCGATACAAGGTTTAGGCTAGCAAGGCTTATTTGAAACAAACACAAGGATGAACCGGTGCAGCAAAACTCACATAAAAGACATATTGAAAACATTATAAGACTCTACACCATCTTCCTTGTTGTTCAAACTCAATACTAGAAATTATCTAGACCTTAGAGAAACCAAATATGCAAACCAAATTTTAGCATGCTCTATGTATTTCTTCATTAATGGGTGCAAAGCATATGATGCAAGAGCTTAAACATGAGCACAACAATTGCCAAGTATCACATTACCCAAGACATTAATAGTAATTACTACATGTATCATTTTCCAATTCCAACCATATAACAATTTAACGAAGGAGAAACTTCGCCATGAATACTATGAGTAGAAACCAAGGACATACTTGTCCATATGCTACAGCGGAGCGTGTCTCTCTCCCATAAGGTGAATGCTAGGATCCATTTTATTCAAACAAAACAAAAAACAAAAACAAACCGACGCTCCAAGAAAAGCACATAAGATGTGATGGAATAAAAATATAGTTTCAGGGGAGGAACCTGATAATGTTGTCGATGAAGAAGGGGATGCCTTGGGCATCCCCAAGCTTAGACGCTTGAGTCTTCTTAATATATGCAGGGGTGAACCACCGGGGCATCCCCAAGCTTAGAGCTTTCACTCTCCTTGATCATGTTGCATCATACTCCTCTCTTGATCCTTGAAAACTTCCTCCACACCAAACTCGAAACAACTCATTAGAGGGTTAGTGCACAATATAAATTGACATATTCAGAGGTGACACAATCATTCTTAACACTTCTGGACATTGCATAATGCTACTGGACATTAGTGGATCAAAGAAATTCATCCAACATAGCAAAAGAGGCAATGCGAAATAAAAGACAGAATCTGTCAAAATAGAACAGTTCGTATTGACGAATTTTAAAATGGCACCAGACTTGCTCAAATGAAAATTCTCAAATTGAATGAAAGTTGCGTACATATCTGAGGATCATGCACGTAAATTGGCTTAATTTTCTGAGCTACCTACAGGGAGGTGGACCCAGATTCGTGACAGCAAAGAAATCTGGAACTGCGCAGTAATCCAAATCTAGTACTTACTTTTCTATCAACGGCTTAACTTGGCACAACAAAACACAAAAATAAGATAAGGAGAGGTTGCTACAGTAGTAAACAACTTCCAAGACACAAAATAAAAACAAAGTACTGTAGGTAAAAACATGGGTTGTCTCCCAAGAAGTTCTTTCTTTATAGCCATTAAGATGGGCTCAGCAGTTTTGATGATGCACTCGCAAGAAATAGTATTTGAAGCAAAAGAGAGCTTCAAGAGGCAAATTCAAAACACATTTAAGTCTAACATGCTTCCTATGAAGAGGAATCTTGTAAATAAACAAGTTCAAGAAGCATAATGCAACAAGCGTAGAAAGATAAAACAAGTGTAGCTTCAAAAATTTCAGCACATAGAGAGGTGTTTTAGTAACATGAAAATTTCTACAACCATATTTTCCTCTCTCATAATAACTTTCAGTAGCATCATGAGCAAACTCAGCAATATAACTATCACATAAAGCATTCTTATCGTGAGTCTCATGCATAAAATTATTACTCTCCACATAAGCATAATCAATTTTATTAGTTGTAGTGGGAGCAAATTCAACAAAGTGGCTATCATCATATATAGGAGGCATATTGTAATCATAAAATAAAATTTTCTCCTCAATGCTTGGGGGACTAAAAAGATCATGCTCATCAAAGCCAGCTTCCCCAAGCTTAGAATTTTCCATAGCATTAGCAACAATGGTGTTCAAAGCATTCATAGTAATAACATTCCCATTAGCATGCATATAAAGTTCCATGGGTTTTTTAATTCTCTCTTCAAACACATCATGTCCTAATTCAAGATAAAGTTCATAAAGATCTCTCATATTTTTGTTGTTTTCCATTATGCTTAACTAGTGAACTAAAAACATGCATGATATTAAGTAAAGTAAAACAAGTAACTAATTTTTTTGTGTTTTTGATATAGCAAACAAGATAGCAAATAAAGTAAAACTAGCAACTAATTTTTTTGTATTTTGATTTAGTGCAGCAAACAAAGTAGTGAATAAAACTAAGCAAGACAAAAACAAAGTAAAGAGATTGAGAAGTGGAGACTCCCCTTACAGCGTGTCTTGATCTCCCCGGCAACGGCGCCAGAAAATATGCTTGATGGCGTGTAACTCACACGTTCGTTGAGAACCCCAAGAGGAAGGTATGATGCGCACAGCAGCAAGTTTTCCCTCAGAAAGAAACCAAGGTTTATCGAACCAGGAGGAGCCAAGAAGCACGTTGAAGGTTGATGGCGGCGGGATGTAGTGCGGCGCAACACCAGGGATTCCGGCGCCAACGTGGAACCTGCACAACACAACCAAAGTACTTTGCACAAACTAAAAAGTGAGGTTTTCAATCTCACCTGATTTCTGTAACAAAGGATTAACCGTATTGTGTGGAAGATGATTGTTTGCAGAAAACAGTAGAACAAGTATTGCAGTAGATTGTATTTCAGTAAAGAGAATTGGACCAGGGTCCACAGTTCACTAGAGGTGTCTCTCCCATAAGACAAACAGCATGTTGGGTGAACAAATTACAGTTGGGCAATTGACAAATAAAGAGAGCATGACCATGCACATACATATCATGATGAGTATAGTGAGATTTAATTGGGCATTACGACAAAGTACATAGACCGCCATCCAAGCGCATCTATGCCTAAAAGTCCACCTTCGGGTTATCATCCGAACCCCTCCAGTATTAAGTTGCAAAGCAACAGACAATTGCATTAAGTATGGTGCGTAATGTAATCAACAACTACATCCTTAGACATAGCATCAATGTTTTATCCCTAGTGGCAACAGCACAACACAACCTTAGAACTTTACTCATCCTTTGTCCCAGTGTCAATGCAGGCATGAACCCACTATCGAGCATAAATACTCCCTCTTGGAGTTACAAGCATCTACTTGGCCAGAGCATCTACTAGTAACGGAAAGCATGCAAGATCATAAATAACACGTAGATATAACTTTGATAATCAACATAACAAGTATTCTCTATTCATCGGATCCCAACAAACGCAACATATAGAATTACAGATAGATGATCTTGATCATGTTAGGCAGCTCACAAGATCCGACAATGATAGCACAATGGGGAGAAGACAACCATCTAGCTACTGCTATGGACCCATAGTCCAGGGGTAGACTACTCACACATCACACCGGAGGCGACCATGGTTGCGTAGAGTCCTCCGGGAGATGATTCCCCTCTCCGGCAGGGTGCGGACGATCTCTGGATCCCCCGAGATGGGATCGGCGTTGGCGGCGTCTCTGGAAGGTTTTCCGTATCGTGGCTCTCGGTACTGGGGGTTTCGTCACGGAGGCTTTAAGTAGGCGGAAGGGCAAGTCAAGAGGCGGCACGGGGGACCCACACCATAGGCCGGCGCGGCCAGGGGTGGGGCCGCGCCGCCCTAAGGTTTGGCCACCCCGTGGCCCCTCTTCGTTTCATCTTCGGACTTCTGGAAGCTTCGTGGAAAAATAGGCCCCTGGGCTTTGATTTCGTCCAATTCCGAGAATATTTCCTTACTAGGATTTCTGAAACCAAAAACAGCAGAAAACAACAACTGGCACTTCGACATCTTGTTAATAGGTTAGTTCCAGAAAATGCACGAATATGACATAAAGTGTGCATAAAACATGTAGATAACATCAATAATGTGGCATGGAACATAAGAAATTATCGATACGTCGGAGACGTATCACAGAGCTGCAGGTGATGTGTGCCGGCGTGGAGGGCTTCGAGGTGCTGCTGCTGGGAGCTCGCGATTGGGGCGTCCGACTGCTTCCGGGTTTAGCTCTGCCCAGATCTGCTGGGGGCGGTTGCTTTCTCCTGCGTTGGTGGCAGGGCGGCGGCTCCCCAGACTCCAGCGTTCGTCCGTCTCGGCGGCAGTGGACGTGAGTTGGCCTCCTCGTTGGACGGCGTGGTGTTGGGCGACGGAGAGGCTGCATGCGGGGTACCGGCCACTTGTGGTCGGTCTCGTGGCGGCGCAGTGAAGCTTCTGCTTCCCGGCGGGCAAGGTGGCCTCCGGGTGGCGCTTTGGCGGATCTTGGCGGCGGGCGTCGGCAGAGGGAGGGGTTGCAGGGTGGTGCTTCGGTTCGGGCCAGAGCTAGGCCTGCCGCGGGCCAGGCGGGCCCATGGCGGGTGGCGTCTCGGCCTTCTAGTTCGGCTATTCTGAGGTGGTGGTTGTCTTTGCCTGCCTCGGTGGCAGGGTGGCACCAACCCCTAGGCCCCGTTGGCCGGCGTGGTGTCGGGTGGCGTGTGCTTGTTTGCGGCGTGCATACTTCTAGTCGGTGGCGTGGCTGCGAGGGTCGTTGCCTCTTTCTCATCCATCAGCCTGCAGCTGTTTGCCGCTGGGCTGAAAAATGCCATGGTTTCGTAGTGGCGGCCATGGTGGTGACGCGCTTCCCACGCGGGGGGCCATCGTGGCTGGGTGTGGAGCCCCTCTGTCTTGCCATCAGTTACAGAGGATGTTGCTTCCGTCTGTGCTGGTGTGCCCCATGGTGACACAGATGGCGGCCATGGGTGTGGTCTCCTCTCCGTTGCGAGGCGAGCCGTGGTAATGGTGGTGGTGGCATCGTCTTGCCGGTTGCTGGGCTCCGGTGCCGGGTTCTTGGTGGGATTCTTCGGCGCGCGGCGGGTGCTCCATGCGAGATTAATCTATGGGTGTCTCTGCCTTTGATGCCCTTCGACTCCAGCCGGTATCACACAGGCGTCGTGGCGTCGTCTCGACCGCGCGCGACCTTTCGGCCACACCATGGACACATGTGGTGTCAGTGCGTAGTGTGGTCTCGGATGCGCGCTGCCCTTCGATTACGTCGATGGTGCAGTGCTGGTGCTGGGTCTCAGCGGACCAACGCCGTTCAACTACTCCGGTGAGTCCTCGAGCTGGGTTGTCCCTCCTTCATGTCCTTGGCTCTTCCTCGTGATTGATGTGCCTGGGTCGCGATGGGAATTCTCATCGGCCAACCGTCCCCAGATTGAGGGGTGGCCATTTTGTTTTTCTCTCATTAATCTTGTTTTGGTGGTGTGTGTTTTTTTCCTTTCTTCTTCTTCCTCCTAACCGTGTACTCTGGTTCATTTGAACCTATCTTGTAGATGCTGAAAAGCTTCATAAGCAACTTGACTGAATATATGTTCAGGTTGGCTCACGCCCGCCGTAGTTTACAGTAAAAAAAAGTATATAAAGTAAAAACAAAGCAGTATGCATTAAGAAAAATGCATTTTAAGTTTATTATAAAATGTCAGTAAATTATGAAGCCAAAATACCCAAAGTTGTACCGAACAAAAACACAGGGTTGAGCCCAGAACCAGCCGCTGTGCGCACAGCAGCAGATGCCACGGTCAAGACGAACAACAAACAACAAGGAGGAGAGCCAAGCTCAAGAGTGAGACACGACGCGATACGGGAGAGAGCTTCGGCCGCAGACATCGTCGTCCCCGAATGCTGGCTACGCACTCACGCCGGACAGCGATCCGCTGAGCCGGTGGCGGCCGCACGCGGGGGCGGGGCATGCACCGAATACCTGCATCTTTGAGCCGAGCAACGTGAGCGGCCCAGCGCCAAAGGCCGGAGCAGGTGTGCTCCGTTGCACCACGTGATCGCGAAATTCCGATGCAAATACATCGGTGGTCATCAGGTTGACACAGACTGGATGGACTACCTGATCCCTCCTGATATGTTGTGGCGATTCGCTGGCAACATCGTGGCGTTCAGATAAAAATTACAGCGGCGGTTGAACAGTTCTCCGGAGATGATGGCTTGCTTCCGCAGGTGCGCTACCACCTGCAGCGTTGACGGGATTCATGGCGACGGATACGGAGGAGGTGAAGGCCATTGACATCCATGGCGACACTGGCACGCAACGTTCAGAAGCGAGGCGTCAATCAATCAGTCAATCAGTCGGGCGCTACCGATGTGTGATTTGTCAGTCAGGTGAGCTCTGCGGGGCAGCAGCAGGAGACGTTGATGTGGCCTTGTCTGCGGAAACTCTGGCGCGCGCTGATCCAAAACTGACAGGACGAAGACGACGAGCCCGGGTCGTCGTTGTCCCTTGGGCAGACGCAACAGTCGGCACCGCCGTCGCCGGCAAGCGACAAGCGCGGGCATGTGCGCGCGATCTCAGGCGCACATGTGCACGCGATCTCGTGCCCACATGAGACACACGGTCGTCGCTCACCGCGATCGGAGACGGCCAAGGACCAGGGAAGTACAGCGCCCCAAATCCACATCCGTCTAATCTTTTCTTTGAACAGCGGGAAGGGGAATAAGATATGGGGGATCAGAGATCCCTGACGACGATGATGATTATAGAGAATCCAAAGAGGCACATGGCGGTAGCAGAATCGAGTGGGAGGAGAAAAACAATGGAGAATGTCGCGAAAGGAACATGCGTAGATTCTGATTCGAAGAGAGAATGGCGATAGTCCCGTGCCATGCCGATTTCGCTCCATTCCACAGCAATAGCGTTAACCGATCGAGGTTTGGCACGATCTGATATGACTGCTGTGTGCCCCTGTGCACGACGGTAGAAATAAAAAAAATACTGTGAGTTTTCTGAAATAGGATTTCGTCCCACTTTATAAATAAACCAACCACATCCTAGCATCGTACTTAGGAGGATATGCCTCAAAAGAAAAAGAAAAGAAAAGGACGCTAGGGCCGAGAGTGATGTTTTGGAACATGGGAGCATATGCTCCCACTATTTTGAAATTCATATTATACATATTTTGAATTTTAAATAAATTGAAACGAAAAATTTGCACGTACATCTTCACTTGCTGCACGCTCACAAAGTTGTTTCATAAAAAAAGGACTTGTCATGTGACGTCCGTAAAAAAGACAAAACTAAGTGCTAAAAAATAATGCTTTTACAAGATAAATTTTCTCTTTTTTACATAGACCACAAAAAATATTGATTTTTCGTGAAACTTGACGAATGCACATATATTATGTTGATGTACATGTAGAATTTTTTGTCAAAATTTTTTGACGACTCAAAATATAATTTTTGGTATAGGGAGCATACGCACCCGGGAGCCGAATTGAATTTCCGCGCTAGGGCCACAACACAAACATGGCCAAGTAAACTGTAAACAACAAGCTCAAGGTCAAGCGCAACACCCCAAGACTGGTGGGCGTGGATCAGCGTCTAGACGGTGCGGGAAGATGTTATGTCACCTCTTTAATCAAGATCCGTCCCAAAATACGAACTCGGAGCGAGGCAAGGCGACAATTGAGATTGTCCACGATGATCTGTTAATCCTCAGGAGGGTACCCCAGAAATACAACCTCATTTTTATTAAAGTTGATCCTAAGGTTAGACATCTCTTCAAAGAAAAGGAGAAGGAACTTTAGATTCTCTTAGCTTTCTCTAAAATATAATCGTTTTGTACCACGTTTTATATGCAGAAAATATGAAGGAGTAGCCGTGTAGGGGGCAGTTTAGAGAATCTCCACCATTCGAGCAGGGAGCACGGTCGAGCAACACGATTCAAACAAACATATGTGGATCGCCTTCTTATTTTTCCAAGGATCTTCCGTCCGCCGTGGAATCTTGTGGAGACGGATATTTTGAAACCGAGATTAAACTTAGTTGCAATTAAGTTACATAGTGTGCTCCACTGGAGAGCTTGGACCATCACGCCTTATATGATCTGCTCCACTCCATTTTATCCATTGGCTTCACTATAACTTGGCCATTCAATCTTGTGAACCAGTTGAGACCAAAATTGGATAAAGAGATACAAAAGGAGAGGGACCCCCGATATCCCTATAGAGCAAAAGAGTTGTCTGGTGATCCCTAGGTTGGCCGAACATTCATGTTAGCGTTCAGACTCATGTGCCTTACTGAACCAAGGGAGTTCCCTTGCTCCTCTTGTGGATGATTAGCCATCGGGAGGAGGAAGTTTTCTTCAGATTATTCATTCGAAAACTTGTTGTTTTATCTAAGCTACATAATTTCGAATTTGACTATGAAAACCGGTACACACACATACATAAGTGCATCCTCTATCCGTAGAATGTTTTTAGGATTTTAAGAGTACTAAAAATATGAATTTGGGGAAGTACAATAACTTGGGTTCATGAGTACCTATGAGCCACTATGTATTTTTGCATCCACCGCATATTCACACTCCCTCTCCCTTCACTTCAGTATGAATTCCTCTGGCATAGTTGTACAAGCCCTATGGAGTGATTGAGGACGCCCTCGTCGCCCTCACCACCGCCACCTGCAACCCTGCTCGACCCGATGAAAGTGATCATGGTAGAGTAACAAGCTCTTGAGACCAAGAAATACATCGGTCGGAGAGACAAGGCCAAGACATTGGTGGTGGAAGCCCAAGCCGCCACACCTACGAAAGAGATCGAGCTCATGCTAGGCCTTCAGGCGAAGGCCAACACCGACTCCCTAGACACCCAAGTTTTCTTCATGCCATGCTCAAGATCAAGATCTAGCAAGAGGCACTCACCGCTGCCATGGAATCCACTAGCGTTGGCGGCGATGCCTCTTCGATAAACTCGGTCTCGTCCACGTATTCACAGACGCCTCTTCAATCCCAGTCGCTAGCTCTATCGGCGGAGGTGACTAGAAGTGTCTAGCATGTCTTCATGCCATCCCTGCCTTGTGGCTCATGTTCCACGTCGCAAAAGATCTCGTCCATGTCGGACGACTCGGTGATGTCCGCCCTTGACCTCAACCACACTCATGTGGTCGGCGCCTCACTGCCAGAGCATAGCAAGAGACTGCAACTGCTCTCTACACCGCCAACATTCCCGCTTCGCGAACTATTCGTCCAAATGGTAGGCTTGTCGTTGTCCCACCCGTTTTGGTTGCAACCTCTAATTTCTGCGTCCATTCGCATGTCAAGTGACGTGTATAAGTAATTGTGTGTAGGCCTAGGCATACTACTATTAGGACAACGATTGCATCATGAACCACTTGATAATTGAGGGCGACCCTATGGACGCTGAACAAGAGACTCAACAAGATGAACTCTATATTGATGGAGAGTCATTATTTGCGGGTAAGCACAACCGACAAGCGGCAACAAAAAGAACAAAGGACTGGAGCATATACGGTCTAAGAGCACAAGTTGATTTGTGATGCTTGGATAAAAATTGGACAAGATCCAGTTTGCCATGTTGAATAAAAAGGAGGGGTATATCGGAGGAACGTCCATGAGCATAGGAAATTTTCACCCTTCAATATTGAGAGTTGTCAGGGTGGCCATTTATCCAAGCCTAGTGCAATAGATTTTGTGGTGCATAAGAACATGTTAAGGACCGTCTTGTGGGTGGCATTGACGTGGAAGACTTGGTAAGAGCTCGTGTAATCTAAATATGTGAATATACCTTTCATATATGACTACAAGTATAATGGATTTTGATCTATATGTCTTGGCGCTTCAAACTTTGGTTTGCTTCAACGAGCTCTTCGAAAACAAACCATTCACGTTAATCAATTGAAGAATATGAAAAACAAGCTATGCTCCGTACAAACTGGTATGTCTCAAATGGACAACTTTGGTTCCATCTTGTTGCCTCGTGTGAAGATGCCTTTATGCAAAGCGCCTGGTCCAATTTACTCTCTCTTTTACATACTACTTCCCACATGAGGTTTGGTGAAAGTCAACTTTGTAATCTTGAGCAACTATCCATAATAAAATATCGATATATACATAATTCAGTGTTAATGATATGAATGTGCATTGCATTACGGTACCGATGATATTATTTTTATTTCCTAAAAATAATAGATTTTCACGCAAAATTGTTCCAACGTGGAAAAGTTTAAATTTAACGAAACCTTATATACGAAATAAGGATTGTGCTTTCATAGACCCCTAAGACTAAAATATTCTTTTGAGTGACGGCCGAGATTAAACGATATTTGTTAATAACTAAGGGTAGGATGGATGAGATTAAATGATACCATAATACACTTTTAAGAGTTTACACTGTTTTGAGACTTGAGAATCTATGAAAGCACACGCCATTACAGATCGGATTGGATATAACAGGGAATCCAAAGAATAAAAGAACGTGCACATATCCAAGCGAGAAAGAAGTAGTAAACTACTAGGGCGAGTTTGGTCCCCCACATGCGTTGCGCCAAGTTGGGTCAATTGGTTCGCCACGGCCTTACGGGTAAGTGCAGCGCACAGTTCTCAAAACGGCCTATAAGGTTTGTAAGGGTATATTTCCCCTATGTGTGGTTTTGATAATTAGTGACAACCCCTATGGACTAATGTTTTCATTGAGTTTATATGAAGGAATATTCCATAGATACTACTTGTATTTCATATGTTGGATTCAAGTATGGATGCCATGAAGATTAAGATATACCTTGTGTATTGACATCAAGATCATCGATTTGAAGATATATATGTGATATGATCAAGAGGAAGAAATGAAAATGAAGTTCTTATATGGAACTCAATATTAGCCATGCTCTAGCTTATGTGATAAGCACTGAATGATCAAGATCTTGATTGCTTGATTCCAAGTGAAGAATTCAAGTTATGGCTCTAAGTTGGTGTCATGCAAACAAATAAAGAATTCTATATACACCTAAAGATAGTATGATAGAGCATGAGAAGATACAAGGTTGACCAATGCAAAGAGTGAAGAATAGATTCAAGTTTGGTCAACACATGAAGCATGAAGAATGTGCCATGAGAAGTCATATGGTATGGTAAGCCGTGTCAATTATGATTTATGAACTAACCCATCATATATGTTTCCTTGTGTTTCTATGTGGGTTAGGTATCTTTTCATGGGCATGCATCAAAAGTGAGATCTCATATAGCCCATGAGAGGATGACGTCAAGTGGTGATCGTCATTAAGGTTGAGTTGGACAAGTTCAAGATGAGCATCTCAAGAGGATCATATGCTTGAAGCTTGCCGTCCATTTGGTGATATTGGACATGTGAAGATGTGCATCAATGGAGCTTTCCCATCATGGTGTATGGGGAGCATTTGTGAGTCTTCACGAAGCAACAATGATGAAGTGAGGCATTCCGGCTTGAGTGGAGCTTGAAGAGTTATCATCAAGATCAAGAGGGATGTGATACGTCTCCGACGTATCGATAATTTCTTATGTTCCATGCCACATTATTGATGTTATCTACATGTTTTATGCACACTTTATGTCATATTCGTGCATTTTCTGGAACTAACCTATTAACAAGATGCCGAAGTGCCAGTTGCTGTTTTCTGCTGTTTTTGGTTTCAGAAATCCTAGTAAGGAAATATTCTCGGAATTGGACGAAATCAACGCCCAGGGTCATATTTTGCCACGAAGCTTCCAGAAGACCGAAGAGGAGACGAAGTGGGGCCACGAGGTGGCCACACCCTAGGACGGCGCGGCCCCCCCTTGGCCGCGCGGCCCTGTGGTGTGGGCCCCTCGTGCCGCCTCCTGACCTGCCCTTCCGCCTACTTAAAGCCTCCGTCGCGAAACCCCCAGTACCGAGAGCCACGATACGGAAAACCTTCCAGAGACGCCGCCGCCGCCGATCCCATCTCGGGGGATCCAGGAGATCGCCTCCGGCACCCTGCCGGAGAGGGGAATCATCTCCCGGAGGACTCTACGCCGCCATGGTCACCTCCGGAGTGATGAGTGAGTAGTCTACCCCTGGACTATGGGTCCATAGCAGTAGCTAGATGGTTGTCTTCTCCCCATTGTGCTTCATTGTTGGATCTTGTGAGCTGCCTAACATGATCAAGATCATCTATCTGTAATTCTATATGTTGCGTTTGTTGGGATCCGATGAATAGAGAATACTTGTTATGTTGATTATCAAAGTTATGTCTATGTGTTGTTTATGATCTTGCATGCTCTCCGTTACTAGTAGATGCTCTGGCCAAGTAGATGCTTGTAACTCCAAGAGGGAGTATTTATGCTCGATAGTGGGTTCATGCCTCCATTGATATCTCGGGAGACGATGTGAGAAAGTTCTAAGGTTGTGGATGTGCTGTTGCCACTAGGGATAAAACATTGGTGCTATGTTCAAGGATGTAGTTACTGATTACATTACGCGCAATACTTAATGCAATTGTCTGTTGTTAGCAACTTAATACTGGAGGGGGTTCGGATGATAACCTGAAGGTGGACTTTTTAGGCATAGATGCATGCTGGATAGCGGTCTATGTACTTTATCGTAATGCCCAATTAAATCTCACTATACTCATCATAATATGTATGTGCATGGTCATGCCCTCTTTATTTGTCAATTGCCCAACTGTAATTTGTTCACCCAACATGCTGTTTATCTTATGGGAGAGACACCTCTAGTGAACTGTGGACCCCGGTCCAATTCTCTATCTTGAAATACAATCATCGCAATCTTGTTCTACTGTTTTCTGCAAACAATCATCTTCCACACAATACGGTTAATCCTTTGTTACAGCAAGCCGGTGAGATTGACAACCTCACTGTTTCGTTGGGGCAAAGTACTTTGGTTGTGTTGTGCAGGTTCCACGTTGGCGCCGGAATCCCTGGTGTTGCGCCGCACTACATCCCGCCGCCATCAACCTTCAACGTGCTTCTTGGCTCCTCCTGGTTCGATAAACCTTGGTTTCTTTCTGAGGGAAAACTTGCTGCTGTGCGCATCATACCTTCCTCTTGGGGTTCCCAACGAACGTGTGAGTTACACGCCATCAAGCTCTTTTTCTGGCGTCGTTGCCGGGGAGATCAAGACACGCTGCAAGGGGAGTCTCCACATCCCAATCTCTTTACTTTGTTTTTGTCTTGCTTAGTTTTATTTACTACTTTGTTTGCTGCACTAAATCAAAATACAAAAAAATTAGTTGCTAGTTTTACTTTATTTGTTATCTTGTTTGCTATATCAAAAACACACAAAAATTAGTTACTTGCATTTACTTTATCTAGTTTGCTTTACTTACTGTTGCTAAAATGGCCAACCCTGAAAATACTAAGTTGTGTGACTTCACAACCACAAATAATAATGATTTCTTATGCACACCTATTGCTCCACCTGCTACTACAGCAGAATTCTTTGAAATTAAACCTGCTTTACTGAATCTTGTTATGCGAGAGCAATTTTCTGGTGTTAGTTCTGAAATGCAAAAGTATAAGGATGTAGATGGTGACATTATAAAATTAAAATTGTTCACTTTCTCATTAAGAGGAAGAGCTAAAGATTGGTTGCTATCTCTGCCTAAGAATAGTATTGATTCATGGACTAAATGCAAGGATGCTTTTATTGGTAGATATTATCCCCCTGCTAAAATTATATCTTTGAGAAGTAGCATAATGAATTTTAAACAATTAGATACTAAACATGTTGCACAAGCATGGGAAAGAATGAAATCTTTGGTTAAAAATTGCCCAACCCATGGACTGACTACTTGGATGATCATCCAAACCTTCTATGCAGGACTAAATTTTTCTTCGCGGAATTTATTGGATTCAGCTGCTGGAGGTACCTTTATGTCCATCACTCTTGGTAAAGCAACAAAGCTTCTTGATAATATGATGATCAACTACTCTGAATGGCACACGGAAAGAGCTCCACAAGGTAAGAAGGTAAATTCTGTCGAAGAAACCTCTTCCTTGAGTGATAAGATTGATGCTATTATGTCTATGCTTGTGAATGATAGGACTAATGTTGATCCTAATAATGTTCCGTTAGCTTCATTGGTTGCACAAGAAGAACATGTTGATGTAAACTTCATTAAAAATAATAATTTCAACAACAATGCTTACCGGAACAATTCTAGTAACAACTATAGGCCATATCCTTATAATAATGGCAACGGCTATGGTAATTCTTATGGGAATTCTTACAACAATAATAGGAATTCACCCCCTGGACTTGAAGCCATACTTAAAGAATTTATTAGTACACAAACTGCTTTTAATAAATCTGTTGAAGAAAAGCTTGGGAAAATTGATATACTTGCTTCTAAAGTCGATAGTCTTGCTGCTGATGTTGATCTTTTGAAATCGAAAGTTATGCCTAATGAAAATCATCATAATAAAATTGTTACTACAGCAAATGCCATCCAAGTTAGAATTAATGAGAATATAAGATTGATGGCTGAACTGCGTGCTAGGTGGGATAGAGAAGAAAATGAAAAACTAGCTAAAGAGAAGAATGTAGCTAAAGTTTGGACTATTACCACGACTAGTAATGCTAATGCTACACATGCCTACTATTAATAATAAAAGAATTGGTGTTAGCAATGTTTCCACTTCTAATGCAAAGCGCGAGAAACCGCTCAAATCGCTAAATCGCTGAAACCGCCTCGTGATAAAGCTGCTGAATTTTTTTCCAACATTGGGGATGATGATCCCATTGCTTTAGATTATAATGGTTTGAATTTTGATGATTGCCACATCTCTGAAGTTATAAAGTTCTTGCAAAAACTTGCTAAAAGTTCTAATGCTAGTGCTATAAATTTGACTTTCACGCAACATATTACAAATGCTCTCATAAAAGCTAGAGAAGAGAAACTAGAGCGCGAAGCCTCTATTCCTAGAAAGCTAGAGGATGGTTGGGAGCCCATCATTAAGATGAAGGTTAAAGATTTTGATTGTAATGCTTTATGTGATCTTGGTGCAAGTATTTCTGTTATGCCTAAGAAAATTTATAATATGCTTGACTTGCCACCGCTGAAAAATTGTTATTTGGATGTTAATCTTGCTGATCATTCTACAAAGAAACCTTTGGAGAAAGTTGATAATGTTCGCATTACCGTTAACAATAACCTTGTCCCCGTTGATTTTGTTGTCTTGGATATTGAATGCAATGCATCTTGTCCCATTATATTGGGAAGACCTTTTCTTCGAACTGTTGGTGCTATCATTGATATGAAGGAAGGTAATATAAAATATCAATTTCCTCTCAAAAAAGGTATGGAACACTTCCCTAGAAAGAGAATGAAGTTACCTTTTGATTCTATTATTAGAACAAATTATGATGTTGACACTTCGCCTCTTGATAATACTTGATACACACTTTATGCGCCTAGCTGAAAGGCGTTAAAGAAAAGCGCTTATGGGAGACAACCCATGTTTTTACTACAGTATTTTTGTTTTATATTTGAGTCTTGGAAGTTGTTTACTACTGTAGCACCCTCTCCTTATCTTAGTTTTGTGTTTTGTTGTGCCAAGTAAAGTCTTTGATAGTAAAGTTCATACTAGATTTGGATTACTGCGCAGTTTCAGATTTCTTTGCTGTCACGAATTTCGACCTGCCTCACTGTAGGTAGCTCAGAAAATTAAGCCAATTTACGTGCGTGATCCTCAGATATGTACGCAACTTTCATTCAATTTGGGCATTTTCATTTGAGCAAGTCTGGTGCCATTTTAAAATTCGTCTTTACGAACTGTTCTGTTTTGACAGATTCTGCCTTTTATTTCGCATTGCCTCTTTTGCTATGTTGGATGAATTTCTTTGATCCATTAATGTCCAGTAGCTTTATGCAATGTCCAGAAGTGTTAATAATGATTGTGTCACCTCTGAACATGTTAATTTTTATTGTCGCTAACCCTCTAATGAGTTGTTCTAAGTTTGGTGTGGAGGAAGTTTTCAAGGATCAAGAGAGGAGTATGATGCAACATGATCAAGGAGAGTGAAAGCTCTAAGCTTGGGGATGCCCCGGTGGTTCACCCCTGCATATTCTAAGAAGACTCAAGCGTCTAAGCTTGGGGATGCCCAAGGCATCCCCTTCTTCATCGACAACATTATCAGGTTCCTCCCCTGAAACTATATTTTTATTCCATCACATCTTATGTGCTTTGCTTGGAGCGTCGGTTTGTTTTTGTTTTTTGTTTTGTTTGAATAAAATGGATCCTAGCATTCACTTTGTGGGAGAGAGACACGCTCCGCTGTAGCATATGGACAAGTATGTCCTTAGTTTCTACTCATAGTATTCATGGCGAAGTTTCTTCTTCGTTAAATTGTTATATGGTTGGAATTGGAAAATGATACATGTAGTAATTTGCTATAATGTCTTGGGTAATGGGATACTTGGCAATTGTTGTGCTCATGTTTAAGCTCTTGCATCATATGCTTTGCACCCATTAATGAAGAAATACATAGAGCATGCTAAAATTTGGTTTGCATATTTGGTCTCTCTAAGGTCTAGATAATTTCTAGTATTGAGTTTGAACAACAAGGAAGACGGTGTAGAGTCTTATAATGTTTACAATATGTCTTTTATGTGAGTTTTGCTGCACCAGTTCATCCTTGTGTTTGTTTCAAATAAGCCTTGCTAGTCTAAACCTTGTATCGAGAGGGATTACCTCTCATGCATCCAGAATACTTGAGCCAACCACTATGCCATTTGTGTCCACCATACCTACCTACTACATGGTATTTTCCGCCATTCCAAAGTAAATTGCTTGAGTGCTACCTTTAAAATTCCATCATTCACCTTTGCAATATATAGCTCATGGGACAAATAGCTTAAAAACTATTGTGGTATTGAATATGTACTTATGCACTTTATCTCTTATTAAGTTGCTTGTTGTGCGATAACCATGATTCACTGGGGACGCCATCAACTATTCTTTGTTGAATTTCATGTGAGTTGCTATGCATGTTCGTCTTGTCTGAAGTAAGAGAGATCTACCACCTTATGGTTAATCATGCATATTGTTAGAGAAGAACATTGGGCCGCTAACTAAAGCCATGATCCATGGTGGAAGTTTCAGTTTTGGACATATATCCTCAATCTCATATGAGAAAATTATTAATTGTTGTTACATGCTTATGCATAAAAGAGGAGTCCATTATCTGTTGTCTATGTTGTCCCGGTATGGATGTCTAAGTTGAGAATAATCAATAGCGAGAAATCCAATGCGAGCTTTCTCCTTAGACCTTTGTACAAGCGGCATAGAGGTACCCCTTTGTGACACTTGGTCAAAACATGTGCATTGCGATGATCCGGTAGTCCAAGCTAATTAGGACAAGGTGCGGGCACTATTAGTATACTATGCATGAGGCTTGCAACTTGTAAGATATAATTTACATGATACATATGCTTTATTACTACCGTTGACAAAATTGTTTCATGTTTTCAAAATCAAAGCTCTAGCACAAATATAGCAATCGATGCTTTTCCTCTATGGAGGACAATTCTTTTACTTTCATTGTTGAGTCAGTTCACCTATTTCTCTCCACCTCAAGAAGCAAACACTTGTGTGAACTGTGCATTGATTCCTACATACTTGCTTATTGCACTTATTATATTACTCTATGTTGACAATTATCCATGAGATATACATGTTACAAGTTGAAAGCAACCGCTGAAACTTAATCTTCCTTTGTGTTGCTTCAATACCTTTACTTTGAATTATTGCTTTATGAGTTAACTCTTATGCAAGACTTATTGATGCTTGTCTTGAAGTGCTATTCATGAAAAGTCTTTGCTTTATGATTCACTTGTTTACTCATGTCATATACATTGTTTTGATCGCTGCATTCACTACATATGCTTTACAAATAGTATGATCAAGGTTATGATGGCATGTCACTCCAGAAATTATCTGTGTTATCGTTTTACCTACTCGGGACGAGCAGAACTAAGCTTGGGGATGCTGATACGTCTCCGACGTATCGATAATTTCTTATGTTCCATGCCACATTATTGATGTTATCTACATGTTTTATGCACACTTTATGTCATATTCGTGCATTTTACGGAACTAACCTATTAACAAGATGCCGAAGTGCCGATTCTTTGTTTTACGCTGTTTTTGGTTTCAGAAATCCTAGTAACGAAATATTCTCGGAATTGGACGAAATCAACGCCCAGGTCCTATTTTGCCACGAAGCTTCCAGAAGACCGAAGAGGAGACGAAGAGGGGCCACGAGGTGGCCACACCCTAGGGCGGCGCGGCCCCCCCATGGCCGCGCCGCCCTCTGGTGGGGCGCCCTCGTGCCGCCTCCTGACCTGCCCTTCCGCCTACTTAAAGCCTCCGTCGCGAAACCCCCAGTACCGAGAGCCACGATACGGAAAACCTTCCAGAGACGCCGCCGCCGCCGATCCCATCTCGGGGGATCCAGGAGATCGCCTCCGGCACCCTGCCGGAGAGGGGAATCATCTCCCGGAGGACTCTACGCCGCCATGGTCGCCTCCGGAGTGATGAGTGAGTAGTCTACCCCTGGACTATGGGTCCATAGCAGTAGCTAGATGGTTGTCTTCTCCCCATTGTGCTTCATTGTTGGATCTTGTGAGCTGCCTAACATGATCAAGATCATCTATCTGTAATTCTATATGTTGCGTTTGTTGGGATCCGATGAATAGAGAATACTTGTTATGTTGATTATCAAAGTTATGTCTATGTGTTGTTTATGATCTTGCATGCTCTCCGTTACTAGTAGATGCTCTGGCCAAGTAGATGCTTGTAACTCCAAGAGGGAGTATTTATGCTCGATAGTGGGTTCATGCCTCCATTGATATCTGGGACAGTGACAAAAAGTTCTAAGGTTGTGGATGTGTTGTTGCCACTAGGGATAAAACATTGGTGCTATGTTCAAGGATGTAGTTACTGATTACATTACGCGCAAAACTTAATGCAATTGTCTGTTGTTAGCAACTTAATACTGGAGGGGGTTCGGATGATAACCTGAAGGTGGACTTTTTAGGCATAGATGCATGCTGGATAGCGGTCTATGTACTTTGTCATAATGCCCAATTAAATCTCACTATACTCATCATAATATGTATGTGCATGGTCATGCCCTCTTTATTTGTCAATTGCCCAACTGTAATTTGTTCACCCAACATGCTGTTTATCTTATGGGAGAGACACCTCTAGTGAACTGTGGACCCCGGTCCAATTCTCTATTCTGAAATACAATCTACTGCAATCTTTGTTCTCTTGTTTTCTGCAAACAATCATCTTCCACACAATACGGTTAATCCTTTGTTACAGCAAGCCGGTGAGATTGACAACCTCACTGTTTCGTTGGGGCAAAGTACTTTGGTTGTGTTGTGCAGGTTCCACGTTGGCGCCGGAATCCCTGGTGTTGCGCTGCACTACATCCCGCCGCCATCAACCTTCAACGTGCTTCTTGGCTCCTCCTGGTTCGATAAACCTTGGTTTCTTTCTGAGGGAAAACTTGCTGCTGTGCGCATCATACCTTCCTCTTGGGGTTCCCAACGAACGTGTGAGTTACACGCCATCAGGATGCAAAAGGCAAAGGTATGGCATTGCTAGGTTTTCCTTTTACCGGTCTAAAGATGGTTATTGGGAGACCAAATTATAGGATAGATAGCCGCACTATCAAGAGGGGCTTTCGGTTGGGAAACTTGATCACATCGACTTAGGGAGCTCAACCCTTTGCATACTTTGCATATCCCTATTACTTATTGGTGTTTCTCTGTGTGAGGTTTTTGAGCTTGTTGCTAGCTTTACAAAAAGCCCAAGTTCATCGAAAACGGAATCCGCATGAATCTTCTATTGCGTTTTCGAGTTTGGACGTCTTCACCGTTTTTTGACGGTGGGAGACTCCCTCTCTAGAATCATCTAAAAATATCCTATGAGGAGTCTCCATATTTCCAACAAAATATCGTTATCTTTTCAACAAAATTGGTTTCATGTCAATCGGAGTTTGGGAGTATTTTCTATTTTCAAGAAAAAGAAAAAGATCTCAGGAGTCCTGCAGTCCGGCCCAGCGCCCGGCACCACCGGGCCTGCCGTCAGCCCGCCCGGTGGACTGCTGGGCTCGTGCACACCGGGCCTGTTTCAGGGATCTCCCGACCCATGTCCGGCACCACGCCTGGTGGCCGCCGGACCGACCGGCTCAACGCCCGGTCGACCGGCCCTCCCGCCGGATGGGCCCTTTTGGCTGTTGCGTGGCCCGTCTGCCTCAGTCCGGCTTGTCAGCCGACGCTGCCGGCCTGTGCGCCGGCCCGTCCGGCGCCCAGCCCGGTGGACCGACCGGCTGGGTCGTTTTTCTGCCCGTTATTTTCCCCAGCGGTTATATTTTCCTTTGGGCTATAAACATGCCTTCTTCCACCTTGGGCTGGGTAAGTGACAAGGTATCGGCTTGTCAATGCCTACAAGTTGTAGACTAGGGTTTTGTTGGAAGTAGAGGGCAAGTAGATCTCGAGGGTTTCAGCCGGAAAAGTACTCGACTTCTTATGAAAACTAGGGTTGCGTGGACAATGATTCGATCCTCTCTTTGTCCCTCGACTCCCCCATATATAGGAGGTGGAGCTGAGGGTTTCGTATACACAAGTTTACAGATTCCGAGAGACTCTCAGAGTCCAACCCGTAAAGTTACAAATCTCTTTATTCCTAATACAACTCTATCTTTCCTTAACAACTAATTGGGCTTCCGATCTTCATATTCTTCGACTCCATGGGCCTTCAGTAAACCCCGGGTACTATCTTCGGCAGGCCCATTGGGGATGCCTATGTCAGTAGCCCCCGAGATTTTGCTTGAATCGGAGAATCAGGGAAAATCTCCAACTTAACAATTATCATATAACTTCTTCGAGTTAACACATATCTTTAATAGAACAAATATATATTGTACAGGGATAATGGTAATTGGGGCTAGTTCATATGACGGATCAGGTACTAGTTAACTGCTCTTGTGGAAATCCGCAAAAACCTACTTCAAGGTCACGTCCCTGGACATGATCTCGGGATACTGGCGTAACTCGACATGTGCTGCTTAAGGTCTTACCAGATGCCGAGTTCCAGTCATGTTTTTATCGGGTACCTAACGCGTCCGTTAGGATTTTTCTTCATATCTGTTGATACGGAAAAAATTAGCAAACCGCCGTCAGAGACTGTGCCACGCCGCACAGGACGGATCCGGGACTTACCTTCGCAAAGTTTTGCGGCATTCAGAGATTATTCGCGAGTGAGGCACTCTGAGAATATATTGTCGAGTACCTTTTTCGGCTGATGGAATAGAACATTTATTCGAGTCAATCGGATGACTTGTATATTTTTATCTTGTCCTCCCGATGGGAGTATATGAAGAGTTATTTGTATAACTCAAAACATACTCATCATGCTGTTTCTAAATCATCGGGCACGCGAACAGCGTTCCCGATGGGAGTAGCCCCCGAGGCTACAGCCAAGTGCTTGAACTTGGTTGTAGGCTCACCATTTTAACGCCTTTTAGTGCTATATTGTCACCTTTCTGCTATTTTTCTTGGGTGCGCGACCAGCGCTCCCGATGGGAGTATCCCCCGAGCATATGGACAAATGCTTGCATTTGATCATAGGCTCTCGCCTATTCTTTCTTGCCATACCCGAGGTTTTCCTTCTTTCTAAAGTAGCCCCTGAGCATTTGATCAGAAACTTGTATTTGATCAAAAGCTCTCGAGATTGTCATTACTTCATCATTATCATCAGTCTTCATAACACCGCAACCGAAATTTCTCTTTGCTAAAGTGACATCAGTGCTGACGACAGCCACAACCGCGGTATCGGGAAAACGCGAGTTCCGTCTTGTCGCTGACCCGTGGACCCAAAGTCTGCAGCACGTTGACACGTTGCGCAAGTGGGGGACACATGTACTCCGCTTTTTCTGGCACGCGCGCTGTAGCGCCTGTCAGTTCCTTCACAGTGAAAATACATTCTTACCCCTTGAGCCACGTGTAAAGAATCCAACCCATTCTCATATCATCCGACGGTGCGTCGATTCGCAGATTGACTATAAAAGACCTTCTTCTTCCTCCGTTCTCCCCTTCGCTGCGCCGCATCTCTGCTTCTCTCTCTCTCCAAAATCCCCATGGCCAAATCAGCTCCTACGCCCGTGCTTACTGCCCTACCGCAGTCAATCCCACTAGATGCCGCCACGGTCAAGGCTCACCAAGCACACCTCCCCCATGGTGACAGAAAACCTGCAGTCCTCCGAGTGGGAGAGATCTAGGATCTCGAATCAAGATGTGAACCTGCTCAAGAAGCTCGGGTTCACGAAGCAGGAGAAGACACTGATCTTCCCCGGTGAGGAGAGCTACCCCACGCCGCGCATTGGATACCGGGTAACTTTTGTCGACCACCTCATCCGCGGCCTAGCTACTCCAATCCACGAATTTCTTCGTGGATTGCTCTTTGTTTATGGTCTGCAACTCCATCATCTCACCCCCAATTCCATCCTTCAAATCTCCATCTTCATCACCCTATGTGAATGCTTTCTCGGGACCCCTCCCAACTGGGGCCTGTGGAAACGCATATTTCTTGTCCACCGCAACAGCTCCCACACCACCGCCTATAATGTAGGTGGTGTAGTTATATGCGTCCGCCCAGATGTCGAATATTTCGATGTCAAGTTCCCTGACTCTGTTCAAGGGTGGCGCAAAAGATGGCTTTATGTCCAAGAAGCGCACAATGACGCGCAGGAGTACAATGTCGCTCCTTTTGATGGTGGCGAAAAAATCATTCGTCGTCGTTCGTGGGACGCGGAAGCTTCCGATGAAGAGAAAACGTCGACAGATGCACTGATGAAGTGCATCCACGAACTTCAGAATACCCGCGGCAAATAGGTGTTGGGTATTCAGATAACTGCGTACTTCCTTAGGATTAGGGTGCAGCCTCTTCAGGCTCGCAAGAACCCTCTCTGGATGTATGCTGGCGCGAAAGACGTGGATCGCTTCTCCAAGGATCTGTCGGTAAAAGACTTGGAGAGGCTTGTCCGGAAGATTTCGTCGCTGAGCAAGAAGGACACCATTCCATCATCTTGCCGCGTCGAGGCTTCCGAGTCTTTGCGTTCTCTCCCTTCAGCTGCTTCCCCGAAGAATAAGAGGAAAAGGGAGGATCTCGAAGATTCCGGCACCTCCAAAGCGGGAAAATCTCCTGTCGAGGAGACTTCTCCCGAAAAAGAGGGGAAAGCCTTCAACCCTTATGACGATGCTCTTGTTAGCTCGTAAGTTCACATTGCCTTTTGTATTTTTTGCTATATTGTTTTTTCTGTGTATTCTCATACTATCTTTTAATGCATAGTGGCGACGAAGAAGAGGACCCCATTGTTAATGTGACTGCTCACACGGGCACATCACATACCTTGGTGCTTTCCGAGACTCGCCCTGCTACCGAAGAAACCTCGCCTCCTCAACGGGATATAGGGAACTTGACTCCTCCCAGCAGCCCCCGTGCCCCTTCGCTGAAGAAGGCGAGGGTTGAACCTGTCAAAGGATCAAACCTTCTGCCCGGGAGTTCGTCAACTTCCACTTTGGATGATGTAAGTGGCCTTACCACCTATTTTTACTGCTGTCGAACTTTCCTTCTTCAGGCTTTCTTATCCCTTTTTGTTTTCTCAGCCTCTGATGCAACAATTTATTCGTCTTGGTACTCAATTTGTTGGGTACCGTGACCATGCGAATAGTTTGAAAGGTACTTCTCTTATCTCTTCCTTGTCGAACAATTTTTTCTTTGCTACTTTGTTTTAACTTTTGTCGCTATCTTTTGCCAGAGGCTCTCACCAAAGCTAATAAGCGCGCCGATGATCTTGCTCTCGAGCTAGCAAAGAGCGAAAAAGCTCGTGAGAAAGCTGAGCTAGACGCTGCCTCAGTTGAGAGTCTTCGAAAGAGACTCCATGATGCTGAAAACACCCTGAGTGATCGCACAGCCCAACAGCTCGCTCGTGAAGCTGACATCGCCGCTCGCTTGGAGTCGCAGAACCGACGCTTTGTCAGTAAGTACCAGTCACTTTCCTCGAGTTGTCTCTAGCATTCTTTTTTGCGTATGCTTATTAATAATCTGGAATTTGCTTCAGTAGGGAAAACGAGCCAGGAATATGAGCTTGAAAAGCCGGAAGATGACCATCTCCTCGACGCCCTTTCTCTCCTCGAAATTTATGGGGATGAAGTGCGCCAGAGCATCTCTGATGCCAAGGCGGCATTTTCGCGGCTCTTCCCCTACTTCTTCCCGAAGACAGATGAGCCCAACACCTTTGCTGCGCTTACCAAGCGCTTCATTCCGAAGGAAGATCTTGGGTTAGCTCTTCGGCAAGAAAACCTGAAGATTGGCGTTGAAGGCACCATCGCTTTGGTTGCCGAGAGCCAACAGCACGTCGACTGGACGAAAGTTGATGATGTGAAGAGTATGGAGACGAAAAGGTGGCAATCTGTGATTAAGGCCGCCAAGCCGAACTCGAAGAAAATCCTCTCCTTCCTCGGATACAAACCAACTCCTTCCCCTAGTGCTTCAAAGCCGGGTCAAGTAGACCATCTTGTCCCTGATTTATTTTTTTCTTCCTCTTTTGTTAGTGTCGCCGTAGCAACTGTTGCGACAATCTATCATTGGTTCACTAGGAACCCTCTATTTTGTAACGCGCGTGTAAATATTCGTCATGAATCAATGAAGTGCTATCTTGCCAAGTTATTGATGTCGATATTTTCTTTCCAGTTGGTTTTTGACAACTATACCGCGGCTCCTCGTTCCTCAGATGCCTTGCCCGCTTCTCCCTTTGCGAAGAAAACTTTTGCTGATAATCTCAACGAAGATTCTTCGAGTGCTGAACCTGATCAGAACTTGAACGAACTTCGACAGCAACTTCAGGCGATGAAAAAACAAGTACTTATAGTAATGGAGCAGTCCCGAAAGTCATCCGAGAAAGAGAAACAAGCACTCCATCAAGCCCAGGAAGCTTTGGCTCTCAAGGAGACCGCAATCGCCGAAGCTGCCCAAGCTGCTACTCGAGAGAACTACATGCTCAAGCTAATGACTGACGCAAGCCTAGATATGGCGGGTACGCTTCTTGTCCTCGAGGTTCTGCCAACCTATTTGCTTCTTGTCTCTTATCCATGCGTTTCGGTTGAATAGGCTCTTTTTTGGATACTGCTGCCGAAGATCAACGTGTGGAGGCGAGATCCACTCATCTTATAAGGCTTACCCAGGAACATGGTTCCAGTTTTTGGGCGACGCCAGATCGTACCCGAGGAATCGTTAGATTTCAAGATCGCGCAGGCCAAGTTCGTGACTTCCTTGATTTCTGTGCGAGGACATTGGCTCTGGTTTACAACACCATGTTTCCTCGAAACTCCCAACCGAAGACTCTTCCTGATTTGATGAACAAGTTCCGGGATGCTCCTCGGATCCATGAATTTGTGAGAGCCCAATTAACTGCAGGAGCCCGATTTGCTATGATCATGCTGCAGGTCGTCTATCCAAAATTGGATATGACTAAGATCATTGAATTATGCCATGCTAAACTGAAAAGGCGAAGGAGGAATATTGAAAAGATCAACGAGATTGTCACGCCTGTAGCCGAAGAAATGATGTATGATTTGCTTTGAATGGATGCTGAGTTCTTCGTGAAGGGCAACTATGCTGAACATATGAGTGCTTCTGCTGATGATGAAAGAATTAACATAGATGGCCTGCTGGGTCACGAGTAGTTATGTTTTACTGTCGAAAATTTCTTGTAAAAAAGGGCCATGTGTATTGTAAATGCTATCTTGTAAGACATTTTGTATTTATTTTTTCCCTTTAGCCCCCGAGCGTTTGTCGGCGACTATATTCTTTTTATTGGTTTGCGAGGTTTTTTAGACCAAGGCAAAATATCTTTGAAATCTATGTATTGTAAACTTGAGTATATATATTGTACTTTGCGGGTTGCAAGCCCCCGAGCCTGTCGAAGAAAGAGATGTATATCACCAATATCTTTATTATATTGCAGCACCGCGAGTCCGCCTCATTAAAAACCTTCCAGCCCCACTCGGTGCCCTGAAAGGAAAAGAGTGCGTCTGAAAACTCGCGGGCGTTTCAGTACATTGTATGTTTACATAGAGGACTATATTTCGACTTAAGCGTAAAAACGCCTAAGCTGCGCCACGTTCCAAGGATTTGATTCTTCAATCCATGTCTTCTTGTCCTTTAGTCTGTATGCTCCTCCTTCAATTACTTCTATGACAATGTACGGGCCTATCCACGGCGACTCGAGTTTTTCATGGCTGTTTTGCGTAAGCCGAAGAACTAGGTCGCCCACCTGGAAAGACCGTGGTCGCAATCGTCGACTGTGGTAGTTTTTCAGATCTTGCTGGTATTTGGTGACCCTTGACAATACCTCATCCCGAGCTTCGTTGAGTGCATCGACATCAACCTCCAGTGCCCTTCTCGAAGTTTCCTCATCGAATTCCGCTACTCTCGGGGAGTTGTGTTCTATTTCTATTGGCAACACTGCCTCAGCTCCGTGGACCAGAAAAAAACGGAGTTTCTTGTGTCGCTGTATTTGGTGTTGTTCGTATACTCCATAACACGCTTGGCAGCTCCTCTGGCCAGGTGTGTCGAGCTTTTTCCAATGGTGTCAGCAGGCACTTCTTGATGCCATTGCAGATAATGCCGTTTGCTTTCTCGACTTGACCATTGGTTTGCGGGTGTGCCACCGAGGCAAACTGTAGTTTGATGCCTACCTCTGCACAGTACGCCTTGAACTCCTTGGATGTGAAGTTGTTGCCGTTGTCTGTGACTATGCTATGAGGAACTCCGAACCGAAAAACGATACTCTTGATGAATTTGATTGTCGACGTTGCATCTGGTGAATTTATCGGCTTCGCCTCGATCCACTTCGTGAACTTGTCGACAGCTACGAGCATGTACTCGTATCCTCCTGGCCATGCTTTATGTAACTTTCCCACCATATCAAGAACCCATTGAGAAAAAGGGCCATGACAATGGTATTGGCATCAACTCTGCTGCCGGAGAATGTGGTTTCGCGGCAAACCTTTGACATGCGTCACAGGTACGCACTATGTCCTTTGCATCTTCGATTGCTATTAGCCAGTAAAATCCTGCCCTGAAAACCTTGGCTGCTATAGCTCGACTACTCGCGTGGTGTCCACACACACCTTCGTGTACATCCTTTAACAGCAATCGACCTTCCTCGGGTGTGACACACCGCTGCAACACTCCCGATATACTCTTCTTGTAAAGCTCGCCCTTAACCACAGTGAAGGCTTTGGATCGTCGAATAATTCACCTTGCTTCTACTGGATCTTCGGGTATTTCCTTTCTTGAGATATATGCAATATAAGTTTGCATCCAAGGGATTTGTACTACCATCACCTCATGTGACTCTTCTTCATCTCCCGATATATTTGCATATATTGCTGCTGGGGCCCCCGAGCCTTTCTCGACTTTTTCCTTTTTCTTTGGCTGTTTTTTTCGCCTTGGTCGACCTTTCACTTATCTCCTCCCAAAATACTCCCGGTTGTATTGCTAAACACTGCGACCCAATGTTTGCCAGAACGCCGGCTTCATCATTGCTGAGTCTGCTGATATGATTTACTTTGCACCCCTCGAAAAGCTTCTCAAGTTCGTTGTACACCTCCTTGTATGCTATCATACTATCGTTGACTGCATCGCATTGATTCATCACCTGTTGAGCCACTAATTGGGAGTCGCCGAAATTTTTTAATCGGGTCGCACCACAAGCTTTCGCCATCTTCATCCCATGTATCAATGCTTCGTACTCTGCCTCGTTGTTGGAGGCATTAGGGAACGTCATCCGCAGTACATACTTCAACTTGTCTCCTTGGGGTGAAACTAGTATCACGCCTGCTCCAGCTCCTTCTAACCTTTTGGACCCGTCGAAATTCATAGTCCAAGTTCTCGACAAATCAGGGGGTCCCGTATTTTGCAGCTCCATCCACTCTGCGACGAAGTCTGGCAATATCTGCGACTTTATTGCTTTTCTTTTTTCATATGTGATGTCCCGAGGGGAAAGCTCTATTCCCCAAAGGGAGACACGACCCGTAGCTTCCGGGTTATTCAGTATATTGGACAAAGGTTCTTCATTGACCACTATTATCGGATGTGCCGAGAAATAGTGTTGCAACTTTCTTGCTGTTGTAAATACTCCGTACGCCAGCTTCTGATAATGCGGTTATCGCTATTTTGAAGGAGATAAAACTTCACTAATGAAGTATACCGACCTCTGTACTCCATGGAGTTTCCCTTCTTCTTCGCGCTCCACCACAAGTACTGTGCTGACCACCTGAGGTGTGGCCACGATGTATAGCAGAAGAGGTTCTTTTTCCTTTGGTGCCACCAATATTGGTGGTGTCGAGATTGTGCGCTTGAGATCCTCGAAAGCTCTATATGCTTCTTCATTCCACTCGAACTTTTCTCCCTGCTTAATCAAGACGTAAAATGGTAACGCCCTTTCTCCTAGTCTGGCGACGAATCTGCTTAAAGCTGCGACTCGTCCAGTTAACTGTTGTATCTTGATACATCCATTTTGCATCACCATTTTATATCATAATTTACTGTTATTCATTGATATATTTCATATTTAGAGATGATACTTATGTTATTTCATCTATTTTGCATGTTTCATGATTATTGGAGAATCATTCACCGGAATCAGGATTCTGCTGGAAAAAGCACCATCAGAATGCAATATTTCTGGAGATCAACAATTGACGGAAATTACACCGAAGATCTTATTTTTCCCGAAGACGAAGCCAGCCAAAAGGAGGGACCGAGGAGGGCCGCCATGGGCCCCCCATAGGCCGGCGCGGGCCCTGGGCTGGCCGCGCCGCCTTGTGGGGAGGGGGCCCATAGCCCCCTTCGGCCGCCTCTCCTTCGCGTACTTCTTCGCCCCGAAAACCTAAGCTCCAGGGGAATAATCGCGAGGAGACACAGCCGCCTCTGCGGGACGGAAAACACCAGAGAGAAAAGAGCTCTCCGACGGGCAGAAATCCACCGGGGAAATTCCCTCCCGGAGGGGGAAATCGACGCCATCGTCATCGTCATCGAGCTGGACTTCATTGGGATCATCATCACCATCATCTCCACCAGCGACACTGCCATCTCCACCGCTGCACCTCGTCACCGCTATAACATCTAGGGTTGAATCTTGATTGTTTGATAGGGCAAACTCTCCCGGTATTGATTACTCCTTGTTATTGATGCTATTGAGTGAAACCATTGAACCAAGGTTTATGTTCATATTGTTATTCATCATCATATCACCTCTGATCATGTTCCATATGATGTCTCGTGAGTAGTTCGTTTAGTTCTTGAGGACATGGGTGAAGTCTAAATGTTAGTAGTGAACTATGTTGATTGATATTCAATGTTATGATATTTAAGTTGTGGTGTTATTCTTCTAGTGGTGTCATGTGAACGTCGACTACATGACACTTCACCTTTATGGGCCTAGGGGAATACATCTTGTAATCGTTTGCTAATTGTGGGGTTGCCGGAGTGACAATCACAGACCCCGTTGGTATATCGATGCAGGAGGGATAGCAGGATCTCAGAGTTTAAGGCTGTGGTTAGATTTATCTTAATTACTTTCTTGTATTTGCGGATGCTTGCAAGGGGTATAATCACAAGTATGTATTAGTCCTAGGAAGGGCGGTGCATTAGCATAGGTTCACCCACACAACACTTATCAAAACAATGAAGATTAATCAGCTATATGAAGCGAAAGCACTAGACTAAATTCCCGTGTGTCCTCAAGAACGTTTGGTCATTATAAGTAAACAAACCGGCTTGTCCTTTGTGCTAAAAAGGATTGGGCCACTTGCTGCAACTATTACTCTCACATTTTATTTACTTGTATTTTATTTATCTGCTATATCAAAACCCCCTGAATACTTGTCTGTGAGCATTTATAGTGAATCCTTCATCGAAACTGCTTGTCAACACCTTCTGCTCCTCGTTGGGTTCGACACTCTTATTTATCGAAAGTACTACGATACACCCCCTATACTTGTGGGTCATCAAGACTATTTTCTGGCGCCGTTGCCGGGGAGTGAAGTGCTATTGGTAAGTGGAATTGGTAAGGGAAACCTTTACTGTACGTGCTGATTTTATTTCTGCCTGCTGCTATAATTTATTATGGAGAGATCTTCTCTTGAATTCCTATTTGGAAAATCTACTACTACTGCAAAGGTAGTGGATGAGGCGCCAGGTGAGAAAGAGGTTCCATACAAAATACCTATGAAAATTATTGAACGTGTTGTGGATAACCGCTATGAAGGGGATGGAACAGTCCATCCTGGAGATCATTTACTGTTTTTACATGAATTATGCGGGTTATTCAAGTGTGCAGGTATTGCTATGGATGAAGTTAGGAAGAAACTATTCTCTATATCGCTGTCTTGTAAAGCGGCGCATTGGTATAAATTGCTGAAGAATGGTGATTCTCTTGGTTTGGAAGGATATTGTGCCTCTATTTTATTCTAAATTCTATCCTCCAAGTGAAATTCACAAAGATCGGAACCGCATATATAATTTCTGGCCTCATGATGGAGAGAGTATTGCCCAAGCATGGGGGAGATTGAAGTCTTTAATGCTCAAATGCCCCATTCATGAGCTTCCTGATAATATTATCATTGATAATTTCTATGCAAGACTTTCTTTTCAAGATAAAACCTTGCTGGATACTACTTGTTCTGGATCATTTACACGCAACAAAGAAGAGTTTAAATGGGACCTTCTTGATCGGATCCAAGAGAATACTGAAGGATGGGAGAACGACAAAGGTAGAGAGTCAGGTATAAATTATGATTATGAATGCATTGAAACTTTTATGGATACTGATAAATTTCGTAATATGAGTGCTGCTTATGGTCTTGACTCTCAAGTTGTTGAAATTTTTTATAAAGCTTTTGCCTCTCATTTTGAATTGCCTAGGAAGAATTTTGATAAGTATCATGAACCGTACAAAGATAAAACTGATTCATCTATAAATAAATGTGCTGTAATTGAAACTGTTGATCATATTCTTCCTGAAGCTTATATTGAAAAAACTCCTTTCCCTGTTAAAATGAAAGAGTATTCTGTTATAACTAGTGCGGTTCATAAAAGTGCAAAGAAATCGATAGAACCTGAAGAACAAATAAAGGTTGAATCTGCTATTGCAATAGTTAAGGATCTTGTTACTGAAAATGTAGAAGATGGTCATATTATTTTCTGTGAAGATGCTTCTAATATTGTTTCGCATCCTAATAAGTCTAGGAAAGCCAGTGCTCCTATGCTCTCTGTTAGAATTGGTGATCATTGTTATTATGGTTTATGCGACATTGGGGCTAGTATTAGTGCCATACCTTATGAGCTTTATACGGAAATCATGCATGAAATTGGTTCTTGTGAACTTGAAGATATTGATGTGGTTATTCGGCTAGCTAATAGAGAAACTATCTCTCCTATTGGTATCGTTCGAGATGTGGAAGTTCTATGTGGTAAGATTAAATATCCTGCTGACTTTTTGGTACTTGGTTCTGCTGCTAGTAAGTCTTGTCCTATTATTTTTGGTAGACCTTTTCTAAATACTTGTGGAGCTGTTATAGATTGCAAGAAGGAAAAAATTGTGACTAAATTTGCTGGTGAATCTTATGAGTTTAATTTCTCTAAATTTGCCAAAACTCCTTATAAAGCTGATTTGCCTAATAATGATTTTAGAGTTGAACAGTGTGCATCTATTGCTCTTGCTCCTAATAATCCTTTGCAGCAACATTTGGAGGATTGTGAGAGTGAAGCCTTTAGGGAAGAAAGGAATGAGCTTGATGAAATTTTCCTTCGTCAACCTATTCTTAAACATGACTTGCCGGTTGAAGATTTAGATACAACACCACCACCAAAGGAAGATCCTGTTTTTGATTTGAAACCACTACCTGATAATCTTAAGTATGCTCATATTGATGATAAGAAAATATATCCTGTTATTATTAGTTCTAAGCTTTCAGAATTTGAAGAAGAAAGGTTATTGGAAATATTGAAGAAACACCGAGGAGCTATTGGCTATACTCTTGAGGACTTGAAGGGGATTTCTCCCACTATTTGCCAACATGCTATCAACATGGAAGATGATGCAAAGCCTGTTGTTGAACATCAGCGTCGTCTAATTCCTAAGATGAAGGATGTGGTAAGGAATGAGGTATTAAAACTTCTTGAAGCAGGTATTATATATCCTATTGCTGATAGTAGATGGGTTAGTCCTGTGCATTGTGTTCCTAAGAAAGGAGGAATGACTGTTGTGCCTAATGATAATGATGAGCTCATCCCTCAAAGAGTAGTTGTAGGGTATAGAATGTGCATTGATTATCGAAAAGTTAATAAGGTTACTAAGAAAGATCATTACCCTTTACCCTTTATTGATCAAATGTTAGAAAGGTTGTCTAAAAATACTCATTTTTGCTTTCTTGATGGTTATTCTGGGTTCTCACAAATTGCTGTTAAAACTAAAGATCAAGAGAAAACCACTTTCACTTGTCCCTATGGAACTTATGCTTATAGACGTATGCCTTTTGGTTTATGTAATGCTCCTGCTACTTTTCAAAGATGCATGTCTGCTATTTTTCATGGCTTTTGTGAGAATATTTTAGAGGTATTCATGGATGATTTTTCTGTCTATGGGAATTCTTTTGATAATTGCTTGCGAAATCTTGATAAAGTTTTGCAGATATGTGAAGAAACTAACCTTGTTCTTAATTGGGAGAAATGCCACTTTATGGTTAATGAAGGAATTGTATTGGGACATAAAATTTCCGAGAGAGGTATTGAAGTTGATAGAGCTAAAGTTGAAGCAATTGAGAAGATGCCCTATCCGAGGACATCACGCCGGAGATAGAACTGCGCAAAAAGTTCTACAATACCTCTCTCAGAAATTTTATGTCCCAATACAATTCCTTCATTAACCATAAAGTGGCATTTCTCCCAATTAAGAACAAGGTTAGTTTCTTCACATCTCTGCAAAACTTTATCAAGGTTTCGCAAGCAATTATCAAAAGAATTCCCATAGACAGAAAAATCATCCATGAATACCTCTACAATACTCTCACAAAAGCCATGAAAAATAGCATACATGCATCTTTGAAAAGTAGCAGGAGCATTACATAAACCAAAAGGCATACGTCTATAAGCATAAGTTCCATAGGGACAAGTGAAAGTGGTTTTCTCTTGATCTTTAGTTTTAACAGCAATTTGTGAAAACCCAGAATAACCATCAAGAAAGCAAAAAATGAGTATTCTTAGACAACCTCTCTAACATTTGATCAATAAAGGGTAAAGGGTAATGATCTTTCTTAGTAACTTTATTAACTTTTCGATAATCAATACACATTCTATACCCTACAACTACTCTTTGAGGGATGAGCTCATCATTATCATTAGGCACAACAGTCATTCCTCCTTTCTTAGGAACGCAATGCACAGGACTAACCCATCTACTATCAGCAATAGGATATATAATACCTGCTTCAAGAAGTTTTAATACCTCATTCCTTACCACATCTTTCATCTTAGGAATTAGACGACGTTGATGTTCAACAACAGGCTTTGCATCATCTTCCATATTGATAGCATGTTGGCAAATAGAGGGAGAAATCCCCTTTAAATCATCAAGAGTGTAGCCAATAGCTCCTCGGTGTTTCTTCAATATTTCCAATAACCTTTCTTCCTCAATCTCTGAAAGCTTAGAACTAATAATAACAGGATATATTTTCTTATCATCAATATGAGCATATTTAAGATTATCAGGCAATGGTTTTAAATCAAAAACAAGATCTTCTTTTGGTGGCAGTGTTGTACCTAGATCTTGTACTGGTAAATCATGCTTAAGAATAGGTTGACGAAGGAAAATTTCATCAAGCTCATTTCTTTCTTCCCTAAAGACTTCACTCGCACTATCCTCCAAATGTTGCTGCAAAGGATTATTAGGAGCAAGAGCAATAGACGCACACTGTTCAACTCTAAAATCATTATTAGGCAAATCAGCTTTATATGGAGTTTTGGCAAATTTAGAGAAATTAAACTCATAAGATTCACCAGCAAATTTAGTAACAATTTTTTCCTTCTTGCAATCTATAACAGCTCCAGTAGTATTTAGAAAAGGTCTACCAAAAATAATAGGACAATACTTACTAGCAGCAGAACCAAGTACCAAAAAGTCAGCAGGATATTTAATCTTACCACATAGAACTTCCACATCTCGAACAATACCAATAGGAGAGATAGTTTCTCTATTAGCTAGCCGAATAACCACATCAATATCTTCAAGTTCACAAGAACCAATTTCGTGCATAATCTCCTTGTAAAGCTCATAAGAAATAGCACTAATACTTGCACCAATATCACATAAACCATAATAACAATGATCACCAATTCTAACAGATAACATAGGAACACTAGTTTTTCTAGACTTATTAGGATGCGAAACAATATTAGAAGCATCTTCACAGAAAATAATATGACCATCTTCCACATTTTCAGTCACATGATCTTTAACTATTTGCAATAGCAGGTTCAACTTTTATTTGCTCTTCAGGTTCTATAGGTTTCTTTTCACTTTTATTAACTGCACTATTTATAACAGAGTACTCCTTCATTTTAGCAGGGAAAGGAGTTTTTTCAATATAAGCTTCAGGAATAACATGATCAACAGTTTCAATTACAACACATTTGTTTATAGATGAATCAATTTTATCTTTATACGGTTCATGATACTTCTCAAAATTCTTCTTAGACAATTCATAATGACAGGCAAAAGCTCTATAAAGATTTGCAACAACTTGATAATCAAGACCATAAGTAGCACTCATATTACGAAATTTATCAGTATCCATAAAAGCTTCAATGCATTTATAATCATAATTTATACCTGACTCTCTATCTTTGTCGTTCTCCCATCCTTCAGTATTCTCCTGAATCCGATTAAGATTGTCCCTTTTAAACTCTTCTTTGTTGCGTGTAAATGATCCAGAACAAGAAGTATCCAGCAAGGTCTTGTCTTGAAAAGATAGTCTTGCATAGAAATTATCAATAATAACATTACCAGGAAGCTCATGAATGGGGCATTTGAGCATTAAAGACTTCAATCTCCCCCATGCTTGGGCAATACTCTCTCCATCATGAGGCCAGAAATTATATATGCGGTTCCGATCTCTGTGAATTTCACTTGGAGGATAGAATTTAGAATAAAATAAGGGCACAATGTCCTCCCAATCAAGAGAATCACCATTCTTCAGCAATTTATACCAATGCGCCGCTTTACCAGACATGGATATAGAGAATAGTTTCTTTCTAACTTCATCCATAGCAATACCTGCACATTTGAATAACCCGCATAATTCATGTAAAAACAGTAAATGATCACCAGGATGGACAGTTCCATCCCCTTCATAGCGGTTATCCATAACACGTTCAATAATTTTCATAGGTATTTTGTATGGGACCTCTTTCTCACCTGGCGCCTCATCCACTACCTTTGCAGTAGTAGTAGATTTTCCAAATAGGAATTCAAGAGAAGATATCTCCATAATGAATTATAGCAGCAGGCAGAAATAAAATCAGCACAAACAGTAAAAGTTTCCCTTACCAATTCCACTTACCAATAGCGCTTCACTCCCCGGCAACGGCGCTAGAAAATAGTCTTGATGACCCACAAGTATAGGGGGTGTATCGTAGTACTTTCGATAAATAAGAATGTCGAACCCAACGAGGAGCAGAAGGTGTTGACAAGCAGTTTCGATGAAGGATTCACTGTAAATGCTCACAGACAAGTATTCAGGGGATTTTGATATAGCAGATGAATAAAGTACGAGTAAGTAAAATGCGAGAGAAATAATTGCAGCGAGTGGCCCAATCCTTTTTAGCACAAAGGACAAGCCGGTTTGTTTACTTATAATGACCAAACGTTCTTGAGGACACACGGGAATTTAGTCTAGTGCTTTCGCTTCATACAGCTAATTAATCTTCATTGTTTTGATAAGTATTGTGTGGGTGAACCTATGCTAATGCACCGCCCTTCCTAGGACTAATACATACTTGTGATTATACCCCTTGCAAGCATCCGCAAATACAAGAAAGTAATTAAGATAAATCTAACCACAGCCTTAAACTCTGAGATCCTGCTATCCCTCCTGCATCGATATACCAACGGGGGTTTAGGTTTCTGTCACTCCGGCAACCCCGCAATTGGCAAACGAGTACAAGATGTATTCCCCTAGGCCCATAAAGGTGAAGTATCATGTAGTCGACGTTCACATGACACCACTAGAAGAATAACACCACAACTTAAATATCATAACATTGAATATTACTCAACCATAATTCACTACTAACATTTAGACTTCACCCATGTCCTCAAGAACTAAACGAACTACTCACGAGACATCATATGGAACATGATCAGAGGTGATATGATGATGAATAACAATATGAACATAAACCTTGGTTCAATGGTTTCACTCAATAGCATCAATAACAAGTAGAAATCAACACCGGGAGAGTTTCCCCTATTAAACAATCAAGATCCAACCCAAATCGTTACAGCGGTGACGAGGTGCAGCGGTGGAGATGGTGGTGATGATGATGGAGATGATCACGATGGTGATGGAGATGATGTCCAGCTCGATGACGGTGACGATGGCGTCGATTTCCACCTCCGGGAGGGAATTTCCCCGGCGGATTCCTGCCCGCCGGAGAGCTCTTTTCTCTCTGGTGTTTTCCGCCCCGCAGAGGCGGCTGTGACTATTCGCGACTATCCCCCGGAGCTTAGGTTTTCGGGGCGAAGAAGTACGCGAAGGAGAGGAGGCCAGAGGGGGTCGTGGGCCCCCTCCTCACAAGGCGGCGCGGCTAGGGCAGGGCCCGCGCCGGCCTATGAGGTGGGCCCATGGCGGCCCTCCTCGGCTCCCCTTTCTGGCTCCCTTTGTCTTCTGGAAAAATAGGATTTTTCGTATAATTTCCGTCAATTGTTGATCTTCTGAAATACTGCATTCTGACGGTGCTTTTTCCAGCAGAATCCTGACTCCGGTGCGCGATCCTCCAATAATCATGAAACATGCAAAATAGATGAAATAACATAAGTATCATCTCCAAATATGAAATATATCAATGAATAACAGTAAATTATGATATAAAATAGTGATGCAAAATGGACGTATCAGGTAACACTCATATACTTGTCGCTGTTGATTATGTTACTAAATGGGTGGAAGCCATACCCACAAAAAGTGCTGATGGTGAGACCTCTTTAAAAATGCTTTTAGATATTATTTTTCCTAGATTCGGAGTACCTAGATATATTATGACTGATGGAGGTTCTCATTTTATTCATGGTGGTTTTAGAAAAACTCTTGCTAAATATGGTATTAATCATAGGATTGATTCCGCTTATCATCCTCAAACTAGTGGGCAAGTAGAATTATCAAATAGAGAAATTAAATCTATCTTGGGAAAGACTGTTAGTAAATCCAGAAAGAACTGGGCTAGTAAATTAAAGGAAACACTATGGGCTTATAGAACTGCTTATAAAAATCCCATGGGAATGTCACCTTATAAAATGGTTTGTGCGAAAGCTTGTCATTTACCTTTAGAACTAGAGCACAAAGCTTATTGGGCTGTAAGAGAACTAAATAAAGATCCTAAACTTGCCGGTAAGAAGAGATTGCTACAATTGAGTTCTTTAGATGAATGGAGAAATGAAGCTTATGAAAATGCTAAACTCTTTAAAGAGAAAGTTAAGAAATGGCATGATAGAAGAATTATCAAAAGAGAATTTAATGTTGGAGATAAAGTCCTATTGTATCGGTCTCGTCTCACATTTTTTGCAGGGAAATTGCTCTCAAAATGGGAAGGACCATACGTCATTGTGGAGGTGTATCGTTCAGGGGCAATTAAAATTAGTTCTCTGCAAGGAGATGCCACACAAGTGGTGAATGGACAAAGACTCAAGCATTATATCTCTGGTGATTCTTATAATGAAGATGTTGATGTTATTCAAGTGGTAACTCCGGAAGCTTTCATCAAAGGCCAAATTCATAGTTCTGCAGAGTTCGACTTTGAATAGGTAACAGTACTGGTAATAAAAAGTCCGCGTTTAACTTTACGAACAATGTTTTCGCTATTTTCGGAAAATATGAAAAATTACGAGATCGAAACGGAAAGGAGGAGACGCACGAGTGCGTGCCCCCATAGGCCGGCGCGGGCCCCAGCCTGGCCGCGCCGCCCTATGAGGATGGCCCCTCGGTGTTCCTCTCCGACTCTGGTTCGACCTGGTACTTTCCTTCTGTCGTGAAAATTTCTGCTATATAATCCCCCGGACCCCTGGAGGTCCGTATATCGTTTTCTCGTCGTGTTTTGTTTCGAGCTGTTTTCTGCCAGAATCTGCTTCGGATCTAGAGCCAGCATGTCTTCGTCGGGAACTCCAAAGGACAGCTTCTTTGAGGACGTCGTCAACCCGTACATGAACGAGCTAAAGATGCACCCCAAGGAGTTGCTGCTCGTAGATGGGGAGTTGCAGATTGAAGATGTCCAAGGTCCTAAAGGAGAAGGAAGTTTGGAGGACAGGATGGAGAAATTAGAACAAGAGGTCTTCAACTACAAGAAGATGGCTGAGCGTGAAGTGGACATCTTCCACAAAATTGTGTCTGAACTTATTGATGGACACAAGAAGGAGACTGCAAAGCTGTGGGATGATATCCTCTCACTTCATGACATTACCAACAAACTCCAAGCTCAACTCTATGATGTTCAGAATCAAAACTGTGAGTATGAAAATAGGTTTAAACACATATGTTTTGCTGCTAGTTTCGGGATTCCTGAGACCAAGATGTCGTTTGTTGATGGAGAGCCTCTTCCTTGGAAGCCTGATGATGGAAAGGATTCACCATCACCACCGAAGGAGTAATTCATCATCGGTATTGGCATCCCCTTGGTTTGTTCCAAGCTTGGGGGAGTGCTGCAGTATCACATCATCACTATCTTTTACCTTTTTACTATGAAGTAGTGTCATATCATGAGTAGGTAAGTTATCATATAAGATAGTTTGCAGTGTGGAAGTATCTCTCTTTAGTTGGTTATCTATGTATCCCTTGGTGTGAGTTATCGTTATGGAATATTAATGAGAAGTTTTATCATTTACATATTGCACATCTTATTTTAGTTTGCAATCTCCATTATGTGATTGATCTTGTTGTTAGTATTGGTATCACTTTGGGAGCATTGAGTAAATCTATTCGGTTTTGGCAAACTTAGCATTGGTCAATAGTAACAACACTTTGAGTTTAAGTAGAAAAGAGGAAATACATGTAGATATGTTGTTTCATTACCTTTCTTTCTTGTTAGCTATGAGCTTAGTATTCTGAAGTTAAAATTATTTGTGCTTACAAGAAAGATGCATGATTGTTTCTATCACATGTATATTTGTTTGTTTCCCTCAACTCTTATGCTTTCTAACCAACCTTGCTAGCCAAAGACCTGTACTGAGAGGGAATGCTTCTCGTGCATCCAAACCCTTAAACCAAACCTATGCCATCAGTGTCCACCATAACTACCTACTATGTGGTATTTTACGCCACTCCAAGTAAATACTTCATGTGCTACCTTTAAACAATTCAAAAGTTATCATCCCTTATTTGTGTCAATGTTTTATAGCTCATGAGGAAGTACGTGGTGTTTACCTTTCGATCTTGTCATTTACTTCTGACAGACTTTCACAATGGACTAGTGGCTTCATCCGCTTATCCAATAACTTTGCAAAAAGAGCTGGCAACGGGGTTCCCAGCCCCAATTAATTAACTCTCATTAATAATTCTCTTCACATGCTTTGCCCTGATCTATCAGTAAGCAACTTAATTTTGCAATAGACACTCCTCCATGGTATGTGAAATGTTGGAAGGCACCCGAGGATTCGGTTAGCCATGGCTTGAGAAAGCAAAGGTTGGGAGGAGTGTCATCCATAATGAAACTAAAATACATGTGTAAACAAAAGAGAAGAGGGATGATCTACCTTGCTGGTAGAGATAACGTCCTTCATGGGAGCCGCTCTTGAAAGTCTGGTTGATAAGGTAGTTAGAGTACCCGCTACCATTCGTTGACAACAACAAACACCTCTCAAAACTTTACTTTTATGCTCTCTATATGATTTCAAAACTTGAAAAGCTCTAGCATATGATTTAATCCCTGCTTCCCTCTGCGAAGGGCCTATCTTTTACTTTCATGTTGAGTCAGTAAACCTATTTCCCTCCATCTTAAGCAAGCAATTGAGTTGTTGTGATCCAACCATCTATATTGTGATTTATTTAATCATGCCTTTTATTTCTTCCTTGTTTAGTACAAGTTTTATCTGAATGAATATAGCTTTGAAGGTTATCAATGATTATGAGGAGATTATTATGATTGAGTATGCAAGTTTTTCTATAAGCTTTAATATAAGAGCTGCTCGATAAATAAGTACAATTTGTTAAATGTTCTCTGACCAAGAATGAAGTTTGCCATCACCAATTATGATTTCCTATGCACCTTTATTTCTGATTTCCTTTTACCTGTTTCAAGTTGAATCATATTGGGAAGTTGTTCACTAGAATGTCTTGTGTGAATTAATATGATGCTTCTTGTCCGTATTTTATTTATCGACTCTTCACTCCATAAACATGTGGTCTTGTTTACCGAGTTCAGTTTCGCTTGGGGACAAGCGAAGTCTAAGCTTGGGGGGAGTTGATACGTCCATTTTGAATCACCATTTTATATCATAATTTACTGTTATTCATTGATATATTTCATATTTAGAGATGATACTTATGTTATTTCATCTATTTTGCATGTTTCCTGATTATTGGAGAATCATTCACCGGAATCAGGATTCTGCTGGAAAAAGCACCGTCAGAATGCAATATTTCTGGAGATCAACAATTGACGGAAATTACACCAAAGGTCTTATTTTTCCCGAAGACGAAGCCAGCCAAAAGGAGGGACCGAGGAGGGCCGCCATGGGCCCCCCATAGGCCGGCGTGGGCCCTGGCCTGGCCGCGCCGCCTTGTGGGGAGGGGGCCCACAGCCCCCTTCGGCCGCCTCTCCTTCGCGTACTTCTTCGCCCCGAAAACCTAAGCTCCAGGGGAATAATCGCGAGGAGACACAGCCGCCTCTGCGGGATGGAAAACACCAGAGAGAAAAGAGCTCTCCGGCGGGCAGGAATCCGCCGGGGAAATTCCCTCCCGGAGGGGGAAATCGACGCCATCGTCATCGTCATCGAGCTGGACTTCATTGGGATCATCATCACCATCATCTCCACCATCGACACCGCCATCTCCACCGCTGCACCTCATCACCGCTATAACATCTAGGGTTGAATCTTGATTGTTTGATAGGGGAAACTCTCCCGGTATTGATTACTCCTTGTTATTGATGCTATTGAGTGAAACCATTGAACCAAGGTTTATGTTCATATTGTTATTCATCATCATATCACCTCTGATCATGTTCCATATGATGTCTCGTGAGTAGTTCGTTTAGTTCTTGAGGACATGGGTGAAGTCTAAATGTTAGTAGTGAACTATGTTGATTGATATTCAATGTTATGATATTTAAGTTGTGGTGTTATTCTTCTAGTGGTGTCATGTGAACGTCGACTACATGACACTTCACCTTTATGGGCCTAGGGGAATACATCTTGTATTCGTTTGCTAATTGTGGGGTTGCCGGAGTGACAGCAACCTGAACCCCAGTTGGTATATCGATGCAGGAGGGATAGCAGGATCTCAGAGTTTAAGGCTGTGGTTAGATTTATCTTAATTACTTTCTTGTATTTGCGGATGCTTGCAAGGGGTATAATCACAAGTATGTATTAGTCCTTGATACGTCCAAAACGTATCTACTTTCCCGAACACTTTTGCTATTGTTTTGCCTCTAATTTATGTATTTTGGATGCAACTAACACGGACTAACGCTGTTTTCAGCAGAACTGTTCTGGTGTCTCGTTTTTGTGCAGAAATCCAAATTTCGGGAAAATCCTCGGAATTTATGCAGAAGGCCCTATTTTCCCAGAAAACTGACGGAGCCAGAAGGAAAACTCAGGTGGAGGCCCGAGGGCCCCACACCATAGGGCGGCGCGGCCCAGGGGGGCCCGCGCGGCCATGTGGTGTGGCCCCCTCGGCCGGCCTCCGACGCCCTCCTTCGGACTATTTATCGGCCTCGACCTAAAAACGCACGGAGAGAAGTCGAAGTCGCCAGAAACCCTCCAGAACGCCGCCACATCGCGAAACTCCGTCGCGGGAGCCAGAAGTCTCCGTTCTGGCACTCCGCCGGGACGGGGAATTGGAGGAGATCATCGCCGCCATCACCGCCAACGCCTCTACATCAACCAGCCATGTTTCCCCCATCCATGTGTGAGTAATTCCCCCGCTGTAGGCCGAAGGGGATGGTAGGGATTGGATGAGATTGGTCATGTAATAGCATAAGATTGTTAGGGCATAGTGCCTAGTGTCCGTAATTGGTACTTTGATGATATTGTTGCAACCTGTTATGCTTAATGCTTGTCACTAGGGCCCGAGTGCCATGATCTCAGATCTGAACATGTTATTGTTTCATCATGATATTCATTGTTTATTGATCTTACCTGCAAGTTGTATACACATGTCGCTGTCCGGAACCGATGGCCCCGAAGTGACAGAAATCGGGACAACCGGAGGGAATGGTAGCGATGTGAGGATCACATGTGTTCACGGAGTGTTAATGCTTTGCTCCGGTACTCTATTAAAAGGAGTACCTTAATATCCAGTAGTTTCCCTTGAGGCCCGGCTGCCACCGGCTGGTAGGACAAAAGATGTTGTGCAAGTTTCTCATTGCGAGCACGCACGACTATATATGGAACACATGCCTATTGATTGCTTTGTACTAGGACACCGTTTTATTATTATCTGCAAATGCCCTGCTATGATTGTTACATGAGTTTCTCTCATCCATGCAACGCCCGTCATCCGTCCCCGTGCCTACAGTATTTTAATCCTACTGTTTACTAAAATCACTACTGCTGTCTTTGTTTCTCTGCTGCTGTTATTTCACTACTGCTACTGCTATAAAACTGTTACTACTGATAAACTCTTGCGAGCAAGTCTGTTTCCAGGTGCAGCTGAATTGACAACTCCACTGTTAAGGCTTCCAAGTGTTCTTTGTCTCCCCTTGTGTCGAATCAATAAATTGGGTTTTACTTCCCTCGAAGACTGTTGCGATCCCCTATACTTGTGGGTCATCAAGACTATTTTACGGCGCCGTTGCCGGGAGCATAGCTTTATTTGGAAGTTCACTTGGATTAATATTGTTCGCTGCAAATTCTCCATCATGGGTAAACCTCGCGATACTAAGGTCGCCATATTACCATCCACTACAAGAAAAGGTACAATTCTGAATACCTCCGCTACACTTGATTCACCATCTGTGATTGATAAACTTGTTTCACCGCCACATGCTTCACATGCGGGTACTTCTGCTGAATCTGAAAACTCTCATAATATTGATAATATTTCTGCTGTGCTTGATGATAGTGGTTCATTGGGATCTTTTCTAGATGCTACAATTGCTAGGTCTAGACAAATTGAAAATACTGAAACTCCTAATGCTACTACACCTGTTAATTCACCTGAACTTGATTATTTTAGTGATGATCCTGATGAAGATTATGTGGAGCTTAATGATGATTTTATTGAAAAATGCAATGCTACTACTGATGCAAGAAAAATTAAAAAAGTTGCTTGCAGAACATGCTGTTAGATATAAACTGTCTCCTGATCCTAAGTTTGCCACATCTCCTATAAACATTAAGGATAAAGATTATGATTTTTCTCTTGATCTATCTCATATAGCTATTGTTGAGAAAACACCCTTTTGTGGTACTGAAAAAGAAAGTGCTGTTGAACACATGACTGAGTTATCTACTCTAAGTAGCTTGTTTTCTGATGATGTCAAGATGCGTACTTACTTTGTTGCTAAAATCTTTCCATTCTCATTAAAGGATGACGCTAAAACTTGGTATAATAGTTTGCCACCTAATTCTATTAGAAGTCCAAAAGAATTGCTTGATGTTTTCTTCCGTAAATACTTTCCTGCTAGTGCCCAACATATTGCCTTGCAGAGAATTTATAATTTTAACCAGGAAGATGGAGAGAAATTGCCTGAGGCTTGGGCGAAATTTTGCTCTCTTATTAGAGCTCGGCCTGATCATGATTTGGAAAAGCATGATTTACTTGATATATTTTATAGTGGACTAACCATTGAGTCTAGGGCATACCTGGATAGTTGTGCTGGTTGTGTTTTCAGGAAAAGAACTCCGGGCACGATTTGAAGAATTATTGGCTAAAATAGGCCGGAATCATGATGATTGGACTACACCTGAACCAACTCCAACGCCAATATTGAAGAAGAGGGGTTTAATTAAATTGAATGATGAAGATATGAGGGAAGCCAAGAAGTCTCTCAAGGAGAAAGGTATTAATCCTGAAGATGTGAAGAATCTTCCTCCCATAGAAGATATATGTGAGATAATTCCCCCTTCATCCATGATTGAGGTAAACTCCCTTCAACGCTTTACTAGGGAGGATATTCCGTATTCGAAACCTCCTGCACAATGCTTAGATGAGTTTGATAATTATATTGTTAAGCAAGAAAATTTTAATATGAGAGTAGAGAATCATTTAATGGAAAATTCTCGAGCTATTAGTGAATTGCATGATATTGTGGAGAGAACCTCCAATGATGTTAAGATGCTTGTTAAACATTTTCATATGATTCAAACTCAAATTGATCAACTCACTAAAGTGCAAAATGACTTGTTGGGGAATAATTCTAAAGAGAAACATGCTTATGAAGTAACAACTAGAGGTGTTGTCTCTACCCAGGATCCTCTATATCCTGAAGGGCATCCCAAAAGAATTGAACAAGATTCTCAACGCATTGAACCTAGTGCTCATTCTAAGAAGAAAAAGAAGAAGAAGCATAAAAATGTTGTAGAATCCTCTGAACCTGCTAATGATCCTAATAGTATTTCTATTTCTGATGCTGAAACTGAAAGTGGTAATGAACATGATAAAGATAATGATAAGAATGATACTCCTGATAAAGAAGAGGTTGAAGAAGAACCTGAAAAGCATGCTAAAAATAAAAAGTACACTAAAGAAGATTTTATTGCTGAGAAACATGGTAATGAAAGAGAACCTTGGGTGCAAAAGCAAATGCCTTTTCCTGCTAAGAAACTAAAATCAAAGGAAGAAGAACACTATAATAAATTTTGCGATTGGATGAAACCTTTATTCTTGCAAATCCCTTTGACTGATGCTATTAAATTGCCTCCTTATTCAAAGTATATGAAAGATATTGTTACTAACAAAAGGAAAATCCCCAATGAGGAAATTTCCACTATGCTTGCTAATTACTCTTTCAATGGCAAAGTTCCAAAGAAGTTGGGCGACCCAGGTATACCTACTATTCCTTGTTCTATCAAGAATAATTATGTTAAAACTGCTCTATGTGACTTGGGAGCCGGTGTTAGTGTTATGCTTTTTTCTCTTTATAAGAGACTTTACTTAGATAAATTGATACCTACTGATATATCTTTGCAAATGGCTGATAAATCTACTGCTATTCCTGTTGGTATATGTGAGGATGTTCCTGTTCAAGTTACTACTAACTGCTTAATATTAACTGATTTTGTTGTGTTGGAAATGCCTGAAGATGATAATATGTCTATTATTCTTGGGAGACCTTTTCTTAACACCGCAGGGGCTGTTATTGATTGCAATAAAGGAAAGGTTACTTTCAATGTTGATGATAGGGAGCATACCGTTTATTTTCCCAAGAGGATTGAGAAAGCGTGCGGAGTTAATACTATTTCTAATGTGAGAACTATCAAAGTGGGAACTATTGATTGTCCTATATATGAGCCTAAAGAAGAATATCAAACTCTCGTGATTGGATCCATATCAATACAATTCAAGGTAACATGATTGATTTGAGGTTTATTTCTTCTTATGCTATGTAAAATTTATTTGGTGGCAAGACTTGATCAACCTTGTTAACAAATACTTTTTATATGCATAGAGGAGGTAAACAACTTCTCTTTCTTACTCCATTTGCTCTAGTTGCTGTAGCACTTTTAATTTGCAAAGTTCCTTAGTTAATTGGAGATTTCAAAATTTTCCTGGCCAGTAATAATAAACTAAATACCCAGAAATGTGCATTTTTCAAAGTTTTCAAAAATTCACAAAAATTATACCGTTGGTCCTATTTTTTGACGAGGCACCTGGGAGCACCAGAGGATGACCTGTGGGGCACCAGAGGGTGCCACACCACAGGCCGGCGCGGCCAAGGAGGGGGGCACGCCACCCTGTGGTGTGGGCCCCTCCTTGCCCCACTTTGCCATCTCTTTCTCCCAGCACCTTCTCTCTCCCGAAAAAACTCGTACCAGGTTCCTCTCACTCGCGTTTTTGCTCAAGAGCTCCAGATTTCTCGATCTCTTTGTTCAGCCCAGATTTCTTGCTGAAATTTGGCACATTTGCTCCTTGGTATGTGACTCCTCCACCCATCCAAGTAGAATTTTGTTTGGTTGAGTATATCTTGAATATTTTGCTGCTGTAGGTAACATGTTTAGTGAGCTTGCATGCTTGTTCTAAGTGGTAGAAACTAGTTTTGATGCATGATTAGTACTCTAGCAAGTTCCTATGGTAGTTCCCCTTGATTATATGTCACCAAATCAAATTTTTATATTGTTTGTTGAAAATTTCAGAGAAGAGATGAAGAAGTTCAACTTTGGAGAGTTGTTCAAGAAAGGAACAACCAGCACCGGGATGCCTTCTAGGGCCGCCACCCGGCTTAGGCGATCGTACAATGAGGATATCATCGCGCCTAGCTTCGCGCCCGAAGAGGACAACGGGGCTCCTAATGCTTCGTCTTTTCCATGCTATGATTTTCTAAGGAATGCAGGGATATTGGAGGATTTCTCCACCCTTGTCAACAGGGCGGGCTTAACCACCTATGTGGGAGATGAAAGGGAGCAATACTACATGCTCACCAAAATCTTCGTCGAGAGCTTCAAGTTCCACAACAAGCAATATGAGCCGACAATTGCATTCAAGATCTATGGTAATCCTGTTACTATGGGATTGGAAGATTTTTGTCGTGCATTAGATATTGCCCCTGTAGGTACAGTAAGTAGGATTGATGACAACCCCCGGGACTTGTTGGAACTCTATCGAGGGATTACCGATGATGATTGTCGCACCATTCAGCGTGGCAAGATAAGGAACATTCAACTCTCCGCCATTAAGTATTTTGCATATTACATTGCTACTAGCATTCTTGGTAGGGAGAACACTAGCAATATTTCTAGTTACCATCTTGCTTTCTTGAATATTGCACTTACTGGTTGGACATCTTATCACCTTGGTTCTCTTATTGCTCGCCGCCTGTCTAATAAAGGGCCTATTTTTGGAGGAACTATTGCACTGCGTGTTTTAACTTATCTAAGGCTTCCTCTTGATCCTAATGATGTGCCATTGGCCCCTAGGAAACTTGATATTGCTGCTATGAAGAGTCATCATTTTGTTACCGCTGATTCTACTGTAGATAATATGGTCTATAGAATGTTGTTTTCTGACGGGGATGAGAAGGAAATCCCTCTTCCCCAACCAGGTTTGTTCAGTATTGACAGGCAATCATGGTCGTGCACTAAGGAGGAGGTGGATGAACATATGAAGATACAAGACTTCCACCAGCAGCATGACTCCGAGGACGCCGAGGCCTCCCACGACTACACCGTCACGTATCCGGGTGCTTCTTCTAGCACATACCCGGAATACGATCCATCTTCGTCATACTACGGAGATATTACCTCATGGGATCGATGGGATTGAAATCCACTTAGGCCAAAAGCCTAAGCTTGGGGGGAGGTATACCGGCATCACTCATTCTTTGCATATTATGATTGCTGGATACTTGTACATATTTGTTTTGTTCGTTTGAGTGGTTTTCTAATGAGAGGAAGATGATATTTGGGGAAGTGCTGCCTGAAAACAGATTCTGGACTGTTACTAGAAAAATTCGTGCGCACAGCCAGAACGTTATTTTGAGCTGCCAATTTTTGTGCAGGTTTCCCAGGTTGTTATCTAACTTTCATTAGTTGAACACTTTTCGAGCTGGGCAATGTAAGATTTTTGTACAAATCGATTTCTGTACTGCTGTCAGGTTTTGGCAGATTTCTGTCATCCTGCTGTTATGTGTTTCTTTTAGTTTGCTATTTCTTGTTCTTGCTTTGTTTCTTTCCCAAAACATGAAAAGACCAAAAATATTTCTGTTGTTTCTCTTCACCATTTGTTTGCTTTGGTTTCTTGCATTTTTTTCGTTTTATTTGCTATTGCTAGTTTGCTACAAGAAAACCCAAAAAGATTTTGCTTTGTTTGTTTGTTTCCTCTTGTTCTTGTTCTCAAATTCGAAAAAACCAAAAATATTTGCTGTTCTTCTTTGATTTGTAAAGTTCTTTATGAGTTCAATGGTCTTCGGTGGCTGAAGCGTGGTTTTCATTTCATATTATCCAAGCTGCACAAGTGAAAAGGCAATAATGACGATCTACGACAATTGGATTGTGGTGAGAGGCTGGTATGAACTCTATTTGTTTTAATTTTTGTACATATACTCATCCATGTGAGCATGCTTAGTTGGTTCATGTGAGGTATATGTTATTTGAGAAAGTCTAGTAGTTTATGATCTCTCATGTTTAGCTCCAATCTATTAATATAAGTAGCATGTCATGGATGTTTGCTTGCATTGTTTTATTCATAAGTAAGTATGGCATTGTGGTATCCTCCTCTGAATAATTCATTTATATCGACTTGGCACATGCTCACGCATGCATATGACTGAACCAAAGTCAATTAAGCCTCGATGATTTATATTGCTTCAGAGTTCTTGTATCACTTTTATGCCTCCGTTAATTTATTTTGCCGCAAGCATGATTATGACAGTTACTGCTCTCTTGATTTGTCGCTCCCTAGTCTATTGCTAGCCTTCACTTGTACTGAGCGGGAACGCTACTCGTGCTTCCAAACACATGAAAACCAAGTTGTTCCAAAAGTGTCCACCATAAATACCTATGCATGGCATTTCAAACCATTCCAAGTAAATTCTCATGCGCTACCTTTAAAACCTTCAAAATGCTTCTCAATTTGTGTTTATGTTTCATAGCTCATGAGGAAGTATGTGGTGTTTAGCTTTCAACCTTGTCATTTACTTTTGACGGACTCTCATATGGACTAGTGGCACATCCGCTTATCCAATAATTTTGCAAAAAGAGCTGGCAATGGGATTCCCAGTCCCGAATTAATTAACTTAAATAGACACTCCTCCATGGTTTGTGATTGTTGGACGGCACCCGAAGGATTCGGTTAGCCATGGCTTGTGTAAGCAAAGGTTGGGGGGAGTGTCATCATCATAATAAAAATAAAATAAAAAGGCACTCCTTCATGGTATGAGATTGTTGGCAGGCACCCGAGGATTCGGTTAGCCATGGTTTGTGTAAGAAAGGTTGGAAGGAGTGCCAAATAAATATGCAATAATTCATGGGAGCCGCTCTTGAAAGTCCGGTTGGCGAGGTAGTTAGTGTACCCATTACCATTCGTTGACAACAACAAACACCTCTCAAAATGATTTTACTCCTGATTTCAAAAATGAAAAGCTCTAGCGCATGTTAATCCCTGCTTCCCTCTGCGAAGGGTCAATCTTTTACTTTTATGTTGTGTCTCCATTATTTCTTTGAGCACTATCTTGAGAGCACAACTGTCATTCTTAGTATAATATGCTTGTCTCAAAATATGATTGATTGTGGTATAACTTTGATGCTTTTATCTTTGACAATCACTACTTCTAGTCTTTCTATGAACTCCAGAGGTGCCCGGGCATTTATGTTTTGCCAATCAAATACAGGCAAGCGAGATACCACTTTATCATACTCTCTTATGAACATTGCAATCCTGCTTACATACATGATTCATGATGCTTATTATTAATTGTTGGTACCTCTCCATGATTGACATAGCTGTTAGATGATCTTATTTGCATGTATCTCATTATGAATTGCTTAAGTATTAGCCATAGCATGAGAATATATACATCATATGAGCAAATGTGTTCGTGAAAGTTCTTTTATCGCTCAGTTGTTAACTGAATTGCTTGAGGACAAGCAATAAGCTAAGCTTGGGGGGAGTTGATACGTCCAAAACGTATCTACTTTCCCGAACACTTTTGCTATTGTTTTGCCTCTAATTTGTGTATTTTGGATGCAACTAACACGGACTAACGCTGTTTTCAGCAGAACTGTTCTGGTGTCTCGTTTTTGTGCAGAAATCCAACTTTCGGGAAAATCCTCGGAATTTATGCAGAAGGCCCTATTTTCCCAGAAAACTGACGGAGCCAGAAGGAAAACTCAGGTGGAGGCCCGAGGGCCCCACACCATAGGGCGGCGCGGCCCAGGGGGGGCCCGCGCGGCCATGTGGTGTGGCCCCCTCGGCCGGCCTCCGACGCCCTCCTTCGGACTATTTATCGGCCTCGACCTAAAAACGCACGGAGAGAAGTCGAAGTCGCCAGAAACCCTCCAGAACGCCGCCACATCGCGAAACTCCGTCGCGGGAGCCAGAAGTCTCCGTTCTGGCACTCCGCCGGGACGGGGAATTGGAGGAGATCATCGCCGCCATCACCGCCAACGCCTCTACATCAACCAGCCATGTTTCCCCCATCCATTTGTGAGTAATTCCCCCGCTGTAGGCCGAAGGGGATGGTAGGGATTGGATGAGATTGGTCATGTAATAGCATAAGATTGTTAGGGCATAGTGCCTAGTGTCCGTAATTGGTACTTTGATGATATTGTTGCAACCTGTTATGCTTAATGCTTGTCACTAGGGCCCGAGTGCCATGATCTCAGATCTGAACATGTTATTGTTTCATCATGATATTCATTGTTTATTGATCTTACCTGCAAGTTGTATACACATGTCGCTGTCCGGAACCGATGGCCCCGAAGTGATAGAAATCGGGACAACCGGAGGGAATGGTAGCGATGTGAGGATCACATGTGTTCACGGAGTGTTAATGCTTTGCTCCGGTACTCTATTAAAAGGAGTACCTTAATATCCAGTAGTTTCCCTTGAGGCCCGGCTGCCACCGGCTGGTAGGACAAAAGATGTTGTGCAAGTTTCTCAATGCGAGCACGCACGACTATATATGGAACACATACCTATTGATTGCTTTGTACTAGGACACCGTTTTATTATTATCTGCAAATTCCCTGCTATGATTGTTACATGAGTTTCTCTCATCCATGCAACGCCCGTCATCCGTCCCCGTGCCTACAGTATTTTAATCCTGCTGTTTACTAAAATCACTACTGCTGTCTTTGTTACTCTGCTGCTGTTATTTCACTACTATCGCTATAAAACTGTTACTACTGATAAACTCTTGCGAGCAAGTCTGTTTCCAGGTGCAGCTGAATTGACAACTCCACTGTTAAGGCTTCCAAGTGTTCTTTGTCTCCCCTTGTGTCGAATCAATAAATTGGGTTTTACTTCCCTCGAAGACTGTTGCGATCCCCTATACTTGTGGGTCATCAGTCCTAGGAAGGGCGGTGCATTAGCATAGGTTCACCCACACAACACTTATCAAAACAATGAAGATTAATCAGCTATATGAAGCGAAAGCACTAGACTAAATTCCCGTGTGTCCTCAAGAACGTTTGGTCATTATAAGTAAACAAACCGGCTTGTCCTTTGTGCTAAAAAGGATTGGGCCACTTGCTGCAACTATTACTCTCGCATTTTATTTACTTGTATTTTATTTATCTGCTATATCAAAACCCCCTGAATACTTGTCTGTGAGCATTTACAGTGAATCCTTCATCGAAACTGCTTGTCAACACCTTCTGCTCCTTGTTGGGTTCGACACTCTTATTTATCGAAAGTACTACGATACACCCCCTATACTTGTGGGTCATCATATCTCTTTTAACTTTGTTGGCTTCCGCATCGTCACGATGGCCTGAATTTTCTCCGGGTTAGCCTCGATTCCTCTCGCGGACACCAGGAACCCGAGAAGTTCTCCCGCAGGGACGCCGAAAGAGCACTTCGTCGGATTTAGCTTGAGGCAGAACTTGTCGAGGTTGTCGAAGGTTTCCCTGAGATCATCGATCAAAGTTGACCCCTTCTTTGTTGTTATGACGACATCGTCAATGTACACCTGAACGTTCTTGCCAATCTGCGTGGCAAGGCACTTTTACATCATCCGCTGATATGTTGCACCCGCGTTTTTCAACCCGAAGGGCATTGTTCTGTATCAGAACACGCCATAGGGGGTAATCAAAGCTGTTTTGACTTCATCTTCTTCCTTCAATCGAATCTGGTTATAACCAGAATATGCATCCAAGAAGGAAAGACGTTCACAACCTGCCGTGGAGTCGATAATTTGATCGATCTTTGGAAGGGGAAAGTGATCCTTTGGACAATGTTTATTGAGACACGTGAAGTCGACGCACATGCGAAGGACCTCTGTGTTTTTCTTCGGGACCAGCACTGGGTTTGCTACCCACGTGGCTTATGTGTGTATTTCTTATGAACCCAGCTTCTCTGAGTCGATTGATTTCTCATAGCATAGCTTGCGGTTTGGTTCCGAAAAACGCCGCAAAGGTTGTCTGATTGGCCTGGCCAATGGATCCAAGTTAAGGGGGTGCTCGGCAAGTTCCCTGGGTACTCCTGGCATGTCAGTTGGACACCATGCGAAGATTTCCCAGCGCTCACGGAGGAACTCGACGAGCGCGCTTTCCTATGCGAGGTCCATGTTCGTGGCGATAGCTGTCGTCTTCTTGCGATCTGTCAGGTGTATTTGTACTTCCTTCAAGTTCTTGGTGGTATCAAAGGTTGGTTCCTTGAGAGGCCTCCCGACATCTGGCAACACGTCGTAGTCTGTTGTCAGATTTGACGCCATGTATTCTGCCTGCATCCCGAAAGTTTCTGATAGCCTGCCAAAATCTTTGGCGCACTTGTCCGCTAGCGCAAAACTGCCTTTCACTGTAATTGGTCCCTTAGGTCCAGGGAGCCACCACAACAAGTATGTGTAGTGTGGTACTGCCATGAATCTGGCATATGCGGGTCGTCCCAATAAAGCATGGTACTGTGATGGGAAATCCACGACTTCGAATTCTAGCCTTTCTATCCTGTAATTCTCTCGGGTTCCAAACTGAACGTCGAGATTGATTTTCCCCAGTGGGTAACTTGGCTTGTCCGGTGTGATACCATGGAAATGCGTATCCGTTGGTTTTAAGTTTGCCAGGGATATGTTCATCTTCCTTAATGTATCTGCGTACATAAGGTTTAAACTGCTGCCTCCATCTATAAACACTCGCGATACATCGAATCATGCGATCACCGCTGGTAAGATTAAAGCTGATTGCCCTGGTCGAGGAACTTGCTGCGGGTGGTCCGCTACGGTGAAGCCAATGTCCTGTCCCGACCAATTCAGACACACTATTGTTGGTGGAGGCATCTTCTCTGCCATGAAAACTTGTCGCGAGATTACTTTCTGAGCTCTATTAGATGGCCTGGCTTTCTGAATCATCGAGACCGCACCGTTGGTGTCGATGTAAGGAGGTGGCTGTGGAGCTGCCGCTATTCATAACTGATGCCGATTTTCATCCGTAATTGCGGGAGGAGGCGGAAGATGAACCTCACTCCTTGGCCCCTGAGGGTATCTGTTTGCTGCATGTGCGTTGGCATGCCCTGCAAACCTGTTCAACGCCTGAAAAGTTCGGCAGTCTTTCTGCAAGTGTCCTGACTGCCTCTTTCCATTGTTGTCGAGATAAAAGTGCATTTGGCATGGTCCGTTCATCATATCTTCGGGACATATGTACGGCCTCTGGAACCTTGGACCATTATTTTGCCTGTTCGGACGGGAGCCGTCCTTGTAGTCGCTGCGCTGCTCGCCGCCGTTTTGATAATCATCTCGATTGTTTCCTCCATTATTTTCTCGAAATCCAGCCGATATTTGGCCGGGAGCATCATAATCTGAGGACTGTCGAGGGAATCGTCGTCTATTTTGAAAGTTTCGGCTGCGGTCTTCCTCAGGCGACCTGTGCCGTTTGTTGTGAACAACATCTTCTCCATCCGCCCATCTATTCGCTATTTCCATGATTGCTGCTATTGTCTTTGGGTTGGTTCTTCCCAAATCCTCGACGAAGTCCCTCCTCCGAATACCAGCAACGAATGCATCTATCGCTCTCTCCTCAGATATATTTTCTGCCAAGTTCTTGATAATGTTCCACCTCTGGATATACGTTCTCATTGACTCGTCGTATTTCTGCCTGCAAGCCCTCAATTGCTCCAATGATTTAGGCTTCTTGCACGTGGATCGAAAATTCATTACGAATATATCCTCGAAACTTTCCCAGCTGTCGATAGACCCAGGAGATGTAATGTCCCAGGTTTAGAGACGATCGAGGGGTAGATTTTAGAAAGGGATGTGCATTGCATCGTAAATTCTAGGGAAATTTCGCGCTTTTAAACAAAAATTGCATCAAAGGGGAACAAGTTTCTCTCTCGACACCTTACAGGGTTAGGGTTTCGAGAGTGCGACAAACTTGTTCCTTATTCAACTAAACTAGGGTTTTGAGAAGAGAGAAGGGATATTGCATCACAAACTTAAGTTGCATGGTTGAATTCAAATTTAAGTTGCATGATTGAATTCAAACCTAAGTTGAATTTGAATTTCAAATTCAAACATTAAATAAATATCACATAATTCAAGTGGTAAAACCACTTGGCAGGTTAGAAGAAAAAATGGCAATTGAAGGGATATGATCACAGCTCTGCCGAGCTGATCCACTCAAGGCCAAGCACAAGCCAGATACCAAGCATCTAGCACACACACACAGCCAGCCTGCTCACCAGGCAGTGTGCATGCAGCACAACACACACACACCAGCAGTGAGTCACCATGTGTGCCAGGCCAAGCTGTCGACCAGGAGAGCCAGCAAGGGTTCATATAAAACCTTTTCCACCGCCAGAACTAGTTGTTCATCGACAGCAGCTTCACTGGTAAGTCACCAGAGATCACAAACACAAGAACAGGAAGAACAGCACTGCTGTTCTATCTGTCCAAGATCACCACAGAACCAAATCAAGCATCATAAGCTCACAAGGAGGAGCAGGGCAAGCAAACCAAAATCACCAGAAGCAATCCTCTACACCAACAACTCATCCTAGGAGCTGGAGTGAGGTATACCACACAATAGCCTGAGCAAGATCATACCTTGCTCATACATAAGCATGCTTTGCATCACAGGAGCACAGAAGGGTAGGAAACCCTGGATGTATCATCATTTGGTTGCAAAACCAATTGGTGCCAGCAAATTAAGCAAGGTCTAGAAGGAAAACAACCCAGGGAACACTTGGTTGTGTCAACACAGTGACACAACCAGAGAAATCCATCAGGGGTTTGATCCTAGATAGCCAACCAAACTCACCTAGCACTAACTGGTTCACTAACCATCAGACAATAGACAAATTCATGTCTATTTTGTTTCTCAACAGCAAAGGCTACTGGCTATTCCAACAAAAAGGGATCAGCCAGAGAGCAGTTGTTCATCCACAGCAAGCCAACAAGGGGTGGGAGCTTCCTGAGCAGCCAAGAGTGGCTGCTGAGGCCACCTCAACCACCCAAAACAGTCAAACCACCAAGCCCAGCACAATCATCATCACCCAGAGGGGTTCAGAGTGGGCTAGGGTCCCCAACAATTGTTGGCATCCCTCTATCCCAAGCAAATTAAATTGTTATGATCATCACTGTGTCACAGTTCACATCATTTATCCAAATATCAAGGCAAATTAAGCAGATAAATGAAACAGACAAGCTACAGTTGCACAAGGTCTTGCGTATGATCCAAGGGATCATTGCGAGCATCCACTGATGCTTGAACAAGCAACAGCACACACAGGCTAAGCCTGTATGAAGCACAAACAACACTGGATGAGCACCAGTGAGTCACAGAGAGGAGCACACACTTGTACATAAGCAAGAATGATCCAAAGATCATCAGAGCATTATCAGCTCATGCTTCAGATCACCACAGCCAAGTCTAGCACCAACACAATAACTAGATAAATTTCATAGCCGCAGAACAGGAACAATGGCATAGCAGACAATCAAAAATATGAAATATAATTGTATACAGAAGCACACCATCAAGTGATGGTGTTGTCTAGCCACAGGCATGCTCAAGGGAGCATGTCTATAGCACACTGAAGAGCACCCAGGGGCACTGGCTCTTGCAAATTGCAAGAATTGCACACTGCAATCAAGCCAGGGCAACATATATGAATACATTTGAGTAACTGGCAAATATAGCATCATGAACAGAGGCACAGGGAAGCAGCAGCCCAAGCACATGCATGAATACAGAAGAAATGGCCATGGTAGCAGCACAGCAGCAGCACATGCATAGGCAGTAGAGCAATAGCACCATAGCATAGCAGTAGCACCACCACAAAGCAGTACACGCACATCTACAGCAAGCACAACAGCAGAGCACATAGGGTGTAGCAGCAGCGCCATTTGATAGATGCCAGGACATACAGAGGAAGGAGAAGAGGTAGAGTAGGTGGCGTAAGGGGAAGGAGAGACACGTACCAGGGAGGAGATGGTCAACACGACCATGGCGGCCATGGCGGCGCACGCCAAGGAGCACGGCGGCACCAAGCCTGGCCAAACCAAGCCATGGCGACCACCGCAACCCCCAGCATAGCACCACGCGCCCAGGGGAGTGCCAGGAAGAAGGTCCACGGCTTCTCCAGCGCACGGCGGCAGCGAACGCCAAGAGCCTGGCGCACTAGAGGGTCGAGGATGAGCGAACGGGGACGCGAGCGTCAGATCGATGCGGACCACCGTGTCCGCCGTCGAGAGGCGGTTCAGATCCACCTGATCTCGCCGGCGGTGACGGCCGGAGTAGGCCGGAGTAATTCGGCGAAGGGGGCGGCGACGCGAGGGTCGCCAGAGCTCGAAGGGGCTAGGGTTCGCGAGCGCGTGGAGGAGAAGGGGTCGGTGCGACCGACCGAGCCCAAGTGTGGCTCGGGTTAGGGTTAACCGCTGGGCCACCCTGACAGGTGGGCCCAGGGGCAGTTTTGGAATTTCACAATTCCAATTAAACCAGAAAATTTTGAAATTTCATAGAAAATTATTAATAGCTCTAAAAAAATAATTAAAAATATGAAAACCACTCAGCATAAAATTCTCTATCATAATAAAATATCAAAAGGAATTTTTGGAGAAAAACAAGATTAACTCCAAATTTGATGCTTTAAATAATCATTTAAATCACACATTTTATTTTCAATAATGAAAATAAGTCCACAAATTCATTTGGACTCTAAAAACACCTTGACAACATTTCAAGGTTGTATTTTGCCCTAAACAGAGTATCCCTAAATTGTTCTTAGTATTAACCTCTCACATAAAATAATAAAACATCGGAAGGGGGGAAACAACCCTAAAAGCTGAATCATGCATAATTGCTTCTTTAACCATTGCCCTTATCGGACAATGATGCTATTTTTCAGCAACAGAGGACAAGGGTCAGTCCACACCATCCAACTGCAACACTTTGCAGTGTTCAGGCAAGTTCATCACTTGCTCATGCCATTTGAGTATTTTTACTAAATTACTTGCAAAGTACTATGTTTATCACTATTGCATAAAAACCAAAACCACTATTTTCATAACTATGAATATGACTATGTGGTGGGCAATGGTACCATGGATTGTGTTGATATGGTGGAGGTTCCATTGCAAGGGTTTATATCCATCTAGGATTAAACAACAAATGTCGTCCAGTGATTCTTGTGCCGTAATAACCGTGTTAACCATAAGATCTGGAGTGGGACGGAATAGTCAATCGTATTTCCACCTCTTGTACATCAACAGACGCGCTTTACCGTAGCACACTTGTCATCTGTCGGGGCAAGCGGTAGGCTGGGGAAGCCAATTAAGTCCCCACGGCTTTGTCCGTAGCACACTTGTCGCCGAAGTGCAAGCGGTAGGTTGGGGAAGCCATCTAAGTCCCCACGGTATTGCGGTCTATGAGGGGTTGCATCTGCCGGCGAAGGAGTTTGGTTCAATCCCAGACTGTCGTCGTGGTCGGGGTCCACCCTAATACGGGAATAATGGGACCGACGAGGACCCAGGGTCGGGGATGCAGCAAAGGGTGGGTGTGCGAGGTAGAAGAGGAATATGATTGGCTATGACCTTTTACCGGGCCTCACACCATTGGAAGTGTGAACGGGAAAGCTGCCCAGTTGGCACCAAGGTTAAGATCTCTTATGGGTAAAGCAACACACCTCTGCAGAGTGTAATGAATCGTGACCAGTCACTCCTTGTTCCGGGTTTTGGAACTGCGAACGCTGCCGGAAAGGAACTCCATGAAGTTCTAGTAAACCGGTGAAGGCTGACAGACATAGTTCTTTGAAATGAAAGCAACCTCTTGAAGAAATGTTTATCAAAACTTGCATTGGTAATAGACTTTCTGGTCTAATACCGTAGCTAGTGCATTAAACACCTCTTTCCTATAATGAACTTGTTGAGTACGCTCGTACTCATACCACTCTTAAATCCCCTTCTTAGATTGTCTGAACCATCTGGAGGAGGACAACGACAACCCTGAAGGAGCCGACATCATCGGCTATGAAGAACCAGACCTCTCTAGAGGTGTCGAAGGTGTAGACTACCTCATAGTCTACGGAACCGGGGAGGGTTCCGGAGAAGGACAAGCTTAGACCCGTTAGTAGTAGTAGTATCCGAGCAGTACGAACTCTTAGTACTTAACTGCTCGTGGGAATAAAATGTATAACCTAGTTAGACTTCTATGTTGTAAGTTAAGTTGGGTTCGCCTCGAACCCAGGAGTATCCCTCTTAGGACCCAAGAGGAGCTCCGAGATGATATGTACATGTTGCTTGTAATAATAAGTGAATGAGTTATGGACCTGCTATGTTCTGTTGTACTACTCTGAGGGATGTAATATTTGCGGATTGGTACTTCGTGAATGTTATGTCAACGACTGGCATACTACAACATGCAGTGGTATGCAGGGTCACCACAGTTGGTATCAGAGCAAAAGCTTTGACCTTAGGTTGGAACCTAGTAAATGGGACGAAACGTTAGGAGTCAAATAGGATTAGTAAAGAATTCTCTAAAAATATGGTGTATATTCACTTGAGAATAAAACAATCATATGTTTTAGTGCGATAATTCTTTATTATCTCTATTAAGATGCATTATTACTAATCTTATGTTCTCTCTTTTCTACATCCAACTATGGCAAGTTCACGCCCGGGACGTAATGTGAAAGTGAAGCCGTCAAACTTGAGTGAATACGACGGAGGACTTGCAGACATTCTTCGTGCCATGTTACTTGAATTTGGGTGCGATCCCCAAATCCAAGTGATGAAATACTGGTACTATGACGGTCCAGTATTGGCAAAGTGTAGGGTAGGACTAAGACTTCCAGAATCCCTAGGAATGAGTGTAGTGATGCTAGCAGGTGAGGCTAGAACTATCCAAACAGCCTACCACATAGCTATAATGAGAGCAATCACTGATATTCGGGAACATAAGATGAAAGTGCTTATTGGTTCCGAATTCACCCACATTCCTCATATGGAGGAGGAAGATGATCCTATGCTTAACCACTTCTAGTATGCAAAACGCAAACCAGCAGAAGCCGCTAAGTATATGGACAATAGTCGCAACCTACTGTCATTGTTCTTTCAATTGAACCGACATTTTTCGGGAGCGATTGATACAATGCTGGAAGAGTTCACTGCGCCCAAGGAGGAGACTAAGGGGAAGGAACCAATGGGGAATGAGGTTCACACACCAGTTTATTCAGCTGGTGATTACATTAGTATTGACCATCCCGAACAACAAACCACACCCATTACACCCGGGTACTTTCATAGTAGTTCCCATGGAGGTTATGAGGGTGGAGAGGAATCCGGAAACAATCAGCATTCCGAGACTCCTATAGAAAACTCCACAGGTTGGCGTTGGGGATCAGATACTGGAACCCATAGTGAGTCAGTTAGATATGACCCGGAGGTGAATGAAGACGCCACAACCCAGAACCAGAGTTATCAGTATAGTGGGGAAGATGATGGAGGGTATCCGATACAGATCGACTCGGATACGAATGTTGGAAATACCTATGGTGGAGTCACAGGGGAGTACACCCGATGGGTGGATTATGATGCACTGAATGACCAGTTCATGAACACTGATTTCTCCCTGGGATCATCCTCTGATTCCGACTACCAGCCGACGGGGAGACCTTATGTTCCAGGTTTTGTCAGGAGGACTACACGTTTGACCGGATGGAAGCCTGGAATGTACCGGGAGTGAAGCACGACTAGAGACTACCATGGGAGGCGGCACTGCAATACAGTTGTACCACATGTATTGTAGTATGTAATATTTGTAGAAATTTGTACATATACTTCAATAAGTGAGTTTGCATACTCACAACGTCACTAAGTATTGTAATAAGACCACTTAAGTATGTATATACACGGTATATGTTTTGTATGATTTGGATTTGCTTCTTGATTTCCATTGCGTGACTAGTTCTGTGCACAAAGTTGAGCTCAGAAAACTTGCGCATGGAGTAATTATGAGTACCACTTTGTGTTGCAGAACTAGGGGGTTATGTCGGGAGCGCCGGGTGAGGAGAGCGAAGAACAGCGCCTCGAGCGCGAGGCAAAGCAGAAAGAGGAGGCAGATGAAGCAGCCAGAAACCAGTTTCCACCACCACCACCACCGATGATGCAGCAAAATTTCCTCCAGTACATGCAGATGTTGGAGGAAAGACAGAGGATCACTATGGAGCAGCAAAATAAGTTCTTTCACGATCTGCTGCAACAGAACAAGGTAGAAAGACCTGAGAATCAGGGAGTCACTTTGTCAGACTTCCAGAACACCAAGCCTATATCCTTTGCATACGCGCCCGAACCTATGGACGCGGAGGATTGGTTGATGGACACTGAGCGTAAGCTCAACACGGTTGGATGCAACGACCTGGAGAAAGTCAGGTACGCAACACACTTGTTGTGTGGACCCGCCGCATCTTGGTGGGATAACATAGTAGCCGTTTATCCGGCTGAGAAAGTGTTTACTTGGGAAGAGTTCAAGAGGAAGTTCAGGGAATCCAATGTCCCTGAAATCATAGTGGAACTGAAGCGTCGAGAATTTGAGAGTCTCGAGCAGAAAGACAAGGCCATCCTGACTTATGTCAGGGAATTCTCAAAGTTGTCTCGGTATGCTGTTGAGGAGGTCAACACCGAGGACAAGAAGAAGAAGAGGTTCTTGCGGGGATTAAGTCCCCAGTTCAAGGTTCAGCTCAGGATGATGAGAGCAACTGAGTTCCAAGAGTTGGTGGATGCAGCCATCACTCTTGAAGATGACTTCAAGCAACTGCAAGAGGAGAAGAGGAAGAAGGCTAAATTCGAGCCTAAGAGGTTTGTCATCAACAAGCCTAATACAGGCTTGAGTTTCAAACCAAGGTATAACAACAACAACAACAACAACAGCCAGAAGAGGAATCAAGGATCCCAGCCTGCAAACCTGGTATTATGCCGAAGCTATGGAAGAACAGGCCACCTTTCCAGGGATTGCAGGAAGCCAAGGATCATCTGTTTTTATTGTCGTGAGGAAGGGCACATGATGAAGGATTGCCCTAGGAATAAGAATGGAGGTCAGTCAGGAGGAGGAGGAAGCCGAGGAGGAAACACCGGAGGGAATTGGAAGAACAAGAAACCCTTCGGCAAGTTAAACTGCACCAGCTTGGAGGAGGTGGTGAACTCCGATCAAGCAGTGATAGGTACGCTTCAGATACTCACTAATCCTGGCAAAGTACTTTTTGATACTGGTGCAACTACATCATTCATTTCTCAGCAATTCATCATCAAACATGGGATTAGTTGCACTAAGTTAGATAAACCCATAACCATACTTTCTGCGGGGGGAACGATAGTAATAACCCACGTCAAACAAGGACAAATCATTATGATCAATAAGTGCGCGTTTGACGCAGACCTGTTCATTCTACCAATGAAGGACATTGATGTCATTCTAGGTATGAATTGGTTAGAGTCAAATGGAGCATTAATAGACTGTGAGAAAAAGACAGTGTCTTTGAAAAGTCCCGATGGAAGTAGAATGATCTACCAAGGGGATAAGCATACACAGATTGAAGTAGAGCTACAGTTAAACAGTATGAAGGAGGTGAAACTCGAGGACATTCTAATTGTCAATGAATTCCAAGATGTATTTCCTAAGGAATTCCCTGGAATGCCACCAGATAGGGAGATAGAATTTACTATCGACCTAATTCCAGGAACAGCTCCAATCGCCAAGGCACCATATAAGATGGGGCCTAAGGAGTTGAAAGAACTCAAGGAACAGTTGGATGACCTGGAACAGAAAGGGTTCATACAAGAGAGTATTTCACCATGGGGATCACCTGTGATCTTTGTGGATAAACGAGATGGAGGTCGAAGGATGTGCGGAGACTACAGGAATTTGAATAATGTTACTATCAAGAACAAGTACCCACTTCCCAGAATACAAGATCTTTTTGATCAAGTTAGAGGCGCGGGAGTCTTTTCCAAGATTGATCTAAGATCCGGTTATCATCAGATAAAGATCAAGAAGGAAGACGTTCCGAAAACAGCCTTTGTCTCGAGGTACGGACATCATGAATACCTAGTAGTACCTTTTGGATTTACCAATGCCCCGGCAATATTCATGAATCTCATGAATAAGATCTTTATGCCATGTCTAGACAAGTTTGTCATCGTATTCATCGATGATATCTTGATTTATTCCAAGAATAAAGCTGAACATGCTGAACATCTTAGGATAGTGTTGCAAACACTAAGAGAACACCAACTCTATGCCAAATTCAGCAAGTGTGAGTTTTGGCTAGATCAAGTAGAATTTCTTGGTCATGTTATTAGCAAGGATGGGATAGCAGTAAACCCAAGCAAAGTAGCAGCAGTGTTAGAATGGGAAGCACCAATGACTGTCAAAGAAATTCGAGGATTCCTCGGAATGGCAGGATACTATCGGAGGTTCATTGAAGGATTCTCCAAGATAGCAGGACCGATGACGAAGCTGTTAAGGAAGAACACACCATTCGTGTGGTCTGATGAGTGTGAGAAGAGTTTCCAGACTCTGAAAGAGAAACTCACCACAGCACCGGTGTTAGCAGTTCCGGAAGTTGGCAAGGATTACACCGTGTACTGCAACGCATCCAAACATGGATTGGGATGTGTACTCATGCAGGATCGGAAAGTAATATCCTATGGATCAAGACAGCTCAGACCTCATGAAGTGAATTATCCAACTCATGATCTAGAATTAGCAGCAGTCGTATTCGCACTCAAAACTTGGAGACATTTTCTCTATGGAGCCAAGTGTGAGCTCTATACTGATCATAAGAGTCTCAAGTACTTCTTCACTCAGAAGGAACTCAATATGAGGCAGAAAAGATGGCTTGAATTAATCAAGGATTATGATTTGACCATCAATTATACTCCAGGTAAGGCTAATGTTGTAGCAGATGCCTTGAGTAGGAAGAGCACTGGAGGAGTGGAACAAGAGTTATCACCGGAGTTGAAGAAAGAAATAAGCCAAGCCCAGATACAACTTTGGGAGAAAGAAGCTCATGAAGGACTATCGGCTTTACAAGTAGCCGATGAGCTAAGTGTTAACTTAAAGAATGAGATAATCATGGGTCAATTAGATGATCCATTCATCGTGGAGGAGATGAGAAGGATTGATGAGGGAAGATCATCAGAATTTCACCGAGGAGAGATGGGATCATTATGGTTCCAGAAAAGGATTTGTGTTCCGGATATTGATGAGATCAAGGAAGTTATACTTCGGGAAGCACATCAAACACCATACTCCATACATCCAGGAAGTACAAAAATGTACATGGATCTCAAGGAATTATTCTGGTGGAATAACATGAAGAGAGAGATAGCACAATATGTGGCGGAATGCCATACCTGCCAAAGAGTGAAAGCTGAACATCAAAGTCCGGCAGGAAAGTTGCAACCTTTACCAATCCCAGAATGGAAATGGGAGGAGATAGTAATGGATTTCATCACCGGACTACCCATGACTAATAAAAAGAAGGACATGATATGGGTAATCGTGGACCGGTTGACGAAAAGTGCACACTTCTTAGCAGTAAACCAGCAGGATAAAGGGGAAAAACTCATCGACCTTTACATAAAAGAGATCGTGAGTAAACATGGAGTGCCCAAGAAGATCGTGTCAGATCGAGGATCCGTGTTCACATCGGCATTTTGGAAGCAATTACACGAAGCTTTAGGATCCAAGTTAGATTATAGCACCGCCTATCATCCTCAGACAGGTGGACAAACAGAGAGAACAAATCAGATTTTGGAAGATATGCTTAGGGCTTGTGTCCTAGACTTCGGAGGATCATGGGAGGAGCACTTGCCACTAGCAGAATTTTCATACAATAATAGCTATCAAAGCAGCATTAAGATGGCACCATTCGAAGCTCTGTACGGAAGGAAGTGCAGATCACCTATATGTTGGTATGAGGCAGGATCAAGCAAGGAGTTCAATCCTGATTATGTCAAGGAAAAGCAACAGATCATTGACATTATAAGAGATAGGCTGAAGATAGCTCAAAGTCGACAGAAGAGCTACGCAGACCAGAAGAGAAGGACTTGGGAGCCACAAGTCGGAGATATGGTGTATCTTAAGGTAAGTCCGATGAAAGGTCTTCAGAGATTTGGAGTAAAGGGGAAGTTGAGCCCTAGATACATCGGACCTTTCAAGATACTAAGTCAGAACCGAGGGTTAGCCTTTGAATTGGATCTACCGAGAAGGTTAGCTCAAGTTCATAATGTATTCCATGTGTCGCAACTCAGGAAATGCTTAAAGACCCCAGATGAGCCAGTATCACATGATGAGCTCGAGTTACAACCAGATTTGACATACATCGAGAAGCCAGCGAAGATTTTTGAGGAGAACTGGAAGCAACTCAGGAATCGAGCCATTAAGTACTGCAAGATACAATGGAAACATCACCCCGAGAGGGAAGCCACCTGGGAAAAGGAAGAAGATCTGAGGAAAACATACCCCGAACTCTTCAGGTATTACAACCACAACTTCGGGACGAAGTTTTCTTTAAGGGGGAAAGGCTGTAATGTCCCAGGTTTAGAGACGATCGAGGGGTAGATTTTAGAAAGGGATGTGCATTGCATCGTAAATTCTGGGGAAATTTCGCGCTTTTAAACAAAAACTGCATCGAAGGGGAACGAGTTTCTCTCTCGACACCTTACAGGGTTAGGGTTTCGAGAGTGCGACAAACTTGTTCCTTATTCAACTAAACTAGGGTTTTGAGAAGAGAGAAGGGATATTGCATCACAAACTTAAGTTGCATGGTTGAATTCAAATTTAAGTTGCATGATTGAATTCAAACCTAAGTTGAATTTGAATTTCAAATTCAAACATTAAATAAATATCTCATAATTCAATTGTGAGGAAATTCAATAAGTAAATTATAAATAATAAACAATGTGTAGAATACAAATAATAAATAAAGCTCATTAGAGAAAACCTTGAGCTTTATTGATAATCACACAAAATACAATGTCAATTACAATATCCAGAAATGAAATATGAATTTACAACACATCACATGAATCGAAGAAATAGAAAAAGAAAAAGGAAAATTACAAATAATGAAATGTCCTAAACTACATAAGATAATCTTCTTGAAATGCTTAATCAAGATGACCTTCTTCATCTTGATCATCTTCTGGTTTCCCTGCACACAAACACAACAAATAGAGATTATGCCAAGTGGTAAAACCACTTGGCTGGTTAGAAGAATAAATGGCAATTGAAGGGATATGATCACAGCTCTGCCGAGCTGATCCACTCAAGGCCAAGCACAAGCCAGATACCAAGCATCTAGCACACACACACAGCCAGCCTGCTCACCAGGCAGTGTGCATGCAGCACAACACACACACACCAGCAGTGAGTCACCATGTGTGCCAGGCCAAGCTGTCGACCAGGAGAGCCAGCAGGGGTTCATATAAAACCTTTTCCACCGCCAGAACTAGCTGTTCATCGACAGCAGCTTCACTGGTAAGTCACCAGAGATCACAAACACAAGAACAGGAAGAACAGCACTGATGTTCTATCTGTCCAAGATCACCACAGAACCAAATCAAGCATCACAAACTCACAAGGAGGAGCAGGGCAAGCAAACCAAAATCACCAGAAGCAATCCTCTACACCAACAACTCATCCTAGGAGCTGGAGTGAGGTATACCACACAATAGCCTGAGCAAGATCATACCTTGATCATACATAGGCATGCTTTGCATCACAGGAGCACAGAAGGGTAGGAAACCCTGGATGTATCATCATTTGGTTGCAAAACCAATTGGTGCCAGCAAATTAAGCAAGGGCTAGAAGGAAAACAACCCAGGGAACACTTGGTTGTGTCAACACAGTGACACAACCAGAGAAATCCATCAGGGGTTTGATCCTAGATAGCCAACCAAACTCACCTAGCACTAACTGGTTCACTAACCATCAGACAATAGACAAATTCATGTCTATTTTGTTTCTCAACAGCAAAGGCTACTGGCTATTCCAACAAAAAGGGATCAGCCAGAGAGCAGTTGTTCATCCACAGCAAGCCAACAAGGGGTGGGAGCTTCCTGAGCAGCCAAGAGTGGCTGCTGAGGCCACCTCAACCACCCAAAACAGTCAAACCACCAAGCCCAGCACAATCATCATCACCCAGAGGGGTTCAGAGTGGGCTAGGGTCCCCAACAATTGTTGGCATCCCTCTAGCCCAAGCAAATTAAATTGTTATGATCATCACTGTGTCACAGTTCACATCATTTATCCAAATATCAAGGCAAATTAAGCAGATAAATGAAACAGACAAGCTACAGTTGCACAAGGTCTTGCGGATGATCCAAGGGATCATTGCGAGCATCCACTGATGCTTGAACAAGCAACAGCACACACAGGCTAAGCCTGTATGAAGCACAAACAGCACTGGATGAGCACCAGTGAGTCACAGAGAGGAGCACACACTTGTACATAAGCAAGAATGATCCAAAGATCATCAGAGCATTATCAGCTCATGCTTCAGATCACCACAGCCAAGTCTAGCACCAACACAATAACCAGATAAATTTCATAGCCACAGAACAGGAACAATGGCATAGCAGACAATCAAAAATATGAAATATAATTGTATGCAGAAGCACACCATCAAGTGATGGTGTTGTCTAGCCACAGGCATGCTCAAGGGAGCATGTCTATAGCACACTGAAGAGCACCCAGGGGCACTGGCTCTTGCAAATTGCAAGAATTGCACACTGCAATCAAGCCAGGGCAACATATATGAATACATTTGAGTAACTGGCAAATATAGCATCATGAACAGAGGCACAGGGAAGCACCAGCCCAAGCACATGCATGAATACAGAAGAAATGGCCATGGTAGTAGCACAGCAGCAGCACATGCATAGGCAGTAGAGCAATAGCACCATAGCATAGCAGCATAGCAGTAGCACCACCACACAGCAGTACACGCACATCTACAGCAAGCACAACAGCAGAGCACATAGGGTGTAGCAGCAGCGCCATTTGATAGATGCCAGGACATACAGAGGAAGGAGAAGAGGTGGAGTAGGTGGCGTAAGGGGAAGGAGAGACACGTACCAGGGAGGAGATGGTCAACACGACCATGGCGGCGAACGCCAGGGAGCACGGCGGCACCAGGCCTGGCCAAGCCAAGCCATGGCGACCACCGCAACCCCCAGCACAGCACCACGCGCCCAGGGGAGTGCCAGGAAGAAGGTCCACGGCTTCTCCAGCGCATGGCGGCGGCGAACCCCGAGAGCCTGGCGCACTAGAGGGTCGAGGATGAGCGAACGGGGACGCGAGCGTCAGATCGACGCGGACCACCGTGTCTGCCGTCGGGAGGCAGTTCAGATCCACCTGATCTCACCGGCGGCGACGGCCGGAGTAGGCCGGAGTAATTCGGCGAAGGGGGCGGCGACGCGAGGGTCGCCAGAGCTCGAAGGGGCTAGGGTTCGCGAGCGCGTGGAGGAGAAGGGGTCGGTGCGACCGACCGAGCCCAAGTGTGGCTCGGGTTAGGGTTAACCGCTGGGCCACCCTGATAGGTGGGCCCAGGGGCAGTTTTGGAATTTCACAATTCCAATTAAACCAGAAACTTTGAAAATTCATAGAAAATTATTAATAGCTCTAAAAAAATAATTAAAAATATGAAAACCACTCAGCATAAAATTCTCTATCATAATAAAATATGAAAAGGAATTTTGGAGACAAACCAGATTAACTCCAAATTTGATGCTTTAAATAATCATTTAAATCACACATTTTATTTTCAATAATGAAAATAAGTCCACAAATTCATTTGGACTCTAAAAACACCTTGACAACATTTCAAGGTTGTATTTTGCCCTAAACAGAGTATCCCTAAATTGTTCTTAGTATTAACCTCTCACATAAAATAATAAAACATCGGAAGGGGGGAAACAACCCTAAAAGCTGAATCATGCATAATTGCTTCTTTAACCATTGCCCTTATCGGACAATGATGCTATTTTTCAGCAACAGAGGACAAGGGTCAGTCCACACCATCCAACTGCAACACTTTGCAGTGTTCAGGCAAGTTCATCACTTGCTCATGCCATTTGAGTATTTTTACTAAATTACTTGGAAAGTACTATGTTTATCACTATTGCATAAAAACCAAAACCACTATTTTCATAACTATGAATATGACTATGTGGTGGGCAATGGAACCATGGATTGTGTTGATATGGTGGAGGTTCCATTGCAAGGGTTTATATCCATCTAGGATTAAACAACAAATGTCGTCCAGTGATTCTTGTGCCGTAATAACCGTGTTAACCATAAGATCTGGAGTGGGACGGAATAGTCAATCGTATTTCCACCTCTTGTACATCAACGGACGCGCTTTACCGTAGCACACTTGTCATCTATCGGGGCAAGCGGTAGGCTGGGGAAGCCAATTAAGTCCCCACGGCTTTGTCCGTAGCACACTTGTCGCCGAAGTGCAAGCGGTAGGTTGGGGAAGCCATCTAAGTCCCCACGGTATTGCGGTCTATGAGGGGTTGCATCTGCCGGCGAAGGAGTTTGGTTCGATCCCAGACTGTCGTCGTGGTCGGGGTCCACCCTAATACGGGAATAATGGGACCGACGAGGACCCAGGGTCGGGGATGCAGCAAAGGGTGGGTGTGCGAGGTAGCGGAGGAATATGATTGGCTATGACCTTTTACCGGGCCTCACACCATTGGAAGTGTGAACGGGAAAGATGCCCGGTTGGCACCAAGGTTAAGATCTCTTATGGGTAAAGCAACACACCTCTGCAGAGTGTAACGAATCGTGACCAGTCACTCCTTGTTCCGGGTTTTGGAACTGCGAACGCTGCCGGAAAGGAACTCCATGAAGTTCTAGTAAACCGGTGAAGGCTGACGGACATAGTTCTTTGAAATAAAAGCAACCTCTTGAAGAAATGTTTATCAAAACTTGCATTGGTAATAGACTTTCTGGTCTAATACCGTAGCTAGTGCATTAAACACCTCTTTCCTATAATGAACTTGTTGAGTACGCTCGTACTCATACCACTCTTAAATCCCCTTCTTAGATTGTCTGAACCATCTGGAGGAGGACAACGACAACCCTGAAGGAGCCGACATCATCGGCTATGAAGAACCAGACCTCTCTGGAGGTGTCGAAGGTGTAGACTACCTCATAGTCTACGGAACCGGGGAGGGTTCCGAAGAAGGACAAGCTTAGACCCGTTAGTAGTAGTAGTATCCGAGCAGTACGAACTCTTAGTACTTAACTGCTCATGGGAATAAAATGTATAACCTAGTTAGACTTCTATGTTGTAAGTTAAGTTGGGTTCGCCTCGAACCCAGGAGTATCCCTCTTAGGACCCAAGAGGAGCTCCGAGATGATATGTACATGTTGCTTGTAATAATAAGTGAATGAGTTATGGACCTGCTATGTTCTGTTGTACTACTCTGAGGGATGTAATATTTGCGGATTGGTACTTCGTGAATGTTATGTCAACGACTGGCATACTACAACATGCAGTGGTATGCAGGGTCACCACAGGAGACAGCTTTTTTATCCATGATCGTGCGGCACCACTCAAGTGCACTTTAATGCCCTGCATGGCTATTGCTCTGGTTCCACCCACTAACTTTACCGTCTCGAGATAATCAATTAGCCAATCCTCAGGATCTTGTGATCCATCGAATTTTTGTAATTATCGGGTAGCTTAAACCCTGATGGAACTCGAGTTCTGCGGACTCGTCTCGTAAAGCACGGGAGTCCACACATATCTTCTTCATCAACCTCTGGTGAGTGTCGATGTTCCCTTCGTTCCTGTCGCGCTCTGTCCACTCTTGCTTGCGTTGCTGTGTTTCTTGCCCCACTTGTTCTCGCCGGATCCTGCACCGCTGCAGCAGGTCGTGGACTATTTTGCCTTGCAGATCCTTCAGGAGGCGTGTTTGCGAACGCTGTTCCCATGGCTCCAACTCCTTCCATGGTCATGTTATACAACGCTTCTCTTGGGTCTCTGGGAGGTGGTCTGGATGCGAGGATGAAAGCTTGTGTCGCCATGTATCCTGCTTCTGGTGTTTTGGGAATAATATTCCCCCTTGTGTCGATCGACATAAAGGACATGTCGAGGTTTTGAACTAAATTCTCCCTGTCAGCCTCAGGTATATTTTGCAGCCGAGATCTTGCTCTATTTCGAGCTGCTCTGTGACAATCTCCTGAAGTACCTGATTGTCGGCTCAACTCCGCCCTTCGCTTGCTTGACGCGGAAGCCGCGGCTTGCCTCTTATCCAGCTCAATTTTCTGTTTTTCGAGCTCCCGCCTGGTACGGGTGAGTCTATATTGATATGCTTGTAACTCTTCAGCTGTCGCCGTTACAGTCATTGGCTCTGTGCCATCAATAGCTCTCGCAACTCTATCCCACACTGCTTGCGGAAATTGCACCATCTCTCGTGTTCCAGGTCCAATATATTTGGTTCCCAAACCTCGCGTAAGATCCGCGGGATCGACGTACGGATTTCCCGCGTCATCGAAGTTCTCTGATGTCTCCTCCTGTGGGCGACTTGTATCTCCAATTGCATAAATTTGATGATATTTTGAACTTTGATCTTTGTCGGGATTGGTGACACCGTCATACAGATCGGTGAAGGCCTCTCCAACAATAGTAGATCTGTCGATGAAGTTGAAGCTGTCGATGCTGTCCGAGTCGCTGCTTATATCGGAGTCCGCAGACGACCCGAAGGACATGTCGCCGAAGATCTTGGCGAGCTTTCCGCTTGCCGTAGTTTTGACAAAGCGTGGCGGTAAAACCTCCTCATCGCCTGTCTCGAACAATGAATCCGAAAAATCGGAATCGACCGCCGACAATTCCGACGAGATCGGAACCTTGAGACGATACGATCCCTCTTTCTCGACGCGGAAGTGGAACCTTCCGAACATCATCTCCATAGGCTCCTCCATATACTCATATGCATCCAAACGGGAGGGCGGATGAGGAACAAAATCGATTAGATCAGTTTCGATCCGTTTACCTCTATCCATCGTGTTGCTTGCTACCGAAGAAGTCGACGATCTTGAACGTGCCATCGAGATCAGCTCCTTGTCGCCTCTAGTCCCCACGGTCGGCGCCAATTGACAAGGTATCGACTTGTCAATGCCTACAAGTTGTAGACTAGGGTTTTGTTGGAAGTAGAGGGCAAGTAGATCTCGAGGGTTTCAGCCGGAAAAGTACTCGACTGCTTATGAAAACTAGGGTTACGTGGACAATGATTCGATCCTCTCTTTGTCCCTCGACTCCCCCTTATATAGGAGGTGGTGCTGAAGGTTTCGTATACACAAGTTTACAGATTCCGGGAGACTCTTTGAGTCCAACCCGTAAAGTTACAAATCTCTTTATTCCTAATACAACTCTATATTTCCTTAACAACTAATTGGGCTTCCGATCTTCATATTTTTCGACTCCATGGGCCTTCAGTAAACCCCGGGTACCATCTTCGGCAGGCCCATTGGGGATGCCACTGTCAGTAAGTTCTTCCACTCTCTCTCCTCCATTGTTGACTTTGAAGAACTTGTCCTATCTCTTGATTCCCCCCATGATTCTTGCTCATTCTTGAGGGATCTAAGAGAGGAGATCTAGATCTACAATCTCTACCAATCCATTTCTCCTCTAAGTGAGGGGAACCCTTGGGATCTAGATCTTGGAGTCATTTGTTGATTTCCTCTTTGTTCTTCCTCTCTAATCTCATCCTAGCATTTGTTGCTTTGATGGGATTTGAGTGTGAAGGATTTGAACACCTCTAGTGTTCTTGCTTTGCATCATTGCATAGTGTTGAGCTCTCCACCGCGATTAGTTCGAGTGAGAGATCGTGAGCTTGTTACTCTTGGAGGGAGACCTCCTAGTTGGCTTGGCGGTTGGTGCTCCGGTGATCTCTTCAAGGAAGATTGTGAAGAGGCCCGGGCTTCTCCTTCGTGGAGCTTGTGAAGTGGTTTTGGAGCTTGCCATCTCCAGAGTGGAGGAAAAGCTAACCATAATGAAAGGGTCATTATCCTTCATGGGTTTGGCTCGGAGAATAGGGTGAGCCTTCGTGGCGTTGGGGAATCCTTTGTGGGACCTCCACCCCTCCAAACGTGACGTACATTCTTGCAAAGGAAGGGAACACGGGAATACATCCTCCTCTCCGCGTGCCTCGGTTATTTCTATGCCCGAGCTTACTTTCCTTGTGATAGCCATCGTGCTTGAAGTACATATATCTTACTATCACTTGTGCTACATATATCTTGTGCCTATCTTGCTTAGCTCTAGTTGTTGTGTTGCACTTAGGTGAGCCTAGAATATTTAGGATTTGTGCTTGTAAAATAAACGTTAGTTTAATTTCGCATTCTTACAAGCCAAATCCGTAAGAGTTTTTAAAACACCTATTCACCCCCTCTACGCGACATCTCGTCCTTTCAAGGTTTTTCCCCGGGCACGCTCGATTTGGGCGTTCTCGGCGGGGCAGGCGTTGGCGAGCAACGTGGAAAAAAGAGTACACGTAGGGAAAAGAGGGGATAAGCTGGCACGTATCGAGAAGGCACGCCATAAATCATCTCGCCACCCTCCCGCCTCTCACTCTCTTTTATCACATGCACTCTCCGCTCGTCTTCTCTCCCTCCTCTCGCCGCCAGTGGTTCCACGGACGCCGGTAGATCGAAGAACACTACTGCAACGGCGGAAAAGCTGGCACTCGAAGCCCTCATCCCGCAGCACTTCATCGACTCCAATGCTGGCACATTTTCTCTGCTTTAGCCTTCAGGCAATGATCCTCGAGGTTCATCAATAGCTGTAAGTTGTCAAACCACCCTGAGCATCTTGGAAATGTGTAGATCTTTGTTACCAAGATCACTGTGCCTAAGCGTTGCATTCATGGTAGATTTGTACTGCTATTTGCCGATTTAGATGGTTAAGCTAGATTTTGCCCATATAAGTTCATCTATTTTGTTCATGTGATATGTGATTACCAGATCTACATGTTCGTACATAGACAAACGGTTAAATTTTGCCCGAAATGGCCAGATTTATTTTTTAGGATTAGATCGGTTCAACATCGAGGTTTTCTTTCTGGACATGCAGATGATATGAATGTAGCACTTTATCATGAAGGGATGTTCCTCCTCAACCTAGTTGCTTGATCATCGATCTTAATTTGATCATGGCCTAGGTTGAGTAGGATCATCTCTTCCATCGATGTTGCGACGGGAATGTATGTTTCAACCGAACCTAGCACTATGATCATAAAGCATCATTTGATCATGCCCTCAGATTGGTAGGATCATCTCTTCCCTTAGATTGAAGTTGAAATGTGAGTCACCAAATTTTTATGAGCCAGATTTATATACATCTCATTGAACTTGATTTTGTGCATCAGCGAATGATTATAATATGGAAAAATCCTAGGGCAGTGGTAAGTGAACCGTGTACATTTGTCCTATCAGGAGCATTTGTAGTGTACTAGGTTCGCTAACTCCCGCCCTAAGATTATTATGGCCACTTCTATGAAATGAGGCTAGATATTACTTATGTATCAATGGGTCTATCATTAAAATGTCGATGAAATAATTTGTATTAGGTAGACATAGATTCATCTCGCTGACTATTGTATGCGGCATTTGTATGATTGTTCATAGTTTTGCTCATCTTATAAGCCAATGATTAAAATGTGACCAGTAATTGGTTGTCGAATGATCCTTTATGACCTTGAGCAATGTACAATTACTAAAGCATGTGCACTGCTTTTGGTCAGAAAGGATCAGTTATGCGGCTATGTCGGTAACATGAGGCTTCAACTTTGGTTGCAATTATGTGTTTTACATAGCATGTACCTTAAGTATATCTCAAATGGATCTTTTTTGAGGTAGTCCTCAACGGCTGCCCCTAGTGTCCACAACCTAGAAAAAGGGTGTTCCAACGTAGCTGCAGAAGGCATTGCCTTCAAGAGGCTGAGGGGAAGGTGTGTGAAGGTGGGGCACTTTCATCATGATGTTGGTCCAAACCATTTCGTCATGTCACTAGGCTTGTAATTGTTTCCATTTCCTGAAGGCTTCATGCAATTCATTGGTAACATCCCCAAGACAATTGTGTTGAAGACCAACACCGGCTTCTCATTGATGGTCTATGTGAGAGAAGTCGATGGAAATATTTCCATGGATCAAGGCTGGACGGGATTTGCAATCGCTCACGAAATCAAGATCGGGTACTTCATGACCTTCAAGACGCTCAAGAATGATGTCTACAAGGCTACTATCTTTGGATACTCCATGATTGAGATCGTGAAGAAGTGCCCATAGCATGATCCACCATTGCCATAATGGATGGGTGAAAGATGGTACTTGTAATCTTTGTTGATGTCTGTTTATCGTCCTGAACTTGTTGTTACCATCGTGCTCTGAATTTGGTTGTAACGGTTGTGTCCTAAACTTCCTAATTAGCGTCGTGTCTTGAACTATGTTCCAGTACTTATGCTATGTTATATGGTAATCTTGATGTTCTTATGCTATGTTATATGTTATGTCATGTGGTAATCTCGATGTAGTTCATAGTGTGTTGCTGCTATGAGTTGGTACCCTCTCGTTCTGCACATAACTGCACATAAGTACCCTCTCGTTCTGCACATAACTGCACATAAGTCAACATCGCTCTTAGTTTTCTCCTAGCCTAAAACATCTGACCAAACCGATGTGCTTATTATTCTTCCACGGTGCCGAAATAGGCTTGCTGGCATCCAAACCAAAACAGATCCAAGTCGCGTTTCTACTTATAGAGCCCCTGACGACGGACACTTTCATGATGATGTATGAAGAAAAAAAAAACATAGGAGGAACCGAACTCGTCCCTAATCTCTCACAAACCTTGCACAGAGCAGGGCCAGCCTCCACGAGTTCTGTACAGGGGAAAGGTTACTTTTCATCTAAAATAAAAAGAGATTACGATTATGTCTTCAGCAAAAACTGAAAACGAGGTTCTCATGCACGACCAGCAGATTAGCAGTGTCTACCCGTTCTCATCCAGATTGCAGAGCACAGAACAGAGTACTAGGAGTAGCGGCTAACAGTTAACCCAACCAATTTCACTGCATTACAGGATAAAATTCCCTACCGCGCACAGCTAAGCCTACATCAGATAGAGAAGCAGCCTAACTGAAGAAAAGACAGCCTACTTGCATTGCAAATTTGCAATCTCAGCGAAAAGGGTGCATGATCGTGTCACCAAACAGAAACAGGAAAATTTTGAACCCTTCGCTTTCCCTCTCCCTGTCCCCCTCACGAGGGTGCTTGGCGCGGCATGCTCAGTCTGTCACAGCTGTTTCTTGGCGTCCGTCTCCTCGTCCTGTCCGACCTCGCAGCTGTCATTGCCGGCGGCCGGCTCCTTGCCTTCCTTGGGGCTGCCCACCGCCCTCTTCTCCTCCTCTTCCACCTCGCCGTCCTTCCTCGCCGCCGCCGTGCCAATAAGCCGCTTCTCGGCGCGCGCCTTGATGACGTCGAGCAGCTCCTCCATCGCCTGTTTCTCCCCGTTCCTCCGGTTCTTGATCAGCACCTCGCTGACGTCCGCCGGCGTGATCTCCGCCGCGTCGATCCATTCCTCCAGCCCGCTCAAGACCTCGGCGCAGTCGGCGGCGTCGCCCTGGAAGCAGAGGTAGTTCTTGAGGAGGATCTTGAGCGCCGGGAAGGAGCAGTAGCTCATGAAGACGTGCATGTCCATGCGTCCCGACCGGAGCAGCGCCGGGTCCAGCTTCTCGATGTGGTTGGTGGTGAACACGAAGATGCGCTCCGACCCGCAGCAGGACCACAGCCCGTCGGTGAAGTTCAGCAGGCCGGAGAGCGTGATCGACCGGCCCGCCGCCGCGCCGGCCGCGTCCTGGTCGACCGACCCGTCGATGCTCGGCCGCGGCTTCGGGCCCGGCGGCGGAACGGCCGCGCGGTTGGTGAGGTCCACGGAGCAGTCGATGTCCTCGATCACGATGATGGACTTTGACGTGGTCTTCATCAGCAGCTTCCGCAGCTCCGCGTTGCTGCTCACCTCCGTGAGCTCCAGGTCGTACACGTCGTAGCCGAGGAAGTTGGCCATGGCGGCGATCATGCTGGACTTGCCCGTCCCGGGCGGGCCGTACAGGAGGTACCCGCGCTTCCAGGCGCGGCCCGTGCGCTCGTAGAACGCGCTGCCGTCGGCGAAGTCGCGGAGGTCGGCCTTGATGGACTCCTTGCGGTCGGGGTCCATGGCCAGCGTGTCGAACGTGCTGGGGTGCTTGAAGGGCACGGGGTCCCACGGCAGGCCGCGCCCGTCCATGGCCCCGCCGCGCGCGTTGGTGTACAGCAGCCGGTCCTGGCTCCGCCGCCGGATCTCCTGCGCCGTGGCGAGGATGTGGTCGAGGTACGCCGGGAGGAGCTTGTCCCTGTCGCCGCGGCGGATCCGGAGCGTGAAGCGGCGCTTCTCCTCGGGGAGCGGGCGCCACGAGAAGCCGCCAGACTGCCGCGGCGCCACCACGTGCTCCCACGTGACGGCGGCCCCGAGGAAGGCGTCCACGACGCGGTCGCTGGCGGCCAGGCCGAAGGTGAAGGACGAGGCGTTGTGGGGCCGCGTGAGGCTGAGCCGGGCGCCCGACGACGGCGCCGCCGTGCTGCTGAGGTAGAGCTGCACGGCGTCGTAGATCTCGTTGTTGCTCATGCCGTCCGTCTCCGTCACGTCGAAGTAGCAGTAGGGGGAGAAGGACCGCGTCATCCGCCCCAGCAGCCGCGCCACCGCCGCCCGCAGCTCCGGCGGGAACACCGCGTGGAGGAATCCCTGCATGAACGCCACAGCGCCCATGAGTGACGCCAGCGCCGTCCAGTACTCCCTCATCGTTGCTCCGCCGCTGGGCAACGCGGAATGCGCACCGCCGGGCTGGTTTAGTGGTTTGGGAGAAGAGTGTGACGGCTGGCTTTGGAGGTTTCAGGGTTTTCTAGGAAAGGTCAGAGAAGCGATGGTTATATAGCCGGAGAAGCCGAGGTGGGATGGAGAAGAAAGATTTGGGCGGAAAATAAAGATGAAGCCGAGCTGGAGCTGGCATAGAGTAGGCCGAACCGCAGAGCAAGGTCGCCATCAATAGATTAGCACAGAGGGACGGAGGAAGCATTAAAATGCCTTGCGAATGTAGGCAGGCAATACAGACATACCAAGAGAGATCTTCGCTTGGACCTGGAAGGAGATATGCTGTATACACCTGTACAGTACTACTAAAAGTGGAATCTCACTAAAATATTTTACTATCTTTTTTAGTTCAAACTAGCAAGCTGGCCCTTGCAAATGCGAGGGCAGCATCTTTAATTGTCAAAATGGTTAAAGTGTTTAGGCCGCTTCATTGAAAAATACGCAAATGTTTAGAAACAGTTACACTAACAAATATTTCCGACCTGTAGTCTTAATATAACCCACTTGAGTGCCATAGTTCTCGATAAAACACTATTGCACCGAGTTGAGCACCATAGTTTTATTATGCGTACGCTGTTCACCCACATAATATTTTCCAATCATGTGGCACAAATATCTGTTTTGAGCCAGTCATCAATACTCTTCAGCAGGGTTACCATACCACCGTAATACTCCCTCCATTCCTAGAAATAAGGTGTATAGTTTTTTGAGAAATGTCTCCAAAATATAAGGTATATATTACGTTGGACAACCTGTGTGTATATTTTTTTAGGGATTTTTTTGTGTTTCCTTATCTTTTGAAAACTCCTCTTTCTTATCATATCAATTACCCAGGATCAATCTAGCCAAACCCTTGTATAGTTTTCTCTCCACATGCGTTTTCTTAATTTCCGCGCCAAAAACTATACGAGCTCTTTTACGGTGATTGGCATGGAACTTTGGTTCCGTCTAATCTGATTTAGGTTCCGTCTAATCTGATTTTTCGTGACCATTGATTAAGACAGCTTCTAATTTTTATTTTACTTCGATAAGCAGAACTGTATATGCGAGCGGTCGATTTTTTTTAACCCTAGCGGTCAATAGGTCAAACATCTCGTTTAATGCCCAAATTAGCGTCGCCGCCGCCACTAGCCTCCTCGTAGCACCGTCGCCACCTCTTCCGACGAGCACTGCCGCGGAGTGGTGCTTCCCTTCGAAGGCGCGCCTCATGAAGATCACGCCCCACGCCTCCCGGCAACCATAGTCCTTCGATCCCCTAGCATAGCCAGCTCGGAGGCCCCCTCCTCCTCACGTGCGAGATCACGGACGATGCCTAACCGAGGACTTCTCCTCCGCGACCAAGTCTGCTGCGTCATCGCTCTCTTCACCAGCTGGATCGGACCGCCAACCACCACAACAGAATCGAAGTCAGCGGCCGCCGCCTTCCTCGCCCACGGGATCGGACGCCACTCGTCAAGGTCAGTCAATTGCTTCAAGATGCGAGGCTGCCAGGTATGTGTCGTTGGCTTCGCTTTGCTGCTAGATAGGCCGTTGCATGTTTGATCGTTTTTGTCTGAGTATAGATGCAGCCATACGACGAGTATCTCATATGTAGATTAAAGAAAAAAGATAAGGAGAGAGGAGTCTGATTTAGCTGCTAGACTGCTAGTAACGCTGGGTTATGGTGGGTTGCAGATGTAGATCCTCATGTGTTAGTGAACTATCCTCTTACAATCTAGTGTTTTGAAATAATTTTTGGTTGTACCATGTTGCTTCCTGGCAGACATCTAGTTATAGGACTGCTTGTAGTGGCTTGATTTCTATAGAGCGATTAGTATCTAGAAGTGGACAAGTGGTCTGTAGCTTTTGGTTGGATGGTTGTTTGAGTGCTATTTCTACCAATGGTTGTCACAGTACTGATTCTCTAATTCTTGTTAGATGGTTGCCTATACTCCTGTATTCGTATGTCTGTTAAATACCATGATAGAAAATGTACCAAGTCTTTCATGTCATGCGCCAGAGAACCATTTAGTATGTTTACCATTCAGTTAACCAATTTGTTCACTTCATGTGTAATGCTCCTGCTTCTTATGCAACCTGTGTGCTTTTTTTGCTAGCTCCTGATGACTCATGCATTGTGTTGTGCACATGGTGAGAAACTGAGCACTGAGGACTGAGCACGAGGATGTTTCTACTACCGGGGCTTGTCCTGCGTCAGCCACTCAGCCATCATCATGTAAAATAGGTTTATGCCGGAGAAGCACAAGGAATGGACAGATTTTGACGCGAGGATCTATGCAGATTATTAGGAATCTAGGCTTGAGCTATTGCTCTGTTCATTGCAAGATGAGATGATGGTGGCATTTCTTGGTTGAATGCGCTTCTAAACAGTTTCTCTTTATGAATGTACATGGGTTCTTGTGATAAACAATATTCATGACAAACATAATGAACCAGTTTATTTTTATGATTTGAGTCTGGATTTGGCATCCTAATGATCTTAGTTCTCTTTCGGTTGTTCTTATAATCTTAGGAGGATCAAAGGGGCCGGCGACGTGCTAGGCATGCAAGAGCACATGCCAACAACACGATGGCCTAGCAGGAGCACAACAGCCAGCGATGCACTGAGTGATGATGTATTTTTTTTTGACGAAAGGCGACTTGGTCGCTTTCATTGCGATTAGGGAAGGGAAAGTACAAGCGGGAAGACTAGTTCCCGTGTATACCGAAAGGTTTAAGGATAAACCATAAAGGAAAAGAAAAACCTTTCACTGAGTGATGATGTAGGAGTGATGGTTGGCCAACTGTGGCGTGTTGTGTGGTTATGAAATGCTTACTGGATTGCTTTGTTCACTAGAGGTTTCTATTCTTAACTGTTGCAGCTGCTTTTAGTGTGCGTTTCTGAATTTTGATGAGTAGTCTGTAAGAAGTACAAACACGGATGTTAATTGTTGCCTGAGATCTCTGCAAAATATCATCTCTTTGGAGATGTTCAGTGGCTATCACTAACGGGTTCAGGGCACTCTACTGGACCCTTTCTATGCCGCCTCAAGTATGTCAACTTGTCAAGTGATCTCTGACTTAGATTACTTATGTGCTGAAGTGTTTCTCCCCGTAAGGCTCTAACATCTGGTTAAGATCATATGTATGACAGCCGTTGATGTCAGGTTTGCCCGACATTTGTTTCTGGGACAGGACATCACATTTAATCATTGTAATAGCAAATTTGCAATTTGAGAGTAAAGGTATACCACCATCATTATACAGAGGTCACGATAGGCAGGCAGAAAACATGCACATAAAAACATTAGTGATGTTGGCCTAATGGCATGGGTGGGAAACGTGATGTACAACAGTAGATTAGTTTCAGGCTTTCAACAATATAATATGTGCGGAATGCATCTCCATTACTGTGTTGGTGCATTAAGGAGGCGATAATCTTGTTGTAATGTTGTTGTGATAGATGCAGTTTGGTATCATTCATTTTGGTTCTCATGGAAACACCAGCTTAAAAAAACGCAGCTGAGACAAAAGATGACCCTTCTCCATAACATAACAAAAAAGATGTGCCAACATTCTGAGTGGCTTCTCCTGTCTCTTCCCTGAAGGCTCATCTACTCTAGCATCCTCCTCATCCTCCATGTTAATAACTCCATTTTTTCTTTCTTTGAGGGGAAATTACTTCATTTTCAACTTCCCAGTGCAATTCAGTGGGTCTTCTTCACCATGCAGGCCTTCTCCTTACTTTTAGCTGAGGGTGATACAACCATACTCTGGCTTGCACTTGCACTTGCGCTTGTTCTTCAAGATGCAGATCTTCAACCCTGGATTAGTAACTTAAAATTTGCAGCAAGTAAGACACTAGTTAACGAGAAACTGATTAATTGAATTAATTTCTACATATAAAATAGTAGAGTATGTACTATGTTTGTCAAGAAAAAAAAAGGCTAAGAACGGAGATATGTAATGAACAAGTAGATCTTCTCAACTATAAGCATATACTTGTGAGTTTATAAATATGGATTTATAAGTGTAGCATATCAAAGAAAGATGTTATAAAATATGCAGCAAGTTCAGACTGATGCAGTGCCGAGGGCGAACGATCTGTGGCCACAGAGAGGTACAGTTTCGTATCTACTTGGATTTCTTTTGGAGTGTGGTTGTGGAATGGCCCTTGTGTTGACCTGGACCTGAAGGCTACAAGTACATGGGAGGACAAAACACGAAAGCTGTCTAAGTTCGATCACGACGAAACGACGGCCTCCTCTCACACGCTTCCGTCTCTCTCTCTCTTGGACCTCCTTCTTGCTGCTTGTATCCAAACTTGGTGATCTCTATATAATTCAGTGGATTAGAACTGGGTTGCTAACAAAGGTTTTCTTTCTTGTCTAGTATCAGATGAGAAGCTTGAAATGAGGGATGGATTGTACTCTCTCGATTCATTTTTTGGATAGGAGTTCTAAAGAGGCTGACATATTAATCCATACTAAGGATGTCAAACACACACAAAAACTAACAATGTTAAGATACATTACACTGACAGCATGAGTACACTGATTTGTGTATTTGCAATACAAGCACCATTGGATATTGAACTAAACTAAGTCAGGCATTTGACCATGTAAGGTCCTTCCAGCTGGTAACCCAGCTTGCGGTAGTAGTGGCGGTTCCCAACTCCTGATCCTGATATGACAACCAGTTTCTTCGACTCATGCTCTTTACGAACAATGGTAAATAGAATGTGTTAGCTAGGTGAAACGATCTAGCAGCAGGACCATCACAAATATCTAAACAATTAATTGAGAAGGGCTAGGGAGCCTCATGTTTAGCAAGTACTCTATAGCTTGCAAATAACTGCGACAACATTGCTTACCTAAAACAACTAGTAAATCCCACGAGTAGATAAATAGAGATGAGGTTTCTACTGTTAGAATGTTAGATGACTAGTAATTTTATTTGAAAAAATATAAAGAAATAGAGTTGTCTATTCATGCTAACTATAAGACGACATGCAGTTAATGAAGCAGAGAAACAAAAGCAAAGAAATAAAGTCGTAACAACAAAGTTCATTTAGAAACAAATATAAAATCTTCAGAACATACTATCTAAATAATCATGTACGAATGAACATGAAACTTGCTCACAGTAAATTTAGAATAGTATGACAAAAAATAGGCTCCAACAGTTCAACAGTTAACACTACTAAAATGAACAAGAAACTTGTGACCACTAGAATAGGCAATGTTTATGGCGTAGAAAAAACTGAAGTCCAAAACCTAGATAACATTACACAACCAACAGAGCTAGTAGTTGTAGTTGTAGCCCAAAACCTAGATAACATTACCGTCAAGCAACTTTTGACCATCTGAGCTAGTAGCTGTAGTTCTATAGTTAATCCTACTGCAGATTAACCCAAAGCCAAACCTCAATCTACGGATTAATCAATTAGATCTCTCAATCCAGTTAGAAAATCATACCGCAGATTAAAAAACTAACTAACAAGGTGTACTGATCCTACTACTGCCTTTTGATGCCTATCCCATCGATTCAAGGAAACGGGAGGAAAAGATAGCAAATCAAACCAACAAGAAAGAGGAGACATGGGCGCCCGCCGGCTTCTGTTCGTTCTCTCCGTTCTGCCAGAAGTATGTCCTGATAATGCATCATGACGCCGTCCCGCCCGCTCCTGCCTCGCCTAACTCCGTCGCCGAACAATCTCCTCCTTGCCGCTCTCGATCCCGTTCGCATCCGCTGCCCTCGGTGCTCCAGCCACCGTCGCTTAGGGATCACCGGGGAGAGACGCCGCCCCATCTCCTCCTCGCCGTTATCGATTCCATCCGCCTAGGCCGCCCTCGGTGCTCACCATTGCCCTTGAAACTCCAGCCGCCGCTGCCCAGGGATCGCTTGGGAGAGACGCCACCCCGTCTCCTCCTCGTCACTCACGATCACATCCGCCTCCGCCGCCCTCGGTGCTCCAGCCGCCGCCGCCAAGGGGTCGCCGGGGGAGATCATCAGATCAGAGAGAGAGAGAGAGCAAAGAGAGGATGAATGGTGAGAGACGAGAGAGATACAAGGAGAGAGATATTATGGTGATTATGACATGCTCAATTTGCTTATTATTGATTTAAGATATGTGCAGATATGTTAATTGTTTGTTGCTTTAAGATTTGTGCAGTTTTATCGAATGTTTTAGCCAATCAAAAGGACGTTCATTTTCTATAATGTTCGTAAAATATATTAGAGGTTCCGGTCCCACCGATTTTAGTTCCGGTCCCACAATTTTGGTTCCGTTAATTTGGTTCTGTCTTCTTACCACCGTCAGATCATGGTGAATGGACGGTTATTAAAAATGCCAATCACTGTAAAACTTGTAAAACTATACACCTTATATGTAGAAACGGAGAGAGTATTTCACAGTGTTCACTTGATTCAACTAAAGCATTACTTTATGTGTAAATGACTCAGCTACAAAGAAAAATACGCTGACTTTTAATCATACAAATCAAACAAACTTGGCCTCAATATTTCCTAAGAACACTAATTGTACAAACTCCTTTTGATATTTTCAACTAAAAAAGGTGGAGATTTGTATCGCAGATACCAAAGGTGAAACACCATCGACGGGCTCCACTCGCAACAATTGTGTTTAGGTAATGATATTATAATAGCATTATCACTCTAACGTATACAAGTGTATGCTTAATAACTGATGATCCAGTGTGCTCATTGATGCAAATGTATAAACGAATCAGCTTAAACTTGTACACTCATGTATTTTCCGTGGCTCTTTTGTGCAACATCATATTGTAGTTCTTTGGGGTATATATGACACGGGCGTCTAAAATAAAGTAAAATTGTATCCATCGACCCTCTTTGGCAAACAGTGTTTCTATGTACCAACTTCGGAGTTCCTTTACGGGCGCCCTTATTTGTACGGAGTAAGTTGACCTTCTTTTTTGAACGCGGATATCGTGCAAACATACCAAATTTGGCTTTGCAGCATGCCGCCCCCCCCCCCCCCCCCCAGCCGTGCGATCTAGATCCAATGGTGGATGCAATTTCCAAAGATAAAAAAAAATTAGAGAATTTGCCGGAGCATACATGAAAATCACGCTCGCAACTTGTTTAGCTAGTCACACGATGGGGCTCCTAAGCAGGCCTTCCGTTGATATAATCTTCCTTTTTTGGGGGATGTACTCCATTGATTATTTTCGAGATGGAGTACTTGAATCCACCTCAAGTGTAATCATGTTGTTATATGACTCTTAATCGCTCTTAGTCGAGTCCTAAAATTAGAAATGTAGTTGTCGCTTGATTATTGTTCATCAAGCTTTAACTTCGATGAGAGAGAGTAAGACGTGCAACCTTTTGAGGAATGTTTTATAAATTTGTTTCAAAATATATCTATCCTATTATGTTTTGTACTCAAATTAGTAATGCAGTTGTCTCTTCCTTATTATTTTTGTAAGCCAGCCGTGTCCATGCGTATGTATAGATATTAATACTCCACAATAAAAAAAATCCCTTATGCTTTATATCAAGATTTGCAAAACATATGTACTATCTATTTTATGTTTTGTACAACGATGTACGTATACATATATCAGTTTAGGGCATCTCCAACGGGGCGACCCAAACCGCGCCCGCGCGTCCAGATGGGTCGAGCCGGACAAAAACGCTACCCAGCGCGGGGACGCACCGCAAAAGCGGACGGCCGCGGCGTCCGGAACGACGCAAACCCGGCCCAAATCTGGGCTAGGTTTGCGTGGCCGCCGATGGCACGCGCCGTCCGCTTGCGTCCGCGCGCTGGTCGCCTCGTCTCCCTGGGGCCCACCTGTCGGTGACCAGGGAGTCTAATAAATGGGGACTGGAGGGGATCTGGCCCTCCACTCCAGTCCCCACTCCACTCCTGCAGCGAAACCGCCGCCATGGCCAAGCGACGGTTCGCTTCCGCCAACGACGACGAGGCGAGCAGCAGCCGCCGTCGCCCGCCGGCGCTGCGGGCTGCGGGAGGAAACCGAGGCGGCCTCCACATCGGAGAGGCCGCCCGTGGCGGCGCGGCATTGCCGCAACCGCCGCCTCTCTGCTCGAGCCGAAGCCCGAGTCCTCGGAGGAGGACCCGGACCTCCGCGCCGCGGCTGCTCATCTCGGCGGCGGAGGAGGACGCGAAATGGCCGCACCTCCATGCGGCCATTCGCACCTCCGAGATGGAGGAGGCGGCGCGGGCGGAGGTCGAGGAAGCGGAGGGCTGGGAGCTCTACGCCCGGGCCCGCCGGGCGCGACGGGAGGAGGAGGAGGCGGCGCGGCGGGAGGAGGCCGGCGCCGCGCCGGCGGAGCGCCGCGCGGAGCGGCGGCGCGGGAGGACGGCGCCGCGCGGACCGGCGGCGGCGCCCGGGGAGGCTGTGCGCCGCGCTGGCGGGAGAAGCGGCGGCGCCTCGGGGAGGAGGCGCGCTGCGTGCGCCGCCGCGATCTCGGGTGGCTCAGGATCCCCACTCGGCCCGGGAGGAGGCCACTGTGGTCTCCGTGGCCGGAGTCCCCGGCGCGGTCGAGCCACAACGACGCGTCGCCGCCCGGGGACGTCGTCCACGACGACGACGTCGCCGACGACGCCCACAGGGGCTAGGCGGCGCACCAGCGGCCACCGCGCCGCCGACCAAACCCTAATAGAGGGTTTTTATATTAGTTTAAATTTAAAAGCCCATATAGGGGCTTCTTTTGTTAGTTTTATTTGCCCAAAATAGGGCTATGTACAAATTTGCCCAAAATAGGGCATGTGTTCAATGAAATTTGGTTTAAATTCGCATTTTTACAAATGTTTTTCTATTTACTTGATTATGCGCTGCGTCCGCGCGTTAGGCGCCGCGTGCGATCCAAACGGACACGCGAACGCGGGGCGCTGTCCGCGTGTCCGGCCGGCCACGCAAACGACGCAAAACGGACGGCCCAGCGTGTTTGGGTCGGCCGGTTGGAGATGCCCTTATACTCTTACTCCTAGCGTACGGTTACCCTTGCTACCATATTATAGCTACCGCAGTCATGTATCCAGCTGTTTTATTGGTGTTTCTTCCTAGAACGTATTGCTAATTAATTTCCCGGTCAGTTATTTGCATCCTCACAATGTTTTTGTTTCTTTTAATTTATCATATGTGCAGATATATTGTCCGAAATAAGATAAAAGATATTATAGTCGTACTATAAGTCCGGAGGAAATAGTACTTGATATCTATGAAAAATTATGTAAAATGTAGTCTGAATCAGCATGCGCTGGCTGCTTCTCAATTTGTTCATGCATGAACACAGTGCAAGAATAGTCCAACCTAAGAAGGCTGGCTGGCTGGGCATGGCGTTTTGGCTCCCGTGTCCAGCTAGTCCCGAAATCAAGGCCGCTGAATATGTGTGCAGATCTGTGCCAAAATCATTTTCGTGTCAGGTACCTGCATCCAGAAACTGCCGTATTGATTGCCATGTATAGACCAGCTGAGTACGACTTGTCCACGAACAAGCTTTTATTGCGTCGGCCCAGATGGCAGCATAGACAGCTCCTTTGGTGGACCGGTAGTCCAGGATTTTTTTTTTTTTTTGCAAAGGGTACACTGAATGGTGGGTGATGCCCAATTGCATCTGTCCTAACATGCGACACTAAACATTCGGATTACCTTCTCTCTCTCGATTGCAACAAGGACAATCCAAATCGCGGCAACGCAATGACATGCTGACATTAGCCATCAGGTTTGTCATGGCAGCCAGAAGATTTATCATCTCCCCGGGGAAAAAAGAGGTTTCAAACTCGATGGGGACGCGCGGCCGCTGGTTGAGAGCATCTCCAACACGAGTTGTAAAAGCCGCGCGCGGCAAAAAAACCCGCCAGTTTGCCGCGCGCGAGCGCTTGCGCGAAGCTCCAGCGGAGGCGGGGAAATGGCGCGCGCTATAAATTTTGCCGTCCGCGCGCTTTGCGCTGCCGCGCGCGCTATAAGTGGGACACGCGCGAACGCGGTCAACCACTGAACTTTTCACGCGTCCGTCTCTCTCCCCGCCGCCGCTCCACCTCTCTCCTGTCGACCGCTCCGCCTCCACGCGCCTCCGTCGAAGATGCCTCCGCGCCGCCGCTCCGCCTCCGGCTACCGCGCCGTTCGGGCGCGGCCGAGCGGCCGCTTCGACGCGGAAATCCGTTCCGGCGACGAGCGGATCCGCCTCGGCACGTTCGATACGGCGCACGAGGCGGCGCGGGCGTACGACACCGTCGCCTGGCGCCTCAGCCGCTCCCGCCGGACCATGAACTTTCATGACGTCTGGACGCAGGAGCAGGCAGAGCAGCTGGCGCCGCTGCCGCCGGTTATCACGCGCGAGCAGCAGCGCCGCCGCCGGGAGCTGGAACAGCGCCTACTCATCGCAGAGCGCGACGAGGCCCTCCGCCTCGAGTGGGCGCGGCAATTTCCTGAAGATGTCGCCGCCACCGAAGCCTTCTACGCGCAGAAGGAGGAGGAGAAGGCGGCGGCGAAGACGAAGAAGAAGGCGAGTCGCGACAAGCGTCGTGCAGAGTCCGCGCCGAGGAAGGCGGCGAGGGCAGAGAAGGCGGCGAGGAAGGAGGAGGAGAAGAAAAACGGCGCAGGGCCGTCCACCATCGTCCTCTCCTCCTCTTCGTCCTTCGAGTGGACTTCGACGCCGGTGTCGGAGACGACTCCGAGCTCCCACTCCTCGGACTACGACTGGGACTCGGAGGAGTAGACTCTGAGTGTAGTTTCAAATGTCGCTTAAAATGTCGAACTTTCAATAAATTGCGTAATTTTTCGTGTTTTATTTTTTTTGTTTGATTTATATTTCGAACGAAAACGAAGCAACTAGCCGCTCGGGACGCGCCGCGCGCTGCATAATGGCGCTTTCAGCGGAGGAGCACTTTTACCGCCCGAGCACGCGTGGCAAAATGACGCTTCCAGCGGGGCAACTTTCGCGCCAACGCCCGGAATCGGTTTACAACGCGTTGCAAACTACATATAGCGAGCCGATTTTTGGAGCTTTCGTTGGAGATGCTCTGAAGACTTGAGGATTAGCGGCAGCGACGCAGCGTCATCCACATTGTGAACAATTATCTTGATTGGAGCAGCCGAGATCACGATGTCAATGGGGCAATCTTAGAACAAAAGCGTTGGCCTGAAACCTACACTTGTTTACGAGCAGCTCACGCGAGCGTGATTTACAAGTCCACAACCATCGCATGGCAGCACAGGTCGGCTGTGTCCAATCGATCTGCCGCAGTAGTTTCTCTTCTGGTCAATCCAGTCCAAGATGTTCAAGATGTTCCTCTCCATTTTGTACCGTGTGTGGGGCAACGGAAAAATATGCCATAAATGCGTTCACGTGGTGGGTCATCCCACTGTTCCTAATTCTAGCTGCAACTGCAAATACTACAGGAAATACACCTGCCAGCACCAATATGGCAGCAAATGATTGGTCCAAATACAGAGAGCATCTGCACCCGAGTTCCATTTCGAATTTCTGAACCTAAGAAACTTTTTTAAGGCAGAGATGTTCATTTAGGCCTTGTTTGGTACTAGAGTTTTAGTGCGGATTAGCGGGGATAATCCGCTCCAAATTTTAAATCCCCACTTATCCCCAATGCATGTTTGGTGCTAGAGTATGAGAGAGTTTAATCCTCACTTATCCCCACTTTTCCCCAAATTTTTAGTGTAATTTTTTCAATCCCCAATACTCTACCCCTACCTAGTGGATTGGGGATGATTTTGTGGGGATTGGATGACAGCAGCCAATACTCTAGAGTATTATCCCCACTAATCCCCACCGAAACACTAGTACCAAACAAGGCATTAGGGGGAAAGTTGGACCTTTTTTATATCTAAACTGCACGTGCGGAAATCTGGTAGGGGCATTAATTGCGCGTATGCAGTTTGTTTTTCATCTGAGTCGGGTAGAGTCCTATTAATGCACGGACGTTAATTGTTTCACGTCTATGGATTTCACAAGTACGTGGACTCGAACATGCATAGAACGTGGCGGTACTAAACTGTGTCAAACAGGCTACGTGAAAAATTACGTTACAAATTTTGTAGAAAAAATCCTAGCCGTAAATTTTAGATCTAACTATCACAGTAGTTAAGATGATGTGGATTAACGTGACGTCTCTATTTTAGTTCTGTATTTTGCTTTTAGTAGAAAAAATCCTAGCCGAAAATTTTAGATCTAACTATCACAGTAGTGACGTCTCTATTTTAGTTCCGTATTTTGCTTTTAGTATATAATAGATAGATAATAGATTTTGTGTCAAAATTTATACTAGAAAAAGCAATTTGTACAAGTGGGACTTAAGTGGGACACTTGACACCCAGTGCCATGATATATGAAATCTAGTTTGATCTTGCTAAGAGCATCTCCACTCGAACCCTAAAGATTGGACCGAAAGGGGCTTTCGATCCCCACTCAATCCACGTTGGGCGAGAGGGGGCACCAGATGGAGCCAGAAATGTCGTGGGCTAGCATTTTTGGAGACGGTTCAGAGAAAACCATCCAATTTCGCCTCTTTTCACGCCCATCCCACCTGATCGCCGCCGGCTCCAACCCTCTCCACCTCCGCCATTTCCCACCATCGAAAAGGCCGAGCCACCGAGCAAACACACCTCCGCCCTATGACACCTTTAACCAGCCCCCGAACCATCGTCCAGAGGCGTCCGCCAATAGTTCAGCCCCCTCCCCTTGCGCTTGTCTTGCCCGCGAGGTGTTCAACGATTTTCCTAGTCATGGATACGAACAATGAGGAGATGGTCGCCGCTTAATGTCTACGCACGCTTCTATTCCTGTAGACAGTGTGGGGCCTCCAAGAGCAGAGGTTTGTAGAACAGCAGCAAGTTTCCCTTAAGTGAATCACCCAAGGTTTATCGAACTCAGGGAGGTAGAGGTCAAAGATATCCCTCTCAAGCAACCCTGCAATTACGATACAAGAAGTCTCTTGTGTCCCCAACACACCTAATACACTTGTCAGATGTATAGGCGCACTAGTTCGGCGAAGAGATAGTAAAATGCAAGTGATATGGATGAATATGAGTGGTAATAACAATCTGAAATAAATATGGCAGCAAGTAAACATGCAGTAGAACAGTAAATAAACGGTGATTCGATATTTGAAAACAAGGCCTAGGGATCATACTTTCACTAGTGGACACTCTCAACAATGATCACATAAATAAATAACTTCTCTTCACTTGTGCTACTTTCTCACCCTCTCTTGTTGGATAACAAACACCATTCATTGTGTAGGGCTATAAAAGCACACCTCAAGCCGGAGTAAACAAGCTCCACAACATCCGGAGTTCATATTAAAGTAACCTCTAGAGTGCATAATAGACCGTTGCAATTTAGATCGAGTAGTAACATAGCATACACACTGTCAACAATAGCTATGAAAGGGGGAATAGATCGCATCAATACTATCATAGTAATAGTTAACTTCATAATCTACAAGAGATTACAATCATAACCTACACCAAGTACTACATGATGCACACACTGTCAACATTACATCATGGAGGAGGAATAGACTACTTTAATAACATCACTAGAGTAGCACATAGATTAATAGTGATACAAAGCTCATGATCACATAAAGATCACACCATGGGAGAGAGAGATGAAGCACATAGCTACCGTAGAGCCCTCAGCCTCGGGGGAGAACTACTCCCTCCTCATCATGGGAGACAGCAACGGTGATGAAGATGGCGGTGGTGTCGATGGAGATGACTCCGGGGCAATTCCCCATCCCGGCGGCGTGCCGGAACAGAGACTTCTGTCCCCCGAAACGGAGTTTCGCGATGGCGGCGGCGCCCCTGGAGTCTTTCTGGAGTTTCGTCAATTGGTGTAGGGTTTTTAGGTCACGAGAGATTATATAGGCGAAGAGGCGGAGTCGGAGGGGCCAGGGGGCTCCCTCCTCATAGGCTGGCGCGCCCCCCTCCAGGCCGCGCCGCCCTATGGTCTGGGGGCCCTGGGCCTCCTCTCCGGCTCCCCTTCGGTGTCCTGGTCCGTCTCGGTGAAATATGATGTTTGGCCTTTGTTTCGTCGAATTCCGAGAATATTGCCCGAACAGCCTTTCTGGAACCAAAAACAGCAGAAAACAGGAACTGACATTGTGGCATCTTGTTAATAGGTTAGTTCCGGAAAATGCATAAAATCATTATAAAGTGTGAGTAAAACATGTAGGTATTGTCATAAAACTAGCATGGAACATCAGAAATTATAGATACATTGGAGACGTATCAAGCATCCCCAAGCTTAGTTCCGACTCGCCCTCGAGTAGGTAAACGATAAAAAGAATAATTTCTGTAGTGACATGCTACTTACGTAATCTTGATCATACTATTGTAAAGCATATGAGATGAATGAAGTGATTCAAAGCAATGGTAAAGACAATGACTAAACAACTGAATCATATACCAAAGGCTTTTCATGAATACTACTTTCAAGACAAGCATCAATAAGACTTGCATAAGAGTTAACTCATAAAGCAATAAATTCTTAGTAGAAAGTTTTGAAGCAACACAAAGGAAGATATAAGTTTCAGCAGTTGCTTTCAACTTCAACATGTATATCTCATGGATAATTGTCAACACAAAGTAATATGATGAATGCGAATAAGCAAGTATGTAGGAATCAATGCACACAGTTGACACAAGTGTTTGCTTCTAAGATGGAAAGAAGTAGGTAAACTGACTCAACATAAAGTAAAAGAAAGGCCCTTCGCAGAGGAAAGCATGGATTACTATTTTTGTGCTAGAGCTTTTATTTTGAAAACATAGAAACAATTTTGTCAACGGTAGTAATAATTCATATGTGTTATGCATAAGACATCCTATAAGTTGCAAGCCTCATGCATAGAATGCCAATAGTGCTCGCACCTTGTTCTAATTAGCTTGGATTTTACATGGATTATCATTGCATAACATATGTTTCAACCAAGTGTCACAAAGGGGTACCTCTATGCCGCCTGTACAAAGGTCCAAGTAGATAGATGTAAGAGCAAGATCCATATCCCGTGTTTTGTGTGTTTGATAACAACACTCGAACAATTCTAACCGTGCACAAAGTTTGTCATTGATAGGTTTGCAAGATGCACGGTACCCTCGCTGAGCACTTTATGATCAGAAGACCGAAGCGTAGTTCTTAGGCTTTCTGGTTTTGTGTGTGTGTCGCGAGGTAACATGGTAGGAGAGGAAAAGAGGAAAAAGTTGTTTCAGCTATAGCGGTACTACCGGTACCAGGAGCGGTAGTACCGCTACCCCTACTGGTACCGCCCGAGATACCGCTCTGAGGTTTGCACGCGGAAATGTCCCACAGAACACGATACAGAGAGCGGTAGTACCGCCCACGGTACCGTGCTAAGTACCGTAACGCGTTACGGTAGTGCCGCTCTGGTACCGCTCGGGTACCGCTTAGGATCCAGTAAGGTCTGGACCCTATTGCGGTACCTCAAGCGGTACCGCAAGCGGTAGTACCGCAATGTGTCCACGTGGACAAGTTCAGTGGGGATTCGAACTCAGAGCGGTAGTACCGCTTTCAGAAGCGGTAGTACCGCTTAGGCAGAAACAACATGCATCGGTTGGATTTGGAGGGACCTATATAAAGGGCCCTTCTTCTCCAGCTCGCCCTAGCTCTTCTCTCTCTCCTCCATTGTTGCTGAGCTCAAAATTGAGGGGATCTCCTCATCCACCCAACCAATCTTGCTCATACTTTGAGAGGTGGTGTAGGAGACCCCGATCTATCATTCTACCGAGAGAAAGTTCACCAATTCGTGGTAGTCCTTAGTGGATCTTGTTGTTAGGGTTCCTTGGTGGAAGAGCTTCTTGGTGGAGCACTGGAAGAGCTTCTTGGTGGAGCACTGGAAGAGCTTCTTTGTTGAGCACTGGAAGAGCTTCTTGGTGGAGTAGTGGAAGGGTTCCTTTGGTGGAACATTGGAGATGGGTTTCTATGGTGGAGCATTGGAGATGTGCAGCTACGGAGTCTAGCTTGGTGATGTATGCTAGCGTACAGTTGACGTAGGCGTAGTAGCTTCCTTGTGACGGTAAAGCACTCGTCCGCTGGGAACCCCAAGAGGAAGGTATGATGTGTACAGCAGCAAGTTTTCCCTCAGTTAGAAACCAAGGTTTATCGAACCAGTAGGAGCCAAGAAGCACGTTGAAGGTTGATGGCGGCGAGATGTAGTGCGGCGCAACACCAGGGATTCCGGCGCCAACGTGGAACCTGCACAACACAACCAAAGTACATTGCCCCAACGAAACAGTGAGGTTGTCAATCTCACCGGCTTGCTGTTACAAAGGATTAGATGTATAGTGTGGATGATGATTGTTTGCAGAGAACAGTAAAACAAGTATTGCAGTAGATTGTATTCGATGTAAAAGAATGGACCGGGGTCCACAGTTCACTAGAGGTGTCTCTCCCATAAGATAAATAGCATGTTGGGTGAACGAATTACAGTTGGGCAATTGACAAATAGAGAGGGCATGACAATGCACATACATGACATGATGAGTATTGTGAGATTCAATTGGGCATTACGACAAAGTACATAGACCGCTATCCAGCATGCATCTATGCCTAAAAAGTCCACTTTCAGGTTATCATCCGAATCCCTTCCGGTATTAAGTTGCAAGCAACAGACAATTGCATTAAGTATGGTGCGTAATGTAATCAATAACTATATCCTCGAACATAGCATCAATGTTTTATCCCTAGTGGCAACAGCACATCCACAACCTTAGAACTTTCTGTCACTGTCCCAGATTTAATGGAGGCATGAACCCACTATCGAGCATAAATACTCCCTCTTCGAGTTACTAGCAAAAACTTGGCCAGAGCCTCTACTAACAACGGAGAGCATGCAAGATCATAAACAACACATAGGTAATAGATTGATAATCAACATAACATAGTATTCTCTATCCATCGGATCCCAACAAACACAACATATAGCATTACAGATAGATGATCTTGATCATGTTAGGCAGCTCACAAGATCCGACAATGAAGCACATGAGGAGAAGACAACCATCTAGCTACTGCTATGGACCCATAGTCCAGGGGTGAACTACTCACTCATCAATCCGGAGGCGACCATGGCGGTGTAGAGTCCTCCGGGAGATGAATCCCCTCTCCGGCAGGGTGCCGGAGGCGATCTCCTGAATCCCCCGAGATGGGATTGGCGGCGGCGTCTCTGGAAGGTTTTCCATATCGTGGCTCTCGGTACTGGGGGTTTCGCGACGGAGGCTATTTGTAGGCGGAAGGGCAGGTAAAGGGGCGTCACGAGGGGCCCACACCACAGGCCGGCGCGGCCAGGGCTTGGGCCGCGCCGCCCTGGTGTGTCGCCACCTCGTGGCCCCACTTCGTCTTCCCTTCGGTCTTCTGGAAGCTTCGTGTGAAAATAGGCCCCTGGGCGTTGATTTCGTCCAATTCCGAGAATATTTCCTTACTAGGATTTCTGAAACCAAAAACAATGAAAACAAAGAATCGGCTCTTCGGCATCTCGTTAATAGGTTAGTGCCGGAAAATGCATAATAATGACATATAATGTGTATAAAACATGTGAGTATCATCATAAAAGTAGCATGGAACATAAGAAATTATAGATACGTTTGAGACGTATCAAGCATCCCCAAGCTTAGTTCCTACTCGTCCCGAGTAGGTAAACGATAACAAAGATAATTTCTTAGTGACAATGCTACCAACATAATCTTGATCAATACTATTGTAAGCACATGTAATGAATGCAGCGATTTGAAACAATGGTAAATGACATGAGTAAACAATTGAATCATAAAGCAAAGACTTTTCATGAATAGTACTTAAAGACAAGCATCAATAAGTCTTGCATAAGAGTTAACTCATAAAGCAATAATTCAAAGTAAAGGTATTGAAGCAACACAAAGGAAGATAAAGTTTCAGCGGTTGCTTTCAACTTGTAACATGTACATCTCATGGATATTGTCAATGCAAAGCAATATAACAAGTGCAATATGCAAGTATGTAGGAATCAATGCACAGTTCACACAAGTGTTTGCTTCTTGAGGTGGAGAGAGATAGGTGAACTGACTCAACATAAAAGTAAAAGAATGGTACTTCGCAGAGGGAAGCATTGACTGCTATATTTGTGCTAGAGCTTTGGTTTTGAAAACAAGAAACAATTTTGTCAACGGTAGTAATAAAGCATATGAGTTATGTAAATTATATCTTACAAGTTGCAAGCCTCATGCATAGTATACTAATAGTGCCCGCACCTTGTCCTAATTAGCTTGGATTACCGGGATTATCATTGCAATACACATGTTTTAACCAAGTGTCACAAAGGGGTACCTCTATGCCGCCTGTACAAAGGTCTAAGGAGAAAGTTCGCATTGGATTTCTCGCTTTTGATTATTCTCAACTTAGACATCCATACCGGGACAACATAGACAACAGATAATGGACTCCTCTTTAATGCATAAGCATGTAGCAACAATTAGTGTTCTCATATGAGATTGAGGATATATGTCCAAAACTGAAACTTCCACCATGGATCATGGCTTTAGTTAGCGGCCCAATGTTCTTCTCTAACAATATGCATGCTCTAACCATTAAATGAGTGGTAAATCGCCCTTACTTCAGACAAGACGGACATGCATAGTAACTCACATGATATTCAACAAAAGAGTAGTTGATGGCGTCCCCAGAAACATGGTTATCGCACAACAAGCAACTTAATAAGAGATAAAGTGCATAGGTACATATTCAATACCACAATAGTTTTTAAGCTATTTGTCCCATGAGCTATATATTGCAAAGATAAAGAATGGAAATTTTAAAGGTAGCACTCAAGCAATTTACTTTGGAATGGCGGAGAAATACCATGTGGTAGGTAGGTATGGTGGACACAAATGGCATAGTGGTTGGCTCAAGGATTTTGGATGCATGAGAAGTATTCCCTCTCGATACAAGGTTTCTAGCAAGGTTTATTTGAAACAAACACAAGGATGAACCGGTACAGCAAAACTCACATAAAAGACATATTGTAAACATTATAAGATTCTACACCGTCTTCCTTGTTGTTCAAACTCAATACTAGAAATTATCTAGACCTTAGAGAGACCAAACATGCAAATCAGATTTTAGCATGCTCTATGTATTTCTTCATTAATAAGTGCAAAGTATATGATGCAAGAGATTAAACATGAGCACAACAATTGCCAAGTATCACATTATTCAAGATATTATACCAATTACCACATATATCATTTTCCGATTCCAACCATATAACAATTTAACGAAGAAGATCCAACCTTCGCCATGAATACTATGAGTAAAGCCTAAGGACATATTTGTCCATATGCAACAGCGGAGCGTGTCTCTCTTCCACACAATGAATTCTAGGATCCAACTTTATTCAAACAAAACAAAAACAAAAAACAAACCGATGCTCCAAGCAAAGTACATAAGATGTGACGGAATAAAAATATAGTTTCACTAGAGGAACCTGATAATGTTGTCGATGAAGAAGGGGATGCCTGGGGCATCCCCAAGCTTAGACGCTTGAGTCTTCTTGATATATGCAGGGGTGAACCACCGGGGCATCCCCAAGCTTAGAGCTTTCACTCTCCTTGATCATAGTGTATATCATCCTCCTCTCTTGATCCTTGAAAACTTCCTCCACACCAAACTCGAAACAAACTCATTAGAGGATTAGTGCATAATCAAAATTCACATATTCAGAGGTGACACAATCATTCTTTATACTTCTGGACATTACACAAAGCTACTGAAAGTCAATGGAACAAAGAAATCCATCTAACATAGCAAAACAGGCAATGCAAAATAAAAGGCAGAATCTGTCAAAACAGAACAGTTCGTAAAGATGAATTTTTAACAGGCACCAGACTTGCTCAGATGAGAAAACTTAAAACTAATGAAAGTTGCGTACATATCTGAGGATCACTCACGTAAATTGGCATAATTTTCTGAGTTACCTACAGAGAATTTTACCCAGATTCGTGACACCAAAGAAAACTGTTTCTGCGCAGTAATCCAAATCTAGTATCATCCTTCTATTAGAGACTTTATTTGGCACAACAATGCAATAAAACTAAGATAAGGAGAGGTTGCTACAGTAGTAAACAACTTCCAAGACTCAAATATAAAACAAAATTACTGTAGTAAAAACATGGGTTGTCTCCCATAAGCGCTTTTCTTTAACGCCTTTCAGCTAGGCGCAGAAAGTGTGTATCAAGTATTATCAAGAGATGGTGCATCTACAGCGGGGTGTGGAGTTTTCTCAACCATGCATAGTATTTTGGATACATAAGTTTCAGCGGCTCCCTTTTCATTAGTCTTGGGCCTGCTATTCTCATCAAACAAATTTTCAGGAACAAGCCAAGCATAATTATCATCTAGAGCTTCATGCATCGCTAGGAGCTTACATGGTATTGGTGCTTTAATCTCCCCACCATCATTAACATTATTAGTGTACTTAATTCTATCCGTATCCATCTTTTCAAGTGTTCTTTTAAAATCGGTGATCATACCAAGCCTATCATGCTTACTAAAAACTTTTCTAGCTTCTTTGGCTACATCCTCAAATTCTCGCACTAGGACTTTTAAAAAAAAATCTCTCTTCTCTTCCCTCTCCATATCAGAAAGTGTAAGAAACATGTGTTATATCATGGGGTTGAGACTAATAAATCTAGCTTCCATCATGCGTACCAAACAAACAGAGGCATCTTCATAGGTAGGGACAGCTTTTGCAAGGGGTATATCTTTAAGATCTTCATGCATACTAACATGGGTGAAAAATTCTTCTATATTATCTCTTCCAATTATAGACCCTTGTCCTACCGGTATATCTTTATCTTTTTCAGTAAAATTAAAAGGAAACATGATGAAATAAGTAAAGTAAATGCAAGTAACTAATTTTTTTTGTGTTTTTGATATAGCAAACAAGATAGTAAGTAAAGTAAAACTAGCAACTAATTTTTTTGTGTTATGATTTAGTGCAGCAAACAAAGTAGTAAATAAAATAAAGCAAGACAAAAACAAAGTAAAGAGATTGCGATGTGGAGACTCCCCTTGCAGCGTGTCTTGATCTCCCCGGCAACGGCGCCAGAAAATATGCTGCTAGCGTACAGTTGACGTAGGCGTAGTAGCTTCCTTGTGACGGTAAAGCACTCGTCCGTTGGGAACCCCAAGAGGAAGGTATGATGTGTACAGCAGCAAGTTTTCCCTCAGTTAGAAACCAAGGTTTATCGAACCAGTAGGAGCCAAGAAGCACGTTGAAGGTTGATGGCGGCGAGATGTAGTGCGGCGCAACACCAGGGATTCCGGCGCCAACGTGGAACCTGCACAACACAACCAAAGTACTTCGCCCCAACGAAACAGTGAGGTTGTCAATCTCACCGGCTTGCTGTTACAAAGGATTAGATATATAGTGTGGATGATGATTGTTTGCAGAGAACAGTAAAACAAGTATTGCAGTAGATTGTATTCGATGTAAAAGAATGGACCGGGATCCACAGTTCACTAGAGGTGTCTCTCCCATAAGATAAATAGCATGTTGGGTGAACGAATTACAGTTGGGCAATTGACAAATAGAGAGGGCATGACAATGCACATACATGACATGATGAGTATTGTGAGATTCAATTGGGCATTACGACAAAGTACATAGACCGCTATCCAGCATGCATCTATGCCTAAAAAGTCTACTTTCAGGTTATCATCCGAACCCCTTCCGGTATTAAGTTGCAAGCAACAGACAATTGCATTAAGTATGGTGCGTAATGTAATCAATAACTATATCCTCAAACATAGCATCAATGTTTTATCCCTAGTGGCAACAGCACATCCACAACCTTAGAACTTTCTGTCACTGTCCCAGATTTAATGGAGGCATGAACCCACTATCGAGCATAAATACTCCCTCTTGGAGTTACTAGCAAAAACTTGGCCAGAGCCTCTACTAACAACGGAGAGCATGCAAGATCATAAACAACACATAGGTAATAGATTGATAATCAACATAACATAGTATTCTCTATCCATCGGATCCCAACAAACACAACATATAGCATTACAGATAGATGATCTTGATCATGTTAGGCAGCTCACAAGATCCGACAATGAAGCACATGAGGAGAAGACAACCATCTAGCTACTGCTATGGACCCATAGTCCAGGGGTGAACTACTCACTCATCAATCCGGAGGCGACCATGGCGGTGTAGAGTCCTCCGGGAGATGAATCCCCTCTCCGGCAGGGTGCCGGAGGCGATCTCCTGAATCCCCCGAGATGGGATTGGCGGCGGCGGCGTCTCTGGAAGGTTTTCCGTATCGTGGCTCTCGGTACTGGGGGTTTCGCGACGGAGGCTATTTGTAGGCGGAAGGGCAGGTAAAGGGGCGTCACGAGGGGCCCACACCACAGGCCGGCGCGGCCAGGGCTTGGGCCGCGCCGCCCTGGTGTGTCGCCACCTCGTGGCCCCACTTCGTCTTCCCTTCGGTCTTCTGGAAGCTTCGTGTGAAAATAGGCCCCTGGGCGTTGATTTCGTCCAATTCTGAGAATATTTCCTTACTAGGATTTCTGAAACCAAAAACAGCAGAAAACAACAACTGGCTCTTCGGCATCTCGTTAATAGGTTAGTGCCGGAAAATGCATAATAATGACATATAATGTGTATAAAACATGTGAGTATCATCATAAAAGTAGCATGGAACATAAGAAATTATAAATACGTTTGAGACGTATCAATGTACTAGCTCCATAGGGTGTTGGGAGCATCCTTGTGTGTGGAGCTCGCCCCAACCTTGTGAAGGAATCTCCGCCTCGACCGGTGCCTTAGTGGAAGAGGGAGAGCACCTCCGTGGAGCTCTCTCGAGGAAGAAGGTGAGGCCTTCCTTCGTGGTGTGGCTGTCTAGTCTCTTGTGTGAGACTAGCACCTCCTCAACGCAGACGTACTTCCCATTGTGGAATGAACTGCGGTAAACAAACCTCGCCTTGCCTCCGCGCCCTCCGGTTGTCTCGCTCCTTACTCTTCCTTTCTTGTTGATTCCTTTACTTGTTGCACATGTTCTAGCATCATTGTAGGAACATCGCTATTGCTAAAGTTATCACCTTTACCTTCCGTTGCGCTAAAATTGAAAAAGGTTAAAACTTGCCGTAGCAACATTCACCCCCCCTCTTGTTCACTACGATCCATTCAAGTGGTATCAGAGCAAGGTTTTCTTGCTCGGGCTTTACCGCCTAAGAAATGGCCGACAAGAGGTGGTTGTGAATGGAGTCCTTCCCCGTGAGCAATCATCTCCATCATCAAGTGCCGATAATACTCCGGCCACTTTGGATGATCTCAAGAAATTGGAGTCATCCATTGTGTCTCAATTGAAGGCTATGATGATGGAGTTGATTACTCCAAAAACAAACCCCATGGTAGATTCTAAGAGTGGTGTCAACGTTTCCCCACCACAAGTTAACTCTTTTCCTTGTGTTGAGGTTGTTGAGCAATCAACAAATTCACACCGGGAAAAGGATCTTGAGAATGTTGACACCTCATCAAAAGGAAAGGATAAATCTCTGGTTGCGGGAAAATTAATAGATATTCATGCGGTGTTCTCACCAAGTGATTGTGCCTTAAATTTCCCAATACCCATGCCATGCATTTTGCCTCATGGTTCTCCACCTCTACTACTTGATTATAATCGGTTTGGTGATCGGAAATTCTTAATGCGTTCCTATATGCGCAGTGCTTCCACCGAGTTGTGGCGTATCATTGAGGAAGGCTATTCACCATGAGACCGTATAAACTTGACACGAAGAGAAGTGGTGGACAACCAACTCAACGCCATCGCCATCAACATGATCCACTTGGCCATTACTCCCGAGGATCGTGCTCATATCCGCTCGCTCATGACCGCCAAGGAAGCTTGGGACAAACTTGACATGCTCTTCCTCGAACATGTGAACATCCAAAGCTCTTGCTTAAATGAAGTGAACAACATGGCCATGATGAAGTCAAAGGCCATATCTAAGAAGAATGCGGAAGACCATGTTGCTCACCCACACTCTACCTGCAAGCTTGAGTTTGCATTGTATCGTGAACACATGGCCCCTATCACCAAGAGTTTTTGGGAGGGAATCAAGAGACGAAGCTCAAGATCGTCGTGCTACAATTGTGGTAACAAAAGGCATCTTGTTGCGGAATGTATCTATGAGAGAAGAGATGAACATGATGGAAAGCTCGTTCGCAAGAGCGGGTATAGACCTCTTCCCAAAGGGATCCCCAAGCTATTCCCCAACAACGAGGTCTCCAAGATCTCCTCCACCGAGAAGCCTAGAAATAATATGCTTGAAGATGAAGATCATATGGTAGAAAATGAAGGGCTTGAAAAGAAGAAGGAATCGGAGCTTATCTCTCTCACCCAAGCTTATGAGGAAGAAGTGTGCATGCGTATGACTCTTGAAACTAGTGCTCTTATTCTTGAAGACTACAACAACTCTCTCATCTCCCAACTCAAGGATCGAGATTATGCTCTTGGTTGGTTGGACAAGCTCAAGACAAAGAAGGATTATCTTGAAGAAGATCATGAATGGTCAATTGAGGATGTTGCAACCTTTGCCGAGAAGAAAGAAGATGAAGGTCCTAATTCATGTTGTGATAAGCTCCTTGACGAAGTATGCTTCTTGAGAAAACACAATGCAAAGTTCTTGGATGTTATCTCAACTCAAGAGGAGGCTCTAGATAAATACTATCGCTTGAGTAAAGAAAAGGTCACTTGTTGTAACCATGAGGATGAAATTGCTTATCTTAAGAGGAGCAAGGATAAACTTATGGTGATCAAGCTTATGCAAGATGAAACCATAGAAGAATACAAACGCTCAAGCAAAGATTACATTTGTCGCAATCATGAAGACGACATTGCCACCTTGGAGAGACACAAGCATTCACTCTTGAGAAGGAATTCTCTTCTTGAGGAAGCTCTAGTGGACCGAGAAGATGAAGCTAATGACTTGAGGTCCGAGATTGAGAGTCTCCAAATTCAAGTCCAATTCTTGGAAGGAGTCATTGAAGCCCACGAGGACTTATGCAATGAAGGAGAAGTGGCAATTATGCCAAAGAAGATTGGGAGAGAAGGAAGGATCAATGAAGCTAAGAATATGAAGGAAGGGCCCATTGAAAAGTGGGCTCCTATTTCCAACTCTTGATCCATGAAGGGCCTTGCTTTCGGAGGTGCTTATTAGGTGGTTATCTTGAAGCCACAAGTCTTATGTCCGGAAGCAAGGATTTTGTTGTCGTCATCAAGTCCGTATATCTATCTTTCTCATGACGACGACACAAGCAAACTTAAAGTTATTGGAGCCTTGACAAGGTGGTGATCAAGTCCTACCTTGTCAAGACTCTTACATATATACTCTTTGTTCATTGCTCTACACTCTTGGGTCTTTGTACCTACTATTATGAACATGTAGTGGTCCTCTTGTGGAGCTAGTCTCTTCAAGAGGCTACGGTCTAGGACTAATGGAATTTGCTTCTTTGTGTAGAGATTGTGTTTTGTAGGATTTGTGTTGAAAGGAATTGAATCATGATGACGCTTCTCAAACAATTTCGATACAAGTTCTATGACATAATCCGTGCAAGAAGAAGCAACAATGGAACGGAGTTTGTTCTCAAGATCTTGGATATCTTCATTGGCAAAGAAGGAATCCATCTTTTGCTCCTAGCCATACTCTTACCCTAACCTCATAGGGTTGCCGAAAGTGAGAGACAAACCTAAGAAGACACTCAAGCATGATGATAGAGTATGAGTCTATTGTGAAGTTTGTGGTATTGAGTGATGAGACATTTCGATGGAGATAAGAGTTCTTTGGAGAAGGCGAAGTGCTTCTTGTGAGAAAGGAGATGCAATTCCCCCGATTACCATAGGAAGGATGAGTGTTGGCACACGCCGATCTCAAAAGCTACCTTCTATGAGTACCGGGGAAGGACGAAGTTCCACCTATGTGGAGCCATCTACACCACAAGGCCAAGTCTTTCTTTTATTGGACAACCAAGTGCTAGGTCACCTATTCCACAACCTAAAGTTCGGCACCAACAATAATGAGGTCAAGGCAAGAACCCAAATCATGATGAAGATCAAGGAACTTCACAAGAACCTATCCTCTTGATCGATTCTCGCCGGGGTGCTAAAGCGTCAAGACTCTCTCATAATTCAAGCAAAGAACAAGACATACTCAAGGGCAAGATATGATGGGATTCAACGGAATAGCAATCCCAAGTATCAATTCTTCCCGAATGTGCCCAACAAGACAATGGACTCACTCCCTATCAATTGTCATCAAGGTTTGCCTCTCTACCTTTGTGCTTCTCATCCGGACATTGTGTCATAAGTGGATACCTATACCACTCTTGTGCCATATGTCTAGATGCAAAGCACGCATGAACATAGGGGGAGTGCGGTTTAAATTATTGAGCCATCCCTCCCCCCATTATGCACAAAGAAACCCAAACGCATATGCCATTCGTCAATCAAGTGAATATGAGCTTCATGTTGAGTTGTAGTCGTGAGTCCTAGGTCTCTACGCGACGTCACACTACCAAACTTGTACACGGTGGCTTCGGCCACCAAACCTTCTCCTCGAGAAGTTTTTGTTCTTTTTGTTGTCTTTTTCTTTCCTCTTCTTGTTTTTGTTTGTCGTTTCTTCTTTTCTCTTTGTTTCTTCACGGAAGATTCACCCAAGCTTGGCTTTTCTTGCCTTTGATTCTTGCAAGCTTGGTTGGGTAGTACCTTAACAGTTTCGTAATCTAATCCCATGCCATCATCTACCTCTTGAGCCAACTTCGTCTAAAAGCACAAGTCTACACCAAAATCTGAGGTTTTTCTGAATTTGGAGGACGGTACTACCGCTTCTTGGGCCGGTACTACCGCTCTGGGGCAGTTATCTGACGAAACTGAACAATTATCCCCAGAACAGTACTACCGCTCCAAGTACCGGGCCAGTACCGGTAAGCGGTACTACCGCTCGTAAGGGCGGTACTACCGCTTGCAGCTTTTGACAAGAGGTACCGGTTGGGGTCGGGTTTACCCCAAATCACCACAACTCCTCTTCCACCACAAGTCAAAAGCGCCTCCAAGCTCAAGACCTCGAGGAGATCGGCCCCGATCTCCTTTTCCAGCCGTCGCCGGCCAAATATCCTCTGTGGAGAAGCTTCCCCAACCTCTTCTCCGCCATGTCCTCCGGTATGAACCCTAAATTCTCTCTCTAGGGTGTGTTGAACTCCCTAGATGCATATGCTAGGGTTTGTTGGAGTTTTGTGGTGGAGAAGCACTCTTGGAAGCTATTCATGAGCAGGGATACTAGCTAGCAACAATGTGTGACTCTAGATCGATTCTACCATGCAACCCAATCTCGACTTGGCTGTGCGAGCTTAAGAGGTAGTACCGCTCATCCTTGGGTGGTACTACCGGTCAAAGCGGCACTACTGGATTGAAATTGCGGTACTACCGACGAGTGATTCCCTTGGGACGCTAGTATGCTTCTTCTCCCTTTTTGGTGTCTCGATGCCAAAGGGGGAGAAGTTGATCTATTAGGACGGGAATTTGCAAGGGGATGCCAAGGGCTTGGTGGCTTCATTTTGGTTCTTTCGGCCTTGGCATCAAATCTTTCCCCTAGTTATTCGAAATTTTATTCGTATGTGTGTTTGCTACTCTATTCGTGGATCTCCCGATCCCCCCGTTTGTATTAAGAATTTATCGTGTGTAGCTTAATGGTCAATGGTCTCCATTATTTATTCTTTGTTTGGCCACATCATTCCTATGGAGGCACTTATTATTATGATGAGTTTGGGTTTTCTCAAGGCAAAGGTATGAAAAGGTTCACCCAAACTCCCCTATATACAAATATTCTTGCCTCTATAGTGTACTTGTGCTACATAATCTTGTCATATGTTCCTCTTAGCACTTGTGCTTGGTTTGTAAAATTTAGGGGGAGTTCTCTCTAGGATGTGTGCATTTGTATACAAATGCATATTTTAAATATGCACACATCTAGGGGGAGCTTCGCCTATACTTGCAAACCAAATACCCTATCATAATATCCTATGAATTATTGCAAATTCGTGTGTTGTCATCAAACACCAAAAAGGGGGAGATTGTAAGAGCAAGATCCATATCCCGTGTTTTGTGTGTTTGATAACAACACTCGAACAATTCTAACCGTGCACAAAGTTTGTCATTGATAGGTTTGCAAGATGCACGGTACCCTCGCTGAGCACTTTATGATCAGAAGACCGAAGCGTAGTTCTTAGGCTTTCTGGTTTTGTGTGTGTGTCGCGAGGTAACGTGGTAGGAGAGGAAAAGAGGAAAAAGTTGTTTCAGCTATAGCGGTACTACCGGTACCAGGAGCGGTAGTACTGCTACCCCTACTGGTACCGCCCGAGATACCGCTCTGAGGTCTGCACGCGGAAATGTCCCACAGAACACGATACGGTACCTTCACGGTACCTTGAGCGGTAGTACCGCTTGAGAGCGGTAGTACCGCCCACGGTACCGTGCTAAGTACCGTAACGCGTTACGGTAGTGCCGCTCTGGTACCGCTCGGGTACCGCTTAGGATCCAGTAAGGTCTGGACCCTATTGCGGTACCTCAAGCGGTACTGCAAGCGGTAGTACCGCAATGTGTCCACGTGGACAAATTCAGTGGTGATTCGAACTCAGAGAGGTAGTACCGCTTTCAGAAGCGGTAGTACCGCTTAGGCAGAAACAGCAGGCAACGGTTGGATTTGGAGGGACCTATATAAAGGGCCCTTCTTCTCCAGCTCGCCCTAGCTCTTCTCTCTCTCTCCTCCATTGTTGCTGAGCTCAAAATTGAGGGGATCTCCTCATCCACCCAACCAATCTTGCTCATACTTTGAGAGGTGGTGTAGGAGACCCCGATCTATCATTCTACCGAGAGAAAGTTCACCAATTAGTGGTAGTCCTTAGTGGATCTTGTTGTTAGGGTTCCTTGGTGGAAGAGCTTCTTGGTGGAGCACTGGAAGAGCTTCTTGGTGGAGCACTGGAAGAGCTTCTTGGTGGAGCACTGGAAGAGCTTCTTGGTGGAGTAGTGGAAGGGTTCCTTTGGTGGAGCATTGGAGATGGGTTCCTATGGTGGAGCATTGGAGATGTGCAGCTATGGAGTCTAGCTTGGTGATGTACTAGCTCCATAGGGTGTTGGGAGCATCCTTGTGTGTGGAGCTCGCCCCAACCTTGTGAAGGAATCACCGCCTCGACCGGTGCCTTAGTTTAAGAGGGAGAGCACCTCCGTGGAGCTCTCTCGAGAAGAAGGTGAGGCCTTGATACGTCTCCGACGTATCGATAATTTCTTATGTTCCATGCCACATTATTGATGATATCTACATGTTTTATGCATACTTTATGTCATATTTATGCGTTTTCCGGAACTAACCTATTGACGAGATGCCGAAGTGCCAGTTCCTGTTTTCTGCTGTTTTTGGTTTCAGAAATCCTAGTAAGGAAATATTCTCGGAATTAGACGAAATCAACGCCCAGATCCCTATTTTTCCCGGAAGCTTCCAGAGCACCGAAGGAGGGACAGAGGGGGGCCAGGGGGGCCCCACCCCACAAGGCGGCGCATCCAGGGGGTGGGCGCGCCACCCTATGGTGTGGCCCCACCAGAGCCCCTCTGACGCCGCCCTTCCGCCTACTTAAGGTCTCCGTCGCGAAAACCTATCACGTTCGACGAAACCAGAGAAAACCTTCCAGAGCCGCCGCCATCGCGAAGCCAAGATCTGGGGGACAGGAGTCTCTGTTCCGGCACGCCGCCGGGACGGGGAAGTGCCCCCGGAAGGCTTCTCCATCGACACCACCGCCATCTTCATCAACGCTGCTGTCTCCCATGAGGAGGGAGTAGTTCTCCATCGAGGCTAAGGGCTGTACCGGTAGCTATGTGGTTCATCTCTCTCCTATGTACTTCAATACAATAATCTCATGAGCTGCCTTACATGATTGAGATTCATATGATGATGCTTGTAATCTAGATGTTATTATGCTAGTCAAGTGGATTTTACTTATGTGATCTCCGGAGACTCCTTGTCCCACGTGTGTAAAGGTGACAGTGTGTGCACCGTGTGGGTCTCTTAGGCTATATTTCACAGAATACTTATTCACTGTTATGAATGGCATAGTGAAGTGCTTATTTATATCTCTTTATGATTGCAATGTGTTTTGTATCACAATTTATCTATGTGCTACTCTAGTGATGTTATTAAAGTAGCTTATTCCTCCTGCACGGTGTAATGGTGACAGTGTGTGCATCGTGTAGTACTTGGCTTAGGCTATGATTGTGATCTCTTGTAGATTATGAAGTTAACTATTGCTATGATGGTATTGATGTGATCTATGCCTCCTTTCGTAGCGTGAAGGTGACAGTGTGCATGCTATGTTAGTACTTGGTTTGGTTATGTTGATCTGTCATGCACTCTAAGGTTATTTAAACATGAACATTGAATATTGTGGAGCTTGTTAACTCCGGCATTGAGGGTTCGTGTAATCCTACACAGTTAGTGGTGTTCATCATCCAACAAGAGAGTGTAGAGTCTAGCATCTATCTATTTATTCTGTTATGTGATCAATGTTGAGAGTGTCCACTAGTGAAAGTATGATCCCTAGGCCTTATTTCCAAATACTGCTATCGCTGCTTGTTTACTGTTCTACTGCATTTGTACTGTCTGCAATATTACCACCATCAACTACACGCCAGTCCTGGACAACAAAGCACTTTTCTGGTGCTGTTGCTACTGCTCATACTTATTCATACCACCTGTATTTCACTATCTCTTCGCCGAACTAGTGCACCTATTAGGTGTGTTGGGGACACAAGAGACTTCTTGCTTTGTGGTTGCAGGGTTGCATGAGAGGGATATCTTTGACCTCTTCCTCCCTGAGTTCGATAAATCTTGGGTGATCCACTTAAGGGAAACTTGCTGCTGTTCTACAAACCTCTGCTCTTGGAGGCCCAACACTGTCTACAAGAATAGAAGCTCCCGTAGACATCAAGCACTTTTCTGGCGCCGTTGCCGGGGAACGAAGGAAAGCTACACCATTTCCTCCCTCGTCAACCACGCGCCATCAAGCACTTTTCTGGCGCCGTTGCCGGGGAGGAAAGGTAAAAGGCACTCATACTCCGGTTCCAGGTAACAGTACTTTTCTGGCGCCATTGTGTTTGTGCTCGAAGCTATTTCCTTTAGATCCTACAATTGCATCTTTTTGTTTCTTGTTTACACTAGTTAGGCATAATGGACAACAATGATCTTCTTATTCTATTTCCTGATTTAAGACATGGATGGTTTGATCCGAAAATTAAAAAACCCATGGAACATATTAGTATGAATACTTTGAACACCGTTGTTGCTAATGATATGGAAAATTCTAAGCTTGGGGAAGCTGGTTTTGATGAGCATGATCTTTTTAGCCCCCCAAGCATTGAGGAGGAAATTTACTTTGATGATACTTTGCCTCCTATTTATGATGATTATAATGATAGTAGCCTTTTGGTGCCACCTGTTATGGAGGATAAATTTGATTATGATTACAATATGCCTCCTACACTTGATGAGAATAATAATGATAGCTACTTTGTTGAATTTGCTCCCACTACATCTAATAAAATTGATTATGCTTATGTGGAGAGTAATAATGTTATGCATGAGACTCATGATAAGAATGCTTTATGTGATAGTTATATTGTTGAGTTTGCTCATGATACTACTGAAAGTTATTATGAGAGAGGAAAATATGGTTGTAGAAATTTTTATGTTACTAAAACACCTCTCTATGTGCTGAAAATCTTGAAGCTGCACTTGTTTTATCTTCCTATGCTTGTTACTTTGCTCTTCGTGAACTTGTTTATTTACGGGAGTGGTGTTTTGGAACATGGGAGCATATGCTCCCTATATTTTAAAATTCATCTTACACATATTTTAAATTTCAAAAAAGTTGAAACAAAAAATTCGCACGTACATCTTCACGTGCTAAGCGCTCACAAAGTCGTTTCATAAAAAATAAACTTACCATGTGACGTGTGTAAAAAACACAAAATTCAGTGCTAAAAACAATGCCTTTCACAGGATAAGTTTTCTCTTTTTTACATAGTCCACAAAAAATATTATTTTTTCGTGAAACTTGACGCACACACATATATTATGGACATGTACATGTAGAATTTTTTGTCAAAATTTTTCCACACTTCAAAATATGTTTTCTTGGTAGAGGGAGCATACGCACCCGGGAGCCGAATTGAATTTCTCTTTTTTATTTACATGATTCCTATGCATAGGAAGCATGTTAGACTTAAATGTGCTTTCAATTTGCCTCTGGATGCTCTCTTTTGCTTCAACTACTATTTCTTGCGAGTGCAACATTAAAACTGCTGAGCCCATCTTAATGGCTATAAAGAAAGAAGTTCTTGGGAGATAACCCATGTGTTTATTTTGCTACAGTAACTTTGTTTTATATTTGTATCTTGGAAGTTGTTACTACTGTAGCAACATCTCCTTATATTAGTTTTGTGCATTGTTGTGCCAAGTAAAGTCGTTGATAGTAAGGTTCATACTAGATTTGGATTACTGCGCAGAAACAGATTTCTTTGCTGTCACGAATATGGGCCTAATTCTCTGTATGTCACTCAGAAAATTATGACAATTTACTTGAATGATCCTCAGATATGTACGCAACTTTCATTCAATTTGAGCATTTTTATCTGAGCAAGTCTGGTGCCTCAATAAAATTCGTCTTTACGGACTGTTCTGTTTTGACAGATTCTGCCTTTTATTTCGTATTGCCTCTTTTGCTATGTTGGATGGATTTCTTTGTTCCATTAACTTTCAGAAGCTTTGGGCAATGTACAGAAGTGTTAATAATGATTGTGTCACCTCTGAACATGTGAATTTTAATTATGCACTAACCCTCTAATGAATTTGTTTCGAGTTTGGTGTGAAGGAAGTTTTCAAGGGTCAAGAGAGGAGGATGATATACTATGATCAAGAAGAGTGAAAAGTCTAAGCTTGGGGATGCCCCGGTGGTTCATCCCTGCATATTTCAAGACTACTCAAGCATCTAAGCTTGGGGATTCCTAAGGCATCCCCTTCTTCATCGACAAATTATCAGGTTCCTCCCTTGAAACTATATTTTTATTCGGTCACATCTTATGTACTTTGCTTGGAGCGTCTGTTTGTTTTTGTTTTTGTTTTGTTTCAATAAAATGGATCCTAGCATTCATTGTGTGGGAGAGAGACACGCTCCGCTGTTGCATATGGACAAGTATGTCCTTAGGCTTTACTCATAACTAGCTGGGTGACCCGCGCACTTGCGCGGCTAGATGACTTTTTTCATGTCATAAATACATATTTTGACCAAGTACATTTATTTAGTTTTGAAATTTCTATTAAACAGGAGTGGATTCTAACCATCAACTTGTAATTTTTTTTGCCTCAAGTCTGACATGGAATTGATTGCGACTTCTTGCTTGTGGAGTGATTCTGCCATCTTTAGTAATGTTTAAAACAATAATCAGCAATTTTAGGTCCTCTTGCCAACTAATATTGGTAGTAGTTGCCACTCAGCCACTGAAGCAAGTGACTTCACTGTATACGATATCAAGCAAAATATCATATTTAGGAAATTTAATGGCGTTATTAGTGGGTTGATTTTCAGCTAACATAACATAAAATATGTACGCTAAAACCGCTCAATATCCAACACTCACAAATTCTACACCCCAGCAGAACTAATATGTAGAAAACCTATACAATTAATAATATGTATTTCGCTCGATTTATAAATATTGTTGTATAAGGAGATATATACGATACACATCCCTGCAGAAAACGGACTTGTTGCCCAGATTATTATTTTTACTCTGAGGTACTTTATTCTATATGCATGTTTACACATCTTAGAAATCGAGGCATGTTGATACATATAAGCTGTTTTACCCAGGCATTTTTCCCTTTTTACTATAATTCGAACGTAAGACATATTTTTTTTATTCCACATAGGAGAATTAGTTTCAAAATATATTATTTTTGCTCCAGATAGTTTTCATTCTGTCATAATATATCGACTATTTGATTTACTAAAAAGTTGGCATTGTCACGCCGCTCTTAAAACATGCGTTCATATTGTACTATAATAGAAGTCAATGATTTATACTGCTTTGTTCATCTTTGAGTTGTCCATTATGCAAAACCTCCATCTTGAGTAATTGTCACTATGTCTTGGGTGACCACGGTCACCAAATTTTGCATTTTGCCCGACTCAAAAGTAAGTCCTAGAGATCTGGCCTAGAATTTTACATTCTATATAGAATAATAATAATATTTTCATGTCTCCAATACACGCACCATAGCAATGAACTGGTGAGAAAAGAGCTAATCCTTATGTGCAAGGATCATGCACCCTGGGAGAGAGGGAGTACCTAAAAACATCGAGGAGTACATGGACCACCTGTTGTCTAGGGTGAGGAACTTCTGCTTCTTGCCACCTTGTCGGTGTCGTCCTGGTCGTGCTGCTCCGCCGAGTCATCACTGTCGATGGCCTCCACGGACTGGTTCCAGTGCATGAGCCGCGCCATCGGGTAACGTTTTGCATTTTGCCCGACTCGAAAGTAAGCCCTTGAGATCTGGTCTAGAATTTTACATTCTATATAGAATAATAATAATATTTTCATGTCTCCAATACCAGCAGCTTAGCAATGAACTGGTGAGAAAAGAGCTAATCCTTATGTGCAAGGATCATGCACCCTGGGAGAGAGGGAGTACCTAAAACATCGAGCAGTACATGGACCACATGTTGTCTAGGGTGAGGAACTTCTGCTCCTTGCGACCTTGCCGGTGTCGTCCTGGTCGTGCTGCTCCGCCGAGTCATCGCTGTGGATGGCCTCCGCGGACTGGTTCCAGTGCATGAGCCGCGCCACCGGGTAGCGTTTTGCATTTTGCCTGACTCAAAAGTAAGTCATAGAGATCTGGCCTAGAATTTTACATTCTATATAGAATAATAATAATATTTTCATGTCTCCAATACCAGCAGCGTAGCAATGAACTGGTGAGAAAAGAGCTAATCCTTATGTGCAAGGATCGTGCACCCTGGGAGAGAGGGAGTACCTAAAAACATCGAGGAGTACATGGACCACCTGTTGTCTAGGGTGAGGAACTTCTGCTCCTTGCGACCTTGCCGGTGTCGTCCTGGTCATGCTGCTCCGCCGAGTCATCGCTATCGATGGCCTCCGCGGGCTGGTTCCAGTGCATGAGCCGCGCCACCGGGTAGCGTTATTGGCGACTGTTTACTTTTGACCGTTTCTTCCCGGCGATGAATTGAAGGAATCGTAATCCATCAATTCCATCTCAACTTCCTCTGAGTGTGGGTTTTGATCATTGCGTGCGTGTTGCTATCAGCGAACATGGATGAGTACCTTCGTACTTCTTCTAGGCAATCTGCTTGAGTACGTCTCCTACCTTCTGCCGGATTAGATCGGATTATGTTTTAACCAAGTATAAAAAAGGGGGAAACGCTGAAGATGATAACCTCAACATCGATGTTGTATGTCCTTGGTTGAAGATACTCCTAATCCAGAGCCACCATCACATGACCTCTTGAATACATATCACTCTATCCCTCCAAACAGCACACTATCAAGAGTTCAGCCAACATACCAGAGCATAATATGTCCTACCGTATCATTGTCTGAGAATAAACTGGAAATACAGAGCCAGTAAAGAAAACCTCCGAATATATTGTTTCTAGAAGAATAAGTGACACTGGTGGAAAAAGGGGCTTTGGTCGCGGTTCGCAACTGCCATTAGTCGCGGTTGCGCAACCGTGACCAAAGTAGCGCGACTAAAGGCCCCCCCTTTAGTCGCGGTTCCTTACGAACCGCGACTAAAGGCCCGTCCACGTGGGCCGCAGGCGAGCACCAGGGCGGAGGACCTTTAGTCGCGGTTCTTCTGGCCAACCGCGACTAAAGGCCTCCGCAGGGTTTAGGGTTTAGCCCCCCCTCCCCCTAAATCTGGTTTCTTTTTAATTTGTATTGTTTTATTTCTTTTGGGTTTTAATTTTGAAGGAGTTTCACATATTCTACGGCACTACATACATGCATATGAATGTACAATTTCAAACAAATTTGAAATTAGAACCAAAAAGAATTCAAGAGGAATATACAATATATATTAAATATCGGATGACCATATACAATTTTGAACAAGTTTCCATCCATAATTTAGTGCATATGAAGTTCTACGTCATCGTAATGGTGTTCTCCTCTAGGATCGATGACTTCCCTCGCCAACCATCCAGCTAGTTCCTCTTGAAGTGGTCGGAAGCGAGCTTCTGGACTAAGCGTCTTCCGGAGGTTATTCCTCATGATGTTGTTCTCACACTTCTGGTCCCGCTCATTGCAGTATCTCCGGATCCTCTCACAAACATAGTATCCACATAGATTGGTCCCCGGTGGCTGAATATCCCCAGTCGTCCGCACTGCCATTTTAAAATGTAGCTCTTTTTTGAATTCACCGACCTTGGTATCTACGAACCGTCTCCAAACCCTACGAGGCAAAGAAAATTAAATGAACAAGAGAGTTATTAATTAGTTACTTGATATTAGGAAATGATGAACGAAATAGGCCGATCGATATAGAGCGCAAATGAATGAAAATAATTACTTTTGCATCATTTTTCTCATGTCGGCCCAAAGCGTCGGATCCATATTCAGAGAGTCGTGGACGAGAACTGAGGAGGTGTGAAATTGAATTACCATAAGAATCCAGTGGAACCTGCGGACACGATACATGCACAGTCATGCATAACTCATCGATTAGCAACTGATGATAGATTTGTCGAGATCGCGCAGATTGAAAAGCTGGAACAATTCACTCAGATGAATTTGTACATAGTAATGTTTGAAGTGATGCTCATATCTAACTTCCGCATAAATATAGTCTTTGGCGTTTTTAAGTTTTATGTAACCCTTGTACCAATTTAGCAGACCTTTCATTTGTCGAGGTAGATCCTCTTCCTGTGCAGGCTCGACGAGAGGGTCATTCTTCACATATGTAAATACTACGTCCTTCATTGGCGCCTCATCAAGGCCTAAGAGTGCACGAAGAGTGATACCTAAGTCGGCCGCTTGTTCTCTGGCACTCGTTACAGTCAATCCATGTGCTGCCGCAGCTGCTATGATATCGGGGGCATCCGGACCGGCGGCTTGTACTATGAGCGGGGCGATCGATTGTTTACTTTGTTCCCCGAGCTGGGCAACTTCTTTCCCCCTTTCTAATTTTGTCTCGGCCTCCTCCAAGGCTTTCTTCTCCGCCAACTCTTGGTTCCTCTTGAACGCGAGTGCTTGCCTACGAAGTTCACGTAAATAGTCGTCAGGCAGATGCTTCGCGGCTTGGGACGGTGTGTTCAAAAATGACTTAGCCCACTGCTTTTGCTTGTCAGAAAATACTGGCTTGGGCTCGCCCTCTCTTTTCTTCTTGCACTCCTCCTTCCATTTCTCATGCTGAGCAGCCACGGCCGCTGCATTTTCCTCGACACTAAGTTCCCAAGGCCTCGGGATGACAGGCTTCAGTGATGGCTCTGGTATCTTCGTGGTTCTAGGTACATAAGGGTCCGGGTTAATAACCCAGGACTGCTTCTGCTTCTTCGCCGGAGGTGGATTGGGGGGCGGTGTCTGATCACCCGCCGGACGAGGACTGGGGGGCGGCGTCTGCTTACCCGCCGGAGGTGAATTGGGGGGCGGCGTCGGCTGACGTGAAGGAGGTGTAGGTGAAGCACCACCACCACCACCGCCACCGTCACCGCCACCGCCACCGCCACCGCCACCGCCACCACCACCACCGTAGGGGGGTGGACTTGTTGGCGCCTCGCCTGGAAACTTGATAAATTTCTTCTGCCATAGAATGAACTGGCGCTTGACATCTCCAACTCTTTTCACCCCTTCAGGTGTAGCAATGTCAATGTCCAGGTCCTCAAACCCTTGGACTATCTCCTCCACCGTGACACGAGCATAGCCATCTTGAATGGGGTTGTTGTGGTGGAGTGCTCCAGGTGGTAAAGCACTGCCGATGGCTACCTTCATGGACATGTTCCCGATAGGATAATACAGATGACATGCTTTCATCTCCTTTATATCGTCCACGGGGTAGCGAGGAGGCTCCGGTGCAGTAATTTCGACCACCAGAGGCTCCGGTGCAGTAATTTCGATCGTCGGTGCACCAGCCGGTGAGGCCTCCGTGGAAGCCATGCTGCTTCTTCTCCGCTGCTGGCTTCCGAGATCCATTGGATGATCTTCATGCTGCGCCCGAGCTGCATCTCTTTCGGCTACTAGTACACTCACGGTTTTCTTCATCACATCCATTTCCGTTACCAACTTCGCCACAACATCTGCATCCCGATCCATCTTTCTCTTACGGCTTCTGTAACCGTACGGGTCATCGTTCTGGGGGAACCCTACTTTCCACGAAATGGGCCCCATGCCTCGTACACGTCCTCCGTGTTCGTGGATTCCCGAGGGCTTTTGTCAGGGCGTCGTTCTCTCTGTTGAACTTGATCCTCCCCTCTTGAGCATCCCTCATTGCCTCAATAAGCTTTTGGGTGGGTTTAATTATTTTGCCCTGATAAACACACTCCCCTGTCTCCGGGTTCAGCGATCCCCCATGCCCGTACCACCAGCTTTTGGCCCTTGGGTCCCATCCCTCCGTACCTGGACGGATTCCTCGCGTCCTCAGCTCGTTCTCCATCTTCTCCCACCTAGGCTGCCAAAAGCGATACCCTCCTGGCCCCATAATATGATTGTACTCCTTCTTGGCCGCATTCTTCTTATTTTTTTTCGACATTTCAAGGAACTGCTCCGATTTCTTTTGCTTCACAAATTCTGGCCAATCATGTTGCAGTTTCTCATATTGTCCTTTGAAATCCAGAGTCTTGCCCTGCTTGACAAAGTCATGGGCTAGATTTTGCTTGTATTTCCGGAATGCGTTGGACATCTTAGAAAGAGTGAACTGTTTGACTAGCTTGCACCTCTCCTTGTTTTCCTGAATCTTGTTACCCGTCTCATCGTATTTGCGGTATTCCGGAGGTAGAACGAAATGTTCCATAAGCTTGTTGAAGCAATCTTTTTTTGTTCTCTTATCGACAAAAGTGAAACCAAGACGTGCCTTCTTTGGCTCATTCCACTCCTGGACGGTGATCGAGACGTTGTCTCTAACAACGGCTCCGCATTGGCTGATAAACTTGGTGGCCTTCTTGCTGGGCTCCAGCGGCCTGCCGGTTGCTTCCTCGACAACCTTGATGGTGCATGTTTCGTTTGGTTTCATCGTCTTGGTTGCGCCACGCTTTGACGACGTACTCGATTTTTTCGACGATCCGGCCGAGGGCTAAAATAAGAAAGAGAGTCGCGCGCGTTAGTACACACATATTTATTCAAATCAGTTAGTTTGTATCACCAGAGGCTCAATGTATATATATACCTCGGCGCCGGAGGTGGTTGCTACTTCCAATTCAAGATCGTCGTTTATCGACGTTTCTTCGGCATCATCTTGCTGACGGCGCCCTTCATCTTCACCGTCCAGGTTCAGATAAGAAGAGATATCATCTTCTTCTTGTCCGGTCGGCACATATAGAATATCGCCTTTTATGATACCGAACATATGGTCTTCAGCGTCCGGTTCATAGTTGTCCAGAATCGGGTCAGCTCTATCGTCCGCCATATGTCGATCCACGAAAACATGTAGTCAAAACAAATTAATTGTGTATATGCCAGCATTATCATATCTCTTCTACATATAAAGAGAGAGGGCGACGAGGGAGGCGAGAGGGGGGACGCAGTGATCGCGTGACCGAGAGAACGGTGGTGGTGGCGAAAGGGGGGACGCAGTGACCGCGTGACCGAGAGACCGGTGGCGGTGGCGAAAGGGGGACGCAGTGACCGCGTGACCGAGAGACCGGTGTGGCGGTGACCGAGAGGGCGGTGGCGGTGCCGAGGACACATAACCCTCGCCGCCCCCTCTCGATCCCAAATAAAATTTTGTTAAGTTAAAATTTTGATCATTAAGTCTAAATTTTGTTAAGTAAATTTTTTCTTAAGTTAAAATTTTGATCATTAAGTCTAAATTTTGTTAAGTTAAAATTTTGATCATTAAGTCTAAATTTTGTTAAGTAAAATTTTTCTTAAGTTAAAATTTTGATCATTAAGTCTAAATTTTGTTAAGTAAAATTTTGATCATTAAGTCTAAATTTTGTTAAGTAAAATTTTAGTTACATTAAGTCTAAATTTTGTTAAGTAAAATTTTAGTTACATTATACTATTACATGTGTAAATTTTTGTTAACCTAACACATTTTTGTTAAGTAAATTTTTGTTATGTCAAAATTTCGAGGGAGTACAAAATTATATACATTATACTATATATTACATATATATTTGTTAAATTTTGTTAAGTCAAAATTTTGTTAGTATACAAATTTTTAGTTAAGTTAAAAAAACAAAAAAAAAACAAAAAAAAGAGAGAGGCAGGGCGCCGGCCGTGTCTTGGCGCTCCGCGCCCTCTCTCTCTCTCCGCAGCGCGTGATATCTGATGGCGGCGGCGGCGGGCAAGCGGCGGCGCTGCGAGTGGGCGCGCGGTGGCGTCGGCAAGCACGGCGCGCGGCTCTCGCGCGAGAACGGCGGCGAGCGGCGAGCGCGCGGTTGTTGGCGTCGGGGACGGCGAGACGTACGGCGGCGCGGTCGAAGAACGGGGCGGCGCGCGTTCGGCGGCTCGGGCGCGGCGACGGCGGCGTGAGGAGCGGCAGCGACGGCGGCGTGAGGAACGGGCGACGGCGGCGCGGTCGATCGGCGGGCGGCAGGGCTTCGCTGCAGATCGAGTCGTCGTTCGCGCGGAGAAGAAGAGGAAGCGGCCGCGCGCGTATTTATAATAACCCCCTTTAGTCGCGGGTGGGGAGGCGACCCGCGACGACAGGGTACCCTTTAGTCGCGGTTGGCCACACCAACCGCGACTAAAGGGTATTTTCGAGTTTCGTTTCCCGCGGAAAAATACCCTTTAGTCGCGGTTGGGGAGGCGACCCGCGACTAAAGGTATTTTTTCAAATTACTTTTCTTTTTCAAATTACTTTTCTTTTTCAAATTACTTTTCTTTTTTAAATTACTTTTCTTTTTCAAATTACTTTTCTTTTTCAAATTACAAATAATATATCAAAAAGTAAAGAAAAATAAAACTAATTCATTTCAAAATCTGAAAAATACATATAATATATCAATAAATTCAGAAAAATAAACTAATTCAATTCAAAATCTTAAAAATACAAATATTATATCAAAAAATTCAGAAAATTAAAACTAATTCATTTCTAAATGTTAAAAATACAAATAATGTATGAAAAAATTCAGGAAAATAAAACTAATTCATTTCTAAATCTTAAAAATACAAATAATATATCAAAAAAATCAAAAAAATAAAACTAATTCAATTCAAATTCTTAAAAATACAAATAATATATCAAAAAAATCAGAAAAATAATATATCAAAAAATTCTTTCTTCCCGCCACTTTCTTCCCGCCACTTTCTTCCCGCCTCTTTCTTCCCGCCACTTTCTTCCCGCCTCTTTCTTCCCGCCTCCTGTCTTCTCGCTCCCATTTTTCCCGCCATTTGTCACTACATATAGGTAGCCCGGCTTGGCCAGCATTATCACATCTCTACAATCTCTCATCACTCTCTCATGGCTTCCACCGCACCCACTCTAACCTACCAGCAGGTGGAGGAGCTTTGCGCCTCGAACTACCCTTGCCCTCCGGGCTACCGCGTCCCTGCCGGCTGGAGCCTAAGCACTGGCGGCGTGCCGGTCCCTCCCGTCCCTCAGGGTACTGCGCGCCGGGCGGCCATCACGAACCACTACTACCTCGACCTCACGCCGGAGCAGCGGATGAATCCCCGCTGGCATCCCGATAACCAGCATACTTGGGACGCCTTCTTCATCAATCGGCGTGAGAGGGCGCTCGCCAGGTATGAGGAGGACGGTCTGCCTCCTGGAAACTTCCACGAGGCCGGCCGTCGGCTATGGTGGTACGGCCGGACTCTGCAGAGCGTCATGGACTACATCACGGCCGGCGATATCCCCCGCCTGCGCTACCCTCACTTCGAGCCACGAGCGCCGCCCGACAGCAGCCGGCGACAGCAGCGGCAGCAGCCGGCAACTTAGAAGGCGACGACTACCAGTACAACGGCGGCGGCTATGAAGACTACGAGTATGCATATTATACGCCTAGGCAGGAGTATGACTAAATCACTCCAAATTTCATGTATGCAGGAGTATGACTTAGTCACTCCAAATTTCCTGTATGCAGGAGTATGACTTAGTCACTCCAAATTTCATGTATGCAGGAGTATGACTTAGTCACTCCAAATTTCATGTATCATCAGTGCTATCTCGAGTCAATTGAATCATTCGAAAATGGACACCAAACACATCACGGGTAATATAATTCACATGATTCATTCAACAAAGTTTGGTACAATAAATTATTACACATCATTTCTTCCCTTGTGTCGTCCCTGCTTGCTTACGATTGTGCCGTATCCATGGAGCATCCTCATCATTTAACTTAATGCTTGGGTCGGTGTTCACTTTGAAGGGCGGAATTTCAGCAAACATATTATAATCTTCTGACATGTCTGTCTTGTCCTCCACTCCCACGATGTTTCTTTTCCCTGAAAGAACAATGTGGCGCTTTGGATCATCGCATGATGTACTGATCGTTTTCTTATCTTTCCGTTTCCTCGGTTTGCTACTCATGTCCTTCACATAGAAAACCTGAGCGACATCTTTCGCTAGGACGAATGGTTCGTCAAGGTAACCAAGATTGTTGAAATCCACCATTGTCATTCCGTATTGCTGGTCCACCTTTACCCCACCTCCTGTTAGCTTGAACCATTTGCACCGGAACAAAGGGACCCTAAAGGAGGGTCCATAGTCAAGTTCCCATATCTCCTCTATGTAACCATAATATGTGACCTTTTGCCCATTCTCGGTTGCTGCATCAAAGCGGACACCACTGTTTTGGTTGGTGCTCTTTTTATCTTGGGCGATCGTGTAAAATGTATTTCCATTTATCTCGTACCCTTGGAAAGTCGTTATAGTCAAAGATGGTGTCTTGGCCAACATGTACAGCTGATCTACAACCTTATTGTCATGCATTAAATGTTTTCTCAACCAACTGCCGAAAGTCTCCATGTGGGCCTTCCTAATCCAGGATTCAGGCTTCCCAGGGTTGTCCGAGCGTAAAATATTTTTGTGTTTCTCAAAGTACGGAGCCACCAAGCTGGAATTGGTCAGAACTGTGTGGTGTGCTTCGATCGAGAATGGCCGTCCATACATATCGTTGATTTCCTTCCGATCGTGCCTTTTCCACTTAGTCTCCCCTCGTGCCGCGATTGAGGAAGACCAATCGGCTTAAGGTCAGGAACAAAGTAAACACAAAACACAATTACCTCCTCATTTCCATAGCCCTTGGCGATGCTTCCTTCTGGCCTAGCACGGTTACGAACATATTTCTTTAATACTCCCATTAACCTCTCGAAGGGGAACATATTGTGTAGAAATACAGGACCGAGAATGGAAATCTCATCGACTAGATGAACCAGGAGGTGCGTCATAATATTGAAGAAGGATGGCGGGAACACCAACTCGAAGCGACAAGACATTGGATCACATCGTTACGTAACCGTGGTAGAACTTCTGGATTGATTACCTTCGAGAGATTGCATTGAGGAATGCCTGAGCTTCACAATGGCTACTCGAACATTTTCCGGCAGGAGCCCCTCAAAGCAATCGGAAGCAATTGCGTCATAATCACGTGGCGGTCGTGAGACTTCAGGTTTTGGAACTTTTTCTCCGCCATGTTTATTATTCCCTTTATATTGGACGAGAATCTGACGGGACCTTCATCGCTCGGGCATTCAAAAAAGATGACCTTCTCTTCTTTGGTCAGAGCGTAGCTGGCACGACCTTGAAACCGTTCCGGATGCCGGTCATCAGGGTCTTTCAAACTTTGCTGGTCCTGCCGTGCTTCCTTTGTATCATTTGACTTCCCATACACGCCCAAGAAGCTTAGGATGTTCACGCAAATATTCTTCGTAACGTGCATCACGTCGATTGCAGAGCGGACTTCTAGGACTTTCCAATATTCTAGCTCCCAGAATATAGATTTCTTCTTCCACATGGCTACGTGCCCGTCAGCTCCCTTCGGAACTGATTGTCCGCAGGACCCTTTCCAAAGATGACTTTCAAATCCTTGACCATATCAAATACCTCGGCACCGGTGTGTTCCATGAGGCTTCGGCCGGTGATCTGCCTTGCCGTTGTAATGCTTGCCTTTCTTTCTTCTTGGATGACCTTTCGGAAGAAATCGACGATGCCCAAGGTACACGTTCTTCTTACAATTTGGCAAATGTACACTTTCAGTCTCATGTAAGCAGTGCGTGCATGCATTGTATCCCTTATTTGACAGTCCCGAAAGGTTACTAAGAGCAGGCCAATCGTTGATGGTTACGAAAAGCAACGCTCGTAGGTCAAATTCCTCTTCTTTGTGCTCATCCCACACACGGACACCAGGTCTGCCCCACAGCTGTAAAAGTTCATCAACTAATGGCCTTAGGTACACATCGATGTCGTTGCCGGGTTGCTTCGGACCTTGGATGAGCACTGGCATCATAATAAACTTCCGCTTCATGCACAACCAAGGAGGAAGGTTGTAGATGCATAGAGTCACGGGCCAGGTACTATGGCTGGAGCTCTGCTCGCCAAAAGGATTCATGCCATCCGTACTTAGACCAAATCTTATGTTCCTTGCGTCAGCTGCAAAATCTTTGAACTCTCTGTCGATCTTTCTCCATTGCGTTCCATCTGCGGGGTGTCTCAACTCCCCGTCCGACTTACGGTCCTCTTTGTGCCATCGCAACAACTTGGCATGCTCTTTGTTCCTGAACAGACGTTTCAACCGTGGTATTATAGTAGCATACCACATCACCTTGGCGGGAACCCTCTTCCTGGGTTTCTGGCCCTCAACATCGTCACCAGGGTCATCGCCTCTGATCTTATAACGCAATGCAGTGCATACCGGACATTCATTCAAATTCTCGTATTCACCGCGGTAGAGGATGCAGTCGTTGATGCATGCATGTATCTTCAGAACCTCTAAACCTAGAGGGCAGACAACCTTCTTTGCTTCGTACGTACTGGCGGGCAACTCGTTATTCTTTGGAAACATATTCTTCAATATTTTCAGCAAGTTTTCAAATGCCGAGTCAGCTACACCTGCCCGTGCCTTCCATTTCAGCAAATCCAGTGTGCAGCCCAGCTTTTTCAGACCATCATCGCATCCAGGGTACAGCGCCTTCCTGTGATCCTCTAACATGCGATCCAAATTCTCCCTCTCTTTTTCAGTTTCGCAGCGTCTCCGTGCATCAGCAATGGTCCGACCAAGATCATCAACGGGATCATCACGTGCCTCTTCTTCACCTTCCCCTTCACCTTCAGCATCCTCCATGAAAGTATCACCGAAATGAGCAAGATAGCTTTCATCGATGAAATCATCCCCTTCTTCATCTTCTTCCATTATAACCCCTCTTTCTCCATGCTTGGTCCAACAATTATAGCTTGGCATGAAATCGTGCCGAAGCAGGTGCATGTGAACATCTCTTGAGGAAGAGTAACCCTTCTGATTCTTACAGTTAACACATGGACAGATAACAAAACCCCCCTGCTTGTTCGCATTAGCCACTACGAGGAAATCTTTCAAACCCGTACTGAACTCGCCGGAGAGTCGGTTACCGTACATCCATTGTCGATTCATCTGTATTATTATAATATAAAATATATAATTAACCATCATGCATTTGTTAAACTAACTAGCTACAAACAATATAAATTAAACAATGAACTACACACACATGCATATTTTATCAACGACACATCAAAGGTTCAAGTTGCTAACCGCGATCGAGGAGGAAAAAATAAATGAGAAAGCTCAAGTGTGGCTCCAACACTTCATATCATGTTTGTTTCATGCTCTTGGGGCATTTCATCAAACACCTTATGTGCATAAGAGGAACCAAAAGCAAACCTAACACCCACTTGTGAAGTTTGTGAAGAGAATGGCTCCAAATGGCTAAGTGTTGGCTACTGGATGGGTATATATAGGGGAGGGGCTTTAGTCGCGGTTGGCCTGGCCAACCGCGACTAAAGGCGCGAGGGCCTTTAGTCGCGGTTGGCCAGGCCAACCGCGACTAAAGCCCCCCACGTGCACCGGCTGGCCACCGAGCGCCCTGGGCCCAGGCCTTTGGTCGCGGTTCGCCTCCCGAACCGCGACTAAAGGTCCCATTAGTCGCGGTTCCTATAGCTTCGCGACTTATGGGGCTCACCGGAAGCCTGTTTTTCTACCAGTGTGAGGATATCTTGGGCGGAAGTGAATGTCATGAATTAATCATAAATATTCTCCCATCGACCTGGTGTTGTATGATCGAAATTCCACATAAATTGTAATCTGCCGAGGTGAGAAAAATGAACTTCTGGAAGAAGACAATTCAAATTCCACGCAGATCGTGATCCTTCTCTAGCAGGGCTCCCGCCCGTGAGTGCTTGTGGTACTACTTCTTGAGACCTAAGTGCATGCATGAAAATCTTGATTATCACAAAACTTGCACGCAAGCAAAGCCTGATTAGGCTATTATTAATTCGAAAAATCCTGGACACGCACGTACTTCCTGGCGTGAGTGTCTTGGCTGAATCCATCATGTGCCCTTCGCTGAGGCTGCTGATATCAGAGCCGATCCAATCTGCCGATGATGAGAGTTGGAGACGTGCGCTGTGGCGGAGACGGCCCAAATATCTAGAGTCGTGCACAGCGGCGGAGACGGAGGCTGGAGGAGAGGCCTTTGGCAGATTAGGGATAGATGCGTAGGGAAGAAGGTCAATCGATTTGCTGATATCACGATCGATTTCGGTCGGACGTTAGGAAGTTAACCTTAACCTGTTTTTGTTTGACTATATATCCTAACTAACGCAGGGAAGAAGCACAACTAACGGGATGATATCCGGATTGACTTCGGCCGGACGTGTACCCAGTTAATCTTGTCCGCTCTTTTTCTATTTGACTATTTAGAGCTAATCTACACTGTTGGTTGTTTGTTGTTTTAATAATATAATAGATATTCATGGCGAACGTTTCTTCTTCGTTAAATTGTTATATGGTTGGAATTGAAAAATGATACATGTAGTAATTGCTAAAATGTCTTGGATAATGTGATACTTGGCAATTGTTGTGCTCATGTTTAAGCTCTTGCATCATATACTTTGCACCTATTAATGAAGAAATACGTAGAGCATGCTAAAATCTGATTTGCATGTTTGGTCTCTCTAAGGTCTAGATAATTTCTAGTATTGAGTTTGAACAACAAGGAAGACGGTATAGAGTCTTATAATGTTTACAATATGTCTTTTATGTGAGTTTTGCTGCACCGCTTCATCCTTGTGTTTGTTTCAAATAACTTTGCTAGCCTAATCCTTGTATCGAGAGGGAATACTTCTCATGCATCCAAAATCCTTGAGCCAACCACTATGCCATTTGTGTCCACCATACCTACCTACTACATGGTATTTCTCCGCCATTTCAAAGTAAATTGCTTGAGTGCTACCTTTAAAATTTCCATTCTTTATCTTTGCAATATATAGCTCATGGGAAAAATAGCTTAAAAACTATTGTGGTATTGAATATGTACTTATGCACTTTATCTCTTATTAAGTTGCTTGTTGTGCGATAACCATGTTTCTGGGGACGCCATCAACTACTCTTTTGTTGAATATCATGTGAGTTGCTATGCATGTCCGTCTTGTCTGAAGTAAGGGAGATTTACCACTCATTTAATGGTTAGAGCATGCATAATGTTAGAGAAGAACATTGGGCCGCTAACTAAAGCCATGAATCATGGTGGAAGTTTCAGTTTTGGGCAAATATCCTCAATCTCATATGAGAAAATTAATTGTTGCTACATGCTTATGCATAAAAGAGGAGACCATTATCTGTTGTCTATGTTGTCCCGGTATGGATGTCTAAGTTGAGAATAATCAATAGCGAGAAATCCGATGCGAGCTTTCTCCTTAGACCTTTGTACAGGCGGCATAGAGGTACCCCTTTGTGACACTTGGTTAAAACATGTGCATTGCGATGATAATCCAGGTAATCCGAGCTAATTAGGACAAGGTGCGGGCACTATTAGTATACTATGCATGAGGCTTGCAACTTGTAGGATATAATTTACATAACACATATGCTTTATTACTACCGTTGACAAAATTGTTTCTTGTTTTCAAAACCAAAGCTCTAGCACAATTATAGCAATCGATGCTTTCCTCTTTGAAGGACCTTTCTTTTACTTTTATATTGAGTCAGTTCACCTATTTCTCTCCACCTCAAGAAGCAAACACTTGTGTGAACTGTGCATTGATTCCTACATACTTGCATATTGCACTTATTATATTACTTTGCATTGACAACTATCCATGAGATATACATGTTACAAGTTGAAAGCAACCGCTGAAACTTAATCTTCCTTTGTGTTGCTTCAATACCTTTACTTTGAATTATTGCTTTATGAGTTAACTCTTATGCAAGACTTATTGATGCTTGTCTTGAAATTACTATTCATGAAAAGTCTTTGCTATATGATTCATTTGTTTACTCATGTCATTTATCATTGTTTTGATCGCTGCATTCATTACATGTGTTTACAATAGTATGATCAAGGTTATGATGGCATGTCACTCCAGAAATTATCTTTGTTATCGTTTACCTGCTCGGGACGAGCAGAAACTAAGCTTGGGGATGCTGATACGTCTCCGACGTATCGATAATTTCTTATGTTCCATGCCACATTATTAATGATATCTACATGTTTTATGCATACTTTATGTCATATTTATGCGTTTTCCGGAACTAACCTATTGACGAGATGTCGAAGTGCCAGTTCCTGTTTTCTGCTGTTTTTGGTTTCAGAAATCCTAGTAAGGAAATATTCTCAGAATTGGACGAAATCAACGCCCAGATCCCTATTTTTCCCGAAAGCTTCCAGAGCACCGAAGGAGGGACAGAGGGGGGCCAGGGGGGCCCCACCCCACAAGGCGGCGCGGCCAGGGGGTGGGCACGCCACCCTATGGTGTGGCCCCACCAGAGCCCCTCTGACGCCGCCCTTCCGCCTACTTAAGGTCTCCGTCGTGAAAACCCTATCACGTTCGACGAAACCAGAGAAAACCTTCCAGAGCCGCCGCCATCGCGAAGCCAAGATCTGGGGGACAGGAGTCTCTGTTCCGGCACGCCGCCGGGACGGGGAAGTGCCCCCGGAAGGCTGCTCCATCGACACCACCGCCATCTTCATCAACACTGCTGTCTCCCATGAGGAGGGAGTAGTTCTCCATCGAGGCTAAGGGCTGTACCGGTAGCTTTGTGGTTCATCTCTCTCCTATGTACTTCAATACAATAATCTCATGAGCTGCCTTACATGATTGAGATTCATATGATGATGCTTGTAATCTAGATGTTATTATGCTTGTCAAGTGGATTTTACTTATGTGATCTCCGGAGACTCCTTGTCCCACATGTGTAAAGGTGACAGTGTGTGCACCGTGTGGGTCTCTTAGGCTATATTTCACAGAATACTTATTCACTGTTATGAATGGCATAGTGAAGTGCTTATTTATATCTCTTTATGATTGCAATGTGTTTTGTATCACAATTTATCTATGTGCTACTCTAGTGATGTTATTAAAGTAGTTTATTCCTCCTGCACGGTGTAATGGTGACAGTGTGTGCATCGTGTAGTACTTGGCTTAGGCTATGATTGTGATCTCTTGTAGATTATGAAGTTAACTATTGCTATGATGGTATTGATGTGATCTATGCCTCCTTTCGTAGCGTGAAAGTGACAGTGTGCATGCTATGTTAGTACTTGGTTTGGTTATGTTGATCTGTCATGCACTCTAAGGTTATTTAAACATGAACATTGAATATTGTGGAGCTTGTTAACTCCGGCATTGAGGGTTCGTGTAATCCTACACAGTTAGTGGTGTTCATCATCCAACAAGAGAGTGTAGAGTCTAGCATCTATCTATTTATTCTGTTATGTGATCAATGTTGAGAGTGTCCACTAGTGAAAGTATGATCCCTAGGCCTTGTTTCCAAATACTGCTATCGCTGCTTGTTTATTGTTCTACTGCATTTGTACTGTCTGCAATATTACCACCATCAACTACACGCCAGTCCTGGACAACAAAGCACTTTTCTGGTGCTGTTGCTACTGCTCATACTTATTCATACCACCTGTATTTCACTATCTCTTCGCCGAACTAGTGCACCTATTAGGTGTGTTGGGGACACAAGAGACATCTTGCTTTGTGGTTGCAGGGTTGCATGAGAGGGATATCTTTGACCTCTTCCTCCCTGAGTTCGATAAACCTTGGGTGATCCACTTAAGGGAAACTTGCTGCTGTTCTACAAACCTCTGCTCTTGGAGGCCCAACACTGTCTACAAGAATAGAAGCTCCCGTAGACATCAGGCCTTCCTTCGTGGTGTGGCCGTCTAGTCTCTTGTGTGAGACTAGCACCTCCTCAACGCAGACGTACTTCCTGTTGTGGAAGGAACTGTGGTAAACAAACCTCGCCTCGCCTCCGCGCCCTCCGGTTGTCTCGCTCCTTACTCTTCCTATCTTGTTGATTCCTTTACTTGTTGCACATGTTCTAGTATCATTGTAGGAACATCGCTATTGCTAAAGTTATCACCTTTACCTTCCGTTGCGCTAAAATTGAAAAAGGTTAAAACTTGCCGTAGCGACATTCACCCCCCCTCTTGTTCACTACGATCCATTCAATAGATCGCATTTGATTTCTCGTTTTTGAATACATCTCAACTTAGGACAACCATACCAGGACAACATAGAAAACAGATAATGGACTCCTCTTTAATGCATAAGCATTGAACAACAGATAATATTCTCATAAGAGATTGAGGATTAATGTCCAAACTGAAACTTCCACCATGACACATGGCTTTGGTTAGCGGCCCAATGTTCTTCTCTAACAATATGCATACTCAAACTATTTGATCATGATAAATCACCCTTACTTCAGACAAGACGAACATGCATAGCAACTCACATGATATTCAACAAAGGTGTAATAGTTGATGGTGTCCCCAGAAACATGGTTACCGCTCAACAAGCAACTTATAAGAAATAAGATACATAAGCTACATATTCTTTACCACAATAGTTTTTAAGCTATTTTCCCATCAGCTATATATTGCAAAGACAAGGAATGAAATTTTAAAGGTAGCACTCAAGCAATTTACTTTGGAATGGCAGAGAAATACCATGTAGTAGGTAGGTATGGTGGACACAAATGGCATAGGTTTTGGCTCAAGGATTTGGATGCACGAGAAGTATTCCCTCTCAATACAAGGCTTTGGGCTAGCAAGCTTGTTTGAAGCAAACACAAGTATGAACCGGTATAGCAAAACTTACGTAAGAACATATTGCAAGCATTATAAGACTCTACACTGTCTTCCTTGTTGTTCAAAGACCTCACCAGAAAATATCTAGACTTTAGAGAGACCAATCATGCAAACCAAATTTCAACAAGCTCTATGGTAGTTCTTCACTAATGGGTGCAAAGTACATGATGTAAGAGCTTAAACATGATCTATTTGAGCACAACAATTGCCAAGTATCAAATTATTCAAGACAATATACCAATTACCACATGAAGCATTTTCTATTTCCAACCAAATAACAATGAACGAAGCAGTTTCAACCTTCGCCATGAACATTAAAAGTAACGCTAAGAACACCAGTGTCCATATGCAACAGCGGAGCGTGTCTCTCTCCCATACAAAGAATGCTAGGATCCGATTTTATTCAAACAAAAACAAAAATAAAAACATACAGACGCTCCAAGTAAAGCACATAAGATGTGACGGAATAAAAATATAGTTTCACTAGAGGTGACCTGATAAGTTGTCGATGAAGAAGGGGATGCCTTGGGCATCCCCAAGCTTAGATGCTTGAGTCTTCTTGAAATATGCAGGGATGAACCACGGGGGCATGCCCAAGCTTAGACTTTTCACTCTTCTTGATCATATTGTATCATCCTCCTCTCTTGATCCTTGAAAACTTCCTCCACACCAAACTCAAAACAATCTCATTAGAGGGTTAGTGCATAATCAAAAATTCACATATTCAGAGGTAACACAATCATTCTTAACACTTCTGGACATTGCACAAAGCTACTGAAAGTTAATGGAACAAAGAAATCCATCTAACATAGCAAAGCAGGCAATGTGAAATAAAAGGCAGAATCTGTCAAAAACAGAACAGTACGTAAAGACGAAATTTTTAGCGGCACTTAACTTGCTCAGATGAAAACGCTCAAATTGAATGAAAATTTCGTACATATCTGAGGATCATTCACGTAAACTGGCAGATTTTTCTGAGTTACCTACAGAAGGGGCTACTCAAATTCGTGAAAGTAAGAAATCTGTTTCTGCGCAGTAATCCAAATCTAGTATCAACCTTACTATCAAAGACTTTACTTGGCACAACAATGCAATAAAATAAAGATAAGGAGAGGTTGCTACAGTAGTAACAACTTCCAAGACACAACAAAACAGTAGCAAAATAAAAACATGGGTTATCTCCCAAGAAGTGCTTTCTTTATAGCCATTAAGATGGGCTCAGTAATTTTAATGATGCTCACATAAGGATGAGAGTTGAAGCAAAGAGAGCATCAAAAAGCAAGTATGAAACAAATTTAAGCCTAACCCACTTCCTATGAAAAGGAATCTTGTACACAAATAAATTCATGAAGAACAAAGTGACAAGCATAGGAAGATAAAACAAGAGTAACTTCAAAATTTTCAGCATAAAGAGGGGAAACTTAATATTATTAAGATGCATATAACCATGTTTCCCTCTCTCATAATAACTTTCAGTAGCATCATGAACAAACTCCACAATATAACTATCAGATAAAGCATTCTTATTCACATGCATAAAAGTATCATTACTCTCCACATAAGCATAATCAATTTTATTAGTAATAGTGGGAGTAAAACTATCACAACCATCATTGTAATCATCATAAATTGAAGGCATGGTATAATCATAATAAACTTTATCCTCCATAGTAGGTGGCACCAAAATACCACTATCATTATAATCATCATAAATGGGAGGCAAAGTATCATCAAAGAAAATTTTCTCCTCAATGCTTGGGGGACTAAAAATATCACAACCAGCTTCCCCAAGCTTAAATTCTTCCATAGCATTAGCAATAATAGTGTTCAAAGAGTTCATGCTAATAACATTGCTACAACTATTTTGCAAACAAAGTTCCATGGGTTTTTTAATTCTCTCTTCAAACACATCATGTCCTAATTCAATATAAAGTTCATAAAGATCTCTATTTTTTTGTTGTTTTCCATTAAGCCTAACTAGTGAAATAAAAACAAGAAACAAAAAGATGCAATTGCAGGATCTAAAGGAAATAGCTTTGAGCACTCACACACCGGCAACAGTGCTAGGAAATAGCTTAGTAGTCGGAGGATGTGAATACCTTTTACCTTACCTCCCCGGCAACGGCGCCAGAAAATAGCTTGATGTCTACGCACGCTTCTATTCCTGTAGACAGTGTTGGGCCTCCAAGAGCAGAGGTTTGTAGAACATCAGCAAGTTTCCCTTAAGTGAATCACCCAAGGTTTATCGAACTCAGGAAGGTAGAGGTCAAAGATATCCCTCTCAAGCAACCCTGCAATTACGATACAAGAAGTCTCTTGTGTCCCCAACACACCTAATACACTTATCAGATGTATAGGCGCACTAGTTCGGCGAAGAGATAGTAAAATGCAAGTGATATGGATGAATATGAGTGGTAATAACAATCTGAAATAAATATGGCAGCAAGTAAACATGCAGTAGAACAGTAAATAAACGGTGATTCGATATTTGGAAACAAGGCCTAGGGATCATACTTTCACTAGTGGACACTCTCAATAATGATCACATAAATAAATAACTTCTCTTCACTTGTGCTACTTTCTCACACTCTCTTGTTGGATAACAAACACCATTCATTGTGTAGGGCTATAAAAGCACACCTCAAGCCGGAGTAAACAAGCTCCACAACATCCGGAGTTCATATTAAAGTAACCTCTAGAGTGCATAATAGACCGTTGCAATTTAGATCGAGTACTAACATAGCATACACACTGTCAACAATAGCTATGAAAGGGGGAATAGATCGCATCAATACTATCATAGTAATAGTTAACTTCATAATCTACAAGAGATTACAATCATAACATACACCAAGTACTACATGATGCACACACTGTCAACCATCATGGAGGAGGAATAGACTACTTTAATAACATCACTAGAGTAGCACATAGATTAATAGTGATACAAAGCTCATGATCACATAAAGATCACACCATGGGAGAGAGAGATGAACCACATAGCTACCGGTAGAGCCCTCAGCCTCGGGGGAGAACTTCTCCCTCCTCATCATGGGAGACAGCAACGGCGATGAAGATGGCGGTAGTGTCGATGGAGATGACTCCGGGGCAATTCCCCGTCCCGGCGGCGTGCCAGAACAGAGACTTCTGTCCCCCGAAATGGAGTTTCGCGATGGCGGCGGCGCCCCTGGAGTCTTTCTGGAGTTTCGTCAATTGGTGTAGGGTTTTTAGGTCACGAGAGATTATATAGGCGAAGAGGCGGAGTCGGAGGGGCCAGGGGGGCTCCCTCCTCATAGGCTGGCGTGCCTCCCCCTCCAGGCTGCGCCACCCTATGGTCTGGGGGCCCTGGGCCTCCTCTCCGGCTCCCCTTCGGTGTCCTGGTCCGTCTCGGTGAAATATGATGTTTGGCCTTTGTTTCGTCGAATTCCGAGAATATTGCCCGAACAACCTTTCTGGAACCAAAAACAGCAGAAAACAGGAACTGGCACTGTGGCATCTTGTTAATAGGTTAGTTCCGGAAAATGCATGAAATTATTATAAAGTGTGAGAAAAACATGTAGGTATTGTCATAAAACTAGCATGGAACATCAGAAATTATAGATACGTTGGAGACGTATCACCGCTCTGCTAGAGGAAGAGGTCGATGATGTTGCTGCTGCCGCTACCACAGCCGATGATGATCATATGAAGATCCTCTCTTGTCTCCTAGGCATGTACGCCCGAGATTTGAAGTTGTGGCTCGGAGGTTCGCGGGCGGGGCGGCAGAAGAGCAAGTCGAGGCAGAGGATGGAGGGCTACTACATGATATACGCGGATTACTTCGGCGATGATCCACTTCACATCAATGTGGTACTTTGACGCCATTTTAGGATGAACTGTAAGCTGTTTATGGCGATTGTGGTGGCTGACATGGAGTTCGACACCTACTTCGTTTACAAGAATGACTGTGTTGGCATGGTTGGGTTTTTCCTCAATCCAGAAGTGCACATCTGCTTTGAGAACACTTGCCTATGGAGCTCCTGCTGATACACATGATTGCTACATGTGCTTGGTCGAGCCCTCTTCCATTGAGTGCATGCATAGGTTCTGCAGAGGCAGTGGTGGAAGCGTTTGGCGGACTATACCTAAGATCACCCAATGTAGAAGAAACTGACCGGATCATGCCACAAATGCAGTAAGAGTATTTCCTGTGATGCTTGGAAGTTTCGAATTCATGCATTGACAATTGAAGAACTATTCATTTGCTTGGCAAGAAATGTACAAAGGTCACAAATGAGGTTGCATTCACTAGTAGAAAACAAGGCTTATATTTTTAGCTCCAAAGAGCATCAGCACAAGTTGTGCTACGAACCCAGACTAAAATGTGCATTAGCACCGGTTCGTGCGGCCAGAGCGTCACACGGGACCAGCAGAGCTTTATCACCGGTTCGTGCGGGACCTTTAGCACCGGTTCGTGTAATGAACCTTTGCCTATAAATTCACCTCACCCCAGCCAACTCTCACTCTATTTTTTCTTGGTGGAAGGTCTGAGGGTTGTGTGCTTGTTTGTTTTACTTTCCCATGCACAAGAGGTGCTCAATGAAATGCGTGAGAGAATGATGCCGCTTGATTTCACACAAAACAAAAATGATATGAGATGCCAGAGCGACAGTTAAGCTTTCTCCTGTTTCTTTCCTCCTCGATCAAGGTAAGCAACTTTAGCCTTTCATTTGTACAGTGGTCATTTTACTAATTATGATGTTTTGTAATGGTTTTTTGATAAACTTAATTATATGATGTATATGAATCGGCGGCAATGGATGTATGTTGACCGACGCCTACCCGAGTTCATTGCAGGCCTGAAAGATTTTCTCCGTGTGGCTGAGGAAAACCCACAGACGGATGGTTTTATGTGTTGTCCATGTGTTGATTGTCGGAACTTAAAGAAATACTCTAAATGGAAAGTCCTTCACTCCCACCTGCTTTGGAAAGGTTTCATGCTCAGCTATAATTTTTTGAGCAAGTGATGACCCACAAGTATAGAGGATCGCAACAGTCTTCGCGGGTAGTAAAACCCAATTTATTGATTCGACACAAGGGGAGACAAAGAATACTTGAAAGCCTTAATAGCGGAGTTGTCAATTCAGCTGCACCTGGAAACAGACTTGCTCGCAAGAGTTTATCAGTAGTAACAGTTTTATAGCAGTAGCAGTAGTGAAATAGTAGCAGCAGAGTAGCAGAGAAAGCAGTAGTGATTATAGTAAACAGCAGGATTAAAATACTGTAGGCACGGGGACGGATAACGGGCGTTGCATGGATGAGAGAAACTCATGTAACAATTATAGCAGGGCATTTGCAGATAATAATAAAACGGTGTCGAAGTACAAAGCAATCAATAGGCATGTGTTCCAATTATAGTCGTACGTGCTCGCAATGAGAAACTTGCACAACATCTTTTGTCCTACCAGCCGGTGGCAGCCGGGCCTCAAGGGAATCTACTGGATATTAAGGTACTCCTTTTAATAGAGTACCAGAGCAAAGCATTAACACTCCGTGAACACATGTGATCCTCACGTCACTACCATCCCCTCCGGTTGTCCCGATTTCTATCACTTCGGGGCCATTGGTTCCGGACAGCGACATGTGTATACAACTTGCAGGTAAGATCATAAACAATAAATATCACGATGAAACAATAACATGTTCAGATCTGAGATCATGGCACTCGGGCCCTAGTGACAAGCATTAAGCATAACAAGTTGCAACAATATCATCAAAGTACCAATTACGGACACTAGGCACTATGCCCTAACAATCTAATGCTATTACATGACCAATCTCATCCAATCCCTACCATCCCCTTCAGCCTAAAGCGGGGGAATTACTCACACATGGATGGGGGAAACATTGCTGGTTGATGGAGAGGCGTCGGTGGTGATGGCGGCGATGATCTCCTCCAATTCCCCGTCCCGGCGGAGTGCCAGAACGGAGACTTCTGGCTCCCGAAACGGAGTTTCGCGATGTGGCGGCGTTCTGGAGGGTTTCTGGCGACTTCGACTTCCTCCCGTGCGTTTTTAGGTCGAAGGCAATAAGTAGTCCGAAGGAGGGCGTCGGGGGCCGACCGAGGTCGCCACACACTAGGGCCGCGCGGGCCTCTCCTGGGCCGCGCCGGCCTAGTGTGTGGGGCCCTCGGGCCCCCACTGCTTGCCCTTACGGCTCCGCCAATATTCTGGGAAATAGGACCTTCTGCATAAATTCCGAGGATTTTCCTGAAAGTTGGATTTCTGCACAAAAATGAGACACCAGAACAGTTCTGCTGAAAACAGCGTTAGTCCGCGTTAGTTGTATCCAAAACACACAAATTAGAGGCAAAACAATAGCAAAAGTGTTCGGGAAAGTAGATACGTTTTGGACGTATCAACTCCCCCCAAGTTTAGCTTATTGCTTGTCCTCAAGCAATTCAGTTAACAACTGAGCGATAAAAGAACTTTCACGAACACATTTGTTCATATGTTGTAAATATTCTCATGCTATGGCTAACACTTAGGTAGTTCATAATAAGATACATGCAAATAAGATCATCTAACAGCCATGTCAATCATGGAGAGGTACCAACAATTAATAATAAGCATCATGAATCATGTCTATAAGCAGGATTGCAATGTTCATAAAAGAGTATGATAAAGTGGTATCTCGCTTGCCCATATTTGATCAGCAGAACATAAATGCTCAGGCACCTCTGAAGTTCATAGAAAGACTAGAAATAGTGATTGTCAAAGATAAAAGCATCAAAGTTATACTACAATCAATCATATTTTGAGACAAGCATATTGTACTAAGAATGACAGTTGTGCTCTCAAGAAAGTGCTCAAAGAAAGGATGGAGACACAACATAAAAGTAAAAGATTGACCCTTCGCAGAGGGAAGCAGGGATTAACATGCGCTAGAGCTTTTCATTTTTAAAGCAGGTGTAAAATTATTTTGAGAGGTGTTTGTTGTTGTCAACGAATGGTAATGGGTACACCAACTACCTCGCCAACCGGACTTTCAAGAGAGGCTCCCATGAAGGACGTTATCTCTACCAGCAAGGTAGATCATCCCTCTTCTCTTTTGTTTACACAAGTATTTTAGTTTTATTATGGGTGACACTCCCCCCAACCTTTGCTTACACAAGCCATGGCTAACCGAATCCTCGGGTGCCTTCCATCAATCACATACCATGGAGGAGTGTCTATTTGCAAAATTAAGTTGCTTACTGATGAATCAGAGCAAAACATGTGAAGAGAATTATTAATGAAGTTTGATTAATCGGGGCTGGGAACCCCATTGCCAGCTCTTTTTGCAAAATTATTGGATAAGCGGACGTGCCACTAGTCCATAATGAAAGTCCGTCAAGAGTAAATGACAAGGTTGAAAGTTAAACACCACATACTTCCTCATGAGCTATGAAACATTAACACAAATTGAGAAGCATTTTGAAGGTTTTAAAGGTAGCGCATAAGAATTTACTTGGAATGGTTTGAAATGCCATGCATAGGTATTTATGGTGGACACTTTGGAACAACTTGGTTTTCAGGTGTTTGGAAGCACGAGCAGCGTTCCCGCTCAGTACAAATGAAGGCTAGCAATAGACTGGGGAGCGACAAATCAAGAGAGCAGTAACTGTCATAATCATGCTTGTGGCAAAATAAATTAACGGAGGCATAAAAGTGATACAAGAACTCTGAAGCAGTGTAAATAATCGAGGCTTAATTGACTTTTGTTCAGTCATATGCATGCGTGAGCATGTGCCAAGTCGATATAAATGAATTATTCAGAGGAGGATACCACAATGTCATACCTACTTTTGAATAAAACAATGCAAGCAAACATCCATGACATGCTACTCATATTAATAAATTGGAGCTAAACATGAGAGATCATGAACTACTAGACTTTCTCAAATGACATATACCTCACATGAACCAACTAAGCATGCTCACATGGATGAGTATATGTACAAAAATGAAAACAAATAGAGTTCATACCAGCCTCTCACCACAATCCAATTGTCGTAGATCGTCATTATTGCCTTTCACTTGTGTAGCTTGGATAATATGAAATAAAAACCACGCTCCAGCCACCGAAGACCATTGAACTCAAAATGAACTTTACAAACCAAAGAAGAACAGCAAATATTTTTGGTATTTTCGAATTGGAAACAAGAACAAGAGGAAACAAGCGAACAAAGCAAAATCTTTTTGGATTTTCTTATAGCAAACCAACGATAGCAAATAAAGCAAAGTAAAAGCAAGAAACCAAAATAAACAAATGGTGAAGAGAAACAACAGAAATATTTTTGGTCTTTTTGTGTTTTAGGAAAGAAACAAAGCGAAAACAAGAAATGGCAAACTAGAAGAGTCACATAAACACAAAGCAGCAGAAATTCGTCAAACTTGACAGCTGTACAGTACTCGATTTTTCAGAAATTCTTCCACTGCTCAAATCGAAAAGTGTTCAACTAATGAAAGTTAGATAACAACCTGGGGAACATGCTCAAAAATTGGCTTCGCAAAATAACGTTCTGGCTGTTTTTGAGAATTTTTATGGTGACAGTCCAGAATCTGTTTTCAGGCAGCACTTCCCCAAATATCATCTTCCTCTCATTAGAAAACCACTCAAAGAAGCAAAACAAGTATATACAAGTATCCAGCAATCATAATATGCCAAGAATGAGTGATGCCAGTATACCTCCCCCCAAGGTTAGGCTTTTGGCCTAAGTGGAGTTCAATCCCATCGAGGCCATGAAGTAGCATCTCCGTAGTACGACGAAGATGGATCATATTCCGGGTATGTGCTAGATGAAGCACCCGGATACGTGACGGTGTAGTCTTAGGAGGGCTCGGCGTCCTCAGAGTCATGCTGGTGGTGGAAGTCTTGTATCTTCATATTTTCCTCCACCTCCTCTTTAGTGCGCGACCATGGTTCCCTGTCAATGCTGAACAAATCTGGCTGGGGAAGAGGGATTTCCTTCTCATCCCCGTCAGCAAACAACATTCAATAGACCATATTATCTAAAGTGGAATCAGCGGTAACAAAATGATGGCTTTTCATAGCAGCAATATCAAGCCTCCTAGGGGTTAAAGGCACATCATTAGAATCAAGAGGAAGTCTTAAATGTGTTAAAATGCGCAATGCAATAGTTCCTCCAAAAATCGGCCCCCTGTTAGACAGGCGGCGAGCAATAAGAGAACCAAGATGATAAGGTGTCTGTCTAGTAAGTGCAGCGTTCAAGAAAGCAAGATGGTAGCTAGAAATATTGCTAGTGTTCTCCCTACCAAGAATGCTAGTAGCAATGTAATAGGCAAAATACTTAATGGCAGGGAGTTGGATGTTTCTTATCTTGCCACGCTGAATGGTGCGACAATCATCATCGGTGATCCCTCGATAGAGCTCCAACAGGTCCCGGGGGTTGTCATCAATCCTCCTTGCTGTACCTACAGGGGCAATATCCAATGCAACACAAAATTCTTCCAATTCCATAGTAATAGGATTACCATAAATCTTGAATGCAACTGTCGGCCCATATTGCTTGTTGTGGAACTTGAAGCTCTCGACGAACATTTTGGTGAGCATGTAGTATTGCTCCCTTTCATCTCCCACGTAGGCGGCTAAGCCCGCCCTGTTGACGAGGGTGAAGAAATCATCCAATAAGCCTGCATTTCTCAGAAAATCATAACAGGGGAAGGACGAAGCATTAGGAGCCCCATTGTCTTCCTCGGGCGTGAAGCTTGGCGCGATGATATCCTCATTGTAGGATCGCCTGAGTCGGGTGGTGGTCCTTGAGGGCCTTCCGGTGCTGGTTGTCCCTCTCTGAAACAATTCTCCAAAGTTGAAGTTCTTCATCCTCCTTTTCTGAAATTTTTCAACAAACACTATAAAATTTGATTTGGTGACATATAATCAAGGGGAACTACTATAGGAACTTGCTAGAGTACTAATCATGCATCAAAACTAGTTTATACAACTTAGAACAAGCATGCAAGCTCACTAAACATGTTACCTACAGCAGTAAAATATTCAAGATATAGTCAACCAAACAAAATTCTACTTGGGTAGACGGAGGAGTCACATACCGGAGAGCAAATGTGCCAAATTTCAGACAGAAATCTGGGCTGAGCAAAGAGATCGAAAAATCTTGAGCTCTTGAGCAAAAACGCGAGTGAGAGAAAGCTGGTGTCGATTTTTTCGGGAGAGAGAAGAGTCTGGGAGGAAGAGATGGCAAAATGGGGCAAAGGGGGGCCCACACACCGGGGTGGCGCGCCCCCCTTGCTGGTCGCGCCAGCCTGTGGGGTGCCACCCTGGGGTGCCCCACTGGTCATCCCCAGGTGCTCCCAGGTGTCTCGTCGAAAAATAGGACCAACGGTATAATTTTTGTGAATTTTTGAAAACTTTGAAAAATGCACATTTCTGGGCATTAAGTTTATTATTACTGGACAGGAAAATTTTTGAAATCTCTAATTAACTAAGGAACCTTGCAAATCAAAAGTGCTACAGCAAGTAAAACAAGTGGAGGAAGAAAGAGATGTTGTTTACCCCCTCTATGCATATAAAAAGTATTTGTTAACAAGGTTGATCAAGTCTTGCCACCAAATAAATTTTACATAGCATAAGAAGAAATAAACCTCAAATCAATCATGTTACCTTGAATTGTATTGATATGGACCCAATCATAAGAGTTTGATATTCTTCTTTAGGCTCATATATTGGACAATCAATAGTTCCAACTTTGATAGTTCTCACATTAGAGATAGTATTAACTCCACATACTTTATCAATCCTCTTGGGGAAATAGACGGTATGCTCCTTATCATCAACATTGAAAGTAACCTTTCCTTTATTGCAATCAATAACAGCCACTGCGGTGTTAAGAAAAGGTCTCCCAAGAATAATAGACATATTATCATCTTCAGGCATTTCCAACACAACAAAATCAGTTAATATCAAGCAGTTAGTAGTAACTTGAACAGGAACATCCTCACATATACCAACAGGAATATCAGTAGATTTATCAGCCATTTGCAAAGATATATCAGTAGGTATCAACTTATCTAAATAAAATCTCTTGTAAAGCGAAAAAGGCATAACACTAACACCGGCTCCCAAGTCACATAGAGCAGTTTTAACATAATTATTCTTAATAGAACAAGGAATAGTAGGTATACCTGGGTCGCCCAACTTCTTTGGAACTTTGCCATTGAAAGAGTAATTAGCAAGCATGGTGGAAATTTCCTCATTGGGGATTTTCCTTTTGTTAGTAACAATATCTTTCATATACTTTGAATAAGGAGGCAATTTAATAGCATCAGTCAAAGGGATTTGCAAGAATAAAGGTTTCATCCAATCACAAAATTTATTATAGTGTTCTTCTTCCTTTGATTTTAGTTTATTAGTAGGAAATGGCATTTGCTTTTGAACCCAAGGTTCTCTTTCATTACCATGTTTCTTAGCAATAAAATCTTCTTTAGTATACTTTTTATTTTTAGCATGCTGATACGTCTCCAACGTATCGATAATTTCTTATGTTCCATGCCACATTATTGATGTTATCTACATGTTTTATGCACACTTTATGTCATATTCGTGCATTTTCTGGAACTAACCTATTAACAAGATGCCAAAGTGCCAGTTCCTATTTTCTGCTGTTTTTGGTTTCAGAAATCCTAGTAACGAAATATTCTCGGAATTGGACGAAATCAACGCCCAGGTTCCTATTTTGCCCGGAAGCATCCAGAACACCCGAGAGTCGCCAGAGTGGACCCACAGGGGGCCCAGACCATAGGCCGGCGCGGCCCAGGCCCTGGCCGCGCCGCCCTATAGTGTCGGCGCCCCTTCGACCTTCCGAGGCTGCCCTTCCGCCTATTTAAAGCCTCCGTCGCGAAAACCCTGATGCGTTCGACGAAACCAGAGAAAAACCTTCCAGAGCCGCCGCCATCGCGAAGCCAAGATCTGGGGACAGGAGTCTCTGTTCCGGCACGCTGCCGGAACGGGGAAGTGCCCCCGGAAGGCTTCTCCATCATCACCACCGCCATCTTCATCACCGCTGCTGCTCCCATGAGGAGGGAGTAGTTCTCCATCGAGGCTCGGGGCTGTATAGGTAGCTATGTGGTTCATCTCTCTCCTATGTACTTCAATACAATAATCTCATGAGCTGCCTTACATGATTGAGATTCATATGATGATGCTTGTAATCTAGATGTCGTTATGCTAGTCAAGTGAATTTTACTTATGTGATCTCCGGAGACTCCTTGTCCCACGTGTGTAAAGGTGACAGTGTGTGCACCGTGTGGGTCTCTTAGGCTATATTTCACAGAATACTTATTCACTGTTATGAATGGCATAGTGAAGTGCTTATTTATATCTCTTTATGATTGCAATGTGTTTTGTATCACAATTTATCTATGTGCTACTCTAGCAATGTTATTACAGTAGTTTTATTCCTCGTACACGGTGTAATGGTGACAGTGTGTGCATCCGTGTTAGTACTTGGTTTATGCTATGATCATGATCTCTTGTAGATTGCGAAGTTAACTATTGCTATGACAGTATTGATGTGATCTATTCCTCCTACATATGCATGAAGGTGACAGTGTGCATGCTATGTTAGTACTTGGTTTAGTCGAATTGATCTTTCATGCACTCTAAGGTTACTTAAATATGAACATTGAATTGTGGAGCTTGTTAACTCCGGCATTGAGGGTTCGTGTAATCCTACGCAATGTGTTCATCATCCAACAAGAGTGTAGAGTATGCATTTATCTATTCTGTTATGTGATCAATGTTGAGAGTGTCCACTAGTGAAAGTCTAATCCCTAGGCCTTGTTCCTAAATATTGCTGCGTTACTACTGCTTGTTTACTGTTTCACTGTGTTACTACTGCTGCAATACTACCACCATCAACTACACGCCAGCAAGCTATTTTCTGGCACCATTGCTACTGCTCATATATATTCATACCACCTGTATTTCACTATCTCTTCGCCGAACTAGTGCACCTATTAGGTGTGTTGGGGACACAAGAGACTTCTTGCTTTGTGGTTGCAGGGTTGCATGAGAGGGATATCTTTGACCTCTTCCTCCCTGAGTTCGATAAACCTTGGGTGATCCACTTAAGGGAAAACTTGCTGCTGTTCTACAAACCTCTGCTCTTGGAGGCCCAACACTGTCTGAGAAAAGGAGGGGGCGTAGACATCAAGCTATTTTCTGGCGCCGTTGCCGGGGAGGAAAGGTAAAAGGTACTCACACTCCGGATCTCGGCTACTAAGCTATTTTCGCCGTTGTAAGTACTCGAAGCTATTTCCTTTAGATCCTGCAATTGCATCTTTTTGTTTCTTGTTTAAACTAGTTTGGCATAATGGACAAGAATGAGCTTCTTATTCTATTTCCTGATTTAAAACATGGATTGTTTGATGCGAAAATTAAAAAACCTATGGAATCTTATTTGCATGCTGGTAGTAATATTAGTATGAACGCTTTGAATACCATTGTTGATAATGATATAGAAAGTTCTAAGCTTGGGGAAGCTGGTTTTCATGATCTTTTTAGTCCCCCAAGCATTGAGGAGAAAATTTTCTTTGATGATACTTTGCCTCCCATATATGATGATTATAATGATAGTGGTCTTTTGGTGCCACCTACTATGGAGAGTAAATTTTGTTGTGATTATACTATGCCTCCAACACTTGATGAGAGTAATAATGATAGCTACTTTGTTGAATTTGCTCCCACTACATCTAATAAAATTGATTATGCTTATGTGGAGAGTAATAATTTTATGCATGAGACTCATGATAAGAATGCTTTATGTGATAGTTATATTGTTGAGTTTGCTCATGATGCTACTGAAAGTTATTATGAGAGAGGAAAATATGGTTGTAGAAATTTTCATGTTACTAAAACACCTCTCTATGTGCTGAAATTTCTGAAGCTACACTTGTTTTATCTTCCTATGCTTGTTACTTTGCTCTTCATGAACTTGTTTATTTACAAGATTCCTATGCATAGGAAGCATGTTAGACTTAAATGTGTTTTGAATTTGCCTCTTGATGCTCTCTTTTGCTTCAAATACTATTTCTTGCGAGTGCATCATTAAAACTGCTGAGCCCATCTTAACGGCTATAAAGAAAGAACTTCTTGGGAGATAACCCATGTGTTATTTTGCTACAGTACTTTGTTTTTATTTTGTGTCTTGGAAGTTGTTTACTACTGTAGCAACCTCTCCTTATCTTAGTTTTGTGTTTTGTTGTGCCAAGTAAAGTCTTTGATAGTAAAGTTCATACTAGATTTGGATTACTGCGCAGTTACAGATTTCTTTGCTGTCACGAATCTGGGCAAAATTCTCTGTAGGTAACTCAGAAAATTATGCCAATTTACGTGAGTGATCCTCAGATATGTACGCAACTTTCATTCAATTTGAGCATTTTCATTTGAGCAAGTCTGGTGCCCCAATAAAATTCGTCTTTACGGACTGTTCTGTTTTGACAGATTCTGCCTTTTATTTCGCGTTGCTTCTTTCGCTGTGTTGGGTGGATTTCTTTGTTCCATTACCTTCCAGTAGCTTTGGGCAATGTCCAGAGGTGTTAAGAATGATTGTGTCACCTCTGAACATGTGAGTTTTTGATTATGCACTAACCCTCTAATGAGTTTGTTTCGAGTTTGGTGTGGAGGAAGTTTTCAAGGGTCAAGAGAGGAGGATGATATACTATGATCAAGAAGAGTGAAGAGTCTAAGCTTGGGGATGCCCCGGTGGTTCATCCCTGCATATTTCAAGAAGACTCAAGCATCTAAGCTTGGGGATGCCCAAGGCATCCCCTTCTTCATCAACAAATTATCAGGTTCCTTCTCTTGAAACTATATTTTTATTCGGTCACATCTTATGTACTTTACTTGGAGCGTCTGTGTGCTTTTTTTTTTGTTTGTGTTTGAATAAATTGGATTACATCATGCTTGTGTGGGAGAGAGACACGCTCCGCTGGTTCGTATGAACACATGTGTTCTTAGCTCATAATATTCATGGCGAAGTTTCCTCTTCGTTAATTTGTTATATGGTTGGAATTGGAAAATGCTACATGTAGTAATTGCTATAATGTCTTGGGAAATGTGATACTTGGCAATTGTTGTGCTCATGTTTAAGCTCTTGCATCATATACTTTGCACCTATTAGTGAAGAATACATAGAGCATGCTAAAATTTGGTTTGCATAATTGGTCTCTCTAAGGTCTAGATAATTTCTAGTAAGGTGTTTGAACAACAAGGAAGACAATGTATAGTCTTATAATGCTTGTAATATATCTTTTATGTAAATTTTGCTGTACTAGTTCATACTTGTGTTTGCCTCAAACAACCTTGCTAGCCTAAACCTTGTATCGAGAGGGAATACTTCTCATGCATCCAAATCCTTGAGCCAAACAACATTATGCCATTTGTGTCCACCATACCTACCTACTACATGGTATTTCCTGCCATTCCAAGTAAATTGCTTGAGTGCTACCTTTAAACAATTCAAAATTTATCACCTCTGATTTGTGTCAATGTTTTATAGCTCATGAGGAAGTATGTGGTGTTTATCTTTCAATCTTGTTAGGCAACTTTCACCAATGGACTAGTGGCTTCATCCGCTTATCCAATAATTTTGCAAAAAGAGCTTGCAATGGGATTCCCAGTCCCAAATTAATTAACAAAAATAGACACTCCTCCATGGTATGTGATTGTTGGACGGCTCCCGAAGGATTCGGTTAGCCATGGCTTGTGTAAGCAAAGGTTGGGAGGAGTGTCATCATAATAAAACTAAAATAAAAAGGCACTCCTTCATGGTATGAGATTGTTGGCAGGCACCCGAGGATTCGGTTAGCCATGGTTTGTGAAAGAAAGGTTGGAAGGAGTGCCACCCAAAAATAAAATAAAATGGGAGCCGCTCTTTGAAGGTTTGTCTGGCAAGGGGGTTAGAGTACCCGCTACCATTCGTTGACAACAACATACACCTCTCAAAACTTTATTTTTATGCTCTCTTTATGTTTTCAAAATAAAAGCTCTAGCACAAATATAGCAATCGATGCTTTCCTCTTTGAAGGACCATTCTTTTACTTTTATGTTGAGTCAGTTCACCTATTTCTCTCCACCTCAAGAAGCAAACACTTGTGTGAACTGTGCATTGATTCCTGCATACTTGCATATTGCACTTGTTATATTACTTTGCATTGACAACTATCCATGAGATATACATGTTACAAGTTGAAAGCAACCGCTGAAACTTAATCTTCCATTGTGTTGCTTCAATACCTTTACTTTGAATTATTGCTTTATGAGTTAACTCTTATGCAAGACTTATTGATGCTTGTCTTGAAAGTGCTATTCGTGAAAAGTCTTTGCTTTATGATTCAGTTGTTTACTCATGTCATTACCATTGTTTTGATCGCTGCATTCATTACATATGTTTACAATAGTATGATCAAGGTTATGATGGCATGTCACTCCAGAAATTATCTTTGTTATCGTTTTACCTGCTCGGGACGAGCAGAACTAAGCTTGGGGATGCTGATACGTCTCCAACGTATCGATAATTTCTTATGTTCCATGCCACATTATTGATGTTATCTACATGTTTTATGCACACTTTATGTCATATTCGTGCATTTTCTGGAACTAACCTATTAACAAGATGTCGAAGTGCCAGTTCCTGTTTTCTGCTGTTTTTGGTTTCAGAAATCCTAGTAACGAAATATTCTCGGAATTGGACGAAATCAACGCCCAGGTTCCTATTTTGCCCGAAAGCATCCAGAACACCCGAGAGTCGCCAGAGTGGACCCACAGGGGGCCCAGACCATAGGCCGGTGCGGCCCAGGCCCTGGCCGCGCCGCCCTATAGTGTCGGCGCCCCTTCGACCTTCCGAGGCTGCCCTTCCGCCTATTTAAAGCCTCCGTCGCGAAAACCCTGATGCGTTCGACGAAACCAGAGAAAAACCTTCCAGAGCCGCCGCCATCGCGAAGCCAAGATCTGGGGGACAGGAGTCTCTGTTCCGGCACGCTGCCGGAACGGGGAAGTGCCCCCGGAAGGCTTCTCCATCATCACCACCGCCATCTTCATCACCGCTGCTGCTCCCATGAGGAGGGAGTAGTTCTCCATCGAGGCTCGGGGCTGTACAGGTAGCTATGTGGTTCATCTCTCTCCTATGTACTTCAATACAATAATCTCATGAGCTGCCTTACATGATTGAGATTCATATGATGATGCTTGTAATCTAGATGTCGTTATGCTAGTCAAGTGAATTTTACTTATGTGATCTCCGGAGACTCCTTGTCCCACGTGTGTAAAGGTGACAGTGTGTGCACCGTGTGGGTCTCTTAGGCTATATTTCACAGAATACTTATTCACTGTTATGAATGGCATAGTGAAGTGCTTATTTATATCTCTTTATGATTGCAATGTGTTTTGTATCACAATTTATCTATGTGCTACTCTAGCAATGTTATTAAAGTAGTTTTATTCCTCCTACACGGTGTAATGGTGACAGTGTGTGCATCCGTGTTAGTACTTGGTTTATGCTATGATCATGATCTCTTGTAGATTGCGAAGTTAACTATTGCTATGACAGTATTGATGTGATCTACTCCTCCTACATATGCATGAAGGTGACAGTGTGCATGCTATGTTAGTACTTGGTTTAGTCGAATTGATCTTTCATGCACTCTAAGGTTACTTAAATATGAACATTGAATTGTGGAGCTTGTTAACTCCGGCATTGAGGGTTCGTGTAATCCTACGCAATGTGTTCATCATCCAACAAGAGTGTAGAGTATGCATTTATCTATTCTGTTATGTGATCAATGTTTAGAGTGTCCACTAGTGAAAGTCTAATCCCTAGGCCTTGTTCCTAAATACTGCTGCGTTACTACTGCTTGTTTCTTTGTTTCTTTGTGTTACTACTGCTGCAATACTACCACCATCAACTACACGCCAGCAAGCTATTTTCTGGCACCGTTGCTACTGCTCATATATATTCATACCACCTGTATTTCACTATCTCTTCGCCGAACTAGTGCACCTATTAGGTGTGTTGGGGACACAAGAGACTTCTTGCTTTGTGGTTGCAGGGTTGCATGAGAGGGATATCTTTGACCTCTTCCTCCCTGAGTTCGATAAACCTTGGGTGATCCACTTAAGGGAAAACTTGCTGCTGTTCTACAAACCTCTGCTCTTGGAGGCCCAACACTGTCTACAGGAAAAGGAGGGGGGGCGTAGACATCACATGCTTTTCAGGTTCATCTTCAACTTCTTCTTTATCAGAAGCATCGTTCTTATCATTATCATTACCATTATCATGTTCATTACCACTTTCAGTTTCAGCATCGGAAATAGAAATACTATTAGGATCATTAACAGGTTCAGAGGATTCTACAACCTTTTTATGTTTCTTCTTCTTTTTCTTAGAAGGACCACTAGGTTCAATTCGTTGAGAATGTTGTTCAATTCTTTTGGGATGCCCTTCAGGATATAGAGGATCCTGGGTAGAGACACCGCCTCTAGTTGTTACTTCATAAGCATGTTTCTCTTTAGAATTATTTTTTAACAAGTCATTTTGAACTTTAGTGAGTTGATCAATTTGAGTTTGAACCATTTGAAAATGTTTAACAAGCATCTTAACATCATTGGAGGTTCTCTCCACAATATCATGCAAATTGCTAATAGCTTGAGAATTTTCCATTAGATGATTCTCTACTCTCATATTAAAATTTTCTTGCTTAACAATATAATTATCAAACTCATCTAAGCATTGAGCAGGAGGTTTTGAATACGGAATATCTTCCCTGGTAAAGCGTTGAAGGGAGTTTACCTCGATCATGGATGAAGGGGGAATTATCTCACATATATCTTCTATGGGAGGTAGATTCTTCACATCTTCGGATTTAATAGCTTTTTCCTTGAGAGACTTCTTAGCTTCCCTCATATCTTCATCATTCAATTCAATTAAACCCCTCTTCTTCAATATTGGCGTTGGAGTTGGTTCAGGTATATTCCAATCATCATGATTCTGGCCTATTTTAGCCAATAATTCTTCAGCTTAAATGCAGAGTTCTTTTCCTGAAAACACAACCAGCACAACTATCCAAATATGCTCTAGATTCAATGGTTAGTCCACTATAAAATATATCAAGTAGATCATTCTTTTCTAAATCATGTCCAGGTCGAGCTCTGATAAGAGAACAAAATCTTGCCCAAGCCTCAGGCAATTTCTCTTCATCTCCCTGGTCAAACCTATAAATTTTCTGTAAAGCAATATGTTGAGCACTAGCAGGAAAGTATTTTCGAAAGAAAACATCACGCAGCTCAGTTGGACTTTTATTAGAACCAGGAGGCAAATTATTATACCAAGTTTTAGCATCATCCTTTAATGAGAAAGGAAAATTTTTAGCGACAAAATAAGTACGCATCTTGACATTATCAGAAAACAAGCTACTCATAGAAGAAAGTTCAATCATGTGTTCTACAGCACTTTCTTTTTCAGTACCACAAAAGGGTGCTTTCTCTACAATAGCTATATGAGATAGATCAAGAGAAAAATCATAATCTTTATCCTTAATGCATATAGGAGATGTGGCAAATTTAGGATCAGGAGATAACTTGTGCCTAACAGTATATTGTGTGAGAAACTTTTTAATTTTTCTTGCATCAGCAGTAGCATTGCATCTATTAATAAAATCATCATTAAGCTCCACATAATCCTCATCAGGATCATCACTAGAATAATCAAGTTCAGGTGAATTAACAGGTGTAGTAGCATTAGGAGTTTCAGCATTTTCAATTTGTCTAGACCTAGCAATTGTAGCATCTAGAAAGGATCCCAATGAACCACTATCATCAAGCACAGCAGAAACATTATCAATATTATGAGAGTTTTCAGATTCAGCAGAAGTACTAGCAAGTGAAGCTTGCGGCGGTGAAACAAGTTGACTTATCACAGATGGTGAATCAAGTGTAGCAGAGGTACTCAGAGTTGTACCTTTTCTTGTAGTGGATGGTAATATGGCGACTTTAGGATCGCGAGTTTTACCCATGATGGAGAATTTGCAGCGAACAATATCAATCCAAGTGAACTTCCAAATAAAGCTATGCTCCCCGGCAACGGCGCCAGAAAACAGTCTTGATGACCCACAAGTATAGGGGATCGCAGCAGTCTTCGCGGGTAGTAAAATCCAATTTATTGATTCGACACAAGGGGAGACAAAGAATACTTGAAAGCCTTAACAGCGGAGTTGTCAATTCAGCTGCACCTGGAAACAGACTTGCTCGCAAGAGTTTATCAGTAGTAACAGTTTTATAGCGATAGCTTGATAGTGAAATAGTAGCAGCAGAGTAGCAGAGAAAGCAGTAGTGATTATAGTAAACAGCAGGATTAAAATACTGTAGGCACGGGGACGGATAACGGGCATTGCATGGATGAGAGAAACTCATGTAACAATCATAGCAGGGCATTTGCAGATAATAATAAAACGGTGTCGAAGTACAAAGCAATCAATAGGCATGTGTTCCAATTATAGTCGTACGTGCTCGCAATGAGAAACTTGCACAACATCTTTTGTCCTACCAGCCGGTGGCAGCCGGGCCTCAAGGGAATCTACTGGATATTAAGGTACTCCTTTTAATAGAGTACCGGAGCAAAGCATTAACACTCCGTGAACACATGTGATCCTCACGTCACTACCATCCCCTCCGGTTGTCCCGATTTCTGTCACTTTGGGGCCATTGGTTCCGGACAGCGACATGTGTATACAACTTGCAGGTAAGATCAAAAACAATAAATATCACGATGAAACAATAACATGTTCAGATCTGAGATCATGGCACTCGGGCCCCAGTGACAAGCATTAAGCATAACAAGTTGCAACAATATCATCAAAGTACCAATTACGGACACTAGGCACTATGCCCTAACAATCTAATGCTATTACATGACCAATCTCATCCAATCCCTACCATCCCCTTCAGCCTACAGCGGGGGAATTACTCACACATGGATGGGGGAAACATTGCTGGTTGATGGAGAGGCGTCGGTGGTGATGGCGACGATGATATCCTCCAATTCCCCATCCCGGCGGAGTGCCAGAACGGAGACTTCTGGCTCCCGAAACGGAGTTTCGCGATGTGGCGGCGTTCTGGAGGGTTTCTGGCGACTTCGACTTCCTCCCGTGCGTTTTTAGGTCGAAGGCAATAAGTAGTCCGAAGGAGGGCGTCGGGGGCCGACCGAGGCCGCCACACACTAGGGCCGCGCGGGCCCCTCCTGGGCCGCGCCGGCCTAGTGTGTGGGGCCCTCGGGCCCCCACCTGGCTTGCCCTTCTGGCTCCGCCAATATTCTGGGAAAATAAGACCTTCTGCATAAATTCCGAGGATTTTCCTGAAAGTTGGATTTCTGCACAAAAACGAGACACCAGAACAGTTCTGCTGAAAACAGCGTTAGTCCGTGTTAGTTGTATCCAAAACACACAAATTAGAGGCAAAACAATAGCAAAAGTGTTCGGGAAAGTAGATACGTTTTGGACGTATCAGCAAGCATGGAGAAAGAGGGGTTATGATGAAAGACAATGAAGAAGAATAAGAAGAGGATGATGATATGTACCCTAAATATGGTGATACTACAACGGGGCATGATGAAGATGAAGAGGCAGGGGAAGCTGAAGATGAAGAGGCATCAGATGAGCCCGCTGATGATGATCTTCGTCGGGCCATCGCTGATGCAAACAGAGAAGCAGAAAGTGCAAACAAGAAGCACAAGTTATAGGGCATCTTAGAGGATCACAAAAAAAAGTTTTACCCAAATTGCGAAGATGGCAACACAAAGCTCGGCACCACACTGGAGTTGCTGCAATGGAATGGAGAGGTTGGTATATGTGACAAGGCATTTGAGAAGTTACTGAAAATAATGAAGAAGAAGCTTCAAAAGGATAACGAATTGCCTGACAGTACGTACGAAGCAAAGAAGGTTCTCTGTCCTCTAGGATTAGAGGTGTAGAAGATACATGCATGCATTAATGACTGCATCCTCTACCGCAGTAAGGAGTACGAGAATTTGGAAAAATGCCCGGTATGCACTCACTGCGGTATAAGATCAGAAGAGATCACCCTGGTGACGTTGAGGGCGAGCCCCCCAATAAGAGGGTTCCTGCCAAGGTTATATGGTATGCTCCTACAATATCACGGTTGAAACGTCTGATCAGAAACAAAGAGCATGCCAGGTTGTTGTGATGGCATAGAGAAAAATTGATAGAGTTCCGGGACTTTGCAGGCGACGCGATGAACTTAATGTTTGGTCTAAGTACAGATGGCATGAATCCTTTTGGGGAGCAGAGCTGCAGTCATAGCACCTGGCCTATAACTCTATGTATCTATAACCTTCCTCCTTGGTTGTGCATGAAGCAGAAGTTCATTATGATGCCAATGCTCATCCAAGGCCCAAAGCAACCCGGCAACGACATTGATGTGTACCTAAGGCCATTGTTTGAAAAACTCTTACTGTTGTGGGCCAAACCAGGTGTACATGCGTGGGATGAGCACGAACATGATCCATTTGCCCAACGAGCGTTGCTTTTCGTGACCATCAATGCTTGGCCTGCTCTTAGTAACCTTTCAGGATAGGCAAATAATGGATACAATGCATGCACACGCACTGTTTAGATGAGACCGAAGGTGCATATTTGGATAAATGTAAGAAAGTTGTGTACCTAGGGCATCGGCGATTTCTTCCAAAGAGGCACGCCGTGAGAAAGAAAGGCAAGCATTTCGGAGGAGAGACAGATCACCGGGATAAGCCTGACCTCCGTACTAGTGATGCTTTACTTGATATGGTCAAGGACATAAAAGTAATCTTTGGAAAGGATCCTGGCGGTCAATCTGTTCTGAATGACATCGCTACCGGACACGCACCCATTGATGACCCACAAGTATAGGGGATCGCAACAGTCTTCGCGGGAAGTAAAACCCAATTTATTGATTCGACACAAGGGGAGCCAAAGAATACTTGAAAGCCTTAACAGCGGAGTTGTCAATTCAGCTGCACCTGGAAACAGACTTGCTCGCAAGAGTTTATCAGTAGTAATAGTTTATAGCGATATGATAGTGAAATAACAGCAGCAGAGTAACAAAGACACCAGTAGTGATTATAGTAAACAGCAGGATTAAAATACTGTAGGCACAGGGATGGATGACGGGCGTTGCATGGATGAGAGAAACTCATGTAACAATCAAAACAGGGCATTTGCAGATAATAATAAAACGGTGTCCAAGTACTAAGCAATCCATAGGCATGTGTTCCGTATATAATTAAATGCGTGCTCGCAATGAGAAACTTGCACAACATCTTTTGTCCTACCAGCCGGTGGCAGCCGGGCCTCTAGGGAATCTACTGGATATTAAGGTACTCCTTTTAATAAAGTACCGGAGCAAAGCATTAACACTCCGTGAACACATGTGATCCTCACATCACTGCCTTCCCCTCTGGTTGTCCCGATTTCTGTCACTTCGGGGCCTCGGATTCCGGACAGCGACATGTGTATACAACTTGCAGGTAAGATCATAAAACAATGCATATCATGATGAAACAATAACATGTTCAGATCTGAGATCATGGCACTCGGGCCCTAGTGACAAGCATTAAGCATAACAAGTTGCAACAATATCATCAAAGTACCAATTACGGACACTAGGCACTATGCCCTAACAATCTTATGCTATTACATGACCAATCTCATCCAATCCCTACCATCCCCTTCAGCCTACAGCAGGGGAATTACTCACACATGGATGGGGGAAACATGGCTGGTCGATGGAGAGGCATCGGTGGTGATGATGGCGATGATCTCCTCCAATTCCCCGTCCCGGCGGAGTGCCAGAATGGAGTTTCTGGTCCCGAGACGGAGTTTCGCGACGGTGGCGGCGTACTGGAAGGTTTCTGGCGACTTCGACTTCTCGTCTCGCGTTTTTAGATCGAAACCCTTAAGTAGTCCAGAGGAGGGCGTCGGAGGCCAGCCGAGGGGGCCACACAGTAGGGCGGCGCGCCCCCCTCGTGGGCCGCGCCGGCCTAGTGTGTGGGGGCCTCGGGCCTCCACCAGGCTCGCCCTTCTAGCTCCGTAAATCTTCTGGAAAAATAAGACCTTCGACATAAATTCCGGGGATTTTCCTGAAAGTTGAATTTCTGCACAAAAACGAGACACCAGAGCAATTCTGCTGAAAACAGCGTTAGTCCGTGTTAGTTGTATCCAAAATACACAAATTAGAGGCAAAACAATAGCAAAAGTGTTCGGGAAAGTAGATACGTTTTGGACGTATCAACTCCCCCCAAGCTTAGCTTATTGCTTGTCCTCAAGCAATTCAGTTAACAACTGAGTGCGATAAAAGAACTTTCACGAACACATTTGCTCATATGATGTAAATATTCTCATGACATGGAAAAGTGCTTAGGCAATTCATAATAAGATACATGCAAATAAGATCATCCAATAGCTATGTCAATCATGGAAAGGTACCAACAAATTAATAATAAGCATCATGAATCATGTCTATCAGCAGGATTGCAATGTTCATAAAAGGATATGATAAAGTGGTATCTCGCTTGCCCGTATTTGAATAGCAAAACATAAATGCTCAGGCACCTCTGAAGTTCATAGAAAGATTAGAAATAGAGATTATCAAAGATAAAAGCATCAAAGTTATACCACAATCAATCATATTTTGAGACAAGCATATTATACTAAGAATGACCGTTGTGCTCTCAAGAAAGTGCTCAAATAAAGGATGGTGACTCAATCATAAAAGTAAAAGATTGACCCTTCGCAGAGGGAAGCAGGGATTAACATGCGCTAGAGCTTTTCATTTTTTTTAAATCAGGAGTAAAATTATTTTGAGAGGTGTTTGTTGCTGTCAACGAATGGTAATGGGTACTCCAAATACCTCGTCAACCAGACTTTCAAGAGCGGCTCCCATGAAGGACGTTATCTTTACCAGCAAGGTAAATCATCCCTCTTCTCTTTTGTTTACACACGTACTTTAGTTTTATTAATGGGTGACACTCCCCCCAACCTTTGCTTACACAAGCCATGGCTAACCGAATCCTCGGGTGCCTTCCAACATTCTCATACCATGGAGGGGTGTCTATTTGCAAAATTAAGTTGCTTACTGATGAATCTGGGCAAAACATGTGAAGAGAATTATTAATGAAAGTTAATTAATTGGGGCTGGGAACCCCGTTGCCAGCTCTTTTTGCAAAATTATTGGATAAGCGGATGTGCCACTAGTCCATTATGAAAGTCTGTCAAAAGTAAATGACAAGGTTGAAAGATAAACACCACATACTTCCTCATGAGCTATAAAACATCGACACAAATTGAGAAGCATTTTGAAGGTTTAAAGGTAGCGCATGAGAATTTACTTGGAATGGTTTGAAATGCCATGCATAGGTATTTATGGTGGACTCTTTGGAATAACTTGGTTTTCAGGGGTTTGGAAGCACGAGCAGCGTTCCCGCTCAGTACAAGTGAAGGCTAGCAATAGACTAGGGAGCGACAATCAAGAGAGCAGTAACTGTCATAATCATGCTTGCGGCAAAATAAATTAACGGAGGCATAAAAGTGATACAAGAACTCTGAGGAAAAGTAAATCATCGAGGCTTAATTGACTTTTTTTCAGTCATATGCATGCATGAGCATGTGCCAAGTCGATTCGAGTGAATTATTCAGAGGAGGATACCACAATGTCATACCTATTTATGAATAAGACAATGCAAGCAAATATCTATGACATGCTACTCATATTAATAAACTGGAGCTAAACATGAAAGATCATGAACTACTAGACTTTCTTAAATGACATATACCTCACATGAACCAACTAAGCATGCTCACATGGATGAGTATATGTACAAAAATGAAAACAAATAGAGTTCATACCAGCCTCTCACCATAGTCGAATTGTCGTAGATCGTCATTATTGCCTTTCACTTGTGTAGCTTGAATAACATAGAATGAAAACCACGCTCCAGACACCGAAGACCATTGAACTCCATAATAAACTTTACACAACCAAAGAAGAACAGCAAATATTTTTGGTGTTTTCGAATTGGAAACAAGAACAAAAGGAAACAAGCAAACAAAGCAAAATCTTTTTGGATTTTCTTATGGCAAACCAACAATAGCAAATAAAGCAAAGTAAGAGCAAGAAACCAAAATAAACAAATGGTGAAGAGAAACAACAGAAATATTTTTGGTATTTTTGTGTTTTAGGAAAGAAACAAAGCAAAAACTAGAAAATGAAAACTAGAAGAGTCACATAAACACAAAGCAGCAGGAATTCGTCAAACTTGACAGCAGTACAGTAATCGATTTTTAAGAAATTCTTCCGCTGCTCATCTCGAAAAGTGTTCAACTAATGAAAGATAGATAACAACCTGGGGAACATGCACAAAAATTGGCTTCGCAAAATAACATTCTGGCTGTTTTTCAGAATGTTTATGGTACCAGTCCAGAATCTGTTTTCAGGCAGCACTTCCCCAAATATCATCTCCCTCTTATTAGAAAACCACTTTAAGAAGCTAAACAAGTATGTACAAATATCCAGCAACTATAATATGCAAAGAATGAGTGATGCCGGTATACCTCCCCCCAAGCTTAGGCTTTTGGCTCTTCTTGATCACATTATATCACCCTTCTCTCTTGACCTTTGAAAACTTCTGCCACACCAAACTTCTCATAAACTTCATTAGAGGGGTTAGTACTCAAAAACTTTAATCCACTTTAGTCCTGTAGTGACACATTGAAAGAACTCAATAAAACATTAGCTACAGCTCTCCACATCTAGAAAACCTTACTTAAAGTCTACAAGAGACAATGCAAAAAACAGAGACAGAATCTGCCAAAACAGAACAGCCAGTAAAGATGAATTTTTAAGAGGTACTTCTGTTGCTCAAATAAGAAAACTCAAAACTAATGAAAATAGCGTACATATCTGAGGATCACTCACGTAAATTGGCAGATGTTTCTGAGTTACCTACAGAGATACCTACTCAAATTTGTGACAGATAGAAATCTGTTTCTGCGCAGAAATCCAAATCTAGTATCAACCTTCTATTAGAGACTTTACTTGGCACAACATTGCAATAAAATAAAGATACAAAGGTATTGCTACAGCGAGTAAAACAAGTGGAGAAAGAAAGAGATGTTGTTTAGTTCCTCTATGCATATAAAATGTATTTGTTAACAAGGTTGATCAAGTCTTGCCACCAAATAAATTTTACATAGCATGAGACGAAATAAACCTCAAATCAATCATGTTACCTTGTATTGAATTGATATGGATCCAATCATAATATTTTGATATCCTTCTTTAGGCTCATATATAGGACAATCAATAGTTCCAACTTTGATAGTTCTCACATTAGAAATGGTATTAACTCCACATACTTTATCAATCCTCTGGGGGAAATAAACGGTATGCTCCTTGTCATCAACATTGAAAGTAACTTTTCCTTTTTGCAATCAATAACAGCCCCTGCGGTGTTAAGAAAAGGTCTCCCAAGAATAATAGACATATTATCATCTTCAGGCATTTCCAACACAACAAAATCAGTTAATATCAAGCAGTTATTAGTAACTTGAACAGGAACATCCTCACATATACCAACAGGAATAGCAGTAGATTTATCAGCCATTTGCAAAGATATATCAGTCGGTATCAACTTATCTAAATAAAGTCTCTTGTAAAGAGAAAAAGGCATAACACTAACACCTGATCCCAAATCACATAGAGCAGTTCTAACATAATTATTCTTGATAGAACAAGGAATAGTGGGTATACCTAGGTCACCCAACTTCTTTGGAACTTTGCCATTGAAAGAGTAATTAGCAAGCATAGTGGAAATCTCCTCATTAGGAATTTTCCTTTTGTTAGAGACAATATATTTCATATACTTTGAGTAAGGAGGCAATTTAATAGCATCAGTCAAAGGGATTTGCAAGAATAAAGGTTTCATCCAATCGCAAAATTTATTATAATGTTCTTCTTCCTTTGATTTTAGTTTCTTAGCAGGAAAAGGCATTTGCTTTTGTACCCAAGGTTCCCTTTCATTACCATGTTTCTTAGCAATAAAATCTTCTTTAGTATACTTTTTATTTTTAGCATGCTTTTCAGGTTCATCTTCAACCTCTTCTTGTTGCTGCTATCTTGTTGTGTTTAATGCTTGTCACTAGTGCACGAGTGGCATGATCTTAGATTTAAGCTCTATACTTATTGCTTAGATATTGTATCTACAAGTTGTTTGCACATGTCTATGTCCGGAACCCGAGGCCCCAGAGTGACAGCAACTGGGATAACTGGAGGGGAAGGCGTAGGTACGATCACATGTTTTCACCAAGTGTTAATGCTTTGCTCCGGTGCTCTATTAAAAGGAGTACCTTAATTGCCAGTAGATTCCCTTGAGGCCCGGCTGCCACCGGCTGGTAGGACAAAAGATGTTATGCAAGTTTCTCATTGCGAGCACGTATAACTATATATGGAAAACATGCCTACATGATTAATAATCTTGATGTTCTGTCTTAATGCTATTTCAATCCTATCAATTGCCCAACTGTAATTTGTTCACCCAACACTTGTTATTGGAGAGTTACCTCTAGTGTAGATAGCTGGGAACCCCGGTCCATATTTCATCATCATATACTCGTTCTATATGTCATTGGAAGTAGTATCAACTATTTTCTGGTGCCATTGCCTCTGTGTTACTGTTACTGCTATTGTGTTACTGTTACTATTGCTCTCATATTACTGCTGCTTTCACATCACCCCTGTTACTAGTGCTTTTCCAGGTGCAGCTGAATTGACAATTTAGTTGTTAAGGCTTATAAGTATTCTTTACCTCCCCTTGTGTCGAGTCAATAAATTTGGGTTTTACTTCCCTCGAAAACTGTTGCGATCCCCTATACTTGTGGGCTATCAAGACTATTTTCTGGCGCCGTTGCCGGGGAGGCATAGCTCTACTCATAAGTTCACCTGGGGAGTACACTCTACCTCTCTGTCTGTCTTTATTTTATTTTATTTTGTTTTGCTTAGTTTACTTTTGTTTAGTTTATTTGTGCTTAGTTTATTTCCGTCTAGTATTATTTTGCTTAGTTTACTTTTGTCTAGTTTCTTTTTGTCTTGTTTTATTATATATCCAAAAATCCATAAAAATTTGAAAATTCGAAAAATTAAAAACTGTTGTTATGGGAGAACCCACAACCTATTTGGAGCTTATTGAAATATATAATAATTATAGAGAATCAAGAACGGGTAAAGTCATGAGTGATGTGATAGAAAAATTGAATACAATTGCTAAACTCTTGCTTAAACGCCATGATATAAACTGTTGCTCTCAACAGGATACTAAACATCTAAAATTTCAATGTGGCTTTAGTGAGGAAGTTTTAATTAAGAACTATAATTGGAATAGCTATATTCATCTTGGGTTCGAAGAGGTAGAACAATTTGTCTTATTTATGGGAGCCTCTGAGATAGAATCCTTCATGGCTAAAAAATATGAAACTTGTGTTGTTTGTAAGGACCTTAAAGATTATGTCTCTTCTATCCTTAATTTTTGCATAGAAAGTTAGAGCGATAATCCTTATATCATTGATTATAAAGAGAGACTCATTAATGCACAAGAATGCACTCACAATTTGCAGGAACCAGTGGAAGAAGAAATTGATGAACCTGAAAGCTCATTGGATGAAAAAGAGGAGGAAATTGATGAACCTGAAAGCTCATTGGATGAAAAAGAAGAGGAGAGTGATGAACAAAAGGAGGAAGAATGGATTAGCTACCCATGCCAACCTTCTAATGAGAGTAACTCTTTATCTCTTACACTATTTGATTGTCCTCCATGCTTACCAAAGGAGGATGAATGTTATGTTCCTGTGGATTCTCTTGAAATATTCCCTATGAGTAAAACTTGTGAGAATAATTATGCTACTGTTATCTATGATAATCCATGCTACTTTGATAAATCTTATGATAATGCTTTGTTTGTGCCTGATGTCGAAATGCATGGTACTAAAGAGTTTTGCTTGGCAAATGTTTATGATAAATCTCTAGATGATGGTCCTATGTTACTTGATAATATTAATTGTAGTACTAGTGAAAATGGGATTGGAGAAGTCTTGACTTTATCTAGGAGTCCCATATCTCTTGAGAATGATCAATCATCTTGTTATATTATTGATAAAAGTGGGTTTGAAAGTTTTAATCCCACTATTTTTGAGCTTGATAAAAATTATATGTTTGTGGATCATGAAAAGCATGCTGTAGGTGATAGTTATATGGTTGAGTTTGATCATGATGCTACTGAAAATTATTATGAGAGAGGAAAATATGGCTGTAGAAATTTTCATGGTACTAAAACACCTCTCTGTATGCTGAAAATTTTGAAGTTACTCTTGTTTTATCTTCTTATGCTTGTCACTTTGTTCTTCAAGAATTTATTTGTGTACAAGATTCCTATGCATAGGAAGTGGGTTAGACTTAAATGTGTTTTGAACTTGCTTTTTGATGCTCTCTTTGCTTCAACTCTCATCCTTATGTGAGCATCATTAAAATTGCTGAGCCCATCTTAATGGCTATAAAGAAAGCACTTCTTGGGATATAACCCATGTTTTTATTTTGCTACAGTTTTGTTGTGTCTTGGAAGTTGTTACTACTGTAGAAACCTCTCTTTATCTTTATTTTATTGCAATTTTGTGCCAAGTAAAGTGTCTAATAAAAAGGTTGATACTAGATTTGGATTTCTGCGCAGAAACAGATTTCTATCTGTCACGAATTTGAGTAGGTCTCTCTGTAGGAAACTCAGAAAAATCTGCCAATTTTCATGCGTGTTCCTCAGATATGTACGCAACTTTCATTAGTTTTGAGTTTTCTGATTTGAGTAACGGAAGTACCTCTTAAAAATTCGTCTTTACTGGCTGTTCTGTTTTGACAGATTCTGTCTCTGTTTTTTTGCATTGTCTCTTGTGGACTTTAAGTAAGGCTTTCTAGACGTGGAGAGCTGTAGCTAATGTTTTATTGAGTTCTTGCAATGTGTCACTACAGGACTAAAGTGGATTAAAGTTTTTTGAGTACTAACCCCTCTAATGAAGTTTATGAGATGTTTGGTGTGAAGGAAGTTTTCAAGGGTCAAGAGAGGAGGATGATATATGATCAAGAGGAGTGAAAAGTCTAAGCTTGGGGATGCCCCCGTGGTTCATCCCTGCATATTTCAAGAAGACTCAAGCATCTAAGCTTGGGGATGCCCAAGGCATCCCCTTCTTTATCAACAACTTATCAGGTCACCTCTAATGAAACTATATTTTTATTCGGTCACATCTTATGTGCTTTACTTGGAGCGTCTGTGTGTTTTTATTTTTGTTTGTGTTTGAATAAATTCGGATCCTAGCAATCCTTGTGTGGGAGAGAGACACGCTCCGCTTTTTCATTTGAACACTTGTGTTCTTCGTTTTTCATGTTCATGGCAAAAGTTAAAAGCTGCTGCATTTATTGCTATTTGGTTGGAAACAGAAAATGCTTCATATTTTCTTGAATAATTTGATACTTGGAAATTGTTTTGAGCTCTCAAGTAGATCATGTTTAAGCTCATGCACCATGTAGTTTGAACCTATTAGTGGAGAACTACCGTAGAGCTTGTTAAAATTGGTTTGCATGATTGGTCTCTCTAAGGTCTAGATATTTTCTGGTAAAAGTGTTTGAGCAACAAGGAAGACAGTGTAGAGTATTATAATGCTTGCAATATGTTCTTATGTGAGTTTTGCTGTACCGGTTCATACTTGTGTTTGCTTCAAACAACCTTGCTAGCCAAAGCCTTGTACTGAGAGGGAATGCTTCTCGTGCATCCAAAACCTTGAGCCAAAACCTATGCCATTTGTGTCCACCATAACTACCTACTATGTGGTATTTCTCTGCCATTCCAAGTAAATACTTCATGTGCTACCTTTAAACAATTCAAAAGCTATTATCTCTTTTTTGTGTCAATGTTTTATAGCTCATGAGGAAGTATGTGGTGTTTTATCTTTCAATCTTGTTGAGCAGAACTTTCACCAATGGACTAGTGCCTTCATCCGCTTATCCAATAATTTTGCAAAAAGAGCTGGCAACGGGGGTTCCCAACCCCAATTAATTAACTTTCATTAATAATTGGGATTTCTATTTTCGTGCCCCTGGCTCCTTAGTTGTGCTCAGTTTTCCCCAGCCCCTTAGTTTTTCCTCAGTTTTCCCCAAGACCTTGTCTGAAACCCGCAGAAGGAGCTCGGACGGAAGGAATCTCGTTTAGTTGACGTTGGTTGGTGCTGGCAAGTGGGGCCGCTGTTGGTGCCCCGCAGTGGACACGTCTTCACTTATCCAGATCATCGTGGGACCCACAACTTGTCCACGTTAGTGCGCCGGACCCACAGCTTACCCAGGTGACCGTTGCAAAATGGGAGCCAGAGCCAGCCCCGCGCCCGTGCCCGTGCCATTGCTTCCCCTTTCTTTCCCCGCGCCCCCTTGTTCTGCTTCTCCGCCAGCGGCAGCCCTTCTCCGGCAGGCGGGTGATGTCTAGTTTCTCTTCGACCTCCCGTCCTTCATGGCCGCAGTATGGACCCGTGCCTTTGACAAGATGCCCTGACTGCCCACGCCAGGAGCCTCTGAAGCGGTCGATCTGTAAGACGGACGAGAACGGCAACCGTGGACGTGAGTTCCTTGCATGCGAGAGCTTGCCATATAGAGAGGGGGATAAGGTTAGATCTCGCTCCAATTTCTCTGTTTTCTCTCGATTTTCTTGCTATTCCCTCGAATTTGGGATTTAGGGTTCCCGTTGTTGTTTTCAGATCCTGAAGAAATGCAGGCATTTCGAGTGGATCGATGTGTACGTTCGGAGGCTTCAATTGCAGGAATCAATTGGCGCTATTGGGGAGCGCAATTTGGGAGGGGGGGACTTGCTTGTAGAGAATGCGGCGGAGAGAGGAGCCGTTCCGATTATGCCTAATGCTCCCAATGTAGGACTGGAGGAAGTGAAGGGAGAACTGAAGAAAATGAACAAGCAGTTAAGGCAGCTGATCGAGTTGAAGAAGCAAGCTAATCTGATGGCTGGTTGTTTTTTCTGTTGTATAATTGCGATCGGATTCTTATCATTGCTCACCAGGCGCTAGAAGTTGTTACAAGGGATACCTTATTACAAATTCATTATTCAGTTACATGTACTTGTAGTTGTTTTCATAGTTAGTGTGTGCATTCACCGAAATTACTAAAATTAGGGCTCCCAATAATCTATTCACCGAAATCCGCAAATATGTATGCCTAATGTTTATACAAAAATTATACCACTTTTGGGTCGTTTCAAATTACTAAAACTATATGCCAAAACTATATCCCCTAAAAGAAAAAGGAAAGCGAAAGATAGTTGATAATTGTTAGAGGGGTGACAATAATGCATTCACCGAAATCCGCAAATATGTATGCCTCATGTTTATACCGAAATTATACAACTTTTGGGCCGTTTCAAATTACCGAAACTATATGCCAAAACTATATCCCCTAAAAGAAAAAGGAAAGCGAAAGATAGTTGATAATTGTTAGAGGGGTGACAATAATGCATTCACTGAAATCCGCAAATATGTATGCCTCATGTTTATACCGAAATTATACCACTTTTGGGCCGTTTCAAATTACCGAAACTATATGCCAAAACTATATCCCCTAAAAGAAAAGGAAAGCAAAAGATAGTTGATAATTGTTAGAGGGGTGACAATAATGCATTCACCGAAATCCGCAAATATGTATGCCTCATGTTTATATCGAAATTATACCACTTTTGGGCCGTTTCAAATTACCGAAACTATATGCCAAAACTATATCCCCTAAAAGAAAAAGGAAAGCGAAAGATGGTTGATAATTGTTAGAGGGGTGACAATAATGCATCCACCGACAGAGAGAGAGGGGTGGCCACGAAGAGAGAGAGAGAGGGGTGGCCACGAAGAGACAGGGAGGGGTATACTGCCCGTTAGATCAGTTGATCAACGGTTCGTGGAGTCGATCCGTGTGACAACGGCTCAACCAATCAGGATAAGTTTGGGCTTCTAAGAGCATTTGTGACAGAACTTGAGGGCAAAACTGAGTAGTACTAACAATCCAAGGGCACATAAATAGTAAATAGACTAAGGGATTCAAACAAAAAGAATTACAAAATGAAAAATGCATGTTTTGTACAATATAATTCATATTGGGCTACATCAAATTATTTGCAATTCAAATATACATGAGTGTGACAATTATGGCATCATTTAGACAAACTATGTTTTTGGGGAAGATGTTTTGCAAAGGGGTTTGAGTGGAAAACCATGCATCTTCATAGCTACACTAGTGATTCTGAGAAGTGGCAATTTGTGGTAAAACTTGATTTATATATGTTTGTTAAGGTTTTCTTGGTGGCAGGTTGCGTAGGAAGACTCCATGAGTAGGTGCCACTATGTTTTTATTTTTTTGAATTTTTTTGCGCATGAAATGACTCAATTAGATATGTTAATCTCATTTGTTGACTCTCTGTTGACTAGCTACTTGAGGGTAAAACTGAGTATATTGCACTTGCCAGTCTAAGTACTCGAGGGGAAAACTGAGTACAGATAAAATTTCTGTATAAGGCCCGAGGTTATAACTGAGTACACCAAACGTCCCAGGGTTAGACTCGTGTCGCGGTGCACGCTGCAGCCGTGCATAGCGGACGCGTGTTGCGGTACACGCCACCTTCGTCTTTATAGAGCCCTTTTTCTCTCCCTCGACGCACTTTCTCACTGCAACCGCCTCTCCTGTCCCATTATCTTCTCCACAACCGAAGAAAAAACTCCGAAGAAAACCGCCGGCGATGGAGAAGAATGAGATGCCCATTGTCGGCGCATCAGCCGCCGGCGCATCGGCCGCTGCCCCCGTCCAGGCCCCTGTCGCTGCTTCCAACATAGCAGCCGGCGCATCAGCCGCCGGCGCATCGGCCGCCGCCACCGTCCAGGCCCCCGTCACTTGGGACCCGTACGAACCAGCGCCGTACGTCGCGCCGGAGAACCCCTACGACACCAGCATCGTCGACGACGAGCCGGAGGTAACCCTTTGCTCCCTTGTTCTTATCCCATTTCAATCCTTTTGTGTTAGATCTAGCGTTATTAGGGTTCGTCTGTTCCTAGTTCAATCCATTTGTGTTAGATCTTGCGTTATTAGGGTGCGTCTGTTCCTAGTTCAATCCTTTCGTGTTAGATCTTGCGTTATTAGTGCTTGTGATTTGCTTTTGTTTAAGATTTGTGCCGATGATGATGAATATTTGGGCACAAATTGATTCAGGGTTTGGTCAGTAAACAATTGGTGTGTACAAATTTGTTGTGCATGATCTTTTGTTTACTCACTCAAATCCTGGATATAAGTGTGTCCAATGTAACTGAGGCTACCTCTTTTTTTCGGGCCCATATTATCATGCATGATCTTTGTTCACTCTCTGTTCCATCATCGTTGCAATTGACTCCGTGTTTTTTGCACGATCTTTGGTGCTACGTGACAGGTGCAGAGCAGCGATGTCGACAGCGACGACGAGTCCTTCCACACCAAGACTCGTCAAGTCCTTAGGAGGCTGCAGTCCGGCCATTACGATGGCCCCTTTGCTCGAGGCATTTACAAGTGCCCCTTCTGCAACAGGAAGCTCCGCGCCACCGACTTCAACTGCCTGGTGAACCATGCTGAATCCATTGGCAGATGCGGCGCTAGAGTTGGAACGACGGTGAACGTGCATGCTTTCATGACCAAACACAAAGCACTTGGGATTCACCTGCGCAACCTCCAGGCGAGTCACAGGCGCAACCTGGAGGCGTTGAACATGCCTACTGCACTCTCTGTATGTGACTGCTCTATCTGTAGAGCAGCTTAAATTCATGTAAAATGTAGCTTATGTTGTAGGGTTCTATCGGTACTACTGTTGGATCTGTCGTGAACATATCTATGCTATGTTGGCTGCTGTATGCAGCTTATCCTATATTTTTTCTGGATTTGTGCCCTAGATTTCCTACCTGATTGGGTAAAAACGAAGGCATAAAGAAATGAATGTCGTTAAAAAACAGAAGGAGAAGCTGCTCTAGATTTGCTACCAATTTGGGCTATCAAATATGAATGAGATCGAGCGAGAGAGAGGAAAAAGGTACATTAAAAACTGCTAATCTGGGCGAAAGAGACAGAAACCACTCGTGCCCACGTCCCGGACCCACACGCTACGGCCCCACACGCTACGGCCACACACGCTACGGCCACACAAACATGGTCTCATCCTGTCCCACGCGGTTCCTTCCTACCAGCCCCACACGACGCGGCCCCACAAACGACACGACCCCACTCGTCAGCACAGAACGGTCAACTTAACGGAATCCTGCCGTCCGAGCTGCTTCTGCTCCTTCTGCGGGTTTCAGACAAGATCTTGGGGAAAACTGAGGAAAAACTAAGGAGCTGGGGAAAACTGAGCACAACTAAGGACCCGAGGGCACAGAAATAGAAAACCCTTAATAATTCTCTTCACATGTTTTGCCCTGATTCATCAGTAAGCAACTTAATTTTGCAAATAGACACTCCTTCATGGTATGTGAATGTTGGAAGGCACCCGAGGATTCGGTTAGCCATGGCTTGTGTAAGCAAAAGGTTGGGAGGAGTGTCATCCATAAATAAAACTAAAGTACATGTGTAAACAAAAGAGAAGAGGGATGATCTACCTTGCTGGTAGAGATAACGTCCTTCATGGGAGCCGCTCTTTGAAAGTCTATTTGATGAGGGGGTTAGAGTGCTCACTACCATTCGTTGAAAACAACAAACACCTCTCAAAACTTTACTTTTATGCTCTCTATATGATTTCAAAACTTAAAAAGCTCTAGCACATGATTTAATCCCTGCTTCCCTCTGCGAAGGGCCTTTCTTTTACTTTATGTTGAGTCAGTTTACCTACTTCCTTCCATCTTAGAAGCAAACACTTGTGTCAACTGTGCATTGATTCTTACATACTTGCTTATTTGCACTCATCATATTACTTTGTGTTGACAATTATCCATGAGATATGCATGTTGAAAGTTGAAAGCAATCGCTGAAACTTAAATCTTCCTTTGTGTTGCTTCAAAACCTCTTATTAAGAATTTATTACTTTATGAGTTAACTCTTATGCAAGACTTTTGATGCTTGTCTTGAAAGTACTATTCATGAAAAGTTTTGCTATATGTATTCTATTTGATTAGCAAACTATAGATCGTTGCCTTGAGTCACTTCATTCATCTCATATGCTTTACAATAGTATGATCAAGGTTATGTAAGTAGCATGTCACTACAGAAATTATTCTTTTTATCGTTTACCTACTCGAGTGAGAGTAGGAACTAAGCTTGGGGATGCTTGATACGTCTCCAACGTATCTATAATTTCTGATGTTCCATGCTAGTTTTATGACAATACCTACATGTTTTGCTCACACTTTATAATGATTTCATGCATTTTCCGGAACTAACCTATTAACAAGATGTCGAAGTGCCAGTTCCTGTTTTCTGCTGTTTTTGGTTCTAGAAAGGCTGTTCGGGCAATATTCTCGGAATTTGACGAAACGAAGACCAAACATCATAATTCACCGAGACGGACCAGGACACCGAAGGAGAGTCAGAGGGGAGGCCTGGGGCCCCCAGACCATAGGCCGGCGTGGCCTGGAGGGGGGGCACGCCGCCCTATGGGGTGGGCCCCCCAGGCGCCTCCTTGCGCCGCCTCTTCGCCTATAAGACCCCTCGCGACCTAAAACCTCGATACCAATATACGAAACTTAAGAAAGACTCCAGGGGTGCCGCCGCCATCGCGAAACTCCGTTTCGGGGGACAGAAGTCTCTGTTCCGGCACCCTGCCGGGACGGGGAAGTGCCCCCGGAAGCCATCTCCATCAACGCCACCGCCTCCATCATGCACTGTGAGTAGTTCCCCCATGGACTACGGGTTCTAGTTGTAGCTAGTTGGTACTCTCTCTCCCATGTACTTCAATACAATGATCTCATGAGCTGCCTTACATGATTGAGATTCATCTGATGTAATCGGTGTTGTGTTTGTTGGGATCTGATGAATTGTTACATTATGATCAGTCTATCTATATAAGTTTGTGAAGTTATTGTTGCTGCAATCTTGTTGTGTTTAATGCTTGTCACTAGTGCACGAGTGGCATGATCTTAGATTTAAGCTCTATACTTATTGCTTAGATTGTATCTACAAGTTGTTTGCACATGTCTATGTCCGGAACCCGAGGCCCCAGAGTGACAGCAACTGGGATAACTGGAGGGGAAGGCGTAGGTATGAGGATAACATGTTTTCACCAAGTGTTAATGCTTTGCTCCGGTGCTCTATTAAAAGGAGTACCTTAATTGCCAGTAGATTCCCTTGAGGCCCGGCTGCCACCGGCTGGTAGGACAAAAGATGTTATGCAAGTTTCTCATTGCGAGCACGTATAACTATATATGAAAAACATGCCTACATGATTAATAATCTTGATGTTCTGTCTTAATGCTATTTCAATCCTATCAATTGCCCAACTGTAATTTGTTCACCCAACACTTGTTATTGGAGAGTTACCACTAGTGTAGATAGCTGGGAACCCCGGTCCATATTTCATCATCATATACTCGTTCTATATGTCATTGGAAGTAGTATCAACTATTTTCTGGTGCCATTGCCTCTGTGTTACTGTTATTGCTGCTGTGTTACTGTTACTATTGCTCTCATATTACTGCTACTTTCACATCACCCATGTTACTAGTGCTTTTCCAGGTGCAGCTGAATTGACAACTCAGTTGTTAAGGCTTATAAGTATTCTTTACCTCCCCTTGTGTCGAATCAATAAATTTGGGTTTTTCTTCCCTCGAAGACTGTTGTGATCCCCTATACTTGTGGGTTATCACAAGGTGAGATTTTTTTCTATTTTCTCTCTAATTAATTTATTTGTTAGGTTTAATTAGTTATGTATATGTTAGTTTATTTTAGTTAGTTTAATTAGCTGTTAGTTTATTTGTAAATCTTTTATTATGTTTAGTTTAGTTAGTGTATTTGTTAGTTTATTTTAGTTATTTAATTGTTAGTTCATTTTAGTTATAGTTTATTTGTTAATTTATTTTAGTTTGTGTATTAGTTAGTTTATTTGTTAGCACATTAGTTTGTTTATTTGTTAGTTTATTTTAGTTAGTATTTAGTTTATTTGTTAGTATATTTGTTAGTATATTTGTTAGTTTATTGGTTAGTTTATTTGTATAATTAGTTAGTTTATTTGTTAGTGTAATTTTAGTTTTTTTGATCTAACTAAAATTTCACTAACAAATAAACTAACTAATTAACTAAGTTTGTAAGTCAATGGGAGTTCTTGTTAGGGACAACATCCCGATCACCACTCATGAATGGAAGAAAACAAAGACGGGAGGAGTTACTTATGTCGACATGAGATCCAAAAATATGATGTTTAGGAAGGTGTGGTGACCCGACATACCACTGCATGGTGTAGTATGCAAGTCTGATATAACACCAATGAAACACCGTTCCACTAGTCTTATATCGCTCAGAGTGGTACAACAGAAACATATGCGGGTCCAAGGCATGTCTATAGAATTACAACATTGACTCTGTTACATAAGATCAGCACAACCTCCTACTTTACAATGAGGTAAATCTGCAAATAAACTCCAGAAGAACGACTCGTAGTCTAATCCTATCACGAACTCTATGTGTAGAGTATTTGACTAGCTATAGAGGCTATGAATAGATTCTAGCTAAATAGGAGCTAGGTTTAGGAAACTAGTTCCCTTCTATGGCTAAACTAGGTTTTTCTCCTTGTTGGATGTGGTATCTAACTCCTCTGACAGGGTCCTGTCTCTTGAAGTAGTTGTTGACTCCTTGGCCTTCGAGTTGCACTGTAGATCCTCCTTCGATGCCTCCATATCTAAGCAGGGGATTTAAGAGTGGGATGAGTACGAGCGTACTCAACAAGTTCATTATAGGAAAGAGGTGTTTAATGCACTAGCTACAGCATTAGACCAGAAAGTCTAATACCAATGCAGGTTTTCATAACCATTTCTTCAAAAGGTTGCTTTTATTCAGAAGAACTATGTCCGTCAGCCTTCACCGGTTTACTAGAACTTCATGGAGTTCCTTTCCGGCAGCGTTCGCAGTTCCATATCCCGGAACAGGGAGTGACAGGTCACGATTCATTACACTCTGCAGAGGTGTGTTGCTTTACCCATAAGAGATCTTAACCTTGGTGCCAACCGGGCGCGCAACCCGTCCACACTTCCTTTGGTGTGAGGCCCGGTATAAGGTCTAGCCAATCATGTTCCTCCGCTACCTCGAACACCCACCCTTTGTTGCAATTCCGACCTTGGGTCCTCGCCGGCCAGCGTATCCAAGGATACCATCCGACCTCGACTATTACCAGGCACGACAGCCTGATACCTTCGCCGGTCGTTGCAACCCATCATAGACCGCATTACCGTGGGGAACTTATGGCTTCCCCAGCCTACCGCTTGCTCTTCGGGCGACAAGTGTCTACGGACAATGCCATGGGGAACTTATGGCTTCCCCAGCCTACCGCTTGCCCCCGACAGAGTACAAGTGTTTACGGCAAGTGCATCTGTTGATGAACGAGAGGTGGAAACACTTTTGACTACTCCGTCCTACTCCGGATCTTATGGTTAACACGGGTATTACGGCACAAGAATCACTGGACGACATTTTTTGTTTAATCCTAGATGGATATAAACCCTTGCAATGGAACCTCCACCATATCAACACAATCCATGGTTCCATTGCCCACCACTTAGTCATATTCATAGTTATGAAAATAATGGTTTGTCTTTTTATGCAATAGTGATAAACATAGTACTTCGCAAGTAATTTGGTAAAAATACTCAATTGACATGAGCAAGCGATGAACTTGCCTTTCTTGACTGCAAGATTATGCAGACAAGGTCTTCGATACGCAATAACTCCAAATTCTGAAATAGCATCATCGTCCGGTAAGGACGATGTTTAAAAGATTGGCAAGGATGCAATAATGCATAAATATGAGATGCAATCGCTCTAAGCGTGACCTAACCCCGATGATTTAGGTTTAGTGAGTTGGTTTGATTGGTTTAAGGTGTGTTGCACTTTTAGAGTGATTCACAAACAAGATTCTTATTAAGGTTATGTTGTCTTAGAATCACAGGCAAGTGGTAAAATGCATAGTATCAATCACATACACCAAAGGATAGTAGTTGTATAATAAGTAGTAGACAGTTGTCAATTTTAAGTCGTATAGGGTAAGGTTGATGATTACTTATATACTTCAAAAGAATAGCTTTTGAAGAACATGTTCTTTAATAAAGAACAAGTATGATAATTAGGTTTGTGGAGTTCTATGGTTAATTCTGGTTCCAAGTAGCTTCTGGAATAAGAATTAGATGGATTCTAACAATGTTGGATTCATCAACACCTAGGGCTTGTAAGATTGAGTTAAGTCTAGGCATCTTAAGCAATTAGTTACACATGGTGCTATAAGGTGGGTTATACCTTGTTGGTGATAGATGGTTATTGGCTATAGGTCCTATTAGGCAGGATTGATGACGATTCCTTATTTTCTTCAAAAGAATAACTTTTGAAGAACATACTTCTTAAGTAATAAGAAGTATTACAATTAAGGTTGAGGTTGTCTAGGGTTTACTTTTGAATTCACTAAGTAGAGGAGAGTTGGTTCCTAGATAGGATGATTAATAATTATCTAATACTAGTAGGTTTAGTGGAACAGGTTATGTAGTGATAAATATTGGACATAGATGATATTGGAGTTCATCACAATGGTGTGATACTAATCAAGGTTAATTAAGGATGAGATCCTTGGTGATAGGGACTAGGTTTGATCCTACTTGATCATCTAGCTTTGATTAAGATGAACACATGAGATGCTAATTTAGTAGTGATAGGGTTCCCCTATTTTATGTGGATTTGAACATGCACTGAGTTGCTAAATATGAATCTATGACTACTAATGAAGTAACATGATCACATGTTACTTGGGGTTTAGGTTTGGAAACAATTTAGGGTTCACATGAAATAATAAATCTAGGGTTTTTAGTTTATAATGGAATTTAGGGTTTACATGGAATGATGATTTTCTAACTTTCTTCCTTATGGAACTAGGGCTTTCTAATTACCATATAGTTCTATGATTAATAACTTCATTTTAAATTTAAGTTATTAGTAACTTGTAAATAAAATATAATTGAATTTGGCATTTTATTATTTTTAAACAATTAGTAATTAGGGTAATTATTAATCAGGGTTTAAATCTCTCTAATAATGATTAAACAAAATAACAATTAAGGAAAATTACTTTTAATGTTTTCTTTGTTTATTTACTGGTTTTTTTGTTTAATTTGAAAAGTTTTCCTAATTTCTGAATTTTAATTGTATTAAGAATTAAAGGAAAATGCTTAATTATCAAGTATTAAATAATTGAACTTTTATTAATAATAAAATTTTCATATTATATTTTTATTGGATAGAGTTTACTTTTCTAAGAATTTCGATATCTTATTTATATTTTTCCGAGTTAAAATGAATTTTCTATAATTATTTGAAGTTGCAGCAATTTATGAATTTGAAATTAAACAAGAGAAATACTAAACACACCGGTCAAACCCTACTTGTAGACACAGACAGGTGGGGTCTTTGACCAGGTCAGTGGCCACGCAGGCAACGACCGGTCAAATAACAAGCGATGGCCCCACGGCCACGTCGGCCATGCCGGCGACTCAACGTCGGTGGTCAATCGGAGGCGGCGCCGCCGTTTTAAAGGCTCCCGTGATGAGGGACTAGGTGTTTCGGAACCTCCGCAACACCCTGAGGCTGATGGCGGTGACGGTTTTTCGAATGGAACACCGGAGCTAGCTTCGGTGAGCACTACCGCGGCGGTGCGAGTCCGGCGAATTCCAATCGGGTGTTAGGAACGTCTATTTAGTGCAATAGGGGGTGCCAAGGATGCGCTGACTCACCACAAAGTTGATGAGATGCTCGAGGAAGGCGGGGATGGTCGGGGTTGAGCATGGAGTCACAAATTCCGGCGAACACCGACGAAAGGGAACGGTCGATTTTGCCCAATTGTGCACGCCATTCCTCGATTCCTTCTACCAGAACGATCCTCACACTCAGGCGCTTCTCGTGGGCTACCTATGGGTCCCTGGGGTGGCTTCCTCCGGTGAGTTCATGCTCGACACCGGTGGCTACTGTGAGCTTGTGGCGAGAATAGAGAGGGTTGGAGGGCAATTGAGTGAGCGGAGAGGCATTAGGTTTCTCTGGTGATGCTTGGGGAGGCCTTATAGATTACGGGGAGGTCTCAATCGTAACTTCCATGCCGGCGACGATCTCGATTTAATGGTGGTGTCGGTGAGGTAATTGGGCACGAATCGGAATGAATGTCGGATGAAGATGGAGAGGGTGCTTTGTGGTTCACGTCCAGAGTATCACGTGTCTTTGACGTTATCCGAATCGATGACGAAGAGAGGTGCTGCTCGTCGCTGTGTCGCTCTTGAGGAAGAAGACGACCATGGTTTTCTTCCTCAGCGAATCGGTACGATGTGTGGGTTGGCTTTAGTCTTGGGCTGGGCCATGTTGGGTTGTGGTGCTGGGCTGTTTGATGTGCTGTTGCTGGGCTTAACTGCTGGTAAGCCTTCTTCCCTTTTCCTTTTCTATTTATTGTTTTCTGTTTTCTAATTTGAATTCTGTTTTGAATTCTCTTTTGCAGGTTTTTCTTATTTCAAGTTGATGGAAACTAATAAAAATGATTAATAGTAATATTGTTGGATTAGGGTTCTATATATGTGTATATACACATAACACATAGTTAACAGTATTTGGTGGAGGATATAATATTTTATATAAATTTGATTTTATAATCCAACTATAAAAGGTTCTAAATGATTTTCCAAAAGGCCTTACTAATTATCTAGTGATGGTTATTGTTTCATGTGGTATTGTTTTGCAAGAAATTATCTGCAAAGTAAAGCCAACTATTTGGTTTCTTATTTCGGATTATAATTTTATGGGCATGATTTCATATGCCCCAATTTTTATAAATATTGGAGATTAAGTTTGGTTTGTTCCCATGGCTATTAGTATTACCTTCTTAAGTCTTTGATTTGAATGATTAGAGTAGATCTTAGTCCACTCAGGAGAATTTTGTTTGTTTGAGAAAATAGTTGGGTGTGCCTAAATATACATGGTTTGAAACTCAAATGTGGACTAGGTTTTATTTGTGATCACCCAAGTGATACATAATCTAGAATTAAGGTATGGTTTCGGGTTTAACTTGTGATCATCAAGTAATTCCCAAGTTAGTTTGAGATATGGTTATAGGTTCTATATGTGATTTAGCATCATATTACATTAGCTAGGGTTTAATCTCCACTAACCAAAATAAGATGGTTACTTACTTTAATTATTATTGTTCTCATTTAGTTGTTAAGGATCTGAGAGTTAATTCTATCTTATTCCTATAGACTTCTTTTATATCCTTAATCTATTATTAAAGTAACTAAAGTAGCTATGGTTCTTTTTATAGTTAACTTTGGTTATAATGATGAATGGTTTCTCACCATACAAAGTATAGAATTTGGCACTAGGGTTTCCTTATGTTCTTAATATCCTCTACCTCAAATTCTAAAGGTTTGTGATCATTACTTAATTTATAATGATCAAGGTTTTACTTCCTAAGTTATTTCTCAAGAATTAGGTTTCTCACTCCCAAGATTAAGTATTGTCTTGATCAACTAAATATAGTTTCTTTCTTATCCTATCATGAATGGATATGGTTACCTCAATAATTTATATCCCAGGAGAATGCCTGAGATAATAACTTATAGTTCTACTTAAGGAATGATGATTTAATCATTGGGACCTATGGATAGTTCTCTACCTTAAACTTAAGTGTTGCCTCAACTATCTAGAGTATAACACCATAACTTGAGTTCTCTCATATAGTAATGGTTTATTCTAGGGTTTATGGTGTACTCCTAATATTCCCTTAGGTATCTAGGCTAAGGCTCCTTTTGACTATCTTGGTTGGATTAGTCTCCTTCTTTCCTTATCAATTCATGGTTATAATCTTATTACATGTGATATTAGTTATCTAACCACTTTAAAGGGAAATGGTTTGCAACCTAATACTTTGGGTCATTGGTTGTTCTTTATTCATTAATAGGTAAAGCTAGAATTGGTATGAATGGTCTTTCTCTCAATTGGTAATGACTTGAATAATATCCCAAGGTTATGTTCTTCAGATAATGTTTTGTTTTCATGGATGTATATCCAGGTTCTAGCTCAAGGTTTGTCATTGCTTCTCTAATAAATAATATAGAACTCTCATCTCTCTAGGTTTGATGTATAATCATTTGGAATAAAGAAGATTATATAATTCTAGAGTTGATCCCCTTGTCATGTTTTCAAGAATTAAGTGGAATGAATGCCATGAGGTTCATGGTAGTATCATGGATTAGTTTAAGACATGGAAAAGATAAGTGAAGAATGGTTTGTCCATTTATTGTTACTTGATTTCCAAATAGATGTATGTTCATATGTTATGGCAAGGAATTCCATGTTATGATCTTTAATAAGATCCAGTAATTGATCCTTGATTAATAAGTTATTGTGTTAGTTTTAGTTCCATTGGATCTAACCCCTTAGATCAAATTATCTCTATCCAAAACAAGGTTTTAGCAGAGTCACATTGAGGTTTATAGCGCTTGACTTGATGAGCTACTTCAATTCCACCAAGGTCAAGTGAAACTTCAGTTACTGTGAATGTTTTACTTTAAAGCACGAAAATTCCCCAGATTTTCTATGCATGAATGCAATGCACACATCTGTTTCCTCTATTTTTTTGTAACCCCATTACCTGGGATATTACAGTCTCTACCCCTTAAACTAAACTTCATCCTCGAAGTTTGAACTCTCTCACGTTTCCGAAGTGTGGATCTGACTTGCGCCGACTATATCTTTTCTCGAACTCTGTGGTGATCTCACTTGATATATTTGAATATATCCCTTGTCCAGATTCTTCCTGGAATCCATTACTATCTGTCGCTGAACCATGGCTTCTTACTTTGATTCTTTAATTTCTTTTAATATTATAATCTTGTTTCCTTTCTCATCGAAGATTCAATGATTGGGACTTCTTCTGATGCCGTTAGTCTTAACTGAAGACTAGTTTGATAACATACTCCTAATTGGTAAATAGGTCTTTGTTTTCCCTTACTACCAAACCTACAATAATGGTACTTGGTAAGGTACTTACCATGGAAATGGTCGTGATGGTTGATACGTCTCCAACGTATCCATAATTTCTGATGTTCCATGCTTGTTTTATGACAATTCCTACATGTTTTGCTCACACTTTATAATGTTTTTATGCGTTTTCCGGAACTAACCTATTAACAAGATGCCACAGTGCCAGTTCCTGTTTTCTGTTGTTTTTGGTTCTAGAAAGGCTGTTCGGGCAATATTCTCGGAATTCGACGAAACAAAGACCCAACATCTTATTTTTCCCGGAACCTTCCAGAAAGTCAAAGGGGGACCAGAGGGGAGCCCTGGGGCCCCCACACGTGTGGTCGGTGCGGCCCAAGGGGGGGCGCGCCGCCCTACTGTGGGGAGGCCCCGTGGCCCCTCCGACTCCGTCTCTTCGCCTATATAAGCCCTTTCGACCTAAAAACTCGATACCAATTGACGAAACTCCAGAAAGACTCCAGGGGCGCCGCCACCATCGCGAAACTCCAATTCGGGGGACAGAAGTCTCTGTTCCGGCACCCTGCCGGGACGGGGAAGTGCCCCCGGAAGCCATCTCCATCAACGCCATCGCCTCCATCATGCTCCGTGAGTAGTTCCCCCATGGACTACGGGTTCTAGCTGTAGCTAGTTGGTATTCTTTCCCCCATGTACTTCAATACAATGATCTCATGAGCTGCCTTACATGATTGAGATTCACCTGATGTAATCGGTGTTGTGTTTGTTGGGATCCGATGGATTGTTACATTATGATTAGTCTATCTATAAAGTTTGTGAAGTTATTGTTGCTGCAATCTTGTTTTTTTTTGAAGCAAGACTGTGAGGCATAAGGCCCACATCAAATTTTATTAATTTTTAAATAATAAGGTAAAGTACAAAAAAGAAGCCAAAAAAACTAAACAAGGCTAAAAAGCTAAGCTAAGCTATTGTGATTAATGCTTGTCACTAGGGCCCGAGTGGCATGATCTTAGATTTAAGCTCTATACTTATTGCTTATATTGTATCTACAAGTTGTATGCACATGTCTATGTCCGGAACCAAAGGCCCCAGAGTGACAACAACTGGGACAACTGGAGGGGAAGGCGTAGGTATGAGGATCACATGTTTTCACCAAGTGTTAATGCTTTGCTCCGGTGCTCTATTAAAAGGAGTACCTTAATTGCCAGTAGATTCCCTTGGGGCTCGGCTGCCACCGGCTGGTAGGACAAAAGATGTTGTACAAGTTTCTCATTGCGAGCACGTATGACTATATATGGAAAACCTGCCTACATAATTAATAATCTTGATGTTCTGTCTTAATGCTATTTCAATCCTATCAATTGCCCAACTGTAATTTATTCACCCAACACTTGTCACTTGTTATTGGAGAGTTACCACTAGTGTAGATAGCTGGGAACCCCGGTCCATCTCTCATCATCATATACTCGTTCTACATGTCATTGGAAGTAGTATCAACTATTTTCTGGTGCCATTACCTCTGTGTTACTATTACTGCTTTCTTTGTATTCTTTGTTACTCTTTGCTCTCATATTACTGCTGCTTTCACATCACCCATGTTACTAGTGCTTTTCCAGGTGCAGCTGAATTGACAACTCAATTGTTAAGGCTTATAAGTATTCTTTACCTCCCCTTGTGTCGAATCAATAAATTTGGGTTTTACTTCCCTCGAAAACTGTTGCGATCCCCTATACTTGTGGGATATCAAGACTATTTTCTGGCGCCGTTGCCGGGGAGGCATAGCTCTACTCATAAGTTCACCTGGGGAGTACACTCTACCTCTCTCTCTGTTTTTGTTTTATTTTATTTTGTTTTGCTTAGTTTACTTTTGTCTAGTTTATTTGTGCTTAGTTTATTTCTGTCTAGTATTATTTTGCTTAGTTTACTTTTGCTTAGTTTTTTTTGTCTTGTTTTATTTTTCTTATATACCCAAAAATCCATAAAAATTTGAAAAACCTAAAAAGTAAAAACTGTTGTTATGGGAGAACCTACAACCTATTTGGAGCTTATAGAATTTTATAATAATTATAGAGAATCAAGAACGGGTAAAGTTATGAGTGCTGTGATAGAAAAATTGAATACAATTGCTAAAATCTTGCTTAAACGCCATGATATAAATTGTTGCTCTCAACAGGATACTAAACATCTTAAATTTCAATGTGGCTTTAGTGAGGAAGTTTTAATTAAGAACTATAATTGGAATAGCTATATTCATCTTGGGTTTGAAGATGTAGAACAATTTGTCTTCTTTATGGGAGCCTCTGAGATAGAATCCTTCATGGTTAAAAATTATGAAACTTGTGTTGTTTGTAAGGACCTTAAAGATTATGTCTCTTCTATCCTTAATTTTTGCATAGAAAGTTACAGCAATAATCCTTATATCATTGATTATAAAGAGAGACTCATTAATGCACAAGAATGCACTCACAATTTGCAGGAACCAGTGGAAGAAGAAATTGATGAACCTGAAAGCTCATTGGATGAAAAAGAGGAGGAAATTTATGAACCTGAAAGCTCATTGGATGAAAAAGAAGAGGAGAGTGATGAACAAAAGGAGGAAGAATGGATTAGCTACCCATGCCAACCTTCTAATGAGAGTAACTCTTTATCTCTTACACTATTTGATTGTCCTCCATGCTTACCAAAGGAGGTTGAATGTTATGTTCGTGTGGATTCTCTTGAAATATTACCTATGAGAAAACTTGTGAGAATAATTATGCTACTGTTGTCTATGATAATCCATGCTACTTTGATAAATCTTATGATAATGCTTTGTTTGTGCCTGATGTCGAAATGCATGGTACTAAAGAGTTTTGCGTAGCAAATGTTTATGATAAATCTCTAGATGATGGTCATATGTTACTTGATAACATTAATTGTACTACTAATGAAAATGGGATTGGAGAGTTCTTGAATTTATCTATGAGTCCCATATCTCTTGAGAATGATCAATCATCTTCTTATATTATTGATAAAAGTGGGTTTGAAAGTTTTAATCCCATTATTTTTGAGCTTGATAAAAATTATATGTTTGTGGATCATGAAAAGCATGCTGTATGTGATAGTTATATTGTTGAGTTTGTTCACGAAGCTACTGAAAATTATTATGAGAGAGGAAAATATGGTTGTAGAAATTTTCATGGTACTAAAACACCTCTCTATATGCTGAAACTTTTGAAGTTACTCTTGTTTTATCTTCATATGCTTGTCACTTTGTTCTTCATGAATTTATTTGTGTACAAGATTCCTATGCATAGGAAGTGGGTTAGACTTAAATGTGTCTTGAACTTGCTTTTTTATGCTCTCTTTTGCTTCAACTCTTATTTCTTGCGAGTGCATCATTAAAATTGCTGAGCGCATCTTAATGGCTATAAAGAAAGCACTTCTTGGGAGATAACCCATGTTTTTATTTTACTACTGTTTTGTTGTGTTTTGGAAGTTGATACTACTGTAGCAACCTCTCCTTATCTTTATTTTATTGCAATGTTGTGCCAAGTAAAGTCTCTAATAGAAGGTTGATACTAGATTTGGATTTCTGCGCAGAAACAGATTTCTCTCTGTCACGAATCTGGGTATGATTCTCTGTAGGTAACTCAGAAATATCTGCCAATTTACGTGAGTGATCCTCAGATATATACGCAACTTTCATTAGTTTTGAGTTTTCTGATTTGAGCAACGGAAGTACCTCTTAAAAATTTGTGTTTACTGGCTGTTCTGTTTTGATAGATTCTGTCTCTGTTTTTTGCATTGTCTCTTGTGGACTTTAAGTGAGGCTTTCTAGACGTGGAGGGATGTAGCTAATGTTTTATTGAGTTCTTGCAATGTGTCACTACAGGGCCAAGGTGGATTAAAGTTTTTTTTTTTGAGTACTAACCCCTCTAATGAAGTTTATGAGAAGTTTGGTGTGAAGGAAGTTTTCAAGGGTCAAGAGAGGGGGATGATATATGATCAAGAAGAGTGAAAAGTCTAAGCTTGGGGATGCCCCCGTGGTTCATCCCTGCATATTTCAAGAAGACTCAAGCGTCTAAACTTGGGGATGCCCAAGGCATCCCCTTCTTCATCAACTTATCAGGTTTCTTCTATTGAAACTATATTTTTATTCGGTCACATCTTATGTTCTTTACTTGGAGCGTCTGTGTGTTTTTTTTTGTTTTTGTTTGAATAAAATCGGATCCTAGCAATCCTTGTTTGGGAGAGAGACACGCTCCGCTTTTTCATATGAACACTTGTTCTTCGTTTTACTTTTAATGTTCAATGACAAAAGTTGGAAGCTGTTGCATTTATTGCTATTTGGTTGGAAACAGAAAATGCCTCATATTGTCTTGGATAATTTGATACTTGGCAATTGTTTTGAGCTCTCAAGTAGATCATGTTTAAGCTCATGCATCATGTAGTTTAAACCTATTAGTGGAGAACTACCGTAGAGCCGGTTGAAATTGGTTTGCATGATTGGTCTCTCTAAGGTCTAGATATTTTCTGGTAAAAGTGTTTGAGCAACAAGGAAGACAGTGTAGAGTTTTATAATGTTTGCAATATGTTCTTATGTAAATTTTGATGTACTAGTTCGTACTTGTGTTTGCTTCAAACAACCTTGCTAGCCAAAGCCTTGTACTGAGAGGGAATGCTTCTCGTGCATCCAAAACCTTGAGCCAAAACCTATGCCAATCGTGTCCACCATACCTACCTACTACATGGTATTTCTCTGCCATTCCAAGTAAATACTTCATGTGCTACCTTTAAACAATTCAAAATTTATTATCTCTTATTTGTGTCAATGTTTTATAGCTCATGAGGAAGTATGTGGTGTTTTATCTTTCAATCTTGTTGGGCAGCTTTCACCAATGGACTAGTGGCTTTATCCGCTTATCCAATAATTTTGCAAAAAGAGCTGGCAACGGGGTTCCCAGCCCCAATTAATTAACTTTCATTAATAATTCTCTTCACATGTTTTGCCCTGATTCATCAGTAAGCAACTTAATTTTGCAAATAGACACTCCTTCATGGTATGTGAATATTGGAAGGCACCCGAGGATTCGGTTAGCCATGGCTTGTGTAAGCAAAAGGTTGGGAGGAGTGTCACCCATAAATAAAAACTAAAGTACATGTCTAAACAAAAGAGAAGAGGGATGATCTACCTTGCTGGTAGAGATAACGTCCTTCATGGGAGCCGCTCTTTGAAAGTCTGTTTGGCGAGGGGGTTAGAGTGCCCACTACCAATCGTTGACAACAACAAACACCTCTCAAAATTTTACTTTTATACTCTCTATATGATTTTAAAACTTGAAAAGCTCTAGCACATGATTTATCCCTGCTTCCCTCTGCGAAGGGCCATTCTTTTACTTTATGTTGAGTCAGTTTACCTACTTCCTTCCATCTTAGAAGCAAACACTTGTGTCAACTGTGCATTGGTTCTTACATACTTGCTTATTTGCATTCATCATATTACTTTATGTTGACAATTATCCATGAGATATGCATGTTGAAAGTTGAAAGGAACTGCTGAAACTTATATCTTCCTTTGTGTTGCTTCGATGCCTTTACTTTGAATTTATTGCTTTATGAGTTAACTTTTATGCAAGACTTTTGATGCTTGTCTTGAAAGTACTATTCATGAAAAGTTTTGCTGCATGTTATCTATTTGTTAGCAACTATAGATCATTGCCTTGAGTCACTGCATTCATCTCATATGCTTTACAATAGTATGATCAAGATTATGTAAGTAGCATGTCACTATAGAAATTATTATTTTTATCGTTTACCTACTCGAGGACGAGTAGGAACTAAGCTTGGGGATGCTGATACGTCTCCAACGTATCCATAATTTCTGATGTTCCATGCTTGTTTTATGAAAATTCCTACATGTTTTGCTCACACTTTATAATGTTTTTATGCGTTTTCCAGAACTAACCTATTAACAAGATGCCACAGTGCCAGTTCCTGTTTTCTGTTGTTTTTGGTTCCAGAAAGGCTGTTCGGGCAATATTCTCGGAATTCGACGAAACAAAGACCCAACATCTTATTTTTCCCGGAACCTTCCAGAAAGTCAAAGGGGGACTAGAGGGGAGCCCTGGGGGCCCCACACGTGTGGTCGGCGCGGCCCAAGGGGGGGCGCGCCGCCCTACTGTGGGGAGGCCCCGTGGCCCCTCCGACTCCGTCTCTTCGCCTATATAAGCCCTTTCGACCTAAAAACTCGATACCAATTGACGAAACTCCAGAAAGACTCCAGGGGCGCCGCCACCATCGCGAAACTCCAATTCGGGGGACAGAAGTCTCTGTTCCGGCACCCTGCCGGGACGGGGAAGTGCCCCCGGAAGCCATCTCCATCAACGCCATCGCCTCCATCATGCTCCGTGAGTAGTTCCCCCATGGACTACGGGTTCTAGCTGTAGCTAGTTGGTATTCTCTCCCCCATGTACTTCAATACAATGATCTCATGAGCTGCCTTACATGATTGAGATTCATCTGATGTAATCGGTGTTGTGTTTGTTGGGATCCGATGGATTGTTACATTATGATTAGTCTATCTATAAAGTTTGTGAAGTTATTGTTGCTGCAATCTTGTTGTGATTAATGCTTGTCACTAGGGCCTGATACGTCTCAAACGTATCTATAATTTCTTATGTTCCATGCTACTTTTATGATGATACTCACATGTTTTATACACGTTATATGTCATTATTATGCATTTTCCGGCACTAACCTATTAACGAGATGCCGAAGAGCCAGTTGCTGTTTTCTGTTGTTTTTGGTTTCAGAAATCCTAGTAAGGAAATATTCTCGGAATTGGACGAAGTCAACGCCCAGGATCCTATTTTTCCACGAAGCTTCCAGAAGACCGAGGGAGAGACGAAGTGGGGCCACGAGGTGGCCAGACACCAGGGCAGCGCGGCCCAGGCCCTGGCCACGCCGGCCTGTGGTGTGGGCCCCCCGTGGGGCCTCCTGACCTACCCTTTCGCCTACTTAAGCCTTCGTCGATAATAGCCCCAGGACCGAGAGCCACGATACGGAAAACCTGCCAGAGACGCCGCCGCCAATCCCATCTCTGGGGATTCAGGAGATCGCCTCCGGCACCCTGCCGGAGAGGGGAATCATCTCCCGGAGGACTCTACACCGCCATGGTCGCCTCCGGATTGATGAGTGAGTAGTTCACCCCTGGACTATGGGTCCATAGCAGTAGCTAGATGGTCGTCTTCTCCCCATTGTGCTATCATTGTCTGATCTTGTGAGCTGCCTAACATGATCAAGATCATCTATCTGTAATGCTACATGTGCGTTTGTTGGGATCCGATGAATAATGAATATTATGCTATGTTGATTATCAATCTATCTATGTGTTGTTTATGATCTTGCATGCTCTCCGTTGCTAGTAGAGGCTCTGGCCAAGTCATTGCTTGTAACTCCAAGAGGGAGTATTTATGCTCGATAGTGGGTTCATGCCTCCATTAAATCTGGGGGAGTGACAGCAACCTCTAAGGTTGTGGATGTGCTGTTGCCACTAGGGATAAAACATCAATTCTATATCTAAGGATGTATTTGTTGATTACATTACGCACCATACTTAATGCAATTGTCTGTTGTTTGCAACTTGATACTGGAGGGGGTTCGGATGATAACCTGAAGGTGGACTTTTTAGGCATAGATGCATGCTGGATAGCGGTCTATGTACTTTGTCGTAATGCCCAATTAAATCTCACACTACTCATCATAACATGTATGTGCATTGTTATGCTCTCTTTATTTGTCAATTGCCCAACTGTAATTTATTTACCCAATATGCTATTTCTTATGGGAGAGACACCTCTAGTGAACTGTGGACCCCGGTCCATCCTTTTACATCGAATACAATCTACTGCAATACTCGTTCTACTGTTTTCTGCAAACAATCATCTTCCACACTATACATCTAATCCTTTGTTACAGCAAGCCAGTGAGATTGACAACCTCACTGTTACGTTGGGGCAAAGTAATTTGGTTGTGTTGTGCAGGTTCCACGTTGGCGCCGGAATCCCTGGTGTTGCGCCGCACTACACTCCGCCGCCATCAACCTTCAACGTGCTTCTTGGCTCCTACTGGTTCGATAACCTTGGTTTCTTACTGAGGGAAAACTTGCTTCTATAAGCATCACACCTTTCTCTTGGGGTTCCCAACGGACGTGTGTATACACGCTAACAAGCAAGCTTTTTCTGGCGCCGTTGCCGGGGAGATCAAGACACGCTGCAAGGGGAGTCTCCACCTCCAATCTCTTTACTTTGTTTTTGTCTTGCTTTACTTTACTTTTATTTACTACTTTGTTTGCTGCACTAAAACAAAACACAAAAAAATTAGTTGCTAGTTTTACTTTATTTACTATCTTGTCTGTCATATTAAAAACAAAAAAAAATTAGTTACTTGCATTTACTTTATCTAGTTTACTTTATTTACTACTGCTAAAATGAGTAATCCTGAAGTTGAAGTTCGTTCGTTTAAGCAACAAGGGGGAGAATGTTTAAAAGATGCTTGGTACAGAATTAGTGATGCCCATAATAGGTGCACTAAGAAACACTCCACCACTATCCTACTCAGAAATTTTTATGTTGGTATCTCTAGCTGGAATAGGTATGTTCTTGATTGTCTCGCGGGAGGTAATTTCCTAGGCACTCCTGCTTTAGAAGCTAGTTGCATTATTGAGAGTCTATTTGGAAAACCACCTATTAATGAAGTTAAAATTTAAATCTCTCTTGAAGAGGTCATGAAAAAGATGGAGACCATAGAGCAAAATCTTCCTAGCATTGAGACTAAATTGGGAATACTATTTAATAGCACCGATAAACTTGATGAATCTCTAGGAGGAATTAATGAGAGAATTTCCATCTTAGAAGAAGCTATGGGAATTTTGGGTTCAACGTTTTCTTCTCTTAATTATAGGGAGAAAGCTTATGTGGGTAAGGAGCAAAAGTTCATGTATGTCTCTAAGGTGCTGATACGTCTCCGACGTATCGATAATTTCTTATGTTCCATGCCACATTATTGATGTTATCTACATGTTTTATGCACACTTTATGTCATATTCGTGCATTTTCTGGAACTAACCTATTAACAAGATGCCGAAGTGCCAGTTCCTGTTTTCTGCTGTTTTTGGTTTCAGAAATCCTAGTAACGAAATATTCTCGGAATCGGACGAAATCAACGCCCAGGTTCCTATTTTTCCCGGAACCATCCAGAACACCCGAGAGCCGCCAGAGGGGAGCCCTGGGGGCCCCACACCACACCCTGGCGCAGCCAGAGGGGGGGCCGCGCCGCCCTATGGTGTGGGCCCCCCAGAAGCCCTCCTGCGCCGCCTCTTCGCCTATATAAAGCCTCCGTCGCGAAAACCCTGATGCGTTCGACGAAACCCACAGAAACCTTCCAGAGCCGCCGCCATCGCGAAGCCAAGATGCGGGGACAGGAGTCTCTGTTCCGGCACGCTGCCGGAACGGGGAAGTGCCCCCGGAAGGCTTCTCCATCGACACCGCTGCCATCTCCACCGCCATCTTCATCACCGCTGCTGCTCCCATGAGGAGGGAGTAGTTCTCCATCGAGGCTCGGGGCTGTACCGGTAGCTATGTGGTTCATCTCTCTCCTATGTGCTTCAATACAATAATCTCATGAGCTGCCTTACATGATTGAGATTCATATGATGATGCTTGTAATCTAGATGTCATTATGCTAGTCAAGTGAGTTTTACTTATGTGATCTCCGGAGACTCCTTGTCCCACGTGTGTAAAGGTGACAGTGTGTGCACCGTGTGGGTCTCTTAGGCTATATTTCACAGAATACTTATTCACTGATGAATGGCATAGTGAGGTGCTTATTTATATCTCTTTATGATTGCAATACATTTGTATCACAATTTATCTATGTGCTACTCTAGCAATGTTATTAAAGTAGTTTTATTCCTCCTGCACGATGTAATGGTGACAGTGTGTGCATCCGTGTTAGTACTTGGTTTATGCTATGATCATGATCTCTTGTAGATTGCGAAGTTAACTATTGCTATGACAGTATTGATGTGATCTATTCCTCCTACATATGCATGAAGGTGACAGTGTGCATGCTATGTTAGTACTTGGTTTAGTCTTTTGATCTATCTTACACTATAAGGTTACTAAAATATGAACATTAATTGTGGAGCTTGTTAACTCCGGCATTGAGGGTTCGTGTAATCCTACGCAATGTGTTCATCATCCAACAAAAGTGTAGAGTATGCATTTATCTATTCTGTTATGTGATCAATGTTGAGAGTGTCCACTAGTGAAAGTCTAATCCCTAGGCCTTGTTCCTAAATACTGCTGCGTTACTACTGCTTGTTTACTGTTTTACTGCGTTACTACTGCTGCAATACTACCACCATCAACTACACGCCAGCAAGCTATTTTCTGGCACCGTTGCTACTGCTCATACTTATTCATACCACCTGTATTTCACTATCTCTTCGCCGAACTAGTGCACCTATTTGGTGTGTTGGGGACACAAGAGACTTCTTGCTTTGTGGTTGCAGGGTTGCATGAGAGGGATATCTTTGACCTCTTCCTCCCTGAGTTCGATAAACCTTGGGTGATCCACTTAAGGGAAAACTTGCTGCTGTTCTACAAACCTCTGCTCTTGGAGGCCCAACACTGTCTACAGGAAAAGGAGGGGGAAGTAGACATCAAGCTATTTTCTGGCGCCGTTGCCGGGGAGGAAAGGTAAAAGGTACTCACACTCCGGATCTCGGCTACTAAGCTATTTCCCGGCGCCGTAAGTACTCGAAGCTATTTCCTTTAGATCCTGCAATTGCATCTTTTTGTTTCTTGTTTTACACTAGTTAGGCATAATGGAAAACAACAAAAATATGAGAGATCTTTATGAACTTTATCTTGAATTAGGACATGATGTGTTTGAAGAGAGAATTAAAAAACCCATGGAACTTTATATGCATGTTAATGGGAATGTTATTAATATGAATGCTTTGAACACTATTGTTGCTAATGCTATGGAAAATTCTAAGCTTGGGGAAGCTGGTTTTGATGAGCATGATCTTTTTAGTCCCCCAAGCATTGAGGAGAAAATTTTCTTTGATGATACTTTGCCTCCTATTTATGATGATTATAATGATATTGGTCTTTTAGTGCCGCCTACTATGGAGAGTAATTTTTATGATGATAATACTATGCCTCCTACACTTGATGAGAATAATAATGATAGCTACTTTGTTGAATTTGCTCCTACTACAATTAATAAGAATAACTATGCTTATGTTGGGAGTAATAATAATTTTATGCATGAGACTCATGATAAGAATGCTTTATGTGATAGTTATATTGTTGAGTTTGCTCATGACACTACTGAAAGTTATTATGAGAGAGGAAAATATGGTTGTAGAAATTTTCATGTTACTAAAACACCTCTCTATGTGCTGAAATTTTTGAAGCTATACTTGTTTTATCTTCCTATGCTTGTTACTTTGCTCTTCATGAACTTGTTTATTTACAAGATTCCTATGCATAGGAAGCATGTTAGACTTAAATGTGTTTTGAATTTGCCTCTTGATGCTCTCTTTTGCTTCAAATACTATTTCTTGCGAGTGCATCATTAAAACTGCTGAGCCCATCTTAATGGCTATAAAGAAAGAACTTCTTGGGAGATAACCCATGTGTTATTTTGCTACAGTACTTTGTTTTATATTTGTGTCTTGGAAGTTGTTTACTACTGTAGCAACCTCTCCTTATCTTAGTTTTGTGTTTTGTTGTGCCAAGTAAAGTCTTTGATAATAAAGTCAATACTAGATTTGGATTACTGCGCAGAAACTGTTTTCTTGCTGTCACGAATCTGGGCCTAATTCTCTGTAGGTAACTCAGAAAATTATGCCAATTTACGTGAGTGATCCTCAGATATGTACGCAACTTTCATTCAATTTGAGCATTTTCATCTGAGCAAGTCTGGTGCCATTTTAAAATTCGTCTTTACGGACTGTTCTGTTTTGACAGATTCTGCCTTTTATTTCGCATTGCTTCTTTCGCTGTGTTGGGTGGATTTCTTTGTTCCATTACCTTCCAGTAGCTTTGGGCAATGTCCAGAAGTGTTAAGAATGATTGTGTCACCTCTGAACATGTGAGTTTTTGATTATGCACTAACCCTCTAATGAGTTTGTTTCGAGTTTGGTGTGAAGGAAGTTTTCAAGGGTCAAGAGAGGAGGATGATATACCATGATCAAGGAGAGTGAAAGCTCTAAGCTTGGGGATGCCCCGGTGGTTCATCCCTGCATATTTCAAGAAGACTCAAGCATATAAGCTTGGGGATGCCCAAGGCATCCCCTTCTTCATCGACAAATTTATCAGGTTCCTCCCTTGAAACTATATTTTTATTCGGTCACATCTTATGTACTTTACTTGGAGCGTCTGTTTGTTTTTGTTTTTGTTTGTGTTTGAATAAATTGGATTACATCATGCTTGTGTGGGAGAGAGACACGCTCCGCTGGTTCGTATGAACACATGTGTTCTTAGCTCATAATATTCATGGCGAAGTTTCCTCTTCGTTAAATTGTTATATGGTTGGAATTGGAAAATGATACATGTAGTAATTGCTATAAATGTCTTGGGTAATGTGATACTTGGCAATTGTTGTGCTCATGTTTAAGCTCTTGCATCATATGCTTTGCACCCATTAATGAAGAAATACATAGAGCATGCTAAAATTTGGTTTGCATATTTGGTCTCTCTAAAGTCTAGATAATTTCTAGTATTGAGTTTGAACAACAAGGAAGATGGTGTAAAGTCTTATAATGTTTACAATATGTCTTTTATGTGAGTTTTGCTGCATCGGTTCATCCTTGTGTTTGTTTCAAACAACCTTGCTAGCCTAAACCTTGTATCGAGAGAGAATACTTCTCATGCATCCAAAATCCTTGAGCCAACCACTATGCCATTTGTGTCCACCATACCTACCTACTACATGGTATTTTCTGCCATTCCAAGTAAATACATCATGTGCTACCTTTAAACCTTCAAAATGCTTCTCAATTTGTGTTAATGTTTTATAGCTCATGAGGAAGTATGTGGTGTTTATCTTTCAACCTTGTCATTTGCTTTTGACAGACTTTCATAATGGACTAGTGGCACATCCGCTTATCCAATAATTTTGCAAAAAGAGCTGGCAATGGGGTTCCCAGCCCCAATTAATTACAACTTGCATTAATAATTCTCTTCACATGTTTTGCTCTGATTCATCAGCAAGCAACTTAATTTTGCAAATAGACACTCCTCCATGGTATGAGATTGATGGTAGGCACCCGAGGATTCGGTTAGCCATGGCTTGTGTAAGCAAAGGTTGGGAGGAGTGTCACCCATAAATAAATAAAAACTAAAATACATGTGTAAACAAAAGAGAAGAGGGATGATCTACCTTGCTGGTAGAGATAACGTCCTTCATGGGAGCCGCTCTTGAAAGTCTGGTTGGCAAGGTAGTTAGAGTACCCATTATCATTCGTTGACAACAACAAACACCTCTCAAAACTTTACTTTTATGCTCTCTATATGATTTTAAACCTTGAAAAGCTCTAGCACATGATTTATCCCTGCTTCCCTCTGCGAAGGGTCATTCTTTTACTTTTATTGTTGAGTCAGTTCACCTATTTCTCTCCACCTCAAGAAGCAAACACTTGTGTGAACTGTGCATTGATTCCTACATACTTGCATATTGCACTTGTTATATTACTTTGCATTGACAACTATCCATGAGATATACATGTTACAAGTTGAAAGCAACCGCTGAAACTTCATCTTCCTTTGTGTTGCTTCAATACCTTTACTTTGAATTATTGCTTTATGAGTTAACTCTTATGCAAGACTTATTGATGCTTGTCTTGAAGTGCTATTCATGAAAAGTCTTTGCTATATGATTCACTTGTTTACTCATGTCATATACATTGTTTTGATTGCTGCATTCACTACATATGCTTTACAAATAGTATGATCAAGGTTATGATGGCATGTCACTCCAGAAATTATACGTGTTATCGTTTTACTCGCTCGGGACGAGCAGAACTAAGCAGGGATGCTGATACGTCTCCAGACGTATCGATAATTTCTTATGTTCCATGCCACATTATTGATGTTATCTACATGTTTTATGCACACTTTATGTCATATTCGTGCATTTGGAACTAACCTATTAACAAGATGCCGAAGTGCCAGTTCCTGTTTTCTGCTGTTTTTGGTTTCAGAAATCCTAGTAACGAAATATTCTCGGAATCGGACGAAATCAACGCCCAGGTTCCTATTTTTCCCGGAACCATCCAGAACACCCGAGAGCCGCCAGAGGGGAGCCCTGGGGGCCCCACACCACACCCTGGCGCGGCCAGAGGGGGGGCCGCGCCGCCCTATGGTGTGGGCCCCCCAGAAGCCCTCCTGCGCCGCCTCTTCGCCTATATAAAGCCTCCGTCGCGAAAACCCTGATGCGTTCGACGAAACCCACAGAAACCTTCCAGAGCCGCCGCCATCGCGAAGCCAAGATCTGGGGGACAGGAGTCTCTGTTCCGGCACGCTGCCGGAACGGGGAAGTGCCCCCGGAAGGCTTCTCCATCGACACCGCTGCCATCTCCACCGCCATCTTCATCACCGCTGCTGCTCCCATGAGGAGGGAGTAGTTCTCCATCGAGGCTCGGGGCTGTACCGGTAGCTATGTGGTTCATCTCTCTCCAATGTGCTTCAATACAATAATCTCATGAGCTGCCTTACATGATTGAGATTCATATGATGATGCTTGTAATCTAGATGTCATTATGCTAGTCAAGTGAGTTTTACTTATGTGATCTCCGGAGACTCCTTGTCCCACGTGTGTAAAGGTGACAGTGTGTGCACCGTGTGGGTCTCTTAGGCTATATTTCACAGAATACTTATTCACTGATGAATGGCATAGTGAGGTGCTTATTTATATCTCTTTATGATTGCAATATATTTGTATCACAATTTATCTATGTGCTACTCTAGCAATGTTATTAAAGTAGTTTTATTCCTCCTGCACGATGTAATGGTGACAGTGTGTGCATCCGTGTTAGTACTTGGTTTATGCTATGATCATGATCTCTTGTAGATTGCGAAGTTAACTATTGCTATGACAGTATTGATGTGATCTATTCCTCCTACATATGCATGAAGGTGACAGTGTGCATGCTATGTTAGTACTTGGTTTAGTCTTTTGATCTATCTTACACTATAAGGTTACTAAAATATGAACATTAATTGTGGAGCTTGTTAACTCCGGCATTGAGGGTTCGTGTAATCCTACGCAATGTGTTCATCATCCAACAAAAGTGTAGAGTATGCATTTATCTATTCTATTATGTGATCAATGTTGAGAGTGTCCACTAGTGAAAGTCTAATCCCTAGGCCTTGTTCCTAAATACTGCTGCGTTACTACTGCTTGTTTACTGTTTTACTGCGTTACTACTGCTGCAATACTACCACCATCAACTACACGCCAGCAAGCTATTTTCTGGCACCGTTGCTACTGCTCATACTTATTCATACCACCTGTATTTCACTATCTCTTCGCCGAACTAGTGCACCTATTTGGTGTGTTGGGGACACAAGAGACTTCTTGCTTTGTGGTTGCAGGGTTGCATGAGAGGGATATCTTTGACCTCTTCCTCCCTGAGTTCGATAAACCTTGGGTGATCCACTTAAGGGAAAACTTGCTGCTGTTCTACAAACCTCTGCTCTTGGAGGCCCAACACTGTCTACAGGAAAAGGAGGGGGAAGTAGACATCAGGTGCCTAAACCAAAAAACTATTATAGGCCTAAAATTGACAAAGCCCTTAATACCACTATAGATAAAGAATCATCTAATGCTTCATCTTTTGATAACACTTGATACACACTTTATGCGCCTAGCTGAAAGGCGTTAAAGAAAAGCGCTTATGGGAGACAACCCATTATTTTACTACAGTACTTTTGTTTTATATTTGAGTCTTGGAAGTCGTTACTACTGTAGCAACCTCTCCTTATATTAGTTTTATTGCATTGTTGTGCCAAGTAAAGTCTTTAATGATAAAGTTGATACTAGATTTGGATTACTGCGCAGAAACAGATTTCTTGCTGTCACGAATTTGAACAGTAGTCTCTGTAGGTAACTCAGAACATTATGCCAATTTACGTGCGTGATCCTCAGATATGTATGCAACTTTCATTAGTTTTGAGTTTTCTCATTTGAGCAAGTCTGGTGCCCCAGAAAAATACGTCTTTATGGACTGTTCTGTTTTGACAGATTCTGCCTTTTATTTCGCATTGCCTGTTTTGCTATGTTAGATGGATTTCTTTGTTCCATTAACTTTCAGTAGCTTTGTGCAATGTCCAGAAGTGTTAACAATGATTGTGTCACCTCTGAACATGTGAAATTTTTGGTTATGCACTAACCCTCTAATGAGTTTGTTTCGAGTTTGGTGTGGAGGAAGTTTTCAAGGATCAAGAGAGGAGGATGATACAATATGATCAAGAAGAGTGAAAGCTCTAAGCTTGGGGATGCCCCGGTGGTTCATCCCTGCATATTTCAAGAAGACTCAAGCGTCTAAGCTTGGGGATGCCCAAGGCATCCCCTTCTTCATCGACAACATTATCAGGTTCCTCTAGTGAAACTATATTTTTATTCCATCACATCTTGTGTGCTTTACTTAGAGCGTCTGTTTGTTTTTGTTTTTTGTTTTGTTTGAATAAAGTTGGATCCTAGCATTCATTGTGTGGGAGAGAGACACGCTCCGCTGTTGCATATGGACACATATGTCCTTAGGCTTTACTCATAATATTCATGGCGAAGGTTGAACTGCTTCGTTAAATTGTTATATGGTTCGAAACGGGAAATGCTACATGTGGTAATTGGTATAATATCTTGAATAATGTGATACTTGGCAATTGTTGTGCTCATGTTTAAGCTCTTGCATCATGTACTTTGCACCTATTAATGAAGAAATACATAGAGCTTGCTAAAATTTGGTTTGCATAATTGGTCTCTCTAAGATCTAGATATTTTCTAGTAAAGGTCGAACAACAAGGAAGACGGTATAGAGTCTTATAATGCTTACAATATGTCTCTTATGTGAGTTTTTCTGTACCGGTTCATACTTGTGTTTGCTTTAAACAACCTTGCTAGCCTAAACCTTGTATCGAGAGGGAATACTTCTCATGCATCCAAAATCTTTGAGCCAAACACTATGCCACTTATGTCCACCATACCTACCTACTACATGGTATTTCTCCGCCATTCCAAAGTAAATTGCTTGAGTGCTACCTTTAAAATTTCCATTCTTTATCTTTGCAATATATAGCTCATGGGACAAGTAGCCTAAAAACTATTGTGGTATTGAATATGTACTTATGCATCTTATCTCTTATAAGTTTCTTGTTGGGCGATAACCATGTTCCTGGGGACGCCATCAACTATTTCTTTGTTGAATATCATGTGAGTTGCTATGCATGTTCGTCTTGTCTGAAGTAAGGGCGATTTACCATGAGTTGAATGGTTTGAGTATGCATATTGTTAGAGAAGAACATTGGGCCGCTAACTAAAGCCATGATTCATGGTGGAAGTTTCAGTTTTGGACAACTATCCTCAATCTCATATGAGAACATTATTTGTTGCTAAATGCTTATGCATTAAAGAGGAGTCCATTATCTGTTTTCTATGTTGTCCCGGTATGGATGTCTAAGTTGAGAATAATCAAAAGCGAGAAATCCAATGCGTGCTTTCTCCTTAGACCTTTGTACAGGCGGCATAGAGGTACCCCTTTGTGACACTTGGTTAAAACATATGTATTGCGATGATAATCCAGGTAATCCGAGCTAATTAGGACAAGGTGCGGGCACTATTGGTATACTATGCATGAGGATTGCAACTTGTAGGATATAATTTACATGATACATATGCTTTATTACTACCGTTGACAAAATTGTTTCTTGTTTTCAAAACAAAAGCTCTAGCACAAATATAGCAATCCATGCTTCCCTCTGCGAAGGGCCTTTCTTCTACTTTTATTGTTGAGTCAGTTCACCCATTTCCTTCTATCTCAAGAAGCAAACACTTGTGTTAACTGTGCATTGATTTCTGCATACTTGCATATTGCACTTGTTATATTACTTTATGTTGACAATTATCCATGAGATATACATGTTACAAGTTGAAAGCAACTGCTGAAACTTAATCTTCCTTTGTGTTGCTTCAATATCTTTACTATGAAACTATTGCTTTATGAGTTAACTCTTATGCAAGACTTATTGATGCTTGTCTTGAAAGTACTACTCATGAAAAGTCTTTGCTATATGATTCAGTTGTTTACTCATTACATTAACCATTGCTTCGGATCGCTGCATTCATTACATGTGCTTACAATAGTATTGATTAAGATTATGATAGCATGTCACTTAAGAAATTATCTTTGTTATCGTTTACCTACTCGGGACGAGTAGGAACTAAGCTTGGGGATGCTTGATACGTCTCAAACGTATCTATAATTTCTTATGTTCCATGCTACTTTTATGATGATACTCACATGTTTTATACACATTATATGTCATTATTATGCATTTTCCGGCACTAACCTATTAACGAGATGCCGAAGAGCCAGTTGCTGTTTTCTGCTGTTTTTGGTTTCAGAAATCCTAGTAAGGAAATATTCTCGGAATTGGACGAAATCAACGCCCAGGGTCCTATTTTTCCACCAAGCTTCCAGAAGACCGAGGGAGAGACGAAGTGGGGCCACGAGGTGGCCAGACACCAGGGCGGCGCGGCCCTGGCCCTGGCCGCGCCGGCCTGTGGTGTGGGCCCCCCGTGGCGCCTCCTGACCTACCCTTCCGCCTACTTAAGCCTTCGTCGATAATAGCCCCAGGACCGAGAGCCACAATATGGAAAACCTTCCAGAGACGCCGCCGCCGCCAATCCCATCTCGGGGGATTTAGGAGATCGCCTCCGGCACCCTGCCGGAGAGGGGAATCATCTCCCGGAGGACTCTACACCGCCATGGTCGCCTCCGGATTGATGAGTGAGTAGTTCACCCCTGGACTATGGGTCCATAGCAGTAGCTAGATGGTCGTCTTCACCCCATTGTGCTATCATTGTCTGATCTTGTGAGCTGCCTAACATGATCAAGATCATCTATCTGTAATGCTACATGTGCGTTTGTTGTGGATGTGCTGTTGCCACTAGGGATAAAACATCAATTCTATATCTAAGGATGTATTTGTTGATTACATTACGCACCATACTTAATGCAATTGTCTGTTGTTTGCAACTTGATACTGGAGGGGGTTCGGATGATAACCTGAAGGTGGACTTTTTAGGCATAGATGCATGCTGGATAGCGGTCTATGTACTTTGTCGTAATGCCCAATTAAATCTCACACTACTCATCATAACATGTATGTGCATTGTTATGCTCTCTTTATTTGTCAATTGCCCAACTGTAATTTTTTTACCCAATATGCTATTTCTGTAACACCCCAAATTTCAATGAAAAGAAAGTTAGAGAATTCAGAAAGCAAAATTTCAAACCAACAAAAACTTTTCTTTTGCATATAGTACCATGCATAGGACTTGTGCATTTGAGTGATATGCCATGATGATTGTTGTTACTTGTATCTTGATGTGCTCTAAAACCCTAGAGTGATCATATGAAGATCACCAACCAAATAAATCAAAGTGGAAGAAATTTCCAATAAATACAAAACCCTAAAAACCCTCACTTATGCTCTATGGCATTTTTATAAATTTTGACCCTAGACCTATTTGGTCTTCACCATTAGTTGAATAATGTTATTAAACACTTATTACAACTTTTGGAACCAAGGTTTCACTTTTCAAATAAATTTCAAACACAATTTCCACTCACATGAGATATTGGCCAAATCTGCCAATTTTAGTCTGATCACCACTTTGAGCCCCTGCAATTCAATTTTCCCAAACCATTCTTTGCTAACTCCTTGCACCATTTCAAAGTCAACATCAAGGTGAACAACTTTGATGAAGACCACCCTGCCAAATTCATCTTTGATCACTAGCTATGCTCATCTAAAGTTGCAACTTTATATTAAGATCAACAATCTCCACTTAGCCATTTTGGCCAAAATTTGAAATCTAATTTTTCCACCACCACCTCCATTCATCTCTGGTCAATTACAACTTATCTCAACACTCACTTTTCAAAAAGGTTCACCATTTGAATTATTTCCATTTTGGATATTTTTGTATTTTCCAAAATTGAACACTATTCCTACACTATAGCAAATAGTGATCTACTCAAACTAACCTACTCTAACCAACCCCAAATGGTCCCCTGGTCCCCTCTCTCACTAACCTCAACATAGAAACCCTAGGGAGGGAGAGAGAACAAGCATGGCATGGCCATGCCGGCCACATGCCGGCCATGCCGCACCACCTCCTCTCTCCTTCATCGCCGACCCTGGCCACCATGTCCCTGCACTCCACCTCACTCTACTGGATCGCCTAGCATCGGCCGTTGTCGAGGAGGAACACAGCACAGGCCAGACAAGCACGCGTCCATGGCGCCCTGAACGCCGCTCGCGTCGCGCGTGGGCACGCCGCGGGCATACACTGGACACGCGCCGCGCCACGACCTCGAGCACGCCCTGGCCCCGCTTGCAACACGTTGAGCATCACCGTGACACCGCAACGCTCCCAGACACGCCCTCGACCACGACCCGCCACCGCCGTCGCCGGAGAAGAGAACCCTGGTCCGCCGCGGACGCGACGGACACGGAAGCAATGCGACCAATTTAGCCACCGCCACGACCCCGCATCGCCGCCAATAGCATCGCCAGGAGCCGTAGAACACTGCCACCACCTCGCCTAGCTCGATCGCTTGCCGGAGAAGCCGCGCCATGGTCGACTTCTTCACGGCCAAGCCGCACCCTTGGCCATCTATAAATACCGCGTTCCCTGGACGAAGTTGAGCACACCATCTCGTTCACCACCCTCCACTGCTTCTCCTCCACCAAACCACTCGCTCGATTGTCGCCGGAGCTGCTTCAATTTGAAGATCGGAGCCCGCCAGTACCGCACCTCGCCGCCGTCGATTGGAGCCGATCCAGGAGTCGCCGCCGGTACCAGGAGAACCGCCGTCGTCCACATCGACATCACGCACACTGCCAGCCACCGCGGGAGCCCTGGTTAGCTCTCCCACCCCCTAGGCTCGCCGCCCGAACCTCTGCTTCTCGCCGGAGAAGACGACGACCGTGCGCCGTTGGATTGCCTTCTAATCCAACGCGCCACGTCGCTCGTACCGTTTCGGGTTTTAAACGCCGCTGACATGCGGGACCCCCCTGTCAGGCAGCCCACGCGGGCACAGACGCGTGGTGGGCTGAGGTGGGCCGTTTTATTTCAAATCGGCCCAGCTTCGTTTTCCCGCCGGCCCTTTTATTCAAAATTCGTTTAAATCAATTTCACCCAATTTCAATACTGCCCAAACTTTGAAATTAAATAGTTTCAATTTGGCTAAACCAAATTTAGTGAATTTGACATTGTTAGAAAGCCACTGAAATTCTCTACAACATGCCACTGGCCTCAGGGTCAAATTCTTTGTAGAATTAATGTGACAAAAATAACAAGCCAGGGACTTTTCCCTATTCAAATAATTCTTAAAAATCAACCAAAATAGATATTAAGTTAATTCCAACTCTAATAGCTCACTTTTGACTTACACTAATTGTTTATGCAATAAAATGGTGTGGTCACTTTGCATGATCATGCCATGGTTTAATGAGTGGATATGTTGACTAGTTTAACTAGTTGATATTATCCAAAACTATTAGAGTTAAATTGTGTGAAGTCTTACACTTCATTTAAACTTGTCTCACATGAATTCATGGGATGTTTGGACCCCTGGTTCCAAACTCTCTTATATGAATTTCTTGAGATTTAAATCAAATATAGTGTTATTTAAATGGTATGAGGTGATCCACCTCATTTAAATCATTCTACCAAATGATGATGATGATGAACATTTGATTTAGGTCAATATGAGTTCATCCATGATTGTTGGAGAAATTAAATCTTAAGAAGATTTCAATGAGAGGAAATTATTTCTCAAGAACCCTATGGAAACTATCATCTACATTTGGAATACACATTCTACTTAAATCCCACAACCCATGCACCCTAGTTTATTTATGTGTGTGCATAGAGTAGTTTGTGTGTTTATTTGGGATGTGTGGAATAGCCATTGAATTAGTGAGTAATTATACTCGTATTCAAATTTAGACGGTAGCACCGGAGAGTACGCCGAAGAAGAAGGTTGCTACCAGGAGGAGGAAGAGGAACAGTTTGAGAACTACCAAGGCAAGCTAAATTACTATGCAAGCTTTTATTCTTGCCAAGTGCAAAGCCCCTTGGGGCAAGGCACCATGTCTTACCTTTTTTTATGTGAACCCATCCCAAGTTTTTACTTGTTTTCCAAATGATTTCCTTTTATAGTTAACTTTGGTCAAAACACAAGTTGGTTTTTAGAGTAGTGAGTTAGCCTTTCCAAGCAAAGCAAGGTAGCACCCCTCATGAATTAGAGCTAGTGCTAATAAACTAAATTTGACTACTCTAGATGGGAACAACAGGTTTTTGAAAGGATTTTTAAACCTTGGAATGAAGAGGCATTCCATTGAATGAGTTTTGAAGGTGAATATGACCAAGAGGAGATGGTGATTTTTGATAAAACATGATGTGGGTTTGAATGCGATACCTTTCCAATTCTCAAGTACCCCCACAATACCTGATTATGGGTAGGGCTTAACTGGAAGTTTATGCGTCTTAGTATGGGTTCCCTCTAAACAAGCGTCATCGGGGTTATGCCGAAAGCTGCCTCTACCACAAAAGAAACGATACGATATGATGCGAAATGAGGTGAATGTCCGGCCCAAGCCCTGTGCAGTTCCCAGGTTGACAGTTGGTCTTCACTGGGAGGCCAAGCTCATGGGGAGAGGTGCTCATACTAGGGTTCGTAAGTGAAAGGTTATGGTTGATGATCCGCGTACTGTGTTACGATTATTCGGGGAAATCCCGACGGATGAAATCAAATGTTGTGGCACAAGTGTGCAACCTCTGCAGAGTGTAAACCTATTCGAATAGCCGCGTCCACGGTTACGGACGGTTGGAAAGGCCATACAGTTTCCGATGTCATATCTTTGAAAATGATGTTGAAAGGTGATGGTGAATTGACTTGTGGTGAATTGAATTGAAATCACCACTTGAATGGTGGGAATGACACTAATGTTCCCCCTTGGGTTAGTTAGCACTTGAATAAGTTTTTCTCAAAACTTTGTGAACCAAAACTAGCTTTATGCAAATAAACTAGAGCTTAGCAAACCCTACTAGAATGTCTAGCACTTTTTCTTGAATTAGTTTGCGAGTACTCAACGTACTCACGGCTTTGTCCCTGGCTATTCAAATGGCCAGAGTATGAAGATGAACAAGGAGATGACCAGCAGGACGCCTACAACAACTAAGCGCTTTCCGACGTCAAGCGTTGGCCTGTGGACTAGAGAGTCCTTGTATCTTACGCTTCCGCTATGTTGAACTATGAACTTGTGTTTGTTCGTTGATCAATAGATCAACTATTCGTGTAATATGGATCATGTGATTCCAATTTGTAAGACTTATGGGTTGTAATGAATGATGACTGTGATACTTAACTATTATGCCTCGCAACAACAATATTCCTGGGATTGCGATGTATGACATAATAGGCATTCGGACTTAAAAATCCGGGTGTTGACAAGTTGGTATCAGAGCCATTGTTTGACCTTAGAAGACCTTAGTTAGAATGGGCGTTCTGAAAAATTTAACTTTGAAATCAAATGAAAGAACTTATTTGTGAAAACTTACTACACTCTCGTCTTGAGACTTTGCCAAAATTTGAGGAATCAGGTTCTATCTTATTTGAATCAACTTAAAACCTTGCCACACTTTGCACTCTCTAACTTACTCATCCAATTCTCTTTCAGATGTAGCCGAATGAACCCCTCAACACCAAGTTCTATCAGCTTGGAAACGGAGGAAGCTTGATCTTCGAGCATGACCTCGACTCCCTGTCGGATCACCTTGGCCGCCCACACCCCGAGTTTCACGGGATTCAGGTGGACGACCAGCCGGGAGGGAAGCTGCAGTGGATTATCACCGCCGACTTGAGGGGCAAGCTGGAGCCTCCCACCTCGGAGAGGATCCTTTTCTCTTTCGGGGAAAGCAAGCGCTCGACGGGCTTGCACGTGCTCTTCGAGGAAGCACTTGCTCGTACGTGCGGACAGAATACCGAAGCCCTTCGTGAGGAACGCTTTGCGCATCTCGCACGGCGTAACTCTGACGGAAGACCCATGGATGTGCCACTCCACCCCCAGTTGAGGCACCATGTGGATCACTTGGACTTCATGCTCTACCAGACTCAGAGGGACCTCGACGCCTCTCGCGCTTACGCGAACCAGACCCATGCTCACATCATCGAGCAGGGTGAGGCGATCAAGCTACTCAACAACGACCGCAGGAACCTTCGCCAGCAGCGTGCCAAGAAGGACGCTACGATTCGCCGCCTTCGCGACCGGATCGCGTCACTTGAGGCCACTGTCACGGCCCAGGAGGATCAGATTCGTCACATGGAGGAGGACGATGAAGGCATCGATATTCAGGGAGGAGACGCCTTTCTGAGCGATGACGATGACTTTGAGGAGGACGAGAACACCGAGGAGGAGGACTACGAGTTCCTGGAGGCCGGACAGGATGACTACGTCCCGATTGATATCGGCGATGAGGAGTAGTTGCACTAGTTTCACTTATAGTAGGTGTGAGTTGTATCCCGTCCTTTGTATCGTAGCATGAGAATGGTTCTTAAAACCATTGGAGTATGTGTGTAGTTTGTACTATGTGTTGCATGAATGAATGAATGTTATGTTTGTCATGAAAAGATTACAAGTTTTCAAATGTTTTTCAAACTTAAATGAACCATAGAATATTCCCTCTTATCTCATGATCTTCTATACCTTCAGATGGCCCCTCCGAATCGCACCAGCGACGCGATGATGCAGCTTCTGCAAACCCTGCTTGCAGACCGGGAAACCGAGAGAGCCGAGCGCCAAGCCAACATCATCGCCTTGCAGAACATCGCCCAAGGCCATGGAAATCATGACCACCCCGGATCCAAGCTCAAGAACTTCCAGAACACCAACCCTCCGGTGTTTAGCAAGACCGAGGAGCCCCTCGACGCCGACGATTGGCTCCAGGACTATGGAGAACAATGCGGAAGTAGGCTGGAGTGGAAGCCAACGAGAAGGTGTTGTTCGCCACTCACTACCTCGCTTTGGACCAGCTCGCGCTTGGTGGACAAGTACCCGTGCCATGAACGGACGTCACTTCATGACTTGGGAGGATTTCAACCTCAAGTTCAGCAAGTACCATGTACCCCCGGGTCTTATCAAGAAGATGAGGGATGAGTTCCGTGAACTGAAACAAGGTCGCATGACGGTGGTTGAGTACCGCGACAAGTTTCTCACCTTGTCAAGGTATGCCCCTGATGAGACTGACACCGTTGAAAAGAGGAAGGAGAGATTCCTGAACGGGCTGCATGATGAGATGCAGACTGTCCTCGTCAACATCCCCTTCGCCGACCTCGAAGCCCTTGTTGACTCCGCCATCCAGATGGAGGGCAAGTTGAACCAAGCCAATGAAAACCGCAAACGCCGCATGGCAAATCAGAGTGGATCAAGCCACCCCCAAAAAGTTTCGCCCTAGCTCAAGCGGAGGTTTCAATCCGAGACATAACAAACCCCCGATGCAGAACTCTCGCCCCGGTTATCAGAACCGAAGTGGAGGAAACTCCAAGCCAGGAGGCTACAACCCCAACTACAACAACAACAACTACAACCGCGCTCCACCTCGAGCCCCGAACACCAACAACACCAACACCAACACCAACCCCAGAACCGGGAGCAATGCCATTCCCGTTGCGAACAAGCAGGACAAGAGCACTATCACTTGTTATGAGTGTGGTGTAGTGGGGCACTACTCCAACGAGTGTCCCAAGCGTCTTGCCAAGCTCGCCGGCAACACCGCTGCTCCTGCCCAGCAGCAACGCCGTGTCTCCACCGGCAAGAAGTTCGTCCCCAACAACCCCAACAACCGCAACGGCCGCCTCTACCACATGAACGCCGAAGAAGCCCAGGAAGCACCAGATGTTGTGCTGGGTATGTTTTTTGTCAACCACACCCCTGCTAGAGTGTTGTTTGATTCCGGAGCATCGCATTCCTTTGTCACCGAAGATTTTGCATCAACAAGTAAAATTCAACCCCTCAGTTTGAAGCATGTTATGATAGTTCAAATCCCCGGATCAACCACCAAAGCCAGGAAATTTTGTAAAAATGTGCCAATCAAAATCCATGATGTTGATTTCTTTGCAAATCTCATCATACTTGGAACCAAAGGTTTGGAAGTTGTCCTAGGAATGGACTGGATGTCCAAACACAATGGATTGATAGACTGCGCCAAGAAAGCCATAACCATGACTAGCAGCACCGGTATCGTAGTTGAGCACGTCTCTGAAAAACTACCCAGAAAATTTACCTGCAACCAAAGTGTATCCAAGCCAACTCTGGATCAAATCAGGGTCGTTTGTCGCTACCCAGATGTGTTCCCGGATGATCTACCCCGTATGCCCCCGGACCGGGATATCGAGTTTATCATCGAGTTAATCCCCGGAACTGGACCCATCGCCCAGAGAGCCTACAGCATGAACGCAGCCGAACTTGTGGAGTTGAAGAAGCAAATAGATGACATGTTAGCCAAAGGTTTGATTAGACCAAGTGCATCCCCCTGGAGATCCCCCGTCTTGTTTGTTGACAAGAAGGATGGTGCAAATCGTTTATGCACCGACTATCGTAAGCTTAACGATGTCACCATCAAAAACAAATACCCCTTACCCAAGATCGAAGACTTGTTCGACCAACTCACCGGACTGCCCAAATCCAGCAAAGGCAATGATTCCATATGGGTAGTGGTCGATAGATTGACCAAGTCGCCCATTTCATCGCCGTCAAAACCACCTATCAAGGCCCCAAGTTAGCTGAACTCTACATCTCCAGAATAGTCGCTTTGCATGGAACCCCCAAATCGATAGTGTCAGATAGAGGATCACAGTTCACCTCAAGGTTCTGGCAGAAAGTGCATGAAGGAGTAGGCACTCGCCTAAATTTCAGCACCGCCTATCACCCTCAGACCGACGGACAGACTGAGAGAGTAAACCAGATACTGGAAGACATGCTTAGAGCATGCGTACTGGAATACGGATCCAAGTGGGAAGACTGCCTACCTTACGCAGAATTCTCATACAACAATAGTTATCAAGCCAGCCTACAGATGGCCCCCTTTGAAGCCTTGTACGGAAGGAAGTGCCGTACCCCCCTGAACTGGTCAGAAGTCGGAGAGAGTCAAGTTTTCGGCCCAGACGTTCTTCGTGAAGCCGAAGAGAGGGTTCACAAGATCCGTGAGTACCTCAAGACTGCGCAATCCAGACAGAAGAGCTACGCCGACAAGAGACGTCGGGAGATGACCTTTGAGATCGGAGATTTTGTCTATCTCAAAGTATCCCCCTTGAAAGGGATGCAAAGGTTTCAGCTGAAAGGAAAGCTTGCACCTCGCTACGTGGGACCTTTCCAAGTCCTCAGCCGCCGAGGTGAAGTATCTTATCAACTGGAGTTGCCTGAAGAAATGTCGGCTGTGCACGACGTTTTTCACATCTCACTTCTCCGGAAATGTCTTGAAGTCCCTGAGAAGACCGAAGTGTTCAAGAACATCGATCACCGATCGGTAGATATCAATCAGGATCTGACTTACCGCGAAGTGCCGATTCGCATCCTAGAAGAAGCTTACCGAACCACCCGCACCCGAAGCATCAAGTTTCTGAAGATCCAATGGAGTAATCATACCAAGGATGAAGCCACCTGGGAACGCGAAGACTTCATGAAGAAGGAGTACCCAGATCTCTTTAGTACCTAACTTTCTTTTCGATCTCGGGACGAGATCTTTTGTAAGGGGGAAGGGTTTGTAACACCCCAAATTTCAATGAAAAGAAAGTTAGAGAATTCAGAAAGCAAAATTTCAAACCAACAAAAACTTTTCTTTTGCATATAGTACCATGCATAGGACTTGTGCATTTGAGTGATATGCCATGATGATTGTTGTTACTTGTATCTTGATGTGCTCTAAAACCCTAGAGTGATCATATGAAGATCACCAACCAAATAAATCAAAGTGGAAGAAATTTCCAATAAATACAAAACCCTAAAAACCCTCACTTATGCTCTATGGCATTTTTATAAATTTTGACCCTAGACCTATTTGGTCTTCACCATTAGTTGAATAATGTTATTAAACACTTATTACAACTTTTGGAACCAAGGTTTCACTTTTCAAATAAATTTCAAACACAATTTCCACTCACATGAGATATTGGCCAAATCTGCCAATTTTAGTCTGATCACCACTTTGAGCCCCTGCAATTCAATTTTCCCAAACCATTCTTTGCTAACTCCTTGCACCATTTCAAAGTCAACATCAAGGTGAACAACTTTGATGAAGACCACCCTGCCAAATTCATCTTTGATCACTAGCTATGCTCATCTAAAGTTGCAACTTTATATTAAGATCAACAATCTCCACTTAGCCATTTTGGCCAAAATTTGAAATCTAATTTTTCCACCACCACCTCCATTCATCTCTGGTCAATTACAACTTATCTCAACACTCACTTTTCAAAAAGGTTCACCATTTGAATTATTTCCATTTTGGATATTTTTGTATTTTCCAAAATTGAACACTATTCCTACACTATAGCAAATAGTGATCTACTCAAACTAACCTACTCTAACCAACCCCAAATGGTCCCCTGGTCCCCTCTCTCACTAACCTCAACATAGAAACCCTAGGGAGGAGAGAGAACAAGCATGGCATGGCCATGCCGGCCACATGCCGGCCATGCCGCACCACCTCCTCTCTCCTTCATCGCCGACCCTGGCCACCATGTCCCTGCACTCCACCTCACTCTACTGGATCGCCTAGCATCGGCCGTTGTCGAGGAGGAACACAGCACAGGCCAGACAAGCACGCGTCCATGGCGCCCTGAACGCCGCTCGCGTCGCGCGTGGGCACGCCGCGGGCATACCCCGGACACGCGCCGCGCCACGACCTCGAGCACGCCCTGGCCCCGCTTGCAACACGTTGAGCATCACCGTGACACCGCAACGCTCCCAGACACGCCCTCGACCACGACCCGCCACCGCCGTCGCCGGAGAAGAGAACCCTGGTCCGCCGCGGACGCGACGGACACGGAAGCAATGCGACCAATTTAGCCACCGCCCGACCCCGCTGTCGCCGCCAATAGCATCGCCAGGAGCCGTAGAACACTGCCACCACCTCGCCTAGCTCGATCGCTTGCCGGAGAAGCCGCGCCATGGTCGACTTCTTCACGGCCAAGCCGCACCCTTGGCCATCTATAAATACCGCGTTCCCTGGACGAAGTTGAGCACACCATCTCGTTCACCACCCTCCACTGCTTCTCCTCCACCAAACCACTCGCTCGATTGTCGCCGGAGCTGCTTCAATTTGAAGATCGGAGCCCGCCAGTACCGCACCTCGCCGCCGTCGATTGGAGCCGATCCAGGAGTCGCCGCCGGTACCAGGAGAACCGCCGTCGTCCACATCGACATCACGCACACTGCCAGCCACCCCGGGAGCCCTGGGTAGCGCTCCCACCCCTAGGCTCGCCGCCCGAACCTCTGCTTCGCCGGAGAAGACGACGACCGTGCGCCGTTGGATTGCCTACGACTCCACCGCGCCACGTCGCACGTACCGTGTCGGGTTTTAAACGCCGCTGACATGCGGGACCCCCCTGTCAGGCAGCCCACGCGGGCACAGACGCGTGGTGGGCTGAGGTGGGCCGTTTTATTTCAAATCGGCCCAGCTTCGTTTTCCCGCCGGCCCTTTTATTCAAAATTCGTTTAAATCAATTTCACCCAATTTCAATACTGCCCAAACTTTGAAATTAAATAGTTTCAATTTGGCTAAACCAAATTTAGTGAATTTGACATTGTTAGAAAGCCACTGAAATTCTCTACAACATGCCACTGGCCTCAGGGTCAAATTCTTTGTAGAATTAATGTGACAAAAATAACAAGCCAGGGACTTTTCCCTATTCAAATAATTCTTAAAAATCAACCAAAATAGATATTAAGTTAATTCCAACTCTAATAGCTCACTTTTGACTTACACTAATTGTTTATGCAATAAAATGGTGTGGTCACTTTGCATGATCATGCCATGGTTTAATGAGTGGATATGTTGACTAGTTTAACTAGTTGATATTATCCAAAACTATTAGAGTTAAATTGTGTGAAGTCTTACACTTCATTTAAACTTGTCTCACATGAATTCATGGGATGTTTGGACCCCTGGTTCCAAACTCTCTTATATGAATTTCTTGAGATTTAAATCAAATATAGTGTTATTTAAATGGTATGAGGTGATCCACCTCATTTAAATCATTCTACCAAATGATGATGATGATGAACATTTGATTTAGGTCAATATGAGTTCATCCATGATTGTTGGAGAAATTAAATCTTAAGAAGATTTCAATGAGAGGAAATTATTTCTCAAGAACCCTATGGAAACTATCATCTACATTTGGAATACACATTCTACTTAAATCCCACAACCCATGCACCCTAGTTTATTTATGTGTGTGCATAGAGTAGTTTGTGTGTTTATTTGGGATGTGTGGAATAGCCATTGAATTAGTGAGTAATTATACTCGTATTCAAATTTAGACGGTAGCACCGGAGAGTACGCCGAAGAAGAAGGTTGCTACCAGGAGGAGGAAGAGGAACAGTTTGAGAACTACCAAGGCAAGCTAAATTACTATGCAAGCTTTTATTCTTGCCAAGTGCAAAGCCCCTTGGGGCAAGGCACCATGTCTTACCTTTTTTTATGTGAACCCATCCCAAGTTTTTACTTGTTTTCCAAATGATTTCCTTTTATAGTTAACTTTGGTCAAAACACAAGTTGGTTTTTAGAGTAGTGAGTTAGCCTTTCCAAGCAAAGCAAGGTAGCACCCCTCATGAATTAGAGCTAGTGCTAATAAACTAAATTTGACTACTCTAGATGGGAACAACAGGTTTTTGAAAGGATTTTTAAACCTTGGAATGAAGAGGCATTCCATTGAATGAGTTTTGAAGGTGAATATGACCAAGAGGAGATGGTGATTTTTGATAAAACATGATGTGGGTTTGAATGCGATACCTTTCCAATTCTCAAGTACCCCCACAATACCTGATTATGGGTAGGGCTTAACTGGAAGTTTATGCGTCTTAGTATGGGTTCCCTCTAAACAAGCGTCATCGGGGTTATGCCGAAAGCTGCCTCTACCACAAAAGAAACGATACGATATGATGCGAAATGAGGTGAATGTCCGGCCCAAGCCTGTGCGATTCCCAGGTTGACAGTTGGTCTTCACTGGGAGGCCAAGCTCATGGGGAGAGGTGCTCATACTAGGGTTCGTAAGTGAAAGGTTATGGTTGATGATCCGCGTACTGTGTTACGATTATTCGGGGAAATCCCGACGGATGAAATCAAATGTTGTGGCACAAGTGTGCAACCTCTGCAGAGTGTAAACCTATTCGAATAGCCGCGTCCACGGTTACGGACGGTTGGAAAGGCCATACAGTTTCCGATGTCATATCTTTGAAAATGATGTTGAAAGGTGATGGTGAATTGACTTGTGGTGAATTGAATTGAAATCACCACTTGAATGGTGGGAATGACACTAATGTTCCCCCTTGGGTTAGTTAGCACTTGAATAAGTTTTTCTCAAAACTTTGTGAACCAAAACTAGCTTTATGCAAATAAACTAGAGCTTAGCAAACCCTACTAGAATGTCTAGCACTTTTTCTTGAATTAGTTTGCGAGTACTCAACGTACTCACGGCTTTGTCCCTGGCTATTCAAATGGCCAGAGTATGAAGATGAACAAGGAGATGACCAGCAGGACGCCTACAACAACTAAGCGCTTTCCGACGTCAAGCGTTGGCCTGTGGACTAGAGAGTCCTTGTATCTTACGCTTCCGCTATGTTGAACTATGAACTTGTGTTTGTTCGTTGATCAATAGATCAACTATTCGTGTAATATGGATCATGTGATTCCAATTTGTAAGACTTATGGGTTGTAATGAATGATGACTGTGATACTTAACTATTATGCCTCGCAACAACAATATTCCTGGGATTGCGATGTATGACATAATAGGCATTCGGACTTAAAAATCCGGGTGTTGACAATTTCTTATGGGCATTACCGTGCTTCTTGGCTCCTACTGGTTCGATAACCTTGGCTTCTTACTGAGGGAAAACTTTCTTCTATACGCATCACACCTTCCTCTTGGGGTTCCCAACGGACATGTGTATACACGCTAACAAGCAGGGCCCGAGTGGCATGCTCTTAGATTTAAGCTCTATACTTATTACTTAGATTGTATCTACAAGTTGTATGCACATGTCTATGTCTGGAACCAAAGGCCCCAGAGTGACAGCAACTGGGACAACTGGAGGGGAAGGCGTAGGTATGAGGATCACATGTTTTCACCAAGTGTTAATGCTTTGCTCCGGTGCTCTATTAAAAGGAGTACCTTAATTGCCAGTAGATTCCCTTGAGGCCCGGCTGCCACCGGCTGGTAGGACAAAAGATGTTGTACAAGTTTCTCATTGCGAGCACGTATGACTATATATGGAAAACATGCCTACATAATTAATAATCTTGATGTTCTGTCTTAATGCTATTTCAATCCTATCAATTGCCCAACTGTAATTTGTTCACCCAACACTTGTCACTTGTTATTGGAGAGTTACCACTAGTGTAGATAGCTGGGAACCCCGGTCCATCTCTCATCATCATATACTCGTTCTACATGTCATTGGAAGTAGTATCAACTATTTTCTGGTGCCATTACCTCTGTGTTACTATTATCGTATTCTTTGTTACTATTGCTCTCATATATATTACTGCTGCTTTCACATCACCCCTGTTACTAGTGCTTTTCCAGGTGCAGCTGAATTGACAACTCAGTTGTTAAGGCTTATAAGTATTCTTTACCTCCCCTTGTGTCGAATCAATAAATTTGGGTTTTACTTCTCTCGAAGACTGTTGCGATCCCCTATACTTGTGGGTTATCAATGGTTTATTTCCCTAAGAATGGATTAGACTCATTTAGTCTATCCAATCATGGTTTATAGTTGATACCTATAACTATTTTGGGTTCTTTAGGTTCCATGAAAGGAATCTTTCAATTAGTCTTTAATTTTGGTATCGTCAAACTTCTTCGGTCTTTGGCCTTTTTAAAGCTTTGTTTGGTCTACGGTATTTTCTTCGTCCAACTTCTTTATGCTTGACTCACTTGAGCTTTCGTACTTCTGAGTCAATACTACTCACTTTCTCCAGTTATAGTCCACTTCTTACTTCCTCGAGGTGTAAATCTCGGCTTCTGGTCTGACATCCTTCTGAAAGTAGTGTTCGGTAATCTTATGAAAATAAGATCGAACTTCCTCTCAGTTCAGACCTTCTTCATCTATCTAGCTCAAAATATTGAGTTACTGTACATCCAACTCAATCTTTACTCTACCCCTTAGAGTTTTCTTATGGTCTTCAACTCCTTTTCTTCCAACCATTGGACTTATGGTTAGAATATTGGTCTAGTTCTAACTTATGATTTATACTTTTCTAAAAGTCTCACGAAGACTGTTTGTGGTGTATCCACTCAATTTGTGGACATCCGACGTGAATCCTTCGACTAAATGATTATAGGTCATTGTTATTTGGCTGACAAAATTTTATTTGTTCATAACTTCTTGATACAAATAATCCATTTATGGACTACTTGATACCAATTGTGGCTATTTGTTATCTAAAAATGGATTCTATTATAGGTTCTGATCAACTTGACGAGACATCTTCTACTTTATCTCGCAGTATTGATCCTATACCACAACTGTGGTCTTCTGATACCAACTATGGTCTTCTTATATCTGCTATGGTTTCATATGTCATCTTCCTTCCTTCCGGGTTTATTTTGCAAGAGAACCACTAACTGACACTATGAATATAGTATCCTAAGTGATTTCCCATGCATTCCCTCTTCCATAATGACTATGGTTCTACTTCTACTTCTCCATAATTACCATATTTCTCACCTTCATGCTTCTTATGTACTAAAGTACTCCTCTATTGAGGTAAAGCATGAGTTTTGAATTGGTACTTCCTTCAGAGTATTGTGGTTACTTCCCACAATTTTGCTTCCTTCATCTGATGAATCTTCTTCTTGTCTTCACAATCTTCAGAATTCGTCACTTCCTCACACGAATACCATTACTCTCTAGATCTATAGCATCAAGTAAGAACTTGATATTGCGACATGCATTTTCATATCAAAGTCAGACTTCATGTATGGAGCTAGTCAAACAATGAAAATCCAATAAAATCCAAGAAGATTCAGCTTTGTGCATATAATACACACCATCATAAGCCTGAATAATAATAGTTGAGTAAGACATCTCTAAATATCAGGCTCTGATGTGTAGTATATAACACCACATAATATAGGTTTCTATCATGATACTTAGCACGAATATATGGGATTCTACTATTTGTCTCAACCTTTACCTTAATTGCACATTTGTAATGAGATAAACTTGAAACAAAATGGTCTAGGATAGTTAAAGTTAACCTAATTTTGTTTGGAAGTTCTAACTTAGCTTCCATTATGTTGAGGATTACCTCACATAATATCTCTAGGTTCTAACATATCTACTCTAAACACATAATGATTGGAATATAGCTCCTATACTTCCAAGTGTTTCTACCATCAGACTATGGTCCTGATATACTTGACACATTTCCCATGGTTTTGGAACATAATTCTTGAACTATTGTTTAACATCTGACTTCTTCTCATAATCCTTCTAAGTATTTATGATGTTCTAGTCCATCACATAATGATTCTCAAGTGAATCTTATATGATTACTATCCCTACCATGGAAGTAGACATATATTATTTCAATCACTCTTCCTTACATAATTGACACATCATGGTCTACACTACCTCTTATAACTTATATTTCTCACTTACTATCAGTTGTTTCACAAGTTGGGATAATTTACTTACCCATTACTTGTATTGGTTTGCACCTTCTAATAGGATATTTTAGTTATCTTTATCACTTGATAGTATTCCTATGGCAGGTCTGGATAATTCTTACTTAAACATAGCATATGTTGGTATACATCTTCCAATAGGATATTTTCCTTGTGGTTGTATCCTCTCCTTGGACTACCATGTATTGTATACCAACTGGGGTCTACTCATCTATTGTTTAAGGACTTCATGGTGTACTATATGTTTAGGATTAACTAACTAACTTCACTTAGAAAAAGATAGGTAGGAAAGTTTGACTCGAGTGTGTCAGGATTATTCTCAAATGAATATCCATCTCAAGTCATAACAATATTTGGTTTAAATAAGTCAACTTCCTATAGACACTACCAAACCTATGGGTCTTCTTTAAAGGGTTTTAATCCTAGGGTCAAAGCATTTGCTCTGATACCAACTGTGGTGACCCGACATACCACTGCATGGTGTAGTATGCAAGTCTGATATAACACCAATGAAACACCGTTCCACTAGTCTTATATCGCTCAGAGTGGTACAACAGAAACATATGCGGGTCCAAGGCATGTCTATAGAATTACAACATTGACTCTGTTACATAAGATCAGCACAACCTCCTACTTTACAATGAGGTAAATCTGCAAATAAACTCCAGAAGAACGACTCGTAGTCTAATCCTATCACGAACTCTATGTGTAGAGTATTTGACTAGCTATAGAGGCTATGAATAGATTCTAGCTAAATAGGAGCTAGGTTTAGGAAACTAGTTCCCTTCTATGGCTAAACTAGGTTTTTCTCCTTGTTGGATGTGGTATCTAACTCCTCTGACAGGGTCCTGTCTCTTGAAGTAGTTGTTGACTCCTTGGCCTTCGAGTTGCACTGTAGATCCTCCTTCGATGCCTCCATATCTAAGCAGGGGATTTAAGAGTGGGATGAGTACGAGCGTACTCAACAAGTTCATTATAGGAAAGAGGTGTTTAATGCACTAGCTACAGCATTAGACCAGAAAGTCTAATACCAATGCAGGTTTTCATAACCATTTCTTCAAAAGGTTGCTTTTATTCAGAAGAACTATGTCTGTCAGCCTTCACCGGTTTACTGAACTTCATGGAGTTCCTTTCCGGCAGCGTTCGCAGTTCCATATCCCGGAACAGGGAGTGACAGGTCACGATTCATTACACTCTGCAGAGGTGTGTTGCTTTACCCATAAGAGATCTTAACCTTGGTGCCAACCGGGCGCGCAACCCGTCCACACTTCCTTTGGTGTGAGGCCCGGTATAAGGTCTAGCCAATCATGTTCCTCCGCTACCTCGAACACCCACCCTTTGTTGCAATTCCGACCTTGGGTCCTCGCCGGCCAGCGTATCCAAGGATACCATCCGACCTCGACTATTACCAGGCACGACGGCCTGATACCTTCGCCGGTCGTTGCAACCCAGCATAGACCGCATTACCATGGGGAACTTATGGCTTCCCCAGCCTACCGCTTGCTCTTCGGGCGACAAGTGTCTACGGACAATGCCGTGGGGAACTTATGGCTTCCCCAGCCTACCACTTGCCCCCGACAGAGTACAAGTGTCTACGGCAAGCGCATCCGTTGATGAACGAGAGGTGGAAACACTTTTGACTACTCCGTCCCACTCCGGATCTTATGGTTAACACGGGTATTACGGCACAAGAATCACTGGACGACATTTGTTGTTTAATCCTAGATGGATATAAACCCTTGCAATGGAACCTCCACCATATCAACACAATCCATGGTTCCATTTCCCACCACTTAGTCATATTCATAGTTATGAAAATAATGGTTTGTCTTTTTATGCAATAGTGATAAACATAGTACTTCACAAGTAATTTGGTAAAAATACTCAATTGACATGAGCAAGCGATGAACTTGCCTTTCTTGACTGCAAGATTATGCAGACAAGGTCTTCGATACGCAATAACTCCAAATTCTGAAATAGCATCATCGTCCGGTAAGGACGATGTTTAAAAGATTGGCAAGGATGCAATAATGCATAAATATGAGATGCAATCGCTCTAAGCGTGACCTAACCCCGATGATTTAGGTTTAGTGAGTTGGTATGATTGGTTTAAGGTGTGTTGCACTTTTAGAGTGATTCACAAACAAGATTCTTATTAAGGTTATGTTGTCTTAGAATCACAGGCAAGTGGTAAAATGCATAGTATCAATCACATACACCAAAGGATAGTAGTTGTATAATAAGTAGTAGACAGTTGTCAATTTTAAGTCCTATAGGGTAAGGTTGATGATTACTTATATACTTCAAAAGAATAGCTTTTGAAGAACATGTTCTTTAATAAAGAACAAGTATGATAATTAGGTTTGTGGAGTTCTATGGTTAATTCTGGTTCCAAGTAGCTTCTGGAATAAGAATTAGATGGATTCTAACAATGTTGGATTCATCAACACCTAGGGCTTGTAAGGTTGAGTTAAGTCTAGGCATCTTAAGCAATTAGTTACACATGGTGCTATAAGGTGGGTTATACCTTGTTGGTGATAGATGGTTATTGGCTATAGGTCCTATTAGGCAGGATTGATGACGATTCCTTATTTTCTTCAAGAGAATAACTTTTGAAGAACATACTTGTTAAGTAATAAGAAGTATTACAATTAAGGTTGAGGTTGTCTAGGGTTTACTTTTGAATTCACTAAGTAGAGGAGAGTTGGTTCCTAGATAGGATGATTAATAATTATCTAATACTAGTAGGTTTAGTGGAACAGGTTATGTAGTGATAAATATTGGACATAGATGATATTGGAGTTCATCACAATGGTGTGATACTAATCAAGGTTAATTAAGGATGAGATCCTTGGTGATAGGGACTAGGTTTGATCCTACTTGATCATCTAGCTTTGATTAAGATGAACACATGAGATGCTAATTTAGTAGTGATAGGGTTCCCATATTTTATGTGGATTTGAACATGCACTGAGTTGCTAAATATGAATCTATGACTACTAATGAAGTAAAATGATCACATGTTACTTGGGGTTTAGGTTTGGAAACAATTTAGGGTTCACATGAAATAATAAATCTAGGGTTTTTAGTTTATAATGGAATTTAGGGTTTACATGGAATGATGATTTTCTAACTTTCTTCCTTATGGAACTAGGGCTTTATAATTACCATATAGTTCTATGATTAATAACTTCATTTTAAATTTAAGTTATTAGTAACTTGTAAATAAAATAATATTGAATTTGGCATTTTATTATTTTTAAACAATTAATAATTAGGGTAATTATTAATCAGGGTTTAAATCTCTCTAATAATGATTAAACAAAATAACAATTAAGGAAAATTACTTTTAATGTTTTCTTTGTTTATTTACTGGTTTTTTTGTTTAATTTGAAAAGTTTTCCTAATTTCTGAATTTTAGTTGTATTAAGAATTAAAGGAAAATGCTTAATTATCAAGTATTAAATAATTGAACTTTTATTATATTTTTATTGGATAGAGTTTACTTTTGTAAGAATTTCATATTATATTTTTATTGGATAGAGTTTACTTTTGTAAGAATTTCGATATCTTATTATATTTTTCTGAGTTAAAATGAATTTTCTATAATTATTTGAAGTTGCAGCAATTTATGTTAAACAAGCGAAATACTAAACGCACCGGTCAAACCCTACTTGTAGACACATACAGGTGGGGTCTTTGACCAGGTCAGTGGCCACGCAGGCAACGACCGGTCAAAGAACAAGCGATGGCCCCACGGCCACGTCGGCCATGCCGGCGACTCAACGCCGGCGGTCAATCGGAGGCGGCGCCGCCGTTTTAAAGGCTCCCGTGATGAGGGACTAGGTGTTTCGGAACCTCCGCAACACCCTGAGGCTGATGGCGGTGACGGTTTTTGAATGGAACACCGGTAGCTCCGGTGAGCACTACCGCGGTGGCGCGAGTCCGGCGAATTCCAATCGGGTGTTAGGAACGTCTATTTAATGCAATAGGGGGTGCAAAGGATGCGCTGACTCACCACAAAGTTGATGAGATGCTCGAGGAAGGCGGGGATGGTCGGGGTTGAGCATGGCGTCACGAATTCCGGCGAACACCGACGAAAGGGAACGGTCGATTTTGCCCGATTGCGCACGCCATTCCTCGATTCCTTCTACCAGAACGATCCTCACACTCAGGCGCTTCTCGTGGGCTACCTATGGGTCCCTGGGGTGGCTTCCTCCGGCGAGTTCATGCTCGACACCGGCGGGTACTGTGAGCTTGTGGCGAGAATAGAGAGGGTTGGAGGGCAATTGAGTGAGCGGAGAGGCATTAGGTTTCTCTGGTGATGCTTGGGGAGGCCTTATAGATTACGGGGAGGTCTCAATCGTAACTTCCATGCCGGCGACGGTCTCGATTCAACGGTGGTGTCGGTGAGGTAATTGGGCACGAATCGGAATGAATTTCGGATGAGGATGGAGAGGGTGCTTTGTGGTTCACGTCCAGAGGATCACGTGTCTTCGACGTTATCCGAATCAATGACGAAGCGAGGTGCTGCTCGTTGCTAGCGTACAGTTGACGTAGGCGTAGTAGCTTCCTTGTGACGGTAAAGCACTCGTCCGTTGGGAACCCCAAGAGGAAGGTATGATGTGTACAGCAGTAAGTTTTCCCTCAGTAAGAAACCAAGGTTTATCGAACCAGTAGGAGCCAAGAAGCACGTTGAAGGTTGATGGCGGCGAGATGTAGTGCGGCGCAACACCAGGGATTCCGGCGCCAACGTGGAACCTGCACAACATAACCAAAGTACTTTGCCCCAACGAAACAGTGAGGTTGTCAATCTCACCGGCTTGCTGTTACAAAGGATTAGATGTATAGTGTGGATGATGATTGTTTGCAGAGAACAGTAAAACACGTAATGCAGTAGATTGTGTTCGATGTAAAAGAATGGACCGGGGTCCACAGTTCACTAGAGGTGTCTCTCCCATAAGATAAATAGCATGTTGGGTGAACGAATTACAGTTGGGCAATTGACAAATAGAGAGGGCATGACAATGCACATACATGACATGATGAGTATTGTGAGATTCAATTGGGCATTACGACAAAGTACATAGACCGCTATCCAGCATGCATCTATGCCTAAAAAGTCCACTTTCAGGTTATCATCCGAACCCCTTCCGGTATTAAGTTGCAAGCAACAGACAATTGCATTAAGTATGGTGCGTAATGTAATCAATAACTATATCCTCGAACATAGCATCAATGTTTTATCCCTAGTGGCAACAACACATCCACAACCTTAGAACTTTCTGTCACTGTCCCAGATTTAATGGAGGCATGAACCCACTATCGAGCATAAATACTCCCTCTTGGAGTTACTAGCAAAAACTTGGCCAGAGCCTCTACTAACAACGGAGAGCATGCAAGATCATAAACAACACATAGGTAATAGATTGATAATCAACATAACATAGTATTCTCTATTCATCGGATCCCAACAAACACAACATATAGCATTACAGATAGATGATCTTGATCATGTTAGGCAGCTCACAAGATCCGACAATGAAGCACATGAGGAGAAGACAACCATCTAGCTACTGCTATGGACCCATAGTCCAGGGGTGAACTACTCACTCATCAATCCGGAGGCGACCATGGCGGTGTAGAGTCCTCCGGGAGATGAATCCCCTCTCCGGCAGGGTTCCGGAGGCGATCTCCTGAATCCCCCGAGATGGGATTGGCGGCGGCGGCGTCTCAGTAAGGTTTTCCGAATCGTGGCTCTCGGTACTGGGGGTTTCACGACGGAGGCTTTAAGTAGGCGGAAGGGCAGGTTAAGGGGCGTCACGAGGGGCCCACACCACAGGCCGGCGCGGCCAGGGCTTGGGCCGCGCCGCCCTGGTGTGTCGCCACCTCGTGGCCCCACTTCGTCTTCCCTTCGGTCTTCTGGAAGCTTCGTGTGAAAATAGGCCCCTGGGCGTTGATTTCGTCCAATTCCGAGAATATTTCCTTACTAGGATTTCTGAAACCAAAAACAGCAGAAAACAGCAACTTGCTCTTCGGCATCTCGTTAATAGGTTAGTGCCGGAAACTGCATAATAATGACATATAATGTGTATAAAACATGTGAGTATCATCATAAAAGTAGCATGGAACATAAGAAATTATAGATACGTTTGAGATGTATCAAGCATCCCCAAGCTTAGTTCCTACTCGTCCCGAGTAGGTAAACGATAACAAAGATAATTTCTTAGTGACAATGCTACCAACATAATCTTGATCAATACTATTGTAAGCACATGTAATGAATGCAGCGATTTGAAACAATGGTAAATGACATGAGTAAACAATTGAATCATAAAGCAAAGACTTTTCATGAATAGTACTTAAAGACAAGCATCAATAAGTCTTGCATAAGAGTTAACTCATAAAGCAATAATTCAAAGTAAAGGTATTGAAGCAACACAAAGGAAGATAAAGTTTCAGCGGTTGCTTTCAACTTGTAACATGTACATCTCATGGATAGTTGTCAATGCAAAGCAATATAATAAATGCAATATGCAAGTATGTAGGAATCAATGCACAGTTCACACAAGTGTTTGCTTCTTGAGGTGGAGAGAGATAGGTGAACTGACTCAACATAAAAGTAAAAGAATGGTCCTTCGCAGAGGGAAGCATTGATTGCTATATTTGTGCTAGAGCTTTGGTTTTGAAAACAAGAAACAATTTTGTCAACGGTAGTAATAAAGCATATGAGTTATGTAAATTATATCTTACAAGTTGCAAGCCTCATGCATAGTATACTAATAGTGCCCGCACCTTGTCCTAATTAGCTTGGATTACCGGGATTATCATTGCAATACACATGTTTTAACCAAGTGTCACAAAGGGGTACCTCTATGCCGCCTGTACAAAGGTCTAAGGAGAAAGTTCGCATTGGATTTCTCGCTTTTGATTATTCTCAACTTAGACATCCATACCGGGACAACATAGACAACAGATAATGGACTCCTCTTTTATGCATAAGCATGTAACAACAATTAATGTTCTCATATGAGATTGAGGATATATGTCCAAAACTGAAACTTCCACCATGGATCATGGCTTTAGTTAGCGGCCCAATGTTCTTCTCTAACAATATGCATGCTCTAACCATTAAATGAGTGGTAAATCTCCCTTACTTCAGACAAAACGGACATGCATATCAACTCACATGATATTCAACAAAGAGTAGTTGATGGCGTCCCCAGAAACATGGTTATCGCACAACCAGCAACTTAATAAGAGATAAAGTGCATAAGTGCATATTCAATACCACAATAGTTTTTAAGCTATTTGTCCCATGAGCTATATATTGCAAAGATGAAGAATGGAAATTTTAAAGGTAGCACTCAAGCAATTTACTTTGGAATGGCGGAGAAATACCATGTGGTAGGTAGGTATGGTGGACACAAATGGCATAGTGGTTGGCTCAAGGATTTTGGATGCATGAGAAGTATTCCCTCTCGATACAAGGTTTAGGCTAGCAAGGTTATTTGAAACAAACACAAGGATGAATCGGTGCAGCAAAACTCACATAAAAGACATATTGTAAACATTATAAAACTCTACACCGTCTTCCTTGTTGTTCAAACTCAATACTAGAAATTATCTAGACCTTAGAGAGACCAAACATGCAAATCAGATTTTAGCATGCTCTATGTATTTCTTCATTAATAAGTGCAAAGTATATGATGCAAGAGCTTAAACATGAGCACAACAATTGCCAAGTATCACATTATTCAAGATATTATACCAATTACCACATATATCATTTTCCGATTCCAGCCATATAACAATTTAACGAAGAAGATTCAACCTTCGCCATGAATACTATGAGTAAAGCCTAAGGACATATTTGTCCATATGCAACAGCGGAGCATGTCTCTCTCCCACACAATGAATGCTAGGATCCAACTTTATTCAAACAAAACAAAAACAAAAACAAACCGACGCTCCAAGCAAAGTACATAAGATGTGACGGAATGAAATATAGTTTCAGGGGAGGAACCTGATAATGTTGTCGATGAAGAAGGGGATGCCTTGGGCATCCCCAAGCTTAGACGCTTGAGTCTTCTTGATATATGCAGGGGTGAACCACCGGGGCATCCCCAAGCTTAGAGCTTTCACTCTCCTTGATCATAGTGTATATCATCCTCCTCTCTTGATCCTTGAAAACTTCCTCCACACCAAACTCGAAACAAACTCATTAGAGGATTAGTGCATAATCAAAATTCACATATTCAGAGGTGACACAATCATTCTTTATACTTCTGGACATTGCACAAAGCTACTGAAAGTCAATGGAACAAAGAAATCCATCTAACATAGCAAAACAGGCAATGCAAAATAAAAGGCAGAATCTGTCAAAACAGAACAGTTCGTAAAGACGAATTTTTAACAGGCACCAGACTTGCTCATATGAGAAAACTTAAAACTAATGAAAGTTGCGTACATATCTGAGGATCACTCACGTAAATTGGCATAATTTTCTGAGTTACCTACAGAGAATTTTACCCAGATTCGTGACAGCAAAGAAAACTGTTTCTGCGCAGTAATCCAAATCTAGTATCATCCTTCTATTAGAGACTTTACTTGGCACAACAATGCAATAAAACTAAGATAAGAAGAGTTTGCTACAGTAGTAAACAACTTCCAAGACTCAAATATAAAACAAAAGTACTGTAGTAAAAACATGGGTTGTCTCCCATAAGCGCTTTTCTTTAACGCCTTTCAGCTAGGCGCAGAAAGTGTGTATCAAGTATTATCAAGAGATGGTGCATCAACATCATAATTTGTTCTAATAATAGAATCAAAAGGTAACTTCATTCTCTTTCTAGGGAAGTGTTCCATACCTTTCTTGAGAGGAATTTGATATTTAATATTACCTTCCTTCATATCAATGGTAGCACCAACAGTTCGAAGAAAAGGTCTTCCCAATATAATGGGACAAAATGCATTGCATTCAATATCCAAGACAACAAAATCAACGGGGACAAGGTTATTGTTAGCGGTAATGCGAACATTATCAACTCTCCCCAAAGGTTTCTTCATAGAATTATCAGCAAGATTAACATCCAAATAACAATTTTTCAATGGTGGCAAGTCAAGCATATCATAAATTTTCTTAGGCATAACAGAAATACTTGCACCAAGATCACATAAAGCATTACAATCAAAGTTATTGACCTTCATCTTAATGATGGGCTCCCAACCATCTTCTAACTTCCTAGGAATAGAAGTTTCGCGATTTAGTTTCTCTTCTCTAGCTTTTATGAGAGCATTTGTAATATATTTCGTGAAAGCCAAATATATAGCACTAGCATTAGGACTCTTAGCAAGTTTTTGTAAGAACTTTATAACTTCAGAGATGTGACAATCATCAAAATCCAAACCATTATGATCTAAAGCAATGGGATCATTGTCCCCAATGTTGGAAAAAAATTCAGCAGTTTTATCACAGGCAGTTTCAGCAGTTTTAGCAGTTTCAGGCAGTTTTTCGCGCTTTGCATTAGAAGTGGAAACATTGCCTACACTAATTCATTTACCATTATTAGTAGGAGGTGCAGCAACATGTGTAGCATTAGCATTGCTAGTGGTAGTAATAGTCCAAACTTTAGCTACATTATTCTCTTTAGCTAGTTTTTCATTTTCTTCTTTTTCCCACCTAGCATGCAGTTCAGCCATTAATCTTATATTCTCATTAATTCTAACTTGGATGGCATTTGCTGTAGTAACAATTTTATTTTCATTATCCCTATTAGGCGTAACTTTCAATTTCAAAAGATCAACATCAGCAGCAAGACTATCAACTTTAGAAGCAAGTATATCAATTTTCCCAAGCTTTTCTTCAACGGATTTGTTAAAAGCAGTTTGTGTACTAATAAATTCTTTAAGCATGGCTTCAAGTCCAGGGGGTGTATTCCTATTATTGTTGTAAGAATTCCCATAAGAATTACCATAACCATTACCATTATTATAAGGATATGGCCTATAGTTGTTACTAGAATTGTTCCGATAAGCATTGTTGTTGAAATTATTATTTTTAATGAAGTTCACATCAACATGTTCTTCTTGTGCAACCAATGAAGCTAACGGAACATTATTAGGATCAATATTTGTCCTATCATTCACAAGCATAGACATAATAGCATCAATCTTATCACTCAAGGAAGAGGTTTCTTCGACAGAATTTACCTTCTTACCTTGTGGAGCTCTTTCCGTGTGCCATTCAGAGTAATTAATCATCATATTATCAAGAAGCTTTGTTGCTTCACCAAGAGTGATGGACATAAAGGTACCTCCAGCAGCTGAATCCAATAGGTTCCGAGAAGAAAAATTCAGTCCTGCATAAAAGGTTTGGATGATCATCCAAGTAGTCAGTCCATGGGTTGGGCAATTTTTAACCAAAGATTTCATTCTTTCCCATGCTTGTGCAACATGCTCAGTATCCAATTGTTTAAAATTCATTATGCTACTCCTCAAAGATATAATTTTAGAAGGGGGATAATATCTACCAATAAAAACATCCTTGCATTTAGTCCATGAATCAATACTATTCTTAGGCAGAGATAGCAACCAATCTTTAGCTCTTCCTCTTAGTGAGAAAGGGAACAATTTTAATTTTATTATGTCACCATCTACATCTTTATACTTTTGCATTTCACAAAGTTCAACAAAATTATTGAGATGGGCAGCAGCATCATCAGAACTAACACCAGAAAATTGCTCTCGCATAACAAGATTCAGTAAAGCAGGTTTAATTTCAAAGAACTCCGCTGTAGTAGCGGGTGGAGCAATAGGTGTGCATAAGAAATCATTATTATTTGTGGTTGTGAAGTCACACAACTTAGTATTCTCAGCAGTATTCATTTTAGCAACAGTAAATAAAGCAAACTAGATAAAGTAAATGCAAGTAACTAATTTTTTTTTTGTGTTTTTTATATAGCAAACAAGATAGTAAGCAAAGTAAAACTAGCAACTAATTTTTTTGTGTTTTGATTTAGTGCAGCAAACAAAGTATAAAATAAAATAAAGCAAGACAAAAACAAAGTAAAGAGATTGCGATGTGGAGACTCCCCTTGCAGCGTGTCTTGATCTCCCCGGCAACGGCGCCAGAAAATATGCTGCTAGCGTACAGTTGACGTAGGCGTAGTAGCTTCCTTGTGACGGTAAAGCACTCGTCCGTTGGGAACCCCAAGAGGAAGGTTACAGCAGCAAGTTTTCCCTCAGTAAGAAACCAAGGTTTATCGAACCAGTAGGAGCCAAGAAGCACGTTGAAGGTTGATGGCGGCGAGATGTAGTGCGGCGCAACACCAGGGATTCCGGCGCCAACGTGGAACCTGCACAACACAACCAAAGTACTTTGCCCCAACGAAACAGTGAGGTTGTCAATCTCACCGGCTTGCTGTTACAAAGGATTAGATGTATAGTGTGGATGATGATTGTTTGCAGAGAACAGTAAAACAAGTATTGCAGTAGATTGTGTTCGATGTAAAAGAATGGACCGGGGTCCACAGTTCACTAGAGGTGTCTCTCCCATAAGATAAATAGCATGTTGGGTGAACGAATTACAGTTGGGCAATTGACAAATAGAGAGGGCATGACAATGCACATACATGACATGATGAGTATTGTGAGATTCAATTGGGCATTACGACAAAGTACATAGACCGCTATCCAGCATGCATCTATGCCTAAAAAGTCCACTTTCAGGTTATCATCCGAACCCCTTCCGGTATTAAGTTGCAAGCAACAGACAATTGCATTAAGTATGGTGCGTAATGTAATCAATAACTATATCCTCGAACATAGCATCAATGTTTTATCCCTAGTGGCAACAGCACATCCACAACCTTAGAACTTTCTCACATCGTCCTGCATTTAATGGAGGCATGAACCCACTATCGAGCATAAATACTCCCTCTTGGAGTTACTAGCAAAAACTTGGCCAGAGCCTCTACTAACAACGGAGAGCATGCAAGATCATAAACAACACATAGGTAATAGATTGATAATCAACATAACATAGTATTCTCTATTCATCGGATCCCAACAAACACAACATATAGCATTACAGATAGATGATCTTGATCATGTTAGGCAGCTCACAAGATCCGACAATGAAGCACATGAGGAGAAGACAACCATCTAGCTACTGCTATGGACCCATAGTCCAGGGGTGAACTACTCACTCATCAATCCGGAGGCGGCCATGGCGGTATAGAGTCATCCGGGAGATGAATCCCCTCTCCGGCAGGGTGCCGGAGGCGATCTCCTGAATCCCCCGAGATGAGATTGGCGGCGGCGGCGTCTCAATAAGGTTTTCCGTATCGTGGCTCTCGGTACTGGGGGTTTCGCGACGGAGGCTTTAAGTAGGCGGAAGGGCAGGTAAAGGGGCGTCACGAGGGGCCCACACCACAGGCCGGCGCGGCCAGGGCTTGGGCCGCGCCGCCCTGGTGTGTCGCCACCTCGTGGCCCCACTTCGTCTTCCCTTCGGTCTTCTGGAAGCTTCATGTGAAAATAGGCCCCTGGGCGTTGATTTCGTCCAATTCCGAGAATATTTCCTTACTAGGATTTCTGAAACCAAAAACAGCAGAAAACAGCAACTGGCTCTTCGGCATCTCGTTAATAGATTAGTGCCGGAAAATGCATAATAATGACATATAATGTGTATAAAACATGTGAGTATCATCATAAAAGTAGCATGGAACATAAGAAATTATAGATACGTTTGAGACGTATCACTCGTCGCCGTGTCGCTCTTGAGGAAGAAGACGACCATGGTTTTCTTCCTTAGCGAATCGGTACGAAGTGTGGGTTGGCTTTAGTCTTCGGCTGGGCCGTGTTGGGCTGTGGTGCTGGGCTGTTTGATGTGCTGTTGCTGGGCTTAACTGCTGGTAAGCCTTCTTCCCTTTTCCTTTTCTATTTATTGTTTTCTGTTTTCTAATTTGAATTCTGTTTTGAATTCTCTTTTGCAGGTTTTTCTTATTTCAAGTTGATGGAAACTAATAAAAATGATTAATAGTAATATTGTTGGATTAGTGTTCTATATATGTGTATATACACATAACACATAGTTAACAGTATTGGGTGGAGGATATAATATTTTATATAAATTTGATTTTATAATCCAACTATAAAAGGTTCTAAATGATTTTCCAAAAGGCCTTACTAATTATCTAGTGATGGTTATTGTTTCATGTGGTATTGTTTTGCAAGAAATTATCTGCAAAGTAAAGCCAACTATTTGGTTTCTTATTTCAGATTATAATTTTATGGGCATGATTTCATATGCCCCAATTTTTATAAATATTGGAGATTAGTTTGGTTTGTTCCCATGGCTATTAGTATTACCTTCTTAAGTCTTTGATTTGAATGATTAGAGTAGATCTTAGTCCACTCAGGAGAATTTTGTTTGTTTGAGAAAATAGTTGGGTGTGCCTAAATATACATGGTTTGAAACTCAAATGTGGACTAGGTTTTATTTGTGATCACCCAAGTGATACATAATCTAGAATTAAGGTATGGTTTAGGGTTTAACTTGTGATCATCAAGTAATTCCCAAGTTAGTTTGAGATATGGTTATAGGTTCTATATGTGATTTAGCATCATATTACATTAGCTAGGGTTTAATCTCCACTAACCAAAATAAGATGGTTACTTACTTTAATTATTATTGTTCTCATTTAGTTGTTAAGGATCTGAGAGTTAATTCTATCTTATTCCTATAGACTTCTTTTATATCCTTAATCTATTATTAAAGTAACTAAAGTAGCTATGGTTCTTTTTATAGTTAACTTTGGTTATAATGATGAATGGTTTCTCACCATACAAAGTATAGAATTTGGCACTAGGGTTTCCTTATGTTCTTAATATCCTCTACCTCAAATTCTAAAGGTTTATGATCATTACTTAATTTATAGTGATCAAGGTTTTACTTCCTAAGTTATTTCTCAAGAATTAGGTTTCTCACTCCCAAGATTAAGTATTGTCTTGATCAACTAAATATAGTTTCTTTCTTATCCTATCATGAATGGATATGGTTACCTCAATAATTTATATCCCAGGAGAATGCCTGAGATAATAACTTATAGTTCTACTTAAGGAATGATGATTTAATCATCAGGACCTATGGATAGTTCTCTACCTTAAACTTAAGTGTTGCCTCAACTATCTAGAGTATAACACCATAACTTGAGTTCTCTCATATAGGAATGGTTTATTCTAGGGTTTATGGTGTACTCCTAATATTCCCTTAGGTATCTAGGCTAAGGCTCCTTTTGACTATCTTGGTTGGATTAGTCTCCTTCTTTCCTTATCAATTCATGGTTATAATATTATTACATGTGATATTAGTTATCTAACCACTTTAAAGGGAAATGGTTTGCAACCTAATACTTTGGTTCATTGGTTGTTCTTTATTCATTAATAGGTAAAGCTAGAATTGGTATGAATGGTCTTTCTCTCAATTGGGAATGACTTGAATAATATCCCAAGGTTATGTTCTTCAGATAATGTTTTGTTTTCATGGATGTATATCCAGGTTCGAGCTCAAGGTTTGTCATTGCTTCTCTAATAAATAATATAGAACTCTCATCTCTCTAGGTTTGATGTATAATCATTTGGAATAAAGAAGATTATTTAATTCTAGAGTTGATCCCCTTGTCATGTTTCAAGAATTAAGTGGAATGAATGCCATGAGGTTCATGGTAGGATCATGGATTAGTTTAAGACATGGAAAACATAAGTGAAGAATGGTTTGTCCATTTATTGTTACTTGATTTCCAAATAGATGTATGTTCATATGTTATGGCAAGGAATTCCATGTTATGATCTTTAATAAGATCCAGTAATTGATCCTTGATTAATAAGTTATTGTGTTAGTTTTAGTTCCATTGGATCTAACCCCTTAGATCAAATTATCTCTATCCAAAACAAGGTTTTAGCAGAGTCACATTGAGGTTTATAACACTTGACTTGATGAGCTACTTCAATTCCACCAAGGTCAAGTGAAACTTCAGTTACTGTGACTGTTTTACTTTAAAGTGCGAAAATTCCCCAGATTTTCTATGCATGCGTGCAATGCACACATCTGTTTCCTCTATTTTTTTGTAACCCCATTACCTGGGATATTACAGAAGGTCCTGGTAAATTTCACCCTATCAGAGCCAACTCAGGATGAACGTGAGAATGACAAGCCAAACCCTGAGGATCCCGAGCTGAATATCGTACTACGGAGAATCAAGAAGTGGGCTCTTTCGAAGATGGCAACACAGTTCAACATCTACAAGAAAAAATTGGACAACATGTTTGTCAAGCAAAAAAAGACTCCGGATTTCGCTGGACCCTATGAGAAGATAAAATACCAGTCGGACGAATTTGTGGTGTACAAGACATCGGACAGAGCAAAGAAAAGGTCAGAAACCAATAAGAAAAATGCTTCTAATAAGATATACTACCATATTTTGGGGCAAGGAGGCTACGAGGCTGGCTGGCCTAAGTGGAAGAAAACGGAGGAAGAACTAATGCATAAGGGGATCCAGAGGTATTGAAATGGAACCAACGGGCAAGGGATTGGTTTTACGCGCATGGGGGCACGTTGGACTCACAAGGGAACTGTATATATACAAAACGACATAAGGAAAATCCACTTTCCATCAAAGCATTTAGAAATGTAGCAAAGGAAGTTGAAGAGAGGATGTTCCATCCCGACAGAGAGAAGGACAAGCTCGCACGCGCCCTTGGGAATCCTGAACACCCAGGACGAACACAAACCACACCAGGCTCCAAACTGTGGTATATTGGGTTTCCTGCATAAACGAATAAATATCCCGATAGAAACTGTCAGAGGAAAAAGGAAGTGGTTCAAGAACACATTTCTAAGTTAGAAGAGGAAATGAGATAGCATCGGAAATTATTCTCCCAGTATAGCCATCACTTGACCAGCCCACCTCAAGCTAATCCGCAGATAGAAGCTGCATTCGATGCTATCGACCAGGGATCTCAACGGAAAAGCAGCACGGCTTCCACGGAGCTGCCGAGTGATGATGCGGATCAGGATCCGACGATGGCTCCTCGCTATCCTATGGATCATATCACAGAGTCGACACCTTGTGAGCTACATGTCAAAGTGATGAACATAACGATCAAGGCGGCGGTCGACTATGCCTTACCCATCGTACCTCATCAAATATACCATTGTTGACCGGTTCAACATGGCTACATTGTTCTCGAGGTGGATCAAGTTATGGATGGGTATGCGCCACTGAAGCTTGACTACCCTGCCGGTGAAGGGGATTTGCTAGAGCTGGGAGAACCCAAGAACACTATATTTCTATGGCGAAAGGAATGCATTGTGATTCCAAACTAGACGCCAGCAAGGTCTCCGTCACCTATCCCGTACCCTCCACCGCATCAACCTTCTCCACCATTTTAGCCATCTCTAGTGCGTCAGCCCTCTCCGCCGCCTCTCCCGTCTCTAGTGCGTCAGCCTTGTCCGCCGCCGCGTCAGCCTTCTCCGCCGCTGTAGCCCACTAAGTCTCATAGCTAAAAGCGGAAGCATACCATCACCGCTCCGGCAATGAGTCATAACCAATCACCCAAACGTCGATAGGATCCCCTCCCAATAGTACCTAAGGTTCCTCCCAAGAGACCTTATAACTATACAGAAGAGGAAAATGCGAAGATCGCAAAGGCACAGTACATGGAAAAGAATTTTTGCAAGATCCAGAGCCCGAGCCGCCTATGCCGAAGGAAAAACTAATGAAAACGATAAAAAAAACCTTTATCAACCTGAGTCAAAGCTTTCATCAAACTATGACCGCTCTATTCGCAAGTCAAATGAGGCAACAAAGTTGTCGAGAGGTAAGGCAAAAGGGAAATCAGTTCTCCAGCTTGGAGACCAGAAAAACTCGTGCCCCCCCCCCCCCCCCGCTACAAGTGTATCCCAATGTCCTGGACTGCCTTAATCCGGAGATGGTAGCACTATACAAAGATGAGGCAGATGCTTGCAGTATGAGTATTTCTGACTACTTAAGCCAACTCGATTTCCCCACGGCTGATGTCCAATTAGCATACAAATACAGGTACGGGGAACCTCTCGTCAGATCCGAGGAGGTGTAGTATCTACCAACACAAATGCGAAAACTGCATAAGTGGTACTTGGCTTCCTGTAAGAAAAGTCAGAACTCGATCATGCTGGCAATCAAAGATGAGCACTACGGGCGTGGAAATGGCATGATAAACATCAAATTTTCTGAATTATTTAAGTTATTCAATCAAGACGTCCTCGACAAATCTTTGATCAGTGCCTATTGTATGTAAGTATTATTTATGTAATTAAGTCTCTACTGCAGCTCGTCCATTGCAAGCATAACTATACTCACTATATCATGCGGAATGAAGATCCGCGAATGCCTAATTGGACAAATCTGTGACATTAGGTTCGTTGACCCATATACTGTGCATGAGCATAGTATCCAACTCTATGCCAAGGACACAGAGGATAACTTGGTATCGACGTTAAGGCAACACACACACACAAAAGGGAAATACTATCTCCTTACAACTTCTCGTGGGTGTTACTGTCTTGAACACATTATATCTATTTTTCTTACTCCATGTTAAGTGTAATTGATGAGATATGCATGTGCGCAGGTTTCACTTTATCCTGCTAATTATTGAACCTGAAGCCGGAGTAGTAGAAGTCATGGACTCGAAAAGTAAATCCCTTGCGGCCTGGGGATATCTTCCAGAGGTAATTTCAATCATTATGGTTGTATATCGGCAACTTTCATTTTTTTCCGATATCAAGTAATTCATAACTCTTTTATTCATTTTCTTTGACGGCTAGGACTTGGAAACGGTTCACCGAGAAGGCTCCGGGTGTGTGGAAAAGCGAGCTTGAACTTAAACCTATACCAGTATGTACTACTAGCCAGGTCCGCGCATCTCTTTGATTCTAGTTTCGATACCATTAACATTCTTGATTATTATTTTGATTGAACTTTGTTCTCGTAAAGTGCTTGACGCAACAAGATGGAATAATTTATGTGGATTCTACGTTTTCGAGATCATTCTCCAGACGACCCACCAGACGGGGAGAATTTTAGAACAGCTTGAAGTACGTAAACAATATACATAATTTTATTTTAACTATCGATCAATTGTGTTGTGTTTCATTCATATATATATTGACCACCTTCTTTAAATTATTAGATCGAACGGTTGCGGGACGGTCTTCTAGCAACCGAGCGTGTGCAAGAAATTCAAGATGAATTGACGGGATTCTTACTTGAGCAAGTCATAGATCCAAACGGAGAATACCATCAACATCCAATCGATTTTGGAAAACGATGATCCATAGAAATTCTATTGTACACATATATGCATGAACGTATGTAACGTACCATTATATAATATGTTCGGCCAAGCAGGATGAAAAAGGTCACTTCAATCTATATATTCATAACGATGTTTTTGTGTAATATAATGGTTAACGTGTTTCAAATGGGGCGTGGCGGCAGTACTCTGCCGCGGTAGCGTTTTGGTGAACCTCCCTGCCGCAGCAGAAACATTTAGCACCGGTTCGTGTTACGAACCAGTGCTAAAGGTCCTCCGCCCGGGTGCTCGGCAGCCAGGCACGTGGTGCCCCTTTAGCACCAGTCTGTAACTGAACCGGTGCTAAATGGGGGGGGGGGGGGCTTTAGCACCGGATGCTTTGCACCGGTTGGGTAACCGGTAAAAAAGACCCTTACCAACCGGTGCTAAATGGGGGGGGGGGGGGCTTTAGCACCGGATGCTTTGCACCGGTTGGGTAACCTGTAAAAAAGACCCTTACCAACCGGTGCTAATGTCCTGTTTTCCCCTAGTGATTGTGCTATTTGATGAAGTGGTAGATCATGATTTGTGGATTTGGCATGCTTTCTTCAGTGGTATGGCTGGATCTCACAATGACACAACGTGTTGGAGTGTTCGAAAGTGTTTTCCAACCTTGTTGAAGGTCATTCTCCTCTAGTGAACTATGCAGCCCTGGGTATACCAACGGGTACTGCCAGGTGGATGGAATCTACCAAGATGGTCAACAACTGTGAAGAAAATCTCAAATCCTCTTGCAGGAAAAAGAGCTTGATTTGCTTAGTGCCAAGAGGCTTGCAAGAAGGATGTAGAGCAGTATTTGGTGTGCTCCAAGCTCAATTTGCTATTACCCGATCGACGGATACCCCCTCTTACTTGATCGAAAGATTAGGTGTGGGAGGTGATGTCTCCCTACGTGATCATGCACAAGTTAGCGGGAGCATCCAATGCATGACAATGAACCGTATCACCGTCAAGGTCCTCTTGCGGATGTTGATCATGAGGTGTCGTCTTCATCTGATGGCTTACTCGCTATGCGTGAGGAAATTCGAGACTTGGCTACTCATCACCGACTGTAAGACGATCTAGTGGATCATTTATGGATGCTCGTATGAGGGTCATAGTTTTATGTGTTTCAAAACTTGTAAAATTATATGTGAGCTTGCTTTGTTAAACTTGTTAAAAAAATTATAAGTAAAACCATGATTCATTTTATTTATGCCACGTGCCTGACATACCGCCCCCTGCATAGGGGAGGCGAGCAAAGATGTACTAAGTAGCCGATTGATACCATGGGGTTGCTTTGACCTACACCTTGGCAAACTTTGGGTTGGACAAGGTTCGGGCCAACACGAAGCCGTCCAAACCTAAAAATGCCAAACCTAGCTAGACTGAATAATGGAAACATACCTATTTTGTGTTAATATAATCATCACGAGGGTAAAAAGTAAACTTTTTCCAATTAAAGAAGGAAATATGTATTTCATGTCTGCTTTGGATTTTGGCGGAAAACTGAGCCCCGAACATCGGGCTTCGGGCCAGGGTGCCTATGTCCCAATCTAGTTTGATTTGAGCTTCTAGGGAATAAGAAATTTGCAAGATCTTGAAGGGTTCTTGTGATTCAAAAGAGTTTCAAGAATTTTTACAAGATTTGGTTTCTTAAGATTTCCATACGTTGGTTTAGGATGTTAGGTGGGTGGGGTGATCCACATATGCATTCTTTTTTAGATATGTTTCACTCAAATCTTTTTCGTAGTGATGATAGATCATACATAGGCCATATAATCAAGGAGATACATGATGTCGAGCTCAAAAATATAAGCCAAACAATGTCATAACTCTAGTGTTAATCAATAGTAGGAAGCAAAGTATTCCGTTACGTACCAACAAAATGGGTTATAACCAAGATTTTTTCCAGTTGCAAGTGGGTTACATTCAAAGCTTTATGAGTCACAAAAGAGTCGCAAAAGGTATTCTAGTTCAAAGTGAGTCGTGGTTGAGATTTTGCCGTTACAAGTGTGTTACAACTGGCAAAACAATGTTCACGCGGTACGAAAAGTATAAGATCTACGAGAGAAGCTGACAAAATGGCATTGAACATTGACCAGAGATCGTGGACCAACAGCGCCGAGTCGATAGTTAAGTGTTGTCAACGTTTGACGGCCAGGCATGTGAGTTTTCGATTCTAGACACATATATATGCATCCGTGGAAAATTAAGCGCACGTGATCTAGCAAACTCATCTGGAACATGTTGCTAAGTGACACTGAAACGGCCACGTCTCAACACTGCCACTATATTGGCCGTGTACGCAGGACGTTGACGCCACGGTGGCTAAGGCGGTCACGGCAACGGCTGACAAGGAAAGCGGCACGTGAACGCCAACCTGGCTCACGCTCCTCCGCTATGCCACTACGCCAGGTCCACGGTTGTACCGTACGCCGACCCGTCGACCTCTCTCTCCCAACAACCTAAAGCCGGCCCACGCGCGCCCACGGGCGTTCCGCAAGTACAAGTTCAGTACAGCTGCAGTGCATACCACGTATTTAGAGGCGATTTTGTTTAAAAGTAATACTTTTTTACCAATTTTACAATTAATAAGCGATTTCAAAATTTTACGAATATTTGACTCGGTCGGCTGACTCATCGCCGATAGGCAGACTGGTGGCCGATCAGCCCCCATTTGTCTCCAACCGGCCAACCATTCCAGCTGAAACTGCAAAAGCTGAAGACTCTAGATATAAGACAGATCCAAATCAATTATCTTGACTATTCATATGTTTAAAAAGCTGTGGGCATCAATCGATGCAGAGACCGGGTTAACCCCATTTCGTAAAAAAAAATAGGTTTTAGCATCGGCTCTCGTGGGGATGCCGACCGTGTGTTCTCTGTATTGGCTAAGTTGTATGCTGCAGTTTGTGTTTAACTCTGTGTGAGCCTAATGCTTTTAATTTAAAGTTGGACATTATGATACTTTTATCTTAAAAAAATCTCTCGCCAGAAATAGGGAAAATGCAAGATCTGGAAACTCTGACGTAATGCAGAGAAGTAAAGCTGACTACGGGAAGTAATTAAATGTGCTTGATACTGTTGATTCAAGAGAATGGCCGGGGAGTATCATGGACGAGGTGGCCAATCGGCCGGGCGGTGGCTGAAGTGCTGAACGACCCACTCTCCCATTTGTGTCGTCGTTCACGCCATGCGGCTGGCCGGCCACCAGTCTGCGGATCGGACTAGTCAGGCAACCGTGCCACATATTTGTAAGATTTGAAATCACGTATGAATTGTAAAATTGCTGAAAAAATGTATATCTTTTTAGAAAAAACGCTATTTAGAATGTTGTGGGTTGTGAATGCCACTTCAGCGTTGGCCATGTTGGATCCTGGTGACATTGTCCAAATTCAGCGTGCCATTCGTGTGATGAATATTAGTTTTCATTTTTTTACAAAGATGTTAACCAATCAAGTATCTAAACTGCAGAACTATGATTTGTTCGACTTATTTAAACTTCAAGTATATGGATGTAGTTTTTTTCAAATTGGACTTCGAAATAGCATTGGTACGAGAGTTTTATATTTGTATTATGAACCACCTTAATGATATTGTCTTTCATAATACTTTTTTTTAATTTTCCTATGTTATCAGCAAAACTATTCTTTGGACCAGTACAAGATCATCACTTCAATGTACTAGAAGTTTCAACACATTTGGTGCAACTTATCGGAGATTGTTGCACGGTCTTTATTCAACTAGTTTGGGTAGAAACAAACTATGCATCTCCGTTGCGAAAGCTCATTGGTGCTCTTGAGTGCCGGTGAGCCTTTCTTTTAACATATCTGCCAAAATTATTTTGCTAGATATATACATCTAGATTGTATGGCAGAAATTTGTTTTAAATATAAACACAACATATTTCTAACAAGAATACTCGTATTTACTAGTGTATACTGTGAGAATTTTTTTTCCATAGCTCAAAAATTAACGATTTTTCTACCGAAACTTCTCACTGATACACCTATTCATGAAGTTGTTTTGGACTTTCTTGGAACTTAAAAGTGAAATTTTGAAAATTTCATAACAAGGGCCGTGAATTTGCGTCATCGGTGTTGTTTTAATCTTGTTCAGGGAAATGTAGCATAGTGTGTGGTACGGCTATGAAATTTTGAATGGAGTACCGGCCGTGCACAAAGTAGTATGTTGATGGGTAAATGTAGCCATTATTTCCGGGGTGTAGACAATACTACCTACATTTCTATAAGTCACGCGTGTATTTTAAAGTAAACTTTGATCGAATAATTGAACAACAACATCTAAATTACATAGTTTATACCAAATACCTAGATTATATAGTTTTATACCAAATATTTTTCTATACATTGATCATTTTTTTTATTAAAGATAGAACACGAGATTAATATTTTTCTATACATTGATCATTTTTTATTAAAGATAGAACACGAGATTAATATTTTTCTATACATTGATCATTTTTTTATTAAAGATAGAACACGAGATTAATATTTTTCTATACATTGATCATTTTTTTGTTAAAGGATGCCTTGTTCCTCGAAATGGAGTAGCTAGCTTAGGTTTGATTATTACAATGGTGATGTCAGCCATCGGATACCATATGATATTAATTCAAACAAGTATTGCACTTCCTCCGTATCAGTTCAATAAATTGCATTGACCATTATTTTGATCAATAAAATATAAAGCATATGTCACAAAAACTATATCATTAAATTTTTTAAATACGAATCTAATGGTATAGACTTTGTAAACATATACATTATATTATATTCACTAAATTAATAGTCAAACATTGTTTTATGTTATATGGGCTCATGTTAAACCGATCCGGAGGGAGTACTGTACATCTACTGCTAGTTGAAGTCCCTATGACATGCTCGAAGTAGCGATCGATCCAAGACACAGACTGAGGGGCAGTATACTAATGCAGAAAGATATTTCGTAGTATAGGCAGAGCCAACCATTTCTAAGCCCGGACATGCGTCCAGACTTCCTGCCGGTGGCGTAACCTATTTTGATGAAAATTTGATAAATATTTTAATGAAAATTTAGCCTGACGTACAGTGCATCCAGGCTTGCTGGAAATCTTGGGTCTGCCATCCGTAGTGGAGTGTCATGCTTGATGTCAACAGATCGTTACTTTGACATGATTCAACAAGTTTATGCATGGACAACGAGTGCAGAGCAAGCTCCCCTGCACATGTAGCCCATAACCACGTTTCACCGTACGTATGTAATATAGTGCGCGTTGACGCTCGTCGATCCAAAACTCGCGCTTGATTAACCTGCGTGCGTGTGGACGTGTGGTCACGCCGCTGAGAACAGATGCCCGTTTTATTGCTCTGATCGACTCTGCCGTCCTCAAGTGTATCTATCGGGACTAGTAGCTCTGAATTCTGAAACACTGCGCAATTTGGAGCGAGCGATGAGAGCTCTGAATTCTGAAACACTGCGCAATTTGGAGCGAGCGATGAGAGCGAAAACAAAGGCATGCGTGCAGAGAGACGCAGAGATCGAGCATCCCATGATTCTTCTTTCTCGAGGGTACCACATCATAGCTGCTCCATCGGTTTTGTTTTCTCTTGGGGTAGCGAGATCTAGACAAAGACGTGGGCAAGGCAATCGAGGGAGCCGTCAGACCTCATGAGCAAACCAACCGGCAATGAAACATGAGATTTGTGAAAATTGGGATGTATTTATCCACTATTTGGTATCTAGAACTCTAGATACATATAAATTTAGACAGATCGCAAACATGTTTAGTGGAACGGATATAGTACTATATATCAACTCCCCTGATGAAAGTCTGCCTCATGCTAGGATCAGCGGTACCTTCCGAGCCAGCTTAATTTGACGTTTTCAACTGAGTAGGTACATTGTGCGAACCGCATATGCACTACTGAAGCCGTGTGTTGGTATGTGCAGCGGTAGCTTCAATAGTCTCGAGACCATGAGGGCATCTCCAGCGGGCCGACGCATTTCGGACGTCCGAAATGTCCGTTTGCGTCGGCCCGCGGACGCGTTGTGGGCCAGGGCGACTGTTTGCGTCGGGTAGCTCCAGCGGTGCGGACGCATATTTTATCCCGGGACAGCGCCAAGGTCGCTAATGGCGTTTTACGTCCCGTCGAGGACTGCCGCCGGGCGATTAACTGTTCCCGCGCGACGACGATCGTTCCCGCGCGCGCCCAATACATTGGCAAGTTTCGCCGGCGTTTCGCGCGCGCGGGAAACACCCTGCACGCCAACGCCGTTTCCCGCCCTGCCGTGGCTATATATGGTGGACACCGGCGGGGGCGACGGGCACACCTCAAGCTACCATCCATCCATGGCCGACCACATGAATTGGGAGCACGTTGTTCACATGTGCCGCCAGCTCCACCCGGAGGAGGAGGAAGACGAGGTAGCCGCCGCCGGCGTTGAGGCGCAACAGCTGGACCTGGAGGTGGCGGCGGCGGAGGCGGAGGTCGCGGAGGCGGAGGCGGAGGCGGAGGCGGCAGAGCGCGCGGAAGGGCGCCTCGCGGCGACCAGGGCGGAGATCGCCAACGCCATGGCCGAGCTCGCCGACGCCAGGGCCGAGCTCGCGGAGGCGCGGGCGGCCATCGCGGCCCCTCCGGCCGAAGCCATCATCCACGACATCGCGGACGACGACTTCCCCGTGCCCATGCGCTTCGAGTGCGCCGGTGACCAGCTGGTTCTGCTCGCGTCCTTCGAGTCCCTGGCTGAGGACGCCCAGCGCCGTCAGGCTTGGCTGGCGGAGGAGGAAGCCCACAGCTATGCGATGGCCATGGCTTGGGGGTTAATGTGCTCCGACCTGGACTCGCTCCAGCGTAGGGGCCCTTCTCCCGCGCGGGTCGAGCAGGAGAACCGGGAGTTGGAGGTTGCCATCGCCGCCAGGGACGAAGCTGTGGCGGCGGCTAGGGACAGGGCCCGCTTCGTCGCCGACGTGGCGGCGATCCAGGCGGCGGTCCAGGCGAAGGAGGACGCGGCGGCGGCGGTCCAGGCGGCAGCGGAGGAGGAGGCCCGGGCGGCGGCGGCGGTCCAGGCGGCGGCAGAGGAGGAGGCGGCGGCTACCAAGGTGGCCTTTGCGACGGTGATGGCCCTGTGGGACAGCTCCCTGGCCGAGGCCCTCGTACGCCGCAGGCGGCATGACTAGATGTCCGTTCGCCGGCGCGCGCGGCGCGCGGAGTGCAAGAAGCGCTCCCGCTTCGACGATGGCGCCGGCCCATCCGGCGGCCAGTAGTAGGGCGGGCGACTGCGAGTAACCGAGGCCGGTGTAGGCCGCGCGATGGCGAGTAGGTACGGCCGTTGTAGTTTTAGGTTAACTCGACTAACCATCTCTGTAAAGATGGTCCTTTTGGCCAATCAATAATAATGAAAAAATCTTTTGCTTACCTAGTCACTACCGACCGGGCCCGGATGTACCCAACGCGGACATTTTCCGCGACCGCCGAGCGTCCGCGGAGACGCAAACCTGGCGCATATTTGGGCCAGGTTTGCGTCTCCGCGAACGGCCCGGTCACTTTGCGTCGTCCCGCTGGAACAGTAGATGCCCTGAGGGCATCTACAGCGGGGCGACGCAAACGGGTTTTCGTCCGTTTGCGTCTGTGCGGACAAAAAACGCCCTCCAGCGGGGCGACGCAAAACGTCTGCAGTGACCGTCCTGACGCAAACCTGGACCAAATATGCGCCAGAAATGCGTCTCTGCGGACGCGTCCGCGCGTCCGTTTGTGTCCAGTTGGGCTGCATGCACTCCTCTTTTAATCACGCATGCGCTTATTCCTAGCCACACAAACAGAATCTTTTCCTCTCTCTCCTCTCTAATCACGCATGCGGTCAAATAAATGTGTCTCTGCCGCTGGAGAAGGGGCAGACGCATGCGGACATGCGGACGTTTTTTTGTCCGTGCCCCACGCAAACAGATATAAATATGCGTCGCCCCGCTGGAGATGCCCCTGAGCAGAGAAAGAATACTATTACCCCATGCACTAGGCCGGCCGCTAGGTAATGATGATCGAGTCAAGCTCAAGAGCGGGTACAGCTACAAAACAAAACGAAACAAAACAAAACAAAAGCAGCCTGTAAACAGAACCCAAAGGTAGATAGCTGCTAACTGCTGGGTCCAGTCCAGGTGATGAAGAATCTAGCTCGCTAGGTGGAGACATAGGATCCCTTTACGTATCCATGCGCTTGCAGCGCAGTGCAGCAAAGCCCAGCCGGCCGGCGCGTTTCGTGGCGTGGCAGCTAGCCTGTCCGGCCTCCGGTAAGGGTGCTGTCGCGTCGGCCGGTCTAGTTCTAGTCACAGCCCCGACGGACGACGGTTCCGTGTCACCGTCGCTCGATGTGATGTGAAGCTCAACCCATCACGAATCTGTTTCCAGCTGGGAGGGATGAATCATCGATGGTTCTCTCGGGCTCCGGCCGATCGCGTCTTGAGCTGGATCCGTCAGCAGCAGCTCAGCTCAGCTCGTGCTGCTCATCATGAAATTCTCTCAAGACTGAAGGCACACATGGATATGGTCCTAGCCTGAACCTACTTCTGCTATACATTGCTGCGGCCAAGAATCATCACCGCGGCCTGAGACTGATGACTCTCCGTCCAAAAAGGAAAGAGAATGATCATCACCCTGGTCTACCCTGGAACCAACTCATCAACCGAGCGCGCGCGCTCGCTCTCGTTCAAAAGAGCAAATGATTGGCGGGCGCCGGTCAGGTGGTCAGGACGTCAGGTATCCATTGCATTTCCCCTCTGCAGGTAAGGCTGGCAATCGGGTCGGGTTTGACCGGGTCGACCTCTCCTAGACCCATGCCCATTTAACAAACGGGCGAGGTTCGTGCCCACGACCCTGCCCATGGGTCTAAGCGCATGCCCATGCCCACACCCATCGGGTCACCCGACCCAATCGGGCACCCATCGGGTCTGTAGACAACCCATCAAATAGCACCATCTTAGCTTTGCAAAGCCATCAGCTCATTTACAAAACATTTTCCATTACAATACATGCGCGCATCAACTGTATCAACTGTATTTACATCAAATAAAAGACTAATTGTTATATAGAATATATATTTAATTAATTATCAATACTAAACGGGCGACCCATCGGGTTACCCATGGGCACAACCTTATGCCCATGCCCTACCCATAACTAATCGGGTTACCCATGGGCATGACCAATGGGCAAAATAGTCGACCCATACCCTACCCATTCGGGTCGGGTGCCCATGGGCGCCCAGACCCATGGGCAAGATTGCCGGCTTGATCTGCAGGCATCGTTTTGTTCACATCTGCACATGCACTGTGCAGAATCCTACAAAGAAAGCCCACCATGCTAGTACTCACAGCTGAATTCATCGACTGCGGGCCGCCGGCGAATAATTTCCTCCATGATTCATCGCAAGCCGAGGCAGAGAGAAGAGGGATTTCCTGGGAGCAGCGACAGGGAGCCGCGCAATCATCGGCCGGGCAGGCAGACAGAGCACTACCCATCTCTAGGCTCGCTGCAAGATCCATCGTCTGTGTGTATCCGTGAATATTCGGTCTTCCTCTGCTCGCTCCTCATCTTTGTCAGCTGGATGATTACTTCTCACGGTGGCCTGCAGCTCTCATGTGCACACCATGTTTCCGAATTCATACACGAGGCGTCGCACCAGGCAAGTTTTGTACACTAAGCCAGAATACAGCGACGTTGTCAAACGGTTATTGTGGTGGTGGTGGTGGTGATGGAGAACAAGAATCTTCTCAACGATTCTGGTACTAGGAGCATTAGTCGAAATTGGAGAGTTGCGAAATGGAAATGTCTGAATTTCCCAAAGGAAGCCGTGCTGCACTGTTGTTGCTACTGTTCCCTTTTCTTTTCGAGCTTATGTTGCTGCTGTTTCCAACTGTTCAAGTATGCTACGGGCTACATTGCTTCGCATGGGCCGGACCAAGACAATTACTAATGGGCCATATACGGCCCCTAGTCTGAACGTTTAGGGCTCTCAAAGATAAAACAAGAAAAAGATATGCGCGTCATTTTCATTAGAATTGACAAAAAAATGTTATTTACTAGAGTAATTAACAGTGCGAGGACTTGACTACGTTTTGTAGCAGTTGGTTTAATTTTTATGTAAAGCGGATATTTTTTCCCAGTCAACATAGAAACAATTGTTTTCGCTCTACTTAAGAATGGTTATTTCTTTCGCGTCATGATATCTGCTGATATGTTCTATTTTATATGTTTTGAGAGCCATACGACTTCGAGGGTTACCCATTTCAGGAAAAAACCATGGTGCGAACACATGTGCCGTGACGCAATCCCCGAGTTTGGCGCGAGTACATCAAACGGCGCACTGGCATGCTTGTACCGCAATACCATGCTCCGAATGTTCCTTGTGTAATTAGTATTTAAGAACAATTAACGATGATGGTATTTCTGCTCAGGACGTATATGAGGGACCAAAGTCTTCTAAGAAAAAAACATTTATGGATGTCGCGGTGAGGCCTTCTTATTTTGCTTTATAAGCAAGATGCCGTGGAGTATAGGAATCATCAAACTTCCACCAATGTTGTTTCCGGGGAACTGTTGTAGGGGTGAAAAGGGTTGATTTTGCTCGGTGTAATCCAGCCGAGGACACACAAAATGAGTTCTAGGCTGGAGTTTAGGATAAATTATGTTACCAACACATGTAGCGTGACACAATCCAGAGTATGGCGTGAGTGCATCCAACATCAACTACCTTTCTCGTACCACAATGCCATGGTCCAAATGTTGGTTGCGTAAATAGTATTTTAAAATAATTAACGATAATGGTACTCCCGCTCAGGACGGTCGCAGTACAAATGCTACTTTGGTGGCTAGCAAGGTGAAAAAATTGCATATAGGAGAGACCAAAGTCTTTCGACAACAACATTTATGGAGGCCGCGGTAAGGCCCCTTCCCTTCTTATTGCGATTTATAAGTCGACGCCGTGGAGTACTCCGCCGACGTCGCTTTCGGGAAACTATTGTAGGGAGGAAAGTGTTCATTTTGATCAGTTTAATTGTGCTTTCTATGTGAGGTATAATTAGTCTTTTTTTTCTTCAGTCCTTTGTGCCAGAGCAGCTGCCATCATCACTCGTTAAGTCGTTCTCCGTGGTGTTTTCCGCAGGCTTGTGTTGTAAGTAACCTGTGCTTTGACTAACGGATGTTCGGTAAACATTATGTAAAAACTATGAGTAAAGTCTATAAAAAACCTTGACGTTGTAGATGGTGTGGAAATTGAACCCCGAACTGCTAATCCTCGAAATAAGCACCCTCAACTCCCTAATCCCGGTCTGTGGAGACAGTTTGGGCGTTTCCAAATCCCAGGATTCTGACGTGGACTAGGAGGCAACGTTGGGAGTGGGATTTGGACTGAAAGGGAAAAAAGTTTGGCCCAAAGATTATTTGTGCGGCCCATCAATGCCAGCCTATTATGTTTCAGCGAGCCTGGAGATTCCTCGACCCATCCGCAGACTCCGCTCCTCTGCTCCCGCGGCGATGGCCATGGCAACGACAAGCGGATGATCGCGACTGCTGGTGGACGAGCGCAACGGACATTGAAGAGTAGGTAACTCCTCCGCCCAATCCCCTTCGCATTGCTTCAGATCCGCAGTTGATGGTCAAGTGTCTGAGGTTTCTGTTACCGGTAAATTTGGGGCTTTATTGGTTTATAATGAAGATGGGAATATCTGCAAATTTTCAACGATAAATCTGTCACTTACAGTGGTATATTTTAAAGTACGGACTGAATAGCTGAATCTTTTTTGAATTGTAGGGTTTTAGTATGGATCCTGCAGAAATTCTGTCCATGAGGTTCCATTTTGGTGGAGAGTTCGTTCACATTGGGAAGGAGTTAGATTATGTTGGGGGTGACGAGGAGATTTCTGAGATTGAGAGAAAAAAGATGTCACTGCGGGAGGTGATTGGGTTCCTGAAGGATCACATGGAAGTGAAGGACTCAGTGAAATTGTATTTCTTGCTGCCTGGCAAGGATCTTGTGAATGGATTGATTTTCCTCTATGATGATGCAGGATGTGTGAACATGTCTGAGCAGATAACAGATGGACGTGTTGCAGACATCTATGTGGAGTATCATGCTGAGCAGGATATGGTGAGTATATCAAGTGGCAGTGATTTCGAAGATGAAATTGTGAGCTTAGGAGACAACAATGAGTCTGAAGTGCCGGAAGTTATAACTGCAGAGGATGAAGTGGCTGAAACTATAATTGTAGATGTTGATGAAAATGTGCCAGTTGTTGATGTTGATCAAATTGAACCATAAGCAATGGTTGACAATGTATTAGTGCTAGATGACAATGATGTTATCACTCAAGTGATGACAAGTCCTGGGAAGAGAATTAGGGGAAGAACAATTGCCTGGAAAGCTCACAAGTAATGGCTGGAAGTGCACAAGTGATCAATCCATCACATCATATCCAAGTACCAAACACAGTAGTTTGTCAAGATTTCGTACCGAGAGATGCTGGTAGTAGTGAGGAAAGAGGTGAAGATTATTCAGAATCTGAAGAAGATAGTGACTATGTGGCACATAGTGATGATAGTGGAGAGGAGTCAGAGGTTCTTGATATGAGGAAGAAAGCAAAACAGTTCAAGCGAAAAATGAGAGCTTCTCACATTTGGGTAGAAGGTAAAAATGCTACTGGAGCAGTTCCTATTGATCTGGTAGCTAATGTTGAGGAAGTGTTAGAAGATATTAACAAAGAAGCTGAATTTGAGTCCTCTGGTGAGGATTATTCTTATGACGAGGAAGAAGATGGGAACCTTGTTAGGAGGAAGAGCAGATACCCAAAATTTGACCCTGAAAGTGAGGTTCCTCACTTCTGTTTGTCCATGGTTTTCAGGAGCAAAAATCAGCTTGTTAATGCAGTAAAAAGATATGGCCTTGATCCAACTATCATGGAACAAAATATTTTTCAGAGTTTTTATGTTTGTTTCAATGCACTGAAATTGGGTTTCAAAGCTGGTTGTAGAAAAGTCATTGGACTTGATGGTTGTTTTTTCAAAGGAGCATGTCAAGGTGAGCTTCTTTGTGCCATTGCAAGAGATGCAAATAATCAAATGTACCCTCTTGCTTGGGCTGTTGTTGAGCAAGAAACCTCAGACACTTGGGAATGGTTCCTTGGGCTCTTGATAAAAGATTTGGACATCAATGATAGTGGAGCAGGGTGGGTTTTTATTTCGGACAAGCAGAAGGTAAATGATCTTATCTTTTTGTCGAGCGAGCACATTTTAATAATAATCTTGTCTTTTAGTAGAGCAAGCACATTTCAGACAAGCATATTTTAACTCATGATTTTCACTATTAATTGTAGGGCTTACTCAAAAGCATGCAAACATACTTACCCAAAGCAGAACATAGAATGTGTGCTAGACACATATATGCAAATTGGAGAAAGAAATATAGGCATCATGAATTTCAGAAGATGTTCTGGGCAATTGCAAAGTCATGTAACAGAGAAGATTCCATGTACAACAAGGCAAAGCTTGCACAAAAAACTCCTGATGGTGCTAAAGATATCATGAAGACAGATCCGAAGCATTGGGCCAGATCCTTTTTTGAAGTTGGTGTAAAGTGTGAATCAGTGGATAATAACCTTTGTGAATCATTCAACCATGCAATCATTGATGCTAGATTCTACCCCATTGTCAGCATGCTTGAGAGGATCAGGGTGAACGCCCTTGTAATAATTCAAGAACAAAGAGAGAAGGGTGCAAAGATGCAAGGCACTATTTTCCCAGCCATCTTCAAGAAGCTCAAAGTCAGCATCAAAATGACGCAGTTTTTAGAATTTATGTGGAATGGGAAGGATGGATTTGAAGTCAGGCATCTCAAAGGGAGACAGAGACGATACACTGTGAATTTGCAGCAGAGATATTGTTCGTGTGGGTACTTTCAGTTGTCAGGGCTACCATGTTGTCATGCCATTACTGCCATCTATAAATGTGGCAAGACTATTGATGAATTCATTGACAACTGCTATTCGATAGAAGTATTCAACAAAATCTATGAGCACTGTCTTGAACCGGTTGAAGGAGAGGAGAAATGGCCAGTTTCACCAAAACCAAGGCCACAAGCACCTGGATATGTGAGGATGCCTGGAAGACCTAAGAAGAATGATAAAGAAGGGAAGAAGGTGAAGCACCAAAAGGGAAAAAAATGAGCAAGGCAGGTATAATTATGACATGCTCATTTTGTGGTGTCAATGGGCACAACAAATCTGGTTGTGGCAAAAATCCTGAGAGGGGCAAGAAGAAAAATGCACATCTTGCTAAGTCTGGCAAGAAAATAAAGACAACAGAGGTTAGAAATAGCTAAATTTTATTCACTTGCGCCAGTCAATCGAAGCTCATTTGTGTTCTCTTTTTGCAGCAAGCTCAAACAGTTGCAGGAAAAGCAGCAGGTAATTCTACATAAGCAACAGCTGGTATTTGTACACAGGCAGCGGGTAGTTTTGCTACAACATCAAATGCTTCTACCAACAAGTTCAAACCTCCAAGACCTGCGGCACCAACGGTTCCTACCAGAACAAGTCCTAGAAAAGCACCATCCTCAACAACAAGAGCACCAACGGTTCCTACCAGGAAAAGTCCAAGAAGAGAAGCACAATCAGCAGTAGCTAGTTCAAGCAACCCACAAGGTGCTACTGCCGCTAGGAGAGGAAAAAAGAGACTTGTAAGTGAAAAATTGAAAGAGTACTTGACTGCATCTGGGAACTATTAAAGCAACGGCTAGCATTCCTGTGTTGCTTTTGTTTATCTTCAGAAACTGAATATGTCATATTTTGTCAACTTCACTGAACCTGTGTTCATCATGTAATGCTTGAGGAAACTGAACATGTGTTGAGCATGATACATGTTATTTATGTGCACTGAACCTGCAGTAGTGTGTTAGCTGTTAGCTTATTGCAACTGTGCTACTTCTACATATTTATGCAAATGAATTGAGAATGCAAGCAAGTCCTGGCATTTGTTCTATTTATTTCAAAGTACCACTGCTACTATTTCAGGCAAACATTCACTTTATTTCATTGCACAAACATGCATACAAGTGCATTACATTGCAAACAAGTACTGACATTACACAACAATGTTTTCCTCTTGCCAACTACATTAAACTAGCACCATTACTACAACTAAGAGAGTGGATTTGGTAACTAGGTGTATACGTGAGCACCCTCTAGATACCGCACGATCTGCGTTGAGATTCTGGCCTCACAAACGGACACCAAACAGCGTTAACCTGTCTTTCAAGTTGATGTCGTCCTCTGTCTGCTCCTGAAAAGCGAGCGCGCATGCACGACATGGTGTAGTGTGGCACGGGTGAACAACAAAGAACTGCCATGCATGTGCTTTTAGGCGGCGACAATCTGTCATAATAAAGAATTACAATCGAATCATCCAACAGCGCTCGTGAGGTGAGCTAGCATAGGCACGCGATTAACAAGCAGAGGCATAGCTCGTTAATTCTTCTACTGTATTTCTTTTTCCTCCCGTCTAGCGTCTTTTCCTTCCCCAACCCGCACCCTCCAGGAGGCCACCGCCCATCCCGCTGCAGGCTGCACGCCGGCAATTCCCTTCGCTCCGCTGCCTGGCCGGGACGCGGCGCGAGCTACGGCGTGTACGCAAGTCCGATGCTCCTCCAAGGCCATCGTTTCTCTACTCAAAAACTCTAGCGAGGACAGTCAATCAACGCTTGCGGAGGAGCGGGTTCAAATCGATTCAACAAACGATGGCACGACAGGCCAGTCAATAATGGAGCTCGCGAGAGAGGGCAATGGAGGTGCAGGTTCTCGCCCATGGAGGCTGGACGGCGCCATCGAGCGCCAGCCTCGCGTCGCCTTGCGTCTTTCGCAGGGGTTGGCCGCCGACTAGCCGACCAGAGGGGATAGCCCCGGTACCGGATTGGATCTGTCGTGTAGCACGCTTACCTCCATTCGACCACACCGCGTCCTCTACTCTGCCGATTGCTTCGCAGGAGGTAGGATGGAGGAGTTGGATGGAGTGCATCGATCTGCAGGCAGGACACAGGCGCTGCCCATCATCCTTCCCCAGCATATCCAGCCGGCCATCACCGTGCGCGCGCCTTGCGGTTGGGTCGGTGCGTCGGCCAGGGGAGCTCCCCATCGTGGCCTACGTCGCCGCCGTCCCCTAGGCCGGCACCGGCGGCGCCGCTCCCAGGCCTCGTCTCGCCCATCAGCCCCGCCGCGCCCCTCATCTTCCCGACGCCCAGCAGGTGGTGGTGGCGCTGGAAGCTCTTCGCCATGGCGCCGCCGCCGGCCTCCCCCAGCGATGCGGCGCAGGGGTTGGGACTGGTTGGGAGAGAGAGGCGGCCCAATTCGAGTCCACGACCGCCTCTGCGACTCGTGCGCCCGTGCCCAGGCCAACCCCGACCAGTGGGTGGCCGTCGTCCAGCGCCGCCAGCACGTCGGCGAGGAAGAATCCCGCATCGGTAGCACGACTTCATGGATCGAATCCACTGCTCCCTGTACGTAGTTGGGGCGACGGCGTTCTGCTCGAGTGCTCGCCATGGCTAACGGTGACTGGCCCCTGCCATGGGTCTCCCGTTGACCCGGCCGACGCGCCCCTGCCTCTCTCCCGGACCTCCACGGGACGCGACGGCGAGGAGCGGTCGCGCTGGCCCGGCGGCTGCCTCCCAACATCGACACGGCGGTCGCATGGAACACGGTCAAAGGGAAACTCAAGTTGCTAGAAATTCAGGTCGGCACGGCGGCGGCTTCCTCCGCCGGGGAGGCCCCGGACGGAGCAGCGTTTCAGTGTTTTGATACAGAGGACGGGAGGAGCGGAGGGGAGCTCGATGGTAGTACTATTTGAAATGAACAGGAAAGTACAGGTAGAATAGGACAGAAGCGGGGTCTAGTTTTCAGACGCAACCACATGCGCTTTCCTGTGTTAACGGATTCACGGATGGCGTTAGACACATGTCGAGCAGGCACCGCGTGCTCACGTGTACACCCGGTCACCAGACTTCTTTTGCTACAACTAAACCTGCTAAGAAAATGATACTTCCATATGCATGGTAACTGTACATCGTATTCCTCTCCATTCTTTCTAATATTGCCCTCATTGCATCCATTTGGGCATTCTTTAGAACAATCTCAGCTCTCAGTGCAGCAAGAGTGCTAGCAGCTGATCTAGCTTCATGTTGAACTGCAAGTCTCCCAGTAGCCTCCACACTGCATGTCGTAGATCACCAAGCAAATCACTAAGAAACAGCGTTGTAGGGGCATCACACCAATCAACGTAGCCACATCCTCCAATCTATCAAATTAGAGCAAACGATAAGCAGAGGAATAGGGGAAATGGGGCAATTTGATAGGAATTCAGGCACCGGCGACCAAGCTGTCCAGCCGCGTCCACCGCGTGCTGAAGATTAACCGGATGAAGACGACACCATCGCTAAAGCCACCACGAGCCGCTGCGGCCGCCGCCCGCTGAAGATGCACCGGACGACTGGACGAGGACGACATCGTCGCTCCAGCCACAATGCGCCGCCGTGGCCGCCGCCCGCCGCCCGCTAAAGATGCACCGGACGAGGACAACATCTTCACTCCAGGCACCACGCACCGCCGCCCGCCGCCCGCTGAATATGCCCCGGACAAGGACGACATTGTCGCTCCAGCCAGCTCGCGCCGCCACGGCCGCCCCCCGCTGAAGATGCTCCGGACGAGGACGACATCGTCACTCCAGCCACGACGCGCCGCCACGGCCGCCGCCGCCACTGCCCTGCCCAATCTCCTGGCTCATTCCCCTTTTCCCCGATTCCAGCGAGAGAGGACGACGACGGTTATAACCACAACCCAGTCAATAATCCCTGTGTTGACCCTTGCCACGTCAGCGATTTCAGAGCGAAACGGGCATCACGCGAGATTGAACCGGGATTAGGGAGTTGAGGGTGCTCATTTTAGGGATTAGTAGTTTGGGGTTCGATTTCGACACCATCTACAACGTCAAGGTTTTTTATAGACTTTACTCAAAAACTAATGCAGCGTGTAACCAGCCAGGACGGGTCCAACACCTAGTACTTGCGATCAAACATTCATAATTCAGAGAATCTACTAGCTATTGGCTGCTTAAATAGCTGAGGTGCGTTGTTGACGGTCGATCAATCATGCCATCAATAAGAAATGACAGAACAGAATGTGAATGGCGTATAGTACTTCCATTGACGGCAGGATTAACCAAGCATGTCACATGAAGCTCACTTAATAAATAATTAGAAGAAAATATAACAACTGAGGTGTGTTTTGACATTCTTGTTGTGATTTATAAACCGACGACGTGAAGTACTCCACCCGATGTACACCCTTTGTTGGAACTTATAAGGCCAGATAGCTCTTGGTCTTTGCGAATTGATCCTTTGGCTTTATAATCCTTCACGAAGTAGTCTCCAGGCAACAATTGTAGAGGGGAAAGTGTTGATTTTGCTCAGTTTAATCGTGTTTTTTATAAGAGGTATCATTAGTCTTGTTTTCTCTTGGGTCCTTTTATGCATTTGTACCAGAGCAGCTGCCATCTCTCGTTCTCTCTGGTGTTTTCCTCGTGCTTGTGTTTGTGAGTAACTTGTGCTTTGACTAATGGATGTTGGGTAAACATTCTGTAAAACTAAGAGCATCTCCAGTCGCGTCCCCCAAACCGTCCCCCAAAGGGATTTCGGGCGCGCCGGACAAAAAAAGCGTTCCAGCCGCGTCCCCCAAAGCCCTTTTTTGTCCGGCGCGCCCCTATACGGTGTCCGGCGCCCCGAGCCCGTCCCCGTCCCACAGGGGACGCTCCGGGGACGCCGGACACAACGAAAAGCGAGGCCAACCGACGCGGGCCCGACCCGTCAGCGGCACGGAAGGCTAAAACCCCGTCGCCTACCTTTGGTCAAGCGACGTTAATGGCGTCCCTGTTTTCCCAGGCGACGCAGGGACGCGTCTCGTCGTGCATGGCCGCGTGGCCGTCCGCGCCGGAGTTATTGCGTGCAACCACCCGCTGCCGCCGCTGTTTTAAGGCGCCCTGCAGTTAGCGCCGCTCATAATCCTTCTCGTCGCCGCCGCCTCCCCCTCCCAGATCCTCTCCTCGCCGCTCAAAAAATGTCGTCCTCCCGCAAGATCGCCGCGGCGAACGGCTTCGGACGCGGCAGCCTCACCGTGGCGGAGGCGTGGGCGCTGTACCGCGCCGGTATCCGATCCCGCCGGACATGCGGCTGCCAAGCAGCGGCGGTGGAAGATGGCCGCGAACGGCATTGGCGTTCCGCCCCGCCGGCCGCGCACGGACCAATGGTGGGACGCCGTCAAGGCCCGTCGGGCTCAACTCACCGCCCAGGAGCGGAGGGATCCGACGTGGGCGGTCGACAACAACGACGCCTGGTGGACGTCGTACTTCCAGGCGAAGTACGACGTCGAGATGCGCAGCACCGACGGGCTCGTCGGCGGCCCCAACAGCTGGAACAAGGACGGCCGCGCCCTGTTCTAGGGCGTTCCGGGGCGCACCCTCGAGAACGTCATCCGCGGCCTCCGCAACGGCGCTCCGCGGCTGGAGATGCCGTCGTCGCCGCCGCCGTCTCCTCAATGGCAGCCGAGGAGGACGACTTACTCGTCCTCCTCGCACTCTTCTTCCTCGGGACCGGCGCGATCGGCGCGATCGACGCCGTCCTCGTCGTACCGGTCGGCGCCCTACACCGTCCCCAAACGGGAGGTCAAGGAGGAGCCGGCGACGCCCGTCAACACGAGGCGTGGCGGTAGCGGCAGCGGGCGGCAGCAAGGGAGGCGCGGCGGCGCCCTCCTCATCCCGAAGCCGGAGGTGAAGGAGGAGCCGGAGGAAGCGTCGCAGGCGGCGCTGCTGGCGGAGTACGAGCGGCGGGGGCGGCTCATCGCCAGGAGCGTCGTGCCCGAGGACTGCCCAGGGCTGCGGGCGGCGTTCATGGCGTCCATGGACGACAAGGACGCCTGGAGGGGCGACCTGGACGCGGCGATCGCCATGTCCATCCTCGACTCCGGCAAGCCGCTGGTGGACCTCACCGACGACGGCGAGGCAGGACCAAGCGGCTTGGTGAAGGACGAGCCCGTGGACGAGCCCGTCGACGAGCGCGGCAAGCAGGAGGTCGTCACCGACGAGATGTACAACTTCCAGCAGTACTACGACGCCTCCGGCCGCCGCAAGCGGTTCTAGATTAGGTTTAGTTTTAAAGTTAGTCAAATTTCGTTCGAATCTATGTAAATTTGGACGAATCTAATCGAATCTAGTTAAGTTTAAAATTTGCGAAATTTTGTTTGGGGGACGCGACTGGGGAGCGACGTCCCCCAAACGCGGCACGAACGAAACACGTCCCCCAAACGCTCAATCCGGCGCGGTTTGGGGGACGCTTTGGGGGACGCGACTGGAGATGCTCTAATGCAGCGTGTAACCAACCAGGACGGGTCCAATTCGCCTAGTACCTCTGAATAAACATTCATAATTCAGAGAATCCCTAGCTACTGTCTGCTTAGCTCAGGCGTTGACGGTCGTTCAAATCATGCGATCAATAAGAAATGACAGAAAAAGAATGTGAATATAGTACTTCCATCGACGGCAGAATTAATCGAGCACGTCATGTAAGATAACTCAATAAAAAATTAAGATAAAATATAAACAGCTAGGCCGATCAATCAATCAATCACGGCAAATGGTATAGGCTGGATGGGACGATCAATCAGGCGCTTGTGACGTTGAAGTATCTGAATGCTTCAGCCCAGCGGCGGTTGTCCTTGATCATGTGCACGGCGATGGTGTCCGGCCGGAAGTTGTCCCTGAACCAGTTGAGGTCGTACATCCGGGGCTTGAGGTCGTAGCGGTTCTTGCCCCGCTTGCCGATGTTGAGCCACTTGCCGAAGAGGAGGTCCTCGGGGCCGTGGGTGTCGTTGTACCGGAGGATGTCCTCGTTGGTGGACACCCAGCTCGCGATGTCCCACGACACGATGTACCCCATGCCGTGCATGAACTGCATCGGGTCGTCGCCGACCTCGAAGCCGTAGCCGATGTAGGCGTCGTCGCGGGGCTTGCCCCGGAGCTCCGCGGCCATGGCCGCCACGCGCAGGTAGGTGTCGTCGTCGGTCTTCATGACGTAGTCGTAGGGCTCGGAGGAGAAGGTGCGTGGCACGGAGGAGAAGTACTCGTGCGTCTTGCCGTCGTTCATGTTCTCCGTGCAGTTGAGCAGGAGGATGTCGCCGTGCCGGGCCGCCTCGAGCGCCACCAGCGTTCTGTCGACCGGGTCGATGCCCACGCCGCAGAGCACGAAGCGCACGTCCACCTTCGCGTAGGCCGGCGTCGGTGGCTGCAGGGCGTACGCCAGGCGCACGATGCCCCGCCGCTCGTACCTCTTCGGCGTGGTCAGCACGCCCACGAGGAGGCGGAACTCCGGCTGCGGCGCCGTCAGCGTCGTCGTCTCCGCGGAGGTGGAGACGACCTTCTCGGCTGCTCCCGACGCGACGGAGTAGCCGTCGGTGTCGAGGCCGGGGCAGAGCACGCCGAGGCCGTTGGAGCGGACGTGGGAGGAGCCGAGGCTCGGGATGACGACCACCGCGGCGAGGAGGCCGAGTGGCAGGAGGAGGAGGTAGGGGGTGCAGAGCTTGGAGGAGGTGGGGAACAGCGCCTGCGACGACGAGACGGTCTTCATCGCGCGCCGCGTCTCCTGCAGCGAGATGAAATGGAACGAGGAAATCCGCGTGCCCATATAAGCCGACGTATACGACGTGGGGCTGACTAATTCGGCGCAAAATCGCGTGGACACGCGGGCGTCGAGACTTGCTGTTCAAAGGGCGACATGGAATCGACCTGGGGTTCTTCATCAGATCTTTTTGTGCATATACTAACATGCATTAGGAGATGTGTCGACGTCGAAGGGCATGTTGCGTTAGTTGGCAGATGGAATCGCCCGCAAACCTTCTGTTTCAGTTTGTAAACGGGCCACGAATTAAGCCAACTAATCATTCATAGTTTCATCAAGTATATGGCATGGCACGGCACCGTGCATGATGGATGGAGGCAGGAAGATCGCTTAGTTTGTCGGTTGCCACTACTTGATCCATGACGTACATGGCTTCCATCGACCAGCCGGCCTTGTGATCGAATATGAGACCTCACCAACTCAATGATTGTATTAGTACTAATTTACTATATTTAGGTCTAAGAGTACGTATTCCATTCGTATTAGCTGGACGGAGTACAGGACACGTACATACGCACTAGAAGGACCAGAAGAACACGTGGACCCACATTTATGCGTACTTTTTCTTTCGAATGAACTTGAAACTAAGAAAATCACATTAAGAAACCATGGAAGTCCCGAACACCCTAACTCAAGAATCTAGGGATCTGTTATACTATACTACCTTTCAATAAGTAAGACTATCGTAGCCACGAAATGGATCACTAGAATAGCGAGAGAATAAAGAATAAAAGTTGATAAGGTTTTGGGTATTTTTGGCGTATAGTTTGCAAAAAAAAAGTAAAACACAAAAAAGGAAAAATGCAAGTAATAAAGTAACAAAAGTAACAACAAGCTTATTTCAGAGAAAGCACAATCCTCTATGCAGCAAAAGACCAAGCTTAGTACATATGTTAGTTAAATGTCCCGAGGACGACACTGATTATTAAGCAAATTGTTTCATGATGAGTGTCAAGTTTTCTTCCTATATAGAAGCCTCATATAGGTGCAACCATATACATGAGCAATTGCACTCATACCGATTGATTCCAAGACCATGTTGGCAAGAAAACACGGGATTTATTAAAACTAAAGTCCAACCACTAGTTAAAGATTTACGGTACCCGATAAATAACACTCTATTGCAGTACGAAATCTGTAACATGATTTGTGTCACTTCATGCCCCTCCTCTAAGGTGCAATGATATGAGCTCTTATAGGGGAAGTAGTATGTAGTCGATGTTCGTACATTACCATCATAGAACCACATCAAAGTACGAAACTTGAGCAAATACTCAAAGCTTATTATATAAGAACCATGGCTATGTCATCGTGTGCCTCCATGAACATGGGAAACTACTCACAACTCTTAATCATGGACATGGACAGTCGCATAATGAATACAACACAATTTGAAAATAGAAATTCACCAACAAATAATCTCAAATAGCCAGGTACAATCATACACTAGATACTACAAACACGATATAAGGTTCCGATCTACCAAATTGTGAAGGGGTGACATTGATCTCGGAGATGGTGATGGTGATGCTAGTGAAGATGATGATGGAGAGCAACATGATCCACCCGCTCCTGGAGAAAAAGATGACTTTCGCCTCCGCCGCCGTCTCAAAAAAAAAAAATCCCTCAAAATTATGGCATTACTTTTCCCACCCGATGAGTGTCTTGTAAAAAGGAGGGGACGAGGTGTGCTCGAGGCGCCTGTGGGCCCCCATGGCACGACCAGCAAGGGGGCGCAATTTGGGCCTCGTGGCTCCACTCTTGTGCTTCCAATGTTGGCGCCCTTGCATGTGATGAAAAATCAACTGTGGATTTTTTGTCGAATTAATTGATCTCCGTAAGGTCTCTGAAAAGGAAAAAAAGATGTTTTCTGCCTACCACAATTAAATACCAAAACATTGGAACGTTGGGAGAAAGTCCCATAAATCTTCTAAAAGCTCCATAATCATGCAAGTATCATAATAAAACATGGACCGTCATGACATAGAATTGGTGGTACAAAATGCATGTATCAACACCTAACCGCTGCGTATCTCCGCCGTCGTCGTCGCGGCCACCAGAAGAAGGAAAGACAGAAACTAGCAACCCCAAGCTCGACGAGACTCCATCACTAAAGAAGCTTTGAGAACCTCAAAAGTGGGTCGCCAAACACGACAGCTTTGTTGTTGGGGATCATCGGTTGGGGCCACCATCCCTGAGTCTGTCGCCGAGCTCCAAACCTCGTATACCCTATCGATGGCATCTAGGGGTGAAGCCAAATTTGCTGGCCACGAACAGTGCAAACCTGAGCATGTCTCACCATCTTCGGGGCCCATCGACGGTGACCGGCAAAGACCAGTTCCTTTACAGACTCTGGATCTCCATGGTGACACTGGAGTAAGCACCGCAACGGTCGAGCTGGAGAAGAAAATCCCAGACCGAGGAAACCACCACAGTAACAATTCCCTCGACCAGAATACCATGCACCCATATATGTCTTGTCGTCCATGAAACAGAGCATGTAGGATACATATAGGCTACACTAGCACAAAGCAAAAATTAAGCCGCGTAAACCATGATCGTTGTAGTCATAGATAACGGGATTACCACTAGACGCGCAGTTGCGGAACTCGATGAAGCACGTGGGGCAGTGTAGTCGTATTACGTCCTCCTCCTCGTCCCACGAGCAGCTCTCGCTTATGCGGCTCGTCCAAGTTCTACATATGCAGCACCTCCAAGGTATCCACACGTACGGAGTGGAAGTGTCCCACGCCGTACTGCTAGGTGCGCACGTGCAACTGAGGCACGTGAGGAGTGGCGGCTAGGTGGAGTGGTTCAACCATAATCAGCTCGCCACACCATCTCTTATACAGGCACCCCTGCAGGGCTCCAAGCATGCAACACTTGAGGTCCATTAGTACCCTAAGTCCCATTGATACGTCTCCAACGTATCTATAATTTCTTATGTTTCATGCTAGTTTTATGACAATACCTACATGTTTTGCTCACACTTTATATCATTTTTATGCATTTTCTGGGACTAACCTATTAACAAGATGCCGAAGCGACAGTTCCTGTTTTCTGCTGTTTTTGATTTCAGAAATTCTACACAGGAAATATTCTCGGAATTGGACGAAACAAAAGCCCACGGCCCTATTTTCCACGGAGTCTTCAAGAACACCGAAGAGGAGTCAAGGAAGGGCAGCAGGGGGCCAACACCATAAGGCGGCGCGGGTGGCCCCCTGGCCGCGCCCAGATGTGGGGAGGGAGCCCCTGGCTTCCCCGACGCTGCCCCTTCGCCTATATATTCCCTCCGTCGCGAAAACCCTAAAAGGACAAGTCATCCTCCACGAAAAGTTACGTAGCCACCGCCATCGCGAAGCTAAGTTCGGGGGACAGATGTCTCTGTTCCGGCATGCCGCCGGGACGGGGAATTGCCCCCGGAATCCATCTCCATCGACACCACCGCCATCTTCATCGCCGCTGCTGTCTCCCATGATGAGGAGGGAGTAGTTCTCCCCCGAGGCTGAGGGCTCTACCGGTAGCTATGTGGTTCATCTCTCTCTCCCATGGTGTGATCTATATGAATATGTAGAAGTTACTCTTGTCTATTATGCACTCTAGAGGTTACTTTAATATGAACTCCGGATGTTGTGGAGCTTGTTTACTCCGGCTTGAGGTGTGCTCTTGTAGCCCTACACAATGAATGGTGTTTGTTATCCAACAAGAGAGTGTTTGAGAGTAGTACTTATTTGTTCATCTATGTGATCATAGGCTTTGCAATCTAGATGTCATATTTTATTCAAGTGTTTTATTATGTGAACCTTGGAGTTACTGTGACCTCGGTGTAATGGTGACAGTGTGTGCGCCGTGTGTAACTCCCTTATGAATTGTGGTGTGTTAGTACCTCCTATGAATGCTCACGGTGACGGTGTGGGGTGTTTATTAGTACTTGGGAATACGCCTTTGAGGTGTGCTTTTGCACACTTGCCCAATGAATTTGAGTTCTTTATTCAACAGGAGAGTAGTATGATGAAGTGCTTATTTATATTCAATTATGATTGCAATGTTGAGAGTGTCCACTAGTGAAAGTAGGGTCCCTAGGCCTTGTTTCTAAGCATTGAAACACCATTTCCAACAAGTTCTGCTACATGTTTACTTGCTGCCATACTTATTTCAGATTGTTATTACCACTCATATTCATCTATATCACTTGTATTTCACTATCTCTTCGTCGAACTAGTGCACCTATACATCTGACAAGTGTATTAGGTGTGTTGGGGACACAAGAGACTTCTTGTATCTTAATTGCAGGGTTGCTTGAGAGGGTTATCTTTGACCTCTACCTCCCTGAGTTCGATAAACCTTGGCTGATTCACTTAAGGGAAACTTGTTGCTGTTCTACAAACCTCTGCTCTTGGAGGCCCAACACTGTCTACAGGAATAGAAGCGTGCGTAGACATCAAGCTATTTTCTGGCGCCGTTGTCGGGGAGGTAAGGTAAAAGGTATTCACATCCTCCGACTACTAAGCTATTTCCTAGCACTGTTGCCGTTGTGTGAGTACTCGAAGCTATTTCCTTTAGATTCTGCAATTATATCTTTTTGTTTCTTGTTTTTATTTCACTAGTTAGGATTAATGGAAAACAACAAAAATATTAGAGATCTTTATAGTATTTATCTTGAGTTAGGACATGAGGTGTTTGAAGAGAAAATTAAAAAACCTATGGAACTTTGTATGCATGCTAATGGCAATGTTATTAGTATGAATTCTTTGAACACCATTGTTGCTAATGCTATGGAAAATTCTAAGCTTGGGGAAGCTGGTTTTGATGAGCATGATATTTTTAGTCCCCCAAGCATGGAGGAGAAAATTTACTTTGATGATACTTTACCTCCTATATATGATGATTACAATGATGACTATCATATTTTTAGTCCATCTACTATTGAGGATAAAATTCATTATGATTCTTCTATGCCTCCAATTTATGATGATTATAATGATGGATGTGATAGTTTTACTCCCACTATTACTAATAAAATTGATTATGCTTATGTGGAGAGTAATGATACTTTTATGCATGTGAATAAGAATGCTTTATGTGATAGTTATATTGTTGAGTTTGTTCATGATGCTACTAAAAGTTATTATGAGAGAGGGAAACATGGTTATATGCATCTTAATAATATTAAGTTTCCCCTCTTTATGTTGAGAATCTTGAAGTTGCGCTTGTGTTGCCTTTCTATGCTTGTTGCATTATGCTTACATGACTTGTTTATTTACAAGATTCCTTTTCATAGGAAGTGGGTTAGACTTAAAAGTGTTTCTTATTTGCTTTTGATGCTCTCTTTTGCTTAAACTCTTATTTCTTGCGAGAGCATCATTAAAATTACTGAGCCCATCTTAATGGCTATAAAGAAAGCACTTCTTGGGAGATAACCCATGTTTTTATTTTGCTAATGTTTTGTTGTGTCTTGGAAGTTGTTACTACTGTAGCAAACCTCTCCTTATCATGTTTATTTCGTTGTTGTGCCAAGTAAAGTCTTTGATAGTAAAGTTGATACTAGATTTGGATTCCTGCGCAGAAACAGATTTTTAGCTGTCACGAATTTGAGTTGACCTCTCTGTAGGAAACTCGTAAAATCCTGAAAAAATTCATGCGTGATCCTCACATATGTACGCAACTTTCGTTCAATTTGAGCTTTTCCATCTGAGCCTGTTAAGTGCCTCGAAAAAATTCATCTTTACGGACTGTTCTGTTTTGACAGATTCTGCCTTTTATTTCACATTGCCTCTTTTACTGTGTTGAGTGGATTTCTTTGTTCCATTAACTTTCAGTAGCCTTGGGTAATGTCCAGAAGTGTTGGGAATGATTGTGTCCTCGCTGAACATGTGAATTTTTTTATTATGCACTAACCCTCTAATGAGAATGCTTTGAGTTTGGTGTGAAGGAAGTTTTCAAGGATCAAGAGAGGAGGATGATATGATACGATCAAGAAGAGTGAAAAGTCTAAGCTTGGGGATGCCCCCGTGGTTCATCCCTGCATATTTCAAGAAGACTCAATCATCTAAGCTTGGGGATGCCCAAGGCATCCCCTTCTTCATCAACAACTTATCAGGTCACCTCTAGTGAAACTATATTTTAATTTCGTCACATCTTATGCACTTTACTTGGAGCGTCTGTGTGCTTTTATTTTCGTTTTGTTATTTTCATTCTCTGAATAAATCAGATCCTATCATGCTTGTGTGGGAGAGAGACACGCTCCGCTTTTTCATTTGAACACTTGTGTTCTTCGTTTTACTTTAATATTCATGGCGAAAGCTAAAAGCCTCAGCACTTATTGTTATTTGGTTGGAAACAGAAAATGCTTCATGTGGTAGTTGCTATATTGTCTTGAATAATTTGATACTTGGCAATTGTTTTGAGCTCTCAAGTAGATCATGTTTAAGCTCTTGCATCATGTAGTTTAAATCTATTAATGGAGAACTACCGTAGAGCTTGTTGAAATTTGGTTTGCATGATTGGTCTCCCTAAGGTCTAGATATTTTCTGGTAAAAGTGTTTGAACAACAGGGAAGACAGTGTAGAGTCTTATAATGCTTGCAATATGTTCTTGTGTAAGTTTTGCTGTACCGGTTCATACTTGTGTTTGCTTCAAACAACCTTGCTAGCCAAAACCTTATACTGAGAGGGAATGCTTCTCGTGCATCCAAAACCTTGAGCCAAAACCTATGCCATTTGTGTCCACCATAACTACCTACTATGTGGTATTTCTCTGCCATTCCAAAGTAAATTGCTTGCGTGCTACCTTTAAAAATTCATTCCTTGTCTTTACAATACATAGCTCATGGGAAAGTAGCCTAAAAAACTATTGTGCTAATGAATATGTTGCTTATGTATCTTAGTTCTTATAAGTTGCTTGTTGAGCGGTAACCATGTTAATGGGGACGCCATCAACCTGTCACACCTTTGTTGAATATCATGTGAGTTGCTATGCATGTTCGTCTTGTCTTAAGTAAGGGAGACTTCTCATGATTAAATGGTTTGAGTATGCATATTGTTAGATAAGAACATTGGGCCGCCAACCAAAGCCATGTATCACGGTGGAAGTTTCAGCTTGGACATTAATCCTCAAATCTCTTATGAGAATATTATATGTTGTTGAATGCTTAAAGCATAAAAGAGGAGTCCATTATCTGTTTTCTATGTTGTCCCGGTATGAATATCCTCAAGTTGAGATCTATCAAAATCGAGAAATCAAATGCGATTTATCTCCTTGGACCTTTGTACAGGTGGCATAGAGGTACCCCTTTGTGACACTTGGTTGAAACATATGTAATGCAATGATAATCCATGGAAATCCGAGCTAATTAGGACAAGGTGCAGGCACTATTGGTATTCGATGCATGAGGCTTGCAACTTATAGGAGGTTTTATGCATAACACATATGAATTATTACTACCGTTGACACAATTGTTTCCATGTTTTCAAAATAAAAAGCTCTAGCACATGAGTAATCCCTGCTTCCCTCTGCGAAGGGCCTTTCTTTTACTTTATGTTGAGTCAGTTTACCTACTTCTTTCTATCTTAGAAGCAAACACTTGTGTCAACTGTGTGCATTGATTCTTACATGCTTACTTATTGCACTCATCATATTACTTTGTGTTGACAATTATCCATGAGATATATGATACGTCCCCGACGTATCCATAATTTCTGTCGTTCCATGCTTGTTTTATGACAATACTTACATGTTTTGCTTGCACATTATGATGATTTCATGCATTTTCCGGAACTAACCTATTAACAAGATGCCACAGTGCCAGTTCCTGTTTTCTGCTGTTTTTGGTTCCAGAAAGGCTGTTCGGGCAATATTCTCGGAATTGGACGAAATCAACGCCAAACCTCCTATTTTTCCCGGAAGCATCCAGAACACCGAAGAAGAGTCGGAGAGGGACCAGAGGGCCACCACACCCTAAGGCGGCGCGGCCAAGCCTGGGCCCGCGCCAGCCTAGGGTGAGGCGCCCCTAGGTGCCCCCCTGCGCCGCCTCCTCGCCTATAAAATCCCTTTCGATCTAAAAACACCGTACCAATTGACGAAACTCCAGAAAAGTTACTGTGGCGCCGCCGCCATCGCGAAACTCCAATTCGGGGGACAGAAGTCTCTGTCCCGGCACCCTGCCGGGACGGGGAAGTGCCCCCGGAAGCCATCTCCATCGACGCCACCGCCTCCATCATGCTCCGTGAGTAGTTCCCCCATGGACTACGGGTTCTAGCTGTAGCTAGTTGGTATTCTCTCCCCCATGTACTTCAATACAATGATCTCATGAGCTGCCTTACATGATTGAGATCCATCTGATGTAATCGGTGTTGTGTTTGTTGGGATCCGATGGATGATACATTATGATTAGTCTATCTATAAAGTTTGTGAAGTTATTGTTGCTGCAATCTTGTTATGCTTAATGCTTGTCACTAGGGCCCGAGTGGCATGATCTTAGATTTGAGCTCTATACTTATTGCTTAGATTGTATCTACAAGTTGTATGCACATGTCACTGTCCGGAACCAAAGGCCCCGAAGTGACAGAAATCGGGACAACCGGAGGGGATGGCGGTGATGTGAGGATCACATGTTTTCACCAAGTGTTAATGCTTTGCTCCGGTGCTCTATTAAAAGGAGTACCTTAATATCCAGTAGATTCCCTTGAGGCCCGGCTGCCACCGGCTGGTAGGACAAAAGATGTTGTGCAAGTTTCTCATTGCGAGCACGTACGACTATATACGGAAAACATGCCTACATGATTAATAATCTTGATGTTCTTTCTTAATGCTTTGATTCCTATCAATTGCCCAACTGTAATTTGTTCACCCAACACTTGTCATTTATTGGAGAGTTACCACTAGTGTAGATCGCTGGGAACCCCGGTCCATATCTCATCATCATATACCTGTTCTACATGTCACTGGAAGTAGTATCAACTATCTTCTGGTGCCATTGCTCTCATATTGCTATTACTGCTGCTGTGTTACTATTACTACTGCTCTCATATTACTGCTACTTTCACATCACCCCTGTTACTAGTGCTTTTCCAGGTGCAGCTGAATTGACAACTCAGTTGTTAAGGCTTATAAGTATTCTTTACCTCCCCTTGTGTCGAATCAATAAATTTGGGTTTTACTTCCCTCGAAGACTGCTGCGATCCCCTATACTTGTGGGTCATCAAGACTGTTTTCTGGCGCCGTTGCCGGGGAGGCATAGCTCTACTCATAAGTTCACCTGGGGAGTACACTCTACCTCTCTCTCTGTTTTTAATTTGTTTTATTTTATTTTGCCTAGTTTACATTTGTCTAGTTTGTTTAGTTTTATTTTCCTCATATACCCAAAAATCCATAAAAATTTGAAAAACCAAAAAATTTAAAACTGCTGTTATGGGAGAACCAACAACCTACTTGGAGCTTATGGAATGTTATAATTGTTATAGAGAATCAAGAACTGGTAAAATAATGAGTGCTATGATAGAAAAATTAAATACAATTGCTAGAATCTTGCTTAGACGCCATGATATAAACTGTTGCTCTCAACAGGATACTAAACATCTTAAATTTCAATGTGGCTTTAGTGAGGAATATTTTATTAAGAGCTATAATCGGAATTGCTATATTCATTATGGGTTCGAAGAGGTAGAACAATTTGTCTTATTTATGGGAGCCTCCGAGATAGAATCCTTCAAGGTTGAGAATTATGAAACTTGTGCTATTTGTAAGGACCTTAAAGATTATGTCTCTACTATCCTTAATTCTTGCATAGAATGCTACAGTAGGAATCCTTATATCCTTGATTATAAAGAGAGACACATTAATGCACAAGAATGCACTCACAATTTGCAGGAACCGGTGGAAGAAGAAACTGATGAACCTGAAAGCTCATTGGATGAAAAAGAGGAGGAAATTGATGAACCTGAAAGCTCATTGGATGAAAAAGAAGAGGAGAGCGACGAACAAAAGGAGGAAGAATGGATTAGCTACCCATGCCAACCTTCTAATGAGAGTAACTCTTCATCTCTTACACTATTTGATTGTCCTCCATGCTTACCAAAAGAGGTTGAATGTTATGTTCCTGTGGATTCTCTTGAAATATTACCTATGAGTAAAACTTGTGAGAATAATTGTGCTACTGTTATCTATGATAATCCATGCTACTTTGATAAATCTTATGATAATGCTTTGTTTGTGCCTGATGTCGAAATGCATGGTACTAAAGAATTTTGCGTAGCAAATATTTATGATAAAGCTCTAGATGATGGTCCTATGTTACTTGATAAAATTAATTGTACTACTAATGAAAATGGGATTGGAGAGTTCTTGACTTATTCTATGAGTCCCATATCTCTTGAGATTGATCAACTACCTTGTTATATTATTAATAAAAGTAAGTTTGAAAGTTTTAATTCCACTATTCTTGAGATTGATAAAAATTATGAGTTTGTGGATCATGAAAAGTATGCTGCATGTGATAGTTATATTGTTGAGTTTACTCATGGAGCTACTGAAAATTATTATGAGAGAGGAAAATATGGTTGTAGAAATTTGCATGGTACTAAAACACCTCTCTATGTGCTTAAAATTTTGAAGTTACACTTGTTCTATCTTCCTATGCTTGTTACTTTGCTTTTCATGAACTTGTTTATTTACAAGATTCCTTTGCATAGGAAGCATGTTAGACTTAAATGTGTTTTGAATTTGCTGCTTGATGCTCTCTTTTGCTTCCAATACTATTTCTTGCGAGTGCATCATCAAAACTGCTGAGCCCATCTTAATGGCTATAAAGAAAGCAACTTCTTGGGAGATAACCCATGTGTTATTTTGCTACAGTACTTTGTTTTATATTTGTGTCTTGGAAGTTGTTTACTACTGTAGCAACCTCTCCTTATCTTAGTTTTGTGTTTTGTTGTGCCAAGTGAAGCCTCTAATCGAAGGTTGATGCTAGATTTGGATTTCTGCGCAGAAACAGATTTCTATCTGTCACGAATCTGGGCTGTTTTCTCTGTAGGTAACTCAGAAAAATATGCCAATTTACGTGCGTGTTTCTCAGATATGTACGCAACTTTCATTAGTTTTGAGTTTTCTGATTTGAGCAACGGAAGTATTTTATTAAAATTCGTCTTTACTGGCTGTTCTGTTTTGGCAGATTCTGTCTCTGTTTTTTGCATTGTCTCTTGTGGACTTTAAGCGAGGTTTTCTAGACGTAGAGGGCTGTAGCTAATGTTTTATTGAGTTCTTGCAATGTGCCACTACAGGACCGAGGTGGATTCAAAACTTTTTTTTGAGTACTAACCCCTCTAATGAAGTTTATGAGAAGTTTGGTGTCAAGGAAGTTTTCAAGGGTCAAGAGAGGAGGATGATATATGATCAAGAAGAGTGAAAAGTCAAAGCTTGGGGATGCCCCTGTGGTTCATCCCTGCATATTTCAAGAATACTCAAGCGTCTAAGCTTGGGGATGCCCAAGGCATCCCCTTCTTCATCAACTTATCAGGTTTCCTCCCCTGAAACTATATTTTTATTCGGTCACATCTTATGTGCTTTACTTGGAGCGTCTGTGTGCTTTTATTTTTGTTTTTGTTTGAATAAAGATGGATCCTAGCAATCCTTGTGTGGGAGAGAGACACGCTCCGCTTTTTCATATGAACGCTTGTTCTTCGTTTTACTTTTAATGTTCAATGATAAAAGTTGGAAGCTACAATAATTATTTTTATTTGGTTGGAGACAGAAAATGCCTCATAATGTCTTGGATAATTTGACACTTGGCAATTGTTTTGAGCTCTCAAGTAGATCATGATTAAGTTTTTTCATGTAGTTTAAACCTATTAGTGGAGAACTACCGTAGAGCTTGTTGAAATTGGTTTGCATGATTGGTCTCTCTTAAGGTCTAGATATTTTCTGGTAAAAGTGTTTGAGCAACAAGGAAGACAGTGTAGAGTATTATAATGCTTGCGATGTGTTCTTATGTAAGTTTTGCTGTACCGGTTCATACTTGTGTTTGCTTCAAACAACCTTGCTAGCCTAAGCCTTGTATCGAGAGGGAATACTTCTCATGCATCCAAAATCCTTGAGCCAACCACTATGCCAATTGTGTCCACCATACCTACCTACTATGTGGTATTTCCTGCCATTCCAAAGTAAATTGCTTGAGTGCTACCTTTAAATAATTCAAAATGCTTCTCAATTTGTGTTAATGTTTTATAGCTCATGAGGAAGTATGTGGTGTTTAGCTTTCAACCTTGTCATTTACTTTTGACGGACTCTCATATGGACTAGTGGCACATCCGCTTATCCAATAATTTTGCAAAAAGAGTTGGCAATGGGATTCCCAGTCCCGAATTAATTAACTTAAATAGACACTCCTCCATGGTTTGTGATTGTTGGACGGCACCCGAAGGATTCGGTTAGCCATGGCTTGTGTAAGCAAAGGTTGGGGGGGAGTGTCATCATCATAATAAAACTAAAATAAAAAGGCACTCCTTCATGGTATGAGATTGTTGGCAGGCACCCGAGGATTCGGTTAGCCATGGTTTGTGAAAGAAAGGTTGGAAGGAGTGCTACCCAAAAATAAAAATTCATGGGAGCCGCTCTTGAAAGTCCGGTTGGCAAGGTAGTTAGTGTACCCATTACCATTCGTTGACAACAACAAACACCTCTCAAAACTTTACTTTTGTGCTCTCTTTATGTTTTCAAAACCAAAGCTCTAGCACAAATATAGCAATCGATGCTTCCCTCTGCGAAGGGTCATTCTTTTACTTTATGTTGAGTCAGTATACCTACTTCCTTCCATCTTAGAAGCAAACACTTGTGTTAACTGTGCATTGATTCTTACATACTTGCATATTTGCATTCGTCATATTACTTTGTGTTGACAATTATCCATGAGATATGCATGTTGAAAGTTGAAAGCAACCGCTGAAACTTATATCTTCCTTTGTGTTGCTTCGATGCCTTTACTTTGAATCTATTGCTTTATGAGTTAACTCTTGTGCAATCTTTTGATGCTTGTCTTGAAAGTACTATTCATGAAAAAATTTGCTATATGTTAGCAACTATAGATCATTGCCTTGAGTCACTTCATTCATTTCATATGTTTTGTAATAGTATGATCAAGGTTATGTAAGTAGCATGTCACTACAGAAATTATTCTTTTTATCGTTTACCTGCTCGGGACGAGCAGGAACTAAGCTTGGGGATGCTGATACGTCCCCGACGTATCCATAATTTCTGTCGTTCCATGCTTGTTTTATGACAATACTTACATGTTTTGCTTGCACTTTATGATGATTTCATGCATTTTCCGGAACTAACCTATTAACAAGATGCCACGGTGCAGTTCTGTTTTCTGCTGTTTTTGGTTCCAGAAAGGCTGTTCGGGCAATATTCTCGGAATTGGACGAAATCAACGCCAAACCTCCTATTTTTCCCGGAAGCATCCAGAACACCGAAGAAGAGTCGGAGAGGGGCCAGAGGGCCACCACACCCTAAGGCGGCGCGGCCAAGCCTGGGCCCGCGCTAGCCTAGGGTGAGGCGCCCCCAGGTGCCCCCCCTGCGCCGCCTCCTCGCCTATAAAATCCCTTTCGACCTAAAAACACCGTACCAATTGACGAAACTCCAGAAAAGTTACTGTGGCGCCGCCGCCATCGCGAAACTCCAATTCGGGGACGAAGTCTCTGTCCCGGCACCCTGCCGGGACGGGGAAGTGCCCCCGGAAGCCATCTCCATCGACGCCACCGCCTCCATCATGCTCCGTGAGTAGTTCCCCCATGGACTACGGGTTCTAGCTGTAGCTAGTTGGTATTCTCTCCCCCATGTACTTCAATACAATGATCTCATGAGCTGCCTTACATGATTGAGATCCATCTGATGTAATCGGTGTTGTGTTTGTTGGGATCCGATGGATGATACATTATGATTAGTCTATCTATAAAGTTTGTGAAGTTATTGTTGCTGCAATCTTGTTATGCTTAATGCTTGTCACTAGGGCCCGAGTGGCATGATCTTAGATTTGAGCTCTATACTTATTGCTTAGATTGTATCTACAAGTTGTATGCACATGTCACTGTCCGGAACCAAAGGCCCCGAAGTGACAGAAATCGGGACAACCGGAGGGGATGGCGGTGATGTGAGGATCACATGTTTTCACCAAGTGTTAATGCTTTGCTCCGGTGCTCTATTAAAAGGAGTACCTTAATATCCAGTAGATTCCCTTGAGGCCCGGCTGCCACCGGCTGGTAGGACAAAAGATGTTGTGCAAGTTTCTCATTGCGAGCACGTACGACTATATACGGAAAACATGCCTACATGATTAATAATCTTGATGTTCTTTCTTAATGCTTTGATTCCTATCAATTGCACAACTGTAATTTGTTCACCCAACACTTGTCATTTATTGGAGAGTTACCACTAGTGTAGATCGCTGGGAACCCCGGTCCATATCTCATCATCATATACCTGTTCTACATGTCACTGGAAGTAGTATCAACTATCTTCTGGTGCCATTGCTCTCATATTGCTATTACTGCTGCTGTGTTACTATTACTACTGCTCTCATATTACTGCTACTTTCACATCACCCCTGTTACTAGTGCTTTTCCAGGTGCAGCTGAATTGACAACTCAGTTGTTAAGGCTTATAAGTATTCTTTACCTCCCCTTGTGTCGAATCAATAAATTTGGGTTTTACTTCCCTCGAAGACTGCTGCGATCCCCTATACTTGTGGGTCATCAATATACATGTTGAAAGTTGAAACCAATTGCTGAAACTTAAATCTTCCTTTGTGTTGCTTCAAAACCTTCTATTAAGAATCTATTGCTTTATGAGTTAACTCTTATGCAAGACTTATTGATGCTTGTCTTGAAAGTACTATTCATGAAAAGTCTTTGCTATATGATTCAGTTGTTTAGTCATCATCTTTTTGTTAGCGAACTATAGACCATTGCTTTGAGTCACTTCATTCATCTCATATGCTTTACAATAGTATTGATCAAGATTATGTTGGTAGCATGTCACTTCAGAAATTATTCTTTTTATCGTTTACCTACTCGAGGGCGAGTAGGACCTAAGCTTGGGGATGCTTGATACGTCTCCAACGTATCTATAATTTCTTATGTTCCATGCTAGTTTTATGACAATACCTACATGTTTTGCTCACACTTTATATCATTTTTATGCATTTTCCGAGACTAACCTATTAACAAGATGCCGAAGCGCCAGTTCCTGTTTTCTGCTGTTTTCGGTTTCAGAAATTCTACACAAGAAATATTCTCGGAATTGGACGAAACAAAAGCTCACGGCCCTATTTTCCACGGAGTCTTCCAGAACACCGAAGAGGAGTCAAGGAAGGGCAGTAGGGGGCCCACACCATAAGGCGGCGCGGGTGGCCACCTAGCCGCGCCCAGATGTGGGGAGGGAGCCCCCTGGCTCCCCCGACGCTGCCCCTTCGCCTATATATTCCCTCCGTCACGAAAACCCTAAAAGGACAAGTCATCCTCCACGAAAAGTTACGTAGCCGCCGCCATCGCGAAGCCAAGTTCGGGGGACAGAAGTTTCTGTTCCGGCACGCCGCCGGGACGGGGAAGTGCCCCCGGAGTCATCTCCATCGACACCACCGCCATCTTCATCGCCCTTGCTGTCTCCCATGATGAGGAGCGAGTAGTCCTCCCCCGAGGCTGAGGGCTCTACCGGTAGCTATGTGGTTCATCTCTCTCTCCCATGGTGTGATCTTTATGTGATCATGAGCTTTGTATCACTATTAATCTATGTGCTACTCTAGTGATGTTATTAAAGTAGTCTATTCCTCCTCCATGATGTAAAGTGGGCAGCGTGTGCATCATGTAGTACTTGGCGTAGGTTATGATTGTAATCTCTTGTGGATTATGAAGTTAACTATTACTATGATAGTATTGATGTGATCTATTCCCCCTTTCATAGCTATTGTTGACAGTGTGTATGCTATGTTAGTACTCGGTCTAAATTGCAACGGTATTATCTTGGATTATGATTTGATGAGGATATCCCTATGAGTGGTATTTGTCAAGTACTTGATGAACTTTGAGTGGAGCTTTTGTAGCCACTACGTGATGATTAGTGATTCCAATAGGAGAGTAATTCAGAGTAGCACAAGTGAAGAGAAGTTATCTAATTATGTGATCATTGTTGAGAGTGTCCACTAGTGAAAGTATGATCCCTAGGCCTTGTTTCTAAGCATTGAAACACCGTTTCCAACCAGTTCTGCTACATGTTCGCTTGCTGCCATTTTTATTTCAGATTGCAATTGCTACTTATAATCATCCATATTACTTGTATTTCACTATCTCTTCGCCGAACTAGTGCACCTATACATCTGATAAGTGTATTAGGTGTGTCGGGGACACAAGAGACTTCTTGTATCTTAATTGCAGGGTTGCTTGAGAGGGATATCTTTGACCTCTACCTCCCTGAGTTCGATAAACCTTGGGTGATTCACTTAAGGGAAACTTGCTGCTGTTCTACAAACCTCTATTCTTGGAGGCCCAACACTGTCTACAGGAATAGAAGCGTGCGTAGACATCACCCATCTGATATGGAGCTAATCCGAATTAGGATTCACAGGTGAATAGACATGAAACGAGTACTTCTACTCGGAAATAGTTGGTAGCGTCATCTAGCAAGACATGCAAACTCCTAGACATGCATAAATATCATATCGGACGACTATCACAATGTTGTGTACATGGCATTCCCTTTGCCTCACGATATTTGGTCATGCTCCAAGCTGACCACTCTTTCTCGATTTTTTATTCGGCATCCCTTACTACGTTAGCTCTTAACCTTGTTTAGCACGGCCATGCATTCCTTGATTCGGGCCCCAGAGATATCTCTATCATGTAAAGAGGGGTAAATCTCATCTTGATTGACGATGCCTCGCAGCATGCTTCAGGAAAAAACCGAAAGCTACCTTTATAACTACCATGTCACGGTGTAGCATTTCATAGCACCTAAGTAGGTCGATCCACATCTCAAGTACACACGGCAATCTCAGGTTTAAGGACAAAGCGTACACATTGTGTAGAGAGAGAACTGCAAGTATACTTGCCATGTTTCGTGTTGGTTCAGCCCAACCACATGTTCATAACATGTGTGCACATCATTGGTTTGACATTTCCATGTCTATGACTTGCAAAACATAGTCACCAACCAATCAACGTGCTAGTCTAGCTAATATACACATGTGTCCTCACATGAAATCCAACTAGGGGCAGCTTTAGAAAACCATGCAAGTAAAGAGTTTCACAACAATTCATGTAATTGCCAATCAATATAAGTTGCCTTATATTGATATTTAAGAAACATTACAAAAACTTATGGATACAACGAAATATATGAAGGAGATATGCCCTAGAGGCAATAATAAAGTGGTTATTATTTATATCTTTACGTTTATGATAAATGTTTATATATCATGCTATAATTGTATTAACCGAAACATTAGTACATGTGTGATATGTAGACAAACAAAGAAGTCCCTAGTATGCCTCTTAACTAGCTTGTTGATTAATGGATGATTAGTTTCATAATCATGAACATTGGATGTTATTAATAACAAGGTTATGTCATTGTATGAATGATGTAATGGACACACCCAATTAAGCGTAGCATAAGATCTCGTCATTAAGTTATTTGCTATAAGCTTTCGATACATAGTTACCTAGTCCTTATGACCATGAGATCATATAAATCACTTATACCGGAAAGGTACTTTGATTACACCAAACACCACTGCGTAAATGGGTGGCTATAAAGGTGGGATTAAGTATCCGGAAAGTATGAGTTGAGGCATATGGATCAACAGTGGGATTTGTCCATCCCGATGACGGATAGATATACTCTGGGCCCTCTCGGTGGAATGTCGTCTAATGTCTTGCAAGCATATGAATGAGTTCATAAGAGACCACATACCACGGTACGAGTAAAGAGTACTTGTCAGGAGACGAGGTTGAACAAGGTATAGAGTGATACCGAAGATCAAACCTCGGACAAGTAAAATATCGCGAGACAAAGGGAATTGGTAATATATGTGAATGGTTCATTCGATCACTAAAGTCATCGTTGAATATGTGGGAGCCATTATGGATCTCCAGATCCCGCTATTGGTTATTGGTCGGAGTGAGTACTCAAACCATGTCCGCATAGTTCTCGAACCGTAGGGTGACACACTTAAAGTTGGATGTTGAAATGGTAGTACTTCAATATGGAATGGAGTTCGAATATTTGTTCGGAGTCCGGATGAGATCCCGGACATCACGAGGAGTTAGGAATGGTGGAGAATAAGATTCATATATAGGATGTCATTTTATGTGAAATAAAATGTCGCGGAAGGTTCTATGGAAGGTTCTAGAAGGTTCTAGAAAAGTCCGGAAGAAACCACCAAGGAAGGTGGAGTCCACATGGGACTCCACCTCCATGGCCGGCCAGCCCTAGATGGGGTGGAGTCCCAAGTGGACTCCACCATAGGGGGCCGGCCACCCCCACATGGGAGGTGGAAATCCCACCTTTGGGTGGGAGTCCTAGTTGGGCTAGGTTTCCCCCTCTTATGGAAGGTTTTGGTTTCGGGTCTTATTCGAAGACTTGGACACCAACACTTGGGATCCACCTATATAATGAGGGGCCAAGGGAGGGGGCCGGCCACCCCAAAGACCACAAGCTGGCCGCCCCCCATAGAGTGGCCGGCCACCCCTCCCAAACCCTAGCCGCCCCCCTCTCCTCCATATTGCCCGCGTAGCTTAGCGAAGCTCCGCCGGACTTCTTCACCGCCACCGACACCACGCCGTCGTGCTGTCGGATTCAAGAGGAGCTACTACTTCCGCTGCCCGCTGGAACGGGGAGGTGGACGTCGTCTTCATCAACAATCGAACGTGTGACCGAGTACGGAGGTGCTGCCCGTTCGTGGCGCCGGAACCGATCGTGATCAAGATCTTCTACGCGCTTTTGCAAGCGGCAAGTGATCGTCTACCGCAGCAACAAGAGCCTCATCTTGTAGGCTTTGGAATCTCTTCAAGGGTGAGACTCGATACCCCCTCGTTGCTACCGTCTTCTAGATTGCATCTTGGCTTGGATTGCGTGTTCGCGGTAGGAAAATTTTTGTTTTCTATGCAACGTTATCCTTCAGTGGTATCAGAGCCGTGTCTATGCATAGATGGTTGCACGAGTAGAACACAATGTTTTTGTGGGCGTTGATGCTCTTGTTATCTTTAGTTTGAGTACTTTGCATCTTTGTGGCATAGTGGGATGAAGCGGCTTGGACTAACTTTACATGACCGCGTTCATGAGACTTGTTCCTCGTTCGACATGCAACTTGTATTGCATAAGAGGCTTTGCGGGTGTCTGTCTCTCCTACTATAGTGAAGATTCAATTTACTCTTCTATTGACAACATTAGTATCACCGTTGTGGTTCATGTTCGTAGGTAGATTAGATCTCTCTCGAAAACCCTAAACCACGTAAAATATGCAAACCAAATTAGAGACGTCTAACTTGTTTTTGCAGGGTTTGGTGATGTGATATGGCCATAATGTGATGATGAATATGTATGAGATGATCATTATTGTATTGTGGCAACCGGCAGGAGCCTTATGGTTGTCTTTAATTTTCATGTTGAGTAGTATTTCAAAGTAGTTGTAATAGTTGCTACATGAGGTGAACAACCATGAAGCCGGCGCCATGAACCTTGACGCTACACCGACGATGATGGAGATCATGCCCGTTGATGATGGAGATCATGTCCGTGCTTTAGAGATGAAGATCGAAGGCGCAAAGACAAAAGGGCCATATCATATCACATATGAACTGCATGTGATGTTAATCCTTTTATGCATCTTATTTTGCTTAGAACGCGACGGTAGCATTATAAGATGATCCCTCACATTAATATCAAGATAATAAAGTGTTCTCCTCGTATGCACCGTTGTAACAGTTCGTCGTTTGAAGCATCTCGTGATGATCGGATGTGATAGATTCAACGATTCACATACAACGGGTGTAAGCCATGTTGCACACGCGAATACTTGGGTTTGCTTGACGAGCCTAGCATGTACAGAGACATGGCCTCGGGACAACGGAAACCGAAAGGTTGAACACGAGTCATATGGATGATATGATCAACATGTTGATGTTCACCATTGAAGCTACATCATCTCACGTGATGATCGGTTTTGGTGTAGTGAATTTGGATCGTGTACCACTTAACAACTATGAGGGATGTTGTATTAAGTGGGAGTTCATTAGTAATTAGATTAAAACATGAACTAATTATCATAAACATAGTCTGAGTAGTATTTTGAATTATTTTTGTAGTATTGGCATTCGTTTTCTACCATGCGCTAGTCTTGTAATTGAGATAGAAATACTGTTAAAATCTGACAAGAAACTTTACGGATTGGTACCGTATTGTTAAAGAATCAAGAATTGATTAAGTCCTATTGCAAACTTTTAGTAAACCTCACATTGTTGATTCAAAGAGCTATGGTTTCAATTAGTACCTAAAGTTATCTTGTCTCCGTGAAACTTGAAGTTCAAATCTGTTTGAAAAGTAAGGAGCTGAAAATTTAGTTTTCAGAAATAATCAAGGTATGAGATATATGTGATATCTAAGACCTTATTGCAAGATGATAGAATAAAGTTTGGTGAGACTACATAAACTCATAAGTTTTATGGGAATGTACGAAGGTTGAAGACGCAAGGCGTCACAATCCTCCAACTATTGGGGCACTAACGATATTTGCATATCCATGAAGTGACCATCCTTAAATATGCACCGTTACTAAGACTCGTCGTTTCGAAGCATCACGTGATGATCGGGTGTGATAGATTCTACGTGTGCATAAAACGGGTGCAAGCTAGATTTGCATATGCAAATACCAAGGTTAAAACTTTACGAGCCTAGCATGTACAGACATGGTCTCGGAAAGTCGTCATGATATGATGGATAAAATTATGAGTGAAATTGTTCATCATATTACAAAGTTACTAATAATGAAATCTGGAACACTTGTCATATGATGATCAACTTCAAAGTAAGAACCTCAAGGTTATTGGTATTTGACCAACAAACCTAGAAGTTAATGATGTTGAAGTGTTTTTCTGAATAATGAGGAAAGCTAAAAGAGAAACTACAAAAGATATTTTGGCAAAAAGAAAAGAGAAGACTAGAAAGTCTAGCTCAGGTGTATATAAATGATATACATGTTATGGTTGTATTCCTAGTTAACTCACACTATGAAATTCTTGGGTATTAGTACTATATTGGTTGGTATGAAGTGTCATACAAAACAACGCAATACAAGAATACAATGGCCTAAGTGGCTGACAAGGAATATGATAGGAATGCACGTCAGGAACAAAATAAAGTGTTATTATGTTCGTCATTGGCATTCTATCTAGCCCTTAGAATTTATAATAAAGAGCTTAATAAATTGTTATTTTGCTCTGGTCAAATAAAAACAATGAGTTGTTTAAATTATGACATTACTCCATGTACGATGGATAAGTTATTATAAATCTTAATGGTGAAACACACATACATAACACTGACGCTAAAATGCCATAAGGCAAATGATTTGAATTCCACTTATTTGTGGAACCGCCATTTAGGTCATGTTAGAAAGGAACGCATGAAGGAACTCCATGCAAATGGATTTTCGAGTCATTTGATTTTTGAATCATTTGGCGCTTGCAAATCTTTTCTAAAGAGAATGATTAAAATACCGTTCATAGGCCAAAAGTTGAACGGGCAACTAACTTAGTGAAAAATACATGATGATGTATGTGGTTCACTGGGCATAGTTGTGTGCGGGAGATTCTTCTACTTCATGAAAACTTTCAAACAATGAATTGAGTATATATGTGGATATATTCAATAAGGAAAAGTTTGAAACATTTTGAATGGATTCAAATAAATTTCAGCATGAAGTGGAAATCATCGTAATAGAAAAGTCAAATATCTATGATTGGATCATGGTGGAAATATTTGAATTACGAGTTTTAGCGAACATCTAAGAGAGTTATGAAATTGTTCTACAACTCACGTTTCTTGGAGTATCATAGTGATGATGAAGTATCAGAGATGTATCCAAACCTTGTTGGATTAATGATGAGATAAAATATTATGACGCCATTATATTTTTGTGGATTATGCTTTAGTGACTACCGCTTTTACACTTAATAGAGCATCATCATGATCCGTTGAAATGACACCATACGAGTTATGGTATGGGTATGAATCCTAATAGTCTTTTCTTAAAATTTTGGTATGCATAGCATAAGTAAATAAGTTTACAACCAAAATCGGATGAATGTCTTTGTTGGTTATCAAAGAGAATTGATTGGGAATTCTTCCCACTATGTAGACAAAGACAAAAGTGTTTGTCAATGTTTCTTATTTCCAAGAAATTGTTTCTAGTGAAGTTTTTGAGTGGGAGGACAATATAATTTGATAAGGTTTATGAACCTGAGCATAATGATCAGAGTAGCGCAGCATCGGAATTTGTTTCGGAAGCGGCCACGACGATCATGGCTCCCATGACTACAAAGTGTTTTAGCCATGGAAATCGAAGTACATATTGAACCTTGTAGGTATGGTTTACTTTGTGATCAAATAAATGATTTGTGGACAGAGGATTGATTATGAACAATGATAAACCAACTACAAACAAAGAAGCTATGATGGGCCCTGACTCCGTTAAAATGGCTATACGCCATGAAATCCAAGATAGATGAATACTTTATGAAAGTAAATGGATCTATGAAATTGATAGACTTGGATGAAATATCCTTGAAGAAAGCTTGACTTGTCGAAAAATTGTTTACGACAAAGTTCAAAGAGTTGAATACGATAAGATTAGATCTTCTGTAGCAATGCTTATAGTCTATGTGGATTATTCTAGTAATCACTACATATTTCTTTTATGAGATATGCTAGTAGGATGGCAAAATACACTACTTAACAGAAGTATGTATACAAGATACAACCAAGAGTTTTGCTGGTCCGTGGAATACTAGATAGCTATACAAGCTTCAATTAGATGAAGTAAGTATCACGGAGTTGGAATCTTCACCAGATGAAATAGTCAAAGAGTTTTTGATTTCATCAGAGATGATGAAGAGGCTTGCTTTTGCAAGAAATTAAGTGGGAGCGCTAAGACACATTTATAATACTTTATGTAGGTGACATATAGTTGGTTATAAATGATGTAATTATATACTTGATTAAAAGGTTTCATTGAGAATTAACTTCAATGAAAGGATATGGACTGAAACAAATTTAGTGTCAAGATCTATGAAGATAGATTGAAACACATAAATAAGTTTAAGTCAAAGTACATATGATGGATATTGAAGTAGTTCAATATAGAAATATTAAGAAAATGTTCTTGTCATGTGAAGGTTTAACAAGACTTGAGTGTATCGACACTCAATGAGTAAAAACACATGAGTGATTATAGATCACGAATAATATGTACACAATCAGATATCATGTGCTATAAAGTGTTATGAGCATATACCAGAATGATTCATATGATGATCATTGAATGACGATAAGAATATCCTTGAGTACTTTAGAAGAACTAAGGATATATATATATATATTTTTTTATATGAAGAAATGACAAACAAATCGCTGTAAGGTGTTACACCGATATTGGTTTTGTCACGTATAAAATATAATCTCAAATTAGACGAAGTGTTGTTTAAAAGGTAGCACAATGAGCTAGAAGTTGTCTATGCTAGATTTAGAAGAGTTCTAAATATTGTGACGGATTCTACAAAAGAAGGCAGAGTATGTCATTGTTTTGACAATGACAAAGGATGTTAGGTCAAGAGGTTCTTTGAGAACTTGGTGTAGTTCCGACAGAGTCAGAACTTTGAAGCTATATTGTGTGTGACAATATAAGTGACATATTTCAGACAGCGGAATTAAGGTTCCACCAGAAGATCAAACATATATAATGCCAACTCATTTGGAAATGAGTGATGCGTTGAGACGCAAATGAATTACAAAATACATACGTTTCTGAGCGTGTCAGATCCGATGACTAAAAACCTCTCCCGTGAGCAATACATGATAAAGCACCAGAAGGCCAAGGTGTTATATCTTTACAAATGTAAACTAGATTATTGACTCTAGTGCAAGTGGGAGACTGAAGGAGATATGCCCTAGAGGCAATAATAAAGTGGTTATTATTTATATCTTTACGTTTATGATAAATGTTTATATATCATGCTATAATTGTATTAACCGAAACATTAGTACATGTGTGATATGTAGACAAACAAAGAAGTCCCTAGTATGCCTCTTAACTAGCTTGTTGATTAATGGATGATTAGTTTCATAATCATGAACATTGGATGTTATTAATAACAAGGTTATGTCATTGTATGAATGATGTAATGGACACACCCAATTAAGCGTAGCATAAGATCTCGTCATTAAGTTATTTGCTATAAGCTTTCGATACATAGTTACCTAGTCCTTATGACCATGAGATCATATAAATCACTTATACCGGAAAGGTACTTTGATTACACCAAACACCACTGCGTAAATGGGTGGCTATAAAGGTGGGATTAAGTATCCGGAAAGTATGAGTTGAGGCATATGGATCAACAGTGGGATTTGTCCATCCCGATGACGGATAGATATACTCTGGGCCCTCTCGGTGGAATGTCGTCTAATGTCTTGCAAGCATATGAATGAGTTCATAAGAGACCACATACCACGGTACGAGTAAAGAGTACTTGTCAGGAGACGAGGTTGAACAAGGTATAGAGTGATACCGAAGATCAAACCTCGGACAAGTAAAATATCGCGAGACAAAGGGAATTGGTAATATATGTGAATGGTTCATTCGATCACTAAAGTCATCGTTGAATATGTGGGAGCCATTATGGATCTCCAGATCCCGCTATTGGTTATTGGTCGGAGTGAGTACTCAAACCATGTCCGCATAGTTCTCGAACCGTAGGGTGACACACTTAAAGTTGGATGTTGAAATGGTAGTACTTCAATATGGAATGGAGTTCGAATATTTGTTCGGAGTCCCGGATGAGATCCCGGACATCACGAGGAGTTCCGGAATGGTCCGGAGAATAAGATTCATATATAGGATGTCATTTTATGTGAAATAAAATGTCGCGGAAGGTTCTATGGAAGGTTCTAGAAGGTTCTAGAAAAGTCCGGAAGAAACCACCAAGGAAGGTGGAGTCCACATGGGACTCCACCTCCATGGCCGGCCAGCCCTAGATGGGGTGGAGTCCCAAGTGGACTCCACCATAGGGGGCCGGCCACCCCCCACATGGGAGGTGGAAATCCCACCTTTGGGTGGGAGTCCTAGTTGGGCTAGGTTTCCCCCTCTTATGGAAGGTTTTGGTTTCGGGTCTTATTCGAAGACTTGGACACCAACACTTGGGATCCACCTATATAATGAGGGGCCAAGGGAGGGGGCCGGCCACCCCAAAGACCACAAGCTGGCCGCCCCCCATAGAGTGGCCGGCCACCCCTCCCAAACCCTAGCCGCCCCCCTCTCCTCCATATTGCCCGCGTAGCTTAGCGAAGCTCCGCCGGACTTCTTCACCGCCACCGACACCACGCCGTCGTGCTGTCGGATTCAAGAGGAGCTACTACTTCCGCTGCCCGCTGGAACGGGGAGGTGGACGTCGTCTTCATCAACAACCGAACGTGTGACCGAGTACGGAGGTGCTGCCCGTTCGTGGCGCCGGAACCGATCGTGATCAAGATCTTCTACGCGCTTTTGCAAGCGGCAAGTGATCGTCTACCGCAGCAACAAGAGCCTCATCTTGTAGGCTTTGGAATCTCTTCAAGGGTGAGACTCGATACCCCCTCGTTGCTACCGTCTTCTAGATTGCATCTTGGCTTGGATTGCGTGTTCGCGGTAGGAAAATTTTTGTTTTCTATGCAACGTTATCCTTCAATATAAGCATTCCCCATTGACTAGGTAAATGAAGATCCATTGCGACATGTCACTTAGCACCTTCAATAACACCCTCCTGCCAAGAGTAGTTCTCCTCCCGCCCCGTAGGCAAATGTGACATGGTGCATAACACATAACATCAAGGGAGTTAACTAATACATACAATCATGAATGAAAAGTATAAATCATTTTTATTGAAGACATTATGTTGCTAGGGTTTCCCCATGACTCCCCAAGAACAAGGGAAACTACTCACACATAGAGAAAATGAGCATCATCATAATGGTATGAATGGAGGTGCAACTAATAGATAAATCTTTGTGTAAATCCACAATAAGTTTAGATATACAACAAGATGGATGAAGCAATGAGGTGACAATGGTGATGTCGATGGAGATGCTGCTGCGATGATGAAGATGATGCCCAATCCTCCAAGGGTATTTGAAGTTTCGAGGATCGATGCCCCCATGCTTGTTCCCCCTGAAGATGCCCTCCAGAGGTGAGGTTTCTGCGAATTATGGTGTCTCTGGATCTCTAGTATGTAATCTATCTTCATGGGGCGAAACTACTTGAAGGGGCGAGGCCACCGACAGGCCATACGGGCATTGATACGGGCGGGCTCTGCCCATATCATTGCTCATTAAAATCCTTGGAGATTCTCCTCGTGAGGCTCTTCCATCTAGGTGCGTGAATAATATTTTTGGAGTCTTCTGTAGTATTTAATATGCGTATTTATCCATAGCAAAAGGTACGCTAAGTCTTCTTTCCAAATGAGTCCTCCGCATCTGGGATCCTGCTTAAATATACACAAAAAGTGCATGCAAACACGGTAAACTACTAAAATCCCACCACTACTAGTGCAAAGACATATGATAAAATATGTCGCAAATTTGACTCACTAGGCGCCGAAGTCGCCACCGAAAGAGCAGTCACCTCCTGATTCTCCCTTTTTAGAAGTCCCGAGAGAGAGGGGAGCAAGCGAGGGGAGTCACCTCGAAACTTCTGGCTAGTTCCCAGAGTTTACTATATTCAGGGTTAAGGACAAATTAAGGCAGATTCCAACAGAATCGCTATTTTAGTTCTCTTCGCATTTGGAGCATGATACACAACTGAACAAATGTTGGAATTTTTTCATGCTAATTTGAGTACATTGATACGTCTCCGACGTATCGATAATTTCTTGTGTTCCATGCCACATTATTGATGATATCTACATGTTTTATGCACACTTTATGTCATATTCGTGCATTTTCTGGAACTAACCTATTAACAAGATGCCGAAGTGCCGATTCTTTGTTTTGCTGTTTTTGGTTTCAGAAATCCTAGTAACGAAATATTCTCGGAATTGGACGAAATCAACGCCCAGGGTCCTATTTTGCCACGAAGCTTCCAGAAGACCGAAGAGGAGACGAAGTGGGGCCACGAGGTGGCCAGACTATAGGGCAGCGCGGCCCAAGCCCTGGCCGCGCCGACCTATAGTGTGGGCCCCTCGTGCCGCCTCTTTACCTGCCCTTCCGCCTACAAATAGCCTTCGTTGCGAAACCCCCAGTACCGAGAGCCAGGATACGGAAAACCTTACTGAGACGCCGCCGCCGCCAATCCCATCTCGGGGGATTCTGGAGATCTCCTCCGGCACCCTGCCGGAGAGGGGATTCATCTCCCGGAGGACTCTTCACCGCCATGGTCGCCTCCGGAGTGATGAGTGAGTAGTTCACCCCTGGACTATGGGTCCATAGTAGTAGCTAGATGGTTGTCTTCTCCTCATTGTGCTTCATTGTTGGATCTTGTGAGCTGCCTAACATGATCAAGATCATCTATCTGTAATACTATATGTTGTGTTTGTCGGGATCCGATGGATAGAGAATACTATGTTATGTTAATTATCAAGTTATTACCTATGTGTTGTTTATGATCTTGCATGCTCTCCGTTATTAGTAGAGGCTCTGGCCAAGTTTTTGCTCTTAACTCCAAGAGGGAGTATTTATGCTCGATAGTGGGTTCATGCCTCCAGTGAATGCGGGACGGTGAGAAAGTTCTAAGGTTGTGGATGTGTTGTTGCCACTAGGGATAAAACATTGATGCTATGTCTAAGGATGTAGTTATTGATTACATTACGCACCATACTTAATGCAATTGTCTGTTGTTTGCAACTTAATACTGGAAGGGGTTCGGATGATAACCTGAAGGTGGACTTTTTAGGCATAGATGCATGCTGGATAGCGGTCTATGTACTTTGTCGTAATGCCCAATTAAATCTCACTATATTTATCATGTCATGTATGTGCATTGTTATGCCCTCTCTATTTGTCAATTGCCCGACTGTAATTTGTTCACCCAACATGCTTTTATCTTATGGGAGAGACACCTCTAGTGAACTGTGGACCCCGGTCCTATTCTTTACATCGCATACAATCTCTTGCAATACTTGTTTCTTGTTTTCTGCAAACAATCATCTTCCACACAATACGGTTAATCCTTTGTTACAGCAAGCCGGTGAGATTGACAACCTCACTGTTTCGTTGGGGCAAAGTACTTTGGTTGTGTTGTGCAGGTTCCACGTTGGCACCGGAATCCCTGGTGTTGCGCCGCACTACATCCCGCCGCCATCAACCTTCAACGTGCTTCTTGGCTCCTCCTGGTTCGATAAACCTTGGTTTCTTTCTGAGGGAAAACTTGCTGCTGTGCGCATCATACCTTCCTCTTGGGGTTCCCAACGAACGTGTGAGTTACACGCCATCAAGCTCTTTTTCTGGCGCCGTTGCCGGGGAGATCAAGACACGCTGCAAGGGGAGTCTCCACTTCCCAATCTCTTTACTTTGTTTTTGTCTTGCTTTATTTTATTTACTACTTCGTTTGCTGCATTATATCAAAACACAAAAAAATTAGTTGCTAGCTTTACTTTATTTACTGTCTTGCTCGCTATATCAAAAACACACAAAAAAATTAGTTACCTGCATTTAGTTTACTTTTGTTATCATGTCTAGCTCTGTACCTGTTACTTCTTCACCTGAGGAATTAGTTTTTACTTTTAAACAAGGGGATGAGGAAAGTTTTAAAGATGCTTGGTCCAGGATTTTTTACTTCTTATCGTAAAGCTGAACCTCAAATGACTCTAAGTTTGCTCCTTAGTAATTTTTATTTTGGTCTTATGATTCGCCATAGATATGCCTTGGATGCTCTAGTGGGAGGAGATTTCCTTCATTGTAATGGGGATCAAGCTTTTAATGCCATAAAGAAGTTGGTTGCATCACATGATTCAGCTAATAACTTTGATTCAGCCCTTATTAGCATTTATAATAGATTAAACACTCTTGAGACAAGTGCATCTCGCTTAAATGAAAATTATGGATATATTCGTAACCGTCTTGATCAAGTTTTAGTAAACTCTGAACCTTCATTGTGGGATCCTACTATTAAAATTGTCATAGGTGACCAAACTCTTCATGCTAATTGTGATATTATGACTGAATTTTGCCTAATGCCTAAGAGTATTCATAAATCTTTGAAACTTTGGGAATTCGCTGAAGGGGGAGAAGGAATAACTCTTATTGATAACTCTGTTATAATTCCTAAAGGGATAGCTGCGGGTGTTCATACAACCATTCTTGGGAGAACAATATCCATTGATTATCTTGTCATTGAATGCGCAGGAACAGGACAAATCACACTCGGAAGATCCCTGCTGAAACTATTGGGAGCAGTCATAGACATGAGAGAAGGCACCCTAAAATTCACCTCTACACCCGGGGGTAGCCATATATTCCCTAAGCCAAAGGGTAAGAAAAAGGACAAGAAAGGTAAGGGTAAAGCCCAAGGTAATGTCGATGCTTCGTCTCTCGATAATACTTGATATACACTTTATGCGCCTAGCTGAAAGGCGTTAAAGAAAAGCGCTTATGGGAGACAACCCATGGTTTTTACTACAGTACTTTGTTTTTATTTTATGTCTTGGAAGTTGTTTACTACTGTAGCAACCTCTCCTTATCTTAGTTTTGTGTTTTGTTGTGCCAAGTAAAGTCTTTGATAGTAAAGTTCATACTAGATTTGGATTACTGCGCAGTTTCAGATTTCTTTGCTGTCACGAATTTCTACCTGCCTCCCTGTAGGTAGCTCAGAAAATTAAGCCAATTTACGTGCGTGATCCTCAGATATGTACGCAACTTTCATTCAATTTGGTTATTTTCATTTGAGCAAGTCTGGTGCCATTTTAAAATTCGTCTTTACGAACTGTTCTGTTTTGACAGATTCTGCCTTTTATTTCGCGTTGCCTCTTTTGCTATGTTGGATGAATTTCTTTGATCCATTAATGTCCAGTAGCCTTATGCAATGTCCAGAAGTGTTAAGAATGATTGTGTCACCTCTGAACATGTTAATTTTTAGGGATTTCTATTTTCGTGCCCTTGGGTCCTTAGTTGTACTCAGTTTTCCCCAGCCCCTTAGTTTTTCCTCAGTTTTACCCTAGCCTTTGTCTGAAGACCCGCAGAAGGAGCTCAGACGGAAGGAATCCGTTTATTTGGACGTTCTGTGCTGACGTGTTGCGCCTCGTCGTCTGTGGGGCCGCGTCCTGTGGGGCCGTGTCGCGTGGGGCTGGTAGAAAGGGACCGCGTGGGACAGGACGAGAAGCGTTTGGTTGCACGTGAGCAGGAGCTGGGTTTTGTCTCTCTCGGCCCAAATTGGCATTTTTAAGAGCACATTTTCCCCTCTTTCTCTCTCTGTCTTTTTCACCAAATTAGTATCAAATCTAGAGAAGCTTCTATTTCTGTCTTTCTTCAATATGGCAGCAAATCTAGTAGCAAATATCTGGGGTTATTTATGCCTTTTGGCCCTCGTTTTTTGCCCAATATGGCAGCAAATCTAGTAGAAAATCTAGAAGCTAGTATATGATAAATTCACAACAGCATAATCACAACACTAAGTATAATACATAAACTGCATACAGCAGCCAAAAGCAGGCAATAACGTTGTTAATGTTCACGACAAACTAAGCTGAAAAATATACAAGACGCACGCAATGTATGGACAACAAGAAGATTAGGATGAATGAATTTGTTCTTCATTCCTCCTCATATATTTCTTCGTCGCTCCATTCGTGCATTTCCCCAAGGAAATATTCATTGAACTCCTTCCGTCTGCAGTGTGCGGCCAATACATCCTCCAAACGGTATGGCCTGTGTTCATTACTCATACCGTAGCTTCCTATTCTATCCACACGTACTGGCCACTCATCCCAGGCCTTTGTATCATGAGAGTACTCTCTGATATAACCCAAATCCGCGTAGTAGATGCTGCCAGGTCGAAGTGTCGGGTACACTCTGGTGTCGACGGAGATACACCGGATATAATTCACGAAGAAGGCATTACTGCCAATGTTACTGACCGGATGGAGAGAGCGGCTCTGAGTGTCCACACGGTACACCAAAGGTTTGCCCGCCAAAGCCTCGCTGACCAACAACACAAGCAGCAGATCACCATCCGACTTCACAAGGTAGAACTTCTGACGTCCAAGTTCTGGAATTGAAATTAGTGTCTCCATCTTGACAGTGCTCGCGCGCTGTCACAACTGTACATTGGTGCACACTATTCTTCCGATCTCAAAATTGTCCGCAGCTACTGCATACAGTTCACCATTGAACGGGGTAATGCAACGCAGACAATGGTTCTTGATCGAAAATCTTCCTTCTCCCCAATCTTCATTTATATCCTTAGTTGGAGTGCTCTCATCGACCCAACCAATTTCCAACGGGTAATTGGCGGCAACGAAGATCATAGTCGGGGATTTGATAACAGCGACTGATTTCAAAAAACAGATGGCATCTGCGCCTCAAACATAGTGTTCGATTTCTTTGTGAGTGGCTTCAGCAGCCGTATCTTGTGCGGCGGGTTCTTCTGGGCAAGCACGATGACACCACGGCAAAAGCCGACGAAGTAGTATCTAAAATATATTGATGAAGATAACATTCAGCACTAAGATGTGTTTAAGATTGAAAATAAAAAGGTAGATATGGAGGAATTTGAACCTTGTATGAACTTCCGATAGATCTATGGTGACGTAGCGTGATGTGCCGAGTTGGAGGAAGGTGAACTCAGCGACGCGTGGAAGGGCGTGGTGTAGCATGATCCATTCGTCCAGGTGCACGTCGGGCTCAGGCAAACCTGAGCGCCAATTTCTACAGACTTGCCTCATAGCAGAGTAGGTGTCGGCGTACTCCTCGTTCGCCAGTAAGCATTGGCCGATCTTGTGAAGTGGTCCATCAGCCGAGAGAGAGGTCCAGTTCATGGAGGCGCCGCGCTTGGATGCGCCGCCCTCGGAGGCGACGCGCTCGGCGGTGGCACGCTCGGCGGCGACGGGCTCGGCGGCGACGGGCTCGGCGGCAACGGGCTCGGAGGCGACGGGCGCGGAGGCGACGGGCTCGGAGGCGACGGGCTCGGAGGCGACGGCCGCCGGCGCATTCTTCTTCTCCATCGCCGGCAGGGTAGCGTGCGTACGGCGGTTGGGGTTTTTTCGATTTGGAGAAGTTGATGGGACGTGAGAGGGGTGGTTTCGTGCGTGAGCGAGAATTTGACGACTGTGTGCAGAGGGAGGGAGGGAGGGGCTTACGCGTCCTAAATGCGACCCGCGTCCTACGCGTCCACTATTTGCACGTCTGCACCGCGACACGCGTCAACAATGGCACGTCTTGCACTTCTGCACCGCAACACGCGTCCTCGGGTCTAACCACTGGAAATTTAGATATACTCAGGTATACCCCGAGTCATATACTAGCATTTATTCTGAGCTCAGTTATCTCATTGAGTGCTAATACTGGCTAGTGTAATATACTCAGTTTTACCCTCAAGTGGCTGGTCAACAGAGAGTCAACAAATGGGATTAACTAGTTAAATGAGTTATTTAATGTGCAAAAAATTCCGAAAAAGAGTGGCACTTACTCATGGAGTCTTTACCACAAATTGCCACTTCTCAAATCATAGATAAATCATAGATAAATAAAGTTTCACCACAAATTGCCACTTCTCAAATCACCTAGTAGCTATGAAGGTGCATGGTTTTCCATAATAAGCCCTACCCAAAACAGCTTTCCCCAAAACATACTTTGTCTGAATGAGGCCATAATTTTCACACTCATGTAGATTTGTATTGCAAATAGTTTGAGGTAGGCCAAGATGGGTTTCATTGTACAAAACACGCATTTTCCATTTTTTAAATCTCATATTTGAATCCCTTAGTCTGTTTACTACTCACTTGCCCTTGGTTTCTTGATACTACTCAGTTTTGCCCTCTCCCTTCACAAACTCTCACAGACGCCCAACATTGCCCTGATTGGTCTAGCCCATGTCACGCGGATCGTGCCCGCCGATCGTTGATCGTATGATCTAACGGGCAGGATAACCCCTATCTCTCTCTCTGGTCGGTGCCACCACCCTCTCTCTCTCTCTCTCTGTCGTCGGTTAGCTTCACGCAAAGTTTGGTTTTCTGCATTATTTTTCACGAGCTAAATTATAAACTCTTTTTAGGCATTACTTTTCACGCAAAAAATGATAAATCATCACCGATTTGTTGTAGCCATTACTTTTCACGCAAAAAAATGATACACCATCACCCATTTCGTGTACCTATTACTTTTCACGCAAAAAACGATAAACCATCACCGATTTTGTTGTAGCCATTACTTTTCACGCAAAAAATGATACACCATCACCCATTTCTTGTAGCCATTACTTTTCACGCAAAAACGATAAACCATCACCGATTTTGTTGCAGCCATTACTTTTCACGCAAAAAATGATACACCATCACCCATTTCTTGTAGCCATTACTTTTCACGCAAAAAACGATAAACCATCACCGATTTTGTTGTAGCCATTACTTTTCACGCAAAAAAAATGATACACCATCACCCATTTCGTGTACCCATTACTTTTCACGCAAAAAACAATAAACCATCACCGATTTTGTTGTAGCCATTACTTTTCACGCAAAAAATAATACACCATCACCCATTTCTTGTAGCCATTACTTTTCACGCAAAAATTGATAAACCATCACCGATTTTGTTGTAGCCATTACTTTTCACGCAAAAAATGATACACCATCACCCATTTCTTGTAGCCATTACTTTTCACGCAAAAAATGATAAACCATCAACGATTTGTTGTAGCCATTACGGTAAATGATAAACTATCACGAATTACCATTTCTTTTAGGCATTACTTTTCACGGTAAAATGATAAACTATATCACGAAGTTCCATTTCCGTCAAGATAGTCCGCATTACTTTTTTGTTGAGATATATACCCCCACAACGGTCATCTCCTCCTTAAATTATTGTGTAAACCCCCACAACGGTCACCTCCTCCTTAGTTTATTGTGTAAACCCCTACAACGGTCATCTCTCCCTTATAAACACCCACAACGGCCATCCCTTGTGTCAATAGGTTCCGCCTCTCTCTTCTTCATTCACATGCACTTGATCATCCATTGCCATGGCTTCCACGTCTCGGACGCGGAACGGAAGGGGAAGGGGAAGGGGAAGGGGAAGGGGAAGGAGAAGGGGCGGCCGGGGTGGTGGATCATCATCATTGCCACCACCACCGTCGTCAACACTGCCATTGATCATAGAGGAGTTCTTCATCGTCATCTATGAAGACCCTTTGGTCAAGAAGGTACGTATGCGTTCCCACATATATGATGCATGTGATTAATTATGGGCATGTTCTAAAAAACCTTTAATTTCAAACGATCGGCGCTCGATCTCTTTGCAGGCACTCCCAAAAAAGTTTGCGGACTATCTTGACGGCCAGGAGCCAGCTAAGGTGTATCTGCGAGCAGCTGACTGCGGTCCTCGTCTCTGGACCGTGGAGGTCCTATTTGACGGACAAGGCCAGATGTATCTCGACAAGGGCTGGGAGAATTTCGCCATCGCGCACGGTGTGGATTTCGGCTGCTACGTACACTTCAAATATGAAGGCGATGATGTGCTCACAGTGAAGGTGTTCGACGGAACAATGTGCAGGAAGTACTACTACTCAGACGACGAAGATACTGACGATGAAAGTGACGACGACGTGAAGCCATGCATCCATCCCCTTTAGAGATCTAGCTATTTTCTATATATTTAGAGATCTAGCTATTTTTTGTATATATTATGCACAATGTTTAGCATAAGAGTCACTTTAAATTAAGCTACGAAAATAGTCACCTGCCATGGGCTGAGGCGGCCCCACAGAGCGGCTCTATATTATATTCTCTAAATAAATAGACAACCCAGCGGTCATTGGCTGCGGAGGCCTGAGCGGCAATATATGATTTTCTATAAATAAATAGACGACCCCACTGGTCATTGGCCGCGGCAGCCCCACAGAGCGGCAAATATATGTCTTTTCCTGAAAAATAGACGACCCCACTGGTCATTGGCTGCGGCAGCCCCTCAGAGCGGCAATATATGACTTTTCCTGAAAAATAGATGACCCCACTGGTCATTGGCTGCGGCAGCCCAATAGAGCGGCCCCATTTGTCAGCACGAGATGGGTCAGAGAGGAACTGCCCTCTGTGCAGCCCCACCCGTCAGATTAACGGTAACGGTAAGGCCTCTGACCTGACGGCAACCCTCCCGTCCGAGCGTCTGCGAGGGGTTTCAAACTAGAGGGAGGGGAAAACTGAGGAAAAACTAACGAGCTGGGGAAAACTGAGCACAACTAAGGACCTGAGGGCACGAAAATAGAAATCCCAAATTTTTATTGTGCACTAACCCTCTTATGAGTTGTTTCGAGTTTGGTGTGGAGGAAGTTTTCAAGGATCAAGAGAGGAGTATGATGCAATATGATCAAGGAGAGTGAAAGCTCTAAGCTTGGGGATGCCCCGGTGGTTCACCCCTGCATATTCTAAGAAGACTCAAGCGTCTAAGCTTGGGGATGCCCAAGGCATCCCCTTCTTCATCGACAACATTATCAGGTTCCTCCCCTGAAACTATATTTTTATTCCGTCACATCTTATGTGCTTTGCTTGGAGCGTCGGTTTGTTTTTGTTTTTGTTTTTGTTTGAATAAAATGGATCCTAGCATTCACTGTATGGGAGAGAGACACGCTCCGCTATTGCATATGGACAAGTATGTCCTTAGGCTTTACTCATAGTATTCATGGCGAAGTTTCTTTTTCGTTAAATTGTTATATGGTTGGAATTGGAAAAAGATACATGTAGTAATTGCTAAAATGTCTTGGATAATGTGATACTTGGCAATTGTTGTGCTCATGTTTAAGCTCTTGCATCATATACTTTGCACCCATTAATGAAGAAACACCTAGAGCTTGCTAATTTGGTTTGCATATTTGGTCTCTCTAAAGTCTAGATAATATCTAGTATTGAGTTTTGAACAACAAGGAAGACGGTGTAGAGTCTTATAATGTTTTCAATATGTCTTTTATGTGAGTTTTGCTGCACCGTTCATCCTTGTGTTTGTTTCAAATAACCTTGCTAGCCTAAACCTTGTATCGAGAGGGATTACTTCTCATGCATCCAAAATCCTTGAGCCAACCACTATGCCATTTGTGTCCACCATACCTACCTACTACATGGTATTTCTCCGCCATTCCAAAGTAAATTGCTTGAGTGCTACCTTTAAAATTCCATCATTCGCCTTTGCAATATATAGCTCATGGGACAAATAGCTTAAAAACTATTGTGGTATTGAATATGTACTTATGCACTTTATCTCTTATTAAATTGCTTGTTGTGCGATAACCATGTTTCTGGGGACGCCATTGATGCTGTCCAGGACTGGCGCGTGGTTGACGAGGGAGGAAATCCCTGTTGTGTAGCTTTCTGGTCCCCGGCAATGGCGCCAGAAAATAGCTTGATGTCTACATTCCCCCTCCTTTCCTGTAGACAGTGTTGGGCCTCCAAGAGCAGAGGTTTGTAGAACAGCAGCAAGTTTTCCCTTAAGTGGATCACCCAAGGTTTATCGAACTCAGGGAGGAAGAGGTCAAAGATATCCCTCTCATGCAACCCTGCAACCACAAAGCAAGAAGTCTCTTGTGTCCCCAACACACCTAATAGGTGCACTAGTTCGGCGAAGAGATAGTGAAATACAGGTGGTATAAATAAGTATGAGCAGTAGCAACGGTGCCAGAAAATAGCTTGCTGGCGTGTAGTTGATGGTGGTAGTATTGCAGCAGTAGTAACGCAAAGAAACGATAAACAAGCAGCGATAGCAGTATTTAGGAACAAGGCCTAGGGATTACACTTTCACTAGTGGACACTCTCAACATTGATCACATAACAGAATAGATAAATGCATACTCTACACTTTTGTTGGATGATGAACACATTGCGTAGGATTACACGAACCCTCAATGCCGGAGTAAACAAGCTCCACAATTACTGTTCATATTTTAGTAACCTTGTAGTGTAAGATAGATCAACAGACTAAACCAAGTACTAACATAGCATGCACACTGTCACCTTCATGCATATGTAGGAGGAATAGATCACATCAATATTATCATAGCAATAGTTAACTTCGCAATCTACAAGAGATCATGATCATAGCATAAACCAAGTACTAACACGGTGCACACACACTACAAGAAAAGTTGCCATGGCCGACGAAGTTGAAGTCGCGCCGTGGTTGCTGGTGTACCATGGCCGACGATTTTGGGTCCCTCCGTGGTGCATGTCAAAACTTTTTTTTTCTCGTTTTTGAGGCCACCTAGCCCGAAAGCGGCCAAAACATCGCGTATGGTGGCCCGGGACGTGGTGCATCTCGAAATCTCGGGTTCGCCGGCCGAGTCAACGCAAATCCGCACCGCCGAGGGATGTAGGGCCCAGATGGCAGCCTCTCTGGCATTGTTTTTTTTCTCGATCGCGCCATCTCGTTCAACGTTCTCCGATCGAGCCGTTTACGATGCAGGATCATGGGTCCCGCATGTCATCCTCTATGAACCAAAATTCTTTCTATTCTTGGATTTTTTTGACCCCACGATTTACGGCTACTTCCTTTTTCTTTTGATCCCTTGCCGCCTTGGAAACGTTGAGACCGCTGCTGCTAAATGGGACCCGCATGTCATCCTCTATGTGCAATCAACTTTCTTTTCTTGGAGTTTTTTTTGGCACCTCATATTTGGTCACTTGCCTTTTTTTTTCGATCCCCTGCCGCCTCTCAAACGGTGATACCGCTGCTGCTAAATGGGACCCGCATTTCATCCTCTATGTACTATAAAACTTTCTTTTCTTGGATTTTTTTTGGCACCTCATATTTGGTCACTTGCCTTTTTTTCGATCCCCTGCCGCCTCTCAAACGGTGATACCGCTGCTGCTAAATGTGACCCGCATGTCATCCTCTATGTACTATAAAACTTTCTTTTCTTGGATTTTTTTTTGGCACCTCATATTTGGGCACTTGCCTTTTTCTTTCGATCCCCTGCCTCCTCTCAAACGGTGATACCGCTGCTGCTAAATGGGACCCGCATGTCATCCTCTATGTACTATAAAACTTTCTTTTCTTGGATTATTTTTGGCACCTCATATTCGTTCACTTGCCTTTTTCTTTCGATCCCCTGCCGCCTCTCAAACAGTGAGACCGCTGCAGCTAAATGGGACCCGCATGTCATCCTCTATGAGCAATCAACTTTCTTTTCTTGGAGTTTTTTTGGCACCTCATATTTGGGCACTTGCCTTTTTCTTTCGATCTCATGCCACGTTTGAAACGTTGAGGAACCTGCAGGCTCATGGGACCCGCATGTCATCCTCTATGTGCTATAAAAGTTCATTTTCTTGGTTTTTTTCACCCTCTGATTTTTGGCAATTTCTTTTTTCTTTTGAACCCCTGCCGCCTCTCAAACGGTGATACCGCTGCTGCTAAATGGGACCCGCATGTCATCCTCTATGTACTATAAAACTTTCTTTTCTTGAATTATTTTTGGCTCCTCATATTTGGTCACTTGCCTTTTTCTTTCGATCTCATGCCACGTTTGAAACGTTGAGGAACCTGCTGGCTCATGGGACCCGCATGTCATCCTCTATGTGCTATAAAAGTTTCTTTTCTTGAATTATTTTTGGCTCCTCATATTTTTTCACTTGCCTTTTTCTTTCGATCTCATGCCACGTTTGAAACGTTGAGGAACCTGCTGGCTCATGGGACCCGCATGTCATCCTCTATGTGCTATAAAAGTTTCCTTTGTTGGATTTTTTTTCACCCTCTGATTTTTGGCTTGCCTTTTTATTTTGATCACCTGCCCCCTTTGAAACGTTGAGTAAGCTGTTGGCTCAAGGGACCCGCATGTCATCCTCTATGTCCATCATCTTTCTTTTCTTGGATTTTTTTTTCACCCCCTAATTACTAGCTACTTTCTTTTTCTTTTGATCTCAAGCCGCATTACAAACATTGAGACCGCTGCTGCAAAATGGGACCCAGATGTCATCCTCTATGTACAATAAATCTTGGATTATTTTTGGCTCCTGATATTTGGTCACTTGCCTTTTTCTTTCGATCTCATGCCACCTTTGAAACGTTGAGTAAGCTGCTGGCTCATGGGTCCCGCATGTCATCCTCTACGAACAATAAAAGTTTCCTTTCTTGGAGTTATTTTTGACCCCTAATTTATGGCTATTTGCCTTTTTCTTTTGATCCCCTGCCCCCTTTGAAACGATGAGGACGCTGTTGGCAGGTCGGTCCCACATGTCATCCTCTATGAACAATAAAAGTTTCCTTTGGTGGATTTATTTTTGACCCCTAATAAATTTCTGGCTATTTCCTTTTTTTCTTTTGATCCCCTGCCGCCTTGGAATTGTTGAGAATGCTGCTGCCTCATTTTTCTTTTGGTCCTGTTCCGCCTTGGAAACGTTGAGACCGCTGCTACAAAATGGGACCCGCATGTCATCCTCTATGTACAATAAAGTTTCTTTTCTTGGATTTTTGGCTCCTGATATTATGTCACTTGGCTTTTTCTTTCGATCTCATGCCGACTTTAAAACGTTGAGGATGCTGCTGCCTCATGGGTCCCGCATGTCATCCTCTCAGAACGATAAATGTTTTCTTTTCTTGTATTTTTTTACCAACTGATTTTTGGCTTTTTTTTTATTTTCGGTCCCCTGCCGCCTTTGAAACGTTGACGACGCTGCTGGCTCATGGGTCCCCGATGTCAGCCTCCCCGTACAAGAAACATGTGATATTTTATTTTGCAGACAATAAACGTTGTATTTCGCTCTGAGCTATTGCAAACGGATAAATTAAATCTTTATATCTACATAAACAAACTTATATGTTGAATCTCCTTGTGTTTAGTTTTTGCGAAGCCTAGGAGTTTCATGTTTTTTGAGAAAAATCCGACCTTTCTGTTTTGGAGTGGGCTGAAATTGTACGAGTCAAAAGGCCCGGCGGGATAGTTCGAAGGCCCGGATGTCGAGATACAGCCCAATTGAAATCTTTCTTTTCTTGGATTTTTTCACACCACGATTTACGGCTACTTCATTTTTCTTGCGGTCTGTGCCGCCTTGGAAGCGTTGAGACCGCTGCTACAAAATGGGACCCACATGTCATCCTCTATGTACAATAAAGTTTCTTTTCTTGGATTATTTTTGGCTCGATATTTTGTCACTTTGCTTTTTCTTTCAATCTCATGCCGACTTTGAAACGTTGAGGAAGCTGCTGGCTCATGGGTCCCGCATGGTATCCTCTATGAACAATAAAAGTTTCCTTTGTTGGATTTATTTTTTTCCCCTAATTTCTGGCTATTTGCCTTTTTCTTTTGATCCCCTGCCCCCTTTGAAACGATGACGACGCAGCTGGCAAGTCGGTCCCACATGTCATCCTCTATGAACAATAAAAGTTTCCTTTGATGGATTTATTTTTGACCCTAATTAATTTCTGGCTATTTCCTTTTTTCTTTTGATCCCCTGCCGCCTTGAAATAGTTGAGGATCTGCTGCCTCATGGGTCCCGCATGTCATCCTCTCAGAAAGGTAAATGTTTCTTTTCTTGAATTTGTTTACCAACTGATTTTTGGCTTATTTTTTCTTTCGATCTCCTGCCACCTTTAAAACGTTGACGACGCTGCTGGCTCATGGGTCCCCAATGTCAGCCTCCCCATACTGCAAATCCTCTTTCTGCAAAGGTTGTATTTCTAGATAGATAAGGTGGATTCGAATCTGCCATGGTTCAGGCAGCTCAGGTAAGCCTTCTTGCACTGATTAATGGAAGTAGTGTATAGCAAGGTCAAGACATGTGGCTCGGTGTAATGAATCTATTTGAATCATGTTGTGGGTTCAATCTGATAGTTCTCTAACAGGTCAGCCAAAATAGAAATTAAGTTTTTTTCTAAAACGGAAATGCAAATTAAGATGAACACAAACATTAGTTATCATAATAGCTGATCATACATACATACTTGCTAAGAGCAAAAGCTTGCCAGAGTTTTACCACCCATACAATTAATTAGCAATTCAGATAAGATAACCTTATATAAGTATAACTACAAATGCATTTGCTAAGGGCTCATGGGGCAACAGAACTAGACAACCGCGAACTTTATGACCAGCATGTCACAGTGGCATCGAAAGATCTTGACCTTCAACTTTGATCCAATGCGAAGTTTGGCACCGTCAATGAACTTTTTCCACCTGGAAGTAACAGCCAAGCGGCCATCTGTGGGACTGACGGAGTACCGTCCCTCCACGGTGAGACCTTCACTCTCCATGACGAGGGATATCTTGCCCCTTCGGCCAGCATTGAGATCCTTGGAGATACTTTTAGGCAATTTCTGATTCAAAGCAAGAGATACCACCAAAAATTAGTCAATGGCACCAATGCACCGAACCATGTGAGACTTTGAGCAGAGAAGACATCAAGATAAGAGCAGTTATGCTGTCATATACTCACGAACATAGCCTTCAGATACGTCCTGGTCACCACACGGGTGGCCACGGCAATGAGCTGAGACCTCGGTGATACGGTGCAGGCGGTGCGGGAGCCCGGGCTGGTACACGAGCTGGTGCCGATGCGAGGAGACTAGCTGGGCAGGTGCGATAAACGGTGCCTCTAGAGGAACCGGTGCTGATGCAGAGACTGTTGGGCAGGTGCGATAAACGGTGCAGCTAGAGGAACCAATGCGATGCGGGAGCCTGAGCGGGTGTAGTATATGGGGCCTCTACAGGAACCAATGCTGATGTAGGGGACTGCTGGGTAGATGCAGTAAACGGAGCTGGTACAGGAACCGGTGCTGATGCAGGAGAGTGGGAAGCCGGTGCCGGTGCTGGTGTGGTTGCCCTTTGTGACATCCGCTCATGTTCCATCAGGGGATCTGCAGCTTTGATCATGTTAAACCCAGCAAGCTAGAACAGAGGGAATGGTTTAGAACAACTGCTCAGAACAGTTATCAAAAGATATGAGTAGAAAAAAGTTACATATTATATATTTGGAAGTGTCTCCAACTACGTAAGCGATTACGTATATCTGCCCGTTTGAGTTTACGATCCTCGGCTCGTCGCCCTTCTTCGGACCGTAGTCAAAAGCAAACTTTCTCCAATCATGTCCATACAAATATGTGATGGCCTGCGTCTTGGAGACAATCACCTCAAAGACCGTGTAGGTGTTCATCAATTTGCCATTGCCATGCATAGTGAAAGACCCTTCATGCGGACACATCCGGTTAATCATTGGACGAAGTTCACAAGGTACGATCTGCATGTGAAAATTGATACAAATGTAAGAAGCAGGAAGACTAAAAACAAGACTTTACTATATGCCAATTCATGCTAAACCACTGAGAATACATACCTGTAACTCTGTGAAGGAGCTACTAGAAAGGTAGATAGAGCCATAGGAGGTGTTATATGCGGGGTATGTACATGGGCCCGCCATATTCCCGCAAGCTCGGTATCGGGATGGTGAAGGAAACATGGGAGGTACTACTGGTGCGTAGCGCTGAATGTAAGTGGAAGAATTAGGTTGTGTAAAGTGCATAGTTCAGAGCAATGCAAATGTTGACAAGCGAGTGCATAACACTATGTTACAACTTTGAGCAGTGAAAAATTAGTGTATGATGAATATAAGCATGCTAATTTGGTGTTTCCGAATTCCAAAAAGCATTAGACGAGCCGGTGATAATATCGGACATAAATCATGGCATGTATATGTGGCTTAAGAAAATATACCGAACCCTTGGATGGTTACGGCCCGGCTGGTCCTTGGACTTGAGCTTATATAAGCATCCGGAAGGTGGGGCTGACGGTAACTTGGTGGCAGCCTCTGCGGATGCCTCATCAGCAGCGGTTGCAATCCTTTTGACCAATGAAGGGTTAGCGGTTTCAGTCTGCATATGAAAATTGAAGAGCAACGAGACATCAGCAGTGATATATAAAATAAATCTATGAGACACTGATGCATATAGTGCTGGATGTAAGTGTAAGAGTATGTGTGTGTGTTTAGGAAATATGGGTAAGCATTAGACAAAGCCGGCAATAAGCAGACAAAAATCAAATCATGTATGAGGATTAAGAAAATATACCTTCTTGAAAAGGGTACCACCCAGTGGCCCGTGGCCTTGTGCTTGAGGAGGTTTTCAGAAGATGGTGGCGGCACCATCGTCTTCACAGCAGCCTCATCGGGATCATTTTTTATCCATTTGAGTAGAGGCACGAAGTTTCATCCTGCCTATGAATAGCAACAGAACTCATCATTGATATTTAATAAATCTATGAGATAGACTGATGCAAATAGTGCGGGTGTAAGTGGAAGAATAGGGTTGTGCATAGAGAACAGTCGACAACAATGCAAATGATTACAAAACAAGCCAATGGAAATCAACAGTTTATATCTTTGGATGAAACAGTGAAAAGTGAAAAATTAGTGTATGATGATTGTAAGCAAACGCGGTGTTTCGAACTTTTGGTAAGCATTAGACAAAGCCAACGGTAATTAAACAGATAATAATGAAATCATGTATGTGGATTAAGAAAATATACCAGATTCATTAAAAGGTCACCACCAGTGGCCCATGGCCTCGTGCTTGTAGAGGTTTTCGGAAGATGGTGCCGGCACCATCGTCCTCACAGCAACCTCATTAGCCTCATTTTGCATCCACTTGAGTAAAGGCGCGACGATTTCAGCCTGCATAAGAATGGGAACAGATCTCAGCGGTGATATTGAATGACTACGAGACGGTGATGCATATAGTGCTGGATGTAAGTGGAAGGGTATGGCCGTGTATGGACAACAGTTCACAACAATGCAAGGGTGTGTTCGGTTCTGAAACAGCGTGGAATGGAATGGAATGGTTCCATTTCAGAGGAATGGAATGGTTAAATTTTTGTTCGGTTGGCATAAATGGAGAGCAGAAGAGATCGAGGTTAAACTAACCATTTGTCTCAAAATTGTAATTAACAATTGCAAATGACATTTTAATCTCAAAGTCGTAATTAACAGCGCCTAATGGTGCTCTTTTAATCTAAAAATCGTAATTAACATAATTTTTTGTTGGGTTAGGGGAACTGGAGTAGATGAACATTAATGTATGATGATTGTAAGCAAACGAATTTGGTGTTTCTAAACTTTTGGCTTCGAGATCTTATGGGTTTCAACTCTAGCCTACCCAACTTGTTTGGGACTGAAAGGCTTGGTTGTTGTTGTTGTTGTTGTTGTAAACTTTTGGCAAGCATAGAAAAAACCGACAATAAACAGAGAAAAATCAAGGCATGTTTTGTGGATTAAGAAAATATACCATATTCATTAAAAGATCACCACCCAGCTGGCGCGTGGCCTTGTGCTTGTAGAGGCATTTAGAAGATGGGGCGGCATCAACATACCGGCAGCTTTGATCAGCCGCAGTTTTGATCTTCCTTTTGAGTAAAGGCCCTAAAGTTTCAGTCTGCATATGAATAGCAAAACAAAGGCAGACCTCGGCGGTGATATTGAATTACCGTATGAGATAGTGATGCATATAGTGGATGCTCTTAGCCTTTTGCAGCGTGAACACTAGCTATGGACAGACAAAAAACTAGTTAACTCAGCTTTGTCTAGATATGAATGTACTACCACCATCCAAAAGCTTAAGCCTTATTTATTTTTGAGAAATCAAAACAAGCAAAGTTTGACCAAAATTTTAGAACATTCTATCAACAAATATAATCTTTGTGTAGATACCGTAGGAAAATATATTTTATTATCTATTTAATGATATTAATTTTGTATTTTGCATGTTACTGATTTTTGGTAAAAGCTTAGTCAAACATGGTATAGTTTGACTTTCTAAAAATAATATAAGCCCAAAGCTTTGGGATGGAGGCAGTAGTATCTAGAGCTAAAACACATCTAGATACATCCGTATCTCTGAGATAGTTGAGTCAATTAATTTGGATGCGAGGGAGTATCGATTCAGACTACATCATGGTAAGTTGGTTAAAAAAATTACCCACAGGCGGTCCCTGCCAGCTCGGCGATGGCATTTCGCTTCTTGTGCTGCAGATCGGGCCATGCTCCTGCAGCGAGGTGGGCGCTATTCTCGTTCCCCATAGCCTCGGCACGGAACACTGGAGGTACCAACACTGATACGAGAGAATATAGAGCATGGTGTCACAGAGGCTTTACGCACAAACACACGAAGACATGTGCTACTTTAAGCATATTCGAACGAGGAGCAGATTGAGGATGCGAGAGAGACACTTAAAAGGTAAAGAGTGGATAAGCAAACGGAGTACCTTGTGAAGTGGGGACGCAGCTCGAGGCTCAGCCAAGCGCCCACATGCGTGGTGGCCTTACGCTCCATTGCCCCCACCGCCGAGGTCTTACCTTTCCTGTACAAGCTGACAAAAGATACAGTGAGGATCAGCAGAAACTACAAAGGTTGCAAATGTCGACAAATAAAGGAAGAACACCCCAATCCAAGCAAAGGTAGCCCCGGCCCCCCACCCCCATCAATCACTCCCAGCTCGAGGGTGACCAGAAAGACACCCCTTCGCCCAGAATAGGAAAGAGATGCGCAAGATATCGAGGAGAGGAAAAAAGAACCGATCTCGAGAAAGGAAAGAACATTACTAGTCCTACCTAATCCGCTTGGTCTAGATGCAGCTTGCCCCTCCAAGCTGGATGCCTGGACGGTGGAGGCGAAAGGAGGGGATCGAGCTAGCGGCTTGCATCCGTCGGCAATCGGCACTCGATCGGGAGAGAAGGGGTGCTACATAAAGGGGAGGGGTAACATATTTTATTACACAGTGAACTTACTGATGTGACTATAGTCATTACATGTCTCACTGAAACTAGGACCCATAGCGTGGCACCCCAAATTCACTTGAAGCTGCCCGGCGGGACGCATTGGCGCGTCAAGAAACCCCCGAATTGTAGCGGGGAAATGAAACATTTCACAAAAATTCGAAATTCAAGCACACCGCCACGCGCCAAGCACGCGGCTGTTCCTTCCTCTTCCTCGGTTCCTCCTCCCCTATCCGAAAAAACCCCAAATCCCAAGCTCAAACCAAAAAAAAAACCCTGGCCGCCATGCATGTCCTCGTTAACCCGCTGGAGATCGTTCCCGGACGATGCGGACCCCCCGCCCTGAGATCCAGAATTCCGTCCACCTCGAGGCACTGCGTGCTGTCTCGCAGCAGCGGCTTGAGGGCGCTGAAGAGGAAGTTCCGCCGGAAAGTGCTCATGGCAACCGTGCAAGCTCACCGGCGTGCTGCATCCCGAGAGGAACTGGTCAAAGCTTTGCTATTCGCCACACACAAAAAATTGCGGGCCAAGATCTGGTCAAAGCTTCGTCGATGGCTTGCCGCGAGAGGCTTGGAGTCCGAGTCAATAAACTAGCTGCTCGAGGATCAAGGGCGGTTTACACGGATTCATATTAACTGACTCAAGTTTGTTAGTCTAGTTAACAAATGCATCTAGATACATCCATATCTAGACAGAATTGAGTCAATTAATATGAATCAGAGGGGAGTACCTGAAAGTGTTTCATGCTACCAACTAATGCGCTGGCAGGAATCGCTGTAGAAGTAATTGTGCTACTACTCATACGATGAACTGATTGTGTGGGTGTCGAATTTTGCAACGCGATCATCCACTGAATGCTTAATCTAGCGCCAAAGGCATACAAATCATAACATACTACAGCACCAGAACATAAGAGTACGAATCATAAAGTAGCTCAACATTTTGCATCAGGGCTGGGTGGTCCTGAGACTACCGGGACGCCCCTGATGATCTCCGGGTGTGCATCCTCTTCAACGCAAAGCTGTGTACTCGGTCCACGGCCTCCTTCTGTAGGCTGGATAATCTCAGGTGCAGGACCTTCGTCTATGAGAGGCTCGTCATCAGTACCATCCACAGGTGCATCAGGGCTGGGTGGTCTTGAGACTACCCGGACACCCCTGATGATCTCCGGGCGTGCATCCACTTCAACGCAAAGATGTGTACTCGGTCCACGGCCTCCTTCTGTAGGCTGGATAATCTCAGGTGCAGGACCTTCGTCTATGAAAGGCTCGTCATTAGTACCATCCACAGGTGCATCAAACTGAGATTCATCTTCAAATCTCCCATCAAGTGAGAGACCTCTTCAACTCTATGCTTACGCAATTAGTACATCAACCGATTAGACAAACATCTAAGGGATGCAACCTTGAACAAATGCCGTTTTACATATTTACCTTCTCATACGGCACAGCACATGTCCCAGCTGAAACCCGTTTCTGAAGCAAGCGCTTTTTCTCTCCTTCCCGTCCATCCATACGCAACAAGTTAAATTTGAGTACGAACCTTGCACAGCAATGCAAACTATTGATTGAAACAGCGGCAGCATCAATATAAATAATTAACTACATATGCCAGCACACATACGGTGTGAGCAAGATCTGCTTCTCCTGCTAAAGGATCATTATATGGTTCACCATGCTAAACCCGCCTAACATATGTGCGGTCCATCCCAAAAATGTGTAAATGATCTGCCACTACAGGGTGAGGCCTCTTCTCACCATTCATACATGTGCAGCGCGGGCAATACACGTCCAGGTTGTGACCTTCATGAGCTCTAATAAACCCCATAAAGGGTTGAACACCATTTATATATGAAGGGGGACATAAGTGTCCATGCAGTATCCAAGTTCTGTCCATCTGTTTAATTATGAGATACAGTGGTTGGTGATTAATTTAAGGCGAAGTAGGAAATGTATATCCATCGAGTACAAAACTATACTACATGATTATGCATTTCAGCAATCATGTCAGTACAAAACAAAAAATGCCCATCGACATTTTAGCAAACAGATCGTGTACAAAACTCTGCCATGGCATTTCAGCAAATTAACGGATCGAGTGCGAACTGACTCTAGATGCCCACGCAAATCAACAAATTGAGCGATGCCAAAGCGAGCGGACACCTATAAAGTGCCAATTAGTTCGAGCATACCGACGATTTTTAGCAGCATCAAGAAAATATAAATCGTTAGGCCGTCTTGCCCGATACATGATTGAGCTAGAGATAGCAGCCCTACCGTGGATCAACTTGACCGCCGGTGCGTCTCGAGAAGAACGACGGGGAGGGGAAGCTTCTTCTTCGCACGGACGGGACGGGGAGGAAGCTCTTCGCACGGACGGGGATAAGTTGTGTAGGGGTGGGTGGGGGGTCATGCGGCCGGGCCGCCGGGGTGATAATTAAGGTCGGTAGGTGGCGTTGTTTAATGGAGTTGCATGTGTAATTTGCCGTGCACAAGGTTGAGGAATAGGCGGTTCCCTTTGCCGCGCACAAATCAAACTATCCCGCCCATGTAGTTTAAATTCGCCATATTTTCGTTAAATCGACATAAAGTCATGTGAGTGGGGGAAAATTAGCAAAGTTGCTTGAAAAATAGTAAAACTCTGGAATTATCCTTTAAATATGCTCTACTTCGTGTGGAAATCGGGGTGTGGAAGCATGTTGAGCTGTTTTATTTGTACTTTCTTCATTAAAACTCCCATTTTATGCACTTTGGATGGAAAGAAATCATTTGTACATAAATTTTGACAACGCCATTTGCAAACACTAATTGTTTTACATGCCAAGATGCACCCATCCACCAAATATATATGGGGCAAAAGTTTATCACAATCTAGCAGATATGCACAATTAGTGAGGGACCCCTTTTGATTTTGTGCAATTTCCACTAATTAGGTAGAGAGAAGGGGTTAATTAATTAGGCCATGTTAGGGGTTATGTGTTTTAGATTAGGTTGTGTGGATTCAAATACAACTTCTTTATTTGTGTGCTATGATTAATCAAAACTAGATTGATCGATAGCACACATTATTAGAGGCGCATGCCTTTGCGCACAAAGTGCATGTGTGTGTTGTTGGCCACCAATTAACGAGAGAGAGAGAGAGAGACAGAGAGAGAGAGAGGTAGAGAGAGATCTACATACGAGAGAGCGATTGAAATCCCCAAATTAAACACATATATATATGCATGGCACATTTAATTTAATTAGAGGACCGCGAGCTAAGGCACCCCTGGCCTGCTTGATGCACAATTAAGTGTCATTGGCCTATATATAGGGTTTAATTAGGGTTTAGGGTTTAGGGTTAGGAGGTTAGGGTTTAGGGTCTAGGGTCTAGGGTTTAATGTTTATGGTGTTTAGGGGTTTAGGGATTAGGGATTAGGGTTTATTGAATTAGGGTTTAAGGTTTATGGATCATCGATCGAGTGCGCACACACACATTATTAGAGGCACACGCGCCTTTGCGCATAAAGTGCATGTGTATATGTGTGTGTTTTTTTGGCCAACAACGATATATAGATGATCGAGAGAGAGAGATTGAAATCCCCAAGAATATGTTCGATCAAATATATATTAAAATATATGCACGAATGCATGCATGGTAGGCCATGCATGCACACTAATTATATATATATATATTATGAGGAAACTTAATCAAATGTGTTTTCATTCGAGAGAACTTGTCAAAATTCAAGTTAATTAATTTATCATCGATAATTATATAATTAATTAATGAATCTCAGGGAGATGTTATACAACATATGATCGATATAGGCCATGTCGTATATATTAATTGGTGTTAATCTACCGTTTAATTTGCTAGCTAGCTGCTATATATAGATCGAGCATGTTTTTATTAGATCGGGTTATAGCTAGCTAGTATAGTTTAGGGTTATGTGTTTTAATGAACTAGGGTTTGATTAGCTAGGGGTTAGTTATATATATGGTTTAGGGTTAATGCATGGCACATTTAATTTAACTAGAGGACCGCGAGCTAGGCACCCCTGGCCTACTTGATGCACAATTAAGTGTCGTTGGCCTATATATAGGGTTTAATTAGGGTTTAGGGTTAGCTAGGGTTTAGGGTTTAGGGTTTAGTGTTTAGGGTGTTTAGCTAGGGTCTAGGGTTTAGTTAAGGGTGTTTAGGGTCTAGGGTTTAGGGTTTAATTAGTGTTTAGGGTGTTTAGGGTTTAGGGTTTAGGGTTTAGTGTTTACGGTGTTTAGGGTCTAGGGTTTAGGGTTTAGTGTTTAGGGTGTTTAGGGTCTAGGGTTTAGTGTTTAGGGTGTTTAGGGTTTAGGGGAGTTTTAGGGTTGTTTAAGGTTTAGGGATCATCGATCGAGTGCGCACACTAATTATATATATATATTATGAGGAAACTTAACCAAATGTGTTATCATTCGAGAGAACACTTGTCAAAATTCAAGTTAATTAATTTATCATCGATAATTATATAATTAATTAATGAATCTCAGGGAGATGTTATACAACATATGATCGATATAGGCCATGTCGTATATATTAATTGGTGTTAATCTACCGTTTAATTTGCTAACTATTTGCTATATATAGATCGAGCATGTTTTTATTAGATCGGGTTATATATAGCTAGCTAGTCTGATTTAGGGTTATGTGTTTTAATTAAGTAGGGTTGATTAGCTAGGGTTAGTTATTACATATATATGGTTTAGGGTTAATGCATGGCACATTTAATTTAATTAGAGGACCGCGAGGCACCCCTGGCCTGCTCGATGCACAATTAAGTGTCGTTGGCCTATACATAGGGTTTAATTAGGGTTTAGGGTTAGCTAGGGTTTAGGGTTAGGGTTAGGGTTAGGGTTAGGTTAGGGTTTAGGGTCTAGGGTGGTTTAGGGTCTAGGGTTTAGGGTTTAGGGTTAGCTAGGGTTTAGGGTTAGGGTTAGGGTTAGGGTTAGGGTTAGGGTTTAGGGTCTAGGGTTTAGGGTTTAGTGTTTAGGGTGTTTAGGGTTTAGGGATTAGGGATTAGGGATTATTAGGGATTAGGGATTTAAGGTTTTAGGGGTTGTTAAGTTTAAGGTTTAGGGATCATCGATCGAGTGCGCACACACATTATTAGAGGCACCCGCGCCTTTACGCATAAAGTGCATGCGTATATATGTGTGTTTTTTGGGCCACCAACGATATATATATAGATGATCGAGAGAGAGAGAGAGATCGAGACTGAAATCCCCAAGAATATATATGTTCAAATATACATTAAAATATATGCACGAATGCATTGTAGGCCATGCATGCACACTAATTATATATATATTATGAGGCAACTTAATCAAATGTGTTTTTATTCGAGAGAACTTGTCAAAATTCAAGTTAATTAATTTATCACGATAATTATATAATTAATTAATGAATCTCAGGGATATGTTATACAACATGATCGATATAGGCCATGTATATTTTAATTGGTGTTAATCTACGGTTTGCTAGCTAGCTGCTACATATAGAGCATGTTTTTATTAGATCGGGTTATAGCTAGCTAGTATAGTTTAGGGTTATGTGTTTTAATTAAGTAGGGTTGATTAGCTAGCTAGGGTTAGTTACATATATATGGTTTAGGGTTAATGCATGGCACATTTAATTTAATTAGAGGACCGCGAGGCACCCCCTGGCCTGCTCGATGCACGTACAATTAAGTGTCGTTGGCCTATACACATAGGGTTTAATTAGGGTTTTAGGGGTAAGCTAGGGTTTAGGGTTAATTAGCTAGGGTTAGGGTTTAGGGTCTAGGGTTTAGGGTCTAGGGTTTAGGGTTTAGGGTTAGCTAGCTAGGGTTTAGGTTTAGGGTTAGGGTTAGGGTTAGGGTTTAGGGTTTAGGGTTTAGTGTTTAGGGTGTTTAGGGTTTAGGGATTAGCTAGGGATTATTAGGTATTAGGGATTTAAGGTTTTAGGGGTTGTTTAAGGTTTAGGGATCATCGATCGAGTGCGCACACACATTATTAGAGGCACCCGCGCGCGCCTTTACGCATAAAGTGCATGCGTATATATGTGTGTTTTTGGGCCACCAACGATATATAGATGATCGAGAGAGAGAGATCGAGATTGAAATCCCCAAGAATATATATGTTCAAATATACATTAAAATATATGCACGAATGCATTGTAGGCCATGCATGCACACTGATTATATATATATATTATGAGGCAACTTAATCAAATGTGTTTTCATTCGAGAGAACTTGTCAAAATTCAAGTTAATTAATTTATCACGATAATTATATAATTAATTAATGAATCTCAGGGATATGTTATACAACATGATCGATATAGGCCATGTATATTTTAATTGGCGTCAATCTACGGTTTGCTAGCTAGCTGCTATATATAGAGCTAGCATGTTTTTATTAGATCGGGTTATATCTAGTATAGTTTAGGGTTATGTGTTTTAATTAAGTAGGGTTGATTAGCTAGGGTTATTTACATATATATGGTTTAGGGTTAATGCATGGCGCATTTAATTAATTTAATTAGAGGACCGCGAGGCACCCCTGGGCTGCTCGATGCACAATTAAGTGTCGTTGGCCTATACATAGGGTTTAATTAGGGTTTAGGGTTAGCTAGGGCAGATGGTTAGGGTTAGGGTTAGGGTTTAGGGTCTAGGGTCTAGGGTTTAGTGTTTAGGGTGTTTAGGGTTTAGGGATTAGGGATTAGGTATTTAGGGTTTTAGGGTTGTTTAAGGTTTAGGGATCATCTATCGAGTGCGCGCACACATTATTAGATCGAGGCACCCGCGCCTTTACGCATAAAGTGCATGCGTATATATGTGTGTTTTTTGGGCCACCAACGATATATAGATGATCGAGAGAGAGATTGAAATCCCCAAGAATATGTTCAAATATACATTAAAATATATGCACGAATGCATTGTAGGCTATGCATGCACACTAATTATATATATATTATGAGGCAACTTAATCAAATGTGTTTTCATTCGAGAGAGCTTGTCAAAATTCAAGATAATTAATTTATCATGATAATTATATAATTAATTAATGAATCTCAGGGATATGTTATACAACATGATCGATATAGGCCATGTATATTTTAATTGGTGTTAATCTACGGTTTGCTAGCTAGCTGCTATATATAGAGCATGTTTTTATTAGATCAGGTTATAGCTAGCTAGTATAGTTTAGGGTTATGTGTTTTAATTAAGTAGGGTTGATTAGCTAGGATTAGTTACATATATATGGTTTAGGGTTAATGCATGGCACATTTAATTTAATTAGAGGACCGCGAGGCACCCCTGGCCTGCTCGATGCACAATTAAAGTGTCGTTGGCCTATACATAGGGTTTAATTAGGGTTTAGGGTTAGCTAGGGTTTAGGGTTAGGGTTAAGGTTAGGGTTAGGGTTTAGGGTCTAGGGTTTAGGGTTTAGTGTTTAGGGTGTTTAGGTTTAGGGATTAGGGATTAGAGATTTAAGGTTTTAGGGTTGTTTAAGGTTTAGGGATCATCGATCGAGTGCGCACACACATTATTAGAGGCACCCACGCCTTTACGCATAAATTGCATGCATATATATGTGTGTTTTTTTGGCCACCAACGATATATAGATGATCGAGAGAGAGATTGAAATCCCCAAGAATATGTTCAAATATACATTAAAATATATGCACGAATGCATGGTAGGCCATGCATGCACACTAATTATATATATATTATGAGGCAACTTAATCAAATGTGTTTTCATTCGAGAGAACTTGTCAAAATTAGAGTTAATTAATTTATCACGATAATTATATAATTAATTAATGAATCTAGGGATATGTTATACAACATGATCGATATAGGCCATGTATATATTAATTGGTGTTAATCTAAGGTTTGCTAGCTAGCTGCTATATATAGAGCATGTTTTTATTAGATCGGGTTATAGCTAGTATACTTTAGGGTTATGTGTTTTCATTAAGTAGGGTTGATTAGCTATGGTTAGTTACATATATATGGTTTAGGGTTAATGCATGGCACATTTAATTTAATTAGAGGACCGCGAGGCACCCTGGCTCGCTTGATGCACAATTAAGTGTCGTTGGCCTATATATAGGGTTTAATTAGGGTTTAGGGTTAGGGTTAGGGTTTAGGGTATAGGGTTTAGTGTTTAGGGTGTTTAGGGTTTAGGGATTAGGGATTAGGGTTTCAGGGTTGTATAAGGTTTAGGGATCATCGATCGAGTGCGCACACACATTATTAGAGGCACCCGCGCCTATGCGCATAAAGTGCATGCGTATAGTTTAGGGTTATTTGTTTTAATTAAGTTGGGTTTGATCAGCTAGGGTTAGTTACATATATATGGTTTAGGGTTAATGCATGGCACATTACATATAGTTTAAATCTCAAGAATGTTTATACATGATAGGCCATATGTGCAAAGGATTTTTTTTTCCCTGTGAACTTGTCAAAATTCAAGTTTATCAGTGCCAATGGAAACTAGTCCAAAAAATTACATAGAGGACCAAAAGTACTAGACAATAACTAATAGAACCTGCAACTTTACAAAAAGGACCCCAAAACATATAGAAGAAAATCAATCGAGTCCTTCTCGACCGCACATCAGATCTCTGCTCCGCATCCTTTCCAGCAACTCCGTCGCCGGGGACGCACCACTTGGGACGGTGTCGCGGTAGTCGCCGGGACGAAGGAGAAGAAGGGCCTCGGCAACGGCATATTGGCTCGAGAAGGGTGAAAGGCCAAGATGTGCACGGGCAAGACGGATGACGCCGTCGTATGCCCCGAGCTTGTGAACTTTAGCAGCTTGACTTCCCCATTGACCAGATCTGAAGCACTGACCAAAGCAAGCCTCACCGTTAGCGCCATCACATTGATGGCACCAGATCGGGGTTTGGACGGCAAGATCCGCCAGATTCACCATAGGCCAGATCTGAAGCCGATGACGAGATCCCCGACTCCATTGCGCCATTCTGCTCATGGGAAACACTGGATCTAAGCTTACAACAACACTAACTCCCTCGGATCCAAATTAGCTGACTCAACTTTGCTTATCTAAATATGGATGTATCCACACATGTTTTTACTCTAGATACATACACGTCTAAGGAAAGTTGAATCAATTAATTTAGTTCGGAGGGTGTACAATATCTGAGAGAGAAGTCGGCCTCGTCGCCGGCCGGCGAGGCCGCCGGAGAGAAGGGGGAGAGGAGCCGGGGAGTGGGAGAGACTCGAGAGAGAAAGAGAAGAGGAAGAAATGAGAGCTCCCTGGGGAAGAACATTATTTTTGTCGTTACGCTCGTAGCTTGAAACTGAAAATTTCGGCGCGCGCCAAATCATCCCGCCGCATCCATTCGAAAATCCCGTGACCAGTTTTACCCTTTTAACCCTGGTCCGGAAGCTACAACCCACCGACCATGGAGGGCTCATTCGGTAACAATGAAATATCTTGCCTAGATCCCGAACCCTCCCCACAGGCCCACACCCACCCACCAACCATTCGCCCCATTAGCTCAAAAATACTCTCACACGCCAAAGCTCTGACTCTCTACAGTACTAGATCTGCTTCGCCGCCGGCATACTCCTCCACGGCGTAGCCTTGATCGTGTTGGCTGTCCACCCACCTGATCCGCTCCCCCGCCGCCCTCGTCACCGACGGATCTGCTTCACCGCCGACCTCGCCACCGACGGATCTGCTTCACCGCCGACCTCGCCACCGACGGATCTGCTTCACCGCCGACCTCGCCACCGACTACCTCGGCGCAGCGGCTGTATCAACTTCACCGAATCCCTTGCCAGCCAACCAGATCTGTTTCACTAACGCCCGCTTCTACTGAAACAGGGTCGATTCATCGTCTCCCGCGTTCGCCGCCGCTGGAATGCAAGTTGCCGCCCCCGTCCACCCCGCCGCAGCTTGGTTAGTACGCTGGCCCGTTAGATCGCGGTGTTTCTTTAGCCATGTTTTGTGTAGTTATTTGCAGATCTCATATGCCGTTAACTTTCTTGATGTGTTGCTTCGCATGAAGTTTGTTTAAATATTGTACGGTACAAAAGCATTATCCGGTCGCTACCATCCTGTTCATTCTATCGACACTGTGTGCATCCACATATTTATAGCCTTATACCCATTCATTTGCTGCCTACTGTTTTTGTACTGCATGCTATTGTCGCACTGCTTTTATAGTCATGCTATGGGCATTTCCAATCTGCTTGTTCTTATACCACGTCATTAGCTCACCGCTAGCTGCTAGCTGTTTTCTCGTGTCTGCTATTCTCACACTGCTTTTATAATCATGCTATGTGCATTTCCAATCTGCTTGCTCTTATACCACGTCTTTAGCTTATATAGTTATTGCTGCGTGCATGTCTGGTCTTTGTATTATCGTAGACTGACTTGTCAATGTTATTTTTCCTAGGGATTGATCATACGAACCACTTATTAGAACATCCAACATTAACAGCGGGGACGCTAGGGAAGGTTGGAATCTGAGTTCTTGGTTGGTAATTTTAAGTTTTACTTCGTTATTATCTATAACCTATATGCATTGTTCCTTATGCAAGAGATTAACACTTGGAACCCTGCCATAGCAATGCCATTCATGCTTTACTATGTTTACGCCTATTTGATATGCTTGTCTTGGAGAAACTGCGAAGGTGATTTGAACCTGACATTTGGTCATTCTTAATGCCAGTTTATTTTATGTGGAAAACCTTGGCATTACCCTACTCTAAATCTGAATGTCTGAAATTCGTATCTCATGCAAAGCAACATCTAGCTGGTTTTAATCTGATATCTGGTAAATATTGGCTTATTCATTTGGCAGCTCAAGTTTTTTGTAATTTGAAACCAGCTGACTTGGTCTTAAATGTGATATCTAAACACAGATTAAGGACAATGGAGCAGGAGGATTAGCATTTCACTTGATGGCTGAACCTAAAATGACAGGCATGTTGACCACGACTAGTGCACGCAAGAGAAGGACTGCGAGCGATGTATGTGCTTAGTACATGCATCTTATCTTATCTTGTGCTTATTTACGCTACATCTTTGTTATCTGATCTCTACATTGCGTAATACATGTTTGAATAGTTAATTGTTGTAACTATGTTTGCAATGTTACCAGAATGCAGTTTTAATGAAGCAGTCATCATTAGAAGATAGTCGCCAAAAAAGGATCTGTAGCGACCCTGTGCAACATTATGATGTAAGTTTGTGCTTAGTACAAGTTCCATACATTGTCTTATTTATGCAACTTGTTATTATCTTATATCTACATTGCATAATAAATGTTTGCATAGTTCATCGTTTAACTCTTTTTGCATTATTATCGAATGCGGTTGTGATGAAGCAATCTTCATTAGAAGTGAGGCCCACAAAAAGTTCGATATTTCTTCCGATGCATCTTCTCATAGCCGTCAACCTAGACCAGTGCTTTCATCAAGCGATTAGAATATCTCAAGGCTGTACTTTATAAAAGACATGGTATTGCTGCTTTAAGATCTGTAGCTGATATGTTGACAAAGAGTACACAAGATTCAATCAAGGCGATTGCCAAATGTCAACGTGTTATTGATGATGCTAATAGAAGTCCTCAATGATTCTATGTAATTTTTTTGTTTGGGCACATTAATTGCCTTGTAATTTTCCTACCTGTTTTATTTGTGTATGTAATTGTGTGTATCATTGATATCAGATTTTAGGCTCATGAAATGTAATGCAAGTTGACTAGTCAAACAAGTAGGGCACTACAACAGATTGGGCCGGCCCACTTATAGTAGTGTGGGACCCACTTTCATTTTGGGCCAGCCCACTTCTTTAGTAGGCCGGCATGGTTACACGATAGTGGGATCCACATGCTTATTGGGCCGGCCCAATATCTTGTTGGGCCAGCCTATTTGCTATATGGTGGTCCCACATGGTAAATGGGCCGGCCCTTTAACAGGAAGGTGGGACCCACCTGTGTTTTTGGCCCGGCCCACTATCTTGTTGGGCCGGCCCACTTGCTATATGGTGGACCCCACATACTAAATGGGCCGGCCTTTTAACTGGAAAGTGGGACCCATCTGTGTTTTTGGCCCGGCCCACTATCTTGTTGGGCCGGCCCACTTGCTATATGGTGGACCCCACATACTAAATGGGCCGGCCTTTTAACAGGAAGGTAGGACCCACATGTGCTTTTGGCCCGGCCCACTATCTTGTTGGGCCGGCCCACTTGCTATATGGTGGACCCCACACACCAAATGGGTCGGCCCTTTAACAGGAAAGTGGGACCCACCTGTATTTTTGGCCCGGCCCACTATCTTGTTGGGCCGGCCCACTTGCTATATGGTGGACCCCACATACTAAATGGGCCGACCCTTTAAGCTGGAAAGTGGGACCCACTTTGTGTTTTTGGCCCGCCCCACTTGCTATATGGTGGCCCCCACAACCTAAATGGGCCGGCCCTTTAACAGGAACGTGGGACCCACCTGTGTTTTGGCCCGGCCCACTTGCTTCTTGGGCCGGCCCGATTCTTTGTAAGGTGGTCCCCACATGTTAAATGGGCCGCCCATTTAAGTTTTGACCCGATCAACCTTAGAGGTTAGGCCCGGCCCACGTAACTAATGGACCAGCCCAGCTATATAGTTGACCGGTCAAACTATGTCGGCTGGCCGGACCCGCTTAAGACGTGGCAAGGGGAGCCTCGTGTGGGCCTACCATCTACCACGGGGTTTCAGCCGGTTAACGCCGTTAATCGCGCGATTAACGGCGTACGCACGTGTCGGTTGCATGACGTCGGCGATCAACGGGCTCCGGAAACACTTGGGCAACGGTCCGATTTTCCGTGGCGGAAGGGCGCCCAAGCGCGACGGACCGAAAAAATCGTCGTAGGACTTTGCCTGACGCAGTTTCCACAACAGAACCCATATCGTCGGGTTAGGCCCATAGGCGACGAAAAACACCCCTTAGCGGACGATTTTGAGACGTTGCCTATCAGAACTTTTCTTGTAGTGACACTGTCACCTTTACACACGTGCAGGAGGAATAAAACTACTTTAATAACATTGCTAGAGTAGCACATAGATAAATTGTGATACAAATACATTGCAATCATAAAGAGATATAAATAAGCACCTCACTATGCCATTCAACAGTGAATAAGTATTCTGTGAAATATAGCCTAAGAGACCCACACGGTGCACACACTGTCACCTTTACACACGTGGGACAAGGAGTCTCCGGAGATCACATAAGTAAAACTCACTTGACTAGCATAACGACATCTAGATTACAAGCATCATCATATGAATCTCAATCATGTAAAGCAGCTCATGAGATTATTGTATTGAAGTACATAGGAGAGAGATGAACCACATAGCTACCGGTACAGCCCCGAGCCTCGATGGAGAACTACTCCCTCCTCATGGGAGCAGCAGCGGTGATGAAGATGGCGGTGAAGATGGCAGCGGTGTCGATGGAGAAGCCTTCCGGGGGCACTTCCCCGTTCCGGCAGCGTGCCGGAACAGAGACTCTGTCCCCGGATCTTGGCTTCGCGATGGCGGCGGCTCTGGAAGGTTTCTGTGGGTTTCGTCGAACGCATCAGGGTTTTCGCGACGGAGGCTTTATATAGGCGAAGAGGCGGCGCAGGAGGGCTGAAGGGGTGCCCACACCATAGGGTGGCGCGGGCCCCCCCCTGGCCGCGCCGCCATGTGGTTTGGTGGGCCTGTGCCCCCTCCCTGGTGGCTCTCGGGTGTTCTGGATGCTTCCGGTGAAAATAGGAACCTGGGCGTTGATTTCGTCCGATTCCGAGAATATTTCGTTACTAGGATTTCTGAAACCAAAAACAGCAGAAAACAGGAACTGGCACTTCGGCATCTTGTTAATAGGTTAGTTCCAGAAAATGCACGAATATGACATAAAGTGTGCATAAAACATGTTGATAACATCAATAATGTGGCATGGAACATAAGAAATTATCGATACGTCGGAGACGTATCAGCATCCCCAAGCTTAGTTCTGCTCGTCCCGAGCAGGTAAAACGATAACAAAGATAATTTCTGGAGTGACATGCCATCATAACATTGATCATACTATTTGTAAAGAATATGTAGTGAATGCAGCAATCCAAGACAATGGTAATGACATGAGTAAACAAGTGAATCATATAGCAAAGACTTTTCATGAATAGCACTTCAAGACAAGCATCAATAAGTCTTGCATAAGAGTTAACTCATAAAGCAATAATTCAAAGTAAAGGCATTGAAGCAACATAAAAGAAGATTAAGTTTCAGCGGTTGCTTTCAACTTGTAACATGTATATCTCATGGATAATTGTCAACATAGAGTAATATAACAAGTGCAATATGCAAATATGTAGGAATCAATGCACAGTTCACACAAGTGTTTGCTTCATGAGGTAGAGAGAAATAGGTGAACTGACTCAACAATGAAAGTAAAAGAATGGTCCTCCATAGAGGAAAAGCATAGATTGCTATATTTGTGCTAGAGCTTTGATTTTGAAAACATGAAACAATTTTGTCAACGGTAGTAATAAAGCATATGTATCATGTAAATTATATCTTACAAGTTGCAAGCCTCATGCATAGTATACTAATAGTGTCCGCACCTTGTCCTAATTAGCTTGGACTACCGGATCATCACAATGCACATGTTTTAACCAAGTGTCACAAAGGGGTACCTCTATGCCGCCTGTACAAAGGTCTAAGGAGAAAGCTCGCATTGGATTTCTCGCTATTGATTATTCTCAACTTAGACATCCATACCGGGACAACATAGACAACAGATAATGGACTCCTCTTTTATGCATAAGCATGTAACAACAATTAATAATTTTCTCATTTGAGATTGAGGATATATGTCCAAAACTGAAACTTCCACCATGGATCATGGCTTTAGTTAGCGGCCCAATGTTCTTCTCTAACAATATGCATGCTTAACCATAAGGTGGTAGATCGCTCTTACTTCAGACAAGACGAACATGCATAGCAACTCACATGAAATTCAACAAAGAGTAGTTGATGGCGTCCCCAGAAACATGGTTATCGCACAACAAGCAACTTAATAAGAGATAAAGTGCATAAGTACATATTCAATACCACAATAGTTTTTAAGCTATTTGTCCCATGAGCTATATATTCTAAGGCGAATGATGGAATTTTAAAGGTAGCACTCAAGCAATTTACTTTGGAATGGCGGAGAAATACCATGTAGTAGGTAGGTATGGTGGACACAAACGGCATAGTGGTTGGCTCAAGTATTTTGGATGCATGAGAAGTATTCCCTCTCGATACAAGGTTTAGGCTAGCAAGGCTTATATGAAACAAACACAAGGATGAACCGGTGCAGCAAAACTCACATAAAAGACACATTGTAAACATTATAAGACTCTACACCGTCTTCCTTGTTGTTCAAAACTCAATACTAGAAATTATCTAGACCTTAGAGAAACCAAATATGCAAACCAAATTTTAGCATGCTCTATGTATTTCTTCATTAATGGGTGCAAAGCATATGATGCAAGAGCTTAAACATGAGCACAACAATTGCCAAGTATCACATTACCCAAGACATTATAGCAATTACTACATGTACCATTTTCCAATTCCAACCATATAACAATTTAACGAAGAGGAAACTTCGCCATGAATATTATGAGCTAAGAACACATGTGTTCATATGAACCAGCGGAGCGTGTCTCTCTCCCACACAAGCATGATGTAATCCAATTTATTCAAACACAAACAAAAACAAAAACAAACAGACGCTCCAAGTAAAGTACATAAGATGTGACTGAATAAAAATATAGTTTCAAGGGAGGAACCTGATAATGTTGTCGATGAAGAAGGGGATGCCTTGGACATCCCCAAGCTTAGACGCTTGAGTCTTCTTGATATATGCAGGGGTGAACCACGGGGCATCCCCAAGCTTAGACTTTTCACTCTTCTTGATCGTAGTATATCATCCTCCTCTCTTGATCCTTGAAAACTTCCTCCACACCAAACTCGAAACAAACTCATTAGAGGGTTAGTGCATAATCAAAAACTCACATGTTCAGAGGTGACACAATCATTCTTAACACTTCTGGACATTGCATAAAGCTACTGGACATTAATGGATCAAAGAAATTCATCCAACATAGCAAAAGAGGCAATGCGAAATAAAAGGCAGAATCTGTCAAAACAGAACAGTTCGTATTGACGAATTTTAAAATGGCACCAGACTTGCTCAAATGAAAATGCTCAAATTGAATGAAAGTTGCGTACATATCTGAGGATCATGCACGTAAATTGGCTTAATTTTCTGAGCTACCTACAGGGAGGTAGACCCAGATTCGTGACAGCAAAGAAATCTGGAACTGCGCAGTAATCCAAATCTAGTACTTACTTTTCTATCAACGACTTTACTTGGCACAACAAAACACAAAACTAAGATAAGGAGAGATTGCTACAGTAGTAAACAACTTCCAAGACACAAATATAAAATAAAGTACTGTAGCAAAATAACACATGGGTTATCTCCCAAGAAGTTCTTTCTTTATAGCCATTAAGATGGGCTCAGCAGTTTTAATGATGCACTCGCAAGAAATAGTATTTGAAGCAAAAGAGAGCATCAAGAGGCAAATTCAAAACACATTTAAGTCTAACATGCTTCCTATGCATAGGAATCTTGTAAATAAACAAGTTCATGAAGAGCAAAGTAACAAGCATAGGAAGATAAAACAAGTGTAGCTTCAAAAATTTCAGCACATAGAGAGGTGTTTTAGTAACATGAAAATTTCTACAACCATATTTTCCTCTCTCATAATAACTTTCAGTAGTGTCATGAGAAAACTCAACAATATAACTATCACATAAAGCATTCTTATCATGAGTCTCATGCATAAAATTATTACTACTCCCAACATAAGCATAGTTATTCTTATTAATTGTAGTAGGAGCAAATTCAACAAAGTAGCTATCATTATTATTCTCATCAAGTGTAGGAGGCATAGTATTATCATCATAAAAATTACTCTCCATAGTAGGCGGCACTAAAAGACCAATATCATTATAATCATCATAAATAGGAGGCAAAGTATCATCAAAGAAAATTTTCTCCTCAATGCTTGGGGGACTAAAAAGATCATGCTCATCAAAACCAGCTTCCCCAAGCTTAGAACTTTCTATATCATTATCAACAATGCTGTTCAAAGTGTTCATATTAATATGTTCCATGGGTTTTTTAATTTTCGGATCAAACCATCCATGTCTTAAATCAGGAAATAGAGTAAAAAGCTCATTGTTGTCCATTATGCCAAACTAGTGTAAACAAGAAACAAAAAGATGCAATTGCAGGATCTAAAGGAAATAGCTTCGAGTACTTACAACGCCGGAAAATAGCTTAGTAGCCGAGATACGGAGTGTGAGTACCTTTTACCTTTCCTCCCCGGCAACGGCGCCAGAAAATACTTGATGCTGTCCAGGACTGGCGCGTGGTTGACGAGGGAGGAAATCCCTGTTGTGTAGCTTTCTGGTCCCCGGCAACGGCGCCAGAAAATAGCTTGATGTCTACGTTCCCCCTCCTTTCCTGTAGACAGTGTTGGGCCTCCAAGAGCAGAGGTTTGTAGAACAGCAGCAAGTTTTCCCTTAAGTGGATCACCCAAGGTTTATCGAACTCAGGGAGGAAGAGGTCAAAGATATCCCTCTCATGCAACCCTGCAACCACAAAGCAAGAAGTCTCTTGTGTCCCCAACACACCTAATAGGTGCACTAGTTCGGCGAAGAGATAGTGAAATACATGTGGTATAAATAAGTATGAGCAGTAGCAACGGTGCCAGAAAATAGCTTGCTGGCGTGTAGTTGATGGTGGTAGTATTGCAGCAGTAGTAACGCAAAGAAAACAAAGAAACAAGCAGCGATAGCAGTATTTAGGAACAAGGCCTAGGGATTACACTTTCAGTAGTGGACACTCTCAACATTGATCACATAACAGAATAGATAAATGCATACTCTACACTTTTGTTGGATGATGAACACATTGCGTAGGATTACACGAACCCTCAATGCCGGAGTTAACAAGCTCCACAATTACTGTTCATATTTTAGTAACCTTGTAGTGTAAGATAGATCAACAGACTAAACCAAGTACTAACATAGCATGCACACTGTCACCTTCATGCATATGTAGGAGGAATAGATCACATCAATATTATCATAGCAATAGTTAACTTCGCAATCTACAAGAGATCATGATCATAGCATAAACCAAGTACTAACACGGTGCACACACTGTCACCTTTACACACGTGTAGGAGGAATAAAACTACTTTAATAACATTGCTAGAGTAGCACATAGATAAATTGTGATACAAATACATTGCAATCATAAAGAGATATAAATAAGCACCTCACTATGCCATTCAACAGTGAATAAGTATTCTGTGAAATATAGCCTAAGAGACCCACACGGTGCACACACTGTCACCTTTACACACGTGGGACAAGGAGTCTCCGGAGATCACATAAGTAAAACTCACTTGACTAGCATAACGACATCTAGATTACAAGCATTATCATATGAATCTCAATCATGTAAAGCAGCTCATGAGATTATTGTATTGAAGTACATAGGAGAGAGATGAACCACATAGCTACCGGTACAGCCCCGAGCCTCGATGGAGAACTACTCCCTCCTCATGGGAGCAGCAGCGGTGATGAAGATGGCGGTGAAGATGGCAGCGGTGTCGATGGAGAAGCCTTCCGGGGGCACTTCCCCGTTCCGGCAGCGTGCCGGAACAGAGACTCCTGTCCCCCAGATCTTGGCTTCGCGATGGCGGCGGCTCTGGAAGGTTTCTGTGGGTTTCGTCGAACGCATCAGGGTTTTCGCGACGGAGGCTTTATATAGGCGAAGAGGCGGCGCAGGAGGGCTGAAGGGGTGCCCACACCATAGGGTGGCGCGGGCCCCCCCTGGCCGCGCCGCCATGTGGTTTGGTGGGCCTGTGCCCCCTCCCTGGTGGCTCTCGGGTGTTATGGATGCTTCCGGTGAAAATAGGAACCTGGGCGTTGATTTCGTCCGATTCCGAGAATATTTCGTTACTAGGATTTCTGAAACCAAAAACAACAGAAAACAGGAACTGGCACTTCGGCATCTTGTTAATAGGTTAGTTCCAGAAAATGCACGAATATGACATAAAGTGTGCATAAAACATGTTGATAACATCAATAATGTGGCATGAAACATAAGAAATTATCGATACGTCGGAGACGTATCAGCCATCAACTATTCTTTGTTGAATATCATGTGAGTTGCTATGCATGTCCGTCTTGTCTGAAGTAAGAGAGATCTACCACCTTAATGGTTGGAGCATACATATTGTTAGAGAAGAACATTGGGCCGCTAACTAAAGCCATGATTCATGGTGGAAGTTTCAGTTTTGGACATATATCCTCAATCTCATATGAGAATAATAATTGTTGCCACATGCTTATGCATTAAAGAGGAGTCCATTATCTGTTATCCATGTTGTCCCGGTATGGATGTCTAAGTTGAGAATAATCAAAAGCGAGAAATCCAAAATGCGAGCTTTCTCCTTAGACCTTTGTACAGGCGGCATGGAGGTACCCCATTGTGACACTTGGTTAAAACATGTGTATTGCGATGATCCGGTAGTCCAAGCTAATTAGGACAAGGTGCGGGCACTATTAGTATACTATGCATGAGGCTTGCAACTTGTAAGATATAATTTACATAACTCATATGTTTTATTACTACCGTTGACAAAATTGTTTCATGTTTTCAAAATAAAAGCTCTAGCACAAATATAGCAATCGATGCTTTCCTTTTTGAAGGACCATTCTTTTTACTTTTATGTTGAGACAGTTCACCTATTTCTCTCCACCTCAAGAAGCAAACACTTGTGTGAACTGTGCATTGATTCTTACATACTTGCATATTGCACTTGTTATATTACTCTATGTTTACGATTATCCATGAGATATACATGTTATAAGTTGAAAGCAACCGCTGAAACTTAATCTTCCTTTGTGTTGCTTCAATACCTTTACTTTGATTTATTGCTTTATGAGTTAACACTTATGCAAGACTTATTGATGCTTGTCTTGAAGTGCTATTCATGAAAAGTCTTTGCTTTATGATTCACTTGTTTACTCATGTCATTACCATTGTTTTGATCGCTGCATTCATTACATATGTTTACAAATAGTATGATCAAGGTTATGATGGCATGTCACTCCAGAAATTATCTTTGTTATCGTTTTACCTGCTCGGGACGAGCAGAACTAAGCTTGGGGATGCTGATACGTCTCCGACGTATCGATAATTTCTTGTGTTCCATGCCACATTATTGATGATATCTACATGTTTTATGCACACTTTATGTCATATTCGTGCCTTTTCTGGAACTAACCTATTAACAAGATGCCGAAGTGCCAGTTGATGTTTTCTGCTGTTTTTGGTTTCAGAAATCCTAGTAACGAAATATTCTCGGAATTGGACGAAATCAACGCCCAGGGTCCTATTTTGCCACGAAGCTTCCAGAAGACCGAAGAGGAGACGAAGTGGGGCCACGAGGTGGCCAGACTATAGGGCGGCGCGGCCCAAGCCCCGGCCGCGCCGACCTATAGTGTGGGCCCCTCGTGCCGCCTCTTTACCTGCCCTTCCGCCTACAAATAGCCTTCGTTGCGAAACCCCCAGTACCGAGAGCCAGGATACGGAAAACCTTACTGAGACGCCGCCGCCGCCAATCCCATCTCGGGGGATTCTGGAGATCTCCTCCGGCACCCTGCCGGAGAGGGGATTCATCTCCCGGAGGACTCTTCACCGCCATGGTCGCCTCCGGAGTGATGAGTGAGTAGTTCACCCCTGGACTATGGGTCCATAGCAGTAGCTAGATGGTTGTCTTCTCCTCATTGTGCTTCATTGTTGGATCTTGTGAGCTGCCTAACATGATCAAGATCATCTATCTGTAATACTATATGTTGTGTTTGTCGGGATCCGATGGATAGAGAATACTATGTTATGTTAATTATCAAGTTATTACCTATGTGTTGTTTATGATCTTGCATGCTCTCCGTTATTAGTAGAGGCTCTGGCCAAGTTTTTGCTCTTAACTCCAAGAGGGAGTATTTATGCTCGATAGTGGGTTCATGCCTCCATTGAATCTGGGACAGTGACAGAAAGTTCTAAGGTTGTGGATGTGTTGTTGCCACTAGGGATAAAACATTGATGCTATGTCTAAGGATGTAGTTATTGATTACATTACGCACCATACTTAATGCAATTGTCTGTTGTTTGCAACTTAATACTGGAAGGGGTTCGGATGATAACCTGAAGGTGGACTTTTTAGGCATAGATGCATGCTGGATAGCGGTCTATGTACTTTGTCGTAATGCCCAATTAAATCTCACTATATTTATCATGTCATGTATGTGCATTGTTATGCCCTCTCTATTTGTCAATTGCCCGACTGTAATTTGTTCACCCAACATGCTTTTATCTTATGGGAGAGACACCTCTAGTGAACTGTGGACCCCGGTCCTATTCTTTACATCGCATACAATCTCTTTAATACTTGTTTTCTTGTTTTATAAAACAATCATCTTCCACACAATACGGTTAATCCTTTATTACAGCAAGCCGGTGAGATTGACAACCTCACTGTTTCGTTGGGGCAAAGTACTTTGGTTGTGTTGTGCAGGTTCCACGTTGGCACCGGAATCCCTGGTGTTGCGCCGCACTACATCCCGCCGCCATCAACCTTCAACGTGCTTCTTGGCTCCTCCTGGTTCGATAAACCTTGGTTTCTTTCTGAGGGAAAACTTGCTGCTGTGCGCATCATACCTTCCTCTTGGGGTTCCCAACGAACGTGTGAGTTACACGCCATCATACATCACCTCACTTGTGTGGAGTAGTGTTATAATTCGTTATGGAGCAGACGTTTTGTGGAGTGATCTCATCAAGGATTTGCCCATATGTAGAAATACTCTACCCTAGTAGTTGTCTTCCAACATTGCTAAAAAGATCCAATGGTTTGCAACTTGTTCGCCCCATCTATTAAAACTCGAACATTTGCTTCTTATAATAATTTTCCATTATTTCTCAATGACACCAGTCATACGATGATAATTTTGACTTCAACATGCACCTTTGCTTGCAGATATTTAGTCCAACAAACATCTAAAATACCATGGTTGGATATCGGGGCGTATGGTGGTTCTCCATAATAGGAAGGAAAGGCATCACCCACGTACACTATTTCCCATATATACTCAAGCCGGAAAAAGTCCATGCCAAACCTTGAATTCGTAGAGGAAAGACAAATCGAACCATAAACTCGTGATCCCAAAAATTCACACACTAGCTAATCTCTCTGGTCCCCATCAAAATCAAACGATGGAACCATTCCCAAATAGGGATTGCTGACGTGGCAGATCGAAGGTGGGATTGGAGAGGGAGATGGCCGGTTCGGCGTGGTGGCCTAGTTTTTTTCGCAAGTAGTCTAGCTCGACCCACTGCAACCGCCAAGCCGTTGACCTTTCCATTCCGATCTAGCCGAGGCGGAGAGGGTGTCCACTGGAATTACACTCCCACCCTTTTGCTTCTCCTCTGATGGAAATGGTGATAGGAGGGTGATCAGCGGGAGCAGCGACGACCCTTGACGCGCGACAACGAGCAACGATGTCGGTATGTTTTGACCTAATCCCCCTTATGTTGTTGTAGTGTAAGAAATGCCCGCATCGTTAAGTTTATGGTTTTAGGCAGGGTAAAGTAGGGGGTTTCCACTTCTCTTTGATCGTAAAGTTTGGATTTCTGGTGTGATTGGGTGTGTTTTTTCGTCGATTTGGTTTGGATATGACTCTGAAGTGATTTGCGTCTATTTTTTCATGTTTAATAATGGATCCGAAAAAGATATTGACCGTCAGATTCCATTTTTGGGGTGAGTTCGTCCACATTGGTCCAAACATGGACTATGTGGGTGTCGATGAGGAAATGTTAGAGATTGATAGGGACAATCTCTCATTGGCAGGAGTCGAAAGGGCATCTGAGAGATCATTTGGAGCTGAAGGAGTCGATGAAGTACTACTTCTTGCTTCATGGGAAAGAGATTATTGATGGATTGGTGTTTCTGCATGATGACAAAGGTTTTGTGCAAATGGGAGACTATATTTGTATTTGTGGAGTTGCAAATGTATTTTTGGAGTACCATGGTGAAGAGGATAGTTAGGACAGCAGTAGTGGCACTGATTTTGAGGATGCTATTGTGCATTAATTGAATAAGAACGAGATTGTGCCATAAGTGTAGAACCTCCTAGCGGTGATGAAGAAGTTGCAAGTGAGTATGATGATCTTGTAGACTATGTGCTAGTGCAAATGTCCTTACTACAATGTTGCAAACAAAATTCACAAATTGCACTCTAAATTAAGTTATGTTGTCTTAGTTTTTCAATATTCTTATGATCATATTTCTATTGTTCACGTGCTCATTTCTGCAACTGCTCATTTGTTGTTGCTCATTTCATTTGCAAATGTTCCACTTAAAATGACATAAATTTAATAGAAACAACTACAGCCAATTCTTATAAATTTGCCACTATAGTACACAACATACGACTTAATTACATGAAAACACTTGACACACTGCCCAAACACTTTCCCAACCACCGAACCTAACACAAACACAACGAAAATTAGCACCAAATTCTTAAATTTCCTAGTGACAATAGCTATCTCTGCATTTTTCTTTTTCAGCTGTTGTTCCATGGCCTGAACCAGTGCATCTCTCCTAGGATCTTGTTCACACCGAGTACGGACACTTGCATCACCCCGCAACCTCCATACTTCATTGCACAAATCGCCAAGCAAACCACTAAAAATTTAGGCAATGGCCCATCATGCCATTCAACATAACCACATCCAGAAATGAATCAGAGAGGGATAGGATAAATAAGCAAAAAATCAAAGAAAAATCAAGATGAACTCACCATCGCATCTACACATGAGTAGTACCTCCTGCTTGGGTTCAGTTCACTCCAAGAAATCCACCTTCGAGCCTTCCTCGGCGGATTGCAATGGCAGAGCTTCACCGGCTGGTATGCCATCACGTTCTCACGATAGGGCACATGTGACCTCGCATCTGCCTCCCTCCTTCTTCCAGCGGCTGCTCGTAATGATGTGGGGAGACCCTATCGAGTACTCAATATTACCATACTTAGTTCTATCCAACTAGCGGACCACAAAGCCCAAGAGGGAACGCATTATACGCAAGGAGCCCAAAGCCCAAGAGCTGGATGTATTGACTAAGGAAAGCTCATAGAAGGAAGAAATAATATGTACACGACTCGAATAACGTGGTATCCGAGACTTGGCCTCCTATATAAAGGTCAGGAGGGGCCTTCGAGCAAGGCTAAGCAATCCACAAACACCCACCATACGCAATACAAACCCTAGCTTCGGTAGACCATAGCCAATCTCTACGACTTTGTAATCTCGAATACAAGCAACAAGAAGCACATAGTTGGAGGCCTGGAGCTGGGTAAAACCTCGTTGTCCCCCGTGTCTTGCGCTTGTATACCACCGAAATCACCATCATGCCTCTTTATCTAAACTCAAGCCCATCACGTATGGGCATTTCCATGGCTACCCATGTCACAGAAGCATGGAGCGAAAGAAGCTGAAGAAGAACAAGACATTCTCCACTCCGTCGTGGACAATCGCCACCACCGCGGAAGAACCCTAGTTTCCATTCCCCGCTCATCTCTCTCTCTCTCTCTCTCTCTCTCTCTCTCTCTCTCTCTCTCTCTCTTGTGCACAACGGTTAGAACCCACGACGCGGTATAGTAGCGAAGCTGCATTGGCCCAAGAGTGACAGTAATCTTGGCCACGTCAACGTTTTCCAGCCAAAAAAGAATCATGGTTTGATTTGGACCAGGATTAGAGACATCAGTGTGTGACTTACGGGTATCACAAGTTTAGGGTTCGATTTGTCCTCTACGAATTCAAGGTTTAATATGGACTTTTCCCTTACATGTACAAGGGACCCCGAACCACGGTAAAGGTGGTGCCTCATTGCATCTCTCACTCGGGGGCGTACCTCACCACCAATAGGCTACTACATTGCATATTGCATATATCTTTGTGTGGTCTGCGTTTGTGAATATAATATCAGTTCTTCAAGGAAAAAAAAAAGCAAACACTTTACCAAATGTCAAGAAGCTGTGAGGAAGCGTGTCTAGAGCTCATTTCGGGTGTTGCGATCACTGTTGCAATCATCCATGGACTTGCTCGATTGGTATTATATTGGATCAGAAGACATTGCGAGAGATAACAACAGTTTGTGTGATTATGCACAAAACAATAGTTGAGAACGAGTAAGGTCGAGAGGAAGACTTTGAGTATGAGAATGTGAGAAGAAATGTGAGGCCGAACGGAAACATGAACGAGTTTAGAGTGTTTCATGTGTTGCATCGAAATATCGAAGGCCCCGTGGTGGCGCTTGAAGAACTCCAAGTTGGTGTGCTGAAGTATGTGGGGCAGCTCCATGCACAACCGTTCCTTCATCTATTGTTTTTCATTTTTATTTGAACTATTTGGATCTTATGTTATGTTTGAACCACAATTTCAAATATTATGGATTTAAATCTTGTTGCTGTGGTACAGACATGCAGGATTGAGTTGTGATGTGAACTTTGAGTTAACACGCAGTGGTGCATTATTGATAGTCTGCCAAAGTTGGAGACAAAAAAATGTGCCACCCTTCAATTGTAGAAGCTTACCCCGCATATGGGGTGTGAGAGTGGTGCATTATTGATAGTCTGAAAGTTGGAGACAAAAATATATACCACCATTCAATTGTAGAAGCTCACCCTGCATATGGGGTGTGAAATTTTTAGTAGCCTACTAGAAATGCTCCTAGTAATTCACTCCGCTTTTCGTCATAGAATCGACGAGATTGTGATGACACGATCAAGAATTAAGTGCACGAACCAAGGTCCCCCATTTGATCGTCTGTCGTCACCAAGAAAGCAATATCTGAAGGCAACCGCCGGTGATAATTCGGCTTGCCCGGCGGCTTGCTTCAAGCACATGGCTAACATATGCGCGTGGGCGATCGAAATCTCAACTAAAGAATACACACAGTTGAATCGAGAAGAAGCGATGGATCACGGCAAGTGGGACGCCAGCTGGGTGACGTTGAAGTAGTCGAAGACCGTCGCCCACCGGCGGTTGTTCTTGAGCGTGTGCACGAGCACGGTGTCCGGCCGCAGGTTGTCCATGTCCCAGTTGAGGTCGTACATCCGCGGCTTGAGGTCGTACCTGTTCTTGCCTCTGCCGGCGAGGTTGACCCACTTGCCGAGCATGAGGTCCTCGGGCCCGACGGTGTCGTTCCTGGCCAGGATCTCCTCCGCCGTGGCCACCCAGCTCACCAGGTCCCAGGACATGATGTACCCCATGCCGTGCATGAACAGCATGGGGTCGCCGCTCATGTTGAACCCCCAGCCGAGGTAGACGTCGTCGCGCGGCTTGCCCCGGAGCTCCTCCACCAGCGCCGGCACGCGCAGGTACGCGTCGTCGTCGGTCTTCATCACGAAGTCGTAGGGCGCGTCGGCGAAGAGGCGCGGCACGGAGGAGAAGTAGGCGTACGTCTTGCCGTTGTTCATGTTCTCGGTGCAGTCCAGCACGATGATGTCGCCGTGGTGCGCGGCCTCCAGGGACACCAGCGCGGCGTCCACCGGGTCGGTCACGCTGCAGAAGACGAAGCGCACGTCCACGCGCGCGTACGCGGGCACCGGCGGCTGCAGCGCGTACGCGAGCCGCACGATGTCCCGCCGCTCGCGCAGCTTCGGCATGGTCAGGATGCCCACCAGCAGGCTCAGCTCGGGCTTGCTGGGAGCCTCCTCCGGCGCGACGGTGTAGTTGCCGGCGACGGCGCGGCGGGTGCAGAGGATGCCGAGGCCATCGGAGCCGCCGCCGGACCGGTTGACGGACGAGACTAGGAAGACGAGGAGCAGGACCGCGATGGGGGCGAGGAGGAGGTAGGAGGTGGAGGAGGGCGCCTTGGAGGTCATGGCTCGGTTGATGGAATGGAATGGAAGCGTGGCGTCGTGCGACGAGCAACGAGTTATGTTGCTTGTTGCGAGGCTTAAGTTGGCTCCAGAAATAAGGAGGATCCGAGTCCGACTAGTCAATCCGATGAAAGAGATCGTGGAACGTTTGACAGGTAGAACACTAGAACTGATTGGCTGATGATTCAGCAAGACGCTGCACCCTGCAGCAAGATACTTTCGAAAAGCAACCGTGTGTGACAACTCGGTGAAATTGTACAGTTCAGTAGCTGAGTCTGAGGTTTTAAAAAATCAGAGGCTAAGCTATATTTTGCTTGAGTCGAGATTCAGGTTCAGTTTGGCAAATCTGCAACAGTTGAGCTTTCCATATTTTTCATGGAGTAAATTTTATGTGAAAAATCTATTACTAATAAACATCAACAACAAGCAGAAAGAACTCCAAAAATAATTTAAAAAATGCAAATAGATTCTTTGACTGCCTAACAAAGACTACAAGCACTAGAGTGAGGCGAAGGTGCATCGCCGTCTTCACCCCTCCCTCATCGGAGACACGCAAACCTTCTCGTAGTACAACTTGTTCTATGATATAGACGAGAGCACTAGCGGAGCATCAAAGGGGGAGGGGGTGGGAGGGGCATTCTATGCCGTGGCCCACCCCTCTGTCACATTCTACTCTCTTAGGATTTGATAGAAATTTGGCCCACTAGTAGACAATAGTCCATTCATAGCCTAATATCCAGTAACCGGCCCACCCTTTTTTCTAGACATGGTTCGCCACGAGAGGTTGTTGTGTTAAGGCCCTTTTTCCGAGAACCCGCGGAAGAACTGCGCGTTATTATATTAAGCTTAAGCGAGGAAAACTGCTCAAACCGTACCCAAAACCCTTACACATGAAGCATACCAGCGAACAACCCACACCTAAAAACGCGACAAGCACACGCGCCTAGCCCAACCACTGGCCAAGAAGGCCCTAGATCAGGACACAGAGCATCGAATCCCCATCACAGCCGAAGCAAACACTTCGAAGGAGACCAAAATTCCAGGAAGGAACACGTCGACACAAAGTGCCTAGAAGAGTTGGCGGGTGGACGGTAGGACCTGACCGGACATGAGGAAGCATCGTCAAAGAGATGTCGGCAACTGTGTACATTGCGTCCTCCATGCCCACGCTCCTAGTACCAGCCAACCTTGTCTCCGTAAACCAACATGGGAGTCCACGAGAAATCCGAACATCACCTCCAACGAGGGGACGACGCGGTAGTGCCTCTACTAGCGGAAACAGCGAACTGGACGTAGGGTTTCCCCAAGAGAGAGCATGATGGAAGGGCATAGACGACGCCTTCAAGAAAGTGACGACGCCCGCAAGAGTCGTCGTCGTCTTACAACTACATAGGGATTTCTCCCAGCCCTTCCATCGGCTCCACAGTCCACCAAAAGGTGACCGGAAGACAAACAGTCAGACGTGCCACCGACGAGAAGCCATCACTTGATGCTGGCGAGGGCCATGGCCGCCTCCTGCTTCACCCTAGAGCTGGGAGGGCCTTATTCTGACTTCTGTGCTTTGTCACACCTCCAAGACCCCAAAGCCACCAAAAACGGGGATGACCGTAGACGTCGTTGGCTAGGGAGCCTAAACCCTAGATTGTTTTTTTTTTGCGCCTCTCTCTCCCCGTGATATGTAGTTTCTATTTTTTTTTGCGAGAAAGATTCGGATCTTTTATAGAAGTTCACAGGAAGTACAAAACACCCAAACATAATAAAATTACATCGAGGTCCTTGGACAACCTAATGACCACTACAGCTGCCAGAGCGAGCCGCCGATGCGACACTGTCGCCGTTCCCTGCCGTAGCCGGCCCGACGTTGTTGATGATAGTTGGGAAGTCTTCGTGCACATGCCTCTAAGGACCAATGCCCCAGAGCCAAAGTCGTCGCCATTGAACCCTTTAATTGATCCGAATTTTCTAACACCAAACTTGTAGCACATGTAGACTGAACGAGATCCACCACTCGATGGAAGCAGCGACCAGCCGATTCCCTGTTGTCCTCGACGATACCGGCGAGATCACCGTCGACGAGGTGGATGAGGAGGCGGGAATACCTTATTCTTCTTGGACAGCGTCGTCATAGCCACCACAACGTCGCTGCCGATTGACCAAACTCCAATTTTAGAGACCTTGATACATCGCCGAGCGCAGGTCCTACATCCCCACCCCGTCCCGCCGCCGGAGTGGCAACCAGAGGATGTGGAGACCCGTCGATTCCCTGCCGAAGATGGTGGAGACGAAGCAGATGGTGACGGCTAGGGTGGAACCCTAGACCACCACCTCTTTCTTTCTACCGTTTGAGGAAAAATGATAGTGTGGAGAGTTTTCGTAATATGTAGTTTTTCATGGAGCTTTCAGCAGTCATATAGTACACTGTAATACCCGATGAACGACTTTGACCAGGTGTAACAGGCCAGACAAATGCAGACGTGTCCCTGGTTTTCCATGGAGTATTGCGTGAGCGCACGTCTCTCCAGGCACTTGCGGAAGTTGATTGGAAAGGAAAAATGCTAAAATTTGCCGTATTGGTCAACACGACGGGAGCCAGAGCTAGCGTAGTGGCCTTCACGGCAGCGGCACGGACGCGAGTCGCGACCACGCCGAGCACCTGCACGTATACGGCCGTGTGGACGGCATCGATCAGTCGGGCGAGCACGCTGCTGGTTTCGCAGGTAGATTCGCCCGCCCGTCAACCTGGGCCTCGACGTCGTGCCTGCTTCCTTCGTCCTCAAAACCACAGCTCACCTGACTGGTTCCGGTCGGTCGACCGATCGTGTATTCGTGTACCACCAAGTCATCGCCGTCCCGTGAGTTCCCGTCCTAGCAGCATCCATGGGAACTAGTCAAGGTGCGGTTTGGCACATGCCATTCTAGCCGTTGGCATAGGCTGTGCTGACCGTCGGCACAAGTCCCGCTCCTACAGTTCTCCCTCAGCACAACCATTTTGGCTATCGGCACAGCTTTCAGGTGGGCCTAACGAAGGTCTAACGGTCGCAAGCCCGTGGACTGTCCTGTGAATGCCGTCAACAAAAGTGCATCATTTTTCAAAAAAAAAAAGTTCTTCATATTTTTAGATTCGGGTAATTTTTTGAATTGTTTGACACTTCAATCTCTAAGCATGCTTAATATTAGGTTAAGTTACTTATCAATTGCCATATTTCCCACACGGGCACATATCCTCACACTGCTTCCATCCTAGCATGTTTAACTTTTTCATTCCTTCCGGATGCGCTTTTGGCAGAGTAGTTATTCTTTGTTGACAATAATACCCTATTAATCATATTAGCCATTGGGTCATGATATCACACTTCTTTATTATTTAAATTTCAAACAATTATTTGAGTAAAGAAACATGACTACATTATTGTTTTTTTATAATAAATCTAACAATAAAATAGTTTTTATTTTTATTTTTCATATAAAAATATTTTCATCGAAGGTCATATGCAACCAGAAACATCATTTTATCGAAATATGAAAACATTTTGCATAATATATCGAAATTCATGTTTGTTATTTTTCCTAATAACTACAACACATAATACATTGTCATCTTCATGGATTTTGTATTTTGAAGTTTTTAATATTTTCTTATATCTTCTAAAAACTTAAATTGTGATTTCAGAGCGGAAGGGGAAGGGGAGGGTTCGTGCAGAAAAAGTCATGTGCCAACAACCAAGTACTCGGCATAGGTTGGAGAGGAAAATAAAGAGAAAAACATGTGCCAATGGCTAGGCCGTTGGCATAGGTCTACCGTCGTTGGTTCGGGTGCCTCACCGTTACTGTGGAGACCCCTATACCGATGACTTTTCTGTATCAACGGTCAGACTGAGCCTGTGCCGACATCCATTTTTTGTCCCGATGGTGGCCGTCAGCACAAATTGACTTTTTCTCTTTGACCCATGTGTCGATGGTCCCGACAAAAAGCCGTCGGCACAGATCCTGTCCTTCGTCATCTTGATGTTTTTCTGTAGTGATCCGAATGTCTAGCTATTTTCTCACGTACATGTTTTCTCCAAGAATTCGACGGCGACGGAGCGCGTACGCAGCAGGTCCAGGTGAATTGTATTTTCATCTTCCGCGCGGTGCCCACGTGCTACGCGCGTCGGTGCCTGTGCTTATATGGAGTAAGTAATTTGGAGAGGACGGAGTCCCCAAGCAGACTTGAGCAGGAAGCGCCTAATCGACATCGCACTTTGAACAAAGTTTTACTTAACCAAAAACGGGAAACTTCCAACTCGCCGGTCGCCGTCGAGCGACGGGACCGCCCTCGTCAGTTTGATCGAGACGCAGACGGGGGCCAGCTGAGCTGCGCAAGTCCAGCACACATCCATGATCCATCCTGGCAGGCAGCTTCAGCTCCAACGGAGCTCGGCGATGGATGGACGGGCACATGTCACGGATGCGCAGCAGTGCACGGACGGATACTCGCGCGGACGTCCTAGTCTCGTCATGTGTTAGTGTTGTTCAGATGTCAAATCAGTAGGGGCCTTGGAGATCGACTTGACCGTACCTATTTGCTTCTGGGACGAGTCGCTGGCTTCGGGGGCAATCAGTTTGTGTGAGGTGCCCAGGCTGCGCGTCCTTGTACCCGTGTTGTGCTAATTTTATCTGCTTCTGTGTCCATCTAGGACCGCAAATGCCATTGTGCTATCTTGAATACAGACTGTTCCATGACGACATGACGCGGGTTATTCCTGTTCTGGATTATAGACGTGGCCGCGTGGGGAAGGAGCAAGAATCTTCTGCCTGCGCGACAGCACGAATGCTCTAAGGCTGGTGCCAATGCCTCACCTCAGTATAGCCTGCCACGTCAGCTTTTTTCCTCACTCTCATCTCACTCTCACCCCACGGTGCCAGTACACAGGCTATAGTGCCAGCTCTCACTTCTCTCTCCTCTACATCACCATTTCTTTTTCAGATTAAATTATATCACTCGAATTTTTGTAGACATTCAAAATAATGCAAGAAAATTATTTTATTCAACTTAAAATGTTACCGATTACATAATAATTAATAAAATTGCATAATAAATTTTAAAAATTACATAATAAATAAAAATTCTACTCCTCTTCCTCTTCTTCCTGCTCCTCCTCGTCGTCATCATCTTTCAGACCAAGCTCTTTTTCCACCATCTTGATGTCCTTCGCATGTTTGCGCTTTTCTGCTTCGTTCATGTCGTCGGTTGATCGGTCTTTCATTTTGTTTCATTGCTTGAATAGCTTAGCCTTCACTAAACCCTTCATCATGTTCCTCATCGCGAAGGATTTACTTCCTACCTCACTGCTTGATGAGTATTCCTTCCCCTTCCTCCGACCCTTATTACGTGCCGCGGCCTTGGCCCTATCGCGGCCCGGTGGACGCTCCTCCTCCGTCGTCGCCTCGCTAGAGCTGTACTCACCAGAAACTCCTAGACGGCTTCTCTTGGAAGTGGACTCGGTTCCACTACCAGGACCATGTTGTCCTCTCCACTTCGCTTCATTGCGAACAGCTTGCCACCAGTGGTGCCGTCTGAACGGCTGAGTCACTCTTTTGTCATTCGCGTACCTCTCCATTGCCGCCTTCATGACCATATCATCGTCCGCTCCACTCTGACGTAACGCTGATTCTTGGATGTGGTATGCATTGAACAGGGACACCTCCTTGTTGTAGGCGTTCCAATGATCCTTCAGCTGCTTCAAGGTCCGACGACGGGCAGGATCCGAGGTAGAGTTGAAGGTTGCAGCTATCTGACCCCAAAAACTAGTGCCGGTCTTGCAATTACCGCAACAGAGTCCTTGGAGTTAAAAAGCCAAGCATTAACCTACCCCGAAATAGATATTGTTAGTGAAAAATCCAAGCAAGAACCAACCCCGAAATAAATATGTGATGGGTAAGTAAAGTACCAGTTTTTCCTCTTCCACAATTGTCCAGTCAAGCCTCTTTGCACGCGGTGGTACGATTGTTTCCGCGGCATTGGACTCGGAGCTTGGTGCACTTGCTTCAGAAGGTGGTGGGGGGTACGGACCATATGGCGCGTATGGATACGGAGGTGGAGGGTATGAACCGTACGAAGGTGGTGGGTAAGGAGGTACAGTGCCACTCCCGCTACCTGTAGGTGGAGCATTTGGAGGTGGTTGGGGGTATGGATACGGAGGCGGAGGGTATGAACCATATGGCGCCGGAGGTGGAGCGTATGGGCCATATGGCCCCGGAGGTGGTGTGCCGGAGGAGTATAAAACTCGGGGAAGCGGCGAAGAACCGACATTGGTGCGACGATGTGTCGGAGAGACATCATCTAGGTGTATTGGTGACCCGTCGGGCTGCAACAGATCCGTGAACGTGGTCAAATCTGGTGGAGTCCAACCGGACATGGTGGAGAAGATTTGAGAGAGTGAAGGTGATGAATGAGATGAAATGGGTGTGGAGTGAGTGAAACCATATGGGGGGTATTTATAGGGGGTGGGGATAAAATTTTAGGGGTTTTTGGCTTTTTTCGGATTTTTTGAACCAGCAACGGCTACCCCAACGGCTAGCTGACGTGGACGAATCAGATCGCGCCACGTCAGCTAGCCGTTACGCCCTCTCGCCCGCCTATCGCCCCTCTCTCGCCCCCACTCTCGCCTCCCTCTCGCTGCCAACGCTACCGCCCCGCTCTCGCCCGCCTCTCGCCTCCCTCTCGCCCCCAACGCAGGCGCTAGCCGGGCGGGAGCGGGTGATACTGCCGGGCGCCCGCGCCGTCGCCTCCCACTCTCGTCTCGCCCCTCTCTCGCCTCTCTCTCGCCCCGCCTCGGGCGCTACCGCCCCCGCTCTCGCCCGCAATGGCACCAGCCTAATGTATGGACGACCTGTAATATTTTTCTTTTCATTATATTTGTAATTCCGCGTTGCGAACTATGTGAATGGTTTTGTTTCTAGTTTCTACGAAATGCGAGCAATTTGTCTCGAGTGAAGGACAAAATGAGATGGTAGTGTTGGATTGATCAGGGTTCAGATATTCAGCTAACAGATAAAAGAGAGATATTCAGAAATACTTAACGTTAAGAGAATAAGGGGGCTAGGACCAATGTCCATGACGACTTTTTCTGTACGTGACTTATCTCTGCCTCCATGACAGCGCGGGTGCTCTGTGTATGGACATACTTGTTGTAATCTTTTTCTTTTCATTTGTTATTCCGCGTTTGTGAAATATGCGAATGATTTTGTTCCTAGTTTCTGCGAAGCAATTTGTCTCCAGTAAACGATGAAATTAGATGGTACGAGTCATAGGACCACACGGGCCTAGAGCAACTCCAGCACACCTCTTAAGGGTGTGTTTGGTAGCCTGTGCCATTTGGAATTCACTCTCCCACCTCAGATATCTGACCTCATACAAGCTGTCTTGAGATTTCCTTGTGTGTTTGGTAGCCTGTATGTGTTGAGATAATCTGAACTGATACTTTGTTTGGTACTACTATCTGAGTTGAGATTGGCTAAAAATATGAAATTACAATGCGGTCCACACTCTTACAGAAAGGATCCCAAACAAAAACCGAAAAAAGCAATCGGGTCCTCTTCTCTGGAACGCGTGGAGCGACCTGCCCGGCGGTGGGTAGCGCGGGCGTCCTGCTCTGGCCGGCGTGGATGGATGGGAGAGCGGCCGGCGCGTGCTGGGGGATGAGGAGGGCACCGGCGGTGGCCGTTGCTCGGCGGCGGCGGGTGGATGGGGGCGCGACCTGCTCCTGCTCGGGTGTCCTGCTCGGGTGGATGGGGGCGCGACCTGCTCCTGCATGTGGTTGGGGGACGAGGATGGCACCGGCGGTGGCCCCTGCTCGGCGGCGGCTCCTGCTCGTCAGCGGCAGGCGGCTAGGGGCACGACCTTCTCCTGCTCGGTGGCGCGGGCATTCTCTGCTCTGGCCGACATGGGTGGATGGGAGAGCGGCAGACGCGTGTGGCTGGGGGATGAGGAGGGCGGCGGCGACCCTTGCTCGGCGGCGTCGGGTGGCCGGGGGCGCGGGAAGAGGTCCGGTGCGAGCTCTGGTGGCGCGGAATCGATGGGGAGAGGAGAGCGTGCGGGGTGGGAATGAAAGGCTTGCAGCCCACGGGGTGGAAGACCGGGTGCGGGAGCGGGCGACGTGGGGCCAAGCTACAGTAGTTTGCGGGATGAGGCCAGCTTGGCTGGGTTGCGAACCTCGATTTCGACTTCACAACACGGCCTGGCTGAGAGGCAGTTTTCGCATGAACCCAGCAGTGCTGAGATGGCCCGACCCGGTCTAACAAACAAGAAATAGTTGGTTCGGCTCGGTTGAGATGAGAATATATGAGTTCCCTCAGTCTACCAAACACACCCTAAGATACCGCCACTGCCGATCTTCCTCCCCATGCGACTCTCGGCCTCGACGCTTCGCCGCCATGGACTCCGTCGAGTACGCGCTCATTGTTGGGCAGGTTGCGTGGCCCAAATTGACCCCACCCATCGCTCCCGCATCTTTCGCAGCTCCCACCGCCGCCAGTGCAAGCGCCATAGCATCCACGTCGTCCCGGGGGGCGAACCTGCCACCCGCGTACTAGGGGTCACAACCATAAGAACTGAAGGTGGTGCCGCGTCCTCGAGGAGGACCAAAGCTAGTGGATTCCGACCTAAAGAAGAAGGTGGTACTCAAAAGCGGCTTGCCTCGTCTGACACCTCTAAGGCCGTGGTGCCTGCCCTGCCCGCCGCCAGTGCTGGCACCAACAAGGTGTCCACTAAGAATCGAATATCGATTTGTTCTTCTATAATTGCATTTTTTGTGATGTAATTTTGATTTGCACGTGGTTCCTATTACTTATGTGAACTTGTTGAATGAGAACATGATTAACATTAATGATACACCACTTGGGGCATTCAATGCCAACAATGAAGAAGGCTATGGCGACGGGGGCATGACCCTTCGAGTGTCCTACATTATCATACCTGGTGCGGTATACCAGGAGGTCCACCTGATAGCCTGCTAAGGACCAAGAAGCTTAGGATCATTTGGCACTTACAAAGCTTGAAGGCCTATGTACGTGGCGTATAGACCAAGGACAAGTTCATATTAGGGGACCCTATAGTTCATCGTCAATCTGAGAATGGTCATCGGGGAGGACGACGATGATATAATCCATAGAGATCAAATCTAGCTAGAGAGATAAAATGATAGCCATCAAGGAAACCTTGTAATCATCATCATCATAAATCAAGAACAAATAAGCGTGAAGTAGAGTTTTACCCTGTAGGGACCTGAACCAGGGTAAATTATGCCTCCCTTTTGCTTGTCAGCTGACGACGAACTCGGCAGCGCACCTTCTTTCCTTAAACCCAAGTCCATCAGCTATGGACATTGCCCTAGAGACCCGCAAGTTATATCGTGAGGAGTGGGTAGGTAGAATTAGGGGTAGAAGATAGAAGAGGGGTGTTCGATGCCTATAAACTGACCCAAACGAAAAGAGTACTTTGAAATACACCAAAGTTTAAGATGCTTGCTAGCTGATAGAGGAAGGGAGTTGATGTCTTTGAACCAAAGGTGATGGTGGAGGATCGTATTGACTCCTCAAGCTTTGGCATCCATGGGCCACATTTGGTGCCACACATTAGCACCATATCATGTTAATTCATACTCTCCCTATTCCATAATTCTTGTCACAAATTTGGATGTATCTAGATATATTTTTTGAATAGCTAAATCTGAATCAGCGACATGAATTATGGAGTGGAGGGAGTATACATATTTTATTTTATTTTTGCTTATTTTTATGTTTAAAAATCATTACATCAAAAATAGGTCACATATTTTTATCTTTTCCTAAATGTTCACGTGTACAGAAGGAAATGTTAGTACCCCGTCCTGTTTTAAATAGTTCTGACATATTTAGACGAAACATAGGCCAAGAAATGTTGAGATTCATTGGGAATGTGACAATTAATTAATGCTGGAGGGAGAAATTTATTTCTAAATATATACTCCCTCTGGTCCTGTTTAATTGACGCAAAGTTTGTGCGTATGTCGTTGTTTCCCTCCGCCTAGCTCACGTCAATTTTATCCGAGGGAGTATTTATACGTAGAATAATAATTTTTATTTAGTTGAATTAAACAATCATATATGTAAACCGTAAATATACATATATTCATCAAAAATACATATTTATACATCAAATAGTTTGTGCAAATAAAAAGGAAAAAATACCGTAATAAGCCCGGCCCAGGAGCAGAGTTCTTCGGGACGCTATAGAATTTGTTCAGAGCACTTTCCGGCTCTGTTCACAGCCCAAACACAAAAGTTCCATCTCCCACAGGAAACCGCGCAAACAAATTTCCCATTCCCGCGCATTCCGTCCCCAAATCCTAACTCCGCCGATCCGCGCTCCCACCAGTCCACCAATAGCAGCAAACCTTTCCACATCCAACGGACCACAACATCTCTCGCACCCCACACGCGGATCGCTCCAAATCCAACGCCTCCCACGCCCTCCCTCCGAGCTAGCCAACGCTATAAATACGCCCTCCACCAACCTCCAGCACACCAAAATCCCATCCAGCGAAAGAAAATCCCCAAATCCTTTCTTCCACTTCGACGGAGCAGAGCAACCCGGCGGAGATGTCCGGCAGAGGCAAGGGCGGCAAGGGGCTGGGCAAGGGCGGCGCCAAGCGCCACCGCAAGGTGCTGCGGGACAACATCCAGGGCATCACCAAGCCGGCCATCCGGCGCCTGGCGCGGCGCGGCGCGGCGGCGTGAAGCGCATCTCCGGGCTCATCTACGAGGAGACCCGCGGCGTGCTCAAGATCTTCCTCGAGAACGTCATCCGCGACGCCGTCACCTACACCGAGCACGCCCGCCGCAAGACCGTCACCGCCATGGACGTCGTCTACGCGCTCAAGCGCCAGGGACGCACCCTCTACGGCTTCGGAGGCTAGGAGATACTAGGCTTGTGTAATTCGTGGATCTGATAATCTCTGTGCTTGTGGGAGCTGTGGGTCAATGTAATTCTTGCTACGAAGAAATGGTACCGAGATTGGCTCTGTTCAGCTATAACCAGTCCAAAACATGCGTCCAATTTAAGGTTTCGATATCTGAATTACGTTTCCGTTGGTGTCTGTCCACTCATTTTGGCTCTTGCTCGCCCTTGTACTTGCAGCTGCCTGCCATTGTTCAGCCCGAGGTTCTTCTCTTTTAGACCAACATGAAACTGAAACTAGGTTGTTGAATGTTGAATGATTTCTTCGTTGCTATTCGGCTAGCTTTCTGCTAGAAAGCTCCTGGCAAAATGTTTTCAAGTCTGGCAAAGAAATCAAACAAGGTGTTATGCCTTCCTGCTGCTCAAAGATGTCTAGTTTAGCATTATTTCTTCACCTCTTGCTTCCAAATGTCCAGAATAAACTGTTAATTTCAGCAGTCTATGATTGCACATCACTTAGCCATATCGGAATATTAGGAGATTGAATTTTTTTAGCTAAGAGATTTGCAGTCATGTTGAGTAGAATTTTGGAACATTGGAGTACTATATATGAATGGTTACAGCCTTCCCTTCCATTTTCCATAACCAGGTAGTGGGGTCTAATCGGCCTTCCTATAAAAAAATGAAACTTGGGGGGTCCTTGAAACAGTTAAATAGAAGAATTTTGGGTGTGTTGAATTATATGAATGATTTGTTTTCTGCTATCGGGAACACTTACTGACAGAGAAGTGTTCTGCAAAAGGTAAGGTAAGGTAATCATTTTTTTTTTTGTTGCTTCATGTTGCTTACAGTTCTCAGATTGTTCTGTCACAAACAGTTGAGCATGCTCTTGTTGACGTCCGAAACCCACCGGCGGGCAGCGACGGGCAACACCGTAGAGCCGGGAACAACCTAGGGCTGCGGCTGGCCGAGGTCCCTCCGAGCGACGGCCCGCAAAGCCTTCTGGTCACACGTCCGATGCTGATTGCAAGGGCGTGCCACCTGACCTATACCTGGTCAGGAAGGTGATGGAGATACCTCGCTTAGTTTCCTGCATGGCATACACGTAAACATTAAATACGAGCCTCGATCGGCTCTCAGGTTATCCTGTGAATCGGCTCAAGGAGCCGATCCACCCATGATTCGTACGGGGTGCACGAATATATGGTGGTCCTGCTTGATCAAGATAAAGCTAATAAGATCTACGACGATTTAGGGTTTTCACCGCATAATCGGATCATCCTACAGGGCCTCGCGGCCACGCACGGTGATCATAAGCCGATCCTAGACAAGGCATAAAAACCAACACGAGGTTGATCCCCGGAACATCCTGTCTAGGACTAGCGAACGACACCCTACGTGCCGCTGGATCCTCCAGCCCCTTGTAAGGCCTAACTATTGCAGATATTAAACTAATCCTTGATGAACAAGGAGCAACCGTAACGGATCAGATCTACTAAATAATGATCAAGCGGGGTGCCGCCCCTACACCTAAGATAGGTGTAAGGGCGGCTAGACATGCAAGGGTTGCACTACGATAGCATGTTACGCGAAGAACTATGCTAACCCTAACACATCTATGATAACTACGTTGTTCACCATCAAAAAGGCTTCAGTACGAGCAACGCATGAACAACGTGGAGCTTGTGCTGTACAATTTTTTTCATGAGATAAGTTTCGGCCGCTAGTAAAGATTGTGAAGGAGAGAAAAAAGTCTGAAAATGCCTCCAATTATTTTTTCTGGCTACACTAGTTTTCGACCATGGGGATCACTTTTCTCCTCTGGCTGTTATGGCGAATTTTTTTTGGTGCCTGCGCGCTTTCTGGAGAACTTTTCAGAAATTTCGACGAATTTTTTTCTGAGGCTATAATGTTTTTAGACCCCCGTTTTGAGACACTCTCCATCATAGTGATTTTTTCGCTTTTTGGTCTCCACATCATCGCTGCTCGTTGCTTGTGTGCCACGTCGTGACCTTGTTTGTGTTCTAGGATCCCGTCTCCAGTACGGTCTAGCCTAGGACCCTAGGACCAACATAGTACCGTTGTTGAGCATTGCTGTCCACAACTGGCGCGTGGTTGACGTGGGAGGTAGAATTCTCTGTGGTGTAGCTTTTCTTCGTTCTCCGGCAACGGCGCCAGAAAATAGCTTGATGTCTACTCACACTTCTTTTCCTGTAGATAGTGTTGGGCCTCCAAGAGCAGAGGTTAGTAGAACAGCAGCAAGTTTTCCCTTAAGTGGATCACCCAAGGGTGGCACTGATGAAGAAGGTGGGCAGGGTGCTGGAGCTCTCGTGTTCCTCGTCACCGGCGGCCGCCAACAACGCAACAAGGCGGCGCTGGAGGTGGCGCGCATGACGGCGGACGGCGCCATGGAAGATCATGGGCGGATCCAACAGGGTGGAAGGGTGGGGCTAGGACGTTTGTGATTGTTCTAATGTAATGCTCGCCATGAAGAAATGCCACTACGTATGGAGACTAGTGCAGCTCGAAACATAGGAATTCTATACTCACTGTGACATATCGAAGCCTTATTCGTCGGAATATAAAAGATGATCTGCCAAAATAAATAAAAAAGATAGATTATATTTTGTAGTCCGCTATCCGCGCCGTCGCCAAGTGTCCAAAGTCTTAAGTCGCGAATATTCACGCGAGCGCACGCGCTATGTGTAGTACAGCCGTATTTTACATGTCTACAAGAGCTATCCTTATAAGGTGCTCTCAACTTTGACCCCTTAGCAGTGTGGGACTAAAAGTTCTGCTCTTGCCTCACTTCGGTAGCCAACTGTGCAATTTCTCCTGGTATAACAAAGGCCGTTGCTTCATGTGGGCCGTATCTAGGCCTTGTTGTCCGGCCGGCCGGGTAAACAAATGGTAGATACCATATTGCAGCCCACTGATTGTTTGGATCGAATTGAATGCGTACGCGGGAGAAAAGAGACTAAAATCATGCAGGCAATTATTGCACAGGGACATGCACATGCACGCCTCGTTTTCTCTCTTTCCTCCGTAAATTCTCACTTTCACTCCAACAACCCATGCGTGCAATTTCTTACCTACACTGGGAGCAAGCAGGCCTCGTTCACTCTCACGCTCCATGATTCTCTCCATCGATCTTGCACGTGCTTTTAAACTCATCGACGAGGAGCACGCTGACCCCACCTTTTCCATCGACAACGGCGAGGGCTCGAAGCTACATCTCGCGGCAAAGAGGCAGGCCCTCGTCAACACCATTGAGCGCACGTACCGCTGGAAGAAAGAAATGGCACGGGCGGTGGAGTTGGTGAGGGGGTGAGATTTCGAGGAGGTACAAATGTACAACCCCACCGGTCTACCTCTGTTAAAACAAGCGCAGACGACCACACTACCAATTCGAACCATCCCATCGGTGTCCTCGTCTTCCCGCCGCCTAGGCTTGATTGTCTACACTCCCAAGGTGGATGCAGGCATCATAGTTCACGGTTCCGAGGAAGCCACATGGGCACCTCTTCCTTCATCGGCCCAAGTTGGAGAAGAATCCGAAGTTGGCTTTGGTCATCCGGAGCTAGAGCCTCTCGCCCTGCCAGCATGGATGCGCAAGTATGCCACCCTGACTGACTGCCTCCACTCCAATGACCCGGAGGAGTCAGCGGGGTTTGCCTCCGCCGTCCTCAAGTCCTAAAATACCATCATGTCTGCCTCCCTTTAGACCACCGACCAGTGGTCGGTGTCGGATTGGTGGATTATAACCATCCATGGAGATGAAAAAGATGGCGGCAATGGCGGTGGAGGCGGCATCGACCGTGATGGCGAAGGATTGGAGTATTATCACAACCGATCGATGGAAGCTAGTTATTAGCTAGCTAGCTTTTTTCTAGCGGGCGGGAGTTGGATCAGGTAATCTTGTGCGAGGGAATAGTACATGAAAGCCGAATCTACTTGTAGAAGTGATACTACTATTATGTTTGTCCGAATGAGATAAATGAGGAAGAAATTCTTATATTCATTGAGTGAATTTCCTTGTCGATCTCGCCTCTCCTCCTTTCCTTCTTTATTTTGAAATGAGTACTATGGATATGCCACCAATAACTAGTTAATAGTGACGTGATATCGGTAGCGTACCTGGGTACCCCATCGTTGATGGATTTGGGAATGCCGTTAATAAGCTATTATGTACTAGTGGTGTAAATATTTCCATGGCTACCTTTTCGAAAATTTATTTTTAAAAACAAACATCTTTATTTAGGATCAACTATCTATGGTTGCCGAATTAGTTGGATCGGAAGATTAATCGGTACTCCGTACATGAGAAGGCAAGAAAAGGCAAAGGTAGGTAGGTGTCAGCGTAAGTTAGTGAGGACCGAAGAAATACATATAAAAACGGAGTCAGTAGACTAGTTTTGGTCCCAACAGGATAGGAGGAACGCGACTAGTTTGATCATGGAAGAAACTAGCTAATCCATTGGAGGGAAGAAGAAAGATGAGGAATTTGCTAGCTAGCATGAGGAAACCTGGCTTGTATCCATGGTAAACAAGGAATTAGTTGGTGAGCTAACCGTTGAGCTGGTGATGAGCGAAGAAAACCGATCAGGTTTCACGAAAGAAAATCCATGCGTCACGGAAAAAAAATCCATATATCGCAAAGTAGCAGCATAGATGGCAATGGGAGGAAAAAGGTGAGATAAAATGGCAGCGTCGTCATTAATTATATAAAAGAAGCACGTACACCGTCGAAAATGGTGCGCTGCTTTTTTAGTCGAGTGGCCGCAGCGAGCGTTGGATTTCAGGTATGACACGCGAGTGAGTTATTGGGAAGGGCGTGCATGTTAGCTTCAAATCCAGAAAAAAAGGACATGCAACGGTTGCATGGATTTAACGTCCAGATGGAGTGGGCAATACAATTTTCAGCCATTACGCGTCCTTCCTCCTCTCAGCCGCCGCCTCAATCCTAGCCGCATCTAGTTCATCCTCCTCCATAGATTGGTTCCCCCTCCTCCGGTCGGCTTCGCCGGCGTCGGGAGGAGTGGGGAACCCGATCTATGCGTGGAGTTTCGAATAAAAGTATAATTTTTATTAGATTATGTTAGGATTTTGGTAGCCACCTTCTTGTTGGTTTCCCCTCAATGAAGATGGCATCGTCTGCAATAAGTGATCTTCGGCCTTTCGTTCAGCGACGAGATCTTCTTCCCGGCATCAATGGTGGTGTTGAACAATCACAATTTTGGATCTTGCTTCGCCAGATCGATTTTGGATCTTTTGTCGTTGTTGCCGCGAGGAGGATTATCCTCGCAGTTTTTGTCCCGGCTGCTACGTCCTCGATAATGGTGATTCGTACTCTCGGCTCTCCATCGACGATGACAAAGCTAGTCGGTTATTATTCCCTGATATACTGGTGTTGGTACTCTTGCCGTTGTTGTATGACTGCTTTATTAATGGTTGTGTGCGTGCACGCAGCCTTGGCATTGCGGCTCAAAAAATTATGGGAGAACTTTCGTGAGTATCTACAGGTCTATGGTTCGTTATCTATTTTTGGCTGCTTTCAGAAGAGTACAAGATTGTGTTCTGGAAGACTAAAGAAATTGAAGACCTCGAAGATTTGTTTCTATCTTTTAGACTTTATTTTATAATCGTTGGAGTCAGTTTATGTATCTCTACCATGTACTATTTGTTGCTATGAGTATATATGGTATTGATTGTCAAAAAAAACGTCCAGATGGAGTGCAAAACACTACCCGTGACCATGCATGATTCGATTGGAGCACGAAGATTTGATGTGGGTCAAGACTGATGGCATCTCTAAATTAAAGCAGTGATACGAGTATAATAACAATAAGACTACTCATAATAGGAGTATCATAGCTAGTACTACCTCCATCCCAAAGATTAAGGCTTATATTATTTTTAGAAAGTAAAATTATGTTAAGTTTGACTAAGTTTTTACCAAAAATCATTAGCATGCAAAATATAAAATTAATATCATTAGATAGATAATGAAATATATTTTCGTGTGGTATCTAAAAAATATTATATTTGTTGATATATTCTTCTAAATGTTTGGTTAAACTTTACTTGGTTTGACTTTTCAAAAAAATAGGACTTAAGCTTTGGGATGTGTCAGATCGGTTAAAGATGAAAAAGATGATAGTGGTATAGGTAGATACTGTATCATAGCACGTAGAACTAGAAAAAATAATGTCAAATAAATCTTGCACACACTTTTATATTGAGATTCTACAAACCATTAATACATATAACATATAATACTACTACATGATACAATGCATTATGAAGATAGTATTGTACACTAGTATCGATCATATGCATGATACTACTATATGATACTCCCCATTGTGACTAGTCTAAACCACCAACGCCAAGAAAACCGACGTACTTAAGTCACCAAGAAAACCGACGTACTTAAGTCACCCAAATAAATACATTATTACAGCAGTGAAGTAAATAGGGATGGCATATATGGGTTTAGCGGATTTTGTTGTCGGGACACACATGTCTAGCTAGTTTTGTTTGCTCTACCAACTTTTTTTCCTCAATGAATTAAAGCTTTCATGGCGAAATCATGCATGAGCTAAGCTCCACGGCAATTATAGTGTGAATCATTTCCAATGGCAAGAAAAAGGCGATGGATAGGCATGCGTTCTTGGTTTGACGAGATGGCATGGTGACAATGGCCATTTCTCGGAAGCAAAAATAAACCACATGTTTTCCCAAGGTGTCTCATAAAACATTAAATGTGAATTAATCACATATCGATGCCGGTTTGGACCAGCGTGGGAAAACTAGGAGGCATGGCATGGCATGGCATTATTATGGCCAGTAATAAAAATACTCAAAAACATATTTTAGAAAAACTAGAAGGCTGACGCTGGCTTTTTCTCCACAACCATATATCCCGGTGAGAAGGGTGCGCCTGCTGCCCCCATGGCCGTCCAGGAGCAGGTGCCGCCAGCAAGAGGATAGGTCGACTCCACTCACGCCGCCTTGGAGAAGAGCACCTTGCATGACCCGTGTGATGGGCCCCAACTTCACTCAAGACGCCAGGGGGCACCACCCTTGCATGTACTACTAGCACATACTAGTATCAGGATGACCTAGATATGGAGATTCGCCTCGCTTGGAGCCTGTATGCAATAGCTGCACCTTTCCCAAAACATGATCTACCCATGCCATCTCCGGACCAAAAAGTTGGACATGGACACCCTATGAGTACGCCAGTGCCAAAATTTTGGCAGGAAAACACCAAAGAGGCTATCTGGGAGCCAAATGATGAAAAATGGCAAGAAAAATCCCAAAACTTTGGTTGGCGTCGTAGCCTCACCGAAACTGGCTAATAAAAATGAAATATTTGGACACCCGGGAAGCCTAGCCTCACTATATAGATGGAATCCGGTTCATCATATGTTATGTAGAGTATGGAGATCGACTAGCTAAGAGGTATGGTGGGGCCAACCTAGCGGTGAAATGTGGCTCATGATTTTATGTGATTTCGAGAGAACGGCAACATTTAAATCTCAAAAATATGTTGTAGATTTGAAATTCTGGGATCACGGTTAGAAAATGACCATTTCCGATGGTATAGCTCTATCTCGCTATAGCACGGGGGGGTTCTTATTTCATGCTATGAGATGGTGAGCACTTTGATGGAGGAAGGTGGCGAGAGGTGATAGGAGACCACATCGACAACAAATGGTGTCCATGGTGCTGTAGATAAGTCCCAACAGTTTCACCTAGATGTTGATGGTATCAATGGTGTTGAAGACAACGACCACATATGGATCCGCATGGAGATTGCCATCATCTTGGGCATGGTCCAAAGCGGTTAATTGGTAGCCCCTACGAGTGATGGCGTGTCTCGCATGGTTTGTGGAAGTGGAAGTCGCACTAGGCTATACACCGGCATCGCTAACACGACTTCATCATCGTGGCCCGCATGATTGGAGGTGCCGTCGGGCCTTACACCGACACGACGCCCTCATCACGGCCAATGGGAATTGAGTTGTTGATGGGGTACACGCCGGCCAGTGCTGACCAAAAAGTTGGGTGTGAGGCCATCTCCAATAGCCCAGCGCATCCAGACGTTGTGTGTCTGTTGCGGTCCACAGAGACCGAAAACAAAACCCAATGCGCGATGGACCGCAAGCGGCGGACACGTCTGTTTTGAAGAAAACATGGCCCAAATTTGGGCCGGGTTTGCGGCAGAGCGGACAACGCCCAAGGGGAGAAATGTGTCCGCCTGACACATCCCACCACACTTCTCCTCCAATCTCATCCAGCCGCCGGCCCCGTGCCCGTGCCCGTGCCCCTAGCTCTATCCATGGAGGCCGCAGCTCCCGCCGACGTTGACGTAGTTTATGATGTTGTGATGAAGGACACCGGGCTAGACTCCGCGGCCACAACTTCTTATATTGCAACATTAATTTCATAATTAGCGAATTATTTGCTCAACATTTTTGTTTGTTAAATGATCTATGAAATTCCAAAAAAATCACCTAGAGGCCGCAAACATTTGGGGGCCGTTGCCACCCGCATCCGGACCGCGGCCTCTTTCCTGTGCACGGGCCACCGCATCCGGACCCAGGCAAAACGAAAAGCGGTCTGAAATGCGGCCCTCCATTGGAGATGGCTTGAGCACCCGACGAGTACGCCGTGCCAAAATTTTGGCGGGAAAACACCGAAGCGGCTCTTTAGGAGCCAAATGAGGAAAAAGGGCGGGAAAACTCCCAAAACTTCCCATGGCGTCATAGCCTCAATGGAACCGGTTACCAATAATGAAATATTTGTACAATTGGGAAGCCTAGTCTCACTATATACATGGAATCCCGTTCACCATGCTATGTAGAGTATGGAGATCGACTAGCTAAGAGGTATGTTGGGGCCAGCCTAGCAGTGAAACACGGCTCATGATTTTATGTGATTTCGTTACAAGAACAACAACATTTAAATCTCCAACGGAGTAGATTGAAATTTTGGGCTCACAGTTGGACAATGTAGTGTCGATGGTATATATAGCTCCATCTCGCTAGGAGCACGGACCATGGGTCTTTTATTTCATGTTATGAGATGGTGAGCACAGTAAGGGAGGAAGATGGTGCGAGGAGATGAGAGGCCACATTAACAACAAAATGTTAGGAAGATAAGTTGTACATAGTCATAGTTTAGCTAGATTTTGGTAGGTCAGATGTCCTCACAACGTGTTTCTTCGGTATTTGCCAGAAGCTGTAATGTAGATGGCCTGACTAAAATAGATTGGGGCGGCGAGGAGCCCCACCCCAATTGACACTCAACACCAAACCATCTATGCCTCACTAGAAGGTCACCAACTGGTCGCACATCAGGCTGATGCGCCTAGACCGCTTCCTGCGAAGGTCCGACGAGGAAGTTGACATCATGGCCACGGAGATGGCCCGCTAGTTCGCCGAGGAAGAGGTCACCGCCTTCGAGCGCGAAGGCGAGGTGGCTCAGCAGGCGCTAGCGCATGTGGTCGAGGTGGCGGCGCGACTGGTTAAGCAGGCATTGGCAAGGTGGAGGAGGAGGTAACAAAGGAGGCCGTCACCGCGGCCTGCGTGAGATTTGCCAGGAGGCGTCCATGGCGATGTTGGAGATGGTGGTGCACGATGCTGCCACCATCATCGTGCGCGAGCGTTGACGCACCACCGCCGCGCGCTGGGAGGTGGCGTCAGAGACGGCATCTATCAATGATGCCGCCAACGCAACGCGCGAGCTTCGTGACTCCATGGCACGCAGGGAGGCGGACCGCGCTGCCGAAGATGCAGATGAGGAGTACCGCGTGGCGGAGGCGGCGGTCGTTGCTATGGCTTGGGGCCTTCTGGGAAAGGAGGAAGAGGAGTAGGAGCAGGTGCACATGACGCACCGCAGGTCCACCGCAAGAGACCGCGGCCATCGGGAGCGCAACGCGGAGATGGCCACGGCGGTGGATGAGTGGAGGAGGCAGCACTGGGCAGCCGAGCTCGACGCCGCCTTGGCCCGCCATGAGACCAACCATGTCCAAGTGGAGGAGCGTAGGGCCAACTGCGGCCGCTCCGTCGCCAAGCAACGTCGCCAGGAACATGCCATCTAGGCTTCACGGGCGGCCATCAACATCGGGGAGGAGTAGACATAGGGGCCAGCGTACTCACGATCGTATTTATTTATATTTGGTTTAATTAGATGCGAACCTTTTATAATTGGCCGTATGGATCTAATTAATTGTTAACTAGTATAATGTGGAACTTACAGAAGAAAAATCAGCACACGTTTCCTAACATAAAATAAGGATCTATATTAAATTGTTATGCGTATTTTATAAGTGATGCTGCCACCATCGGCCGCCGCCTGGAGATGGCACCACCACGAAAAGTTCCGCATCGCCTATTTTTGCAGGTCGCATGGTTTTTTTTTTGTCTGTTTCCGCATGTGTGAAAATGGTAAATGTGATTTTATTTTGAAATTGTGCTAGTTAGTTCTATCTATTCCTGACACGGTGTATTTGAGGCTAGACCGTGTAAATTGTAAATGGAGGAGTGTGTACTAACAACCCGTGATGGTTGAGCTAGCAGTTAGTTTATTTGTATGCTAACTAATAGCTTGGTTTGGTCAAGGAGCTATGCACAGATGGAGGAGGACACGAGTCAGCACGAGACTTTTTGATTGATGGAAAAAAGAAAAGGACAAAAGATGACGCGATTGCATTTGCTCCAGGTTTTGATAGGCGACTGGAATCAAGCCAACGTCATGCATATTAAATGCGCCGTCATCTCTCAAGTCGGAGCGCGCGCAACAAAATCGCGTGATTCTACTCTAGCTTAACTCATGCGCCCATCAAAAACAAAATGATTCCAAATTCATTCGAGCTGTCGGGATCCAAGAAAAAAGAAAGAAAAACCCCAAGCGGCGGGATGAAACCCAAAACCAAACCGAGTTGGACAAGGTGTTCGTAGCGGATGCAGACGCCAAGGCGGCAGAGGAGGCGGCGCGGTGGGGCGCCGAGGAGACCGATAGCAGGTCGTGATTGTGGCGTCTTTCAACTCGTGGAGCTCCGTGCTCTTTGCCTCCCCCGGGCCATCTTCGAGAGAAAAAAAAGATCATCATGATGTAGGGAGTAGGAGATTACGCGGGGCGATTAGGGCACACAAGTACGAGGTACGGATCTAGTAGTACATTGACCTGAGCAATCCAAGTCGTGGAGCTTCGCGTTCGTTTGTGGACGGTTACATTGAGATGTTGGCATTTGGTAGTGGGTTGCCATGCATGTGTCTCCTCTTTGGCTCCCCGGGCCATCTCCAGTGGCCTCGTTCACTCAAACCATTAATTTCCCCCTTGCTCATGACGATCTTTGCGGCTCGATGGTTCAAAGAAAGCACTGATAATAGCTGCCAGCGACGGCACGAAACAGAACTCAACAATGTTTGCCAATTGGGATTCCATCCATCCAACATGATGAGCGAATGTTCCAAAATAAAACAAAAATTGTGGGATGTGCGTCGAGGTGGAAATCTTGGCGCACCTACACCACCGACATGGCGAGATGATTTATTTCAACTTGACAAAAATCTATGCGCAAAAGAAAGAGGTTTTGTAAATTTGGCGTGCAAAGTAAAAATAAATTGGTTTTTACCATATTTGTTATGTAATACATAGCACGAGTAGACTCAATGCAATGAAACTCCTCGAATGTGTTGTATAGGCCAATTTCAAATCCATTAATTTGGGATAGCCAAAAATAATTACTCCCTCCGTTCCATGAAACTTGTGTGAGTTTATCTCGGACAATTTTCATGAGACGAAACGAAGTGTTTGAATCTGTTTAACTAATAGTAAATAGATATGTTTTTTTAGAGGGAGAGTAATAGTAATAAAGAAGTAGAAAAAAAGAGCAAATACTAGGAGGGAAGTGTTTTGCGTTACCAATGGCAGCCCAGCTAGCCGAAGCGAGGCCCTCTCACAGACGGGTGCGCGACCCGGGCCAAGGAATGGTGATGTTGTGGATGCTGGGTCAAGGTGCAGGTGCTGGTTTTGGTCAGCCGAGCTAGTCACGTGATTAATCAAGGAGTAAAATACATGGCTAGTACTTAAACTTGTTAGCGGATTTCGATTAGGTCACTGTACTTAGAAAATACGCATTGACGATCACTAAATACGTACTGTGGTTTGTCTACGGTCACTACTCACTGATACAGCGCGGTATTTGATGATGTGCCAATGTGTTGACTGGTCATAGATGTTTTGTTGTTCGAAAATGGTCCCTCAAGTAAAAACAGAAGCAGCAGTGCAGCAGGCCGACAGCCCACCACTTCTTTTTGCGAAGAAGCCCCTCAATTTCTCCATCCAGAGCCTCTTCGTGGTCGAGAGCTCCCGGCGCTCAGGTTTAGGGACATAGGCGTCGCGGCGGCGGCAACTCAGCCTGGGCGCGTTCGACGAGTTGTTCCGGGTGCTGAACACACGTCCATGGTCGCCACCAAGGGTGCTCTCCACGACACTGCCACCAGAGATGGTCCGCATCAGCACCGTCGACGCGCACATCCACCCGTCCGACATAGACTCACCGTTGTTCGTTCTCAAAAGTCCCGAGGCTAGTCGTCAGCGGCGCGCGCATCGGGCCCTACATGCGGTCGTGCAGGTCGCCCGGACGCCGAGGGTGGGTGCGCACGATATAGAGGTTGGGCTCAAGCGGCGACGATAGTGGGGTGCGCGTTGTCTTTAGGAGCCAGCCCGAGAAGACGGAGGTGAGGCGCGCAAAGGAGCTCAGCCAGTCGTCGATCTGGGCACGAAACCAGGCCGTTGATTGTGTTGACTCCCTGCCTCCCCATCTCCTCCGACAATGTTTCCCAGCTGCCGGCAATCTCCTCTCCCCTCCCCGGTCTGCTGTCCTGCTCCGTAGCCTCGCCGTGCGCCGCCGTCCGCCATGGCTAATATGGTCGCCGTCGGCCACTCCTCCTGCTCCGTGATGCGACCAAGCCGTGCTCGCCGTCAGCCTGCCCCATGACATTCTGCTAGCTCGGCTTTTCTTGAGGGGGTTTGTGTTGGAAAAAACCAAATCAGGAGGCTTTTGGCAAAATGAAACACAACTAGGGGCCTGGCATGTGGGTCTTGCATGTGCCACGTAAGCCAATACTGCTAGCTCCTCGCATCAGTGACCATATCTGCACGTATTCCTAAACTTTGATGATCGTAACTGCGTATTTTCTAAATACGGTGACCTAATCGAACACTGCTGATAAGTTTGAGTACTAGCCATGTATTTTACTCTTAATCAAGGTTCTAAGGACAGATGGAGGCAAAAAAAAAAATGACTTTTGTTTCGAGCTAATCGCGGTCTCCATGCGTATGCGCATGCGCGAGAGAAAAACGGAAAGAGAAAAGACCTTGTGATTTCATTTGCTCCATCCGAGCGGCGACGCATTAATCAACAAAGTTTGACAGTTGCCAGAGCTCGATCATCTCCCAGGGTGCAACAAATCGGGTGAATCTTCTCTAGCTAGCTAGTGCATGTACGCGTCCCTGAAAACAAAATGATTCTAAATATGCAAGAGCCGCGGGATCTAAGAAAAAAGAAAGAAAAAAAACAAGTTAGGCTAATCAATAGACCCTGGCGCGCGGCAGTTGGATGAGTGAATATTACTATTACAGAAAAGCCGAATCTACTCGTAGATACGATAATACAATTATGTTTGTCCTAGTGAGACAAATGAGGCAAAAAAAAATATGTTCGCGAAATGAAATTCCGGGGGTCAAAGGCGTGGACAATGGAGTCATTCCCTACCATACGCATACCCATTGCCACCTTGAGGACCATGCAAATGGCTGATCCACGGCCTAGACAACTCACGAGTGATGACCATGCTCTCGCCTCCTTTCACTTCCCGTTTCCTGATGCACCTAATGGCGACAATTATAGCGAGGCCATGGTGTGTCGCCTTAATCTATTGATACTGGTCGAGTTAACATTCCATGTGTATGTACGTACTGCCGTACGGGTGTGACTACTATCTGCTATTTGAACTACACATGAATACATACATGAACTCATATTTATACTAGTGTTTGCACGTGTTAGGTATTTCATTCCTCCCATGCATGAGATCAAAGCAATGTAAACTATCCATAAAAGTAGTCCGATTATTTTAGAAAACCTTAAATAATATCTGCAAGTTCCACATGATTGACAAGATTAACAAATAGCATCAAATATGTAAGCTCATTTAGTTAGTGAACACGAGTACATGTAGCCATTTAGACTTCTTTTTAGTTCCGATTTCGTCTGGTCTCTCCGTCTCATCAAACACGTCTGCGATTTGTCAAAATTTGAATGTATCTATCTACTATTTAGTGTATCCAAATTTAGACAAATCTTCGACATGTTTGGTGGGAGGTAGGGAGTAACATGATTGACGCACACCGCCGCCACCACTAGAAGGTTTTCCTTGCTATCACCCATTTGCCAATGCTGGATACGGCCATACAACAATGGAGATGGGGCGACTCCACCCATCCCTCATATGGCGTCCATGGATCCATCTTCTACACCCATTCAGATCCAAATATCACATGTTTATCATGGACGGTGAGTACTCTAGAGGGACTTAATTAGGTACTCGGACGACGACGACTCCAGGCTGCATGGATGCCATTGAGCTCCGCTGAGGTGAGGGTAGCGTAGGGAGCACATATGTGTTGGTGGACATTTACATGACTTTGTTTCCCTAGTACGAGAGTACTAGATGGGTCGTAGCTCCTGAGAGAAAGCTCTAGGAAAAAAATGATGCCTTGTGTTTGTTTCGGAGTCCACAAATTTGAATGGTCTATGATTCCATGTGCCTTACTTGTGTTGTGCGCTGTTATTTTATGCGCATGTGCCACGTACTCCCATGTGCCGCCTTGTCGTCACGCCTACTCGGGTCCTTCTTTCGTGCAGGGGGACCGTCGGCATATCTTCTACGTTTCCCCACCCGCTTCCACTTTTGGTTTCCCACCAATTAGGGTTTCCCGCCAAAACTATGCCGATGGTTATACCGTCAGCATAGCCTCAATTCTTGCTTATTCCCTCCCACCATGTTTTCCTGCCCATTCTCCCCCGCCATGTTTTCTCGCCCATTCTCTCCCTACATATATCTATCCATGTGTCTTAGGCAGTTCTCCTCCAACACCACTGCCAGCAGTTCCTCCAACACCACCAGCAATAGTTCTCCTCCAACACCACCACCGAATCATCTCAGCTCCACTGTTGTTGAAATGGATCCTCGCTGTCATAGCAACACGAGATTCATCGGTGTTCGCTTGCGGGTTGTGGGCCATTTCGCGGCTGAAATCACTACTGCTGGAGTGCATGTGTGGCTCGGCACCATCAACACTAAGCAGGAGGCTGCCCACGCATACAACGCTACGGCGTGGAGTTTTGCCTGTCCGCGCCACCAAATGAACTTCCCGGAGGTCAGGTCTGTGACGGAAGCCGAGATTCTCGCTCCTGAGATGCTACTTCGCTCAAAGGGGATACGCATCGGTACTGCCAAGGGCAGCGGTGGATTGCCATCGCCGAGGCGGACAAGCAGTTCATGGCGCAGTAGCGCAGAGACCATCCCGAAGATGTGGCAACCATGCGCACATTCTGGAAGGAGAAACGGGTGGAGGAGAGAGCGAAGAGGGCGGGAAAGCGGTAGAGGAGGGCCAAAATTGAAGCGGAGTACGCCAAAGGAGAGGCGTCGACACTCGACCCTAATGATGATCGATGGGTGGACATCCGTAGCGATGATGAACATTTCGACTACTAATTAGTATGTGTGTCTCTAGTAATATTTCAGTGTCGAGTTCGGGTGTCTATCTAATATGTGTCTAGCTCATCATGTGTCGATCAAGTGTTCAGTTCGTGTGTGTTCCTAGCTACTATTATTAATTCAGAGTCTAGTTTTTGTGTGGGTCTAATTAAGTGTATTGTGTGGGCCTAGCTACGGTGTTAGGCCCTATGCAACGGCAATAACCATCGGCACATAATTTTTTTCCTGTAGCGTTCGTGTGTGGGTTTAGGTCTTAAGTGTACCGCTCTTGTGTGTCTAGTTCTTTAATATGTTTGTGATCCTTATTTTATATATTATGTGTGCTTTTCTATCGGTCTCGCGTGTTGGCAAACCGTGTGCTTTAAGATGGGCTAATAGTTGTTATTACATGTTCCTATTACCTAACACAACACAAAGGAAGAGAAAAGTCCATGGGTCAACTGGCATTGGAGGCAGGTCAAATGGGTAGATCTGTGGGGCTCCCAGATTAGAGTTTCGTCTTGCGAAGGGAATCTTGTGTTAAGATGGGCTAATAGTTGTTACCACATGTTCCTATAACCAAACACAACACAAGGGAATAGAAAAGTCCATGGGTCAACTGTCATTGGAGGCCGGTCAAAGGGGTAGATCAATGGGGCTTCCAGAGTAGGGTTTCGTCTTGCGGAGGTAATCTTGAGGTAAGATGGGCTAATAGTTGTCATTACATGTTCCTATGACCTAACACAACACAGAGGAAGAGAAAAGTCCGTGGGTCAACTGTCATTGGAGGCGGGTCAAAGGGGTAGATCTGTGGGGCTCCTATATTAGGGTTTCATCTTGCGGAGGGAATCGTGAGGTGATATGGGCTAATAGTTGTTACTACACGTTCCTATGACCTAACACAACACAAAGAAAGAGAAAATTCCATGTATCAACTATCATTGGAGGCCGGTTAAAGGGGTAGATCCGCGGGGCTCCTAGATTAGGGTTTCGTCTTGCCGAGGGAATCTTGAGGTAAGATGGGCTAATAGTTGTTATTACATGTTCCTATGACCCAACACAACACAAATGAAGAGAAAGTTCATTTGTGAACTATCGTTGGATACCGGTCAAAGGGGTAGATCTGGCAAAAAAAACGGTTTTTTTTGTGAAGCAGCTATAGGGGCAGCTACAGGGAGTGATCAACCTTAGCAGAGCTATTTTTTCTGTTTGTCATGGTCGCTAAATGATATTTGTCTTTTCCTCCACAGGTGCATTCCAAGTTATACATGTAGCTAGCTCTAGAGCCCATGCGGCAAGTCATCAGTAAGATATCTACTCCCACTTCATATGCACTTATATTAAGAGTTGATTTTTTTGCGATGAAAACAATATCTGTATCTGGTCCGGTTATTTCAGACAGGGTTCCTTCATAGAGCTGTTGATCTGACTTTGGTAGAATCTACTGCTATCGACAAGATTTTTGAGAGTGCTAATGTCATTTCAGGTTTGTTAATATCTAATACATGTATATTACTACATTTTCTGATGTACTATTGTTTCTCATGTTAAAGGTGCGCTTTTACATCTTTATTTCATGTGTATCCACCGTCGTAATAATATGTTGATGTCATGTACTCTCTCTCCTAGTCGCGACCGATGTGCCCCACTCTCAGTGCATCTCTATCCTTTTCCAAAAATTTACTATCTTCGACCCGTCTCTCTCCTATTAAACCTTCCACCCTCTCTCATATGTCTTCTGGAAGTCCCATATCATTGATGTGGCCTCCCATCACCACAACAATCGTCCTCACCCCCACATATCACCAATTCACCTCGAAACCTACCCTCCACTGGCGATCCTTCGGTGCTATGTGGTCCTAAGTGGAGCTCCTAGAGTCTAGTACTTCATCTTGAGGGTTTCTGAAGGCACCGCCTCGGTTCGTGGCTCCTTGGTTTACGCAAGAGTTGGCATTGCCTTTAGGCGGGAGACATGGACATCACACTATCACGTTGCACATTCTCGATTGCATATGTGCTCTACCACCGAGATGCCACGATTGCTCTCATCGAGGTTTCCGCGCCAACTTGTGTTATCCCGGACTTTTTGTTGTGCTTCGACAAACTTTATTCATCGAATCCTTTCCCGAAAACAATGTCTCGAAAGTTATACCCAACGTGTCAAGTTCGATGACGTGTGCATATATGTGACACGGGTGCAATGGTCGCGAATGGAAATTTGGACTGATTCCCAAATTTCAGCCCAAACCCACCGACCGGACCGAACCGAACCACTCCCCAGTCCTCACCCAACCTCCTTCGATCTCCCCGCCGTCCCAGCGCCGCCTCCCTCACCCAACCCTGCGCCGCCTCCTCCCTCACCCAACCTTGGCCGCAGAGCTCCGCCTCCCTCACCTCCGATGAGGTCCAAGCGCGGGCCTTTTCCCCCCGCGCGGGCCGCCGCTGCATCCGTCCAAGCTCGCTGCACGGCCGGCCAGCCGGCGAGGCCGCCCCCGCAACCGCGGTCTTCACCGTCCGTTGGCTGGCCCTCTAGATCCGGCGACCACGGCCTCTATCACCCACCTGCTCGCGCGCATCGTAGCTGGGGACGAAGGCGACGGCCTTGGTCAGACTGCGCCGCCGCCTCCCTCACCTCACCCAACCTTTGCCGCAGAGCTCCGCCGCACCTCCGGCGAGGTCCAGAACCGGAAGGCGAAGAACCAGCGCGTCCAAGCGCGGGCCTTTTCCCCCGCGCGGGCCGCGGCTGCTGAATATCCGATCTGCATCCGTACAAGCTCGCTGCAAGGCGTGCCAGCGAGGCCGCCCCCGTCCCTGGCCTTCTCCGTCCGTCGGCTGGGCCTGTAGATCCGGCTACCGCGGCCGCTATCAGCCGCCTGCTCGTGCGCATCGGAGCTGGGGACGAAGGCGACGGCGGCCGTCGCGGTTTCACCGGGTCGTCATCAGCGCCAAGACACGGAAGGGGAGCCACCAGGAGGACGCCGTCGAGCTCGGCAAGTTGGCTCGCTGCTTCCCCATGCACGACCTAGGTCAGGCTCTCCTCTTACCATCTTCAGTTGATTCTCCGCTGCGAGAATGCATCGCTGCTGCACTGCTCATGCCGTTTCTGTTGTGCACTGTCAAGTGTCGAGGGACAGTTGAGACAAGGCTGGGTGTTGGTGTCTGCTTGCTGCTGCTACCTACCGGAGCTGCTGCCAGAGGCCACCTTTCTGAGCTACTGTCGCCGACCACCTCCCCAGTAAGCTGCTGCTGGTGAGCCCCTCTTTTCCATGTAATGTTGCTAAACGAAAATTCCTTTTTTTTTTAATGCTGAATTGGTAGGATCTTGCGTCTATGCAGGCCAACATGTTTGACTCAATGAAAAATGGTTGTGTGCATAGGCACTAGTATATGCTAAATTGCTTTGATATTTTGATGTTTGTGATGCATATGCAGTACTGAAAATCTTGCATATTTTTCAGGTTCAAGGCATACTGGAAGAGGAGATGCGGGGTGTGAAGGTGTTGGGACCGGGAGGCGGTGTCGTATGGGAACCAGGAGGAGGAGGAGGGAGCGTGGTGGCGAGCATCATCGGCCACATCCTGAAGTGCAGCGTGGAGGCACTCAGGTGGCTGAGAATCGACTAGTATACACTGATTACGATTGTTCTAGATTAACTGCAGTATGGAGCCTCCATTTGCTCTTGTAGAATTGATGCATGAATTCGTTCTAGATTCAACACATGGCTTGGTTCAGATTAATTGGACAGGGATTTTCCATGTTCCCTAGCATTTGTTTCTTGTTCATGGACAGCAAGTTGTTGTTATGTGAAGATTGAGATAGATCTGATGCATACTTGAACTGTTGTGTACAATATCATCGCCTTATTATTTACAGTCTTTTCGAAATATCTGTATTTGTTTTGTTGATCATGCTATGTTTCTTGTACGAGGATAACAAGGAGGACTGAACGACCGTGGTTGCCCCTTCTTCTTCGAACTCCATTTGTGTGGACAACAAGAGTGTAAGATGTGATAGAAACTCCATTTGTGTGGGAATATCTCAGAACTTGTGGATGCCTGCCAAGATTTTGCAGATTTGGTCCTGATGGCTGTTTGCAGTTTTCGAAAGGCCACGATGTTGATTGTATGTCTAGTATGATGTTTAGGACTGGCCTCGATCGTGTAGTTGGTCATGTGCTAGTAGTATCCTAGCTGGGCGGAATATATATAGCTGAAAAGTAGGGTGTTGGAGTTGATGGTGAGTAGCTAGTAGTATCGGCAGGGAAGGAAAGCGAGGAGAAAAAAGAAGAAGGGAATTAATTAGAGAGGAGAGAAAAAAAAAAGGAAGGAGATGGCTGAGCTCTAATTGCGTGATCGATCGAGAGAAAAACGGCCGGCGTTAGACTACTCACAATGGGAGTATCATAGCTAGTATCATGCATCACATGCATGCAAAAAGCTGATGTGTCACATCAATAAATGAAGAAAGAGATGGTAGTAGTATCATATGTAGATACTGTATCATAGCACGTAGAACTAGAAAAATTAATGTCAAACCAATCTTGTACACACTTTTGCATTGAGATTCTACAAATCATTAAATATAATTAACCTATGATACTACTAGATGATACTATGCATTGTGAAGATAGTATCACAAACTAGTACCATATGCATGATACTACTATATGATACTCCCCATTGTGACTAGTCTTAACAACGTAACGTTGGAGAGAGAGAGAGCTAGCTAATTGCGCGGTCGCTAGGGGGAAATTGATTTGATTTTATTTTATTTTAGAGAGAAAATGCCACCCCACGGACCGATGGTGCCCATGCGTGAATTAAAAGCCAGCCTTCCGTCCCGTGCGTGTTGATTAATTGTTGGTTGGGCCCCATGCGTGCGTGACGTATGTACGAGTACATACCGATGAGCGGCCGGACCGGAGTAGCGAGAAAATCAGATTGGCCATCAGCGCGCGCGCCGGTAGACCCATCAGCGCGTGGACCACACGGCCAAAGTGGCGATCGTACATCCGCGCGCGCACTTCCTGCGTACAAAAGTCCACTGCGTCGGAGAAGTACTCGTGCGTCGTTCATGTTGCGCCGCGTCCACCGGGTCGACGCCCACGCCGCACAGCACGAAGCGCACGTCCACCTCAGCGTAGCCAGGCGCACAATGCCCCGCTGCTCGTATACCGCTTCGGCGTGGTCAGCACGCCCACGTGATGACGCGATTGATCACGGCAAGTTGGACGGCTTGATCCCGGCGGTGACGTTGAAGTACTCCAACGTCGTCGCCCACCGGCGGTTGTTCTTGAGCGTGTGCACGAGGACGGTGTCCGGGCGCAGGTTGTCCATGTCCCAGTTGAGGTCGTACATCCGCGGCTTGAGGTCGTACCTGTTCTTCCCTCTGCCGGCGAGGTTGACCCACTTGCCGAGCATGAGGTCCTCGGGCCCGACGGTGTCGTTCCTCTCCAGGATCTCCTCCGCCGTCGCCACCCAGCTCACCAGGTCCCAGGACATGACGTACCCCATGCCGTGCATGAACAGCATCGGGTCCCCGCTCATGTTGAACCCCCAGCCGAGGTAGACGTCGTCGCGCGGCTTGCCCCGGAGCTCCTCCACCAGCGCCGGCACGCGCAGGTACGCGTCGTCGTCGGTCTTCATCACGTAGTCGTAGGGCGCGTCGGCGAAGAGGCGCGGCACGGAGGAGAAGTAGGCGTACGTCTTGCCGTTGTTCATGTTCTCGGTGCAGTCCAGCACGATGATGTCGCCGTGGTGCGCGATCTCCAGCGACACCAGCGCGGCGTCCACTGGGTCGGTGACGCTGCAGAAGACGAAGCGCACGTCGACGCGCGCGTACGCGGGCACCGGCGGCTGCAGCGCGTACGCGAGTCGCACGATGTCCCGCCGCTCGCGCAGCTTCGGCATGGTCAGGATGCCCACCAGCAGGCTCAGCTCGGGCTTCTTGTTGGGAACCTCCTCCGCCGCCTCCGGCGCGACGGTGTAGTTGCCGGCGACGGCGCGGCGGGTGCAGAGGACGCCGAGGCCATCGGAGACGCCGCCGGAGCGGTTGACGGACGAGACTAGGAAGACGAGGAGCAGGACCGCGACGGGGGCGAGGAGGAGGTAGGAGGTGGAGGAGGGCGCCTTGGAGGTCATGGCTCGGTTGATGGAATGGAATGGAAGCGTGGCGTCGTGCGACGAGCAACGAGTTATGGTGCGAAGCTTAAGATGGTTCGAGAAATAAGGAGGATCCGAGTCCGCCTAGTCAATCCGATGAAAGAGCACTAGAACTGATTGGCTGATGATTGAGCAAGACGCTGCACCCTGCAGCAAGATACTTTCGAAAAGCAACCGTGTGTGACAACTCGGTGAAATTGTACAGTTCAGTAGCTGAGTCTGAGGTTTGAAAAAAACAGAGGCTAAGCTATATTTTGCTTGAGTCGAGATTCAGGTTCAGTTTGGCAGATCTGCAACAGTTGGGCTTTCCATATTTTTCATGGAGTAACTTTTATGTGAAAAATCTATTACTAATAAACATCAACAACAAGCAGAAAGAACTCTAAAAATAATTTTAAAAATGTAAATAGATTCGTTGACCACCTAACAAAGACTACAAGCACTAGAGTGAGGCCAAGGTGCATCGCCGTCTCCACCCCTCCCTCATCGGAGACACACCTTCTCGTAGTACAACTTGTTCTATGAGACAGACGAGAGCACTGGCGGACCGTAGCGCGGGGGGGGGGGGGGGGGGGATTCTGGGCCATGGCCAACCCCTCTGTCACAATTACACTCTTAGGATTTGACAAAAATTTGGCCCACCAGTAGACAATAGTCCATTCATAGCCTAACATCTAGTAACCGGTCCACCTTTCTTTCTAGACACGGTTCGCCACGAGAGGTTGTCGTGTTAAGGCCCTTTTTCCCGAGATATTTTGAAATCTTAGAAATATTACTTTAATCTAAACCAGGAACACCAGTGCTCATGTGCCAAAGCACTTTCTGATAGAGATCCAACTAATTATCTTTTATTAAACTATTATCTATGCTAAATCAGAAGTAGAAGTAATTACTCCACGCTATGGCCCAGTGCTAAAAATAGAAGGATTAGTTAGGAAAGTATATTAATTTTCCCCTTTGATAGCCATATCTAATCCTTGATTTTGTTTGTGCGGTGGGCTTTTAGATCTTGACTTTTTTATTGTGAAATATGTACCATACGTTGTACATTTGTTGACTGTTTGATGTTAATTGCGGCGATCTCTCAATTAATACACCTTGTTTACTTCCTTATGTGAAACGACGGTTTCAATACTCTAGGCATTGATTTTAGAAAGTGATTTGCGCTTAGTAGATTTTAAGGAGGGTAAATGGCATGAATGGCTAGATATCAAGCGGAAGTTGTTTAAAACGATTAGACGGTCTGGATGGTCCTGATCTTTGACATCAAACATTTGTGATGACGTACGGACTCGAATATAATATACTAATAAACATCAACAACAAGCAGAAAGAGCTTTATAAAAGTAACAAAAAATGTAAATATATTATTTGACCACATAACGAAAGACCACAAGCACTAGAGTGAAGCGAAGATGCGTCGCTGTCATCACCTCTCCCTCATCGCAGACGTGCAAACCTTCTCATAGTAAAACTTCCTATTAGACAGAAATTTGACCCTCTAGTAGAAAATAGCCCATTTGTAGCAAAATATCTAGTAACTGGCCCACTCTTTTTTTTTGGACATGGTCCGCCATGAGTGGTCGCTGTGCTAAACCCTAAAGGACCAATGTATCAGGACAACAATTGTCGTCAAAGATGAGAACCGTATATCAAAAGAGCAAGGCTTGCAACCACACCAACTAACACGACAATGCCCCAAAGTCATTGAAAACAGGCCTGATCGCAGACATCGCCGGCGAGTGAGACCAAACCCTATATTTGGTTTTCTAGCGCCTCTCTTGCCCTGTGCTTATGTAGTTCTTCATGGAGCTTTCAGCAGTCATTTGGTAGTACTACCACTGTAATACCCGATGAACGACTTTTGACCAGGTGTAACAGGCCAGACAAATGCAGACGTGTCCCTGGTTTTCCATGGAGTATTGCGTGAGCGCACGTCTCTCCAGGCACTTGCGGAAGTTGATTGGAAAGGAAAAATGCTAAAATTTGCCGTATTGGTCAACACGACGGGAGCCAGAGCTAGCGTAGTGGCCTTCACGGCAGCGGCACGGACGCGAGTCGCGACCACGCCGAGCACCTGCACGTATACGGCCGTGTGGACGGCATCGATCAGTCGGGCGAGCACGCTGCTGGTTTCGCAGGTAGATTCGCCCGCCCGTCAACCTGGGCCTCGACGTCGTGCCTGCTTCCTTCGTCCTCAAAACCACAGCTCACCTGACTGGTTCCGGTCGGTCGACCGATCGTGTATTCGTGTACCACCAAGTCATCGCCGTCCCGTGAGTTCCCGTCCTAGCAGCATCCATGGGAACTAGTCAAGGTGCGGTTTGGCACATGCCATTCTAGCCGTTGGCATAGGCTGTGCTGACCGTCGGCACAAGTCCCGCTCCTACAGTTCTCCCTCAGCACAACCATTTTGGCTATCGGCACAGCTTTCAGGTGGGCCTAACGAAGGTCTAACGGTCGCAAGCCCGTGGACTGTCCTGTGAATGCCGTCAACAAAAGTGCATCATTTTTCAAAAAAAAAAAGTTCTTCATATTTTTAGATTCGGGTAATTTTTTGAATTGTTTGACACTTCAATCTCTAAGCATGCTTAATATTAGGTTAAGTTACTTATCAATTGCCATATTTCCCACACGGGCACATATCCTCACACTGCTTCCATCCTAGCATGTTTAACTTTTTCATTCCTTCCGGATGCGCTTTTGGCAGAGTAGTTATTCTTTGTTGACAATAATACCCTATTAATCATATTAGCCATTGGGTCATGATATCACACTTCTTTATTATTTAAATTTCAAACAATTATTTGAGTAAAGAAACATGACTACATTATTGTTTTTTTATAATAAATCTAACAATAAAATAGTTTTTATTTTTATTTTTCATATAAAAATATTTTCATCGAAGGTCATATGCAACCAGAAACATCATTTTATCGAAATATGAAAACATTTTGCATAATATATCGAAATTCATGTTTGTTATTTTTCCTAATAACTACAACACATAATACATTGTCATCTTCATGGATTTTGTATTTTGAAGTTTTTAATATTTTCTTATATCTTCTAAAAACTTAAATTGTGATTTCAGAGCGGAAGGGGAAGGGGAGGGTTCGTGCAGAAAAAGTCATGTGCCAACAACCAAGTACTCGGCATAGGTTGGAGAGGAAAATAAAGAGAAAAACATGTGCCAATGGCTAGGCCGTTGGCATAGGTCTACCGTCGTTGGTTCGGGTGCCTCACCGTTACTGTGGAGACCCCTATACCGATGACTTTTCTGTATCAACGGTCAGACTGAGCCTGTGCCGACATCCATTTTTTGTCCCGATGGTGGCCGTCAGCACAAATTGACTTTTTCTCTTTGACCCATGTGTCGATGGTCCCGACAAAAAGCCGTCGGCACAGATCCTGTCCTTCGTCATCTTGATGTTTTTCTGTAGTGATCCGAATGTCTAGCTATTTTCTCACGTACATGTTTTCTCCAAGAATTCGACGGCGACGGAGCGCGTACGCAGCAGGTCCAGGTGAATTGTATTTTCATCTTCCGCGCGGTGCCCACGTGCTACGCGCGTCGGTGCCTGTGCTTATATGGAGTAAGTAATTTGGAGAGGACGGAGTCCCCAAGCAGACTTGAGCAGGAAGCGCCTAATCGACATCGCACTTGAACAAAGTTTTACTTAACCAAAGACGGGAAAGTTCCAACTCGCCGCGCCGGTCGCCGTCTAGCGACGGGACCGCCCTCGTCAGTTCGATCGAGACGGAGACGGGGCCAACCGAGCTGAGCAAGTCCAGCACACATCCATGATCCATCCTCGCAGGCAGCTTCAGCTCCAACAGAGCTCGGCGACGGACGGACGGGCACATGTCACGGATGCGCGGCAGTGCACGGACGGAGACTCGTGCGGACGTCCTAGTCTCCTCATGTGGTGTTGTTCAGATGTCAAATCAGTAGGGGCCTTGGAGATCGACTTGGCCGTACCTATTTGCTTCTGGGACGAGTCGCTGGCTTTGGCGGCAATCAGTTTGTGTGAGGTGCCCCCGGCTGCGCGTGCTTGTACGCGTGATGTGCTTATTTTATCTGCTCCTGTATCCATCTAGGGCCGCAAATGCCATTGTGCTACCTTGAATACAGACTGTTCCATGACGACATGACGTGGGTTATTCCTGTTCTGGATTATAGACGTGGCCGCGTGGGGAAGGAGCAAGAATCTTCTGCCTGCGCGACAGCACGAATGCTCTCGTGTATGGACAGACTTGTTGTAATCTTTTTCTTTTCATTTCTTATTCCGTGTTTGTGAAATATGCGAATGATTTTGTTCCTAGTTTCTGCGAAGCTATTTGTCTCCAGTAAACGATGAAATTAGATGGTACGAGTCATAGGACCACACGGGCCTAGAGCAACTCCAGCACACCTCTTAAGATACCGCCGCCGATCTTCCTCCCCATGCGACGCTTGGCCTCGACGCTTCGCCGCCATGGACTCCGTCGAGTACGCGCTCATTGTTGGGCAGGTTGCGTGGCCTAAATTGACCCCACCCATCGCTACCGCATCTTTCGCAGCTCCCACCGCCGCCAGTGCAAGCGCTATAGCATCCACGTCGTCCCGGGGGGCAAACCCGCCACCCGCGTACTAGGGGCCACGACCATAAGAACTGAAGGTGGCGCCGCGTCCTCGAGGAGGACCAAAGCTAGTGGATTCCGACCTAAAGAAGAAGGTGGTACTCAAAAGCGGCTTGCCTCGTCTGACACCTCTAAGGCCGTGGTGCCTGCCCTGCCCGCCGCCAGTGCTGGCACCAACAAGGTGTCCGCTAGGAATCGAATATTGATTTGTTCTTCTATAATTGCACTTTTTGTGATGTAATTTTGATTTGCACGTGGTTCCTATTACTTATGTGAACTTGTTGAATGAGAACATGATTAACATTAATGATACACCACTTGGGCCATTCAATGCCAACAATGAAGAAGGCTATGGCGACGGGGGCATGACCCTTCGAGTGTCCTACATTATCATACCTGGTGCGGTATACCAGGAGGTCCACCTGATAGGCTGCTAAGGACCAAGAAGCTTATGATCGTTTGGCACTTACAAAGCTTGAAGGCCCATGTACGTGGCGTATAGACCAAGGACAAGTTCATATTAGGGGACCCTATAGTTCATCGTCAATCTGAGAATGGTCGTCGGGGAGGACGATGATGATATAATCCATAGAGATCAAATCTAGCTAGAGAGATAACATGATAGCCATCAAGGAAACCTTGTAATCATCATCATCATAAATCAAGAACAAATAAGCGTGAAGTAGAGTTTTACCCTGTAGGGACCTGAACCAGGGTAAATTATGCCTCCCTTTTGCTTGTCAGCTGACGACGAACTCGGCAGCGCACCTTCTTTCCTTAAACCCAAGTCCATCAGCTATGGACATTGCCCTAGAGACCCGCAAGTTATATCGTGAGGAGTGGGTAGGTAGAATTAGGGGTAGAAGATAGAAGAGGGGTGTTCGATGCCTATAAACTGACCCAAACGAAAAGAGTACTTTGAAATACACCAAAGTTTAAGATGCTTGCTAGCTGATAGAGGAAGGGAGTTGATGTCTTTGAACCAAAGGTGATGGTGGAGGATCGTATTGACTCCTCAAGCTTTGGCATCCATGGGCCACATTTGGTGCCACACATTAGCACCATATCATGTTAATTCATACTCTCCCTATTCCATAATTCTTGTCACAAATTTGGATGTATCTAGATATATTTTTTGAATAGCTAAATCTGAATCAGCGACATGAATTATGGAGTGGAGGGAGTATACATATTTTATTTTATTTTTGCTTATTTTTATGTTTAAAAATCATTACATCAAAAATAGGTCACATATTTTTATCTTTTCCTAAATGTTCACGTGTACAGAAGGAAATGTTAGTACCCCGTCCTGTTTTAAATAGTTCTGACATATTTAGACGAAACATAGGCCAAGAAATGTTGAGATTCATTGGGAATGTGACAATTAATTAATGCTGGAGGGAGAAATTTATTTCTAAATATATACTCCCTCTGGTCCTGTTTAATTGACGCAAAGTTTGTGCGTATGTCGTTGTTTCCCTCCGCCTAGCTCACGTCAATTTTATCCGGGGAGTATTTATACGTAGAATAATAATTTTTATTTAGTTGAATTAAACAATCGTATATGTAAACCGTAAATATACATATATTCATCAAAAATACATATTTATACATCAAATAGTTTGTGCAAATAAAAAGGAAAAAATACCGTAATAAGCCCGGCCCAGGAGCAGAGTTCTTCGGGACGCTATAGAATTTGTTCAGAGCACTTTCCGGCTCTGTTCACAGCCCAAACACAAAAGTTCCATCTCCCACAGGAAACCGCGCAAACAAATTTCCCATTCCCGCGCATTCCGTCCCCAAATCCTAACTCCGCCGATCCGCGCTACCACCAGTCCACCAATAGCAGCAAACCTTTCCACATCCAACGGACCACAACATCTCTCGCACCCCACACGCGGATCGCTCCAAATCCAACGCCTCCCACGCCCTCCCTCCGAGCTAGCCAACGCTATAAATACGCCCTCCACCAACCTCCAGCACACCAAAATCCCATCCAGCGAAAGAAAATCCCCAAATCCTTTCTTCCACTTCGACGGAGCAGAGCAACCCGGCGGAGATGTCCGGCAGAGGCAAGGGCGGCAAGGGGCTGGGCAAGGGCGGCGCCAAGCGCCACCGCAAGGTGCTGCGGGACAACATCCAGGGCATCACCAAGCCGGCCATCCGGCGCCTGGCGCGGCGCGGCGGCGTGAAGCGCATCTCCGGGCTCATCTACGAGGAGACCCGCGGCGTGCTCAAGATCTTCCTCGAGAACGTCATCCGCGACGCCGTCACCTACACCGAGCACGCGCGCCGCAAGACCGTCACCGCCATGGACGTCGTCTACGCGCTCAAGCGCCAGGGCCGCACCCTCTACGGCTTCGGCGGTTAGGAGATGTTAGGCTTGTGTAATTCGTGGATCTGAGAATCGCTGTGCTTGTGGGAGGGAGTTGTGTGGGTCAATGTAATTCTTGCTATGAAGAAATGGTACCGAGATTGGCTCTGTTCAGTTACTATAACCACGCCTCCAATTTAAGGTTTCGATTTCTGAATTACGTTTCCGCTGGTGTCTGTCCACACATTTTGGCTCTTGCTCGCCCTTTCACTTGCGGCTGCCTGCCATTGTTCAGCCCGAGGTTCTTCTCTTTTAGACCAACATGAAACTGAAACTAGGTTGAATGATTTCTTCGTTGCTATTCGGCTAGCTTTCTCCTTTCTGCTAGCAAGCTCCTGGCAAAATGTTTTCAAGTCTGGCAAAGAAATCAAACAAGGCGTTATGCCTTCCTACTGCTCAGAAATCTCTAGTTCAGCATTATTTCTGGACCTCCCTCCTGCTTCCAAATGTCCAGAATAATTTGTAAATTTCAGCAGTCAATGATTGCACATCACTTAGCCATATCGAAATATTAGGAGCTTGGGTATTTTAGCTAAGTGATTTGCAGTCAAGTTCTGTATGAGTAGTATTTTGGAACATTGGAGTACTATATACGAATGGTTACAGCCTTCCCTTGCATTTTACATAACCAGGTAGTGGGGACTAATAGGCCTTCCTATAAAAAAAAAATGCAATTTGGGGTTAGACAATCACCGCAACAGATAAATAGAAGAATTTTGGGTGTGTTGAATTATATGAATGATTTGTTTTCTGCTATCGGGAACACTTACTGATAGAGAAGTGTTCTGCAAAAGGTGAGGTAAGGTAACCATTTTTTTTTTTTGCTTCATGTTGCTTATAGTTCTCAGATTGTTTTGTCACCAACAGTTGAGCATTCTCTAAAGGAATGTGAACTTAAAAATATGTGATAAACAGGCTATATTTAGTTCTCCCACTTTTTTAGTGTGTATTGGGTTACGAAGTAATCTCTGGGTTAATTCCAACTATATGTTTATGTATCCACCTTGTCTGATTTTTGTATGCGTATGATTGCTCTTTCCTGATTCCCCTTTTCGTACAATTGCATCATGCTTTGAAAAAAGATCTCCCTGGTATCAATGAATGTCATACAAAGCGTGTTTCTGTTGGTCCTGTTGTCAAATGATTACCTTAATTTTGCCACTTTGATGTATTAGATAGCTAACTGGAAATTTGGTTCTGATATGTGTGTTCAGGCTGCAAAGATGAAGTCCTCCGGTTCCAGTGTTCTGGTTTATCTTCGGATGAAGATAAACATTGAATTGATTATTCTGGACATTTGGAGGGAGGAGCTCTTCTACGCTGTCACCTAGACGGAGCATGCCCGCCAGAAGACCGTCACCTCCATGGACGTCATCTGCGCGCTCAAGTGCCAGGGCTGCACCCTGTACAGCTTTGGCGGCTAGGAGATATGCTTGTCTAGGTTGTGGATCTGCGGAAGTTTGTGATTGTTCTAATGTAGTGCTCGCCATGAAGAAATGCTACTGCACTTCTCTCGGTTCAGTATTGCCAAGCGAATCATGGCTTATGATATTTGATTTCGTTCGTCTCTGTCTGCAATTTTGTCTCTTGTCCTTTTACTTGTCTTTTAGACTGTTAACATGAAACTGAAACTAGTTTTTGTTGGATGATGAATGATTTGTTCCTTCCTATTCGGACATCCTTCTTGTAAGTTCCTGGTACAATGTTTTGCACAAAGCGTGGCAGGGAAACAAAACCGGACAACACCAAAAGAGGGTTTTAGAGTTGCGCTTTTACCTCCACGCTGCTTACTGAGTTAGGCTGGTGCCAATGCATCACCCCACTATAGCCTCGTCACGTCAGCTTTTACCCTCACTCTCACCCCACGGTGCCAGTGCACGGACTATAGTGACAGCTCTCACTTCCTCTCTCCTCCCTACCGCCTCCCTACCGCCCCCACTAGCACCGCTATCGCCTCCCTCTCGCCCCGCTCTCGCCTCCAACGCGGGCTATAGGCGGGCGATACCGCCCCCTACCGCCGGGCGGTGGAACCAGCGCCCGCCGCTAGCGTCTCGCCCGCCTCTCGCCTGGCTCTCGCCCCGCCTCGGGCGGTAGCGCCTCCCCTCACGCCTGCATTGGCACCAGCCTTAGTGACCTCAACTTGTTTTTAGTACAACAGCAAGTGCATCCCGGTTCAACTAATATGAAACCACCAAACAGCACAAGTTTCAGCAACTGAATTCCGACAGACAGAGATCACTGGAATGACACCTGTCTTGGCCTGTTGGAATTTCAGGCAACAGGTGTCTTGCTAGCAACAGTGGTCCTGATGATACCTGGTTAAACTCCCGTTAGCAGCCACGGCCGCCATTAACGCTTGTTACGAGTGAGCGCGAACAACTAAGTTCAAGGAAATGCGAGGGGCCGTTGGCACCCGCATCCAGACTGTGGCAGGGGAAACAAAACCGGAAGGAGTAGCATCCAGACAGAAACGGATCGAAAAGCTGTCGGTTATGCAGGAGGCCATTTGAGATGGCCTTATAACGTATATGAATGTTGTAGAATTCAGCTACTAAAATGCAGTTTCTGGATACAGTAACACAAATAAAAAGAACATGTTGAATTGATTCCAGTTGGCGGCAAAAACACAAAATCTACTGGATTGCTAATGTTTTTTCTTCAGGTTGACGCTTATCATAATTTTTTTTGAGATACAAGGCAAAGAAGCGTGCAATTTTAGCTACAACTGATTTGCAGTCAAGTTCTGCTACAAAAGTTTTTAAAGAAAAAGGTCTAGTATTTAGGTAGACAAAAGTTAGATATGAATGGTTACTCCTTCCCTTTTTACAAAGTCAGGCTGTGGGACAAATCGGAAATCTTGATCAAACCACTCTCATGACCCAAGCAACGCCGGATTATTTCGTGGTGCTTTTACCTTGCGAGAGGATACTTGAAAATGGGTACTTTGTGCTACTCGTATGTTTACACTTTCATTTCTGCTAAGCAATCATACTGACTCCAATTCATATGTCGTGATGTCAGGGCTTCATAACGGTTGTAATATTAGCCTGTCAAAGATGACTACCAACAAGTTGAACACATCACAAGTCGCAAGTGGCAAATTGAATTAATTCGGGAGTTAACATGCATAATTTACGAAAGCACCCGCTGGTTCACAAATCATAAGCCTAATACCCCATAACACAATAATACCAAACAGGCGAACATGCTGTACTGGGCACCAGAAGTAGACTAGAAATAGTAAATGAAGAAGCAACCCCAGTAGTAATTTGCAAAGGATTAAGAAGACCGAGCAGCGTTTACTGTTTATTACTCCTCCCATAGGAGATAGAAATGTCGCTCAAACCAGCTCCGACTGAACACGTGGTAATCAAAAACATTGATAGTGAGCAGACGCAAGAGCTTGCCAACGGCGTCGTAGTAGGAGGCGCAGGCGTCCCCGCTGGCACTCTTCGCCGCCACCTGCGCCATCGCCTGGTTGACGGCCTGCAGCGCCGGCGCGACAGGCGAGAGATCGGGGCAGATGAACAGCTCCCGTTCCGGGAACCGAGAGGTGGCCGAGAAGGGCAGCGCCGTGCGCTGCTCCGCGTTGGCGTCGTAGAAGAAGGTGCTGGTCAGCGCACGAGAAAGCTGCTGCACGCGGAGCCGGAGGTCTTCGTGGGATGCACCCATGAGACCACGGGCGGTGGATACCGCGGCGGCGTAGGGAACCCAGCGGAGCGCGGACGCCGCAGCCAGGCCACTGGATGACCGGTAGTGCCCGCGAGCTGAGACTTGGGAAGTGTAGAGGGAAACCTGGTGCCCTGACATGGTTGAACTTGAGAGAAATGAGGGTACTTTGCAGCCACAAGATATGCGCATATTTGTAGAAGAGTAGTCGGAAGGACTACCGTCTGCTGCGGCTGCTGGGCTAATCACCGCTGCTGTCAATTTAATTGCCGCATCGGGAAACATGGGATGCATCGGGAGCCAACAGCCTCTTCGTATTCCCGGTGAGTTGACATTTCAGGGAAACAATAACTCGGTATTGGAAATCGCTAGCGCGTAGACAAAGATTTACTGCGTGTAAAATGTTGTGTGCAATTTTCTCGTGCGGTGATACTGTGTTATCTACCATCTACAATGACGAGTCTCGGTGGCATGGTATATTTGGGTCTCTCCACCGAACCCACCGCTATCTCGATCATCTTTTTTTTTGTTGCCATGGCTACCGTTACGCAATGGCACCACCAAGCTAAAGGTTTATCTTTGTTTAAAATAACGGATTATAGCCTATAGCTGCGGCGATTTCTGTAGCTATAAATGGCTATAGCCGGGTTATAGCGCGCTAAGCCCATATAACCGAGTTGTTAAATAATGGGAAAAAATGATACTTTGGCAACATATAACAATATATAGTATATATACATCAATTATTCACAAATGCATAGCATAGTAACATAGTAACATAAGATACACATAACTAAATCATAGTTTACATATTATCCAAAACATAGTTCACATATAGTTAAGGAGATAGTTATGTCCAAATATTACAACATTATTAAGTTTGAGCAGTTCATGACATAGTAGTGTCTATAAATTGAGCCGTTCTGAAAATTTCAGGTTAAATTTTTCTGGGCCAGTTGAGCGGGAAGATAGCGTCTATTAAGCTAAATTGGGGCTAAATAGTTATAGACGGACTATTAGCGGCAATTTTAATTTCATCCTCTGAAGGCTCTAGCCGTGGTTGTTGGCCTCGCGAAAGGCTATAGCCGGGCTATAGCGGGCTATTTTAAACAGTGTGGTTTACACCAACGAGACATGGAAGGTTGACGAGATCCTGACCATGTCCGAGAGATGACTTGATGAAGAGAATGTCAGGTTTGTGGGGTTGGACTTCGAGTACACCGCTACTGGTCAGAGCCAAAGAGGCAGTCGTGCAGCTCGCCATGAAACAACATGTTCTAGTCTATCATTATTGCAGTTCCTCGAAGCATTGCCCATAGCTAGCTTCAAGAGATCTTGCAGAGGAAACATATCACTTTTGTTAGCATGGACAAGCGTAGACATTGATGTGCTGCTCCATGAGATGATTCATATACCCGCAGAGTACCACATCGACCTCCAAGACGTGTTCAAGATCGAGGGAAAGGGTGATATGGCTGGAATGAGTTTTCTTGCAGTGGCCATCATCAACGATGTCTACCTGAGTACGAAGGATAAGTGCACAAATGCTATGTACCAGCAATGGCATCGACGACGAATTTTGGCTATGAGTTGATTAAACATCTAATGTTATAAAGGGTAGAATTTTACTTTTTATATGGGATTACGTTGCAAAGAAAGTTAGAAGCTGCTAACAACTATGAGAAATCATTAGACCACAAAGGTTCAAAATTGAGTGATCCTTCTAAATCTACTCAGTCCGGTTAAAAGCATATTACATACTAGATGATACCCCGCGCGTTGCTGCGGAATTGTATTGGTATCTCTTTCGAGAAGAAGTAGAAGTGACGGCACATTTGATAAATGAAGGATTTTACTCTACCTAACTATGTTATGTTGCTAAATACACTGCAAAAATACTCTATGAATACCATATATATTATGCTAAATCTTACACAGCTTTACTATTTTCTATATTCTATCTATACAATCACTTTAGGATACACGCTGATGAGTTCGAATAAAAGAAAGCCCCGTTCTTCACAATGCAAGCTTTTAGGATTCGCATGATTCAAGGAGATCAAACCAGGAAGGTCACGAGTAGTAGACATATAAGGGCAATACATTGTATGTGCTTAGAGAGAAACCAGCGGTTCCAGTTGACAAAGCTCACAAGACAAAAAAAATAAACAGTTAATCAAGGAAAGGGGAATTTGGACATGCCGTATATGGGCTGGTACCCCTTTCCATTGGGTACATAGGGAGAAATGGTGGGAGAAACGGTCTCTGAATTTAAACAATAAATCATTCTAGTTCAAATAAGTGTTTCAGTCAGGATACTTTTATAAAGCTTAAGTCTTTTTCTCACATGATAAACACAAACAATATAAAGAATGACTAATGTGCAACACACCTCTGTCATAAAATATACATATTCAATTTTACCATCCAGAATAATTATAGTAGGAGAATCAAAATGTACTGGACAATAGAATGTTAAAAAGACATTTCTCGGTGACTAAAGTATAAAACCTTGGAAAAATATAATCCCAAGTAAATTCAGAGCTTCAATCTCACATGTGCAAAAGACCAGTAGATCTATCCATCGTCGTTGGCAATCCGCTAATACGTGAAACAAACACCACAGATAGAATATTAGATATCAACTGCAGTGTAAAATATTATGGAGAAAAAAAAAATGCCATACAATACCCAAGATAGGACCTATCTTTTTGAAGGAGGGAAATACACACAGGTAGAATTACACTACATCTGGAATATTAGGCATTATATACATTTTTACAGCAACATCTCTAGCATTAATTTCATGAAAGGTGCGCTGGAACATAGGCAATGGAAGATTTTAAGGGACATATTGAAGAAGAAGAATGGCTCGGTTCATGGGCGATGACAGGTTGTGATCGATGGCTTGGGCGTCCAAGGCTGCGTGAGGTTGAGTGCCTTATGTCTATCATGATGGCTAGCAGGATTTTCAGAACTTTCAGGGGTATCTATGTTTGCAAACCGCACACAAAGAAAGGAAGATTCTAGTGGAGCAAATTGCATGTAACAATTAAATATCAGGGTATATTCGAAGGGAGCATGTAACAAAAAAAATTAGTGAAAAATTCGAATGGACAAATACATGACTAAGAAGAGTAAGAAAAATAGAAGATGCATGTGCTGCTTCGGTGTAAGCAATAATTTAAAAGTAAGAGATGGGAGTTTGTCTACCAATGAAAGCAAGTAGTGTTGTCCAGCGTCCGTAGGCCATAAACGTGGTAGTAGCTTCTTCTTCCTTTCTTGAGCGACCAATACAAAATATCCAGTTGAAATACAATTTGCTCGGAGTGGGCTTGAAGAGAAGGTACAATTCAACGAAAATCTAACCAAATCGCCAGGAAGCGAAACGTCCAGCAGATTTGGAGCCGGAGCGCAACCTAATAGATTGACAAAAATGAGAGAGGGGATAATAAAAAAGCGCGAAGGATCTGAAGCGGCCAGGTGCCAAAGTGGATTCAGCCCGAGATGGCGTCGCGAACAGGCGGGCGCTGTTCGTCGATGGCAACACGGCAACTCTTTAAATAAAACATTGAGGCGGCAGCGATGGCTCAGTTCATCCGAGCATTTTCTTGCATAATTACAGGGCAATGATGACGGCTGATGGGCTGCATCGGGCGGTTTCACTTCAGGAGCACTTTACGGCGAGAAGCATTAGGTCGTGGATCATCGGTGGCCATGAACATTGAAGACGTAGTTAGTGGCGGCGGCGAGCACTACCTATCAAGTATCAATGCCAGGAAGACGAATGACGTGTGTCATGCGCCGGAAACGAAGCCACAGTGAGGTAAGCCCACAATGCATCCAGCCCATGTCATGAAGGGGCGCTCAGCCCATGTCAAGAAGGGATGCCTAGCCCACGTCGAAAAATAATGCAGTGAGCGACCAGCACACGCGATACAGCACTCAACACACCGCGTGGGGGAATATGAGGTGACGTGGACGCACTAGAATGCAGAAAAATCAGGTGGTGGGGGATTGCTATTTAGAGATAAAAGATTTCATCATGGTCTCATTACTTAAGAGTTAAGGTTCTTGAAAAGCAACAAAAAAGTGTGCCGGATAGCCTAGATTTAATTATGTGGTAGTGATCGAGTTGCTATTGTTTTGTCTCGTTTGACATGCTCTCACACCGATCGATTACGGGAGGGTTTGATTGGGCGAGCAGATCTGTAGCGAGGTGATGGGTGATCTACTGGCGATCGATTAGGGCGGATCTATTGGGCGGCCACTCCCTGGGTGATGATGATATCTCATCTATTGATACAACCGCTATACCTACAGCCCCACAAATACAAGAACCAATTACTCGAGCTCGTGCTACATGAGAATATGATGATGATATCTCATCATGTACTTTCGTTTCTTGGAACTATTCCTCACATACATGAGAATACGATGCTGCCTAAATCAGATGTGTTTGTTACTCTAAGGAATAATAGACCCAGCATGGACAAGAGGGACAAGCTTTGGAGCATCATCGTGCATGGAGATGGCAGCAAACATATGAGGATTGAAGAGGACGCTCCGAGCGAAGATTTCAGAACTTTGAAGCCACCATAGTGATGAAAGAAGAGCTTGGACGAAATATTAAAGATGATACTTCATAATTTCGTCCTAAGTATGATATGGTGTTGCGTCACCTTTAATTTTGGGCCAACCCATGTTAAATTCGCAGGAATTAAGTCAGCTACTTTTTAGAATCCGTATTAAAGGAGAAAATGCCATCTAGAGCTCGGTTCGGCCACCATACCTAGGGCTGGCCGAAACCCTCTCCTTTTCCTCCTTAAATATATCCTTAGCCGTCACGTTTAGACTCGGATCTTAGTTAGACTGAAAGTTAGCCATCGCTAGAACTCTCGTGTACTTCTTTTAAGTGAAATGCCCAGAACAAGACCGACTATTCGGAATCCCAACTTTTCAATAAAGTTTTCATCTATATCCGCAATATTCTAATTGCAATATTAGTTCTTACTTGTTCTCGATTTCAAGTAGAAATTAAGACCTTTTGGTCAGGCTATCGTGCATCCGCAAGATCAGTAACTCCCGAAGATTGTCCTAGCGATTGCATTGGCGCATGAGCTTTGCACGTGTAGTCGGATCGTCAAGCACAAACTCCACCAACAAATCGACATATCATCATCTCATCGAAAGATCGGACACCTTTGCCCTATCAAGTGGTATCATATTTCAGGTTACTCGGTGAGATTTTACAGTTTTCCTAGTGTAGATTGCATCTGCCTTCATACCCATAAACCACGAAAAAACCAAAAATACAATGTTTTAGATCATCTTGTCCCATAAACCACGCCGAGCCTTTGCATTGTCCTTTCAGTATTGCATAGTTGAACTTGTGTCTGCATCTTCGTGTCGAGTTGCTGGTCTTACTATCTAGTTCCTTTAGAGTTTCGAGTTCTGGTCATAGTAGTCACGCCGCCGCACGGTCGCATTGCTCGAAGATACACCCACCATAGACTTCCGCCACTGCCATATACTTCCGCCACTGCCATATACATCCAACATATACTTCCGCCACTGCCATATACATCCACCATATCCTTCCGCCACAGTCATATACATCTACCATATCCTTCCGCCACTGTCATATACATATGCCATATACCCTGTTTCCTGCCGCGACACAAATTCGTGTTGTTTCTCTATCGCGACTGAGTCCGAATAGAATTTTTCCTTATTAGTTGTTGCCTTTTAATTTCGCCTGTGCTGTACAATTTTTTTCGTGAGATAAGTTTCGGCCGCTAGTAAAGATTGTGAAGGAGAGAAAAAAGTCTGAAAATGCCTCCAATTTTTTTTCTGGCTACACTAGTTTTCGACCATGGGGATCACTTTTCTCCTCTGGCTGTTATGGCGAATTTTTTTTGGTGCCTGCGCGCTTTCTGGAGAACTTTTCAGAAATTTCGACGAATTTTTTTCTGAGGCTATAATGTTTTTAGAACTCGGTTTTGAGACACTCTCCATCATAGTGATTTTTTCGCTTTTTGGTCTCTACATAATCGCTGCTCGTTGCTTGTGTGCCACGTCGTGACCTTGTTTGTGTTCTAGGATCCCGTCTCCAGTACGGTCTAGCCTAGGACCCTAGGACCAACATAGTACCGTTGTTGAGCATTGATGTCCACAACTGGCGCGTGGTTGACGTGGGAGGTAGAATTCTCTGTGGTGTAGCTTTTCTTCGTTCCCCGGCAACGGCGCCAGAAAATAGCTTGATGTCTACTCACACTTCTTTTCCTGTAGACAGTGTTGGGCCTCCAAGAGCAGAGGTTTGTAGAACAGCAGCAAATTTTCCCTTAAGTGGATCACCCAAGGTTTATCGAACTCAGGGAGGAAGAGGTCAAAGATATCCCTCTCAAGCAACCCTGCAATCACGATACAAGAAGTCTCTTGTGTCCCCAACACACCTAATACACTTGTCAGATGTATAGGTGCACTAGTTCGGCGAAGAGATAGTGAAATACAAGTGGTATGAATGTATATGAGTGATAATGGCAATCTGAATAAAATATGGCAGCGAGTAAACATGCAATGGAACAGTAAATAAACGGAGATTCGATGTTTGGAAAAAAGGCCTAGGGATCCTACTTTCACTAGTGGACACTCTCAACATTGATCACTGATACGTCTCCGACGTATCGATAATTTCTTATGTTCCATGCCACATTATTGATGTTATCTACATGTTTTATGCACACTTTATGTCATATTTGTACATTTTCTGGAACTAACCTATTAACAAGATGCCGAAGTGCCAGTTGCTGTTTTCTGCTGTTTTTGGTTTCAGAAATCCTAGTAACGAAATATTCTCGGAATTGGACGAAATCAACGCCCAGGGTCCTATTTTGCCACGAAGCTTCCAGAAGTCCGAAGAGGAGACGAAGTGGGGCCACGAGGTGGCCACACCCTAGGGCGGCGCGGCCACCCCTTGGCCGCGCGGCCCTGTGGTGTGGGGCCCTCGTGCCGCCTCCTGACCTGCCCTTCCGCCTACTTAAAGCCTCCGTTGCGAAACCCCCAGTACCGAGAGCCACGATACGGAAAACCTTCCAGAGACGCCGCCGCCGCCGATCCCATCTCGGGGGATCCAGGAGATCGCCTCCGGCACCCTGCCGGAGAGGGGATTCATCTCCCGGAGGACTCTACGCCGCCATGGTCGCCTCCGGAGTGATGTGTGAGTAGTCTACCCCTGGACTATGGGTCCATAGCAGTAGCTAGATGGTTGTCTTCTCCCCATTGTGCTTCATTGTCGGATCTTGTGAGCTGCCTAACATGATCAAGATCATCTATCTGTAATTCTATATGTTGCGTTTGTTGGGATCCGATGAATAGAGAATACTTGTTATGTTGATTATCAATTCATGTCTATGTGTTGTTTATGATCTTGCATGCTCTCCGTTATTAGTAGATGCTCTGGCCAAGTTGATGCTAGTAACTCCAAGAGGGAGTATTTATGCTCGATAGTGGGTTCATGTCTCCGTGAATCTGGAGGGGTGACAAGAACCTCTAAGGTTATGGATGTGTTGTTGCCACTAGGGATAAAACATTGGTGCTATGTTCAAGGATGTAGTCACTGATTACATTACGCGCAATACTTAATGCAATTGTGTCTGTTGTTAGCAACTTAATACTGGAGGGGTTCGGATGATAACCTGAAGGTGGACTTTTTAGGCATAGATGCATGCTGGATAGCGGTCTATGTACTTTGTCGTAATGCCCAATTAAATCTCACTATACTCATCATAATATGTATGTGCATGGTCATGCCCTCTTTATTTGTCAATTGCCCAACTGTAATTTGTTCACCCAACATGTTGTTTATCTTATGGGAGAGACACCTCTAGTGAACTGTGGACCCCGGTCCAATTCTCTATACTGAAATACAATCTACTGCAATACTGTTCTACTGTTTTCTGCAAACAATCATCTTCCACACAATACGGTTAATCCTTTGTTACAGCAAGCCGGTGAGATTGACAACCTCACTGTTTCGTTGGGGCAAAGTACTTTGGTTGTGTTGTGCAGGTTCCACGTTGGCGCCGGAATCTCTGGTGTTGCGCCGCACTACATCCCGCCGCCATCAACCTTCAACGTGCTTCTTGACTCCTACTGGTTCGATTAAACCTTGGTTTCTTACTGAGGGAAACTTGCCGCTGTGCGCATCACACCTTCCTCTTGGGGTTCCCAACGGACGTGTCAACTACACGCATCAAGCAAATTTCTGGCGCCGTTGCCGGGGAGATCAAGACACGCTGCAAGGGGAGTCTCCACTTCTCAATCTCTTTACTTTGTTTTTGTCTTGCTTAGTTTTATTTACTACTTTGTTTGCTGCACTAAATCAAAATACAAAAAAATTAGTTGCTAGTTTTACTTTATTTGCTATCTTGTTTGCTATATCAAAAACACAAAAAAATTAGTTACTTGCATTTACCTTACTTGATTCATCATGTTTCCTTTTAATTTTACCACGAAAGACATACCGGTAGGACGTGGGTCTATAATTGGGAGAAATAATATAGAAGAATTCTTCAACCATGTTAGTACCGTTGACGATTTTGAGGATAGACACTTGGTAGACCTTGCCCCTACCTATGAAATTGCTGCTGCTGCTTTAGTTCGCATGTTGGAAACTAAATTTGTTAATCTTAATCCTATAATCCAACACATGTTTCTCACACTTGGTGATATGGAAGAAGGGGAAAAGAAAGATTTTGTTTTAGAAACCCTTCTTAGAGAATTTGGTGGTATAGCGAGAGAGGCTAGAAAGGTCTTTGCTAAATTTAATATGCTTGGTTCTTACACCAATTTTGTTAGTCTCCTTGAAAAGATGGATATGGATAGAATAAAGTACACTAATAATATTAATGATGGAGGGGAGATCAAAGCACCAATACCATGTAAACTCTTAGCTATGAATGATGCACTAGAAAATAACTATGCTTGGCTTGTTCCTGAAAATTTGTTTGATGAGAGTAGCACGCCTAAGACTAATGAAAAGGGAGATGCTAAAACTTATGTATCTAATATACTATGCCTGGTTGAGAAAACTCCACACCCCGCTGAGAATGCACCACCCTTTGATAATACTTGATACACACTTTCTGCGCCTAGCTGAAAGGCGTTAAAGAAAAGCGCTTATGGGAGACAACCCATGTTTTTACCTACAGTACTTTGTTTTTATTTTGTGTCTTGGAAGTTGTTTACTAATGTAGCAACCTCTCCTTATCTTAGTTTAGTGTTTTATTGTGCCAAGTAAAGTCGTTGATAGAAAAGTTCATACTAGATTTGGATTACTGCGCAGAAACAGATTTCTTTGCTGTCACGAGTCTGGGCTGTTTTCTCTGTAGGTAACTCAGAAAATTATGCCAATTTACGTGAGTGATCCTCAGATATGTACGCAACTTTCATTCAATTTGAGTATTTTCATTTGAGCAAGTCTGGTGCCTCGATAAAATTCGTCAATACGAACTGTTCTGTTTTGACAGATTCTGCCTTTTATTTCGCATTGCCTCTTTTGCTATGTTGGATGAATTTCTTTGCTCCATTAATGTCCAGTAGCTTTATGCAATGTCCAGAAGTGTTAAGAATGATTGTGTCACCTCTGAACATGTTAATTTTTATTGTCACTAACCCTCTAATGAGTTGTTCTAAGTTTGGTGTGGAGGAAGTTTTCAAGGATCAAGAGAGGAGTATGATGCAACATGATCAAGGAGAGTGAAAGCTCTAAGCTTGGGGATGCCCCGGTGGTTCACCCCTGCATATATTAAGAAGACTCAAGCGTCTAAGCTTGGGGATGCCCAAGGCATCCCCTTCTTCATCGACAACATTATCAGGTTCCTCCCCTGAAACTATATTTTTATTCCATCACATCTTATGTGCTTTGCTTGGAGCGTCGGTTTGTTTTTGTTTTTTGTTTTGTTTGAATAAAATGGATCCTAGCATTCACTTTATGGGACAGAGACACGCTCCGCTGTAGCATATGGACAAGTATGTCCTTAGTTTCTACTCATAGTATTCATGGCGAAGTTTCTCCTTCGTTAAATTGTTATATGGTTGGAATTGGAAAATGATACATGTAGTAATTGCTATTAATGTCTTGGGTAATGTGATACTTGGCAATTGTTGTGCTCATGTTTAAGCTCTTGCATCATATGCTTTGCACCCATTAATGAAGAAATACATAGAGCATGCTAAAATTTGGTTTGCATATTTGGTTTCTCTAAGGTCTAGATAATTTCTAGTATTGAGTTTGAACAACAAGGAAGACGGTGTAGAGTCTTATAATGTTTACAATATGTCTTTTATGTGAGTTTTGCTGCACCGGTTCATCCTTGTGTTTGTTTCAAATAAGCCTTCCTAGCCTAAACCTTGTATCGAGAGGGAATACTTCTCATGCATCCAAAATACTTGAGCCAACCACTATGCCATTTGTGTCCACCATACCTACCTACTACATGGTATTTTCCGCCATTCCAAAGTAGATTGCTTGAGTGCTACCTTTAAAATTCCATCATTCACCTTTGCAATATATAGCTCATGGGACAAATAGCTTAAAAACTATTGTGGTATTGAATATGTAATTATGCACTTTATCTCTTATTAAGTTGCTTGTTGTGCGATAACCATGTTCACTGGGGACGCCATCAACTACTCTTTGTTGAATTTCATGTGAGTTGCTATGCATGTTCGTCTTGTCTGAAGTAAGAGCGATCTACCACCTTATGGTTAAGCATGCATATTGTTAGAGAAGAACATTGGGCCGCTAACTAAAGCCATGATCCATGGTGGAAGTTTCAGTTTTGGACAAATATCCTCAATCTCATATGAGAAAATTATTAATTGTTGTTACATGCTTATGCATAAAAGAGGAGTCCATTATCTGTTGTCTATGTTGTCCCGGTATGGATGTCTAAGTTGAGAATAATCAATAGCGAGAAATCCAATGCGAGCTTTCTCCTTAGACCTTTGTACAGGCGGCATAGAGGTACCCCTTTGTGACACTTGGTTGAAACATGTGCATTGTGATGATCCGGTAGTCCAAGCTAATTAGGACAAGGTGCGGGCACTATTAGTATACTATGCATGAGGCTTGCAACTTGTAAGATATAATTTGCATGATACATATGCTTTATTACTACCGTTGACAAAATTGTTTCATGTTTTCAAAATCAAAGCTCTAGCACAAATATAGCAATCGATGCTTTTCCTCTATGGAGGACCATTCTTTTACTTTCAATGTTGAGTCAGTTCACCTATTTCTCTCCACCTCAAGAAGCAAACACTTGTGTGAACTGTGCATTGATTCCTACATATTTGCTTATTGCACTTATTATATTACTCTATGTTGACAATATCCATGAGATATACATGTTACAAGTTGAAAGCAACCGCTGAAACTTAATCTTCCATTGTGTTGCTTCAATGCTTTTACTATGAATTATTGCTTTATGAGTTAACTCTTATACAAGACTTATTGATGCTTGTCTTGAAGTGCTATTCATGAAAAGTCTTTGCTTTATGATTCACTTGTTTACTCATGTCATATACATTGTTTTGATCGCTGCATTCACTACATATGCTTTACAAATAGTATGATCAAGGTTATGATGGCATGTCACTCCAGAAATTATCTGTGTTATCGTTTTACCTGCTCGGGACGAGCAGAACTAAGCTTGGGGATGCTGATACGTCTCCGACGTATCGATAATTTCTTATGTTCCATGCCACATTATTGATGTTATCTACATGTTTTATGCACACTTTATGTCATATTTGTGCATTTTCTGGAACTAACCTATTAACAAGATGCCGAAGTGCCAGTTGCTTTTTTCTGCTGTTTTTGTTTTCAGAAATCCTATTAACGAAATTTTCTCGTAATTGGACTAAATCAACGCCCAGGTTCCTATTTTGCAACGAAGCTTCCCGAAGTCCGAAGAGTAGACGAAGTGGGGCCACGAGGTGGCCACACCCTAGGGCGGCGCGGCCCTCCTTGGCCGCGCGGCCCTGTGGTGTGGGGCCCTCGTGCCGCCTCCTGACCTGCCCTTCCGCCTACTTAAAGCCTCTGTTGCGAAACCCCCAGTACCGAGAGCCACGATACGGAAAACCTTCCAGAGACGCCGCCGCCGCCGATCCCATCTCGGGGATCCAGAGATCGCCTCTGGCACCCTGCCGGAGAGGGGATTCATCTCCCGGAGGACTCTACGCCGCCATGGTCGCCTCCGGAGTGATGTGTGAGTAGTCTACCCCTGGACTATGGGTCCATAGCAGTAGCTAGATGGTTGTCTTCTCCCCATTGTGCTTCATTGTCGGATCTTGTGAGCTGCCTAACATGATCAAGATCATCTATCTGTAATTCTATATGTTGCGTTTGTTGGGATCCGATGAATAGAGAATACTTGTTATGTTGATTATCAATTCATGTCTATGTGTTGTTTATGATCTTGCATGCTCTCCGTTATTAGTAGATGCTCTGGCCAAGTTGATGCTAGTAACTCCAAGAGGGAGTATTTATGCTCGATAGTGGGTTCATGTCTCCGTGAATCTGGAGGGGTGACAAGAACCTCTAAGGTTATGGATGTGCTGTTGCCACTAGGGATAAAACATTGGTGCTATGTTCAAGGATGTAGTCACTGATTACATTACGCGCAATACTTAATGCAATTGTCTGTTGTTAGCAACTTAATACTGGAGGGGGTTCGGATGATAACCTGAAGGTGGACTTTTTAGGCATAGATGCATGCTGGATAGCGGTCTATGTACTTTGTCGTAATGCCCAATTAAATCTCACTATACTCATCATAATATGTATGTGCATGGTCATGCCCTCTTTATTTGTCAATTGCCCAACTGTAATTTGTTCACCCAACATGCTGTTTATCTTATGGGAGAGACACCTCTAGTGAACTGTGGACCCCGGTCCAATTCTCTATACTGAAATACAATCTACTGCAATACTGTTCTACTGTTTTCTACAAACAATCATCTTCCACACAATACGGTTAATCCTTTGTTACAGCAAGCCGGTGAGATTGATAACCTCACTGTTTCGTTGGGGCAAAGTACTTTGGTTGTGTTGTGCAGGTTCCACGTTGGCGCCGGAATCTCTGGTGTTGCGCCGCACTACATCCCGCCGCCATCAACCTTCAACGTGCTTCTTGACTCCTACTGGTTCGATTAAACCTTGGTTTCTTACTGAGGGAAACTTGCCGCTGTGCGCATCACACCTTCCTATTGGGGTTCCCAACGGACGTGTCAACTACACGCATCAATCACATAATTGAAACTACTCTACACTCTCTTGTTGGATGACAAACACCATTAATTGTGTAGGGCTACAAGAGCACCTCAATGCCGGAGTTAACAAGCTCCACAACATTCGATGTTCATATTTAATTAACCTTAGAGTGCATGATAGACCAACGCAATTATACCGAGTACTAACATAGCATGCACACCGTCACCGACAGGCTATGAAAGGGGGAATAGATCACATCAATACTATCATAGTAATAGTTAACTCCATAATCTACAAGAGATCACAATCATAAACTACGCCAAGTACTACATGATGCACACACTGTCACCTTTACATCATGGAGGAGGAATAGAGTACTTTAATAACATCACTAGAGTAGCACATAGATTAATAGTGATACAAAGCTCATCATATGAATCTCAATCATGTAAGGCAGCTCATGAGATCATTGTATTGAAGTACATAGGAGAGAGATTAACCACATAGCTACTGGTACAGCCCTTAGCCTCGATGGAGAACTACTCCCTCCTCATGGGAGATAGCAGCGTTGATGAAGATGGCGGTGGTGTCGATGGAGATGCCTTCCGGGGGCACTTCCCCGTCCCGGCGGCGTGCCGGAACAGAGACTCCTGTCCCCCAGATCTTGGCTTCGCGATGGCGGCGGCTATGGAACTTTTCTCGTACCGTGACTTATTCCGCTAGGGTTTTCGCGACGGAGTCCTTAAGTAGGCGGAAGGGCAGCCTCGGAGGGGCCCTGGTGGGGCCAGACAATAGGGGGCGCCCCCCTTAGGCCGCGCCACCACCATGTGTCATCGCCTCGTGGCCCCACTTCGTAATCTCTTCTGTGCTCTGGAAGCTTCCGGGAAAAATAAGGTTCTGGGCGTTGATTTCGTCCAATTCCGAGAATATTTCCTTACTAGGATTTCTGAAACCAAAAACAGCAGAAAACAGGAACTGGCACTTCGGCATCTCGTCAATAGGTTAGTTCCGGAAAATGCATAATAATGACATAAAGTGTGTATAAAACATGTGTATATCATCATAAAAGTAGCATGGAACATAAGAAATTATAGATACGTTTGAGACGTATCAGCATCCCCAAGCTTAGTTCCTACTCATCCTCGAGTAGGTAAACGATAAAAGAATAATTTCTGAAGTGACATGCTACCAACATAATCTTGATCATACTATTGTAAAGCATATGAGACGAATGAAGTGATTCAAAGCAATGGTAAAGACAATGATTAAACAACTGAATCATATAGCAAAGACTTTTCATGAATAGTACTTTCAAGACAAGCATCAATAAGTCTGGCATAAGAGTTAACTCATAAAGCAATAAATTCATGGTAAAGGCATTGGAGCAACACAAAGGAAGATTAAGTTTCAGCGGTTGCTTTCAACTTGTAACATGTATATCTCATGGATAGTTGTCAATGCAAAGTAATATGATGAATGCAAATGTGCAAGCATGTAAGAATCAATGCACAGTTAACACAAGTGTTTGCTTCTAAGACAGAAGGAAGTAGGTAAACTGACTCAACATAAAAGTAGAAGAATGACCCTTCGAAGAGGGAAGCATGGATTGCTATATTTGTGCTAGAGCTTTTTATTTTGAAAACAAGAAACAATTTTGTCAACGGTAGTAATAAAGCATATGTGTTATGTATAAGATATCCTATAAGTTGCAAGCCTCATGCATAGTATACCAATAGTGCCCGCACCTTGTCCTAATTAGCTCAGATTTACATGGATTATCATCGCATAACATATGTTTTAACCAAGTGTCACAAAGGGGTACCTCTATGCCGCCTGTACAAAGGTCTAAGGAGAAAGCTCGCATTGGATTTCTCGCTTTTGATTATTCTCAACTTAGACATCCATACCGGGACAACATAGACAACAGATAATGGACTCCTCTTTAATGCATAAGCATTCAACAAAAAATAATATTCTCATAAGAGATTGAGGATTGTTGTCCAAAACTGAAACTTCCACCATGGAAGCCCAAAGAGGAGCATATGGTACCCAACTAAGAATAGGATAGATATGTCAAAAGCAGGTCTGATTACACCTATTCCTAATCCTAATCTGATTACACCTATTCCTAATCCTAAATAGAATGTAAGGACGTAGGGATTTCTATGTAAATGGAATGAACTTATAATCTGATGATCACCCTAACAATATGCATACTCAAACCATTCAACTCATGATAAATCACCCTTACTTCAGACAAGACAAACATGCATAGCAACTCACATGATATTCAACAAGGTGCTGATGGCATCCCCAGGAACATGGTTATCGCTCAACAAGCAACTTATAAGAAATAAGTTACATAAGTACATATTCAATACCACAATAGTTTTTAAGCTATTTTTCCCATGAGCTATATATTGCAAAGACAAAGAATGGAATTTTAAAGGTAGCACTCAAGCAAGTTACTTGGAATGGCAGAGAAATACCATGTAGTAGGTAGGTATGGTGGACACAAATGACATAGTTTTTGGCTCAAGGATTTTGGATGCATGAGAAGTAATCCCTCTCAATACAAGGCTTTAGGCTAGCAAGGTTGTTTGAAGCAAACACAGGTATGAACCGGTACAGCAAAACTTACATAAGAACATATTGCAAGTATTATAAGACTCTACACTGTCTTCCTTGTTGTTCAAACCCTTACCAGAAAATATCTAGACCTTAGAGAGACCAATCATGCAAACCAAATTTTAGCAAGCTCTATGTATTTCTTCACTAATAGGTGCAAAGTATATGATGCAAGAGCTTAAACATGATCCATATGAGCAACAATTGCCAAGTAACAAATTATTCAAGACATTATACCAATTACCACATGTAGCATTTTCTGTTTCCAACCATATAACAATTAACGAAGCAGTTTCAACCTTCGCTATGAACATTTAAAAGTAAAGCTAAGAACATATGTGTTCATATGAACCAACGGAGCGTGTCTCTCTCCCACACAAGCATTTATTCAGAGAATGAAAATAACAAAAACAAAAATAAAAGCACACAGACGCTCCAAGTAAAGTACATAAGATGTGACGGAATAAAAATATAGTTTCACTAGAGGAACTGATACGTCCAATTTGCATCACTATTTTATATCATAATTTGCTGTTATTCATTGATATATTTCATATTGGGACACAATACTTATGTTATTTCATCTATTTTGCATGTTTCATCATTATTGGAGGATCAAGCACCGGAGCCAGGATTCTGCTGGAAAAAGCACCGTCAGAACGCAATATTTTGGAAGATCAACTGTGGAAGGAAATTATACCAAAAATCCTATTTTTCAAGATGACGAAGGAAGCCAGAAGGAGGAGCCAGGAGGACCCAGGGTGGGCCCACACCATAGGGTGGCGCGGCCCATGGCCTGGCCACGCCACCATGTGGTGTGGGGGGCCCACAGCCCCTTTCGCCTCCTTTTCTTCGCGAAATCCTTCATCCCGAAAACCTAAGCCACAGAGGGTACCTCGCGAAGAGTTACAGCCGCCTCTGCGGGGCGGAGAACACCAGAGAGAAAAGAGCTCTCCGGCGGGCAGGAATCCGCCGGGGAAATTCCCTCCGGGAGGGGGAAATCGACGCCATCGTCACCGTCATCAAGCTGGACATCATCTCCATCACCATCATCATCATCTCCACCATCATCACTGCCGTCTCCACCGCTGGACATCGTCACCGCCGTAGCAATTTGGGTTTGATCTTGATTGTTTGATAGGGGAAACTCTCCCGGTATCGATCTCTACTTGTTGTTGATGCTATTGAGTGAAACCATTGAACCAAGTTTATGTTCAGATTGTTATTCATCATCATATCACCTCTGATCATGTTCCATATGATGTCTTGTGAGTAGTTCGTTTAGTTCTTGAGGACATGGGTGAAGTCTAAATGTTAGTAGTGAACTATGGTTGAGTAATATTCAATGGTATGATATTTAAGTTGTGGTGTTATTCTTCTAGTGGTGTCATGTGAACGTCGACTACATGACACTTCACCATTTATGGGCCTAGGGGAATGCATCTTGTATTCGTTTGCCAATTGCGGGGTTGCCGGAGTGATAGAAACCTAAACCCCCGTTGGTATATCGATGCAGGAGGGATCGCAGGATCTCAGAGTTTAAGGCTGTGGTTAGATTTATTCTTAATTACTTTCTTGTAGTTGCGGATGCTTGCAAGGGGTATAATCACAAGTATGTATTAGTCCTAGGAAGGGCGGTACATTAGCATAGGTTCACCCACACAACACTTATCATAACAATGAAGATTATTTAGCCGTATGTAGCGAAAGCACTAGGCTAAAATCCCGTGTGTCCTCGAGAACGTTTGGTCATTATAAGTAAACAAACCGGCTTGTCCTTTGTGCTAAAAAGGATTGGGCCACTCGCTGCAATTGTTACTCTCGCACTTTACTTACTCGTACTTTATTCAACTGTTACATCAAAAACCCCTGAATACTTGTCTGTGAGCATTTACAGTGAATCCTTCATCGAAACTGCTTGTCAACACCTTCTGCTCCTCGTTGGGATCAACATTCTTACTTATCAAAAATACTACGATACACCCCCTATACTTGTGGGTCATCAAGACTATTTTCTGGCGCCGTTGCCGGGGAGTGAAGCGCTATTGGTAAGTGGAATTGGTAAGGAAAACCTTTACTGTTTGTGCTGATTTTATTTCTGCCTGCTACTATAAGTCATTATGGAGAGATCTTCTCTTCAATTTTTATTTGGGAAATCTACTACTACTGCAACGGTAGTGGATGAGGCGCCAGGTGAGGAAGTGATACCATATAAAATACCTATGAAAATCATTGAACGTGTTATGGATAACCGCTATGAAGGGGATGGAACTGTCCACCCTGGAGATCATCTATTGTTCTTACATGAATTATGCGGTTTATTCAAGTGTGCAGGTATTGCTATGGATGAAGTGAGGAAGAAACTATTCTCTTTATCGCTGTCTGGTAAAGCGGCGCATTGGTATAAATTACTGGATAATGGGGACTCTCTTGAATGGAATGATATTGTGCCCCGGTTTTATTCTAAGTTCTATCCTCCAAGTGAAATTCACAAGGATCGGAATCGCATATATAATTTTTGGCCTCATGATGGAGAGAGTATTGCCCAAGCTTGGGGGAGATTGAAGTCTTTAATGCTCAAATGCCCCATTCATGAGCTTCCTGGTAATGTTATTATTGATAATTTCTATGCAAGACTTTCTTTTCAAGACAAGACCTTGCTGGATACTTCTTGTTCTGGATCATTTACACGCAACAAAGAAGAGTTTAAAAGGGACCTTCTTGATTGGATCCAAGAAAATACTGAAGGATGGGAGAACGACAAGGATAGAGAATTAGGTATAATTTATGATTATAAATGCATTGAAGCTTTTATGGATACTGATAAATTTCGTAATATGAGTGCTACATATGGTCTTGATTCTCAAGTTGCTGCAAATCTTTTTAAAGCTTTTGCCTCTCATTATGAATTGCCTAAGAAGAATTTTGATAAGTATCATGAACCGTATAAAGATAAAATTGATTCATCTATTAATAAATGCGTTGTAGTTGAAACTGCTGATCATGTTATTCCTGAAGCTTATATTGAAAAAACTCCTTTCCCTGCTAAAATGAAGGAGTACTCTGTTATAAATAGTGCGGTTCATAAAAGTGAAAAGAAACCTGTAGAACCTGAAGAACAAATAAAAGTTGAACCTGCTGTTGCAATAGTTAAAGATCTTGTGACTGAAAATGTGGAGGATGGTCATATTATTTTCTGTGAAGATGCATCTAATATTGTTTCACATCCTAATAAACCCAAACAAGTTAGTGTTCCTATGCTATCTGTTAGAATTGGTGATCATTGCTATTATGGATTATGTGATATTGGTGCAAGTGTTAGTGCTATTCCTTATGAGCTTTACACGGAGATTATGCACGAAATTGATTCTTGTGAACTTGAAGATATTGATGTGGTTATTCAGCTGGCTAATAGAGAAACTATTTCTCCAATTGGTATTGTTCGAGATGTGGAAGTTTTATGCGGTAAGATTAAATATCCTGCTGACTTTTTGGTACTTGGTTCTGCTGCTAGTGATTATTGTCCTATTATTTTCGGTAGACCTTTTCTAAATACTTGTGGAGCTATTATAGATTGGAAGAAAGAGAAAATTTTGACTAAATTTTCTGGTGAATCTTATGAGTTTAACTTCTCTAAATTTACCAAAACTCCTTATAAAGCTGATTTGCCTAGTGATGATTTTAAAATGGAACAGTGTGCATCTATTGTTCTTGTTCCTAATAATCCTTTGCAGCAACATTTGGAGGATAGCGAGAGTGAAGTTTTTAGGAAAGAAAGAGATGAGCTTGAGGAAATTTTTCTTCGCCAACCTATTCTCAAGCATGATTTACCGGTGGAAGATTTGGGTACAACACCGCCACCAAAGGAAGATCCTGTTTTTGATTTAAAGCCTTTGCCTGATAATCTTAAATATGCTCATATTGATGATAAGAAAATATATCCTGTTATTATTAGTTCTAAGCTTTCAGAGATTGAGGAAGAAAGGTTATTGGAAATATTGAAGAAGCACCGAGGAGCTATTGGCTACACTCTTGATGATTTGAAAGGGATTTCTCCTTCTATTTGCCAACATGCTATTAATATGGAAGATGATGCAAAGCCTGTTGTTGAACATCAGCGTCGTCTAATTCCGAAGATGAAGGAAGTGGTAAGGAATGAGGTATTAAGACTTCTTGAAGCTGGTATTATATATCCTATTGCTGATAGTAGATGGGTTAGTCCTGTGCATTGCGTTCCCAAGAAAGGAGGAATGACTGTTGTGCCAAATGATAATGATGAGCTCATCCCTCAAAGAGTAGTTGTAGGGTATAGAATGTGCATTGATTTTCGAAAAGTTAATAAAGTTACTAAGAAAGATCATTACCCTTTACCATTTATTGATCAAATGCTAGAAAGATTGTCTAAAAATACTCATTTTTGCTTTCTTGATGGTTATTCTGGGTTTTCACAAATTGCTGTTAAAGCTAAAGATCAAGAGAAAACTACTTTCACTTGTCCCTATGGAACTTATGCTTATAGACGCATGCCTTTTGGTTTATGTAATGCTCCTGCTACTTTTCAAAGATGCATGTCTGCTATTTTTCATGGTTTTTGTGAGAGTATTGTAGAGGTATTCATGGATGATTTTTCCGTCTACGGGAATTCTTTTGATAGTTGCTTGCGAAACCTTGATAAAGTTTTGCAGAGATGTGAAGAAACTAACCTTGTTCTTAATTGGGAGAAATGCCACTTTATGGTTAATGAAGGAATTGTATTGGGACATAAAATTTCTGAGAGAGGTATTGAAGTTGATAGAGCTAAAGTTGAAGCAATTGAGAAGATGCCCTATCCAAGGGATGTTAAAGGTATTCGTAGTGTTCTTGGTCATGCTGGGTTTTATAGGAGATTTATTAAAGATTTCTCCAAGATTTCAGAACCTCTTACTAATCTTCTTCAAAAAGATGAACCATTTGTTTTTGATGATGATTGTAAGGAAGCTTTTGAAACTCTAAAGAAAGCCTTAACAACTGCTCCTATAGTTGAACCTCCTGATTGGAATTTACCCTTTGAGATTATGTGTGATGCTAGTGATTTTGCTGTAGGCACTGTTCTTGGACAGCGAGTAGATAAAAAATTGAATGTTATTCATTATGCTAGTAAAACTCTTGATGCTGCTCAAAGAAATTATGCTACAACTGAAAAAGAATTATTAGCTGTAGTCTTTGCTTGTGATAAATTTAGATCTTATATTGTTGATTCAAAAGTTACTATTCATACTGATCATGCTGCAATTAGATACCTTATGACAAAGAAAGATGCTAAGCCGAGGCTTATTAGATGGGTACTTCTTTTGCAAGAATTTGATTTACATATTGTAGATAGGAAAGGTGTTGATAATCCCGTTGTCGATAATTTGTCTAGATTGGAAAATATTGCTTATGATCCTGTTCCTGTTAATGATAGTTTTCCAAATGAACAATTGGCTGTAATAAAGGTGAGCTCGCGAGACAGTCCTTGGTATGCTGATTATGCTAACTTTATTGTTTCCAAGTACTTGCCTCCAACCTTTTCAGCTCAGCAAAGGAGGAAATTCTTTTATGACTTGAGGCATTATTTCTGGGATGACCCACACTTATATAAAGAAGGAGTGGATGGTATTATGCGAAGGTGTGTTCCCGAATATGAACAACAAGAGATATTGAGTAAATGTCATGGTAGTGCTTATGGAAGACATCACGCCGGAGAAAGAACCGCGCAAAAGGTTCTACAATCAGGTTTTTATTGGCCAACTCTCTTCAAAGATGCGAGAAAGTTTATTTTATCTTGTGATGAATGCCAAAGGGTTGGTAATATCTCCAGACGTAATGAAATGCCTATGAATTATACTCTTGTTATTGAACCGTTTGATTGTTGGGGATTTGACTTCATGGGACCTTTTCCGTCTTCAGAAGGTAACACTCACATACTTGTTGCTGTTGATTATGTTACTAAATGGGTGGAAGCCATACCTACAAAAAGTGCTGATGGTGAGACCTCTTTAAGAATGCTTTTAGACATTATTTTTCCTAGATTTGGAGTGCCTAGATATATTATGACTGATGGAGGTTCTCATTTTATTCATGGAGGTTTTAGAAAAACTCTTGCTAAGTATGGTACTAATCATAGAATTGCTTCCGCTTATCATCCTCAAACTAGTGGTCAAGTGGAATTATCAAATAGAGAAATTAAATCTATTTTGGGAAAGACCGTTAATAAAACTAGAAAGAATTGGGCTAGTAAATTGAAAGATGCACTATGGGCTTATAGAACTGCTTATAAAAATCCCATGGGAATGTCACCTTATAAAATGGTTTATGGGAAAGCTTGTCATTTACCTTTAGAACTAGAGCACAAAGCTTATTGGGCTGTTAGAGAATTAAATAAAGATCCTAAACTTGCCGGTGATAAGAGGTTGTTGCAATTAAGTTCTCTAGATGAATGGAGAAGTGAAGCTTATGAAAATGCTAAACTCTTTAAAGAGAAAGTTAAAAAATGGCATGATAGGAGGATTATCAAAAGAGAATTTAATATTGGGGATAAAGTCCTATTGTATCGGTCTCGTCTCAAATTCTTTGCAGGGAAATTACTCTCGAAATGGGAAGGACCATATGTTGTCGAGGAGGTGTATCGTTCAGGAGCAATCAAAATTAGCTCTCTCCAAGGCAATGCTACGCAAGTGGTGAATGGACAAAGACTCAAGCATTATATCTCAGGTGATTCTTATAATGTTGATGTTGATATTATTCAAGTGGAAACACCGGAGGCTTTCATCAAAGGGCAAATTGACAGTCCGCCAGAACTCGACTTTGAATAGGTAACAGTACTGGTAATGAAAAGTACGCAATTTACCTTCCGAACAATATTTTTGCTGTTTTTGGAAAATATGAAAAATTACGAGTTCGAAACGGAGTGGAAAGGACGCACGAGGGGGTGCCACCAAAGGCCGGCGCGGCCTGGCCTGGGCCCGCGCCGCCCTATGGTTTGGCCGCCTCGTCGCCCCTTTCTGACTCTGGTTCGATCTCGTACTTTCCGTTTGTCGTGAAATTTTTTGCTATATAATCCCCCGGACCCCTGGAGGTCCGTATATCGTTTTCTCGACGTGTTTTGTTTCGAGCTGTTTCTGCCAGGATCTGTTTTCGGTCTAGAAGCACCATGGCCTCCAACAACAAGGGCAAGGGGCTTTCGGAGGAAGAAGTGAAGAAGGTGCCATCAAGACAAGAGCAGCAAGCCGGCGGGAGCAAGCAAATCTTGGTGGGATCTGTTGATACTCGACGTTCTTTTTCTCATAACCTGCAGGGACCTTTACCACCCGCTCTGAGCCTCGACTCCTTCCCTATGTTGGAAGAAGTTCTACGGACTACCGATGAGTTTTGTGATCAATATCGGGCTCTAAGAAGAGAAGTGGAGATACTCCAAGAGGAGAATTGCCGTCTCCGAAGAATGCTGGAATACCACTCGATTCGCATCACAAGGTCATCATCGCCAATTTCAGATAACAATGAATCTCTTCGAATCTTAGTGCAGAATTGTCAAGCCGAGAAACTGAAGTTGAAGGAGTTCTGTAAGAAGCGCGGGAGGAGTTCATCACCATCATCGCCAAAGGAGTAATTCATCATCGGTATTGGCATCCCCTTGGTTTGTTCCAAGCTTGGGGGAGTGCCACGGTATCACATCATCACTACCTTTTACTTTTTACTGTCAAGTAGTGTCATATCATGAGTAGGGAAGTTATCATATAAGATGGGTTGCAGTTGGAAGTATCTCTCCTTTAGTTGGTTGTCTATGTATCCTTTGGTGTGAGTTATCGTTATAGAATATTAATGAGAAGTCTTATCATTTACATATTGCACATCTTATTTTAGTTTGCAATCTCTATTATATGATTTACCTTGTCATTAGTATTGGTATCACTTTGGGAGCATTGAATAAATCTATTTGGTTTTGGCAAACTTAGCATTGGTCAATAGCAACAACACTTTGAGGTTTAAGTAGAAAAGAGAAATACATGTAGATGTTTCATTGTCTTTCTTTCTTGTTAGCTCATAGCTTTTTATTCTGAAGTTAAAATTGTTTGTGCTTACAAGGAAGATGCATGATTGTTTCTATCACATGTATATTTGTTTGTTTCCCTCGACTCTTATGCTTGCTAATTAACCTTGCTAGCCAAAGACCTGTACTGAGAGGGAATACTTCTCGTGCATCCAAACCTTAGCCAAACCTATGCCATTTGTGTCCACCATACCTACCTACTACATGGTATTTTCTGCCATTCCAAGTAAATACTTCATGTGCTACCTTTAAACAATTCAAAACTTAGTATCTCTTATTTGTGTCAATGTTTTATAGCTCATGAGGAAGTACGTGGTGTTTTATCTTTCAATCTTGTTGGGCAACTTTCACCAATGGACTAGTGGCTTCATCCGCTTATCCAATAATTTTGCAAAAAGAGCTGGCAATGGGATTTCCAGTCCCAAATTAATTAAACTAAATAGACACTCCTCCATGGTATGTGATTGATGGACGACACCCGAAGGATTCGGTTAGCCATGGCTTGTGTAACAAAGGTTGGGGGGAGTGTCATCATCATAATAAAACTAAAATAAAAAGGCACTCCTTCATGGTATGAGATTGTTGGCAGGCACCCGAGAATTCGGTTAGCCATGGTTTGTGAAAGAAAGGTTGGAAGGAGTGCCACACAAAATAAAAATAAAATGGGAGCCGCTCTTTGAAGGTTTGTCTGGCAAGGGGGTTAGAGTACTCGCTACCAGTCGTTGACAACAACAAACACCTCTCAAAATGTTACTTTTATTCTCTTTATATGATTGCAAAACTGAAAAAGCTCTAGCACATGATTTAATCCCTGCTTCCCTCTGCGAAGGGCCTGTCTTTTACTTTATGTTGAGTCAGTAAACCTATTTCCCTCCATCTCAAGCAAGCATTTGAGTAGTTGTGATCAAACCATTATATTGTGATTTGCTTCGTCATGTCTTTTATTCTTCCTTGTTTAGTACAAGTTTTATCTGAATGAATATAGCTTTGCAAGTTATCAATGATCATGAAGAGACCATTATGATTGAGTATGCAAGTTGTGCCTTATAAAGTTTAACATGAGAGCGCTGCTCAATGAGATAGGTATAATCTGTTAATTGTTCTCTGACCAAGAACGAAGTTTGCCATCACCAATTATGATTTCTTATGCACCTTTATTTGTGATTACCTTATACTTGTTTCAAGTTGAGTTATAAGAGGAAGTTGACTACTATAATGTCTTGTGCGAATGAATATGATGCTTCTTGTCCGTATTTTATTTATCGACTCTTCACTCCATAAACATGTGGTCCTGTTTATCGAGCTCAGTTTCGCTTGGGGACAAGCGAAGTCTAAGCTTGGGGGGAGTTGATACGTCCAATTTGCATCACTATTTTATATCATAATTTGCTGTTATTCATTGATATATTTCATATTGGGACACAATACTTATGTTATTTCATCTATTTTGCATGTTTCATCATTATTGGAGGATCAAGCACCGGAGCCAGGATTCTGCTGGAAAAAGCACCGTCAGAACGCAATATTTCGGAAGATCAACTGTGGAAGGAAATTATACCAAAAATCCTATTTTTCAAGATGACGAAGGAAGCCAGAAGGAGGAGCCAGGAGGACCCAGGGTGGGCCCACACCATAGGGTGGCGCGGCCCATGGCCTGGCCGCGCCACCATGTGGTGTGGGGGGCCCACAGCCCCTTTCGCCTCCTTTTCTTCGCGAAATCCTTCGTCCCGAAAACCTAAGCCACAGAGGGTACCTCGCGAAGAGTTACAGCCGCCTCTGCGGAGCGGAGAACACCAGAGAGAAAAGAGCTCTCCGGCGGGCAGGAATCCGCCGGGAAATTCCCTCCGGGAGGGGAAATCGACGCCATCGTCCACCGTCATCAAGCTGGACATCATCTCCATCACCATCATCATCATCTCCACCATCATCACCGCCGTCTCCACCGCTGGACACCGTCACCGCCGTAGCAATTTGGGTTTGATCTTGATTGTTTGATAGGGGAAACTCTCCCGGTATCGATCTCTACTTGTTGTTGATGCTATTGAGTGAAACCATTGAACCAAGTTTATGTTCAGATTGTTATTCATCATCATATCACCTCTGATCATGTTCCATATGATGTCTCGTGAGTAGTTCGTTTAGTTCTTGAGGACATGGGTGAAGTCTAAATGTTAGTAGTGAACTATGGTTGAGTAATATTCAATGGTATGATATTTAAGTCGTGGTGTTATTCTTCTAGTGGTGTCATGTGAACGTCGACTACATGACACTTCACCATTTATGGGCCTAGGGGAATGCATCTTGTATTCGTTTGCCAATTGCGGGGTTGCCGGAGTGACAGAAACCTAAACCCCCGTTGGTATATCGATGCAGGAGGGATCGCAGGATCTCAGAGTTTAAGGCTGTGGTTAGATTTATTCTTAATTACTTTCTTGTAGTTGCGGATGCTTGCAAGGGGTATAATCACAAGTATGTATTAGTCCTAGGAAGGGCGGTACATTAGCATAGGTTCACCCACACAACACTTATCATAACAATGAAGATTATTTAGCCGTATGTAGCGAAAGCACTAGGATAAAATCCCGTGTGTCCTCGAGAACGTTTGGTCATTATAAGTAAACAAACCGGCTTGTCCTTTGTGCTAAAAAGGATTGGGCCACTCGCTGCAATTGTTACTCTCGCACTTTACTTACTCGTACTTTATTCAACTGTTACATCAAAAACCCCTGAATACTTGTCTGTGAGCATTTACAGTGAATCCTTCATCGAAACTGCTTGTCAACACCTTCTGCTCCTCGTTGGGATCGACATTCTTACTTATCGAAAATACTACGATACACCCCCTATACTTGTGGGTCATCAGGAACCTGATAATTTGTCGATGAAGAAGGGGATGCCTTGGGCATCCCCAAGCTTAAATGCTTGAGTCTTCTTGAAATATGCAGGGATGAACCACGGGGGCATCCCCAAGCTTAGGCTTTTCACTCTTCTTGATCATATATCATCCTCCTCTCTTGACCCTTGAAAACTTCCTCCACACCAAACTCAAAACAAACTCATTAGAGGGTTAGTGCATAATAAAAATTCACATGTTCAGAGGTGACACAATCATTCTTAACACTTCTGGACATTGCCCAAAGCTTCTGAAAGTTAATGGAACAAAGAAATCCATCCAACACAACAAAAGAGGCAATGCGAAATAAAAGGCAGAATCTGTCAAAACAGAACAGTCCGTAAAGACGAATTTTTTAGAGGCACCAGACTTGCTCAGATGAAAATGCTCAAATTGAATGAAAGTTGCGTACATATCTGAGGATCACTCACGTAAATTGGCAGATTTTTTTGAGTTACCTACAGAGAACCCTGCCCAAATTCGTGACAGACAGAAATCTGTTTCTGCGCAGTAATCCAAATCTAGTATGAACCTTACTATCAAAGACTTTACTTGGCACAACAATGCAATAAAATAAAGATAAGGAGAGGTTGCTACAGTAGTAACAACTTCCAAGACACAACAAAACAGTATCAAAATAAAAACATGGGTTATCTCCCAAGAAGTGCTTTCTTTATAGCCATTAAGATGGGCTTAGTAATTTTAATGATGCACTCGCAAGAAATAAGAGTTGAAGCAAAAGAGAGCATCAAAAATCAAATATGAAACAAATTTAAACCTAACCCACTTCCTATGAAAAGGAATCTTGTACACAAATGAATTCATGAAGAACAAAGTGACAAGCATAGGAAGATAAAACACAAGTAACTTCAAGATTCTCAACATAAAGAGGGGGAACTTAATATTATTAAGATGCATATAACCATGTTTCCCTCTCTCATAATAACTTTCAGTAGCATAATGAGCAAACTCAACAATATAACTATCACATAAAGCATTCTTATCACGAGTCTCATGCATAAAATTATTACTACTCCCAACATAAGCATAGTCATTCTTATTAATTGTAGTGGGAGCAAATTCAACAAAGTAGCTATCATTGTTATTCTCATCAAGTGTAGGAGGCATAGTATAATCATAATAAAATTTATCCTCCATAGTAGGTGGCACCAAAAGACCACTATCATTATAATCATCATAAATAGGAGGCAAAGTATCATCAAAGAAAATTTTCTCCTCAATGATTGGGGGACTAAAAATATCATGCTCATCAAAACCAGCTTCCCCAAGCTTAGAATTTTCCATATCATTAGCAACAATGGTGTTCAAAGCGTTCATACTAATATTATTGCTACTAGCATGCAAATAAGATTCCATAGGTTTTTTAATTTTCGCAGCAAACAAGCCATGTCTTAAATCAGGAAATAGATTAAAAAGCTCATAGTTGCTTTCCATTATGCCAAACTAGTGAAATAAAAACAAGAAACAAAAAGATGCAATTGCAGGATCTAAAGGAAATAGCTTCGAGCACTTACAACGGCACCAGAAAATAACTTAGTTACCTGGGACCGGAGTGTGAGTGCCTTTTACCTTTCCTCCCCGGCAACGGCGCCAGAAAATACTTGCTGTCCACAACTGGCGCGTGGTTGACGTGGGAGGTAGAATTCTCTATGGTGTAGCTTTTCTTCGTTCCCCGGCAACGGCGCCAGAAAATAGCTTGATGTCTACTCACACTTCTTTTCCTGTAGACAGTGTTGGGCCTCCAAGAGCAGAGGTTTGTAGAACAGCAGCAAGTTTTCACTTAAGTGGATCACCCAAGGTTTATCGAACTCAGGGAGGAAGAGGTCAAAGATATCCCTCTCAAGCAACCCTGCAATCACGATACAAGAAGTCTCTTGTGTCCCCAACACACCTAATACACTTGTTAGATGTATAGGTGCACTAGTTCGGCGAAGAGATAGTGAAATACAAGTGGTATGAATGTATATGAGTGATAATAGCAATCTGAATAAAATATGGCAGCGAGTAAACATGCAATGGAACAGTAAATAAACGGAGATTCGATGTTTGGAAACAAGGCCTAGGGATCCTACTTTCACTAGTGGACACTCTCAACATTGATCACATAACTGAAACTACTCTACACTCTCTTGTTGGATGAAAAACACCACTAATTGTGTAGGGCTACAAGAGCACCTCAATGCCGGAGTTAACAAGCTCCACAACATTCGATGTTCATATTTAATTAACCTTAGAGTGCATGATAGACCAACACAATTATACCGAGTACTAACATAGCATGCACACCGTCACCGACCGGCTATGAAAGGGGGAATAGATCACATCAATACTATCATAGTAATAGTTAACTCCATAATCTACAAGAGATCACAATCATAAACTACGCCAAGTACTACATGATACACACACTGTCACCTTTACATCATGGAGGGGGAATAGAGTACTTTAATAACATCACTAGAGTAGCACATAGATTAATAGTGATACAAAGCTCATCATATGAATCTCAATCATGTAAGGCAGCTCATGAGATCATTGTATTGAAGTACATATGAGAGAGATTAACCACATAGCTACCGGTACAGCCCTTAGCCTCGATGGGGAACTACTCCCTCCTCATGGGAGACAGCAGCGTTGATGAAGATGGCGGTGGTGTCGATGGAGATGCCTTCCGGGGGCACTTCCCCGTCTCGGCGGCGTGCCGGAACAGAGACTCCTGTCCCCCAGATCTTGGCTTCGCGATGGCGGCGGCTCTGAAACTTTTCTCGTACCGTGGCTTATTCCGCTAGGGTTTTCGCGACGGAGTCCTTAAGTAGGCGGAAGGGCAGCCTCGGAGGGGCCCTAGTGGGGCCTGACAATAGGCCCCCCCCTTAGGCCGCGCCGCCACCATGTGTCACCGCCTCGTGGCCCCACTTCGTAATCTCTTCGGTGCTCTGGAAGCTTCCAGGAAAAATAAGGTTCTGGGCGTTGATTTCATCCAATTCCGAGAATATTTCCTTACTAGGATTTCTGAAACCAAAAACAACAGAAAATAGGAACTGGCACTTCGGCATCTCGTCAATAGGTTAGTTCCGGAAAATGCATAATAATGACATAAAGTGTGTATAAAACATGTGTATATCATCATAAAAGTAGCATGGAACATAAGAAATTATAGATACGTTGGAGACGTATCAAGCATACTTTCAATATTGCATTGCTATTTTGATAATTGTTGTTTTTGCTACAATATTACCCTTCCTACAGCTCCACATATTTTCTTCATGTGCTCTGTGTCAACATCTGGTAATCGTTTTGACAATCTTTGGGGCAACACTGATACTTGTTGGTTTCCATATCGCCTTCCCCTGTTTGGTAAGAACTTGCAAGAGCTTTGTATTTTGCTTGACGAATTGTGCGTGAACCACCATATTCTGAAGTTTGTAGGCATATACATTTGTGCTTTTTGAGTATTAATCATGACAGGAATCACGACGGACGTTGTTGACCCGGATAAGATGACGAGTGCGGAGTTGCATGCTCACTTCACCCACCTTTTGGGAGGCATGCACACGACATGGATGCGTGCCTTCGTGACAATGATTCCAAGCTCACCGACGCGCTGGAGAAGATCGATGGTCTTGAGGAAGCTTTCAACTCCAAACTTGATGCCAAGTTCGAGGAGATCTTGACCGGGTTACCGCACCCCCGTAATGACGCGCGCCGCGCACGCCGCTTTCCTCATGTGGATTTGCCTGCAGGTACCGCTGCTGCTGCACCAGCCGCTCCTGAAGCGGCCACTGATGAAAGATACAACGATTATGGAGGGGATGACGAGTTGGTAGACGAGAACATGCTTGACGGCCAGGAGGTAGAACAACCTCCACCTGGTCGTCCATGACAATACAACCGCAACGCTCGTCCACCTCCACGACCGGTACGTGATGATGATCATGTTGCAAAACTTAAATTTGAGGGTAGTTATAATCCTGATGCATACCTTACTTGGGAATTGGAAGTAGAGCAACATCTTACATGTTTACGATATCTGATCATTTGAGCTTGTTAGTGCTGCTACTTGTGAGTTCACATATTTTGCATATATTTGGTGGTCTGAACATTGTAGAGTACATCATGCTAATATTCCTACTACTTGGGTTGGTTTAAAACTTTCTATGCATACTTGTTTTGTTCCTCCATATTATGAACGTGATTTGCTTAAAAAAATTCTCGTTTAGAACAAGGAAAAAATTATGTAGAAGACTATTATCAAGAATTGCAAACGGGCATGATTCGTTGTGGTATTGTAGAGGATAATGCAGCTATGCTTACATGTTTTATTGGTGGTTTTAATAAAGAGATTTATCATATTTTAGATTATAAAGAGTACAACACCATTACTCATTTATTTCACCTTGCTTGCAAAGCTGAACGTGAAGTGCATTATCGTCAACCACCATGGAGAAGAGCTAATATTTCTGCAAGTCGTACATCATCATGGTCTTCGTGACAATCAGATCCACCCACTCGTGGGGCTACACCAGCGCCTACTACCTCCAAGTACACCACTCCTGCATCACGAGCGCCAATTGCTGCTACTCCACCACCATCTGCTGGTCCTCCTCGGAGTTCATCTTTGATGACCTCCACGGAGAAGACGTGAGACATTCAATGTCGCAAATGTTTGAGACCTGATCACATAGAAAAAGAATGCAGAACCAAACGTGTTATGTTGGTGCGTGATGTCCCACAAGTATAGGGGATCGCGTGTAGCCTTTTCGATAAGTAAGAGTGTCGAACCCAACGAGGAGCTAAAGGTAGGATAAACATTCTCTCAAGTTCTATCAACCACTGATACAACTCTACGCACACTAAGCGTTTGCAATATCTAGGAAATAAAACTAGAGCCATAACGGGTTTGAGAGGTGACTTTGCAGAACAATAAAATACACGGAATAAATGTTAGTGCTGCAGCAATAAAACAAACTAAACTAACAATACCATGAGTGTGGAAAGGCGGTGGTAATAGTGGTGGTTTTGTCCAAGATCAATTAATGAAGATCTTGGGTTCAATGTCTTCGATGCAGCTTTCTATGTAGGAGAGGCTAAATATACATGCTCTCCCTCCGGGATTGCAAGTACTATATGATTGGCTTGCTAGCAAACATCCGTAAATACTAGCAAGCATTAAGGTTTCCCCAACCATAGTCTTAAGTAAATGGTCCTCTTACTCCCATACATGCAACTATCCGGTTCGCGTCCTTAATTAGGTTTCTGTCACTCCGGCAGAACTTCCCCCTTCTAGTATACAAGTACTACCAGCCCTATGGTGCTTGATCCATGCGCACACAAATATAATGGGCACCAAGGACGGTAACATATCAACATACAACTCTAATGAACCAAAGAGAAACAACCAATCAATCAAAGAACAAATAAACTATGCCAACATGACATAGATCATAGGATTATAACTTATAGCATCAAACACCATGTTTACATAGGGCGGTACAGAGGTTTGTGAGAGGATGGACCACTGAATACAATGAGGATTTGATGATGGAGATGGCGGTAAAGACGTTGGAGGGCTCAGCGAGAAGCGCCCGGAGGCGGAGGCGTGGGCGGCGGCGCGGGGGACTCCTTCCCCGCCGCCGGCATCATAGGGGAGCGCCGCCCCTTAGCCTTCTTCTTCCTTGAGTTGGTGCTGGTGTAGATGAGTGTTTCCACCTCCTTGGCTGCTGCCAAGGAGGAGGATTTTCGTGACAATACTTGGGGGACTCCAAAAATAGGGTTTCCCATCAATATATAGTGTTGGAGATGCAATCTAGGCCATGTGATGGATGCCCCTTTGATCCAAGAGATCTTGGGCACCTCTAGAACCTTCCTAGGACTCCCCTCTGTCCTTCATGACCCTCACAACTCGTGGCTGGGCCGAAATATCCAGGTATGGAAAGAGTTTGTGTCAAATATGTCACCAACTTTCGGAGTCCCGAGACTGCACGAACCTCCGCAGTAATTCTGCTCTGCCGGATGCATCCGTTGTCTGTTCTGGACGAATAAGCAAATTGTTCGGCTTGAAATTATCTACAACTTTGTAGTTTACTACTTTTTCATTGGACGTCGTTTTGATGGAGTTTCGAAGCGATCTTGGAAAAGTGTTCAGCAGGGACAGATTCCGGGAAATTCCAGATTTCACCATAATGAGCTATTTCCTTCCATATTTGCCTATTTCCTGCACAACAAAGTTGAATCCAAGAACTTGTGCACTTTTGAAACTATTAATAGGTTAGTCCCTTAAAACATATAGTAATTGGTGTAAAACAAGCATGGAACATCAAAAATTATAGATACGTTTGCGACGTATCAACATCCCCAAGCTTAACTCCTGCTCGTCCTCGAGTAGGTAAGTGATAAAAAGAATAATTTTTGAGGTGACATGCACCTTCAAAGTTCAAAGGATGACTAGATACAAATAATTTAAGAACAATTAATAACACATTCATGATTCAGTCAATAATAATTTTGGGACCATGCACATAGAACTAAGAATGACAACTATGCTCTCATAAGACGGTGCATATAACTTAGAAGATGAAGACTCAACATAAAAGTAAAAGAATGACCCTTCGCAGAGGGAAGCAGAGATTAAACATGTGCTAGAGCTTTTTATTTTGAAAACATAGAGATATAAAATTTTAAGAGAGGCAATTGTGTCAACGGTAGCAATAAGTAATATAGGTTATGTATAAAACTTCCTATAAGTTGCAAGCCTCATGCATCGAATACTAATAGTGCCCGCACCTTGTCCTAATTAGCTCGGATTTCCATGGATTATCATCGCATTACATATGTTTCAACCAAGTTTCACAAAGGGGTACCTCCATGCCACCTGTACAAAGGTATAAGGAGAAAGTTCGCATTGGATTTCTTGCTTTTGATTATTCTCAACTTAGACATCCATACCGGGACAACATGGACAACAGACAAATGGACTCCTCTTTAAGCTTAAAGCTTTTGGCAACATAAATTTCTCATAAGAGATTTTTGAGGTTTTAATGTCCATGCTGAAACTTCCACCATGTAAACATGGCTTTGGTTAGCAGCCCAATGTTCTTCTCTAACAATATGCATACTCTAACATTTTATCATGGTTATCTCCTTTACTTCAGATAAGACGGACATGCATAGTAACTCACATGATATTTATGAAAAATATGATGATGGTGTCCCCATGTCAGCATGGTTGCCACACAACAAGCAGCTTATAAGAACTAAGATACATAAGTGACATATTCTCACCACAATATTTTTTAGGCTACTTTCCCATGAGCTATGTATTGCAAAAACAAGGAATTATTTTGAAGGTTTTAAAGGTAGCACATGTAAATTTACTTGGAGTGGTGGTGAAATACCACATATAGGTAGGTATGGTGGACACTTTTGGCATTTTTTGGTTTTTGGTGGTTAGATGCACGAGTAGAGATCATACTCACTACAGAATGAAGGCTAGCAAAAAGAAAGATAGCGACCAACTAAGAGAGCAATAATGGTCATAATCATGCATAGCGACAAAACTTATTAATTAAAGCATATGGTGATATTAAAAGTCTAAACTAAATGATCAATTCAACCCAATTGAAACATCAGAGGAGATCTTCCATTTGCATCACTATTAATATGAAACCTTTTTACTCGTATCCAACACCAATCAACTTATTTGAAACAACTCTCATTTATAATATTCATTAAAGGTCAGAGAGCTAATCATATATAACTGAAGCATACTAGCAAGCTCTGAACAAAATAGGAGTGAAAAACCAGAGCTAAACGCAGTACTAGCAAAAATGAAACGCTCGTTGAACAATAAGAGTGAAAACTAGAGCGTTCATACAATTAAAACGGAGCGTGTCTCTCTCCCAAACAAACATGGTATGATGGTGTCCACTTTATTTAAAATAAAATACACAACAGAAAATAAAGACGCTCGAAGAATAACACATAATATATGAAGCAATAAAAATATAGTGAACAGAAACATGACCTGATATTTTTATTGATGAAGAAGGGGATGCCTTGGGCATCCCCAAGCTTTGATGCTTGTACTTCTTGAATATATCTTGGGGTGACATGGGCATCCCCAAGCTTTAGCTTTTGTCCATTCTTCATCTCATCTCATCATTCTTCTTTCCTACACTTGAAAACTTCCTTCATACAAAACTCATCATAAATCTCATTACCAGCGTTAGTGCAATGATAATATTAATCTAATCTACAAAGTTCAGTATGACATATGAAAAGCATTTTAATAAGCATTAGCTACTGTAGCACAACTTCAATAAGGTTCTTTGATCAAGAGAACTCAAAAAGATGGGCAAAAAGATGCAGATGCAAAATAGTGCAAGAATCTGTCAAAACAGAACAGTTTGTAAAAATTGATTTTTGAAAAATAGTTACGCTGCGTAACTCTAAAAACTCTGAACTAATGAAAGTTAGATAAATACCTGGAAAAGATGCTCGTAAATTGGCAGCTCAAACTTACGTTCTGGTAATTTTTGGCGATTTTTCTCGTGTCGAACCAGAAACAGTAAACAAGATTGCAAATCTCCCAAATACCACTTTCTCTCTAGGAATCACCTTACAATCCAAACAAGCCCTCCTATCCATTCTTCTAATAAGGACAAGATCAATCTGGCTAGAGTGTTGGGAACTACTGAAGGTCACTAGGTGAGATTGCATCTTCCTAAAGAAAGTGCTAGCTACGAAACGGTTGTAGCTTATCGCAAAGTCTAGGATGTCGTTACCCTTCTGGTTTCTGTCGCCATACCCAAAGCCCCCATGCACCTCCTCAAACCCTATGTTAGTTGTACTCACATGGCCATTCAGATCTCCTCAATTGAAGAGCTGCTCGTTTGTCGGTACACTTCTAACCACGTCCTCCATCATCCCAAAATTTGCTCTTAGCACCCATATCGAGCCCCGCCGGTGGGACATAAGCACTAATAACTTTCAGGACACGATTCTCAACAACTAGCTTGATTAGGATGATCCTATCCTCTATCTCCGGACATGCACTACTCCATTCTTGAGGCTCTTGTCTATTAGGAAGTCTACGCCGTGTTCCTATTACCAGCTGACCCTGAATACCAAAGCTTGAAACTGGTATTCTCAACTTCCCTCACCCTTTTGACCCACCCATCTAGTCTCCTGGATGAAACAAATATTTACACGCCTCCTAATCGCAGCATCCACTGACTCCTGTATATTCCCCCATTAAGGATCCTACATTCCAACTACCCACACCCAACCTATTTGCCTCGGCTGCTTCCTTACTCTTCACATTCGTCAGGTGAGATGCAAAACCCCTTGTCTGCTTATAACGGTGGCGGCCCGGCCCTTGCTTACTTAACACCACACTCAGGTTCCAATATGGCGTGTCGCTGAGAGGGTTACGCTCCAACTAACGTTGGCTTGCCAACACAACCCTCCTTTACCTAGGCTTGAGAATGGCTATTCCTAAAATGGCACAAGCAGAGTTTTTGCGAATCAGATATACCAAACAAAAAAAAGATAAAATCACCTTTTAAAAATGGGTAGTAGCACTACTAAGGCGTGTGGATAGAAAATAACATCAAATGCAAGGATACCACTGTTATTTTTCAACTTGAAAAGACGTAGTATCACCAAGCAAATTGACCCACTAGAAACATGCTATATAGCTTACCATCAATGGACCCGCAAGCTAGAAAGGCATCTGCCATAGCTGTATATGCAGTCCTATCAATTAATGTAAGTGACGATTTCATCTCCACCACAATCTTCAAAACTGCATAAAGATCTTGGCTATTTCCTAAACCCTGCAACATGCTTCAATAACTTGCACATTTAAAAACCATTAAAAACAATACTGAATTCATAAAACAGCTAAAAAAACATGTGAGCCTATGTAAGGCAATCACTGAATCACCTTAAGTAATGTTGTGTAGGTAACAGCATCCGGGAGGAGTTCAGGATTACCATCCCTTTTAGCTTCTTCCTGCATTGTAACGAAAGCAACTCACTGTCATCATGCGAGGCAACATGTATATGCAAAACAATTTTGTGGCTAAAACTGGCCTTTCCAACACTTGTGTGACACCTTCATATCTTTAAGAAACTGGAAAGCCTTCTCAATCTCTTCTGATTTCACGCAAGCAAAAATGATGGTGTTGTATGTCAATCTATCAGGCTTCAACCCTTGGCGCAATATCTCATCTTTAACAGTCAAAGCTCCCAGAGGGAAGTTGCTTTTTATGTATCCCTGGAGGAAGTTCAATTCAAAAATTTACAAACTGCTACTGTGATAGTAATGAAAAAGGAGAGCCATCTTAGAAAAAGATATGCAAGGGCGACTAAGAGATACCTTCATCAGTAAGTTGTATAGTAACACAGATTGGCCTTCATAAAGGACTTGCCGAAAATGGGCAACAAGAGCATTGGCACGCCTCATATCTCCTGGTCAAATTAAAGTTAAACTCCTGAAGCAACCAGCAAGCTAGTGTGGGTCCAAGAATTTTCGGTGGTGACACTGGTAGAAAAACAGGCTTCCGTCCAGCCCCATAAGTCGCGAAGCTATAGGAACCGCGACTAATGGGACCTTTAGTCGCGGTTCGGGAGGCGAACCGCGACCAAAGGCCTGGGCCCAGGGCGCTCGGTGGCCAGCTGGTGCACGTGGGGGGCTTTAGTCGCGGTTGGCCTGGCCAACCGCGACTAAAGGTGCCCGAAGGCCTTTAGTCGCGGTTGGCCAGGCCAACCGGGACTAAAGCCCCTACCCTATATATACCCATCCAGCAGCCAACACTTAGCCATTTGGAGCCATTCTCTTCACAAACTTCACAAGTGGGTGTTAGGTTTGCTTTTGGTTCCTCTTATGCACATAAGGTGTTTGATGAAATGCCCCAAGAGCATGAAACAAACATGATATGAAGTGTTGGAGCCACACTTGAGCTTTCTCATTTATTTTTTCCTCCTCGATCGCGGTTAGCAACTTGAACCTTTGATGTGTCATTGATAAAATATGCATGTGTGTAGTTCATTGTTTAATTTATATTGTTTATAGCTAGTTAGTTTAACAAATGCATGATGGTTAATTATATATTTTATATTATAATAATGCAGATGAATCGGCAATGGATGTACGGTAACCGACTCTCCGGCGAGTTCACTACAGGTTTGAAAGATTTCCTCGTAGTGGCTAATGCGAACAAGCAGGGGGTTTTTGTTATCTTTCCATGTGTTAACTGTAAGAATCAGAAGGGTTACTCTTCCTCAAGAGATGTTCACATGCACCTGCTTCGGCACGGTTTCATGCCAAGCTATAATTGTTGGACCAAGCATGGAGAAAGAGGGGTTATAATGGAAGAAGATGAAGAAGGGGATGATTTCATCGATGAAAGCTATCTTGCTCATTTCGGTGATACTTTCATGGAGGATGCTGAAGGTGAAGGGGAAGGTGAAGGGGAAGGTGAAGAAGAGGCACGTGATGATCCCGTTGATGATCTTGGTCGGACCATTGCTGATGCACGGAGACGCTGCGAAACTGAAAAGGAGAGGGAAAATTTGGATCGCATGTTAGAGGATCACAGGAAGGCGCTGTACCCCGGATGCGATGATGGTCTGAAAAAGCTGGGCTGCACACTGGATTTGCTGAAATGGAAGGCACAGGCAGGTGTAGCTGACTCGGCATTTGAAAACTTGCTGAAAATGTTGAAGAATATGTTTCCAAAGAATAACGAGTTGCCCGCCAGTACGTACGAAGCAAAGAAGGTTGTCTGCCCTCTAGGTTTAGAGGTTCTGAAGATACATGCATGCATCAACGACTGCATCCTCTACCGCGGTGAATACGAGAATTTGAATGAATGCCCGGTATGCACTGCATTGCGTTATAAGATCAGAGGCGATGACCCTGGTGACGATGTTGAGGGCCAGAAACCCAGGAAGAGGGTTCCCGCCAAGGTGATGTGGTATGCTCCTATAATACCACGGTTGAAACGTCTGTTCAGGAACAAAGAGCATGCCAAGTTGTTGCGATGGCACAAAGAGGACCGTAAGTCGGACGGGGAGTTGAGACACCCCGCAGATGGAACGCAATGGAGAAAGATCGACAGAGAGTTCAAAGATTTTGCAGCTGACGCAAGGAACATAAGATTTGGTCTAAGTACGGATGGCATGAATCCTTTTGGCGAGCAGAGCTCCAGCCATAGCACCTGGCCCGTGACTCTATGCATCTACAACCTTCCTCCTTGGTTGTGCATGAAGCGAAAGTTTATTATGATGCCAGTGCTCATCCAAGGTCCGAAGCAACCCGGCAACGACATCGATGTGTACCTAAGGCCATTAGTTGATGAACTTTTACAGCTGTGGGGCAGACCTGGTGTCCGTGTGTGGGATGAGCACAAAGAAGAGGAATTTGACCTACGAGCGTTGCTTTTCGTAACCATCAACGATTGGCCTGCTCTTAGTAACCTTTCGGGACTGTCAAATAAGGGATACAATGCATGCACGCACTGCTTACATGAGACTGAAAGTGTACATTTGCCAAATTGTAAGAAGAACGTGTACCTTGGGCATCGTCGATTTCTTCCGAAAGGTCATCCAGTAAGAAAGAAAGGCAAGGATTACAACGGCAAGGCAGATCACCGGCCGAAGCCTGCGGAACACACTGGTGCCGAGGTATTTGATATGGTCAAGGATTTGAAAGTCATCTTTGGAAAGGGTCCTGGCGGACAATCAGTTCCGAAGGGAGCTGACGGGCACGCAGCCATGTGGAAGAAGAAATCTATATTCTGGGAGCTAGAATATTGGAAAGTCCTAGAAGTCCGCTCTGCAATCGACGTGATGCACGTTACGAAGAATATTTGCGTGAACCTCCTAAGCTTCTTGGGCGTGTATGGGAAGACAAATGATACAAAGGAAGCACGGCAGGACCAGCAAAGTTTGAAAGACCCTGATAACCGGCATCCGGAACGGTTTCAAGGTCATGCCAGCTACGCTCTGACCAAAGAAGAGAAGGTCATCTTTTTTGAATGCATGAGCAGTATGAAGGTCCCGTCTGGATTCTCGTCCAATATAAAGGGAATAATAAACATGGCGGAGAAAAAGTTCCAAAACCTGAAGTCTCACGACTGCCACGTGATTATGACGCAACTGCTTCCAATTTCTTTGAGGGGGCTCCTGCCGGAAAATGTTCGAGTAGCCATTGTGAAGCTATGTGCATTCCTCAATGCAATCTCTCAGAAGGTAATCAATCCAGAAGTTCTACCACGGTTACAGAACGATGTGATCCAATGTCTTGTCAGTTTCGAGTTGGTGTTCCCGCCATCCTTCTTCAATATTATGACGCACCTCCTGGTTCACCTAGTCGATGAGATTTCCATTCTCGGTCCTGTATTTCTACACAATATGTTCCCCTTCGAGAGGTTCATGGGAATATTAAAGAAATATGTTCGTAACCGTGCTAGGCCAGAAGGAAGCATCGCCAAGGGCTATGGAAATGAGGAGGTAATTGAGTTTTGTGTTGACTTTGTTCCTGACCTTAAGCCGATTGGTCTTCCTCGATCGCGGCACGAGGGGAGACTAAGTGGAAAAGGCACGATCGGAAGGAAATCAACGATATGTATGGACGGCCATTCTCTGACTGAAGCACACCACACAGTTCTGACCAATTCCAGCTTGGTGGCTCCGTACTTTGGGAAACACAAGAATATTTTACGCTCGGACAACCCTGGGAAGCCCGAATCCTGGATTAGGAAGGCCCACATGGAGACTTTCGGCAGTTGGTTGAGAAAACATTTAATGAATGACGATCATGTTGTAGATCAGCTGTACATGTTGGCCAAGACACCATCTTCGACTATAACGACTTTCCAAGGGTACGAGATAAATGGGAATACATTTTACACGATCGCCCAAGATAAAAAGAGCACCAACCAAAACAGTGGTGTCCGCTTTGATGCAGCAACCGAGAATGGGCAAAAGGTCACATATTATGGTTACATAGAGGAGATATGGGAACTTGACTATGGACCCTCCTTTTGGGTCCCTTTGTTCCGGTGCAAATGGTTCAAGCTAACAGGAGGTGGGGTAAATGTGGACCAGCAATACGGAATGACAATGGTGGATTTCAACAATCTTGGTTACCTTGACGAACCATTCGTCCTAGCGAAAGATGTCGCTCAGGTTTTCTATGTGAAGGACATGAGTAGCAAACCGAGGAAACAGAAAGATAAGAAAACGATCAGTACATCATGCGATGATCCAAAGCGCCACATTGTTCTTTCAGGGAAAAGAAACATCGTGGGAGTGGAGGACAAGACAGACATGTCAGAAGATTATAATATGTTTGCTGAAATTCCGCCCTTCAAAGTGAACACCGATCCAAGCATTAAGTTAAATGATGAGGATGCTCCATGGATACGGCACAATCGTAAGCAAGCAGGGACACAAGGAAAGAAATGATGTGTAATAATTTATTGTACCAAACTTTGTTGAATGGATCATGTGAATTATATTACCCGTGATGTGTTTGGTGCCCATTTTCGAATGATTCAATTGACTCGAGATAGCACTGATGATACATGAAATTTGGAGTGATTCAGTCATACTCCTGCCTAGGCGTATAATATGCATACTCGTAGTCTTCATAGCCGCCGCCGTTGTACTGGTAGTCGTCGCCTTCTAAGTTGCCGCCGTCGTCGTCGCTGCTGTCGTCGGGCGGCGCTCGTGGCTCGAACTGAGGGTAGCGCAGGCGGGGGATATCGCCGGCCGTGATGTAGTCCATGACGCTCTGCAGAGTCCGGCCGTACCACCATAGCCGACGGCCGGCCTCGTGGAAGTTTCCAGGAGGCAGACCGTCCTCCTCATACCTGGCGAGCGCCCTCTCACGCCGATTGATGAAGAAGGCGTCCCAAGTATGCTGGTTATCGGGATGCCAGCGGGGATTCATCCGCTGCTCCGGCGTGAGGTCGAGGTAGTAGTGGTTCGTGATGGCCGCCCGGCGCGCAGTACCCTAAGGGACGGGAGGGACCGGCACGCCGCCGGTGCTTAGGCTCCAGCCGGCAGGGACGCGGTAGCCCGGTGGGCAAGGGTAGTTCGAGGCGCAAAGCTCCTCCACCTGCTGGTAGGTTAGAGTGGGTGCGGTGGAAGCCATGAGAGAGTGATGAGAGATTGTAGAGATGTGATAATGCTGGCCAAGCCGGGCTACCTATATGTAGTGACAAATGGCGGGAAAAATGGGAGCGGGAAGACAGGAGGCGGGAAGAAAGAGGCGGGAAGAAATTGGCGGGAAGAAGAGGCGGGAAGAAAGTGGCGGGAAGAAAGAGGCTGGAAGAAAGAGGCGGAAAGAAAGTGGCGGGAAGAAAGAGGCGGGAAGAAAGTGGCGGGAAGAAAGAGGCGGGAAGAAAGTGGCGGAAAGAAAGAGGCGGGAAGAAAGAGGCGGGAAGAAAGTGGTGGGAAGAAAGAATTTTTTGATATATTATTTTTCTGATTTTTTGATATATTATTTGTATTTTTAAGAATTTGAATTGAATTAGTTTTATTTTTCTGAATTTTTTGATATATTATTTGTATTTTTAACATTTTGAATTGAATAAGTTTTATTTTTCTGAATTTTTTTGATATATTATTTGTATTTTTAACATTTTGAATTGAATTAGTTTTATTTTTCTAAATTTTTTGATATATTATTTGTATTTTAAGATTTTGAATTGAATTAGTTTTATTTTTCTGATTTTTTTGATATATTATTTGTACTTTTAACATTTTGAATTGAATAAGTTTTACTTTTCTAATTTTTTTGATATATTATTTGTATTTTTAACATTTTGAATTGAATTAGTTTTATTTTTCTGAATTTATTGATGTATTATTTGTATTTTTAAAATTTTGAATTGAATTAGTTTTATTTTTATGAATTTTTTGATATATTATATGTATTCTAAACATTTTGAAATGAATTAGTTTTATTTTTCTTAATTTTTTGATATATAATTTGTATTTTTAATATTTTGAAATGAATTAGTTTTATTTTCTGAATTTTTTGGTATATTATTTTTATTTTTTACATTTAGACATGAATTAGTTTTATTTTTCACATATAGAAAATGAAATAATTTCGAAAAAAGCCTTTAGTCGCGGTTGGCCAGGCCAACCGCGACTAAAGGTCATTTTCCGCGGGAACCTCAAATGGGGCGAAAAAAGGCTTTAGTCGCGGTTGGTGACCCCAACCGCGACTAAATCCCTCTCGCTATAAATATCGCGCGGCCGAACGGCCGCGCCAGTTCTCTTCTTCTTCCGCCCGTTCGTGTACTGAGAGACGATCTCTGCCGCCTCGACGACGCCGCGCGCCATCGACCGCCGCCACCCGCGAAGACCGCGCCGCCCCTTCCAGCTCGCCGTAGCCCGTAAGGATCGATCCAATCCAAACCGCCGCCGCCGCCCGTGCCCGCGCCGCGCCGTGTCGCCGCAGCCGCCGCGCACGTACCCCCGGCGCGCCGCCAGAGAGAGGCGCGGGCCACAGTACAGGGGCGCCGCGCGCGCCACCGGCCAGAGAGAGACGCGCCGCCGGCCAGAGAGAGGCGCGCCGGCCACAGTAGGGGCGCCGCGCGCGCGGCGCACGTACCCGGCCAATTTTTTTTCTTTTTTTTTTAGTTTTAGTTCTTGTTAATTTCGAAATTAAAATTAACTAAAAATTGAGACTTAAAATTTGAGACTTAAAAAACTAAAAGAAGACTTAAAATTTGAGACTTAAAAATTTGAGACTTAAAATTTTAGACTTAAAATTTGAGACATAAAATTAACTAAATAATTGAGACTTGATACGTCTCCGACGTATCGATAATTTCTTATGTTCCATGCCACATTATTGATGTTATCTACATGTTTTATGCACACTTTATGTCATATTCGTGCATTTTCTGGAACTAACCTATTAACAAGATGCCGAAGTGCCGATTTGTCATTCGCTGTTTTTGGTTTCAGAAATCCTAGTAAGGAAATATTCTCGGAATTGGACGAAATCAAAGCCCAGGGCCTATTTTCTCACGAATCTTCCGTAAGTCCGAAGGAGAGACGAAGAGGGGCCACGGAGGGGCCACACCCTAGGGCGGCGCGGCCCCCCTTGGCCGCGCGGCCCCGTGGTGTGGGGCCCCCGTGCCGCCTCTTGACCTGCCCTTTCGCCTATAAAAAGTCTCCGTGACGAAAACCCCGCATCGAGAACCACGATACGGAAAACCTTCCAGAGACGCCGCCGCCGCCGATCCCATCTCGGGGGATCCAGAGATCGCCTCCGGCACCCTGCCGGAGAGGGGAATCATCTCCCCGGAGGACTCTACGCCGCCATGGTCGCCTCCGGTGTGATGTGTGAGTAGTCTACCCCTGGACTATGGGTCCATAGCAGTAGCTAGATGGTTGTCTTCTCCCCATTGTGCTATCATTGTCGGATCTTGTGAGCTGCCTAACATGATCAAGATCATCTATCTGTAATTCTATATGTTGCGTTTGTTGGGATCCGATGAATAGAGAATACTTGTTATATTGATTATCAAAGCTATGCTTATGTGTTGTTTATGATCTTGCATGCTCTCCGTTATTAGTAGATGCTCTGGCCAAGTTGATGCTAGTAACTCCAAGAGGGAGTATTTATGCTCGATAGTGGGTTCATGCCTCTGTGAATCTGGAGGAGTGACAAGAACCACTAAGGTTATGGATGTGCTGTTGCCACTAGGGATAAAACATTAGTGCTATGTTCAAGGATGTAGTCACTAGTTACATTACGCGCAATACTTAATGCAATTGTCTGTTGTTAGCAACTTAATACTGGAGGGGGTTCGGATGATAACCCGAAGGTGGACTTTTTAGGCATAGATGCAGTTGGATGACGGTCTATGTACTTTGTCGTAATGCCCAATTAAATCTCACTATACTCATCATGATATGTATGTGCATGGTCATGCTCTCTTTATTTGTCAATTGCCCAACTGTAATTTGTTCACCCAACATGCTGTTCGTCTTATGGGAGAGACACCTCTAGTGAACTGTGGACCCCGGTCCAATTCTCTTTACTGAAATACAATCTACTGCAATACTGTTCTACTGTTTTCTGCAAACAATCATCTTCCACACAATACGGTTAATCCTTTGTTACAGCAAGCCGGTGAGATTGACAACCTCACTGTTTCGTTGGGGCAAAGTACTTTGGTTGTGTTGTGCAGGTTCCACGTTGGCGCCGGAATCTACGGTGTTGCGCCGCACTACATCCCGCCGCCATCAACCTTCAACGTGCTTCTTGGCTCCTCCTGGTTCGATAAACCTTGGTTTCTTTCTGAGGGAAAACTTGCTGCTGTGCGCATCATACCTTCCTCTTGGGGTTGCCCAACGAACGTGTGAAATACACGCCATCAAGCATATTTTCTGGCGCCGTTGCCGGGGAGATCAAGACACGCTGCAAGGGGAGTCTCCACTTCTCAATCTCTTTACTTTGTTTTTGTCTTGCTTAGTTTTATTTACTACTTTGTTTGCTGCACTAAATCAAAATACAAAAAAAATTAGTTGCTAGTTTTACTTTACTTGTTATCTTGTTTGCTATATCAAAAACACAAAAAAAATTAGTTTACTTGCATTTACTTTATCTAGTTTGCTTTATTTACTGTTGCTAAAATGGCCAACGCTGAAAACACTAAGTTGTGTGACTTCACAACCACAAATAATAATGATTTCTTATGCACACCTATTGCTCCACCTGCTACTACAGCAGAATTCTTTGAAATTAAACCTGCTTTATCGAATCTTGTTATGCGAGAGCAATTTTCTGTGTTAGTTCGAGTGATGCTGCTGCCCATCTTAATAATTTTGTTGAACTATGTGAAATGCAAAAATATAAAGATGTAGATGGTGATATTATTAAACTAAAATTGTTCCCTTTCTCATTAAGAGGAAGAGCTAAAGATTGGTTGCTATCTCTGCCTAAGAATAGTATCGATTCATGGACTAAATGCAAGGATGCTTTTATTGGTAGATATTATCCCCCTGCTAAAATTATATCTTTGAGGAGTAGCATAATGAATTTTAAACAATTAGATACTGAACATGTTGCTCAAGCTTGGGAGAGAATGAAATCTCTGGTTAAAAATTGCCCAACCCATGGACTGACTACTTGGATGATCATCCAAACCTTCTATGCAGGACTAAATTTTTCTTCACGGAATTTATTGGATTCAGCTGCTGGAGGTACCTTTATGTCCATCACTCTTGGTGAAGCAACAAAGCTTCTTGATAATATGATGATCAACTACTCTGAATGGCACACGGAAAGAGCTCCACAAGGTAAGAAGGTAAATTCTGTCGAAGAAACCTCTTCCTTGAGTGATAAGATCGATGCTATTATGTCTATGCTTGTGAATGATAGGACTAATATTGATCCTAATAATGTTCCATTAGCTTCATTGGTTGCACAAGAAGAACATGTTGATGTAAACTTCATTAAAAATAATAATTTCAACAACAATGCTTACGGAACAATTCTAGTAACAACTATAGGCCATATCCTTATAATAATGGCAACGGCTATGGTAATTCTTATGGGAATTCTTACAACAATAATAGGAGTTCACCCCCTGGACTTGAAGCCATGCTTAAGGAATTTATTAGTACACAAACTGCTTTTAACAAATCTGTTGAAGAAAAGCTTGGGAAAATTGATATACTTGCTTCTAAAGTTGATAGTCTTGCTGCTGATGTTGATCTTTTGAAATCGAAAGTTATGACTAATGAGAATCATCATAATAAAATTACTACTACAGCAAATGCCATTCAAGTTAGAATTAATGAGAATATAAGATTAATGGCTGAACTGCGTGCTAGGTGGGATAGAGAAGAAAACGAAAAACTAGCTAAAGAGAAGAATATAGCTAAAGTTTGGACTATTACCACCACTAGTAATGCTAATGCTACACATGTTGCTGCACCTCCTACTCATACTAATAAAAGAATTGGTGTTAGCAATGTTTCCACTTCGAATGCAAAGCGCGAAAACTGCCTCGAAATCGCTAAAGCATTGAAACTGCCCGTGATAAAGCTGCTGAAATTTTTTCCAACATTGGGGATGATGATCCCATTGCTTTAGATTATAATGGTTTGAATTTTGATGATTGCCACATCTCTGAAGTTATAAAGTTCTTGCAAAAACTTGCTAAAAGTCCTAATGCTAGTGCTATAAATTTGGCTTTCACGCATCATATTACAAATGCTCTCATAAAAGCTAGAGAAGAGAAACTAGAGCGTGAAGCCTCTATTCCTAAAAAGTTAGAGGATGGTTGGGAGCCCATCATTAAGATGAAGATTAAAGATTTTGATTGTAATGCTTTATGTGATCTTGGTGCAAGTATCTCTGTTATGCCTAAGAAAATTTATAATATGCTTGACTTGCCACCGCTGAAAAATTGTTATTTGGATGTTAATCTTGCTGATCATTCTACAAAGAAACCTTTGGGTAAAGTTGATAATGTTCGCATTACCATTAACAATAACCTGGTTCCCGTTGATTTTGTTGTCTTGGATATTGAATACAATGCATCTTGCCCCGTTATATTGGGAAGACCTTTTCTTCGAACTGTTGGTGCTATCATTGATATGAAGGAAGGTAATATAAAATATCAATTTCCCCTCAAGAAAGGTATGGAACACTTCCCTAGAAAAAGAATGAAGGTACCTTTTGATTCTATTATGAGAACAAATTATGATGTTGACACTTCATCTCTTGATAATACTTGATACACACTTTCTGCGCCTAGCTGAAAGGCGTTAAAGAAAAGCGCTTATGGGAGACAACCCATGTTTTTTACCTACAGTACTTTGTTTTTATTTTGTGTCTTGGAAGTTGTTTACTACTGTAGCAACCTCTCCTTATCTTAGTTTTGTGTTTTGTTGTGCCAAGTTAAGCCGTTGATAGAAAAGTAAGTACTAGATTTGGATTACTGCACAGTTCCAGATTTCTTTGCTGTCACGAATCTGGGTCCACCTCCCTGTAGGTAACTCAGAAAATTAAGCCAATTTACGTGCATGATCCTCAGATATGTACGCAACTTACATTCAATTTGAGCATTTTCATTTGAGCAAGTCTGGTGCCATTTTAAAATTCGTCAATACGAACTGTTCTGTTTTGACAGATTCTGCCTTTTATTTCGCATTGCCTCTTTCGCTATGTTGGATGAATTTCTTTGATCCACTAATGTCCAGTAGCATTATGCAATGTCCAGAAGTGTTAAGAATGATTGTGTCACCTCTGAATATGTCAATTTATAATGTGCACTAACCCTCTAATGAGTTGTTTCGAGTTTGGTGTGGAGGAAGTTTTCAAGGATCAAGAGAGGAGTATGATGCAACATGATCAAGGAGAGTGAAAGCTCTAAGCTTGGGGATGCACCCGGTGGTTCACCCCTGCATATATCAAGAAGACTCAAGCGTCTAAGCTTGGGGATGCCCAAGGCATCCCCTTCTTCATCGACAACATTATCAGGTTCCTCCCCTGAAACTATATTTTTATTCCATCACATCTTATGTGCTTTTTCTTGGAGCGTCGGTTTGTTTTTGTTTTTTGTTTTGTTTGAATAAAATGGATCCTAGCATTCACTTTATGGGAGAGAGACACGCTCCGCTGTAGCATATGGACAAGTATGTCCTTGGTTTCTACTCATAGTATTCATGGCGAAGTTTCTCCTTCGTTAAATTGTTATATGGTTGGAATTGGAAAATGATACATGTAGTAATTGCTATAAATGTCTTGGGTAATGTGATACTTGGCAATTGTTGTGCTCATGATTAAGCTCTTGCATCATATGCTTTGCACCCATTAATGAAGAAATACATAGAGCATGCTAAAATTTGGTTTGCATATTTGGTTTCTCTAAGGTCTAGATAATTTCTAGTATTGAGTTTGAACAACAAGGAAGACGGTGTAGAGTCTTATAATGTTTTCAATATGTCTTTTATGTGAGTTTTGCTGCACCGGTTCATCCTTGTGTTTGTTTCAAATAAGCCTTGCTAGCCTAAACCTTGTATCGAGAGGGAATACTTCTCATGCATCCAAAATACTTGAGCCAACCACTATGCCATTTGTGTCCACCATACCTACCTACTACATGGTATTTTCCGCCATTCCAAAGTAAATTGCTTGAGTGCTACCTTTAAAATTCCATCATTCACCTTTGCAATATATAGCTCATGGGACAGATAGCTTTAAACTATTGTGGTATTGAATATGTAATTATGCACTTTATCTCTTATTAAGTTGCTTGTTGTGCGATAACCATGTTTACTGGGGACGCCATCAACTACTCTTTGTTGAATTTCATGTGAGTTGCTATGCATGTTCGTCTTGTCTGAAGTAAGAGAGATCTACCACCATATGGTTAAGCATGCATATGTTAGAGAAGAACATTGGGCCGCTAACTAAAGCCATGTTCCATGGTGGAAGTTTCACTTTTGGACAACAATCCTCAAATCTCAAATGAGAAAATTATTAATTGTTGTTATATGCTTATGCATAAAAGAGGAGTCCATTATCTGTTGTCTATGTTGTCCCGGTATGGATGTCTAAGTTGAAGAATAATCAATAGCGAGAAATCCAATGCGAGCTTTCTCCTTAGACCTTTGTACAGGCGGCATAGAGGTACCCCTTTGTGACACTTGGTAAAAACAATGCATTGTGATGATCCGGTAGTCCAAGCTAATTAGGACAAGGTGCGGGCACTATTAGTATACTATGCATGAGGCTTGCAACTTGTAAGATATAATTTACATGATACATATGCTTTATTACTACCGTTGACAAAATTGTTTCATGTTTTCAAAATCAAAGCTCTAGCACAAATATAGCAATCGATGCTTTTCCTCTATGGAGGACCATTCTTTTACTTTCAATGTTGAGTCAGTTCACCTATTTCTCTCCACCTCAAGAAGCAAACACTTGTGTGAACTGTGCATTGATTCCTACATACTTGCTTATTGCACTTATTATATTACTCTATGTTGACAATATCCATGAGATATACATGTTACAAGTTGAAAGCAACCGCTGAAACTTAATCTTCTTTTGTGTTGCTTCAATACCTTTACTTTGAATTATTGCTTTATGAGTTAACTCTTATGCAAGACTTATTGATGCTTGTCTTGAAGTGCTATTCATGAAAAGTCTTTGCTTTATGATTCACTTGTTTACTCATGTCATATACATTGTTTTGATCGCTGCATTCACTACATATGCTTTACAAATAGTATGATCAAGATTATGATGGCATGTCACTCCAGAAATTATCTGTGTTATCGTTTTACCTGCTCGGGACGAGCAGAACTAAGCTTGGGGATGCTGATACGTCTCCGACGTATCGATAATTTCTTATGTTCCATGCCACATTATTGATGTTATCTACATGTTTTATGCACACTTTATGTCATATTCGTGCATTTTCTGGAACTAACCTATTAACAAGATGCCGAAGTGCCAGTTGCTGTTTTATGCTGTTTTTGGTTTCAGAAATCCTAGTAAGGAAATATTCTCGGAATTGGACGAAATCAAAGCCCAGGGGCCTATTTTCTCACGAAGCTTCCAGAAGTCCGAAGGAGAGACGAAGAGGGGCCACGGAGGGGCCACACCCTAGGCGGCGCGGCCCCCCTTGGCCGCGCGGCCCTGTGGTGTGGGGCCCCGTGCCGCCTCTTGTCCTGCCCTTTCGCCTATAAAAAGTATCCGTGACGAAAACCCCAAGCCGAGAACCACGATACGGAAAACCTTCCGAGAGACGCCGCCGCCGCCGATCCCATCTCGGGGGATCCAGAGATCGCCTCCGGCACCCTGCCGGAGAGGGGAATCATCTCCCGGAGGACTCTACGCCGCCATGGTCGCCTCCGGTGTGATGTGTGAGTAGTCTACCCCTGGACTATGGGTCCATAGCAGTAGCTAGATGGTTGTCTTCTCCCCATTGTGCTATCATTGTCGGATCTTGTGAGCTGCCTAACATGATCAAGATCATCTATCTGTAATTCTATATGTTGCGTTTGTTGGGATCCGATGAATAGAGAATACTTGTTATGTTGATTATCAAAGCTATGCTTATGTGTTGTTTATGATCTTGCATGCTCTCCGTTATTAGTAGATGCTCTGGCCAAGTTGATGCTAGTAACTCCAAGAGGGAGTATTTAAGCTCGATAGTGGTTTAAAGCCTAATTGAAACTGGAGGAGTGACAAGAACCACTAAGGTTATGGATGTGCTGTTGCCACTAGGGATAAAACATTAGTGCTATGTTCAAGGATGTAGTCACTAGTTACATTACGCGCAATACTTAATGCAATTGTCTGTTGTTAGCAACTTAATACTGGAGGGGGTTCGGATGATAACCTGAAGGTGGACTTTTTAGGCATAGATGCAGTTGGATGACGGTCTATGTACTTTGTCGTAATGCCCAATTAAATCTCACTATACTCATCATGATATGTATGTGCATGGTCATGCTCTCTTTATTTGTCAATTGCCCAACTGTAATTTGTTCACCCAACATGCTGTTCGTCTTATGGGAGAGACACCTCTAGTGAACTGTGGACCCCGGTCCAATTCTCTTTACTGAAATACAATCTACTGTAACATCGTTTCTATCGTTTTACGCAAACAATCATCTTCCACACAATACGGTTAATCCTTTGTTACAGCAAGCCGGTGAGATTGACAACCTCACTGTTTCGTTGGGGCAAAGTACTTTGGTTGTGTTGTGCAGGTTCCACGTTGGCGCCGGAATCTCTGGTGTTGCGCCGCACTACATCCCGCCGCCATCAACCTTCAACGTGCTTCTTGGCTCCTCCTGGTTCGATAAACCTTGGTTTCTTTCTGAGGGAAAACTTGCTGCTGTGCGCATCATACCTTCCTCTTGGGGTTGCCCAACGAACGTGTGAAATACACGCCATCAAGACTTAAAATTTTGAGACTTAAAAAACTAAAAGAAGACTTATAATTTGAGACTTAAAATTTGAGACTTAAAAATTTGAGACTTAAAATTTGAGACTTAAAATTAACTAAATAATTTGAGACTACAATTTGAATTAAAAAATAAATAATTGAGACTTAAAATTTTGTGTCAAAAAGAACTACAAAATTTCCCCGTACCGTCGTCCTTCCCCACCGGCGCCGCCGCGCGCGCGCCACACAGACAGGGGGAGAGGGAGGCCGGCGGCCGGCCGGGGGCGCGCGCCACACACGCACACATGCAATAGCTAGGGCGGCGCCCCGGCCCCTCCAATCTCTCCCGGTGCACACACGCGCTCTTCCGCGACACCCTCTCCCACCCCTTCCAGCTCGCCGGCCCCCTCCTTTTGGCACCGCCCTTTCGCCACCGCCACCGCCCCCCTTCTTCACTTAATTAATTTGTTTTGACTACATGTTTTCAGGACTGACATATGGCGGACGATAGAGCTGACCCGATTATGGACAACTATGATCCGGACGCTGAAGACCATATTTTCGGCATCATAAAAGGCGATATTCTATATGTGCCGACCGGACAAGAAGAAGATGATATCTCTTCTTATCTGAACCTTGAGGGTGAAGATGAAGGGCGCCGTCAGCAAGATGATGCCGAAGAAACGTCGATAAACAACGATCTTCAATTGGAAGTAGCAACCACCTCCGGCGCCGAGGTATATATATACATTGAGCTCTGGTGATACAAACTAACTGATTTGAATAAATATGTGTGTACTAACGCGCGCGACTCTCTTTCTTATTTTAGCCCTCGGCCGGATCGTCGAAACAATCGAGTACGTCATCAAAGCGTGGCGCAACCAAGACGATGAAACCAGGAGAAACATGCACCATCGAGGTTGTCGAGGAAGCAACCGGCAGGCCGCTGGAGCCCCGCAAGAACGCCACCAAGTTTATCAGCCAATGCGGAGCCGTTGTTAGAGACAACGTCTCGATCACCGTCCAGGAGTGAAATGAGCCAAAGAAGGCACGTCTTGGTTTCACTTTTGTCGATAAGAGAACAAAAAAAGATTACTTCAACAAGCTTATGGAACATTTCGTGCTACCTCCGGAATACCGCAAATACGATGAGGAGGGTAACAAGATTGAGGAAAACAAGGAGAGGTGTAAGCTAGTCAAACAGTTCGCTCTTTCTAAGATGTCCAACGCATTCCGGAAATACAAGAAAAATCTAGCCCATGACTTTGTCAAGCAGGGCAAGACTCCGGATTTCAAAGGACAATATGAGAAACTGCAACATGATTGGCCAGAATTTGTGAAGCAAAAGAAATCGGAGCAGTTCCTTGAAATATCGAAAAAAATAAGGATAATGCGGCCAAGAAGGAGTACAATCATATTATGGGGCCAGGAGGGTATCGCTTTTGGCAGCCTAGGTGGGAGAAGATGGAGAACGAGCTGAGGGCGCGAGGAATCCATCCAGGTACGGAGGGATGGGACCCAAGGGCCAAAAGCTGGTGGTACGGGCATGGGGGATCGCTGAACCCGGAGACATGGGAGTGTGTTTACCAGGGCAAAATAATTAAACCCACCCAAAAGCTTATTGAGGCAATGAGGGATGCTCAAGAGGGGAGGATCAAGTTCAACAGAGAGAACGACGCCCTGACAAAAGCCCTCGGGAATCCTGAACACGGAGGACGTGTACGAGGCATGGGGCACATTCCGTGGAAAGTAGGGTTCCCCCAGAACGATGACCCGTACGGTTACAGAAGCCGTAAGAGAAAGATGGATCGGGAAGCAGATGTTGTGGCGCGGTTGGCATCGGAAATGGATGTCATGAAGAAAACCGTGAGTGTACTAGTAGCCGAAAGAGATGCAGCTCGGGCGCAGCATGAAGATCATCCATTGGATCTCGGAAGCCAGCAGCGGAGAAGCAGCGTGGCTTCCACGGAGGCCCCACCGGCTGGTGCACCGACGATCGAAATTACTGCACCGGAGCCTCTGGTGGTGTTATCACCAGAATTTGACCGAGTCAGAGGTGGGCCGCGAACAAGATGGATTTGAAGAATATACATGGAAGAAATACGTGAATCGGCCTTATATGCAAAGTTTGGGCTAGTTTGCCCTTGTATCTGTAATATAGTAGATCGCATCTTAGATTAGAAGATAGAGTTTGACCCGTGCACGGTTAGGTGCACGCCTAGATTAGAAAGTCCCCTGGACTATAAATATGTATCTAGGGTTTATGGAATAAACAACAACCAACGTTCACCACAAATCAATCTCGGCGCATCGCCAACTCCTTCGTCTCGAGGGTTTCTACCGGTAAGCATCATGCTGCCTAGATCGCATCTTGCGATCTAGGCAGCACAAGCTTATTTCGTTGTTCATGCGTTGCTCGTACTGAAGCCTTTTTGATGGCGAGCAACGTAGTTATCTTAGATGTGTTAGGGTTAGTATTGTTCTTCGTATCATATGCTGTCGTAGTACAACCCTTATGCATCTAGCCGCCCTTACACCTATCTTAGGTGTAGGGGCGGCACCCCGCTTGATCATTATTTAGTAGATCCGATCCGTTACGGTTGCTCCTTGTTCTTCAAGGATTAGTTTAATATCTGCAATAGTTAGGCCTTACAAAGGGTTGGAGGATCCAGCGACGCGTAGGGTGTCGTTTGCTAGCCCTAGACAGGATGTTCCGGGGATCAACCTCGTGTTGGTTTTTAGGCCTTGTCTAGGACCGGCTTACGATCACCGTGCGTGACCGCGAGGCCCAATCGTGAGTAGGATGATCCGATTATGCGGTGAAAACCCTAAATCGTCGTAGATCGCTTTAGCTTTATCTTGATCAAGCAGGACCACCATATATTCGTGCACCTCGTACGAATCATGGGTGGATCGGCTCTTTGAGCCGATTCACAGGATAACCTGAGAGCCGATCGAGGCTCGTATTTAATGTTTACGTGTATGCCATGCAGGAAACTAAGCGAGGCATCTCCATCACCTTCCTGACCAGGTATAGGTCAGGTGGCACGCCCTTGCACCAGCATCGGACGTGTGTACCAGAGGCTTTGCGGGCCGTCGCTCGGAGGGACCAGGGCCAGCCGCAGCCCTAAGTTGTTCCCGGCTCTACTGTGTTGCCCGTCGTTGCTCGCCGGTGGGTTTCTGACCGCAACACATTCTGGCACGCCCGGTGGGACAAGCTTCGTCATCAACCACATCGCCATCTACATCTGAGATGGCGGACGGCACCCCAGTCACGTACGAGGATCTGACCGACGAGCTCAAGAAGAAGTATGACGAGGTCAAAGCAATCCTCGAAGCCGACCTCATCGGCTCTTTTCACAGAACCCGTTCTCATGGCATCAGGTGGAAGGGGTTCTCGCCTGATGGTGCGCTCGATGGGATAGACCTCTCTGCCCCGTCAGAAGAACGCACCAGGTCCCTACGTCAGGAGATCAACTACTTGGTGGCTCACTCGCTGCACCGCCACTCTGAGAACCTGGTGAACACTTTGGAGCGTGTCGCTCTCCGGGTGATCCAGGAGATCATGAGGCACCAGTACTCTCCGTCAGGACCAGCTCTCGGGACACACCAAGGAGAGATGCCACTCCAGTCCCGTCCACCGCTGCCATTTGCGTTGGCAGCACCAGAAGTGCCGAATTCACCGGCATTCGTCGTCTACAAGATCGGTGGTGACCCTAGTGACTGCCAGTTCTTGCATGAGGCGCCTAAGGAGATCCCTCACGGGTACACGTGCACATACGTGCCAGACTACGGTAACTGGGCACTCACAAACTAGGCCGCGACAGCAGGGACTTCTAGGAAAGCAGGAGGAACGTCAGCGACAGATCTTGAGAAGCAGACGTGGCTAGCTAAATATGGCACCCCGACGAACCTCCAGAGCTCAGCTCCTGCAGTTGGCTCAGAGCTGGAAAAGCAAGCATGGCTGGCTAAGTACGCCACCCCGGCGAATCTTCAGAGTTCGAATCCTACAGCCAGCACCGTGGATCAGATCAGCACGATCCTGAGGGACCAGTTCGGCATGGTGCCGAAAAGGAGGACAATCGGCTATTCCAAGCCGTACCCCGATGAATACGAGTTGGTCCCGCTACCACCCAAGTATCGGCTCCCTGACTTCTCCAAGTTCAGCGGATCAGATGGTTCCAGCTCCATCGAGCATGTGAGCCGATATTTGGCACAGCTAGGAACGGCCTCAGCGTCGGATCCACTGCGCGTGAGGTTCTTCGCACAGTCCCTCACGGGATCGGCTTTCGGGTGGTACACTTCGTTGCCACCGGACTCGATCCGGACTTGGAAGCAGTTGGAAGAACACTTCCATATGCAGTTTCACTCAGAAGCTTCCGAGGCCGGCATTGCCGATCTAGCTCAAATACGTCAGAAGCGTGGAGAAACCGTGGCGGAATACATCCAGCGCTTCAGAAATCTGAGGAACCGATGTTATTCGGCTCGTGTGACTGAAAAAGAAGCAGTCGAGTTGGCAGTGGTGGGCCTTGCCTCACAAATCAAGGATATGGCCTCCCAAGCAGACTACCCTTCACTGGCGCACATGGTTCAGAAACTGTCGGCATATGAACAACGCCATCCGGACTTGTACCAGGACAAATTCAAGCGTGCGGTAGTCCTGGTTGAGGCGGATGAAGACGAAGGCTCTGTGGGAGATCAAGAGGTAGCAGTGGCTGAATGGACTCGGGGGGCAACCCCCGTGTCCTGCAAATGGGTTAAGCCACCAGGTCCGCCCAGAGGGTTTGATTTTGACGTGACCAAAACTGAGCAAATCTTCGACCTCTTACTCAAGGAGAAGCAGTTGAAGATACCCGAAGGCCTCAAATTCCCCACGGTACAGGAGCTGAACGGAAAGCCATACTGCAAATGGCATAACTCGCTCTCCCATGCCACCAACGACTGCAGGGTGTGGCGTCAGCAGATCCAAATGGCGATAGAACAAGGACGTCTGATTTTCAACCAGTACGCCATGAAGGTCGACACCCACCCCTTCCCCGCCGTTAACATGGTGGAGTGCACTTACCCTGAAGGTTGCCAGCCAGGATCCTCGTTCAGCATCAACATGGTAGGACCTGGACACCACTCTGGCAAGGATGGAGACGAGGGCAGCTGCTCTCGTAGCAAGGACACAGAGGAGGCCGCTCCACGCGATCGGCTCCGTCACGATGGCAAGCGCTACGTCACAGAGGGAGAAGTGAAGAACATAAGATATCAGCGACCTCTCTCTGATCACCTCCTCAACAAGTACGTCAGTCAGTATAGCCAACGCCGATGATCCAGCGACGATGATGATAGAGACCGTCTGGCTAGGGACACCAGGAGACATCGTCGGCATGATCGCGATGAGGAGGAGTACGAGCGCCGTGCCAAAGAAAAATCAAGGGAGCAAGACGACGAAGATAGGCACTGGGACTGCCCCTTCTTCAGACACTGCTGGGATTCAGGAATGAGCCGATTGCCTACAATCGGCAATTGCCCAGAATGTAACCAGAAGAAGAAGGAGGCAGCCAACATGTCCGTGTTCCAACGCTTAGGGCCTCTCCCGCCTCGAAGCAAACGCGCTGAGTCCCCTCGGATGGAAGATCTCGAGGATCTGGAAGACGAGGGAGAAGAAGAAGAAGACAGGTACCACCGGCCAAGGTGGTGCCCTGATGGACTCAGCCGTTCCCAAAAGCGTAGGGTTCAGCGATTGCGCGGCTTGGAGGAAACCGAAAGGTTATACCTGCACACGCTAAGAAAGGCGCGGCCTGATCTGGCCGCGAAAATTCAGCAAACCCTGGATGAAGAGGGTCGACCACAAAAAATGGTGTGGCGCCCCAAGCAAAGGAAAGCCGATGATGAAACATCGGCTGGCACAAACATGGTGTTCATCCTTCCTTCGGAGTTCAGTGCTCCAGGATTAGACGAGGCACCTGTGGCACAACTTGACTGCGGCCCCCGGCCGGTTATCTTTGAGAAGCCACGAGAAAGAAGTTACAGACATCTGAAGGCCCTGTACTTGCGAGGTTATATCGATGTGAGGCCTGTCAATAAGATGCTGGTGGACACCGGAGCGGCAGTCAACATCATGCCATACTCTATGCTACGTCGGTTGGGTCGCTCTAGCTCGGATCTGATCAAGACCAACGTGACATTGAGCGATTTCAACGGCCAAGCGTCTGACGCACAAGGTGTTCTGAACGTGGATTTGACCGTAGGAAGGAAAACTATCCCTACGACGTTCTTCATCGTCAATAGCAAGAGCACCTATGCTGTTCTGCTAGGAAGAGATTGGATCCACGCCAACTGTTGCATTCCCTCCACGATGCACCAATGCGTAATACAGTGGGATGGAGATGAGGTAGAGGTCGTCCAGGCCGATGATTCAGCTGAAATTTCAACGGCTGGCATGAACGCTTGGGAAGCAGCAGGCCAAGAGCCACTCTCAGGTATCAATTTGGACGACTGCGAGCGCATCGACGTGACGAAGGGCAAAGTTAGGCTAGTCTTATCCACTTGCCTGACCATGTAGCAAGAACAAACCGATGAGCAAATGTGGCGAGGCCGATCCTTTGGATCGGCCCCAAAGATCTATGAAGGAACGTTACGAAACCTTCATTGAGCGCTTCGATCAATATGGAGGCCGATTCCAGCAATCGGCCAAAATTATCCTCACCACATGTTCTGCTTGTGTTCAACATCAATCTACTTGGCAGCGGTTTTACGTCGGCTGATGAGTTAAGAAGAATCAACATTGGTCCTACCAGAGCCGACGTGCAAATGCGGTGCCTTGGCTAAACTACAGAGCCGATATCTGCAGTTACTTGACAGATTCGGCTCGGGGGGGGCACCTAGTCAGATGAACATGTGTGCAGTGTGCAGTGAAACATTGGGGGCCGATTAGAAAAATCGGCCAGCCGATGCATGGCCATCGACTCAAGAGGTACAGCTGATATAAGCAGAAGCCCGATGGAGCAGTGGTTGAGTTACAAGGAGAGGCTCTACTGGATGAATTCCTTCTCAAGACCTCCAACTCCTTCTGCAAGACTTCAAGTTCAGCAGTGCCAGTGTAAGCATGCAGATCAGGTTAAGGGTGAGTCCAACAAAGGGAGCATACCTATCCTAGAAGCATGAGCACAGCCGATAACGGATCAGGCGGCTATGGCATTTTTTGCCTGGCGTGGGTTAAGGTGGCGGCTTGGTCGATGTCACTTTCAGAGGTTGTTGCGTCCAGAGTCTTGGAGGGTATCAGAAATTCAGAACATCCTCACCGGAAGTTGCATCAGTCTGCCAAAGATGAGGAGCCGAGCTGATCAGCAAGGCGCAAAGGATTGAACTAGGGGGAGTCGGAAAGCCATTATGTTAAGACTTCTTAAGTTCAAGGTATGAATTTGCTGATCTTTCCGAACCCTTTCAGTGCGTCGGTTCTTTGGGCATAAGCTTCCCTGCCACGTTTTGATGGGAGCTGAAGAGGCTCGGGGGGCAGCTCGCCCTGAAAAATCTTTGCTCTGGAGAGCCGATTTTGTTGGAATCGGCTGGTTATGCATTATAACTTGGAGGCCGATGGTAACACATTTGGCTGATTCATCACTGTTCTCGCCTTAGATGAGGCTTGGGGGGCAACTCGCCCGAAAAGTTCTTGGCCCTGGAGAGCCAATTTGGTTGGAATCGGCTGGCTCTACATCGCAACTGTCCTGAAGGGTGGTGCTTTTGTTACAGAGTTATCAGTTTCAGCATCCAAGCTGATTCAGCGACAGTTCCAGGTTTCTCTTAAAGACGCCTGTTCAAGACCAAATCGCAGGCCTGCTGCGATCGGCTGTGCCAAGTGCTGTCGTCATCGGCTTGTTTCGCAGATTATCGTGAGAGACCGATGCGTTGCCATCAGTCCTTGAGCATTGATTAGGCTAACAGTCGACAAAGTCAGATGAGGAAGAGTCGGCTAAATCAGCATAGAGGACATCGGCAAAATCAAAGGAAGTTTTCATTAATAATAAGATTTCTTACAAAGAGAAGCCGATTGTTCAACAAAAGGGAACAGATTACTACTGCTAATCCTATGCTAGTGGATCCCTACTCTAAGGGCTGTTGCTGTCTTCGCCGTCGCTGGGGTAGCTGCCGTCATTGCTGCTGTGGACGAGTTCCTCGTTGCTGCTACTGTGACCTTCAGCAGAGGCTTCTTCCTCGTCATCATCATCGTCCTCGTCTGACCAAGCCCAGCCCCGGATGCGTTTTGGCGGCGGTTCGTCTGAGGAGGTGTCGTCCTCCTGTTCCTTCTTCATGTCAGAGGAGATGTCTTCGTCTTCGTCATCCTCTTCTTCTTCTTTGGTGACGGAGGTGAATTTACCCCGGAAGGGAGGGTCGTCGTCGTCGCTCTCCGCCTCCAGTGTTCCGTCAATCAGGAACCGGAGGTCATCTTCCCCGTCAGTTAGGGGCATGGCCCCATCTGACCAGACGAGGTCCTCGCCCTCTGGCACGAAATCGAAGTCCCACTCCCGTTCGTCCCAATGCTTGGGAGCGCGCTTGTTGTGCGCCTCCATCTGGTTGTGCCCTGGAATCGACTCGCTTGAGGACGAGGATTGGAGAGAAACGGAAGAGGAGGAAGAAGACGACATGGCTATGGAAGGAGAGGGTTTTTTGGCTAACGGCTAATTTGGAGCAGAAGGATGAAGAGGTGAACTGTTCGATGCTTTAAATAAAAGGGGATGGAATAGAGATTTATTGCTCGAGCAGTTTCCGAGGAGGTGGAGCCAAAATTGTCAAATCGTGCAGAGAAGTTGAGAAGGCAAGTCCTCATGATGAAGAATACTGCGACGGTTCTGTTCTGCCACAACATGACCCGACGAAGAAAAAGCAGAGTGATTTTGGAATTATCAATTCCAAAACCAGGGGGGCATGTGTTATCACCAGAATTTGACCGAGTCAGAGGTGGGCCGCGAACAAGATGGATTTGAAGAATATACATGGAAGAAATACGTGAATCGGCCTTATATGCAAAGTTTGGGCTAGTTTGCCCTTGTATCTGTAATATAGTAGATCGCATCTTAGATTAGAAGATAGAGTTTGACCCGTGCACGGTTAGGTGCACGCCTAGATTAGAAAGTCCCCTGGACTATAAATATGTATCTAGGGTTTATGGAATAAACAACAACCAACGTTCACCACAAATCAATCTCGGCGCATCGCCAACTCCTTCGTCTCGAGGGTTTCTACCGGTAAGCATCATGCTGCCTAGATCGCATCTTGCGATCTAGGCAGCACAAGCTTATTTCGTTGTTCATGCGTTGCTCGTACTGAAGCCTTTTTGATGGCGAGCAACGTAGTTATCTTAGATGTGTTAGGGTTAGTATTGTTCTTCGTATCATATGCTGTCATAGTACAACCCTTATGCATCTAGCCGCCCTTACACCTATCTTAGGTGTAGGGGCGGCACCCCGCTTGATCATTATTTAGTAGATCCGATCCGTTACGGTTGCTCCTTGTTCTTCAAGGATTAGTTTAATATCTGCAATAGTTAGGCCTTACAAAGGGTTGGAGGATCCAGCGACGCGTAGGGTGTCGTTTGCTAGCCCTAGACAGGATGTTCCGGGGATCAACCTCGTGTTGGTTTTTAGGCCTTGTCTAGGACCGGCTTACGATCACCGTGCGTGACCGCGAGGCCCAATCGTGAGTAGGATGATCCGATTATGCGGTGAAAACCCTAAATCATCGTATATCGCTTTAGCTTTATCTTGATCAAGCAGGACCACCATATATTCGTGCACCTCGTACGAATCATGGGTGGATCGGCTCTTTGAGCCGATTCACAGGATAACCTGAGAGCCGATCGAGGCTCGTATTTAATGTTTACGTGTATGCCATGCAGGAAACTAAGCGAGGCATCTCCATCACCTTCCTGACCAGGTATAGGTCAGGTGGCACGCCCTTGCACCAGCATCGGACGTGTGTACCAGAGGCTTTGCGGGCCGTCGCTCGGAGGGACCAGGGCCAGCCGCAGCCCTAAGTTGTTCCCGGCTCAACTGTGTTGCCCGTCGTTGCTCGCCGGTGGGTTTCTGACCGCAACAGGTGGTCGAAATTAATGCACCGGAGCCTCCTCGCTACCTCGTGGACGATATAAAGGAGATGAAAGCATGTCATCTGTATTATCCTATCGGGAACATGTCCATGAAGGTAGCCATCGGCAGTGCTTTACCACCTGGAGCACTCCACCACAACAACCCCATTCAAGATGGCTATGCTCGTGTCACGGTGGAGGACATAGTCCAAGGGTTTGAGGACCTGGACATTGACATTGCTACACCTGAAGGGGCGACAAGACTTGGAGATGTCAAGCGCCAGTTCATTCTATGGCAGAAGAAGTTTATCAAGTTTCCAGGCGAGGCGCCAACAAGTCCACCCCCTACGGTGGTGGTGGTGGCGGCGGTGGCGGTGGTGGTGGTGGTGCTTCACCTACACCTCCTTCACGTCAGCCGACGCCGCCCCCCAATTCACCTCCGGCGGGTAAGCAGCCGCCGCCCCCTAGTCCGCCCCGGGCGGGTAAGCAGACGCCGCCCCCCAATCCACCTCCGGCGAAGAAGCAGAAGCAGCAGTCCTGGATTATTAACCCGGACCCTTACGTACCTAAGAAAACAAAGGTACCGGAGCCATCACTGAAGCCTCTCCCCACGAGGCCTTGGGAACGTAGTGCCGAGGAAGTCGAGGCGGCCGCGACTGCTGATTTAGAGAAATGGAAGGCGGCCTGCAAGAAGAAAAGAGAGCCCGAGCCCAAGCCAGTATATTCTGATGAGCAAAAGAAGTGGGCTAAGTCATTTTTGAATGCACCGTACCAAGCCGCGAAGAATCTGCCTGACGACTATGCACGTGAACTAAAGAATCAGGCACGCATGTTCAAGGAGAAGAATGAGGAGGCCGATAAAGCAGAATTACAAAGTGCACAAAGCGGGAAACGAGTTGTTGCCCAGCTCGGGGAACAAAGTAAACAATCGATTGCCCCGCTTATAGTGACAGCCGCCGGTCCGGATGCCCCCGAAATCATAGAAGCTGCGGCAGCACAGGGATTGACTGTAACGAGTGCCAGAGAACAAGCGGCCAACTTAGGTATTACTCTTCGTGAACTGTTAGGCCTTGATGAGGCGCCAGTGAAGGAGGTAGTACTTACATATGTGAAGAATGGGCCTCTCGTCGAGCCTGCGCAGGAAGAGGATCTACCTCCACAAATGAAAGGTCTGCTGAACTGGTACAAGGGTTACATAAAACATAAAAACGCCAAAGATTATATTTATGCGGAAGTTGGATATGAGCATCACTTCAAACAATACTCTGTACAAATTCATCTGAGTGAATTGTTCCAGCTTTTCAATCTGCGCGAGCTCGACAAATCTATCATCAGTTGCTACGTTCTGTAAGTGATTTATTTCTACCCCATCTCGTTCATATTGCCTGCACTATATATATATATGTCCTAACTATATTGTTGTGTCCGCTATTATACATGCAGATTGAAGATTAAGGAATGCAGAGTAAGGAGCATCCATGATGTTGGGTTCATTGACCCACACATCGTTAATGGATATACGTTAAAGCATCACCCCGCCGACGTGGAGAAAGACCTGTGGCGGTTTCTTGATAAGCAGGAACTCAAAAGTGATATTCTATTTCCTTACCATTTTGGGTGAGTGTTTATGTCTTGAGTACATTCTCTTTTGTTTACTCCATGCATGGTATGTGGCCGGCTAATCGATGAGTTATGCATGACGTATTGTGCATGTATCGTGTCCGCAGGTTCCACTGGATTCTGCTAGTAATTAAAGTTGACAAATCAGAATGTATCGTCCACGACTCTCTGAATATAGATAAGGCGGAGTGGGCCGACATGAGACAAATGATTCAAAAGTAATTGTTTTCATTCATTTGCGCTCTATATCGATCGGCCTATTTCGTTCATTTCCTAATTAGGCTTCAAGTAATTAACTAATAACTCTCTTGTTCATTTAATTTTCTTTGCCTCGTAGGGTTTGGAGACGGTTCTCAGATACAAAGGTCGGTGAATTCAAAAAAGAGCTAAATTTCATGCGGTCAAAGGCTAAGAATGGTAGCGATATGCAGCCACCGGGAACCAATCTGTGTGGATACTATGTCTGTGAGATGATCCGGAGATACACCTCTGAGCGCGTTCCGAGTGATCTCAATGCTCAGAGGAATAACCTCCGGATGATGCTTAGTCCAGAAGCTCGCTTCCGACCACTTCAAGAGGAACTAGCTGGATGGTTCAGGAGGGAAGTCCTCGATCCTAAAGGAGAACACCATTGCGAGGACGTAGAACTATACATGCATTAAATTATGTATGGAAACTTGTTCAAACTTGTATATGGTCATCCGATGATATTGAATATATATTGTATATTCCTCTTGAATTCTTTTTGGTTCTAATTTCAAATTTGTTTGAAATTGTACATTCATATGCATGTATATATGTAGTACCGTAGAATATGTGAAACTCCTTCAAAATTACAATAAAGCACAAAAGAAATAAAACAATATACAAATTAAACAGAAAATATGTTTAGGGGGGGGGGGGGGGGGGGCAGGTTTAGGGGGGGCCTAAAACCCTAAACCTGCGGCGGCCTTTAGTCGCGGTTGGGCAGAAGAACCGCGACTAAAGGTCCTCCGCCCCGACGGCCGCCTGGCGCCCACGTGGACGGGCCTTTAGTCGCGGTTCGTAAGGAACCACGACTAAAGGGGGGGCCTTTAGTCGCGCTACTTTGGTCGCGGTTGCGCAACCGCGACTAATGGCAGTTGCGAACCGCGACCAAAGGCCCTTTTTCCACCAGTGTAAACAGATATGCATAGAATATGTGGCCAAGAAGCGTAAACTGTAACAAGAGCGTGCACATGAGCATATCTACCAGAAACTGATCAAACTTAGTGCCCACTATACTTCGGATGCAACATGAAAAAACATACCCGAAACCCAAGTACATATTTATTTAGTGATATCTCCTTTTGTTATTTCCACTATACAAGTCAGCATTCAGTTATATCATTCATTCATATCGAAACTGCAAGAAAGGCAGCCCATGGCCAGTTTAAACAGCCTTCTCTTTTGATTGATAGTGGCTTAACAGCCAACTTATCTGCTTAAATTCTCTCTTTTACGACCTCTCTGTGCTCCATTTGGCAATGTGGTGAATTTTTTCCTTCTTCCATGGCTTTTTTCCACAGCAGATTATAAAATATGTTCAGCACAGCACAACTTAGCAACCGAAAATTGAGGCTAGAGCTATTTGTTAGGGTCTCCCAATTTAAAAAGGAGGCATACTGGTTCATTCCAAAAGATAGCGGAAAACTGAGAAAGACAGATTTATCTGCAATCTCATCTCCCTCTCAGACCACCCTATTGGCGATGTTTATTCTACATTTGTCTAATAATGCATTAGCGTACATTATACTACTAAATTTACAGTGCAATGTAGAATAAACAGAACTCAAACTCATATACATATTACCAGCAGAAGAATTCATAATTAGAGTAAACTGCATAGTACACCATATATATTGCCGAAACGGCACATCTAATCAATTTTTTTCACATAGCACCAGGAGTAATGGCCCATTTTTTAAATTTTTGGCACAAAAACAAAAAAAAACATGATAAGGAGATGTTATTACAGTAGTAATGACTTCCAAGACTCAACAAAACAGTAAATAACAGAAATATAAACATCTTGGGTTGTCTCCCATAAAGCTCTTTCTTTATAGCCATTTAAGATGGGCATGATTATTTGATGGAGCTCTCAAACGCCCTTTTTTTTGTTGTTTTCCAATTATAAGTGAAACTGATAAAGAAACAAGAACCAAATAAAGAACCTAATAAAACTAAATAGGATAAAACCAAAGATAATAAAAGCATCTATATACAATGCTTACATGTGGATGGATAATATTGAGTTTGAAGGAGACAACCTCATGTTGGTTGATGAATAGGGGGATGCCTTGGGCATCCCCAAGCTTAGATATTTGCATCTTCTTGAATATTCTCTTGGGATCCATCTACACATCCCCAAGCTTGAGCTCTTGCATCCTCTTGCTCATCTCATATCACCATATTGATTGGAACTTAAAAACTGCATCCACATAAAGCTTCACAAATCTCATTAGTAGGTTAGTACTCATTAAATAAAATCCATAAGTGTTCAAGTATCCCTAATTTCTATAAAATCTATCAAATATTTAGCCACTGTAATACTGAGGTTTCTTATTATTACAATCGTACGTCGAAAACGAAGGAAACTTTTTTGTATCCTAAGTACAATATTTAAACAAAGAGAATAGAAATCAGTCAAAACTGAACACTCTGTAAAGATGTCACTCAATGAGATAGTTACGTAGTTCAAATCGAAAAACTCATGATTAATGAAAGACAGATCATAACCTCAGGTCTATGCACAAAAAATTTCATATCAAAATGCCATACTGAGATTTTTCACGAATATAGCAGCACAGCACAGGAAATCTGTCTCAACAGAATCATTCCGTAAAGATTGAATTATTAGATCTGTCTACGTACCTCAAATCAGAAAAGTCAGAACTAACGAAAGTTAGATAGAAGCACTACTATGCACTCAAGAAATTTTAGATCAATATCACGTTCTGGTGATTTTTCAAATTTTCTACAGTGGAGCATAGGAAATCTGTTTTCTAGGCAGCATAGTGACAAACTTGCATAACAAACTAGGGGTTATCTATACATTCTATTTACAGCGGGATATGTACACTATATACACTATATACACTATTTACAAGTTTTTAATGAAAAGATTCCATGTAAAGAATTGTTTTGGTTTCGCAGGCATGAACACAAGTGTTCAAGGTCGACCCCCACTTCACCATTACTCATCTTTCCAATCACTTTTCTTTTCTGAAAACATTTTTTTTATTTTTTTATATAAGAAGTACAACTATTTTTTTTTTGTAATTCGCATTTCCTATCCATACAAGAGATAGAGAATAACTAGGTACAGGAAGTAAAACTAGTTAGAGATAAAGCAAACAAGTGCACACGAAAATATTCACCTAACTATGGCTCCCCGGCAACGGCTCCAGAAAAGGTCTTGATGTCCCACAAGTATAGGGGATCGCGTGTAGCCTTTTCGATAAGTAAGAGTGTCGAACCCAATGAGGAGCTAAAGGTAGGATAAACATTCTCTCAAGTTCTATCAACCACTGATACAACTCTACGCACACTAAGCGTTTGCAATATCTAGGAAATAAAACTAGAGCGATAACGGGTATGAGAGGTGACTTTGCAGAACAATAAAATACACGGAATAAATGTTAGTGCTGCAGCAATAAAACAAACTAAACTAACAGTACCATGAGTGTGGAAAGGCGGTGGTAATAGTGGTGGCTTTGTCCAAGATCAATTAATTAAGATCTTGGGTTCAATGTCTTCGATGCAGCTTTCTATGTAGGAGAGGCTAAATATACATGCTCTCCCTCCGGGATTGCAAGTACTATATGATTGGCTTGCTAGCAAACATCCGTAAATACTAGCAAGCATTAAGGTTTCCCCAACCATAGCCTTAAGTAAATGGTCCTCTTACTCCCATACATGCAACTATCTGGTTCGCGTCCTTAGGCTTCTGTCACTCCGGCAGAACTTCCCCCTTCTAGTATACAAGTACTACCAGCCCTATGGTGCTTGATCCATGCGCACACAAATATAATGGGCACCAAAGACGGTAACATATCAACATACAACTCTAATGAACGAAAGAGAAACAACCAATCAATCAAAGAACAAATAAACTATGGCAACATGACATAGATCATAGGATTATAACTTATAGCATCAAACACCATGTTTACATAGGGCGGTACAGAGGTTTGTGAGAGGATGGACCACTGAATACAATGAGGAGTTGGTGATGGAGATGGCGGTGAAGACGTTGGAGGGCTCAGCGAGGAGCGCCGAGAGGCGGAGGCGTGGGCGGCGCCGGCGGCGGCGCGGGGGACTTCTTCCCCGCCGCCGGCATCATGGGGGAGCGCCGCCCCTTAGCCTTCTTCTTACTTGAGTTGATGCTGGTGTAGATGAGTGTTTCCCCCTCCTTGGCTGCTGCCAAGGAGGAGGATTTTCGTGACAATACTTGGGGGCCTCCAAAAATAGGGTTTCCCATCAATATATAGTGTTGGAGATGCAATCTAGGCCATGGGATGGATGCCCCTTTGATCCAAGGGCTCTTGGGCACCTCTAGAACCTTCTTAGGACTCCCCTATGTCCTTCATGAGCCTCACAAGTCATGGCTGGGCCGAAATATCCAGGCATGGAAAGAGTTTGTGTCAAATACGTCACCAACTTTCGGAGTCCCGAGACTGCACGAACCTCCGCACTAATTCTGCTCTGTCGGATGCATCCGTTGTCCGTTCTGGACGAATAAGATGTCCAAATTGTTCGGCTTGAAATTATCTACAACTTTGTAGTTTAAGACTTTTTCATTGGACGTCTTTTTGATGGAGTTCAGAAGCGATCTTGGAAAAGTGTTCAGCAAGGACAGATTCCGGGAAATTCCAGATTTCACCATAATGAGCTATTTCCTTCCATATTTGCCTATTTCCTGCACAACAAAGTTGAAACCAAGAACTTGTGCACTTTTGCAACTATTAATAGGTTAGTCCCTTAAAACATATAGTAATTGGTGTAAAACAAGCATGAAACATCAAAATTATAGATACGTTTGCGACGTATCAGTGCGTGAAGATGTAGAATATGATTCCGCAAGTGATTTTGATGAAGATACATTGGCCCTTATTGCTGCACGTGATGGAGCCAATTATGATTCTAAAAGAGGGATGGAGGTAATGGGAGCTGAAACTGCTGATCAATACAAGAGCCTAGTTTCACAACGTGTGTTAAGTGTGCAATTGAGCTGAGCATGATCAACACAACAATATGTTTCAAACAAGAGGCGTTGTAAAAGATCGAGCTATACGGATCATCACCGATTGAGGGAGTTGTAATAATCTGGCTAGCCTTGACATGGTGGAGAAGCTTGCTCTACCTACAAGACAACCTCCATATCCATACTACATTCAATGGTTTGAGAGTTCTCGTAAGCTCAAGGTAACAACAACAACACGTGTGCATTTTACTATTGGTACATATTCTGATTTTGTTGATTGTGATGTTGTACCTATGCAAGCTTGTTGTTTGTTACTTGGTAGACCTTGGTAATTTGATAGAGAATCTGTTCGTAATTGTAAAACTAATCACTATTCTATCATGCATGATGGAAAGAAAATTGGTCTCAAACCTGTGAATCCTAAAGAAATTCTTGCTAGAGCTAGTAGAGTAAAAATGAGGAGAAACATAAGAGTGAAAATCAGATTGTTGCTGCAGATTTTGTACCACATAAGAATATTTCTAAATCTGATTCTAATCATGCTACTGCAATTCCTTTGAAGAATCCTTGTTTTCTTGCTAGCAAATCTGATATTGCTGAACTTGATGTGCACAATACTCAAAGTTATGCAATTATTTGTAAGAAAGTTTTGTTTTCATTTGAGAATATGCCTCCTTCTTTGCCACTTGCGGTTGCTAACCTTTTGCAGGAATACATGGACGTGTTCTCACAAGATGTTCCACCTGGATTATCACCTATTCGTGGGATAGAACACCAAATTGACTTGATTCCAGGAGCTTCGCTGCCCAACCGTGCACCATATCACACTAATCCTAAAGAGACCAAAGAGATTCAACGATAAATTCAGGTTCTACAAGGTGAAGGTTACATTCGTCAGTCTCTTAGCCCATGTGTTGTTCCTATTATTTTGGTACCTAAGAAATATGGTTCCTCACGCATGTGTACTGATTGTAGAGCTATTAATAATATTACCATTCGATGTCGTCACCCTATATCATGTTTGGATGATATGCTTGATGAGTTGACTGGTTCTATTATGTTCTCTAAAGTTGATTTGTGTAGTGGTTAGCACCAGATTTGTATGCAATTAGGAGATGAATGGAAAACATCGTTTAAAACTAAGTTCGGCTTATATGAGTGGTTAGTAATGCCTTATGGTTTAACTAATGCTCCTAGTACTTTCATGAGACTAATGAACGAAGTTTTACGTGCTTTTACTGGACGATTTGTGGTAGTATACTTTGATGATATTCTCATATATAGCAAATCTTTGGAGGATCATTTGGATCTTTTAGTACTGTTTTCAATGCTTCACGTGATGCACATTTGTATGGTAATCTTGAGAATTGCACCTTTTGCACAAATTGAGTTGCGTTTCTTGGCTATGTTGTTACTGCACAGGGTATTGAAGTTGATCCAGCCAAGATTGAAGCAATTGAGAATTGGCCGCAGCTCAAGACGGTCACACGAGTGAGGAGTTTTATTGGCCTCGTTGGGTTTTATAGGCGCTTTGTGAAAGATTTTGGATACATTGCTGCGTCGCTGAATGAGCTTACAAAGAAAGATGTGCCCTTTTTTGAGATGTGAAAGATGTGCCCTTTGTGTGGGGCGATGCTGAAGGAGATATGCCCAAGAGGCAATAATAAAAGTGGTTATTATATATCTTTATGTTTATGATAAATGTTTATATGTCATGCTATAATTGTATTAACCGAAACATTAGTACATGTGTGATATGTAAACAACAAAGAGTCCCTAGTATGCCTCTTAACTAGCTTGTTGATTAATGGATGATTAGTTTCATAATCATGAACATTGGATGTTATTAATAACAAGGTTATATCATTGTATGAATGATCTAATGAACACACCCAATTAAGCGTAGCATAAGATCACGTCATTAAGTTATTTGCTATAAGCTTTCGATACATAGTTACCTAGTCCTTATGACCATGAGATCATGTAAATCACTTATACCGGAAAGGTACTTTGATTACGTCAAACGCCACTGCGTAAATGGGTGGTTATAAAGGTGGGATTAAGTATCCGGAAAGTATGAGTTGAGGCATATGGATCAACAGTGGGATTTGTCCATCCCGATGACGGATAGATATACTCTGGGCCCTCTCGGTGGAATGTCGTCTAATGTCTTGCAAGCATATGAATAAGTTCATAAGAGACCACATACCACGGTACGAGTAAAGAGTACTTGTCAGGAGACGAGGTTGAACAAGGTATAGAGTGATACCGATGATCAAACCTCGGACAAGTAAAATATCGCGTGACAAAGGGAATTGGTATCGTATGTGAATGGTTCATTCGATCACTAAAGTCATCGTTGAATATGTGGGAGCCATTATGGATCTCCAGATCCCGCTATTGGTTATTGGTCGGAGAGAGTTCTCACCCATGTCCACATAGTTTGCGAACCGTAGGGTGACACACTTAAGGTTTGATGTTGTAATGGTAGAACTTGAATATGGAATAGAGTTCGAAGTTTTGTTCGGAGTCTCGGATGGGATCCAGGACATCACGAGGAGTTCCGGAATGGTCCGGAGAATAAGATTCATATATAGGAAGTCATATTCCAAGTTTGGAAATGATCCGGTGCATTTATGGCAGGTTCTAGAAGGTTCTAGAAAAGTCCGGAATAAAGGCACTATGGAAGGTGGAGGGACTCCACAAGCTTGGCCGGCCAAACCCTAAGGGAGGAGTCCCAGGTGGGCTCCACCTGAGGTGGCCGGCCACCCCACCTAAGGAAAAGGTGGGAGTCCCACCTTGGGTAGGACTCCCCCCTTGAGTAGGTTTCCCACCTTTGGGAAGTTTTGGTGTTGGGGTCTTATTCGAAGACTTGGACTACAACTCTTGGGGCTTCCACCTATATAATGAGGGGCATAGGGGAGGGGGCTGACCACCACAAGCCCATAGCTTGGCCGCACCCCTAAGTGGCCGGCAACCCCCTCTCCCCAAACCCTAGCCGCCCCACTCCTCCTCCTCTCCCGCAACGCTTAGCGAAGCTCCGCCGGAGAACTCCATCGCCACCGCCACCACACCGTCGTGCTGCCGGATTCAAGGAGGAGCTACTACTTCCACTGCCCGCTGGAACGGGGAGGTGGACGTCGTCTTCATCAACACCGAACGTGTGACCGAGTACGGAGGTGCTGCCCGATCGTGGCACCGTGATCAAGATCTTATACGCGCTTTTGCAAGCGGCAAGTGATCATCTACCGCAGCAATAAGAGCCTACTCTTATAGGCTTTGGAAATCTTCAAGGGTTAGTCTCGTTCATCCCCTCGTTGCTCCCATCTTCTAGATTGCATCTTGGCTTGGATTGCGTTCTCGCGGTAGGAAAATTTTTGTTTTCTATGCAACGAATCCCTACAGTGGTATCAGAGCCGTGTCTATGCATAGATGGTTGCACGAGTAGAACATAATGGTTTTGTGGGCGTTGATGCTCTTGTTGTCTTTAGTTTGAGTACTTTGCATCTTTGTGGCATAGTGGGATGAAGCGGCCTGGACTAACTTTACATGACCGCGTTCATGAGACTTGTTCCTCGTTCGACATGCAACTTGTATTGCATAAGAGGCTTTGCGGGTGTCTGTCTCTCCTACTATAGTGAAGATTCAATTTACTCTTCTATTGACAACACTAGTATCACCGTTGTGGTTCATGTTTGTAGGTAGATTAGATCTCTATCGAAAACTCTAAACCACGTAAAATATGCAAACCAAATTAGAGACGTCTAACTTGTTTTTGCAGGGTTTGGTGATGTGATATGGCCATAATGTGATGATGAATATGTATGAGATGATCATTATTGTATTGTGGCAACCGGCATGAGCCTTATGGTTGTCTTTAAATTTCATGTTGAGTAGTATTTCAAAGTAGTTGTAATAGTTGCTACATGAGGTGAACAACCATGAAGACGGCGCCATTAACCTTGACGCTACGCCGACGATGATGGAGATCATGCCCGAAGATGATGGAGATCATGTCTGTGCTTTGGAGATGAAGATCAAAGGCGCAAAGACAAAAGGGCCATATCATATCACATATGAACTGCATGTGATGTTAATCTTTTTATGCATCTTATTTTGCTTAGATCGCGACGGTAGCATTATAAGATGATCCCTCACATTAATATCAAGATAATAAAGTGTTCTCCCCTTGTATGCACCGTTGTACAGTTCGTCGTTTCGAAGCATCTCGTGATGATCGGATGTGATAGACTCAACGTTCACATACAACGGGTGTAAGCCATGTTGCACACGCGGAATACTTGGGTTTGCTTGACGAGCCTAGCATGTACAGACATGGCCTCAGGACAACAGAAACCGAAAGGTTGAACACGAGTCATATGGATGATATGATCAACATGACAATGTTCACCATTGAAGCTACATCATCTCACGTGATGATCGGTTTTGGTGTAGTGGATTTGGATCGTGTACCACTTAACAACTATGAGGGATGTTGTATTAAGTGGGAGTTCATTAGTAATTAGATTAAAACATGAACTAATTATCATAAACTTAGTTTGAGTAGTATTTTGAATTAATTTTGTAGTATTGGCATCCGTTTACTACAATGCGCTAGTCTTGTAATTGAGATAGAAATACTGTTAAAATCTGACAAGAAACTTTACGGATTGGTACCGTATTGTTAAGAATCAAGAATTAATTAGATCCTATTGCAAACTTTTAGTAAACCTCACATTGTTGATTCAAAGAGCTATGTTTTCAATTAGTACCTAAAGTTATCTTGTCTCCGTTCAAATCTGTTTGAAAAGTAAGGAGCTGAAAATTTAGTTTTCAGAAATAGTCAAGGTATGAGATATATGTGATATCTAAGACCTTATTGCAACATGATAGAATATAATTTGGTGAGATTACATAAACTCATAAGTTTTATGGGAATGTATGAAGGTTGAAGACGCCAGGCGTCCCAATCCTCCAACTATTGGGGAACTAATAATATTTGCATATCCATGAAGTTATCATCCTTAGTATGCACCTTTGCTAAGACTCGTCGTATCGAAGCATCACGTGATGATCGGGTGTTATAGATTCTACGTGTGCATACAACGGGTGCAAGCCAGATTTGCACATGCGAATACTAAGATTAAACTTTATGAGCCTAGCATGTACAGACATGGTCTCAGAAAGTCATCATGATACAATGGATAAAATTATGAGTGAAATTGTTCATCATATTACAAGGTTACTAATAGTAAAATCCGGAACACTTGTCATATGATGATCAACTTCATAGTAAGAACCTCAAGGTTATTGTTATTTGACCAACAAACCTAGAAGTTATTGATGTTGAAGTGTTTTTCTGAATAATGAGGAAACCTAAAAGAGAAACTACAAAAGATTATTGGCATAAAGAAAGAAAAGACTAGAAAGTCTAGCTCAGGTGTATATAAATGATATACATGTTATGGATGTATTCCTCGTTTGGTCACACAATGAAATTCTTGGGTATTTGTACTATATTGGTTGGTATGAAGTGTCATACAAAACAACGCAATACAAGAATACAATGGCCTAAGTGACTGACAAGGAATATGATAGGAATACACGTCTGGAACAAAATAAAGTGTTATTATGTTCGTCGTTGGTATTCTATCTAGCCCTTAGGATTTATAATAAAGAACTTAATAATTGTTATTTTGCTCTGGTCAAATAAAAACAATGAGTTGTTTAAATTATGACATTACTCCATGTACGATGGATAAGTTATTATAAATCTTAATGGTGAAACACACAACACGTAACACTGACGCTAAAATGCCATAAGGCAAATGATTTGAATTCCACTTATTTGTGGAACCGCCATTTAGGTCATGTTGGAAAGGAACGCATGAAGGAACTCCATGCAAATGGATTTTTGGAGTCATTTGATTTTTGAATCGTTTGGCGCTTGCAAAATCTTTTCTAAAAATAATGACTGAAACACCGTTCATAGGCCAAGAGTTGAACGGGCAACTAATTTAGTGAAAACATACATGATGATGTTTGTGGTTCACTGGACATAGTTGTGTGCGGGAGATTCTTCTACTTCATGAAAACTTCCAACAATGAATTGAGTATATATATGTGGATATATTCAATAAGGAAGAAGTTTGAAACATTTGAATAGATTCAAATAAATCTCAGCATGAAGTGGAAATCATCGTAATAGAAAAGTCAAATATCTTTGATTGGATCATTGGGAAAATATTTGAATTATGAGTTTTAGCGAACATCTAAGAGAGTTATGAAATTGTTCTACAACTCACGTTTCTTGGAGTATCATAGTGATGATGAAGTATCCAAGAGATGTATCCAAACTTTGTTGGATCAATGATGAGATAAAATATTTATACCATTATATTTTTGTGGATTATGCTTTAGAGACTATCGCTTTTATACTAAATAGAGCATCATCATGATCCGTTGAAATGACACCATACAAGTTATGGCATGGGTATGAACCCTAATAGTCTTTTCTTAAATTTTGGTATGCATAGCATAAGTAAATAAGAGTTTACAACCAAAATCGGATGAATGTCTTTGTTGGTTATCCCAGAGAATTGATTGGGAATTCTTCCCACTATGGAGACAAAGACAAAAGTGTTTGTCAATGTTTCTTATTTCTGAGAAATTGTTTCTAGCGAAGTATTTGAGTGGGAGGACAATAGAACTTGATAAGGTTTATGAACCTGAGCATAATGATCAGAGTAGCACAACATCGGAATTGGTTTCGGAAGTGGCCACGACGATCATGGCTCCCATGACTACAAAGTGTTTTAGCCATGGAGATCGAAGTACATATTGAACCTTGTAGGTATGGTTTACTTTGTGATCAAATAAATGATTTGTGGACAAAGGATTGATTTTGAATAATGATAAACCAACTACAAACAAAGAAGATATGATGGGCCCTGACTCCGTTAAAATGGCTATACGCCATGAAATCCAAGATAGATGAATACTTTTTGAAAGTAAATGGATCTATAAAAATTGATGAAGCTTGACTTGTCGAAAAGTTGTTTACGACAAAGTTCAAAGAGTTGACTATGATAAGATTAGATCTTCCGTAGCAATGCTTATAGTCTATGTGGATTATTCTAGTAATCACTACATATTTTTTTATGAGATATGCTAGTAGGATGGCAAAATACATTACTTATCAGACGTATGTAATAAAGGTGTATACAAGATACAACCAATTGTTTTGCTAGTCCGTGGAATATTAGATAGGTATACAAACTACAATTGGATGAAGTGATTATCATGGAGTTGGAATCTTCACCAGATGAAATAGTCAAAGAGTTTTTGATTTCATCAGAAACGATGAAGAGGCTTGCATTTGCAAGAAATTAAGTGGGAGCACTGAGACATATTTATAATACTTTATGTAGATGACATATAGTTGGTTATAAATGATGTAATTATATACTTGATTAAAAGGTTTCATTGAAAATTAACTTCAATGAAAGGATATGGACTGAAACATATTTAGTGTCAAGATCTATGAAGATAGATTGAAACACATAATAAGTTTTAAGTCAAAGTACATAGAATGGATATTGAAGTAGTTCAATATAGAAATATTAAGAAAATGTTCTTGTCATGTGAAGTTTTAACAAGACTTGAGTGTATGTGACACTCAATGAGTAAAAACACATGAGTGATTATAGATCACAAATAATATGTACACAATCAGATGTCATGTGCTCTTAAAAATGTTATGAGCATGTACCAGAATGATTCATGTGATGATCATTGAAAAACAGTAAGAATATTCTTGAGTTCTTAAGAAGAATCAAGGATATATATATATAGTTTTGTATGGAGAAATGACAAACAAATCACTGTAAGGTGTTGCACCGATATTTGTTTTGTCACATATGAAAATAAAAATTTCAATCTCAAATTAGACTAAGTGTTGTTTAAAAGGTAGCACGATGAGTTAGAAGTTGTCTATGTTAGATTTAGAAGAGTTCTAAATATTGTGACGGATTCTACAAAAGAAGGCAGAGTATGTCATTGTTTTGACAATGACAAAGGATGTTAAGTCAAGAGGTTCTTTTAGAACTTGGTGTAGTTCCGACAGAGTCAGAACTTTGAAGCTATATTGTGTGTGACAATATTAGTGACATATTTCAGACCGCGGAATTAAGGTTCCACCAGAAGACCAAACATATTTAATGCTGACTCATTTGGAAATGAGTGATGAGTTGAGACGCAAATGAATTACAAAATACATACGGTTCTGAGCATGTCAGATCCGTTGACTAAAACCTCTCTCGTGAGCAAAACATGATAAAGCACTGGAAGGCCAAGGTGTTATATCTTTACAATGTAATCTAGATTATTGACTTTAGTGCAAGTGGGAGACTGAAGGAGATATGCCCAAGAGGCAATAATAAAAGTGGTTATTATATATCTTTATATTTATGATAAATGTTTATATGTCATGCTATAATTGTATTAACCGAAACATTAGTACATGTGTGATATGTAAACAACAAAGAGTCCCTAGTATGCCTCTTAACTAGCTTGTTGATTAATGGATGATTAGTTTCATAATCATGAACATTGGATGTTATTAATAACAAGGTTATATCATTGTATGAATGATGTAATGGACACACCCAATTAAGCGTAGCATAAGATCACGTCATTAAGTTATTTGCTATAAGCTTTCGATACATAGTTACCTAGTCCTTATGACCATGAGATCATGTAAATCACTTATACCGGAAAGGTAATTTGATTACGTCAAACGCCACTGCGTAAATGGGTGGTTATAAAGGTGGGATTAAGTATCCGGAAAGTATGAGTTGAGGCATATGGATCAACAGTGGGATTTGTCCATCCCGATGACGGATAGATATACTCTGGGCCCTCTCGGTGGAATGTCGTCTAATGTCTTGCAAGCATATGAATAAGTTCATAAGAGACCACATACCACGGTACGAGTAAAGAGTACTTGTCAGGAGACGAGGTTGAACAAGGTATAGAGTGATACCGATGATCAAACCTCGGACAAGTAAAATATCGCGTGACAAAGGGAATTGGTATCGTATGTGAATGGTTCATTCGATCAATAAAGTCATCGTTGAATATGTGGGAGCCATTATGGATCTCCAGATCCCGCTATTGGTTATTGGTCGGAGAGAGTTCTCACCCATGTCCACATAGTTTGCGAACCGTAGGGTGACACACTTAAGGTTTGATGTTGTAATGGTAGAACTTGAATATGGAATAGAGTTCGAAGTTTTGTTCGGAGTCTCGGATGGGATCCAGGACATCACGAGGAGTTCCGGAATGGTCCGGAGAATAAGATTCATATATAGGAAGTCATATTCCAAGTTTGGAAATGATCCGGTGCATTTATGGCAGGTTCTAGAAAAGTCCGGAATAAAGGCACTATGGAAGGTGGAGTCCCGGAGGGACTCCACAAGCTTGGCCGGCCAAACCCTAAGGGAGGAGTTCCAGGTGGGCTCCACCTGAGGTGGCCGGCCACCCCACCTAAGGAAAAGGTGGGAGTCCCACCTTGGGTAGGACTCCCCCCTTGAGTAGGTTTCCCACCTTTGGGAAGTTTTGGTGTTGGGGTCTTATTCGAAGACTTGGACTACAACTCTTGGGGCTTCCACCTATATAATGAGGGGCATAGGGGAGGGGGCTGACCACCACAAGCCCATAGCTTGGCCGCACCCCTAAGTGGCCGGCCACCCCCTCTCCCCAAACCCTAGCCGCCCCACTCCTCCTCCTCTCCCGCAACACTTAGCGAAGCTCCGCCGGAGAACTCCATCGCCACCGCCACCACGCCGTCGTGCTGCCGGATTCAAGGAGGAGCTACTACTTCCGCTGCCCGCTAGAACGGGGAGGTGGACGTCGTCTTCATCAACACCGAACGTGTGACCGAGTACGGAGGTGCTGCCCGATCGTGGCACCGTGATCAAGATCTTCTACGCGCTTTTGCAAGCGGCAAGTGATCGTCTACCGCAGCAATAAGAGCCTACTCTTATAGGCTTTGGAAATCTTCAAGGGTTAGTCTCGTTTATCCCCTCGTTGCTCCCATCTTCTAGATTGCATCTTGGCTTGGATTGCGTTCTCGCGGTAGGAAATTTTTTGTTTTCTATGCAACGAATCCCTACAGATGCACAACAAGAAGCCTTCGTGATATTGAAAGATAAGTTAACACATGCTCCTTTGCTTTGACTTCCTGAATTTAATAAGACTTTTGATCTTGAATTTGATGCTAGTGGAATTGGTCTGGGAGGTGTGTTATTACAAGAGGGTAAACCTGTTGCATATTTTAGTGAGAAATTGAGTGGACCTAGTCTGAACTATTCTACTTATGATAAATAATTATGTGCACTGGTTCGGACATTAGAAACTTGGCAACATTATTTATGGCCTAAATAATTTGTTATGCATTCTGATCATGAATTTTTGAAGCATATTCGTAGTCAAGCTAAGTTGAATCGCCGCCATGAAAACTAGATTGAATTTATTGAATATTTCCTTACGTTATCAAACACAAAAAGGATAAAGATTATGTTATTGTTGATGCTTTGTCGCGCCGTTATACTATGCTTTCTCAACTTGACTTCATGATTTTTGGATTATAAACTATAAATGAACAATACTTGTATGATGTTGATTTTAAAGATATGTTGCTGAATTGTAGAGATGGTAGAACATGGAACAAATTCGTCCTTAATGATGGATTTGTGTTCCGTGCTATCAAGTTATGCATCCCAGATAGTTTTGTTTGTCTTTTATTGTTGCAGGAGGCAGATGGAGTAGGATTGATGGGCCACTTTGGTGTGAAGAAGATGGAAAATGTACCTGCTGCACACTTCTTTTGGCCACCCATGCGTCGAGATGTTGAGAGATTCGTGACACGCTGCACTACTTGTCAAAAGCTAAGTCTCGACTTAATCGACATGGTTTATATATGCCTCTTCCTATTACTAGTACCTTGGGAGGATATTTTAATGGATTTCATTTTGGGATTGCATCGTACACATAAGGGGAGGGATAACATTTTTGTTATTGTGGATCGGTTTTCTAACATGGCACATTTTATTCCTTGTCACAAGACTGATGATGCTACGCATGTTGTTGGTTTGTTCTTTCGTGAAATTGTTTGTTTACATGGTGTGCCAAATACTATTGTTTCTAATTGCAATACTAAGTTTTTTTAGCCACTTTTGGAGATGTTTATGGGATAAGTTGGGGACTAAATTGCTATTTAGTACTACATGCCATCCCCAAACTGATGGACAAACTGAAGTAGTACATAGAACTTTGTCAGATATGTTGCGGGCTATTTTGAAGAAGAACTTAAAATTGTCGAAGAATATTTAACTCATATTAAATTTGCTTAGAATCATTCGCAACATTCTACCACTAAGATTTGCCCATTTGAGATTGTCTATGGGTTTATTCCTCGTGCACCTATTGATTTGTTGCCATTGCCATCTTCGGTGCAAAATAATGTGGATGCTACTCAACGTGCTGAATTGATATTAAAATTGCATGAGACTAGTAAAGACAACATAGAACACATGAATGCTAACTATGAAATTGTTGGGAATAGAGGGAGAAAGCATGTTATGTTTGATGTTGGTGATCTTGTTTGGTTGCATTTGCGCAGAGATCATTTTCCCGATTTGCGCAAGTCTAAGTTAATGCAATGCGCTTCTGGTTATTTTAAGGTGTTAGAGAAAATAAATGATAATGCATATAACTTGAGCTTCCTGCAGATTTTGGTTCGGTTAGTCCTACATTTAACATTGTAGATTTGTACTCTGGTGAAAAAGATGAGATTGCGTCGATGACGACTTCAATTCAAGAAGGGGAGAATGATAAGGACATCCCATCTATTGATACAACTGCTGTACCTACAGCTTCACAAATACAAGGACCAATCACTCGAGCTCGTGGCAAATAACTTAACTATCAGGCACTTTCATTTCTTGGAACTATTCCTCGCGTATATGAGCATATGATGCTGCCTAAATCAGATGTGTTTGTTACTCTTAGGAATGATGGACCTAGCATGGACAAGAGGGACAAGCTTTGGAGCATGATCGTGCATGGAGATGTCACCAAACATGTGAGGATTGAAGAGGACGCTTCGATTGAAGATTTCAGAACTTCGAAGCCTCCATAGTGATGAAAGAAGAGCTTGGATGAAATATTCAAGATGATACTTCATAATTTTGTCCTAAGTATGATATGGTCTTGCGTCACCTTTAGTTTTGGGCGAGGCCTATGTCAAATTCTCAGGATTTAAGTCAGCTACTTTTTAGAGTCCGTATTGAAGGAGAAAGACTATCTAGAGGTCGGTTCGGCCACCATACCTAGGGCTGACCGAAACCCTCTCCTTTTACTTCTTAAATACCTCCTTACCCATCACGTTTAGACTCGGATTTTGATTAGACTAAAAGTTAGCCATTGCTGCAACTCTCTTGTACTTCTTTTGAGGCCAACGCCCAGAACAAGACCGACTATTCGGAATCCCACCTTTTAAATACAGTTTTCATCAATATCCACAATATTCTAATTGCAATATTAGTTCTTACCTGTTCTCGATTTCAGGTAGGAATTAAGACCTTTTGGTCAGGATGATCGTGCATCCGCAAGATCAGTAACTCCCGGAGATTGTTCTAACAATTGCATTGGCGCACGAGCTTTGCACGTGTAGTTGGATCGTCAAACACGAACTCCACCAACAAATCGACGTATCAGCATCTCATCAAAAGATCAGACACCTTTGCCCTATCATTGGGAGAGCAGATCAGGAGGCGAAGTGCTGGGTGAGCTGCCGGTGATCGATTACCAGAGGGATCGATTGGGCTTGCGACTCCCTAGGAGATGCACATATTATGGTTTAGACAGTTAAGAGTGTACTTTGTTATATTGTCGCAGTTTTTGGTGTTGTCGAAAAATTGTAGAACATCTTATATTACGTATCGGAGGGAGTACTTATGAGGCTCTCACTAGCAACTAGATTTCCTTTAGTCAGTCAGTAGGCTGATTGTTTTGATGCACTTATTAGGTTCTGGTCGATTAGCTACTGGAGTCTTTGGAAGCTACTAGGCTCTCAGATTTAGTTGCCATATTATCTTGAACACTTACCATGTTCTGACTAGCTACCTGTCAGATTCTTTAGAAGGTAGCCATCAGATTATTCTGAACACTTACCAGGTTTTTACTACCTAGCTACCATCTTTTTTCGAAGGCTCTACTATACTCTGCAATCCAACTGCCGGCTTTTTCCTAACGCTAACTGAGTGAGCCTAGAGAATATCTCTCCCTCACATGGATGGATAAATCTCAATCTTCATTCATGCAACCTAACAAGTACCTTCTGAAGTACCTAAAAGACACCTTTATGACCACCCTGGTATTATATGACAGCTGATGCCGCAAAGTATTCTTTCGATGCCAAGGAGTAACATAATCTCATGGTCTAAGGAATAGGTTAATTGACATGAAAAAACTTTAGCCATATGAACTTTGTGATGTGGTCTAATTGCTTTGCTTATTTGGGTCTGATCATCACATCATTCTTCCAGTGATATGATCCAAATCATAACCATGGCTAACCAACAAGCTAGCTAAGTAGAAGCTTTACTACGACATAGTGTTGTTTATAAAAGAAAAATGTATTATGTTTCTGTTAATACAATTCTAGCATGAACTATAGACATATACCATGAACAAGAAATATGATATTAACAAAATTATTATTGCCTCTAGGACATGTTTCCAACATGGCCTTCTTTGGAGCTCCAGTCACTCGGTATAGCATGTATTCCCATAGTATCGAATCCCTTCACGCCATGCAATGGGCATAATTGACGGTGCCACGACACGAAGAAGATCTCCAGGAGTCTGGCACCTCTACGGATGACTCAATGGGGGTAGAGGGTAGAGGAGGGGGCGCGCCTTCACCGTCAAGCGGTAGGACTGCCGGGACCTAATGTCATGCGTTTGGCTAGGCGGCAGTGCATACTGAGCGGGAGCCGTTAGCGTCACACCCATCTGCACTCTGTGATTGGCCAATACTTCCTTGTGAGGCATTGTTCCTATAGTTTTTCGGCCATTTTGAAGCCGGTGTAAGCTACTGGCGACGCTCACTAGATTTATAGACGAGCCGCAGGAGGTACAAATGCAACTAGACGACGAGAACAATATATGGGAAAAGGGAAAGACAACAGGAAAACCAGGAATCAAGCGGGAATATATCACAGACACTTTGTATGAAATAAACGGCCTACAAACACATTGGGAAAAAATTGTTTGGATTTTATGAGGTTTTGTATTATCGACCGCCTCTTTTCGTGGAGCAAATGAAAGGAACATTTGCAAACGGTCCACTTTTTGTTGGACGTGAGCATTTTTTCACATCACACGCCGAAAATGTCTTCAGTGTGTCATGGTGAGCTTTAAAAGCATGATTTGTATTAGTGACGAACTCTTTTCGTCTGTAAAGGGTTAAGCTGTTAGAGATGCTCTAAGAGCATCTTTAACAGAGCCCGTAAATCCCGTCGGAACTGAACTAACAGTATAGTCACTCCGGGGACTAATTCTAGTTTAATTTAGCTCCCTAGATCGTAATATACGTGCAATATGCATGTATTTTGCCTAGTATTGTACAAATTGTAGTTTAATTATGAACGAATTTAGCTTCATTCGATGAAATCGAGTGCGATTGCAAAATTTGGTTTCCCGCGACGTTTGATTTCATCGAGTTCGGTTCACCTTTTCGGTTTCTGTTCTGCGCCATCGCTAAATCCGCAGCCAAATTGTTTTTCGGGAGACTAAACTCGTTTTTTTCGGTTCCGATAAATAGGGGCTCTGTTAGAGTTGCTCTAAGCTAGCTAGTGCACAGAGGCAACAGTCGCTCCACGGACGTCTCCGCCTACATCCTGAGCTATGTGTGTGACACGGACCTTGCGTTCTGAGATTTGTTTGTTTTCGATACAATAATCTGCTAATAGTCATCGTAAAAAAAATGAAATACATGTACAAGTACAAGAAACACGTATATGAGCCAGTATACAAACACAAAGTAAAACTAGACACACATGCGCGCGTGCATCGCCGGATTTAAACACCTCTCAAAAACAAGCGCGCATACATGCATGGCAATAATCCAATTCCACCAAGATTGTACCCCGCACCCCTTCCTCCAATCCCCTATGGCCTCCTCGATCGCCCCATCACGAAGGCATGTGCTTGCAGTCCCTTCATCCGAAGAAGTCGTACTTGGCCGGCGTGCCGGTTGGGTCAATCCACGGCTGCGCGTGGAGGAAGTTCTCCAAGGTGAACTGCGTCGCATCCTGCTTGCTTATCGTCTTCTTGTACCCCGGCCAGTTGACGCGTCCTGCCGTGTCGGCTCCGGGGCCCTTGTTGCCATACTCGGCATAGAAGAGCGTCTTGAGAGCGAAGTCGCCCTGCCACGGCATGTACCCGGCCTTGTCGATGATGGCTGGGATCTCGGACTCCATGATGATGGTGCGCGAGAACTCGCGCCATGGCCGGCCGAGGTAGTTCTTAATGGGTGGTTTCCCCGGCGCCGTGAGCGCGGTCTCACCGTTGAACTCACACTTCTGGAGCACGAACCCCGTGGCCTCCCGTCCGATGGCGCGGCCCTGCGCGGTGACGATGTTCTGCTGGTTGTCCATCGGGCGACGGAGCGTGATGATGCAGTTCTGGAACACGGCCGCCGCGTCGCCGAAGATGAAGTCGACGGTGCCGGAGATGATGCAGTTGCGGTAGAACTGGGCCTTGGAGTGCGCGTAGAGCGTATCCTGGAACGCGTCCATCTTGCAGTTGAGGAAGATGGACTTGTCGGACGTGACCAGCAGCGCCACCGCCTGGTGCTTCTCCGCGCCCGCCGTGTTCACGAACCCTATCCCGATCGCCATGAACCCGTCGCCTAGCGCGGCTGCAAATAAAAACGGTTGCCGACGACGAATTATTAACGAAGCGCTACCACGGACAAGCTAGAGAGGGTGTTGAGTTGACGGCGACATTTTGCTTACAGAAAGTTGCGGTCTTGAAGGTGGTGATGCCGTCGATGAAGTTCTTTTTACCGGTGACGATGGTCTTCTTGGAACCGTCCCCGGTCATGGTCACGTTCGGCATCTGTCTTGTGATTGTAACATACTCCTCGTACACGCCTTCCTTGACGTAGATGATATATCTGGGAGGAACGACGGCAACCCATAAGAATATAAGATGCATAGATATTTTTCGATGGTTAATTTATGTGACAACTTCGAGTGATCCATGATTTATTGTGATATTCGATATTGAAACTGAATTTGAAACTATGCAATGAATGGTTTCTATATACTGTATCATTTTGATGCAGAGGTTGAACCTTTGTTTCGCTTTTCGGGGAGCATGGACATGCACGGATGGACGACCCATGGACAATGTATATGTACCTTCCATCGTAGGTCTTTGGCATGGCAGTGAGAGCCTCGTTGATGGTCTTGAACTTGCCGCTGCCGTCCTTGGCCACCGTCACGGTGGGCTTGATGTCGGCCTTGAACCCGCCGCCCTTGAGAACCCTCCGTTCGCTCTCGGGAACCCACTCCGGGATACCATCCTCCCCGAGCACCGGCTCGGCACGCCGTGGCTCCTCCTCAGCTTCGAGAAGGCGGCGCTTGGGGAGCTTGAAGCCGGCGAGGAAGGTGGAGGCCTTCTCGATGAGCGCCATGGCGTTGCTGGTGAGCTCCTTCCCCTTGACGAAGGATTCCTTCACCTTGTCCTTGAACTCCCCGTCGGGGAAGCCGTCGATGCACGTCTCCTGGTGCGCGACCACGGCGCTGAGCCAGATGCGCAGCTGGTACCCCTGCTTGGTGAGGCTGTCCTTGCTGTCCATGCCACTGAGCGTGTGGTTGAGCTCGTCCTTGGCCCACACAAAGAACTCCTTGCAGTCGGCCACGGCGTTCTTCACCAGGGGGTCGTTGCTCATGATCAGGTCGGCGCGGTCGAACGCCTGGGAGATGGCTTCGCCTATCACCTGCACGGCAGAGCGCACCACGTCCAAGGGCGACGAGGCGCTCGCGTTCACGCACTTTGTCAGGCTATCCTGGCACACGTCCTGGAAGTCCGTCTGCTTGCACACAAACGCGATGGTCTTCGACACGGCTTTTAGGTCCGCCGGCGAGCCAGATCCTCCGTCGGAATCAGCGTCGGAGTCGTCGCCGCCGCCGGACTTGCCCTTGGACGAGGACGAGCCCTTCTTGCTGCCCGACCCTCCGCCTTTCTCGTCCTTTTTATTGTTGTACATGACGGCGATGCCACAGACAATGAGTATGACGGCGATCACCCCGCCCGCGATCATAAGGCGTTTGCGGGTCTGCCGCGCCTTCTCGGCTTTGCGGCGCTCCGTGAGCGGGCCGAAGTCGCCGAACGCCGACGACATGGTCGACGAAGTAGCTGTTTATTTTCCTTTTTGAGGAGGAAAGCCTTTTTTCCTCTCTCTCCTTTATTTACAGCTTCTTCCTCTCTCTCGCTCTCTGCCTTACACCGGACATGGCAGAGAGGATTGGAGAAAGGGGGCGGAAGGCATTGGAGAACGACTGTTTATTTGGGCACCGCGGGATTCCGAGGAAAGAAGGGCCGGGAGACGTTTGTGGAGGCTATGTTTGGATTTACATTGTTCCTTGATTAGTACTTGTAGCCTCGCCATGAAACAATGGCCTCTAACTTGCTTCTCCATAGCTCCAAATTATCAGGCATGTTTACCGCATATATTTGTCCCCTCCATATCACTAGAGGGTAAATAATCGGCTCATCTGTCCATGGATGAAAGCGATGAAATTGCATAAAACAAAGACCACAATCCTTTTCTGTTGCTTTTGTGCAGAGCACTTGCAATACGGTTTGCTGCAAAAACCACGAATCTTCGGCGTAATCTTTTGTTGATAGGTCAAGATTTCAGTTCAGATCATTTCACATCGATTCTGCCCGGTGAGGCCTGCATGCAATGCTCATGTTATCAGAGCTAATTTTGCACAAACAATCTAATATAAGGCAATTGAGTTCAACTAATGGAATTTTAGAACTTTATTTTTTTTACTAAATCTACCAATAACTGTACAAACTTTAAAGGAGTAGTCAATAATTTTTAAAATATATTCATGATTAGATTTTTAGAATTACTTAAGATTTTAGAACTGTTGAAAAGATTTAATTGTGATCAAAATTTGGCCAAATTTGTTAAACAACGGTATCACTTTTAAATGGCAAGTCCAAATTGTCACATAATTTCCCATAATAATCAAAGAGAATTAATTGTATTTCTCAATTTTTTTGTTAAATTTGACCTACTTTTGGCATTTTTGAAAAAAAAGAAAAACTTGCAGTTGAGCATATTTTTTTCCAAATATAAGATGCCTTGACCAAAATCAACAAAAATAAGTGGGCGTTCATGTAAATTCAGCCACATTCGAGGATTTATGTGACTTGTCATTTTCCATGTGAGCAGTCCGGCCAATCAACTAACCAACCGATGTTTGGATATATCTACGATAAATTACACCGATGGTTTTTGCTAAAACTCGAATAGTAGGTGATGTGCAGAAAAGTAGCACCAAAATGTGGTGCTTTCTTCAATTTCCTCATGAAAGCTTCATCAAATTATGCACTAATATATTCAAATACAAAGAAAATTGTACAACCGAGAAAATAAGCAACAAAAATTAAGGAGAGAAAATGTTTTTTCGTACGCAACACAAATAAAATATTATTCCATACGAGATGCAAACAAAATATTTTGCCAAACGCAATAAAAAAGTTATTCCATATGCAATGAAAATAAAGTAGTGTTTCGTACACAATGGAAATAAAATTCAGTTCCTTAGTGATAGCTATATAATATATTTTCAATACGATGTGGTGGCATCATAAAAAACATACACAGTGGGTCCGTGTTTAGCACTATGAGTTCTGCTTTTATTGTTGACCGCGTGAAGATGGTCTACTTGCAATAGTTCCAAAAAAACATCGCCACAACCAAGTGTGAACAGCTAACCACTCATGGTCTTAATCTCATCAGTATCATATATCCAATTTGAGTTGCTATAACCATCAAATATCCTTAAATACTTTGTATAATGAATACCAAAACCCGCATCAATTTTCAAATAGCTCAAAGCTCTCTCAAGAGCATCTAATGAGCATCTCTTGGATTTTACACAAATCAACTGAGATGGCTTTCAACAGAAGAAATGTCGGGCCTCATAGCGTTGCTAAATATATAAGTATGCTAATGATTTTAGAATATCCCAATTGACCTCTAGAAATCCTTTGATCCTTTGAAAGTAGCACACTCAAACCATAAGGCGTTGAAGAAGACTTCCAACCTCTATACCCAAAACCACTCAATATCTTTCCATAGTGAGATTGAAGTAGAGTAATCTCACCATTGCCATCTACAACAGCTTGACATTTAAGGTTACATCAGATACTCCTAGGTCTTCATAAAAATATACGACATGAACTCCTTGACCCACTACGGGGAAAAATTCCGCACCTATTTTATTACATCAAGATTGGTCCTAGTTATTAGTATGTCATCGAGACAGAGATGTAGAATAACTCTATCGCCCCCACCATGACAATAGTATAAACACTTGTCAGCTTAGTTTACAACAAAACATTTAGTGGTTAAATTTCTTTAAAATTTCTCGTGCCACTGCTTAGAGGTTTGCTTGATACCATACAAAAACTTCAATAACTTACACGTACACTTTTTGCTCTTGAACATCTACTATAAATTGACCGAGCTGCTCCATATAATTTTTCTCATCTAGCTCCCCATTTAAGAAAGTTATCTTAGCGCAAGTTTCATAAACGAGAAGACCATGTGAGACATCAAAAAAAAGAGGACTCAAATATATACTATGGTGAAAGTAGGACGAGTAAAGTAAAATATTCATAATTTAGACAAGTAGTAAATTTCATACTTATACGTACAAAAGCTTAATGAATAAACTACAAACACTAGAAAACATGCTATAAGAAAATACATAACTACATAATTATAAAAGTGCCAAACCCCGATGAATAGAAAAATCCTAATTAAGTTTCACAACCAAAAAGCTGATTTTGGGGGTCAATCGGTGCTAGGAGACGATTATCAATAAACATCAGTGAAGACTCTAAATCTGTGGGGAAGCAATAGGCGTATGCCAGTGATTGTTTTAGTTTTTCTATAAATAGACCAGCGTGGGACTTGGTGAAAAATTTCACCCAGAACACGTGTGTCACCCTAAGCCACATGGCACCGCCACTTTGCTGTGCGTCCTAGTCTACTCTGATGGTGCGCGCATCTGCGCCGCTCTGAGATTCTGGTGCTCCGCAGAGAGACACACTATCGCGCCACAGGTTAGTCGCCTCTATAGCTCACTTTGATGTCGTTCTGAGATTCCAGAATCCGTAGCCCCCCCCCCCCCCCCCGAGTTCCCTCGAATGGTGCAAGCCGCCCAATTCGCTCATGGCAAGTAGCATGAAAGAGCATCAAAGGTCCTAGATGTTGCGGAACCCTAGTAGTCGCCATTGTACTCTCCCTCGCCCGCGACGCACTCTGCCCGGTATCCCTCCCTTCACGTGTCGTCGTCGTTGTCTTAGCTGTCGCCATGTCCGTCCCCGTCACCATCGTACACACCTACTAGGTGTGGTACTGGATCTGGCATCGCCGTGGCAGTAGGCCCGCCAGCCAAACCGGAAAGCAACAACCACGATGCAAGGCACGAACCTTGTAAGACCGGCCATGGCATCTTCTTGTAGCTATGTCATGCAATATATAGTATTCCCTCCGATTATTAACACATATATAGGTTACTTCGTTAAGAGAAGCTTTTGATCAACATTTATACTTTATCATATCCTACGCCTATTACTAAAATTAAGTCTTGTATATAACAACGGCATTTTAACTAATATATAACAATCACATAGGTCCATATTAAAAGTACAAATGTTGCTCGAAAGCTTCTCTTAACGAAATAACCTATGTGGTAATAATTGAAGGGAATATTACAGAGAGGTACAATTATGTTTGTTTTCTTCTACTTTGGTGTTGTTAGTTAAAAAGCAACCGTTATATATAAGTATATTAGTATATTGTGTGCTTTTTCCTATTGCTAGTACTGCAAGATAACATATTCAACAATATGTCATTTTTACCTAGCAATATAGATTTTTCTCATATATGCCAAATTGGAATAATGCTCTCAAAATAGGACTCCTTTTCGATTGCACTATAAAAGATGCAACTGTGAAAATCTTAGCGAAGGATGCATTATTGCGAGAAAAAGGACGATGAGATCACAAATTGCAAGTAGAAGAAATAGCAAGTGAAGCACAAGAAAAATGCAGCATGAGACAAATCAAAATTTGTTCTTTCGTCTTGATCCTTGATTAGAATCTATTTTTAGGTTTAAATTGTGCTTCATAATCTATTTGTTTTTTGATCCCCTTGCTAGGGATGCTTATAGGAAGTGCAGCTAGGGCAGCACTTCTGTCAGGGTTTTGTTGTGAAATATAGTATGCAACGTACAAGATGTGGTTTCAACGACTCCGAGTATCTCTAACAATGTCAACGGGCTTACAATGATTTGTTAGTATATACCCTAACCTTGAAGATTATGCACACCCTCCGAAAAGTTCAAACCAGTACAAAGAGTGAACAGGGTCTCTAGGATCCCACAAGAACGCCGACAAACATCTAGTAAGCGCTCCTCTTGGACACCCCCCCCACCCCCCCCTCCGGGCCCCCCATAGCACCCACTCTGATGTGTGACTTATCATTGACAGGTTTCACGCCCGTAAGTGACAAATAGTTATTTGTAACAAGTTGGGTGACTAGCCCGTCGGATTAGAGGTTTAGTCACCTGTTCGCGACAATGAACTTTATACTAGTGTACTGATTACTGCCAGGTAACAAAAAGAAATAAAATAGTCAGTCGTGCAGACTGTTTAATTTACAAGACAATATTTTTCCTTAAATAAATTCCAATATGTTTGGGCTTAGCAAGTTCATGTTTTCTCGCACCACGCCACCTTTTTGCCAGTCACAAGACGGCCATAAGCCCATGAGCTGGAATTCCAAGTGAAAATCCTCAGATAAGCAGTACGGAATTTCAAGGCCCGCCTAAGTGCACGGTGGGTTACGGGCCTATAACCTAGTTCCTGTAGAGAAAGAAACGGTGCAGTCATGGGCTTAACAACAAATCTGCTGTTAGATGGAAGTAAGTCAACATTAGGTGGTGCCGGTCTCCTCCAGAAAAGCGTATTGAGAGTCCACCGTCCGTGCCACCCAGATCCCGCCTGATCCCCGATCTTCTCCGTCGGCGCTGCCGGCCGGAGTGGAGGAGGGAGAGGCGCGTGGAGGTTCTCTGTATATAGTAGTTCAGAGTCATGTGTTTACCTAGTTAGGTGGTCTAGCGTTCTACCGCTTGGGGTGGTGACCACGCCGGCGCGCGGTGTTGGTCCATGGCGGATTCGCTCCATCTTCTTGCTCCTGTGGCCGGAGAAGTTGGTGGAAGTCGGATCTGTCGAATCCTCGTCAAATAAGCGCGGAGGTGCTTGGTGCTGGGCAGTCTGTGCCACTGCATCCACATCTGGCCGTCATGGAGACGGGGGATTTGGGGAGGTTTGGTGTTGGTCTGCTCAGTGGGGAAGTTCAAGAACTGGCATTGGCGACCGCGTATGCTCTTCTTCTACTGCATCGACTTCAACTGCTGCTGGAGCTTCGGTTCCTTCGATGGTGGATTTTCTCCAGCAAGCTTCTTGGGTAGCTAGGGTGGTACTCCGGCATCATCTTGTTTCGCCGGGATTTTCCGATGCCCCCTCCTTCAACCTCCGGCGGGAGGCCCTTTCCCACTTGCCCGTTGATGGCAAGGACGCGGCCGGTGATGGTGGCAATTGCATCGCCGGCGAGGTCGAAGTTTGCGCAAGGACCCGATTGCTTTCCTGTTATTTATTATGGGGTCTTTTTTGCAAATTGGAAGGACACTGTTGTAATTTTATGTTGCTTTTAGGTCCTTTCTGCAGTATTGTAACACTTTTGTTATATTAATGCAAGTTCTGGGACCTTCGGGTCCCTTCCCTTGTTCAAAAAAAAAAAAAAAAAGTCAACATTAGGTTACCCCATCTTCCATTCTTCCTACTTAGTTAAAAATAACTAACATTTTTGATGACATCGTCATTTTAGAATAATTAGTTTATTCTTTTAAGCTAAAGAGAATAAATAATACGTAATACTAGTGACACACTTCATGTGTATCGGGCCGATTGCCATCACATCCGTGCAGCTGGCAGATGCTGTGAGCTGCATTCTACCATGCATGGTTGGTGGCATGTCGCAAAGCTTGATCCATCATTCCGACTTCCGAGGCAGGCATCAGCTGTTGTTGAGTGCGAACCGTCGAGCACATATCGACTCGCGGCTGGCACTAAACTGCCTCTACGAGATACGTACTAGCTAGACATCACTTTGGGCGATCAGCACAGCAGTACACCACCTACGAGAGATACGTACTAGCTAGCTGGCTGGAATAATATACCACTACACACTTTTCTACCCTGCTACCAGTGGTGGTGGCCATATTGTACGTGCGGCACGATATTTTCAGCTGATTAGCTGTGTGCATGATGGGGGGATCGAATTGCTCTCAATTGTTTGGCCAACGGTTGGGCGTAGCTAGCGTGGATGAGTGGGCATCCTTGCCTAAACTGGCTCTGCATGTCCCACCCAACAGGAACGAGGAGTGTTAGGCTGAGAAGGTGTCAAGCATCCTAATCCCTGTCGCCATCGGTGTAGCAGATCAAGGGACATGTATTTTCCTGCAACATTGCCACTGATCGGCACCGGAGAATCTGCCAACATGTGCTTGCAAGCCTGAGTTTGAAAACCTGTCTGCCATGGCCTTGAAGTTGTACCAAGCGAATGGTGAATAACAAACCAATCATGCCTGAAGATTGAAGTCCAAGCGAACGGCTAGGCTACTTCTCCTATGGTCGAGCTCGTGTCGCGACGGCGTGTAGAGCCAACTTTGGTGCCGCCTACAAAATACAAACCTCGCAGCAGCTACGAGTCAGCATCGTCCAGCTGTAAGGGCAGCACGACGCATTTTAATGTCCGCGAGCGTCCGTTTGCGTCGCGCTGCGGACGCTAAAATGATCGTTTTTGTCCGCGCGTCCGTTTGCGTCTGGGGGCTGCTCCAGCGGGGCGATGCATTTATTTTTTCTTATTTTTTCCTCTTCTCTATTTAAACATAGTTCCAAATATTACATATTGAAACATGATTTTACACAAACTAACACATAGTTTGGAATATGGTTTACACAAACTAACACATAGTTTGAACCATGGTTGACACAAATATAACATTTAAAAAAAAAAGAAACTAGTTGTGTTGATTTCCGTATGTTCGCTGCCAAGAAAGAACATTCGAGGGCACACCCAATCACCGAAACTGGAAAATCCAGCGGGAGGAGACGGTGCCATTGTTGGTTCTACCGAGGAAGAACATCCAAAAACCTCGACTACTGGCTTCGTCTGGCCCGTAGCCAGATTCGCTGCAAAGAAAGAACACTAAGCTCTAACTATCAGTGTCCGAGCCGGATTCGCCGTGTGGTAGTGCCTGCGGCAGGCTATGTCGTCGAACACCTTGACGATCATCTCGCCGTCCCCCTCATAGAGGAAGGTGAGCTGGCAGCCGGGCTCGAGCGCGAGGTCACGGGCGAACTTGTCCCACCCCGTATGCAGGTACATCTTGCCCTGCCCATCGAACAGGACCTCAGCGGGCCAGCGGCAGAAGTTGCAGCTGACCTCCCGTAGCTGCAAATGTGCCGGCTCGACGCCATAGACGAACTCGGCGAACTTGTCCGGGAGCCACTTGATGCCGAGTGGGTCATCGTCGATGCGGAGGAGGAACTCGAAGCAGCAGTCGTCCTGCGAAGACGAGGAGGGCGCAGGCGACGGCGAGCGTGGGGCCGTTGCTGCTCCACCACGGCGGCCCCTTCCCCGGCCCCGGGGGCGCCCAGGGCCGCGGCCTCGACCGCCTCGCCGGCCACCAGGACCGGCCATGGACTTCCTCGCGGGCCTGGATGCGTCGCAGGAATACCTAGGCGGCGCTACGGTCGAGCTTTGTGGCGGCTAGGGTTTGTTTGGAGGAGTGGATGAGGAAGAAGAACGCGCCTCCCCTTTATATAGGCCGAAGGCATGCGGTGACCGCGGGACCCGTGGCGTCGCCATTAACGTGGTTGGCGGAGGTGGGCTGCGGCCGCTCGGCAGCCGAGGCATCACCATTAACGTGGCGCAGGCTGCCGAAGCGATGCAGCGGCGCAGCCACTGACGCGTTTGAGAAGACGCATCGACGCAGAGTCGCTGCCAGGCGGGCCCGACGAAACATCCGCTAGACGCGAGCGGACACTTTCCGGACGTCCGCGGAGACGCATCCGATGCACATATTTGAACCAGGTTTGCGTCTCCGCGGACGATTCGGTCACTTTGCATCGCCCCGCTGGAGGAGATGTCAGACGCATTTCCGGTCACAGCGGACGAAAACGGTCGCTCAGCGACCGTTTGCGTCGCGTCGCTGGAGATGCCTAAGTACATGAACCGTCTAGCTTCCCGCGTTTGGCCAAAAGAAGAGGCTGGAGGAGATTCGTGCGAGCTATTGCGAATCCTTAACTCGCCAGCACATTCGGCAAATCAGATACTACAAGCAGTTTGTTTTGTGTGAAGTTAGGATTTGTGGCGTGCGTGTCGTGTTAATTACTGGATATATATATATATCACAATCCATGGCATAGCGAGGTTGGTCCATGGTACGGGCTATAAAAGCTTTTTATCTATAAAAAAACTAATCAAGAACATTAATCTAATGAAACGGAGGGTTCTACTTGTGAAGCATCATACACTAGCCAACGCAACAAAATTTTTAAACGGATGGAAAGAGCTAGTGAAATCCACTTATACACTCCAATACCCCCACTCACGTGTGATGAAGATGACAATCAACACATGTAGAGACTCAGAGGTATATTCCAAGGCATATACGTGAATTGGTGACTCAAAAGTAGACTCAAGAGGCGGATACATGGACACCGAGGGGACCGCAAAAATTGTTTTGTGTGAAGTTAGGATTTGTGGCGTGCGTGTCGTGTTAATTAACCTGGATATATATATATATCAGAATCCATGGCATAGCGAGGTTGGTCCATGGTACGGGCTATAAAAGCTTTTTATCTATAAAAAAAACTAATCAAGAACATTAATCTAATGAAACAGAGGGTTCTACTTGTGAAGCATCATACACTAGCCAACGCAACAAAAAATTTAAAGTAATGGAAAGAGCTAGTGAAATCCACTTATACACTCCAACACCCCCACTCACGTGTGATGGAGATGACAATCAACATATGTAGAGACTCAGAGGTATATTCCAAGGCATATACGTGAATTGGTGACTCAAAAGTAGACTCAAGAGGCGGATACATGGACACCGAGGGGACCGCAAAAATTCCTAGACAAATTGGGAAAGCCATGGCTCGAACTTGAGTCCCTGGACTTTGATACCATGTCAAACATCATGCACTAGCCAATGCAACCAAAAGTTCGAACTAAGAAAAAGGCTAGTCCAATCCACTTATACACATCAACGCCCCCACTCATGTGTGACGGGGATGACAAGTCAACACGTGTAAAGACTCGGAGGTATATCCTGAGAGGTATATACGTGAACTGGTGACTTAGAGATAGGCTCAAGAGGTATGTACATGGACACCAATTTTAGGATAAATTGCTTATGCCAGGACTCGGACTCAAGACCCTTGGGATCTGATACCATGTCAAGCATCATGCATTAGCCAACGCAACCAAATTTTCGAACTGATGGAAAGGGCTAATGTAATTCACTTATACACTCCAACACCTCTAATCATGTGCGACGGAATGAAAAGTCAACACGTGTAAAGACTCAGATGTATATCCCAAGAGACGTGAAAAGTCAACCGGTGTCTCAGAGGTATAGGCTCAAGAGGCCTTGGGCTCTGATACTATGTCAAGAATCATGCACTAGCCAACGCAAGCAAAAGTTGAACTAATGTAAAAGTCTAATGCAATCAACTTATACATTCCAACACTTCATTCACATGTGATGTGAGAAGAGAAAGTCAACATGCGAATACACAAAGAGCAACACACCTAGAAATAAAGAGGCCAATACGTGGACAAAGAGGGGGAAACAAAAAGTCCGAACTATGGAAAAGGGTAGTACAATACACTTATACACTTGACATGTGCGATAGAAGAATAGAAAGTCAACGCGTGAGTAGAAGAAGAGGAAACACACATATGAATTACATGCCAATACGTGGACAAAGAGGGGGACACCAACAATTTTAGGATCAATTGCGAAAGCCATTACTCAAACTCAAGACCATGGGCTCTCAAACCATGTCAAGCTTCACACACTAGCCAGCGCAACCAAAAGCCCAAACTGGTGGAAAGGGCTAGTGCAGTCCACTTATACACTCTAAAACTACCAATGTAGTGAGGTGGGTGCATCTCAATTTATGGCTGGTTGTATAAGATTAAAATATAATTCAAGATGGGTTCCAGGTATGTGTTGCGCAATGGTAAGAACTATTTTTCTATAGTGATGTTTGGTTGGGTAAATGCCCTCTACAAGTGATATTCCCTTCTCTATTTTGTTGTTGTGAGAAGAAGATTGTTACTGTCTATGAGATGCTCCAAAACAGGAAGTTTAGGGCAACTTTTAATAGGGCCTTTTTGGTGGAGTGATACGCGTACAGCACGCGTCCGTTGGGAACCCCAAGAGGAAGGTGTGATGCGTACAACGGCAAGTTTTCCCTCAGTAAGAAACCAAGGTTTATCGAACCAGTAGGAGCCAAGAAGCACGTTGAAGGTTGATGGCGGCGGATTGTAGTGCGGCGCAACACCAGGGATTCCGGCGCCAACGTGGAACTACACAACACAACCAAAGTACTTTGCCCCAACGTAACAGTGAGGTTGTCAGAAAACAAAGGATTAGACGTATAGTGTGGATGATGATGTTTGCAGAAAACAGTAAGAACGAGTATTGCAGTAGATTGTATTCGATGTAAAGAATGGACCGGGGTCTCAAGTTCACTAGTGGTGTCTCTCCGATAAGAAATAGCATGTTGGGTGAACAAATTACAGTTGGGCAATTGACAAATAAAGATGGCATGACAATGCACATACATGTTATGATGAGTAGTGTGAGATTTAATTGGGCATTACGACAAAGTACATAGACTGCTATCCAGCATGCATCTATGCCTAAAAAGTCCACCTTCAGGTTATCATCCGAACCCCTTCCAGTATTAAGTTGCAAACAACAGACAATTGCATTAAGTATGGTGCGTAATGTAATCAACAAATACATTCTTAGACATAGCATTGATGTTTTATCCCTAGTGGCAATAGCACATCCACAACCTTAGAACTTTCTGTCACTGTCCCAGATTTAATGGAGGCATGAACCCACTATCGAGCATAAATACTCCCTCTTGGAGTTACAAGTAACGACTTGGCCAGAGCCTCTACTAATAACGGAGAGCATGCAAGATCATAAACAACACATAGATGATAGATTATAATCAACATAACATAGCATTCAATATTCATCGGATCCCAACAAACGCAACATGTAGCATTACAGATAAATGATCTTGATCATGTTAGGCAGCCCACAAGATCCGACAATGATAGCACAATTAGGAGAAGATAACCATCTAGCTACTGCTATGGACCCATAGTCCAGGGGTGAACTACTCACACATCACTCCGGAGGCGACCATGGCGGTGAAGAGTCCTCCGGGAGATGATTCCTCTCTCCGGCAAGGTGCCGGAGGCGATCTCCTGAATCCCCCGAGATGGGATTGGCGGCGGCGTCTCTGGAAGGTTTTCCGTATCGTGGCTCTCGGTACTGGAGTTATTCTCGACGAAGGCTTATGTAGGCGGAAGGGTAGGTCAGGGGGTGCCACGAGGGCCCCACACGCTAGGGCCGCGCGGCCCAAGCCCTGGCCGCGCCGCCCTATTGTGTGGGCGCCTCGTCGCCCCACTTCGTTTCCCTTTCGGTGTTCTGGAAGCTTCGTGGAAAAATAAGATCCTGGGCGTTGATTTCGTCCAATTCCGAGAATATTTCCTTACTAGGATTTCTGAAACCAAAAACAGCAATGAAAAGAATCGGCTCTTCGGCATCTTGTTAATAGGTTAGTGCCGGAAAATGCATAAATATGACATAAAGTATGTATAAAACATGTAGGTATTGTCATAAAACAAGCATGGAACATAAGAAATTATCGATACGTTGGAGACGTATCAGCATCCCCAAGCTTAGTTCCTACTCGTCCCGAGTAGGTAAACGATAACAAAGATAATTTTTGAAGTGACATGCTATCATAATCTTGATCAATACTATTGTAAGCACATGTAATGAATGCAGCGATTCGAAGTAATGGTAAAGACAATGAGTAAACAATTGAATCATATAGCAAAGACTTTTCATGAATAGTACTTTCAAGACAAGCATCAATAAGTCTTGCATAAGAGTTAACTCATAAAGCAATAAATTCAAAGTAAAGGCATTGAAGCAACACAAAGGAAGATTAAGTTTCAGCGGTTGCTTTCAACTTGTAACATGTATATCTCATGGATATTGTCAACATAAAGTAATATAATAAGTGCAATAGACAAGTATGTAAGAATCAATGCACAGTTAACACAAGTGTTTGCTTCTAGGATGGAGAGAAGTGGGTAAACTGACTCAACATAAAAGTAGAAGAATGGCCCTTCGCAGAGGGAAGCATTGATTGCTATATTTGTGCTAGAGCTTTTATTTTGAAAACAAGAAACACTTTTGTCAACGGTAGTAATAAAGCATATGCATTATGTAAATTATATCCTACAAGTTGCAAGCCTCATGCATAGATTACCAATAGTGCCCGCATCTTGTCCTAATTAGCTCGGATTTACATGGATTATCATCGCAATACATATGTTTTAACCAAGTATCACAAAGAGGTACCTCTATGCCGCCTGTACAAAGGTCTAAGGAGAAAGCTCGCATTGGATTTCTCACTTTTGATTATTCTCAACTTAGACATCCATACCGGGACAACATAGACAACATATAATGGACTCCTCTTTAATGCATAAGCATTCAACAACAAATAATATTCTCATAAGAGATTGAGGATTGTTGTCCAAAACTGAAACTTCCACCATGGATCATGGCTTTAGTTAGCGGCCCAATGTTCTTCTCTAACAATATGCATACTCAAACCATTCAACTCATGATAAATCACCCTTACTTCAGACAAGACGGACATGCATAGCAACTCACATGATATTCAACAAAGAATAGTTGATGGCGTCCCCAGGAACATGGTTATCGCACAACAAGCAACTTAATAAGAAATAAGATACATAAGTACATATTCAATACCACAATAGTTTTTAGGTTATTTGTCCCATGAGCTATATATTGCAAAGATAAAGGATAGAAATTTAAAGGTAGCACTCAAGCAATTTACTTTGGAATGGCAGAGAAATACCATGTAGTAGGTAGGTATGGTGGACACAAATGACATAGTTCTTGGCTCAAGGATTTTGGATGCATGAGAAGTAATCCCTCTCAATACAAGGCTTAGGCTAGCAAGGTTATTTGAAGCAAACACAAGTATGAACCGGTACATCAAAACTCACATAAAAACATATTGCAAGCATTATAAGACTCTACACTGTCTTTCTTGTTGTTCAAACCCTTACTAGAAAATATCTAGACCTTAGAAAGACCAATCATGCAAACCAAATGTTAGCAAACTCTATGTATTTCTTCACTAATAGGTGCAAACTATATGATGCAAGAGCTTAAACATGATCCTTATGAGCACAACAATTGCCAAGTATCAAATTATTCAAGACATTCTACCAATTACCACATGTAGCATTTCCCGTTTCCAACCATATAACAATTAACGAAGCAGATTCAACCTTCGCCATGAACATTATGAGTAAAGCTAAGGACATATTTGTCCATATGCAACAGCGGAGCGTGTCTCTCTCCCACACAATGAATGCTAGGATCCAACTTTATTCAAACAAAACAAAAACAAAAACAAACAGACGCTCCAAGTAAAGCACATAAGATGTGGCGGAATAAAAATATAGTTTCACTAGAGGAACCTGATAATGTTGTCGATGAAGAAGGGGATGCCTTGGGCATCCCCAAGCTTAGATGCTTGAGTCTTCTTTAAATATGCAGGGATGAACCACGGGGGCATCCCCAAGCTTAGAGCTTTCACTCTCCTTGATCATATTGTATCATCCTCCTCTCTTGATCCTTGAAAACTTCCTCCACACCAAACTCAAAACAACTCATTAGAGGGTTAGTGCATAATCAAAATTCACATGTTCAGAGGTGACATAATCATTCTTAACACTTCTGGACATTGCACAAAGCTACTGAAAGTTAATGGAATAAAGAAATCCATCAAACATAGCAAAACAGGCAATGCGAAATAAAAGGCAGAATTTGTCAAAACAGAACAGTCCGTAAAGACGAATTTTTTAGGTGCACCAGACTTGCTCAAATGAAAATGCTCAAATTGAATGAAAGTTGCGTACATATCTGAGGATTACTCACGTAAACTGACAGATTTTTCTGAGTTACCTACAGAGACTACTGCTCAAATTCGTGACAGCAAGAAATCTGTTTCTGCGCAGTAATCCAAATCTAGTATGAACCTTACTATCAAAGACTTTACTTGGCACAACAATGCAACAAAATTAAGATAAGGAGAGGTTGCTACAGTAGTAACAACTTCCAAGACTCAAATATAAAACAAAAGTACTGAAGTAAAATCATGGGTTGTCTCCTGACATAGGCATCCCAAATGGGCCTGCCGAAGATAGTACCCGGGGTTTACTGAAGGCCCACTACCCGAAGAATAAGAAGATTCGGGAGCCCAAGATATATCAAGGAAAGTCAAGAGTTGTAATAGGAAGTGTTATCTGTAATCTGGCGGGATGAGTTAGAAACCGTCCCGGACTCTGTAATTTGTACTACACGAATCCCTCGGCTCCACCTCCTATATAAAGGGGGAGTCGAGGGACGAGGAGATCATCGAATCATTGTCTACAAACCCTAGTTTTCATAATCGTCGAGTACTTTTCGGCTGAAACCTTCGAGATCTACTTACCCTCTACTTCCAACTAAACCCTAGCCTACAATCCATAGGCATTGACAAGTTGATACCTTGTCAATTGGCGCCGTCTGTGGGAACTAGAGGCGTAAGGATCTGATCTCGATGGCACGCTCAAGATCTCCGACATCGTCAACCGCAAGCAACACAATGGATCGAGGTAAACAGATCGCTGCTGGTCTTGTCGATTTTGTTCCTCACCCACCCTCCCGTTTGGATGCATATGCGTATCTGGCGGAGCCCATGGAGATGACGTTCGGAAGGTTTCACTTTCGCGTCGAGAAGGAAGGATCGTATCGTGTCGAGATTCCGATTTCGTCGGGATCGTTGGTGGTCGATTCCGATTTTTCAAGCTATGCATCATCAATCGAGTCAGGAGAAGAAGAAACCTCGGCGACACGTTACGTCAGCACCAGAACAAGAGAGAAACTCGCCAAGATCTTCAACGACATGTCGTTTGAGTCATCTGCGGACTCATATATAAGCGATGGCTCAAGCGATGTCGACAGTTACGACTTCATCGACAAATCTATCACAGTAGGCAAGGTCTTCATCAATCTCAACGATGATGTCACCAAACCCAACGTAGATCTGAGTACAAAGTATCATCAGATTTACGCCATTGAAGATCAAGAGGAGACATCTGAGGCTTTCGACAGTCTGGGAAATCCATATGTCGATCCCTCCAATCTGCGACAAGGCCTGGGCAACAAATACGTCGGGCCAGAGCCGCGAGATAGAGTTCAACTTTCACAAGCAGCGTGGGACAGAGCCGCGAGAGCTATGAACGGTACAGAACCAATGGCTACCACGGCCACACCAGAGGAATTGCAAGCATATCAATATAGGCTCGCACGAGCTGCGAGGGAATTGGAAAAACAGACAGCTGAGTTGAACAGGAGAAAGGAAGCAGCTTCTGCATCTAGCAGGAGAAGGGCAGATCTGAGTCGACAATCTAGAACTTCGGGTGATAGCCACAGGGAGGCTCGGAACAGAGGAAGATCAAGGTTACAACACATACCCGAAGCAGAAAGAGAGCACTTGGTTCAAAACCTCGACATGTCCTTTATGTCGATAGACACAAGAGGAAACATTATCCCTAAGACACCAGAAGCTGGGTATATGGCGACACAAGCTTTTATCCTCGCGTCTAAACCACCTCCAGGTGATCCAAGGGAAACACTATACAATATGGCGATAGCAGGAGTTGGAGCTATGGGGACAGCATTCGTTTCAACGCCTCCCGAAGGAACAACAAGGCAAAATAGTCCACGACCTGCAGCAGCAACGGCGGCAGCCCCTGAAGGACCAAGTGGAGCAAGAGATACGGCAGCACAAGCAAGAGTCGACAGAGCACGACAAAGCAGAAGGGATCATCGGCAATCTCCGGAGCTTAACGACGAAGATATGTGCGGCTTGCCATGCTTCACGAGGAGAGTCCGAAAAACTCGAGTCCCCTCAGGATTCAAGCTACCCGATAATTTCAAGAAGTTCGACGGCCTCCAAGATCCAGAGGATTGGCTAGTCGACTATCTGGAGACGGTGAAGCTGACGGGGAGGAACCAGGGCAACAGCTATGCAAAGCATCCAGGTACATTTGAGTGGAGCCGCACGATCTTGGATAAAGAAACTCGCTCCAGGATCCATCGACAGCCGGGAAAGTTTCGAGGATGTGTTCGTCAAGAACTTCAGATCCACGTGCAAAACCCGCGTCGTTAGAGGAATTGAGAGCATGTCGACAAAAGCCGATGAGCCAATGAGAAAGTACATCCAAATATGGAATATCATCAAAAATTCAGCAGAAAATATATCTGACGAGAGAGCGATAGAAGCATTTGTCGCATGAGTCGAGCGTGGAGATTTTGTCGAGGATTTGGGAAGGACCAATCCAAAGACAAGATCCGCGTTAATGGAGATAGCAAATAAATGGGCAGATGGAGAAGACGCTGTCCACAACAAACGGCACAGTCGCCGAGGAGGACCGTGGTCGAAACTATCAACCGAGGCGAAGATTTCCTCGGCGTGCAGAACTATGACGCTCCAGGACAAATTTCGGCAGGTTTTCGGACAAATACAGGAGGAAGCAACAGAGATGATTACCGAGAGAAGCAATGAACAGCGAGGTGATAACAGGGGATGATTCACGCGACGGAGGCAAAAATAGCGGGCCTAGGTTCCCAAGACCCTTTGTGTCCCCTGAAGAGATGATGAATGGACCGTGCCGGATGCACTTTTTCCTCGACAAGAACGGTAAAAGACAGTCGGGCACTTGCAGAAAGAGCTGTCGAAATTTTCAGGCAATGTTGCGGTGCAGAAACGCTAACGCGCGGGCAGCACAGAGAAATCCTCGAGAACCTAGAAGCGAGATTCACTTGCCGCCTCCTCCCGCGATCACAGACGACAATCGGCATCAGCTCAGAATAGCGGCAGCACCTGCACCACCACCTTATGTTGATCCTAACTCCAATGGAGCAGTGTCGATGATTCAGAAGGGAAGGCCGTCCAATAGAGCTCAGAAAGTAATCTCACGACAGGTGTTTATGGCAGAGAAAATGCCTCCACCAACAGTTGAGTACCTTAATTGGTCAGGACAAGATATCGGCTTCACAATAGCAGATCATCCGCAGCAAGTTCCTCGACCAGGGCAGTCAAGCACTTATTCTCGCCAGCTTATCGCGGGATTTGATGTCTCTCGAGTGTTCATAGACGGCGGCAGCAGCTTGAACCTTATGTATGCGATACATTGCGGAAGATGAACATAGCCTTAGCAAACTTGAAACCAACAGACACAAGGTTCCACGGCATCACACCGGAGAAACCAAGTTACCCATTGGGAAAGATCAATCTCGACGTTCGCTTTGGGACCCGAGAAAATTATAGAATCGAGAGGCTCGAATTTGAAGTCGTGGATTTTCCGTCGCAGTACCACGCTCTGTTGGGACGACCAGCATATGCTAGATTTATGGCGGTGCCACACTATACATACCTGTTGTGGAGGATGCCTGGGCCAAAGGGACCAATCACAGTCAAAGGAAGCTTTGCCTTAGCCGATAAATGCGACAAGGATTTTCACCGGCTGTCAGAAACTTTCGGGATGCAAGCTGAGTACTTGGCGTCAAAAAGCATGACTGATTACGACGCACTACCAGACGTTGGAAGGCCAAACAAAGAATCAACTTTCAGTACCGAGAAAAATTCAAAAGAGGTGCAGATTCACCCGAGACCCGAAAAAGACGACATCTATCGCAAACGACATGGATATCGCATAGGAAAGCGGCGCTCGTCGAGTTCCTCCGTGAGCAACTGGAAAATCTTCGCATGGTGTCCAGCTGACATGCCAGGAGTACCCAGGGAACTTGCCGAGCACCACCTAAACTTGGATCCACTAGCGAGACCAATCAAACAACCTTTGCGGCGTTTTTCGGAACCAAACCGCAAAGCCATGCCGTCGAAATCAATCGACTACAAGAAGCTGGTTTTATCAAAGAGATATTCACAGAAGCCACATGGGTAGCAAATCCTGTGCTGGTGCCGAAGAAAAACACTAAGGTCCTTCGCATGTGCGTCGACTTTACGTGTCTCAATAAACATTGTCCAAAGGATCACTTTCCCCTCCCGAGGATCGATCAAATTATCGACTCCACGGCTGGATGTGAACGTCTTTCCTTCCTGGATGCATATTCTGGTTATAACCAGATCAGATTGAAAGAAGAAGATGAAGTAAAGACCGCGTTTATTACACCTTACGGTGTGTTTTGCTACAGAACAATGCCCTTTGGTTTAAAAAATGCGGGAGCAACATATCAGAGGATGATGCAGAAGTGTTTGGCGACACAGATCGGGAAGAACGTGCAAGTATACATTGATGATGTCGTCATAACATCAAAAAAGGGGGCAACGCTGATCGAGGATCTCAAGGAAACCTTCGACAACCTTGATAAGTTCTGCCTCAAACTGAACCCGACGAAGTGTTCTTTCGGCGTCCCAACAGGAGAACTTCTGGGGTTTCTAGTTTCAGCAAGAGGGATCGAAGCAAATCCCGATAAAATACAAGCTATCGTAACAATGAGGAAGCCAACAAAGTTGAAAGAAATACAACAGCTAACTGGGCGAGTCGCAGCTTTGAGCAGATTCGTCGCTAGGCTGGGTGAAAAAGCGTTACCATTTTACGCTTTGATAAAGCAAGGAGATAAATTCCAGTGGAACGAAGAAGCCGACAGAGCTTTCGAGGATTTGAAGCGCACAATCTCGACACCACCAATTTTGGTGGCGCCAAAAGAAAGGGAACCTCTCCTGCTGTATATCGCAGCCACGCCCCAAGTGGTGAGCACGGTGCTAGTTGTTGAAAGGGAAGAAGAAGGAAAACTCCACGGCGTGCAGAGGCCAGTATACTTCGTTAGCGAAGTTTTATCGCCCTCAAAACAAAGGTATCCTCAGTACCAAAAGATAGCATATGGAGTGTTCACGACAGCACGAAAATTGCGCCACTATTTTTCGGCACATCCGATCATAGTGGTCAATGAAGCTCCCTTGTCAAATATACTGAACAACCCAGAAGCTACGGGTCGTGTCTCCCTTTGGGGAATAGAACTTTCCCCTCGGGACATCACGTATGAAAAAAGAAAAGCAATAAAGTCGCAAATACTGCCGGACTTCATCGCAGAGTGGATGGAGTTGCAAAATACGGGACCTCCAGATTTGTCGAGAACCTGGACCATGAACTTTGACGGGTCCAAAAGACTAGAAGGAGCCGCAGAGTAGTACTCATATCACCCGAAGGCGACAAGTTAAAGTACATCCTTCGGATGACGTTCCCTAACGCATCTAACAATGAAGCAGAATATGAGGCTCTCATACACGGGATGAAGATGGCGAAAGCCTGCGGTGCAACTCGACTAAAAATCTTTGGCGACTCACAGTTGGTGGCTCAGCAAGTTATGAACCAATGTGACGCAGTCAATGATAGCATGATGGCATACAAGGAGGTGTACAACGAGCTCGAGAAGTTGTTCGATGGATGCGAAGTAAATCATATTAGCAGATTGAGCAACGACGAAGCCGACGTTCTTGCAAACATCGGGTCGCGATGCCTTGCAGTCCCGCGTGTGTATTCTGGGAAGAGATAACAGAGAGGTCCACCAAATCAACAAAATCAAAAAAGAAGGAGAAGAAACCCTCGGGGGCTACCAAGGAAAAGCAAGAGGAAGAAGAAGAAGATCAGGACCTGGTCATGGTGATACAGATACCGTGGATGCAGCCGTACATATTATACATCCTCAGGAAAGAAATACCCGATGATCCAGTTGAGGCAAGACGAGTAATTCGACGCTCCAAAGCTTTCACGGTGGTCAAAGGAGAATTGTATAAGCGAAGTATTTCAGGCGTCTTGCAAAGGTGTGTCACACCCGAAGAAGGAAGAATAATTCTGAAGGACGTACACGAAGGAATATGTGGCCACCACGCGAGTAGTCGAGCTATTGCAGCCAAGGTCTTTCGGGCAGGATTCTACTGGTTGACAGCAATCGAGGACGCCAAGGACATAGTAAGAACTTGCGACGCGTGTCAAAGGTTTGCCGCAAAACCTCACTCTCCAGCAGCAGAGCTAGCACCAATACCATTGTCATGGCCCTTTGCTCAATGGGGACTTGATATGGTGGCAAGTTACACAAATCCTGGCCAGGAGGAAAGGAGTATATGCTAGTAGCTGTCGACAAATTTACAAAGTGGATAGAAGCGAAGCCGATAAATTCACCAGACGGAGCATCCGCAGTAAAATTTATAAAAGGCCTCGTCTTCAGATTTGGAGTGCCCCACAGCATCGTCACAGACAACGGCAGTAACTTCACATCCCACGAATTCAAAGATTATTGCGAAGAGGTGGGCATCAAGTTGCACTTTGCGTCAGTTGCACATCCTCAAACCAATTGAAGGAGATATGCCCTAGAGGCAATAATAAAGTGGTTATTATTTATATCTTTATGTTTATGATAAATGTTTATATATCATGCTAGAATTGTATTAACCGAAACATTAGTACATGTGTGATATGTAGACAAACAAGAAGTCCCTAGTATGCCTCTTAAACTAGCTTGTTGATTAATGGATGATTAGTTTCATAATCATGAACATTGGATGTTATTAATAACAAGGTTATGTCATTGTGTGAATGATATAATGGACACACCCAATTAAGCGTAGCATAAGATCTCGTCATTAAGTTATTTGCTATTAGCTTTCGATACATAGTTACCTAGTCCTTATGACCATGAGATCATGTAAATCACTTATACCGGAAAGGTACTTTGATTACACCAAACACCACTGCGTAAATGGGTGGCTATAAAGGTGGGATTAAGTATCCGGAAAGTATGAGTTGAGGCATATGGATCAACAGTGGGATTTGTCCATCCCGATGACGGATAGATATACTCTGGGCCCTCTCGGTGGAATGTCGTCTAATGTCTTGCAAGCATATGAATGAGTTCATAAGAGACCACATACCACGGTACGAGTAAAGAGTACTTGTCAGGAGACGAGGTTGAACAAGGTATAGAGTGATACCGAAGATCAAACCTCGGACAAGTAAAATATCGCGAGACAAAGGGAATTGGTAATATATGTGTATGGTTCATTCGATCACTAAAGTCATCGTTGAATATGTGGGAGCCATTATGGATCTCCAGATCCCGCTATTGGTTATTGGTCGGAGTGAGTACTCAACCATGTCCGCATAGTTCTCGAACCGTAGGGTGACACACTTAAAGTTGGATGTTGAAATGGTAGTACTTGAATTATGGAATGTAGTTCGAATATTTGTTCGGAGTCCCGAATGTGATCCGGACATCACGAGGAGTTCGGAATGGTCCGGAGAATAAGATTCATATATAGGATGTCATTTTATGTGAATAAAATGTCGCGGAAGGTTCTATGGAAGGTTCTAGAAGGTTCTAGAAAAGTCCGGAAGAAACCACCAAGGAAGGTGGAGTCCACAAGGGACTCCACCTCCATGGCCGGCCAGCCCTAGTGGGGGTGGAGTCCCAAGTGGACTCCACCATAGGGGGCCGGCCACCCCCCACATGGGAGGTGGAAATCCCACCTTTGGGTGGGAGTCCTAGTTGGGCTAGTTTTCCCCTCCTATGGAAGGTTTTTGGTTCGGGTCTTATTCGAAGACTTGGACACCACCTCTTGGGGTTCCACCTATATAATGAGGGCCAAGGGGGAGGGGGCCGGCCACCTCAAACACCACCAAGGTGGCCGCACCCCTATAGTGGCCGGCGCCCCCCTCTCCCCAAACCCTAGCCGCCCGCTCCTCCACATCCCGCATAGCTTAGCGAAGCTCCGCTGGACTTCTACACCGCCACCGACACCACGCCGTCGTGCTGTCGGATTCAAGAGGAGCTACTACTTCCGCTGCCCGCTGGAACGGGGAGGTGGACGTCGTCTTCATCAACAACCGAACGTGTGACCGAGTACGGAGGTGCTGCCCGTTCGTGGCGCCGGAACCGATCGTGATCAAGATCTTCTACGCGCTTTGCAAGCGGCAAGTGATCGTCTACCGCAGCAACAAGAGCCTCATCTTGTAGGCTTTGGAATCTCTTCAAGGGTGAGACTCGATACCCCCTCGTTGCTACCGTCTTCTAGATTGCATCTTGGCTTGGATTGCGTGTTCGCCGTAGGAAAATTTTTGTTTTCTATGCAACGTTATCCTACAGTGGTATCAGAGCCGTGTCTATGCATAGATGGTTGCACGAGTAGAACACAATGGTTTGTGGGCGTTGATGCTCTTGTTATCTTTAGTTTGAGTACTTTGCATCTTTATGGCATAGTGGGATGAAGCGGCTCGGACTAACTTTACATGACCGCGTTCATGAGACTTGTTCCTCGTTCGACATGCAACTTGTATTGCATAAGAGGCTTTGCGGGTGTCTGTCTCTCCTACTATAGTAAAGATTCAATTTACTCTTCTATTGAAAACATTAGTATCAACGTTGTGGTTCATGTTCGTAGGTAGATTAGATCTCTCTCGAAAACCCTAAACCACGTAAAATATGCAAACCAAATTAGAGACGTCTAACTTGTTTTTGCAGGGTTTGGTGATGTGATATGGCCATAATGTGATGATGAATATGTATGAGATGATCATTATTGTATTGTGGCAACTGGCAGGAGCCTTATGGTTGTCTTTAAATTTCATGTTGAGTAGTATTTCAAAGTAGTTGTAATAGTTGCTACATGGAGGACAATCATGAAGACGGCGTCATTGACCTTGACGCTACGCCGACGATGATGGAGATCATGCCCGAAGATGATGGAGATCATATCCGTGCTTTGGAGATGAATATCAAAGGCGCAAGAACAAAAGGGCCATATCATATCACATATGAACTGCATGTGATGTTAATCCTTTTTATGCATCTTATTTTGCTTAGATCGCGACGGTAGCATTATAAGATGATCCCTCACTAAAATCTCAAGATAATAAAGTGTTCATCCTTAGTAGCACCGTTGCCAAGTCTTGTCGTTTAGAAGCACCTCGTGATGATCGGGTGTGATAGATTCAATAAGTACATATGACGGGTGCAAGACAGTTTTGCACATGCGGATACTAAGGTGGCCTTGACGAGCCTAGCATGTACAGACATGGTCTCGGAACACGTGATACCGAAAGGTAGAGCATGAATCATATGGTTGATATGATGAACACTTTGAGTGTTCGCCATTGAAATCACACCTTTTCTCGTGATGATCGGGTTTAGGTGCGGTGGATTTGGTTCGTGTGATCACTAAGACAATGCGAGGGATATTGTTTTGAGTGGGAGTTCACTTAGGTTTTTAATTATGTTGAATTAAAATTTGAACTCAATTTGTCATAAACTTAGTCTAAACTATTGCAAATATATGTTGTAGAGATGGCGTCCCCAATCAATTTTAATCAGTTCCTAGAGAAAGAGAAACTTAAGAGCAACGGTAGCAACTTCACCGACTGGTTCCGTCATGTGAGGATCTTCCTCTCTGGCGGAAATCTGCAATTTGTGCTTGATGCACCGCTAGGTGACCCTCCTGCAGAAGATGAATCCGATGAAGTAAAAGCTGTTTACGCGACTCGGAAAACTCGGTACTCTCAAGTTCAGTGTGCCATCCTGTGCGATCTGGAATCCGATCTTCAAAAACGTTTTGAGCACCACGATCCTCATGAGTTGATGAATGAGCTGAAAGCTATATTCGAGACTCATGCGGCCATGGAATGCTATGAAGCATCGAAACATTTCTTCAGCTGTATGATGGAAGAAGGCAGCTCCGTTAGTGAGCACATGCTCGCCATGACCGGGCATGCGAAGAAACTCGATGACTTGGGAATAGTGATTCCTAACAGGTGGGGATTAATCGTGTCCTTCAATCACCGCCACCAAGTTACAAGAACTTTGTGATGAACTACAATATGCGAACATGAACAAGGAGTTACCTGAACTTTTTGGCATGCTAAAAGCTGCTGAGATTGAGATCAAGAAAGAGCACCAAGTGTTGATGGTCAACAAGACCACCGGTTTCAAGAAACAGGGCAAGTCTAAGGGAAAATTCAAGAAGGGTGGCAAGAAAGCTGCCACGCTCCTATGAAACCTAAGAACGGCCCTAAGCCCGATGCTGAGTGCTATTACTGCAAGGAGAAGGGACACTGGAAGCGTAATTGCTCCAAATATCGGCTGATCCAAGAAGCGGCCTTGTCAAGAAGAAGAAAGAAGGTATATTTGATATACATGTTATAGATGTCCATTTCACTTTGGTTCTCGTTCTAGTACTGGGTATTTGATACTGGTTCGGTTGCTCATATTTGTAACTCGAAACAGGAACTAAAGAATAAACGACAAGCTCGCTGAAAGATGAAGTGACGATGCGCGTTGGAAACGGATCCAAGGTCAATGTGATCGCAGTCGGCACACTTCCTCTACATCTACCTTCGGGATTAGTTTTAAGCCTAAATAATTGTTATTATGTACCTGCGTTGAGCATGAACATTATATCTGGATCTTGTTTAATGCAAGACGGTTATTCATTCAAGTCTCGAGAATAATGGTTGTTCTATTTTTATGAATAATATCTTTTATGGTCGAGCATCACAAAAGAATGGCTTATTTCTATTAGATCTCGATAGTAGTGATACGCATATACATAACATTGATGCTAAGCGAATTAAACTTAATGATAATTCTACTTATATGTGGCGTGTCGTCTTGGTCATATTGGAGTGAAACGCATGAAGAAACTCCATACCGATGGATTACTTGAATCACTTGACTTTGAGTCACTTGATAGATGCGAAGCATGTCTAATTGGTAAAATGACAAAGACTCCATTTTCTGGTATGATGGAGCCAGCTACCGACTTATTGGAAATCATACATACAGATGTATGTGGACCAATGAGCGTAGCATCGCAGGTGGTTATCGTTATGTTCTAACCTTCACAGATGATCTGAGTAGATATGGGTATATCTATTTCATGAAACATAAATCCGAAACTTTCGAGAAGTTTAAGGAATTTCAAAGTGAAGTAGAAAATCAACGTAACAAGAAGATCAAATTTCTACGATCTGATCGTGGAGGTGAATATCTGAGTTATGAGTTTGGCATGCATTTAAAGAAATGCGGAATACTTTCACAATTGACACACTGGGAACACCACAACGAAACGGTGTGTCGAACGTCATGTCGAACTCTCTTAGATATGGTTCGTAGTATGATGTCTCTTACTGATTTGCCGTTATCATTTTGGAGTTATGCATTAGAGACAGCCGCATTCACTTTAAATAGAGCACCATCAAAATCCGTAGAAACGACACCGTATGAATTATGGTTTAATAAGAAACCTAAGCTGTCGTTCCTGAAAGTTTGGGGTTGCGAAGCCTATGTAAAGAAGTTACAACCGGACAAGCTAGAACCCAAAGCTGAGAAATGCGTCTTCATAGGATACCCTAAGGAAACTATAGGGTACACTTTCTATCACAGATCCGAAGGCAAAATCTTTGTTGCTAAGAACGGAACCTTTCTTGAGAAAGAATTTCTCACTAAAGAAGTGACTGGAAGAAAAGTAGAACTCGATGAGATTGATGAATCTATACTCGTTGATCAGAGTAGCGCAGTACCGGAAGTTGTACTTGTACCGCCTACACCGGCAACGGAGGAAGCTAATGATAATGATCATGAAACTTTGAACGAGGAAACTACTGAACCTCGCAGATCGACAAGGGAACGTGCCACTCCTGATTGGTATGATCCTTGTCTAAATGTCATGATTGTGGATAACAATGATGAGGACCCTGCGACGTATGAAGAAGCGATGATGAGCCCAGATTCCAACAAATGGCAAGAAGCCATGAAATCCGAAATGGGATCCATGTATGATAACAAAGTATGGACTTTGGTAGACTTACCTGATAGCCGAAAGGCTGTCGAGAATAAATGGATCTTCAAGAGAAAAACAGATGCTGATGGTAATATTACTGTCTATAAAGCTCGACTTGTCGCAAAGGGTTTCCGACAAATTCAAGGAGTTGACTACGATGAGACATTCTCACCTGTAGCGAAGCTAAAATCTGTGAGGATTTTGTTAGCAATAGCTGCATTTTTCGATTATGAGATTTGGCAGATGGATGTCAAAACGGCGTTCCTTAATGGAGACATTGAGGAAGAGTTGTATATGGTACAACCCAAAGGTTTTGTCGATCCTAAAAATGCTGACAAAGTATGCAAACTTCAGCGTTCAATCTATGGACTGAAGCAAGCATCAAGAAGTTGGAACCGACGCTTTGATAAGGTGATCAAAGACTTCGGGTTTATACAGTGTCATGGAGAGGCTGTATTTACAAGAAAGTGAGTGGGAGCTCCGTAGCATTTCGATATTATATGTAGATGACATATTATTGATCGGGAATGATATAGAACTATTAAGCGATGTTAAGGGTTATTTGAATAATAGTTTTTCAATGAAAGACCTTGGTGAAGCATCGTATATATTAGGCATCAAGATTTATAGAGATAGATCAAGACGCCTAATAGGGCTATCACAGAGTACATATCTGGACAAGATTCTAAAGAAGTTTAGAATGGACGAAAGTAAGAAAGGGTTCTTACCTATGTTACCAGGGCAAGGTATTGAGTAAAACTCAAGGACCGGCTACGGCAGAAGAAAGAGAAAGGATGAGTAACATCCCCTATGCCTCGGCAGTAGGATCTATCATGTATGCCATGCTATGTACTAGACCGGATATAGCACATGCTGTTAGTTTGACTAGCAGATATCAAAGTGATCCAGGAATGGAACACTGGACAGCGGTCAAGAATATCCTGAAGTACTTGAAAAGAACTAAGGATATGTTTCTTTGTTATGGAGGTGACCAAGAGCTCGTTGTAAACGGTTACACCGATGCAAGTTGGAACACTGATCCTGATGACTCTAAGTCACAACTGGGTACGTGTTTATATTGAATGGTGCTGCGATAAGCTGGGCAAGCTCGAAGCGGTGCACGGTGGCGAAGTCTTCAACAGAATCAGAGTACATAGCGGCCGGAGGCTTCATCAGAAGCGGTATGGATGAAGAGGTTCATTGTAGAGCTCGGTGTGGTTCCTAGTGCATTGGACCCATTAATCATTTACTGTGATAACATGGGTGCCATCGCCAATGCACAAGAGCCAAGGTCACACCAGAGGCTGAAGCATATCAAGCTGCGTTACCACTCGATTCGCGAGTACATCGAAGATGGAGAAGTAAAGATTTGCAAAGTACACACCGATCTGAATGTAGCAGATCCGTTGACTAAAGCTCTCCCTAGGGCAAAGCATGACCAACACCGAATGCCATGGGTGTTAGGTATATTACAATGTAATCTAGATTATTGACTCTAGTGCAAGTGGGAGACTGAAGGAGATATGCCCTAGAGGCAATAATAAAGTGGTTATTATTTATATCTTTATGTTTATGATAAATGTTTATATATCATGCTAGAATTGTATTAACCGAAACATTAGTACATGTGTGATATGTAGACAAACAAGAAGTCCCTAGTATGCCTCTTAAACTAGCTTGTTGATTAATGGATGATTAGTTTCATAATCATGAACATTGGATGTTATTAATAACAAGGTTATGTCATTGTGTGAATGATATAATGGACACACCCAATTAAGCGTAGCATAAGATCTCGTCATTAAGTTATTTGCTATTAGCTTTCGATACATAGTTACCTAGTCCTTATGACCATGAGATCATGTAAATCACTTATACCGGAAAGGTACTTTGATTACACCAAACACCACTGCGTAAATGGGTGGCTATAAAGGTGGGATTAAGTATCAGGAAAGTATGAGTTGAGGCATATGGATCAACGATGGGATTTGTCCATCCCGATGACGGATAGATATACTCTGGGCCCTCTCGGTGGAATGTCGTCAAATGTCTTGCAAGCATATGAGTGTGTTCATAGGAGCCCACATACCACGGTGCGGGGCGTGAGTACTTGTCGGGAGACGAGGTTGAACAAGGTATAGAGTGATACCGAAGATCAAACCTCGGACAAGTAAAATATCGCGAGACAAAGGGAATTGGTAATATATGTGTATGGTTCATTCGATCACTAAAGTCATCGTTGAATATGTGGGAGCCATTATGGATCTCCAGATCCCGCTATTGGTTATTGGTCGGAGTGAGTACTCAACCATGTCCGCATAGTTCTCGAACCGTAGGGTGACACACTTAAAGTTGGATGTTGAAATGGTAGTACTTGAATTATGGAATGTAGTTCGAATATTTGTTCGGAGTCCCGAATGTGATCCCGGACATCACGAGGAGTTCCGGAATGGTCAGGAGAATAAGATTCATATATAGGATGTCATTTTATGTGAATAAAATGTCGCGGAAGGTTCTATGGAAGGTTCTAGAAGGTTCTAGAAAAGTCCGGAAGAAACCACCAAGGAAGGTGGAGTCCACAAGGGACTCCACCTCCATGGCCGGCCAGCCCTAGTGGGGGTGGAGTCCCAAGTGGACTCCACCATAGGGGGCCGGCCACCCCCCACATGGGAGGTGGAAATCCCACCTTTGGGTGGGAGTCCTAGTTGGGCTAGGTTTCCCCCTCCTATGGAAGGTTTTTGGTTCGGGTCTTATTCGAAGACTTGGACACCACCTCTTGGGGTTCCACCTATATAATGAGGGCCAAGGGGGAGGGGGCCGGCCACCTCAAACACCACCAAGGTGGCCGCACCCCTATAGTGGCCGGCGCCCCCCTCTCCCCAAACCCTAGCCGCCCGCTCCTCCACATCCCGCATAGCTTAGCGAAGCTCCGCTGGACTTCTACACCGCCACCGACACCACGCCGTCGTGCTGTCGGATTCAAGAGGAGCTACTACTTCCGCTGCCCGCTGGAACGGGGAGGTGGACGTCGTCTTCATCAACAACCGAACGTGTGACCGAGTACGGAGGTGCTGCCCGTTCGTGGCGCCGGAACCGATCGTGATCAAGATCTTCTACGCGCTTTTGCAAGCGGCAAGTGATCGTCTACCGCAGCAACAAGAGCCTCATCTTGTAGGCTTTGGAATCTCTTCAAGGGTGAGACTCGATACCCCCTCGTTGCTACCGTCTTCTAGATTGCATCTTGGCTTGGATTGCGTGTTCGCCGTAGGAAAATTTTTGTTTTCTATGCAACGTTATCCTACACCAATGGGCAAGTCGAGAAAGCCAATGGCATCATCTGCAATGGCATCAAGAAACGCTTGTTAGGACCACTGGAAAAAGCTCGGCATACCTGGCCAGAAGAACTACCAAGTGTGTTGTGGAGCATACGAACAACACCAAACACAGCAACACAGGAAACGCCGTTTTTCTTGGTTCATGGAGCAGAAGCAGTACTACCAATCGAGATAGAGCACAACTCTCCACGTGTCGTCGAATATGACGAAGAAGTGTCGAGAAAAGCGCTAGAAGACGACGTGGACGCACTTGATGAAGCCCGAGACGAAGTATTGTCTCGGGTAACCAAATACCAACAGGACTTGAAGAATTACCACAGTCGACGTTTGCGGCCAAGATCTTTTCAGGTGGGAGACCTAGTTCTTCGGCTCACGCAAAAAAGTCATGAAAAACTCGAGTCACCATGGCTTGGCCCTTACATTGTCACGGAAGTAATCGGAGGAGGAGCATACAGGATAAAGGACAAGAAGACAGGGGTGGAGGAGCCAAACCCCTGGAACGTGGCGCAACTCAGGCGGTTCTACGCCTAGAGTCGAAATATAGTCCTTGTAAAACTTCAATATACTGAAACGCCCGCGAGTTTTCAGACGCACTCTTTTCCTTTTTCGGGGCACCGAGTGGGGCCGGAGAAGGTTTTTAATGAGGCGGGCTCGCGGTGCTGCAATATAATAAAGATAGTGTCAATATACCTTTCTCTTTATCGACATGTTCAAAGTCTTCACTCCGACGAATTTCAATACAGTCCATCAAAAAAGAAAAAACCTTGCCTTGGTATTAAAATACCTCGTGAGTCAGTAAAAATACAAAATAGTACTCAATAAAGAAGCTCGGGGACTCATATTCGCCATAAATATATAAATGCCTTGGTTCAAAACCTCGCAAATATATAAATACAGTAAAGAGTCACCGAAACACTCGGGGGCTAGACGAACAGAGAAATATAATGATTGCTTTACAATATAGTCATGAATTACAAAGAAGAAGTATCTACAAGAGGAAAATAACTAGTCTTGATTCAATATGTCATCAAGAGTAACTCTGTTTTCTTCAGGAGCAGCACCAAGAAAATCGGCATAATGGCCATCGGCAAAAAAGTCGGCGTCCATCCGAAGAAGGTCCTCAATCATTTCTTCGGCTATAGGCGTAACCTTCGTGTTAATCCTGTCAACACCAACTCTTCGACGTTGTACCTTTTGATGAACCTTTGCGACAACTTGGGTAAGGTCAAGATTTGAGTGGCAGATCTGGAGCATGATAAGAGCAAATCTGGCGCCAGCTACCAGTTGAGCTTTGACAAAATCATGGATACTGCGAGCATCCTTGAATCTTTCCATCAATTCAGGGAGAGTTTTTGGTTGGACGTTCCGAGAAAACATGGAGTTGTAAACCATGGACAAGGTCTTGGTACAGAAGTCAAGGAAATCGCGAGTTTGAGAGGTGCGATCTTGGAATCTGACAATTTGTCGGGTCCTCTCTGGGTAGCCCAAAACAAAGAACCATGGTCCAGGGAAAGGTTAACAAGGAGGTTCGTCCTAGCATTTACCCTCTCTTCCTCGGCAGCAGCATCAGTAAAGGAACCTATCAAAACAACGAAGGGGAAACCTTTAAGAGACATAGCATGAGGATGAAAGATATCGGAGGATGAAGCAAGCATACCCGACATATCTGCACTGGCTTCATTCATTAATTCGAGCATGAAATTCTCTCGAGTGGTTGCCTTTTCAGCCTCGGAAGCAGCAATTTCCTTAGCAGCCACGGCCTCGCGAGCTTGGCGAAGAGCAACTTTTCGGCTTCCGATGACTTACGAGATTGCTCCATCATCACAAGTGTTTGCTTCTTCGCATACTGAAGCTGCTGTCGACGCTCCTCCAGTTCTGGCGACAAGGTCTCGTCGACAGGTGCAAGATCAAGAAAAGTTCTCCTCGCGCGAGAAGAAGAAGGCGAAACATCGGAAGGAGCGGAAGATGGAGTATAGTTATCAAATATCAACTGAAATTTAAACAAGACAACATCAAACAACAAGCAAAGATAGAGTTTTCATTGATCTCTCGGAATAATTACAAAGGCATTACAGTGGAGCTAAGGAAGTACGTGTCGCCAAATGGCTACTTTGGCGACAAGAGCAAAAGAAACATAGAAAGAAAAATAAAGAGGCATGCAACTAGACCTCCGGCCTTGATGAGCTAGGAGTCGACACGGGCTTGATCCCGCGAGATGCCAAGATCTTCTTCGTGTGGGGCTTGGCTGCCTTAATCAACGACCTCCATCTAGATTGCTCTATCTGCTCGGTGTCGCCAACTTTCGTCCAATCAACGAGCCTGTTGACTGTCGGCAAGAACCAAAGCGACAGTGCTTTCGACAGGAATTTTCATATTTTCTTGGCGCATCTTCAGTCCAAGGTCTTCCGGTGTATTGAACATCTTGGCAAGGTTGAGGAAAGTCGCAGGCTCCTCTTTCTTCGGGAAGAAGTAGGGGAACAATGCCGACAACACTGCGCTAGCATTCGACACACCTTCACGAATCTCGGATCCATGAAGCTCCAGATAGGAAAGTGCGTCAAGGACAGGGTCATTGACAGGATTCGTCAGATCAAAATCCTGGTTTGTTTGGGCTGTCAAGGAAACAAAGCATTAGTGAAAAGACAAGAAACAACGATTCTCATAAAAATAGAAGGGATCAGCAAAATTACTGAAAGTGCGGCGACTCTGAGTTTTTAGGCGCTTGAGGATTCCTTCTTCACGAGAAGCTTGCGCAGCTTTGTGCTCATCCAAGGCAGTTGTAGCATCCTCAAGTTTTTTCAGGTTCCTCGACACCGGCAGCTTTCGCCTTGGCTTCATCGGCTTCGGCCTTGGCTTTGCTAGCAGCGAGTTCGGCTTTCTTGCGAGCCGCCTCACTTTGCTCAAGTTTTCGAGCAAGTGCGTTGGCGCGTTCGTTGGCCTCTGCAAGTTTCTCTGTCGAGATATGGAAAAGAGAGAGAAGAAAGATCAAAATCGCGAAAAGCAACAGGAGTAAAAAATCGAGGAAAAACAGCAAGTATAAAAGTCGTTACCTTCGGCTCTATTAGCATATTCACGGTATCCAATAAATTGGGAACCGATGCGGAGAAGATCTTTGATCATAGGCTGTTCAAGGTGAACACAGCAAGAGAAACATCGGCATGAAAAAGAGAAAAGGTGTGAAAAAACAAAATAAGGAAAATATAGATGTCGACAAGCTTACATCATCTAAGAGCAGAGTCCATTTAACTGCCCAACTGAGGGGCAGGTTCAACAATCTTTTCAACCCTTGTCCTTTTTGGTGAAGGAGCAAGGGGGCTTGATGGTGGAGTAGTGGTGACGACGTTTTGTTGAGGAGGCGAGGTTTCTTCTCCTTCAACTAGCGTGTCTGAAGCAAGTACAGTACGTGACGTGCTTGTCCGAGGAGCCACGTCAGTAGTTGGTACTTCTTCCTCGTCATCACTGTTGATCAAAAAATCGGCAGCATAAAAAGCAAGACAAGATAAATATTTCGAGTAAAAAAAAAAAAAGGGAGAAATAAAGACGACTTACGAGCTGACGAGGGATTCAACATAAGGATCGTAAGCTGCCTTCGGATGAGAAGGAACAACTTCTTCAGCCTTAGAGGTGCCAGAATCCTCGGCATCAGTCCTTTTCCTTTTGTTCCTTGGAGAAACAGCAGGAGGAAGGGATTGCGTCGACTCACTGGCTTCAGACTCAACTTCTTTTTCGTGAGAAGCCGCAGATTTGTGAGAACCCGCGACTTCACTTTCAGGAATAGAAGAACCTTGAGTATCTTCGGCAACGATGGCCTGTTCTTCGACTTCTCCACCCTCCGGAAGAGGAGGAAGGGAGGTCATAGTAGGATGGTTCTGTAAAAATAGTGACCAAAGGAAAATTAAAGAAATGACAATACAACGAGATGCAGAGAAAGTGCGGAACAAGATAAAAACTCGGGAAGACAAAATACCTCGGGGAGTGGATTGGCGGAGCTGTACGGCTCCACGCGACAAGAGGAAGGAATTGGATCTTTGCCCAGGCGAGAAAGTCTTCGAATCAACTTCTCCAAGTCCTTGGTGGAAAGATCACCGGAGATTCTGTTGGCGTCATTTTTACCAGAATACGTCCAAAGGGGATTTTTGCGAGCCTGAAGAGGCTGCACTCTAATCCTAAGGAAGTAGGCAGTGATTTGAACACCAGACAGCTCTTTGCCTCGAGTGTTTTGAAGCTGACGAATACGAGACATGAGTGCCTCTGTCGCCTTTTTCTCTTCCTCGGAAGCTTCGGCATCCCAGGAGCGGCGGCGCTGGATTCTGGCACTTCCGTCGAAAGGAATTATGTTGTGTTCAACGGAGTTGGCGCTTTCTTCGTGAATGTAGAGCCACTTTTTTCGCCATCCTTGGACAGAATCAGGAAATTTGACGTCGAAATAATCGACATCAGTACGAACACAGATAACAACGCCACCTATGTTATAAGTGACGTTGTGGGAGCCATTGCGGCGGAGGCAGAAAATGCGTTTCCACAGAGCCCAATTGGGAGGGATTCCGAGGAAGCATTCGCAAAGTGTGATGAAAATAGAAATGTGAAGGATGGAATTGGGGGTCAACTGGTGCAGTTGAATCCCATAAACGAAAAGAAGGCCGCGGAGGAAATCGTGAATTGGGGTCGAAAGGCCGCGGATGAGGTGATCAACAAAACTAACCCGGTACTCCATTGGAGGCCTGGGGTAGCTTTCTTCGCTGGGAAAGCGGATGGCGTCCTCCTTCTTCATGAGGCCAAGCCTCTTCAGCATGTTGGTGTCCTGGTTGGAGATTTTGGATCTCTCCCACTCAAGATCCTCGGCGGCCATCTTGGATTCCGGAGTACTGTGGCGAGTGAGTCGCGTGCGCGGTGGCATCAACGGCAATGGGCAGAGCAATGCTCGTGAGTGCGGATGATCAGAGAGAGTTGGGCGCAGGGGAAGCTTTTGCGAAGAGGAACAGATGAGCGGCGCAAGCGAGGGGATGAACGGAGGTTGAAGAAAGGTTTATATAAGAATCGGGTGAAGCAGTGCGCCGTTGGATGAAGAAATCGTGTGGTGAAAAAAGATCTTCTAGATACAAGGGTAAAAAGGTATTTTTACTGAGATAGGCGTTACTGTACGTGCGCCAGAAAAAGCGGAGGACGTGTGTCCCCCACTTGCACGACGTGTCAACACGGTGGAAACAATGGACCCACAAGGCAGAAAAATCAAGATTATAAACAGAGATGAAGCAATTTTGTTTAAGGGAAGCATGTCGACAAGAAAAATAAAAGAAGATTGGCGACAGGAGGAATTATTAAATACTTCGGGAGCCTTTGATCAAATACAAGTTTTTGCCCAAATGCTCGGGGGCTACTTCGATAAAAAGTAAAATTTTGAGTATGGCAATATAGAAATTGCGGGAGCCTACAACCAAGCACAAGTCCTTGGCTGTAGCCTCGGGGGCTACTCCCATCGGGAGCGCTGTTTCGCGCACCCGAGAGATAAAAAAAGAAGAGAGAGATCATATTGGGAAATAACGACAATATAGCGACAAGGTGGACTAAAATGTCGAGCCTACAACCAAGCACAAGTTCTTGGTTGTAGCCTCGGGGGCTACTCCCATCGGGAACGCTGTTCGCGTACCCGATGAAGTTCAAAAATAAAAGATAGAAAAGCAAGAGAGTATATTTCGAGTTATAATTAACTCTACATATACTCCCATCGGGAGAACAATATAAGTCATATTTGACTCGATAAAATGTGCCATTCCAACAGCCGGAAAAGCACTCGACAATATATTCTCAGAACGCCAAAGTTGCGATCAATTTCTGAATGCCGCAAAATTTGCGAAGGTAAGACCCCAGATTCGTTCTGCTGGGCGTGGCATCGCCAAAGACTGCGCTCTGCTGCTTTTATCCGTATCAACAGATACGAAGAAAAATCCTAACGGACGCGTTAGGTACCCGATAAATTTGACTGGGACTCGACAGAATGGTAAGACCTTAAGCGGCACCTGTCGACGTGTACACCAAGATCCGAGATCATGTCCAGGGACGTGATCTTGAAGTAGGTTTTTGCGGATTGCCACTGAGCGCTTAACTAGTACCTGATCCGTCAGATGAACTAGCCCCAACTACCATTATCCCTGTACAATATAGAATTTTATATGAAGAAGTATAAAAAGGTTAAAGCTTTTGAATAAAAATAAACAGTGGAGATTTTCCCTGACTCTACGATTCAAGCAAAATCTCGGGGGCTACTGACATAGGCATCCCAAATGGGCCTGCCGAAGATAGTACCCGGGGTTTACTGAAGGCCCACTACCCGAAGAATAAGAAGATTCGGGAGCCCAAGATATATCAAGGAAAGTCAAGAGTTGTAATAGGAAGTGTTATCTGTAATCTGGCGGGATGAGTTAGAAACCGTCCCGGACTCTGTAATTTGTACTACACGAATCCCTCGGCTCCACCTCCTATATAAAGGGGGAGTCGAGGGACGAGGAGATCATCGAATCATTGTCTACAAACCCTAGTTTTCATAATCGTCGAGTACTTTTCGGCTGAAACCTTCGAGATCTACTTACCCTCTACTTCCAACTAAACCCTAGCCTACAATCCATAGGCATTGACAAGTTGATACCTTGTCATCTCCCATAAGCGCTTTTCTTTAACGCCTTTCAACTAGGCGCAGAAAGTGTGAATCAAGTAACATCAAGAGAGGAAGCATCAACATCATAATTTGTTCTAATGATAGAATCAAAAGGTAACTTCATTCTCTTTCTAGGGAAGTGTTCCATACCTTTCTTGAGAGGAAATTGATATTTAATATTGCCTTCCTTCATATCAATAATAGCACCAACAGTTCGAAGAAAAGGTCTTCCAAATATAATGGGACAAGATGCATTGCATTCAATATACAACACAACAAAATCAACAGGGACAAGGTTATTGTTAACCGTAATGCGAACATTATCAATCCTCCCCAAAGGTTTCTTTGTAGAATTATCAGCAAGATTAACATCCAAATAACAATTTTTCAATGGTGGCAAGTCAAGCATATTATAGATTTTCCTAGGCATAACGGAAATACTTGCACCAAGATCACATAAAGCATTGCAATCAAAATCATTAACCTTCATCTTAATGATGGTCTCCCAACCAAGCTCTAACTTCCTAGGAATAGAAGTTTCGCGATTTAGTTTCTCTTCTCTAGCTTTTATGAGAGCATTTGTAATATGTTTCGTAAAGGCCAAATTTATAGCACTAGCATTAGGACTTTTAGCAAGTTTTTGTAAGAACTTTATAACTTCAGAGATGTGACAATCATCAAAATCTAAACCATTATGGTCTAAAGCAATGGGATCATTGTCCCCAATATTGGAAAAAATTTCAGCAGTTCTATCACAGGCAGTTTCAGCAGGTTCCGGCAGTTTTGCAGGCTTTGCATTAGAAGTAGAAACATTGCCAACACCAATTATTTTACCATTGATAGTAGGAGGTGCAGCAACATGTGAAGCATTAGCATTACTAGTGGTGGTAATAGTCCAAACTTTAGCTACATTATTATCTTTAGCATTTTCTTCTTTTTCCCACCTAGCACGCAATTCGGCCATCAATCTAATATTCTCATTAATTCTAACTTGGATGGAGTTTGCTGTAGCAAATGACTTAATATCTTTATCTTCATTAGGCATAACTTTCAATTTCAAAAGATCAACATCAGCAGCAAGACTATCAACTTTAGAAGCAAGAATATCAATTTTACCAAGCTTTTCTTCAACAGATTTGTTAAAAGCAGTTTGTGTACTAATAAATTCTTTAAGTATGGCTTCAAGTCCAGGGGGTGTATTCCTATTATTGTTGTAAGAATTCTCATAAGAATTACCATACTCGTTACCATTATTATAAGGATATGGCCTATAGTTGTTACTAGAATTGTTCCGATAAGCATTGTTGTTGAAATTATTATTTTTAATGTAGTTCACATCAAAATGCTTGGGCAAACAATGAAGCTAACGGAACATTATTAGGATCAACATTAGATCTACCATTCACAAGCATAGACATAATAGCATCAATCTTATCATTCAAGGAGGAGGTTTCTTCGACAGAATTTACCTTCTTACCTTGTGGAGCTCTTTCCGTGTGCCATTCAGAGTAATTAATCATCATATTATCAAGAAGCTTTGTTGCGGCGCCTAGAGTGATGGACATAAAAGTACCTCCAGCAGCTGAGTCCAATAAGTTCCGTGAAGAAAAATTCAGTCCTGCATAAAAGGTTTGGATGATCATCCAAGTAGTCAGTCCATGGGTTGGGCAATTTTTAACCAAAGATTTCATTCTTTCCCATGCTTGGGCAACATGCTCATTATCCAATTGTTTAAAATTCATTATACTACTTCTCAAAGATATAATTTTAGCAGGAGGATAATATCTACCAATGAAAGCATCCTTACATTTAGTCCATGAATCAATACTATTCTTAGGCAAAGATAGCAACCAGTCTTTAGCTCTTCCTCTTAATGAGAAAGGAAACAATTTTAATTTTATAATGTCACCATCTACATCCTTATACTTTTGCATTTCACATAATTCAACAAAATTATTAAGATGGGCAGCAGCATCATCAGAACTAACACCAGAAAATTGCTCTCTCATAACAAGATTCAGTAAAGCAGGTTTAATTTCAAAGAATTCATTATTATTTGTGTTTGTGAAGTCACACAACTTAGTATTTTCAGGAGTACCCATTTTAGCAGTAGTAAATAAAGCAAACTAGATAAAGTAAATGCAAGTAACTAATTTTTTTGTGTTTTTAAGATGGAGAACGCAAACAAGATAGTAAATAAAGTAAAGCTAACAACTAATTTTTTTGTATTTTGATATAATGCAGCAAACAAAGTAACAAATAAAATAAAGCAAGACAAAAAACAAAGTAAAGAGATTGGAAGTGGAGACTCCCCTTGCAGCGTGTCTTGATCTCCCCGGCAACGGTGCCAGAAAAAGAGCTTGATACGCGTACACCACGCGTCCATTGGGAACCCCAAGAGGAAGGTGTGATGCGTACAGCGACAAGTTTTCCCTCAGTAAGAAACCAAGGTTTATCGAACCAGTAGGAGCCAAGAAGCACGTTGAAGGTTGATGGCGGCGGAGTGTAGTGCGGCGCAACACCAGGGATTCCGGCGCCAACGTGGAACCTGCACAACACAACCAAAGTACTTTGCCCCAACGTAACAGTGAGGTTGTCAATCTCACCGGCTTGCTGTAACAAAGGATTAGATGTATAGTGTGGATGATGATGTTTGCAGAAAACAGTAAGAACGAGTATTGCAGTAGATTGTATTCGATGTAAAGAATGGACCGGGGTCCACAGTTCACTAGTGGTGTCTCTCCGATAAGAAATAGCATGTTTGGTGAACAAATTACAGTTGGGCAATTGACAAATAAAGATGGCATGACAATGCACATACATGTTATGATGAGTAGTGTGAGATTTAATTGGGCATTACGACAAAGTACATAGACCGCTATCCAGCATGCATCTATGCCTAAAAAGTCCACCTTCAGGTTATCATCCGAACCCCTTCCAGTATTAAGTTGCAAACAACAGACAATTGCATTAAGTATGGTGCGTAATGTAATCAACAAATATATCCTTAGACATAGCATTGATGTTTTATCCCAAGTGGCAACAGCACATCAACAACCTTAGAACTTTCTGTCACTGTCCCAGATTTAATGGAGGCATGAACCCACTATTGAGCATAAATACTCCCTCTTGGAGTTACAAGTAACGACTTGGCCAGAGCCTCTAATATTAACGGAGAGCATGCAAGATCATAAACAACACATAGATGATAGATTATAATCAAAATAACATAGCATTCAATATTCATCGGATCCCAACAAACACAACATGTAGCATTACAGATAGATGATCTTTATCATGTTAGGCAGCTCACAAGATCCGACAATGATAGCACAATTAGGAGAAGACAACCATCTAGCTACTGCTATGGACCCATAGTCCAGGGGTGAACTACTCACACATCACTCCGGAGGCGACCATGGCGGTGAAGAGTCCTCCGGGAGATGATTCCCCTCTCCGGCAGGGTGCCGGAGGCGATCTCCTGAATCCCCCGAGATTGGATTGGCGGCGGCGGCGTCTCTGGAAGGTTTTCCGTATCGTGGCTCTCGGTACTGGAGTTATTCTCGACGAAGGCTTATGTAGGCGGAAGGGTAGGTCAGGGGGCGCCACGAGGGCCCCACACGCTAGGGCCGCGCGGCCCAAGCCCTGGCCGCGCCGCCCTGTTGTGTGGGCGCCTCGTTGCCCCACTTCATTTCCCTTTCGGTGTTCTGGAAGCTTCGTGGAAAAATAAGATCCTGGGCGTTGATTTCGTCCAATTCCGAGAATATTTCCTTACTAGGATTTCTGAAACCAAAAACAGCAGAAAACAAAGAATCGGCTCTTCGGCATCTTGTTAATAGGTTAGTGCCGGAAAATGCATAAATATGACATAAAGTATGTATAAAACATGTAGGTATTGTCATAAAACAAGCATGGAACATAAGAAATTATCGATACGTTGGAGACGTATCATGGGATGATTTGGCTCTCATGATGGAAAATGGGGTTCTAACTGATGAGGCTGACACCATTTGGTGGGATTTGGAAAAAGAGGGTAAGTTTTCTTCCAAATACATGTATATCTTTATCTTGAACCCTTTGGCGAGGGATTTTCATATGATGGATATGTGGGAGTATAATTTTCCTATAAAATAGAATAATTTCACCTGGTTGTGCTTTAGAGGGGAAGATCCAATCTGCCAGCCAACTAGCCCATAGAAAATGCCATGAGTTTGAGTTTTGTGTGCATTGTGGCATGTGGTAGGGGCTGTGGATCACATTTTGTTTCGCTGAATGGAGGAGTTAAAAGCTACATAATCATTTGTGTCTTGTTTGCTACCATGGTTTGGGCGCCTTGGATCACTCGAAATTAGCGGGGGTTTCAACATAAGGTGTTGTTTAACCCGTTACATCCACTTTACAGAACTTTGTCTCTCTCTTGATGCAGTGGACGCGATTATTCGCACTTAAAAGGTGAGTTGAAACCGAGGAGGCGGTGCTCAAACTGGAAAGCAAGCTTTGCAATTCGAGCGATGCATCTGGCGGACATAGGACTAAAGTTAGTTAGCAGTGGTGTGTGTTGCCATAGTGCTAGTGCCTCCTCCTTTCCGGGTGGAGTTTTCAGTATTATTATTTTTTGTTTTTTTGTATTGCATTCAAGTTTTGCTAAGCAGAAGGTTGATATTGGCGGCAGCCAGCTTGTCACTTATTTCCTATTCTTCGGCATGCTCCTAGTAGTCTCCTGCAAGGCTTTACCCTTCCTAGGTTTTACTTCGTGGGTTGTAGTAACATAATTCTATTGGCTTTCAATATAATTCTCTCTCCTCCCGTTTGGTTCTCGTTTCAAAAAATCATGTTTTCAACAAATTCATTGTGTTATAAGGCCCCATGATTAAGTTCGCTGAGTGAACATTTTGTTCCATCAACCATCTATTCAGCCAATGTTAAATTTTTAACATGAGAAACTTGGTTGGATTTGATGTCTTTGTTCTTTATGTGTGTTGCCTTTCACCGCTCCATAATAGAGTTCCTAATCACTTGATTAGTGATAAATACAGGTTTGTGGATCTGATATCCTCATAGTTAGGTCTTTGTTAGGAATACACCATGCACATGTGTATAATGTTCATAGAACAAGATACGAGCAGTTGTAAGGTAATCTCTAGCCATGATGACATGGAGGTGGGGAATAGAGAAAATAAAGCAGCCTCACAACCAAACATCAGGAACCTCCATAGCACATGACCATATGATTCCACATGCCTAGCTAGGAGGATTTGTATAGTCGATGGTAGGACCCAACATGACTTCAATAAAACTCCCTATAGGAAGTACCAACAAAGTTGTACATTGCACCTTGGATGCTAAACCACTAGCGTTCTAACTCCAGCCACGTCTAGAGGACTCCACGAGCAACCTAGGAAGTTTCGCCTTAGAGGTCGATATCACTATGAAGGAGAGGATGCCACCCAATGTTTGAGTGCAACTTGCACTACTACAGTAGTAGTCAACCTAGTACTCACTTGTGTCCAATGTACACGCTTAGCCCATTCGGTAATAGCAAAGGTAGAGGAGGGGAGTGTTGACGATGCGCCAACTTTGGGATCCGCTTGTGTTGTCTTGGAGACGATGCGGTGAACGAAACCCTAGCTGTTACCTCTCCTTTCTTCACTATCCCTAGCTAGGCTTTCGTACCGGCTTAGGTAGAGGAGGGGAGTGTTAACTATGCGCCAACTTTGAGATCCGGTTGTTTTGCACATTTTTACCTCACCATCGCACAAAGTCATTTTTTTATCAAATTTGGTAGGTTACAAACTCCTACCATTCCCTAGATGTATGAATATTTTTACCTTTTTGAAAACCCTGAATGCAAAGTCACCGTAAAAATCTGGTCCAGGGTCATTTGAATTTATATATACCCCCCTTTTTTCATTAAAATAAGGCCCGTGCATTTTTCCAGAGTGATGCAATTTTTTTACATAGTTTCTAAAAAGAATTTCAACAACTAATAATGTATATATCTCATACAAAAATGTGTTTCATGATAGAGTTTTTTCGATAAAGGGCGTTTTATTGCTTATAATGTTTAAGTATTACACATGGCCTCTACATAACTAAGATGCACATAGCCGATTCAATCCACGAAATACAATAAAAGAAAATAATTTAAGGCTCTCGATAAGAAATCATGGCCGAACTATGAGAGCTTATATGAAGATGGAAGACCAATCCATAGATTATGTTTCCATCCATGTAGTGTAAGAGTATCCCTCACATCGTCCTCCAACCGTATAAACACCTCCATAAAAAGGTCGCTATGCTCCACACGCTATAGAGATGACTACATAAGAGAAGCAATTTTTCGCTAAAAATCTTGTCATTTCTACATAACCAAAGCGACCAAATAATGGCAATCGCCACCATCCTAATAAATAGCTTAAACCTAGGATCCACACCATTAATCCGATTACCGAATATATTCGCAACACTTCATGATGGGTACAAGGTAGAACCTATGTTGATGGCTGAGCATATAGATCTAGCAAATTTACACCGGAAGAATAAGTTTTTTATAGTCATGTCCTGGTGACAAAAGACACACATTTTATTTCCATGCCGATTGCGTTTTGCAAGGTTATCTTTGGTAACAATTACCCCTCGATGAAGATACCACGCCAACACTTTTGTTTTAAGTGGGACCTTCATCTTCTAAATTTTACTATTATTATCAATTGGTGTATGAGGAACCTTGTACATAGAATCCCCCGAGAATTTGCCACTTTCATTGAGATTCCATCAAAATACATCAGATCCCTGCGGTAAATGGACCGAATCCAGACACTGTAACAAAGCGTTACAAGATGCTTGTCAAGGACCAATGAGACTTCTTCTGAACGACAAATTTGTGGGAAAGTTTCCATCACCTTAGAGAGTGTATCATTTTTGTGGTGCATAATATTGTAGAATGCCGAATATAGTTCTCGAACTGTAGCTTTGCCTAGCCATTTATCCACCCGAAACCTAATTTATGATCCATTCCTAATGGAGAAACATCCATATGGTAAGAAGAACTTCTTTGTCGCCATAAAACTAGCCCAAAAGTGTGAGTCACTAGGTTTCCAAACAAAATGAGACAACGTGCGTGAGCTAATGTACATTCTCGTAAGGAGGGTTTGCCAAACCCCTTCTTTAGAAAGAAGCTTAAAATCCATTTACCAAGGAGGGCCCTGTTCTTGGTCTTTGGGGAGGGAAACCACACTCCCCTTAGCCAATTGATTTCATTTTCTCACTATCATCTTGCCAAAATAATCTTGATCAGAAATTAACCAATCGTTTTAGACTCCTTTTGGAATTTGGAAGAATGAAATCATATACAGTACCATATGATTTAATACTGAATTAATAAAAACTAATCTTCCTCACAAGGATAATAATTTGCCTTTCTAACTAGATAATCTAATTTGTAGTCACTCCTCCACAAATTGCCATTCAACATTTGTAAACCTCCATAATGAATCAGAATACTCAAATACTTAATAGGAAAATGGCCTTGCATGCGACCAAATAATTCACCATCCAGAGCAACATCGTCTTGAGCCTCGCCAAAGCAATAAAACTCACTCTTATGGAAGTTCTTCTTTAGACCCGATAATTGCTTGAACGCTAACATAACTAACTTCAGGTTTTTTGCCTTTTTGATGTCATGTTCCATAAAGAGAATTGTATCATCGGCATATTGAAGGATGGATAAACCTCCATCAACCAGGTGAGGAACCATACCTTCAATTTGACCATCATACTTTACACGTTCAAATCACGACGACAAGCATATCAACCACTATATTAAATAACATTGGCGATAATGGGTCACCTTGCCTAAGCCCCTTCTTGGTTTGAAAGTATTTGCCAATATCATCATTGACTTTAATAGCAACACTTTCTCCCGAAACAAAGCTATGGATTAAAGCACGCAACTCATAAAAAAATCCTTTAAATATGAGATTCCGCTAAAGGAATGACCACTTAAACTTATCATAGGCTTTCTCAAAATCAATTTTTAAAATCACCCCATTAAACTTTTTTCAATGTAGTTCATGAACTATTTCGTGAAGGATAACCACCCCATCATATCAAGGATGTTACGTCCTTGCATTAAAACAGTCTGAGAAGGACAACCACATGGTCCGCCCCAGAGTTCAACCTTATCATAGCGACTTTGGTAAAAAAATTAAAACTAACATTAAAAAGACAGATAGACCTATATTATTGGATCCTTACTGCTTCATTAATCTTAGGTAGTAAAATTATTTCATCCAAATTCAAGCGGAACAATTCTAGTTGTCCGCTATGGAGGAAGATGAACAAGTCTAGAATATTTGACTTGATGACATCCCAAAAATTCTAAAAGAACTCAGTAGTGAAGCCATTAGGATCAGGGGAATTGTTGTGTTCCATTTGGAAAACAACTATTCTTACTTCTTCCTCAATATAAGGTGCAGTAAGTAAGCTATTATTTCCTCATCTAAAACTTTGGGGACATCGTCTGTTCGAGACTCCTCCGAAGATAAGTTATCTTCCTCGGTGCGCAAGACAAACCTTTATAGTAATTAGTGATATACGACTTTAGTTGCTCATGGCCTTCAATCGTGCTCTCATCCTAAACTAGAGAGGAATAAGTTTCTTCATATGTCTGCCATTAGCAATACTATGGAAATATCTTGTATTTGAATCTCCTTAAAGAAAGAATGGCTTTAGACCGTTCATACCAATTGAGCTCTTCCTCCGCAAAAGTGTTGCTACCCGCACATTTGATTGGCTTTTTAGTTCAATTTCTTGCTTGGATAGCGAGCAGACTTCTCCTACAGCCTCGAGGTCATCTATAATAGACGAAAGTTGTTTCTTCTCTTTTCTAAGTAACCTGATTGTGTGACGAGACCAACCAACAAGGTGTTTGCGTGTAGCACATATTTTATTATTCCACCTTTGAATTGGAATATCACCAGCAACATATCTTTCCCAAACCTTTTTACCATCTCATGGAAACCTTCTCGATGTAACCGTTCAAGTTCGAACTTGAAATGGTGAGTACTCAGTGTTCCAGGTAATCCGGTGGTCATCAAGATGGAAGCATGATCTGATATACCTTCAATACGTTCTAGAGCCTGTACCGACACCACAGGGAATTTGGATTCCCAATTAGTACCCATCAGTATGCGATCAGGATTTTCATATGTAGGTCTAGGAAGGCGGTTTTCCCAAGTAAACTTCGCCGACCATTGAAACCTCTCTTAAATTCAAGCTTTCAATGACTGTATTGAAAAAAGGCCAATGATTGTCAAAAGCTACCTCTGCTCTTTTCGAATGGAAACCAAAGAATATTGAAATCCCCCAATGAGAATAGGGTAAGGGCTATCTTTTGGTAGGTTAACCATCTCACGAAGAAAAGCGACCTTGGAATCCTCCTGGGAAACACCATAAATGGCTACAAGATTCTATGTGAAGTTGTCAGTTTTGTTATGGATGTGAAGCTTTATATAAAACTCCCCATCTAAATCAGCCAACACATCCATAGCTTATGTCCTGACACCAAGTAAAATACCCCCAGATCTTCTACGAGGCAGACAAGAAAACCACACGAAGTGTAAGTGTTTATCCGAGTCACCAAGATCTCTGCTATTTGCAAACATGCCATTCATTGAGAAAAAAATTGGGGATTAGGAAAATTTTGACCCTATCCACGGTTTCTTGTTAGAGGAAGATTTGGATATCTGGCCGGATGCTTTTAACTCATACAATGAGCACAACCCGTTCTCATCCAAACCAACCTCCGACGCCTCATGTAGTGATAGGTATTGTATGGTAATGGTTATATCTACAAATATGGCCAGACTTTACATGTTTGACTAGGATAAAAGTTGTAGACCTTCTTTTCAATAACGTGTAATTGAACATTTGACACTGGTGGAAAAAGGGGCTTTGGTCGCGGTTCGCAACTGCCATTAGTCGCGGTTGCGCAACCGCGACCAAAGTAGCGCGACTAAAGGCCCCCCCCCCCCCTTTAGTCGCGGTTCCTTACGAACCGCGACTAAAGGCCCGTCCACGTGGGCCGCAGGCGGCGCCGAAGCGGAGGACCTTTAGTCGCGGTTCTTCTGGCCAACCGCGACTAAAGGCCTCCGCAGGGTTTAGGGTTTAGCCCCCCCTCCCCCTAAATCTGGTTTCTTTTTAATTTGTATTGTTTTATTTCTTTTGGGTTTTAATTTTGAAGGAGTTTCACATATTCTACGGTACTACATACATGCATATGAATGTACAATTTCAAACAAATTTGAAATTAGAACCAAAAAGAATTCAAGAGGAATATACAATATATATTCAATATCGGATGACCATATACAATATATATTCAATATCGGATGACCATATACAATTTTGAACAAGTTTCCATCCATAATTTAGTGCATATAAAGTTCTACGTCATCGTAATGGTGTTCTCCTCTAGGATCGATGACTTCCCTCGCCAACCATCCAGCTAGTTCCTCTTGAAGTGGTCGGAAGCGAGCTTCTGGACTAAGCGTCTTCCGGAGGTTATTCCTCAGGATGTTGTTCTCACACTTCTGGTCCCGCTCATTGCAGTATCTCCGGATCCTCTCACAAACATAGTATCCACATAGATTGGTCCCCGGTGGCTGAATATCCCCAGTCGTCCGCACTGCCATTTTAAAATGTAGCTCTTTTTTGAATTCACCGACCTTGGTATCTACGAACCGTCTCCAAACCCTACGAGGCAAAGAAAATTAAATGAACAAGAGAGTTATTAATTAGTTACTTGATATTAGGAAATGATGAACGAAATAGGCCGATCGATATAGAGCGCAAATGAATGAAAATAATTACTTTTGCATCATTTTTCTCATGTCAGCCTCAAAGCGCGGATCCATATTCGAGAGAGTCGTGGACGAGAAGCGAGGAGGTACGAACTTGAATTACCATAAGAATCCGGTGGAACCTGCGGACACGATACATGCACGATCATGCATAACTCATCGATTACCCACATACCATCCATGGAGTAAACAAACGAGAATGTGCTCAAGACAGACACACTCACCCAACCTGGTAAGGAAATAGAATATCACTCTTGAGTTTCTGTTTTCTAATAAACCGCCACAGTCATCCTCCACGTCGGCGGGGTGGTGTTCTAACACATATGAATTAACGATTTGTGGGTCAATGAACCCAACATCATGGATGTTCCTTATTCGCATTTCCCGCTTCTTCATTACGCATAATAGCGTACACAACAAGATAGTTAGGACAATATATATATATATATATATATATATATATATATATATATATATATATATATATATATATATATATACCAGCACTATTCTGCAACCGGTTGCAGAATAATATTCTGAGCACCGACTTGTACTTTCCTGGACACAAGGTTATACTTCCCGGATAACAGGGTTCAACTTTCTGTCGAACTTACCTGAACTTCCCGTTCTCTTCAGAGGTACTGATTATACCTCGAGTTTCTCAACCATTTGTTGGAACTATGCAAATGATATACCGTTGGATAGATAATGAAAAACCGCAACTTTTTCATGTTCACACTTTTCATAGATTTTGCACGGTTTAAATTTAATTTTGGAAATACGAAAACGCTTCTATATGGCCAGAAAACGAACTTTTAGTTCAATTTTCGAATCGCTTATCTAAACTGTGCAAATGATATACCGTTGGAAAGATAATGAAATTGCGCAACTTTTTCGTGTTTTAAGTTTTTTCAAAATCCTTACAGTTTTTGAATTTTTTTGAAAATACCGAAATTCGGACGTACTCAAAAACGAGCGGACAGTAATTTGGATGAATTTTTTCAACCGTTTGTCGGAATGATGCAAATGATATGGCGTTGGAAAACTATGGACTAGGCGCAACTTTCTTATTCCAATTGTTTTCTCTAATTCCTTACAGTTTAAGAGAATAACTTGATTTACTGTCCGCCTATTTTATGTGATGGGCACCGAATGATTTTCCCCGCGATTTCCATGCGGCATATTTAACCAATGCAAATGATATACGGTTGGAAAGTTCTCAAAATGGCGCATCTTTTTCGTATCTACCATTTTTTCCAACTCCAAACGATTTGAAAGTAATTTTAGATGTTTTGAAATCATGTTTTCGGTATATTTTGTGGGATAACAATTTGAATTTAATAGATTAGATCCATCTATTTGTTGTAAAATGTTGTAGGTAATGAAATTAGACATATACTCTACCATATAAACATTTTGGTGATAATGATTGAAGTGGTTGGTGATAAAATCGATGAGATTTGAACCATAGATTTCCGCCCCGTAAAAACAGAGCATTGAACTTCCCTCGACACGAACTTGCACTTCTAGGTAAATGTGGTTGTACTTCTCGGTGCGGTTTCACGAAAGTGTTCAGTAAAATGACTATAAGTTTCTCATACGGTGTTCGTTTGAGGTCCGTGGCCACACAAAATTCTCAGCACAACCACACGCATCTGAACTTCCCATGACATGTCCTTGTACTGCTTGGCCTTCGTGGTTGTACTTCCTGAAAATGTTTTGATACTAGTGTGTTTTTACAAAAACTAGCATGTGTGCTTCAAAATGATAATGTTAGATTGTCCCTATATTCTATTTTAAGAGATTCTGCACTTCCCGGATCTTAATATTTGAACTTCACAATGTTGCTATGTGAACTTATGTGGGGGTATTTTCTGCATGTAATTACCGTTTGTACTTACTGTTGTCTGCGCCTGTACTTCTCAGAATCATTGCTCGTACTTCCTTGCAGATGATGGGATTATTTTGTTTTTTCTACATTTGGACTTTGTCGGTTTCTTATACTTCCTATATTAAGTGGGTGTATTGCTCGTGTTGAATGGTTGTACTTCTGATTGTCAAGTATATGAACTTCTTTACGGGTGATGGGATTATTATTGTTTTTTCCTATGTGAACTTAGGTGGGAGTATTTTTATTTGAACACTTTTAATTCATGTAATTACCGCTTGTACTTCCTGTTGTCTCCTCCTGTACTTCTCGGAATTACAGCACGTACTTCCTCGCAGATGACAGGATTATTTTGTTTTTTCTACATTTGGACTTTGTCGGGTTTCTTGTACTTTTCTATATTAAGTGGGTGTACTGCTCGTGCCACATGATTGTGCTTCTCGTTTTCAAGTATATGAACTTCTTCGCGGGTGACGGGATTATTTTTGTTTTTTGTACAGTTGGATTTTGTCGGTTTTCTTGTACTTCCTATATTAAGCGGGTGTACTGCTCGTGTTGAATGGTTGCACTTCTCCGCATCAACTATTTGAACTTCCTCACGGATGATGGGATTTTTTATGTTTTTTCTAGATTTGGATTTTGTTGGTTTTCTTTTACTTCCTATAATAACTGCTTGTACTGCTCGTGTTAAAAGGGTTGTACTTATCTGTGTCTAGCATTTGAACTTCCTCGCGGATGACCGGATTATATTTTTTTGTACATTTGGATTTTCTCGGTTTTCTTGTACTTCATATATTAAGCAGGTGTACTGCTCATGTCGAATACTTGTACTTCTCAGCGTCAAGTAGTTGAACTTCCTCGTGGATAACAAGATTATTTTGTTTTTTCTACATTGGTTTTCCAGTACTTCCAATATGAAGTAGGTGCTCCGCTTGCGCCAAATAGTTGTACTTCTCAACCACAAGTATTTGACCTTCACTCTGGATGACTAGATTATTTTGTTTTTTCTCCATTGGTTTTCTAGTACTTCCAGTATTAAGTTAATGTGAATACATTGCCACTCGCCTGTACTTCCATTGGTTTTCTAGATCATACATTGCCACTCGCCTGTACTTTCAGAAGTTAATGTGAATACACTGATTATTAAAAGAAGATAGTCAATCCAAATTGAATTAGGGATACTCACATAGACAATCGTTCAATACAGCTAGATTAAAATTATTTCCACGACATGCTCCGTCTTTATCCTCTACCACGGCAGTCGCTGCTGCATGTTTCCCATAAACATTTGCTAGCTGATCCATATTTTTTGCTCTCTAGCTAAGCATCCAGAGCCAACTTGCATATTTACTTATTTAACAGGAGTTACGTACAGCTCAAGTATGCCACCAGAAGATCAAATACACTACAATATTTATCCGTTCTTTATCTCTCAAAACTACAAAGCACTGCCGACAACTGCAGTTACCACTTTCTGATTCAGCTCTCAAAGAAGTGGTGGCCGTGGCCTTCCACGAGCGGACACGAACCTGTCAGCTCAGCTGTCAGGAGCTATTTATTTTTGCCTGTCCATGCCGGCATCCTCGAGACGCGAGCTCCCAAGCCAATTAAAGTTTCTTTTGTACTAGCACACACACATAGGCAAACATGTAGCTCTAGGTTGGCCGGGAGAATCAATTAGAAAGATCGTGAGAACATACAAACAGCAAGACGCCCGTTCTTGGTAGGTATTCTGCATCTGGGCAAAGGCGCTGACGAATCAATTGACAACGTCAGCACACACAGCGCATATGACTAAACCGTCGGCGACGCTTACAATTACAAAGCCTAGACGCTGGTGAGATAGACACGCCCAGCCAGGCCAATCGATTGTACTTCCACCAAGCGAAAATTGTCCTGCTAGCGAAAATACAGTCATACTGCCCCCTGTAATAGGAAGAACGGGAAAGGCAGAAGGCCTTCCCTCATTCCCTGCCTGCTGGCTGCTGTAGAGAGGGACATAGTAGCATGGGGAGGTTGAACGTCGTGTTCCTGGAAGCGGACGGCCGCGCCCGTGGTCCAATGGCCGGAGATCCTGGTGAACTCGTTGGAGGTGGAACAACGGCAGAGGAGACAGCGGCCGTGGCTCCCAAGCGGCTCATGATGGCAGCTGAGCAAGAAGTTGGGGATGGGCGTCGGGGGAACCAGGCCGTCGGGCAGGCGGAGCTTGAGGGGAGGCAGATCGGGGTGGCCGGAGAATCCCACCGGACCGGCGCAAATTTGGATTAGTGGAGGACGGCATGTGGGCAGTGGGGGCAGCGCGGGCGAACGGAGAGAGGTGGCCAGCGCAGGGGAACAGCGCACGGCCACCGGCTGGAGAAGAAGCGTGCGGCCGCCGGCTGGAGAGAACGGCACGCGGCCGCCTGCTCGGGAAGACGTCGCGCGGATGCCGACGGGGGAGGACAGCGCGCAGATGCCGGCGGCTGGAACCGCGCGTGGCTGCCGTTGGGGGAGTTGGAGGGCGGCGCGGTTGCCCGCCTAGGGAACGTTGGAGATCGACCACCAGAGAGGGGAACAGCGGGGGGCGGTGGTCGGGGGTTCGAGAGGTGGAGGATGAGTGCGTGTGGGCGGTTTTCTATGGTTCTTTTATTTTCCGATCCCTCCTATATACGACTGTGGTGCTCAGAATATTATTCTGAGCATCGGTTTTAGAATAGTGCATCCCTATATATATATATAGTAATGTTTGAAGTGATGCTCATATCTAACTTCCGCATAGATCTAGTCTTTGGCGTTTTTATGTTTTATGTAACCCTTGTACCAATTTAGCAGACCTTTTATTTGTCGAGGTAGATCCTCTTCCTGCGCAGGCTCGAAGAGAGGGCCATTCTTCACATATGTAAATACTACGTCCTTCATTGGCGCCTCATCAAGGCCTAACAGTGCATGAAGAGTGATACCTAACTCGGCCGCTTGTTCTCTGGCACTCGTTACAGTCAATCCATGTGCTGCCGCAGCTGCTATGATATCGGGGGCATCCGGACCGGCGGCTTGCACTATGAGCGGGGCGATCGATTGTTTACTTTGTTCCCCAAGCTGGGCAACTTCTTTCCCCCTTTCTAAGTTTTTCTCGGCCTCCTCCAAGGCTTTGTTCTCCGCCAACTCTTGGTTCCTCTTGAACGCGAGTGCTTGCCTACGAAGTTCACGTAAATAGTCGTCAGGCAGATTCTTCGCGGCTTGGGACGGTGTGTTCAAAAATGACTTAGCCCAGCTCTTTTCCTTGTCAGAAAATACTTGCTTGGGCTCGGGCTCTCTTTTCTTCTTGCAGTCAGCATTCCATTTCTCATATTCAGCAGCCGCGTGTGCGTCGACTTCCTCGGCACTACGTTCCCAAGGCCTTGTGGGGAGAGGCTTCAGTGATGGCTCTGGTATCTTTGTGGTTCTAGGTACATAAGGGTCCGGGTTAATAACCCAGGACTGCTTCTGCTTCTTCGCCGGAGGTGGATTGGGGGGCGGTGTCTGATCACCCGCCGGACGAGGACTGGGGGCGGCGTCTGCTTACCCGCCGGAGGTGAATTGGGGGCGGCGTCGGGCTGACGTGAAGGAGGTGTAGGTGAAGCACCACCACCACCACCGCCACCGCCACCGTCACCGCCACCGCCACCGCCACCGCCACCACCACCACCGTAGGGGTGGACTTGTTGGCGCCTCGCACGAAACTTGATAAATTTCTTCGGCCATAGAATGAACTGGCGCTTGACATCTCCAAGTCTTTTCACCCCTTCAGGTGTAGCAATGTCAATGTCCAGGTCCTCAAACCCTTGGACTATCTCCTCCACCGTGACACGAGCATAGCCATCTTGAATGGGGTTGTTGTGGTGGAGTGCTCCAGGTGGTAAAGCACTGCCGATGGCTACCTTCATGGACATGTTCCCGATAGGATAATACAGATGACATGCTTTCATCTCCTTTATATCGTCCACGGGGTAGCGAGGAGGCTCCGGTGCAGTAATTTCGACCACCAGAGGCTCCGGTGCAGTAATTTCGATCGTCGGTGCACCAGCCGGTGAGGCCTCCGTGGAAGCCACGCTGCTTCTTCTCCGCTGCTGGCTTCCGAGATCCATTGGATGATCTTCATGCTGCGCCCGAGCTGCATCTCTTTCGGCTACTAGTACACTCACAGTTTTCTTCATCACATCCATTTCCGTTACCAACTTCGCCACAACATCTGCATCCCGATCCATCTTTCTCTTACGGCTTCTGTAACCGTACGGGTCATCGTTCTGGGGGAACCCTACTTTCCACGGAATGGGCCCCATGCCTCGTACACGTCCTCCGTGTTCAGGATTCCCGAGGGCTTTTGTCAGGGCGTCGTTCTCTCTGTTGAACTTGATCCTCCCCTCTTGAGCATCCCTCATTGCCTCAATAAGCTTTTGGGTGGGTGTAATTATTTTGCCCTGATAAACACACTCCCCTGTCTCCGGGTTCAGCGATCCCCCATGCCCGTACCACCAGCTTTTGGCCCTTGGGTCCCATCCCTCCGTACCTGGACGGATTCCTCGCACCCTCAGCTCGTTCTCCATCTTCTCCCACTTAGGCTGCCAAAAGCGATACCCTCCTGGCCCCATAATATGATTGTACTCCTTCTTGGCCGCATTCTCCTTATTTTTTTTCGATATTTCAAGGAACTGCTCTAATTTCTTTTGCTTCACAAATTCTGGCCAATCATGTTGCAGTTTCTCATATTGTCCTGTAAAATCCGGAGTCTTGCCCTGCTTGACAAAGTCATGGGCTAGATTTTGCTTGTATTTCCGGAATGCGTTGGCCATCTTAGAAAGAGCGAACTGTTTGACTAGCTTGCACCTCTCCTTGTTTTCCTGAATCTTGTTACCCGCCTCATCGTATTTGCGGTATTCCGGAGGTAGAACGAAATGTTCCATAAGCTTGTTGAAGCAATCTTTTTTTGTTCTCTTCTCGACAAAAGTGAAACCAAGACGTGCCTTCTTTGGCTCATTCCACTCCTGGACGGTGATCGAGACGTTGTCTCTAACAACGGCTCCGCATTGGCTGATAAACTTGGTGGTGTTCTTGCTGGGCTCCAGCGGCCTGCCGGTTTCTTCATCGACAACCTCGATGGTGCATGTTTCGTTTGGTTTCATCGTCTTGGTTGCGCCACGCTTTGACGAAGTACTCGATTTTTTCGACGATCCGGCCGAGGGCTAAAATAAGAAAGAGAGTCGCGCGCGTTAGTACACACACATTTATTCAAATCAGTTAGTTTTATCACCAGACGCTCAATATGTATATATATATACCTCGGCGCCGGAGGTGGTTGCTACTTCCAATTGAAGATCGTCGTTTATCGACGTTTCTTCGGCATCATCTTGCTGACGGCGCCCTTCATCTTCACCCTCAAGGTTCAGATAAGAAGAGATATCATCTTCTTCTTGTCCGGTCGGCACATATAGAATATCGCCTTTTATAATGCCGAACATATGTTCTTCAAGGTCCGCATCATAGTTGTCCAGAATCGGGTCAGCTCTATCGTCCGCCATATGTCAGTCCTGAAAACATGTAGTAAAAACAAATTAATTGTGTATATGACAGCATTATCATATCTCTTCTACATATAAAGAGAGAGGGCGACGAGGGAGGCGAGAGGGGGGACGCAGTGATCGCGTGACCGAGAGAACGGTGGTGGTGGCGAAAGGGGGGACGCAGTGACCGCGTGACCCAGAGACCGGTGGCGGTGGCGAAAGGGGGACGCAGTGACCGCGTGACCGAGAGACCGGTGTGGCGGTGACCGAGAGGGCGGTGGCGGTGCCGAGGACACATAACCCTCGCCGCCCCCTCTCGATCCCAAATAAAATTTTGTTAAGTTAAAATTTTGATCATTAAGTCTAAATTTTGTTAAGTAAAATTTTTCTTAAGTTAAAATTTTGATCATTAAGTCTAAATTTTGTTAAGTTAAAATTTTGATCATTAAGTCTAAATTTTGTTAAGTAAAATTTTTCTTAAGTTAAAATTTTGATCATTAAGTCTAAATTTTGTTAAGTTAAAATTTTGATCATTAAGTCTAAATTTTGTTAAGTAAAATTTTTCTTAAGTTAAAATTTTGATCATTAAGTCTAAATTTTGTTAAGTAAAATTTTGATCATTAAGTCTAAATTTTGTTAAGTAAAATTTTAGTTACATTAAGTCTAAATTTTGTTAAGTAAAATTTTAGTTACATTAAGTCTAAATTTTAGTAAAATTTTAGTTACATTATACTATTACATGTGTAAATTTTTGTTAAATTTTGTTACATATTACATATTTGTTAAATTTTGTTAAGTCAAAATTTTGTTAGTATACAAATTTTTAGTTAAGTTAAAAAAACAAAAAAAAACAAAAAAAAAAGAGAGAGGCAGGGGCGCCGGCCGGCCGTGTAGGCGCTCCCCGCGCCCTCTCTCTCTCTCTCTCCCGGCCGGGCGCAGCGCGCGGTATAGGTGGGCGGCGGCGGCGGGCAAGCGGCCGGCGGCGCTGCGAGTGGGGCGGCGCGGTGGCGCCGGCAACAGCGCGCGGCTCTCGATCTGTGCGAAACGGCGGCGAGCGCGCGCGCGGTTGTTGGCGTACGTCGACGGGGACGGCGAGACGTACGGCGGCGCGAAGACCGGGGCGGCGCGCGTTCGGCGGCGGCTCGGGCGCGGCGACGGCGGCGTGAGAGGAGCGACGGCGACGGGCGGCGTGAGTGCGACGGCGACGGCGGGCAGGGCTTCGCTGCAGATCGTCGAGTTCGTCGTTCGCGCGGAGAAGAAGATGAGCTGGCCATTCGCCGCCGCGCGTATTTATAGTAACCCCTTTAGTCGCGGTTGGTGAGGCGACCCGCGACTAAAGGGTACCCTTTAATCGCGGTTGGCCACACCAACCGCGACTAAAGGGTATTTTGAGTTTTCGTTTCCCGCGGAAAAATACCCTTTAGTCGCGGTTGGCGAGGCCAACCGCGACTAAAGGTATTTTTTCAAATTACTTTTCTTTTTCACATTACTTTTCTTTTTCAAATTACTTTTCTTTTTCAAATTACTTTTCTTTTTCAAATTACAAATAATATATCAAAAAGTAAAGAAAAATAAAACTAATTCATTTCAAAATCTGAAAAATACATATAATATATCAATAAATTCAGAAAAAATAAAACTAATTCAATTCAAAATCTTAAAAATACAAATATTATATCAAAAAAATTCAGAAAATTAAAACTAATTCATTTCTAAATGTTAAAAATACAAATAATGTATGAAAAAATTCAGGAAAATAAAACTAATTCATTTCTAAATCTTAAAAATACAAATAATATATCAAAAAAATCAAAAAAATAAAACTAATTCAATTCAAATTCTTAAAAATACAAATAATATATCAAAAAAATCAGAAAAATAATATATCAAAAAATTCTTTCTTCCCGCCACTTTCTTCCCGCCACTTTCTTCCCGCCACTTTCTTCCCGCCTCTTTCTTCCCGCCACTTTCTTCCCGCCTCTTTCTTCCCGCCACTTTCTTCCCGCCACTTTCTTCCCGCCTCTTTCTTCCCGCCACTTTCTTCCCGCCTCTTTTTTCCCGCCATTTGTCACTACATATAGGTAGCCCGGCTTGGCCAGCATTATCACATCTCTACAATTAATCTCTCATCACTCTCTCATGGCTTCCACCGCACCCACTCTAACCTACCAGCAAGTGGAGGAGCTTTGCGCCTCGAACTACCCTTGCCCTCCGGGCTACCGCGTCCCTGCCGGCTGGAGCCTAAGCGCCGGCGGCATGCCGGTCCCTCCCGTCCCTCAGGGTACTGCGCGCCGGGCGGCCATCACGAACCACTACTACCTCGACCTCACGCCGGAGCAGCGGATGAATCCCCGCTGGCATCCCGATAACCAGCATAGTTGGGACGCCTTCTTCATCAATCGGCGTGAGAGGGCGCTCGCCAGGTATGAGGAGGACTGTCTGCCTCCTGGAAACTTCCACGAGGCCGGCCGTCGGCTATGGTGGTACGGCCGGACTCTGCAGAGCGTCATGGACTACATCACGGCCGGCGATATCCCCCGCCTGCGCTACCCTCAGTTCGAGCCACGAGCGCCGCCCGACAGCGGCCGACGACAGCAGCGACGACGACGCCGGCAACTTAGAAGGCGACGACTACCAGTACAACGGCGGCGGCTATGAAGACTACGAGTATGCATATTATACGCCTAGGCAGGAGTATGACTAAATCACTCCAAATTTCCTGTATGCAGGAGTATGACTTAGTCACTCCAAATTTCCTGTATGCAGGAGTATGACTTAGTCACTCCAAATTTCATGTATGCAGGAGTATGTCGACTTAGTCACTCCAAATTTCATGTATCATCAGTGCTATCTCGAGTCAATTGAATCATTCGAAAATGGACACCAAACACATCACGGGTAATATAATTCACATGATTCATTCAACAAAGTTTGGTACAATAAATTATTACACATCATTTCTTCCCTTGTGTCCCTGCTTGCTTACGATTGTGCCGTATCCATGGAGCATCCTCATCATTTAACTTAATGCTTGGGTCGGTGTTCACTTTGAAGGGCGGAATTTCAGGAAACATATTATAATCTTCTGACATGTCTGTCTTGTCCTCCACTCTGATGTCTACGTTCCCCCTCCTTTCCTGTAGACAGTGTTGGGCCTCCAAGAGCAGAGGTTTGTAGAACAGCAGCAAGTTTTCCCTTAAGTGGATCACCCAAGGTTTATCGAACTCAGGGAGGAAGAGGTCAAAGATATCCCTCTCATGCAACCCTGCAACCACAAAGCAAGAAGTCTCTTGTGTCCCCAACACACCTAATAGGTGCACTAGTTCGGCGAAGAGATAGTGAAATACAGGTGGTATGAATATATATGAGCAGTAGCAACGGTGCCAGAAAAATAGCTTGCTGGCGTGTAGTTGATGGTGGTAGTATTGCAGCAGTAGTAACGCAGTAAAATAGTAAACAAGCAGCGATAGCAGTATTTAGGAACAAGGCCTAGGGATTACACTTTCACTAGTGGACACTCTCAACATTGATCACATAACAGAATAGATAAATGCATACTCTACACTTTTGTTGGATGATGAACGCATTGCGTAGGATTACACGAACCCTCAATGCCGGAGTTAACAAGCTCCACAATTTGTTCATATTTAAGTAACCTTTAGTGTAAGATAGATCAATATAACCAAATAGATCACATCAATACCATCATAGTGATAATTAACTCCACAATCTACAAGAGATCATGATCATAGCCTACGACAAGAACCACACGGTGCACACACTAGTCACCTTTACACACGTGCAGGAGGAATAGAACTACTTTAATAACATCACTAGAGTAGCACATAGATGAATTGTGATACAAAACTCATATGAATCTCAATCATGTAAAGCAGCTCATGAGATCATTGTATTGAAGTACATGGAGAGAGATTAACCACATAGCTACCGGTACAGCCCCGAGCCTCGATGGAGAACTACTCCCTCCTCATGGGAGTAGCAGCGGTGATGAAGATGGCGGTGGAGATGGCAGCGGTGTCGATGGAGAAGCCTTCCGGGGGCACTTTCCCGTCCCGGCAGGGTGCGGAACAGAGTTCTGTCCCCGAATTGGAGTTTCGCGACGGTGGCGGCGCCCTGGAGTCTTTACGGAGTTTCGTCAAGTGGTATCGAAGTTTTAGGTCACGACGGCTTAAATAGGCGAAGAATCGGAGTCGGAGGGTCTCTGGGGGGCCCACACTCTAGGGGGGCGCGGCCCCCCCCCTGGCCGCGCCGGGGTGGGGTGTGGGGCCCTGTGGCTCCCCTCCGGTCCTTCCCGGGTGTTCTGGATGCTTCCGATGAAAATAGGAACTTGGGCGTTGATTTCGTCCGATTCCGAGAATATTTCGTTACTAGGCTTTCTGAACCCAAAATCAGCAGAGAACAAAGAATCGGCCTCTCGGCATCTCGTCAATAGGTTAGTTCCGGAAATCGCATAAAAATGATATAAAGTGTGAACAAAACATGTTGGTATTGTCATAAAACAAGCATGGAACATCGGAAATTATAGATACGTTGGAGACGTATCAGCATCCCCAAGCTTAGTTCCTACTCGTCCTCGAGTAGGTAAACGATAAAAGATAATTTCTGAGGTGACATGCTACCAACATAATCTTAATCATACCATTGTAAAGCTTATGAGATGAATGCAGCGATTTGAAACAATATAAATGCAATGAGTAAACAATTGAATCATATAGCAAAGACTTTTCATGAATAGTACTTTCAAGACAAGCATCAATAAGTCTTGCATAAGAGTTACTCATAAAGCAATAAATTCATAGTAGAGACATTGAAGCAACACAAGGGAAGATTAAGTTTCAGCAGTTGCTTTCAACTTGTAACATGTATATCTCATGGATAGTTGTCAATGCAGAGCAATATAACAAATGCAATAAGCAAGTATGTAAGAATCAATGCACAGTTCACACAAATGTTTGCTTCTTGAGGTAGAGAGAGATAGGTGAACTGACTCAACAATAAAAGTAAAAGAATGGTCCCTCAAAGAGGAAAGCATCGATTGCTATATTTGTGCTAGAGCTTTGGTTTTGAAAACATATAGAGAGCATAAAAAGTAAAGTTTTGAGAGGTGTTTGTTGTTGTCAACGAATGGTAATGGGTACACTAACTACCTCGCCAACCGGACTTCCAAGAGCGGCTCCCATGAATTATTTTATTTTTGGGTGGCACTCCTTCCAACCTTTCTTTCACAAACCATGGCTAACCGAATCCTCGGGTGCCTGCCAACAATCTCATACCATGAAGGAGTGCCTTTTTATTTTAGTTTTATTATGATGACACTCCTCCCAACCTTTGCTTACACAAGCCATGGCTAACCGAATCCTTCGGGTGCCGTCCAACAATCACATACCATGGAGGAGTGTCTATTTTTATTAATTAATTTGGGACTGGGAATCCCATTGCCAGCTCTTTTTGCAAAATTATTGGATAAGCGGATGTGCCACTAGTCCATATGAGAGTCCGTCAAAAGTAAATGACAAGGTTGAAAGCTAAACACCACATACTTCCTCATGAGCTATAAAACATTGACACAAATCAGAGGTGATAAATTTTGAATTGTTTAAAGGTAGCACTCAAGCAATTTACTTTGGAATGGCAGGAAATACCACATAGTAGGTAGGTATGGTGGACACAAATGGCATAGTGGTTGGCTCAAGGATTTTGGATGCATGAGAAGTATTCCCTCTCGATACAAGGCTTAGGCTAGCAAGGTTGTTTGAAGCAAACACAAGTATAAACTGGTACAGCAAAACTCACATAAAAGACATATTACAAGCATTATAAGACTATTCATCGTCTTCCTTGTTGTTCAAACACCTCACTAGAAAATATCTAGACTCTAGAGAAACCACTCATGCAAACCAAATTTTAACAAGCTCTATGTATTTCTTCACTAATAGGTGCAAAGTATATGATGCAAGAGCTTAAACAAGAGCACAACAATTGCCAAGTATCACATTACCCAAGACATTATAGCAATTACTACATGTAGCATTTTCCAATTCCAACCATATAACAATTAACGAAGCAGTTTCAACCTTCGTCAAGAATATTATGAGCTAAGAACACATGTGTTCATACGAACCAGCGGAGCGTGTCTCTCTCCCACACAAGCATTTATTCAAACAAAAACAAAAACAAGAAACATACAGACGCTCCAAGTAAAGCACATAAGATGTGACCGTATAAAAATATAGTTTTAAGAGAAGGAACCTGATAATTTGTCGATGAAGAAGGGGATGCCTTGGGCATCCCCAAGCTTAGACGCTTGAGTCTTCTTGAAATATGCAGGGATGAACCACCGGGGCATCCCCAAGCTTAGACTTTTCACTCTTCTTGATCGTAGTATATCATCCTCCCCTCTTGACCCTTGAAAACTTCCTTCACACCAAACTTCTCATAAACTTCATTAGAGGGGTTAGTACATAATCAAAAACTCACATGTTCAGAGGTGACACAATCATTCTTAACACTTCTGGACATTGCCCAAAGCTACTGGAGTTTAATGGAACAAAGAAATCCATCCCACATAGCAAAAGAGGCAATGCGAAATAAAAGACAGAATCTGTCAAAACAGAACAGTCCGTAAAGACGAATTTCTAATAAATACTTCCGTTGCTCAGATCAGAAAACTCAAAACTAATGAAAGTTGCGTACATATCTGAGGAACACGCACGTAAATTGGCATATTTTTCTGATTTTTCTACAGAGAGAAAATCCCAGATTCGTGACAGATAGAAATCTGTTTCTGTGCAGAAATCCAAATCTAGTATCAACCTTCGATTAGAGGCTTCACTTGGCACAACAAAACACAAAACTAAGATAAGGAGAGGTTGCTACAGTAGTAAACAACTTCCAAGACACAAATATAAAACAAATTACTGTAGCAAAATAACACATGGGTTATCTCCCAAGAAGTTCTTTCTTTATAGCCATTAAGATGGGCTCAGCAGTTTTAATAATCCATTCGCGGGAAATAGTATTTGAAGCAAAAGAGAGCTTCAAGAGGCAAATTCAAAACAAATTTAAGTCTAACATGCTTCCTATGAAGAGGAATCTTGTACACAAATGAATTCATGAAGAACAAAGTGACAAGCATAAGAGGATAAAACACGAGTAACTTCAAGATTCTCAACATAAAGAGGGGAAGCTTAATATTATTAAGATGCATATAACCATATTTCCCTCTCTCATAATAACTTTCAGTAGCATCATTGATGAAATCCACAATATACCCATCACTTAAAATATTCTTATCATGGTTCATATGCATAGAAGTATCATTAAATTTGGCATAAGAAGAGTTATTCTCATTAATAGTAATTGGAGCAAGATTATTATCAAGAATTTGAACATGGTAAACAAGTTGCCTATTAAGGGGATTGTTTTTGGTAATCCAATCATGACTATGACAAGTTTCATAAGGATAGTTAGAACCTATATCATAGCATTCTTTATAATAATCATTAGAGATCGAAGGCATAGTGTCATCATAAGAAATAGAATAGTTATCCTTCACAATCGGTTTATCTGTGTCCACACCATTATTGTTATTAGAAGGAGATGTATCAAGAACATAATGACCAGTAGCTAAAGGATTTGCAAACACCTCTTCCCCAAGCTTAGAGCTTTCTATATCATTATGGGAGGAAGCATGGATAGTACTGACACTATGGCAATTATTATCATCATCATTTTCAGAATTAGTTTCCCAGAGATTTGCAATATCAAAAGTAGTGTGCTCATTCAAATCATGATTGCTAATGTATGTAAAGGGCATAGGAAGATCATCATATTCAGATTCATTATCACAATAATCATTAGGAGCAACATACTTACGGTTACCTATTGTTATCTCATATACGCGGGGATATGATGTTACCTCTTTCTTTTTATTCCCCTTCTTCTTTTTCTTCTTCTTCTTCTTCTTCTTCATTCCCTTCTTCTTCTTTTTCTCTTCCTTCTCCTCGTTCCCTTCTTCAGGAAGAAGAGGCTTGGTGGGTGGCTTGTCCGCATAACCTGATTTACTTTCAGAAACAATAGAAGAAACTTGGGAGGATCCCTCCTTTTCGTTAATTAGTTGAAAACACACAGCGGACCTATCATATTTTGGCAAGGTGTCATCTTCTAAAATATTTTGTATGTAAGTATTTGTATGGCTATTATCAATGCAATAAGAAAAACACCCATGCAGGACATCATCAATATCAAGATCACTCATATGTAACAAAGAGATTTTTCTCGACAGTTCTTCACACCCCAAAAATAAAGTAAGTTCATCATGCTGATTAGGAGTAATTTCATCATCACAATACAAATTTGCAGCACTCATTGGGTTCAAATTATCATTGTAGGAGCATTGAAAATTAAAATGACCCACTTCATGGCAAACTTCACAAATAAAAGGATAGAGGGCACAAACTTTTTTACCAAGATCATCTAGAGCCCTAAACCACTTTCTAGTTTTTTCATTAGCATGATGGATACAATATTCATCTTTGATTTGATTAATTCCACAAGGTCTATGTATTCCACAAAAATTAACATGCTTATAGGAAATAGCATTCTTAGGAGTTTGAGCATGCTTATTGCAATAATTAACAACAATTTCATTCTTCATGCAAGCCTCTTTAAAAGGTTCATGATACTTATCAAAATTATTTTTAGGCAATTCGAAATGAGAAGCAAAGGCTTTATAAAGATTTGCAGCAACTTGAGAGTCAAGACCATAAGTAGCACTCATATTTCGAAATTTATCGGTATCCATAAAAGCTTCAATGCATTCATAATCATAATTTATACGACTCTTTACCTTCATTGTTCTCCCATCCTTCAGCGTTGTCCTCAATCCGATCAAGGAGGTCCCACCTAGCTTCAACCTCCTTGCTTGTGAAAGATCCCTCCGAACACGCGTCCAGATAGTCCTTGTGTTGTCCTGAAAGCCTCGCATAAAAATTGTTAACAATAACATTACGGGGAGCTCATGAATGGGACATTTGAGCATTAGTGATTTCAATCTCCCCCACGCTTGAGAAATACTCTCTCCATCACGAGGATAAAAGTTATAAATATAATTCCTATCAATATGCACTTCATGCGGAGGATAAAATTTAGAATAAAAGAGAGATGCAATTTCCTCCCAACCAAGAGAATGCCTATTCTCCAACAATTTATACCAATGCGCTGCTTTACCAGACAACGAAACAGAGAATAGCTTCTTCCTCACTTCATCCATAGAGATACCTGCACACTTGAATAACCCACATAATTCGTGCAAAAACAGTAAATGATCTCTAGGATGGACAGTTCCATCCCCTTTATAGTGGTTGTCCATAACACGTTCAATAATTTTCATGGGTATTTTGTACGGAATACTTTCAGCAGGTGGATTTAAAATATCAGAAGCATTATTAGAGTTATCGCATATGGGAGATAAAGCATTATCAGAACAAATTTTCTCCCCTAAAGATGGGAAGCTAAAAAGACCACAAAAACTAGCTTCCCCAAGCTTAGACTTCTTCATAGCATTAGCAGTAATTGCATTCATACTAATAACATCGCTACTAGCATGCAAATAAGGTTCCATAGGTTTTTTAATTTTCGCATCAAACAATTCTAAATCAGGAAAAAGATTAAAAAGCTCACCAATTTTTTTGTTGTTTTCCATTATGCCTAACTAGTGTAAACAAGAAACAAAAAGTTGCAATTGCAGGATCTAAAGGAAATAGCTTCGAGCACAAACACAATGGCGCCAGAAAAGTACTTTAACTGGAACCGGAGTATGAGTGCCTTTTACCTTTCCTCCCCGGCAACGGCGCCAGAAAAGTGCTTGATGTCTACGTTCCCCCTCCTTTCCTGTAGACAGTGTTGGGCCTCCAAGAGCAGAGGTTTGTAGAACAGCAGCAAGTTTTCCCTTAAGTGGATCACCCAAGGTTTATCGAACTCAGGGAGGAAGAGGTCAAAGATATCCCTCTCATGCAACCCTGCAACCACAAAGCAAGAAGTCTCTTGTGTCCCCAACACACCTAATAGGTGCACTAGTTCGGCGAAGAGATAGTGAAATACAGGTGGTATGAATATATATGAGCAGTAGCAACGGTGCCAGAAAAATAGCTTGCTGGCGTGTAGTTGATGGTGGTAGTATTGCAGCAGTAGTAACGCAGTAAAATAGTAAACAAGCAGCGATAGCAGTATTTAGGAACAAGGCCTAGGGATTACACTTTCACTAGTGGACACTCTCAACATTGATCACATAACAGAATAGATAAATGCATACTCTACACTTTTGTTGGATGATGAACGCATTGCGTAGGATTACACGAACCCTCAATGCCGGAGTTAACAAGCTCCACAATTTGTTCATATTTAAGTAACCTTTAGTGTAAGATAGATCAATATAACCAAATAGATCACATCAATACCATCATAGTGATAATTAACTCCACAATCTACAAGAGATCATGATCATAGCCTACGACAAGAACCACACGGTGCACACACTAGTCACCTTTACACACGTGCAGGAGGAATAGAACTACTTTAATAACATCACTAGAGTAGCACATAGATGAATTGTGATACAAAACTCATATGAATCTCAATCATGTAAAGCAGCTCATGAGATCATTGTATTGAAGTACATGGAGAGAGATTAACCACATAGCTACCGGTACAGCCCCGAGCCTCGATGGAGAACTACTCCCTCCTCATGGGAGTAGCAGCGGTGATGAAGATGGCGGTGGAGATGGCAGCGGTGTCGATGGAGAAGCCTTCCGGGGGCACTTTCCCGTCCCGGCAGGGTGCCGGAACAGAGTTCTGTCCCCCGAATTGGAGTTTCGCGACGGTGGCGGCGCCCCTGGAGTCTTTCTGGAGTTTCGTCAATTGGTATCGAAGTTTTAGGTCACGACGGCTTAAATAGGCGAAGAATCGGAGTCGGAGGGTCTCTGGGGGGCCCACACTATAGGGGGGCGCGGCCCCCCCCTGGCCGCGCCGGGGTGTGGTGTGGGGCCCCCAGGGCTCCCCTCTGGTCCTTCCCGGGTGTTCTGGATGCTTCCGATGAAAATAGGAACTTGGGCGTTGATTTCGTCCGATTCCGAGAATATTTCGTTACTAGGATTTCTGAAACCAAAAACAGCAGAGAACAGCAACTGGCCTCTCGGCATCTCGTCAATAGGTTAGTTCCGGAAATCGCATAAAAATGATATAAAGTGTGAACAAAACATGTTGGTATTGTCATAAAACAAGCATGGAACATCGGAAATTATAGATACGTTGGAGACGTATCAGCATCCCCAAGCTTAGTTCCTACTCGTCCTCGAGTAGGTAAACGATAAAAGATAATTTCTGAGGTGACATGCTACCAACATAATCTTAATCATACCATTGTAAAGCTTATGAGATGAATGCAGCGATTTGAAACAATATAAATGCAATGAGTAAACAATTGAATCATATAGCAAAGACTTTTCATGAATAGTACTTTCAAGACAAGCATCAATAAGTCTTGCATAAGAGTTACTCATAAAGCAATAAATTCATAGTAGAGACATTGAAGCAACACAAGGGAAGATTAAGTTTCAGCAGTTGCTTTCAACTTGTAACATGTATATCTCATGGATAGTTGTCAATGCAGAGCAATATAACAAATGCAATAAGCAAGTATGTAAGAATCAATGCACAGTTCACACAAATGTTTGCTTCTTGAGGTAGAGAGAGATAGGTGAACTGACTCAACAATAAAAGTAAAAGAATGGTCCCTCAAAGAGGAAAGCATCGATTGCTATATTTGTGCTAGAGCTTTGGTTTTGAAAACATATAGAGAGCATAAAAAGTAAAGTTTTGAGAGGTGTTTGTTGTTGTCAACGAATGGTAATGGGTACACTAACTACCTCGCCAACCGGACTTCCAAGAGCGGCTCCCATGAATTATTTTATTTTTGGGTGGCACTCCTTCCAACCTTTCTTTCACAAACCATGGCTAACCGAATCCTCGGGTGCCTGCCAACAATCTCATACCATGAAGGAGTGCCTTTTTATTTTAGTTTTATTATGATGACACTCCTCCCAACCTTTGCTTACACAAGCCATGGCTAACCGAATCCTTCGGGTGCCGTCCAACAATCACATACCATGGAGGAGTGTCTATTTTTGTTAATTAATTTGGGACTGGGAATCCCATTGCCAGCTCTTTTTGCAAAATTATTGGATAAGCGGATGTGCCACTAGTCCATATGAGAGTCCGTCAAAAGTAAATGACAAGGTTGAAAGCTAAACACCACATACTTCCTCATGAGCTATAAAACATTGACACAAATCAGAGGTGATAAATTTTGAATTGTTTAAAGGTAGCACTCAAGCAATTTACTTTGGAATGGCAGGAAATACCACATAGTAGGTAGGTATGGTGGACACAAATGGCATAGTGGTTGGCTCAAGGATTTTGGATGCATGAGAAGTATTCCCTCTCGATACAAGGCTTAGGCTAGCAAGGTTGTTTGAAGCAAACACAAGTATAAACTGGTACAGCAAAACTCACATAAAAGACATATTACAAGCATTATAAGACTATTCATCGTCTTCCTTGTTGTTCAAACACCTCACTAGAAAATATCTAGACTCTAGAGAAACCACTCATGCAAACCAAATTTTAACAAGCTCTATGTATTTCTTCACTAATAGGTGCAAAGTATATGATGCAAGAGCTTAAACAAGAGCACAACAATTGCCAAGTATCACATTACCCAAGACATTATAGCAATTACTACATGTAGCATTTTCCAATTCCAACCATATAACAATTAACGAAGCAGTTTCAACCTTCGTCAAGAATATTATGAGCTAAGAACACATGTGTTCATACGAACCAGCGGAGCGTGTCTCTCTCCCACACAAGAATTTATTCAAACAAAAACAAAAACAAGAAACATACAGACGCTCCAAGTAAAGCACATAAGATGTGACCGTATAAAAATATAGTTTTAAGAGAAGGAACCTGATAATTTGTCGATGAAGAAGGGGATGCCTTGGGCATCCCCAAGCTTAGGTGATGAAGATGGCGGTGGAGATGGCAGCGGTGTCGATGGAGAAGCCTTCCGGGGGCACTTCCCCGTCCCGGCAGGGTGCCGGAACAGAGTTCTGTCCCCCGAATTGGAGTTTCGCGACGGTGGCGGCGCCCCTGGAGTCTTTCTGGAGTTTCGTCAATTGGTATCGAAGTTTTAGGTCACGACGGCTTAAATAGGCGAAGAATCGGAGTCGGAGGGTCTCACGGGGCCCACACTATAGGGGCGCGGCCCCCTGGCCGCGCCGGGGTGTGGTGTGGGGCCCCCAGGGCTCCCCTCTGGTCCTTCCCGGGTGTTCTGGATGCTTCCGATGAAAATAGGAACTTGGGCGTTGATTTCGTCCGATTCCGAGAATATTTCGTTACTAGGATTTCTGAAACCAAAAACAGCAGAGAACAGCAACTGGCCTCTCGGCATCTCGTCAATAGGTTAGTTACGGAAATCGCATAAAAATGATATAAAGTGTGAACAAAACATGTTGGTATTGTCATAAAACAAGCATGGAACATCGGAAATTATAGATACGTTGGAGACGTATCACACTCCCACGATGTTTCTTTTCCCTGAAAGAACAATGTGGCGCTTTGGATCATCGCATGATGTACTGATCGTTTTCTTATCTTTCCGTTTCCTCGGTTTGCTACTCATGTCCTTCACATAGAAAACCTGAGCGACATCTTTCGCTAGGACGAATGGTTCGTCAAGGTAACCAAGATTGTTGAAATCCACCATTGTCATTCCGTATTGCTGGTCCACCTTTACCCCACCTCCTGTTAGCTTGAACCATTTGCACTGGAACAAAGGGACCCTAAAGGAGGGTCCATAGTCAAGTTCCCATATCTCCTCTATGTAACCATAATATGTGACCTTTTGCCCATTCTCGGTTGCTGCATCAAAGCGGACACCACTGTTTTGGTTGGTGCTCTTTTTATCTTGGGCGATCGTGTAAAATGTATTTCCATTTATCTCGTACCCTTGGAAAGTCGTTATAGTCGAAGATGGTGTCTTGGCCAACATGTACAGCTGATCTACAACCTTATCGTCACTCATTAAATGTTTTCTCAACCAACTGCCGAAAGTCTCCATGTGGGCCTTCCTAATCCAGGATTCAGGCTTCTCAGGGTTGTCCGAGCGTAAAATATTCTTGTGTTTCTCAAAGTACGGAGCCACCAAGCTGGAATTGGTCAGAACTGTGTGGTGTGCTTCAGTCAGAGAATGGCCATCCATACATATCGTTGATTTCCTTCCGATCGTGCCTTTTCCACTTAGTCTCCCCTCGTGCCGCGATTGAGGAAGACCAATCGGCTTAAGGTCAGGAACAAAGTCAACACAAAACTCAATTACCTCCTCATTTCCATAGCCCTTGGCGATGCTTCCTTCTGGCCTAGCACGGTTACGAACATATTTCTTTAATATTCCCATGAACCTCTCGAAGGGGAACATATTGTGTAGAAATACAGGACCGAGAATGGAAATCTCATCGACTAGGTGAACCAGGAGGTGCGTCATAATATTGAAGAAGGATGGCGGGAACACCAACTCGAAACTGACAAGACATTGGATCACATCGTTACCGTAACCGTGGTAGAACTTCTGGATTGATTACCTTCGAGAGATTGCATTGAGGAATGCACATAGCTTCACAATGGCTACTCGAACATTTTCCGGCAGGAGCCCCTCAAAGCAATCGGAAGCAATTGCGTCATAATCACGTGGCAGTCGTGAGACTTCAGGTTTTGGAACTTTTTCTCCGACATGTTTATTATTACCTTTATATTGGACGAGAATCCTGACGGGACATTCATACTGCTCAGGCATTCAAAAAAGATGACCTTCTCTTCATTGGTCGTAGCGTAGCCGGCACGACCTTGAAACCGTTCGGATGCCGGTCATCAGGGTCTTTCAAACTTTGCTGGTCTGCCGTGCTTCCTTTGTATCAGTTGCCTTCCCCTACACGCCCAAGAAGCTGCGGATGTTCACGCCATTATGCTTCGTAACGTGCAGCACGTCGATTGCAGAGCGGACTTCTAGGACTTTCCAATATTCTAGCTCCCGAATATAGATTTCTTCTTCCACATGGCTACGTGCCCGTCAGCTCCTTCGAAACTGATTGTCCGCTAGGACCCTTTCCAAAGATGACTTTCAAATCCTTGACCATATCAAATACCTCAAGACCAAGTGTGTTCCGCAGGCTTCGGCCGGTGATCTGCCTTGCCGTTGTAATGCTTGCCTTTCTTTCTTCTTGGATGACCTTTCGGAAGAAATCGACGATGCCCAAGGTACACGTTCTTCTTACAATTTGGCAAATGTACACTTTCGGTCTCATGTAAGCAGTGCGTGCATGCATTGTATCCCTTATTTGACAGTCCCGAAAGGTTACTAAGAGCAGGCCAATCGTTGATGGTTACGAAAAGCAACGCTCGTAGGTCAAATTCCTCTTCTTTGTGCTCATCCCACACACGGACACCAGGTCTGCCCCACAGCTGTAAAAGTTCATCAACTAATGGCCTTAGGTACACATCGATGTCGTTGCCGGGTTGCTTCGGACCTTGGATGAGCACTGGCATCATAATGAACTTCCGCTTCATGCACAACCAAGGAGGAAGGTTGTAGATGCATAGAGTCACGGGCCAGGTACTATGGCTGGAGCTCTGCTCGCCAAAAGGATTCATGCCATCCGTACTTAGACCAAATCTTATGTTCCTTGCGTCCATTGCAAAATCTTTGAACTCTCTGTCGATCTTTCTCCATTGCGTTCCATCTGCGGGGTGTCTCAACTCCCCGTCCGACTTACGGTCCTCTTTGTGCCATCGCAACAACTTGGCATGCTCTTTGTTCCTGAACAGACGTTCCAACCGTGGTATTATAGGAGCATACCACATCACCTTGGCGGGAACCCTCTTCCTGGGTTTCTGGCCCTCAACATCGTCACCCGGGTCATCGCCTCACGATCTTATAACGCAATGCGGTGCATACCGGGCATTCATTCAAATTCTCGTTTTCTCCGCGGTAGAGGATGCAGTAGTTTATGCATGCATGTATCTTCAGAACCTCTAAACCTAGAGGGCAGACAACCTTCTTTGCTTCGTACGTAGTGGCGGGCAACTCGTTATTCTTTGGAAACATATTTTTCAACATTTTCAGCAAGTTTTCAAATGCCGAGTCAGCTACACCCGCCTGTGCCTTCCATTTCAGCAAATCCAGTGTGCAGCCCAGCTTTTTCAGACCATCATCGCATCCGGGGTACAGCGCCTTCCTGTGATCCTCTAACATGCGATCCAAATTCTCCCTCTCTTTTTCAGTTTCGCAGCGTCTCCGTGCATCAGCAATGGTCCGACCAAGATCATCAACGGGATCATCACGTGCCTCTTCTTCACCTTCCCCTTCACCTTCCCCTTCACCTTCAGCATCCTCCATGAAAGTATCACCGAAATGAGCAAGATAGCTTTCATCGATGAAATCATCCCCTTCTTCATCTTCTTCCATTATAACCCCTCTTTCTCCATGCTTGGTCCAACAATTATAGCTTGGCATGAAACCGTGCCGAAGCAGGTGCATGTGAACATCTCTTGAGGAAGAGTAACCCTTCTGATTCTTACAGTTAACACATGGACAGATAACAAAACCCCCCTGCTTGTTCGCATTAGCCACTACGAGGAAATCTTTCAAACCCGTACTGAACTCGCCGGAGAGTCGGTTACCGTACATCCATTGTCGATTCATCTGCATTATTATAATATAAAATATATAATTAACCATCATGCATTTGTTAAACTAACTAGCTACAAACAATATAAATTAAACAATGAACTACACACACATGCATATTTTATCAACGACACATCAAAGGTTCAAGTTGCTAACCGCGATCGAGGAGGAAAAAATAAATGAGAAAGCTCAAGTGTGGCTCCAACACTTCATATCATGTTTGTTTCATGCTCTTGGGGCATTTCATCAAACACCTTATGTGCATAAGAGGAACCAAAAGCAAACCTAACACCCACTTGTGAAGTTTGTGAAGAGAATGGCTCCAAATGGCTAAGTGTTGGCTGCTGGATGGGTATATATAGGGGGGGGGGCTTTAGTCCCGGTTGGCCTGGCCAACCGCGACTAAAGGCCCTCGGGTACCTTTAGTCGCGGTTGGCCTGGCCAACCGCGACTAAAGCCCCCCACGTGCACCGGCTGGCCACCGAGCGCCCTGGGCCCAGGCCTTTGGTCGCGGTTCGCCTCCCGAACCGCGACTAAAGGTCCCATTAGTCGCGGTTCCTACAGCTTCGCGACTTATGGGGCTCACCGGAAGCCTGTTTTTCTACCAGTGTGATGGTTCATAATTCAGACATGACTGGGCACTGTCAGGGGTTTAAAGTGAAGTTCGAATTACAATATTATTGCAAATCCTTGAAACAGGGAGGCCCTAAGATCTTGCCTAAACGTACTGATCACTTCAAATTGTTTGGGCGTCAGAGAAAATAGAAACTGAGAAAGTGCTCCATGTGTTAGTATCATGGATAAAATTCGTTAGCACATACAGGTTCCTCCCACTATGTTGCTGAGTAAGAAAGCAAATGCGCACCACTTTGGGTAGAGAATTCTAGATTATGCGCGGCGATGATGTCAGGGATTGTCTTGGTTCTCGAGTGTCGAGTGACAAAATTGTAGATTATGTGGACAACTTAGTTGTGTGTTTCAAGGATAGAGTTGCTATGGAAGCATGGGTGGAATCTGTGCTCGTGTATGGATGATCATGATACTAATTTTAGCAGACTGCAACTGAAAGCAAGAGAGATAATTTACAGGGAAGTAGAGGAAAATAAGCTGCTAATTACTTGGTCGTGAGTGGCAGACATTGGTACCTGCCATCTCCGATATGTAGGCCACAAATAGGCTGCCTAACTGCGTTTGATGCGTGATGTGATGCCGTATGTGGCGCTTCAATGGTTATATCGTGTGCAACTGTAATTCATCCATCTTTTGTTACTTCCTGGATATCTGCTTAGTCTGTTAATTCCACCTAGTACATCACCACTAATTAATTGCTCTCAAATCACCAGCAACATCAGCACATCTCCATCATCACCTGGCCCCAGGTTCTGATCAGCACACCCATTGCCCACATCGGTGTTTGGTCGACACAACACACAAGTGCACTAGAGTATATACTACAGTTTCTAGTGGTGGTGTTCTAATTCTACTACTCCCAATTTGTGGACACCAAGTGTCTTTAAATACCCATCGCTCCTCTACACCATCACCTCTCACCACTGCTCAGACGCCATAGACTGAAGTGGTCACCTCCTCGGCTCCACCATGCTTCCAAGGATCCGAAGAAGCATCTTCTATCTTGGGGATGAGGCTGGTGATGGTCACCCCGGTGGTGCTAATCATCATGGAGAGAACGTTATTGGCATCCATCAGCAGCACCTCCGGGCACAAACACACGGTCGCCGGCTGCTGCGTGGAGTACGAGACGGCGCCGAAGTCGTCGTCGGGCTGCAGATCCTCGTTCGGCACCACGGCCACCCGCAGCCGTGTCACACACACGTTCTTCTCAAGCAGATGGTCAGCTGGACGCCGGCGCGCAACGGCCGGCCGTGCAGCTCATCGAGGACCTGCTTCTTGTGCAGGAGGGAGCTCAGTCCTGACAAGGACGTGTACATGTACAGGTACTGAGACATACATGGACAAACTTGTGATCTGAAGTTCTGAACCGCCGAGAACATCGGAAGGCTTCGTGGTACATGCCTGACTCGTGCTGTGTTTTGTGTTCGCAGGGGTGATCAGGGCTTCTGCAGCGAGGAGTGCCGGCGACAGCAGATCTTGTCCGATGAAGCGAGAGAGCATGATTCCATGGTAGGGAAGGACCGGCGAGGTCATCATCATCATCGCCACCACCACTGGCCACAGCCGGCGCCAGCGGTGGCGATCCGCACCCAGCCGAGGAGATTGCTGGCGGTAGCCTAACATTTGCAGAGTGCATCTACGAACATCACTACGAGAGTCGACAGAGTAATTGAACTGAACTATCACGAATTCACGACGCTGCAATGATACAAATAATCGAGCTACAATTGATGCAGTGGCTGGGGCTCTGCTCCCCATTTCGACAAAACAAAAAATCGAGCTGCAAATTAAACGGTAAACGTATGGATAATTGCATAGTGGAGAGATTGAGATGGCAGAGATGTCGAAATTTCTGTATTATTTTTTCAGTCAGGATGCTGTAGAGTTGCAGTATAACTCTTAATTCAACAAATATTACCTGCTTCCGACCTCGTGTTGCGTGGGCGTGCATCCGCCAAATTTTGACGGAAGAAAGTAAAGAAGTCTCCTTTGGCAAAAAAAAGGATGTTGTATATCAAAATTGTCTAGCATCTTGGTTCAAAATGAATTGTGATGAAGTCTCAAACTCGTAGGACGGAGTCTCGACCTTAGTTTCTCGACACACGACTGGATCTCGAGGTGGCAGAATTTGACGCCAAATACTCCCTCCGGTCGGATTTAATCGACGCGGAGGAAGACCTATCCATGCATGTTATTAGGGAGGGATGGCGTCGATTAATTAAGTCCAGAGATAGTAGAAGCGATGGGAAGAGAGCAGAATGATGCTGTGGCATCTAGCAACTTGATAGGGAACACAAATGGCACCCGAATGGAATCTTCTGTAGAGTTAGAAAACGAATAACACACTGAAAAGCAGCCAGAACAAGATATGCAGAGAGGGAACACAGTAAAAGATAGAGACCGCTTTATCATGTGCCATGACACGGGAAATGCAATTCGGCTCCCAAGCATATGCCATTTAGTTGTTGGCAAATTAAACATGTATATATTCATGTCAGTTGGTTGTTTGCAAATTATCATGGACAGCTAGGATCTGGTAGGATCTGCTGATACCCCTTCGTGGTTTGACTTAACATGTGTGTTTGGTTCATGGGCAAACATGTACAGGATGAGATGGGATAAAATATGTTTAATTAATGATTAATAGAACAAGATAAATATGCCATTAACACACCGGTTAATATGTAATTAACGGGTCCTTTTCCCTTTGTGGTGGTGGAGGCCGGACCTAGCGGGCGGCCGCCTACCCGTGCCTAGCAAGGTCACTACCCGCACATATTTAGCGAGGCCGTTTCTGTCGACTGGGTGTGGCGCAGACGTAGCAAGCTCGTTGCTCGCCACGCCATGGAGGCCGCCGCCGCCGAGCTAGGGAGCCACGTTGAAAATCAAGCCCGCCGCTTACCGCGCCCTGGAGGCCGCCGATGTCGAGCTGGGGAGCCACGTGAAAAGCAAGCCCACCGCTCGCCGTGACATGGTGGCCGCCGCTGAGCTGGGGAGCCACACATACGATGGTGGCAGGTGTCGGAGTCGCGTCGACGGCCATGGATTCTCAGGCGGCTAGTGAGATTATCATGAAATTCACGGATCATATGGTCCAGCCTTTCTCAGAAATATTCGGCTTTTGGGATGAGATCATCCATATTTTCTGGTAACGAACCAAACACACGTTACCACTTGAACGTCGTTCGCCAGGGGGACACCGGAGCACAGCCCAAAACATAAATATTACGACCTGTGCTAATAAGACAAGTTGAGTGCCAAATTTCTTATTCGTTTTTTTGCGAAAATTCCGTCAATCTATTAGTAATCATCAATAGTAGTGAAAGCAGATCCAAAAATAATAAAAATTATAGTGCAACAAACATTGTATTTTATTGGTCATGTCGATTTCTGCATGAAAATTTGCACAAACACTGGCCATAATAACAAAAAAGAACGTTACTCCCTCCATCCCTAAATAATTGGCGTAAATTTAGATATTTATGGCCGGAAGGAGTACACAAAATATCAGATTCTATTAAATTTTATTTTCTACTTTTTACGAATTTACTGTTCATCTGGGAGCATGCTTCCTGAAGCCCAAACTCTGTCCCTGACACGGGACAGATATGAGTAGTTCTACAAAAGTTGGCCCAAATTTTAGACCAAAGGCAGAAAAGCTCACATCTGAACTTTATTAGAAAGATAAGATAAGTGAGTTGCATGTTCTCTTATCTTGCATGATCTCTCATCTTTTTGTCCCATCTCCTTCGGGCAAGCAAGTATCTGACTAATCATTCACAAGCAAGTATCTGACTAATCATTCATGGGCTTAGCACATTGCCCTGCTGCACTAACAAAAGCGGCTTTCTTATAGGAGTATTTTAGGGAAAGGGCGTTATTGGTGTGTTACTACAGTAAATGGTACTCCCTCGTTTCATAGATATAAGCCATATAGTTTTTTGAGAAAGAAAATCCAGAATTTGTCGTGTATTGCCTTGCACCACTTGTCCGGGCAATTCTTTAGGGATTAGTTTCCACTTTTTATCTAATGCAAAGTTCTCTATCTTCTCAAAGTTCTCTATCTTCTCACGTTAATTGTGCAGTGGTAATCCCATACAAATCTAATGTAATTTTTTAAATATTCTTTCTTTAATTTCCGTGCCAAAAACTATATGGCTTATATCAACAAATGAAAGGAGTGAGAACCAACCTGAGGTTGATTGGTTAGGAGGATGGCTGTATCTCCAGTCTACCAGAGTTCAAACCCCAGGTTTGACATTTGTGTGTCTCATAAAGACGGAATATTCATTCAGTGTGAGGTGACGTTCCGTCGACAGCGAGACGCCTGTGGTGAATTCGTCAATTTTAAGATCCGATCCGCCGGCTTACTCTTCCGGAGGTGTTTATGGAGGTAGGGTGTGCGTGTGTCCGTTCAAAGGGGTGAGTGTATGCGCGTGTATGTAAGCGTCTGCGTGTGTACTATGTTTCTCAAATAAATAAAAAACAAATGAAGGGAGTATAAAAGAACAATCATATCTGATATTTGTTTCCCATATTGTTGTATGAATAAATCCACTAAATTTTGTTAATGTGTGAACAATATCTAGATAGGTTTCTTAATCCTTCCTTCTGGTGTTGACAGGGGCCTGGGTGTTGAAGACAACACGCCACAGCAGATGAAGTTCCCCAGTGTCTGACTAAATCCTATATTTAGTAAGGGAAACTTTATGTATGAACATGTTTCTCTCAATCAAAAGCCAATATTTTAAGTACGAGCATGTTAACAAAAGGACCACCACTGAGCTTTGGTCGAATCAATGTGACAATCTATTTTTTTGTAAAAGAATTTCTCTCCAGTGCACCTCTAAACTTAAAACACATCAGCGTCTGAAATCGCCTTATAGTTTTTCTTTTTCAAAATGCCAAACTATTTAATGCACACGGCTGACCGCCGGAAAGATAAAATTCCCAAATCACCTCAGAGCACCGATCGGGGGAGGGGGGCATGGTGGGGCCCACCTGCCCCACCCATAGACCAGATATGGCCCATGCCGCTAGGGGTGGGAAACTAAATCGAGGAATAAAAGCTAACACAAAATAAACCAAGAACAAAGTCGAATAAACTGAAGACCGGAAATTCGCCGCTCTGATCGGTCCTGAATTTTGAAAGCCCCAAATTGTTTCGGTGACGTCAGTTTCCATGTTGGCTTGGCTGAACTACCGAAAACACCACAATAGTATGGACAAGCACATGAATATGTGTGAAGCTCAACAATCTGTGTGGCCCAAACTTCCTTTGTGATAAGGGATGGCCCGATCTTCTCAGTAAGCAACGGTGGTGATGATGATCACGGGATGATGGCAGCGGAGGAACATGACGATGTAGTGGAAGATAACTTGCATGACGCAACGAGATCTCTCGATTGGTCCATGTCGCCAATGCAACAGCTCTTAACCCTGCAAGATATTCGCAACTCCACACACTCGCGCACATAGCCGCCGACCACGAAGCGGTAAGTTGCAACCGTCTAATTTCCAATGGAACTGCAGATCACACAAGACTTTTTCAGGATCTACACAATATCAAGCAATATGGTGTAGGGATTCAATAGTTTTGCTAAAGCAAACAACTAAGAACTAGGGTTTATCTTAAACGTTGTCTAAAGCAGCTAGGGGGCGTCCTGGGCACTTATATAGGCGTCTGGGACGACTTCTGGTCGAAAAGATACAAAAATAACCGACCCAGAATAGATCTGGTCGAGACAGACTCGGACTAGGCCGTTCTGGAATCCGGTTGACCGGGTGCTGGGCCGGCCTCGCCGGTCTGGAACCCGGTTGACCGGGTGCTGGGCCGGGCTGGCCGGTCCAGACCGGGCCAGGAACCGGGCGGCAACCGGAAGTGTCGCAGATGCCCTTCCGGTTGGCCCCAGTACGACGCCCGGTTGGCGCCGGGGTGGATCCGGCGTGCCGCCCGGTTGAACCGGGCCAGGGACCAGGCGCCGGGCCATCCTGGACGACTTCTTCTCCTCTCGCGCTTGCCTCCCGCTCCTCCCTCGCGCGTCCATGAGATATCTTCATGTCCAGCTCCATGTCCAGCCTCACGTCCTTCTTCACGTCCAGCTGCTTCTCTTCTCCTCGTGCGATGCTTGTCTCCTCTTCATACCTGATGATACATAAATAACAAGACTTAGGTAGTATAAAGTTCTCATCAATCAAGGTATCATTTAGAAACAAGTTCACCTGTTGCTTAAGTATCTTCGCACGAGCCCTTGTAATAGGTCCAATCCGAACTTCATTGGAATTGAGCTTCACAACAGGTTCATCTTCAACTTGCAATGACGGAGGTAGTAGTGAGGTAGGGATGTCCTCATCACTTTGCGTTAGATCTACATCTTCTTTTGAGCAGGGATGGCCCCGAAGGACCGAGAAGAATCCATCCATTCTTATCGGTGGAGTAACAGTTCACAACAGGAACCAGCAGAAAATGAAAAATTATAGCCAGGTCCTGGAGCGGAAACTTGAAGACGCAATCGGGTCCAGCTCCTTCCACACCTCGATGGAGCTTCGCAACATAATCTACCGCACTATAAACCGGGACGTTACCACTTGGGACAAGGTGGCGGGAGCACGCTATACTAGAGCAGATGGGCCTCCTTCTTGACACTACAACCTGGAGGTTGTCATCACCTGCAGGCACTAGCCGGAAGAAATCATAGCTGGCCACATAGGTAGGAGTGGTCGCCTTTTGACTATAAGAGATGACAGTGGAAGCCTCGCTGCCGTGGATGCTCTCCCAGGAGAAGCTTTACAGCTCCCCAATCGTTGACTCACCACACCACCGCCTAGGAGAAGTCCACCCATCAACAACGATCCAAATTGCCAGGCCACCCCGATAGCCCCACGTGCGGATAATTGATGTTTTCCCACTCCTAACCTAGTCAACATACCTATCTCTCCTTGTCTCGACCCTTGCTGGTGTTGGAGGCAGCCCGGCCGGCCAACAACCAACGTCTTTTCCTTGCCCTTCCTTCATGTCTTGCTTGTCCCTTTGGACTGCATCTTCTTCTATTTGGTTATCTTCACTAATCTCTACCATCATGTTTTTTTTGTGAACTCGCATCCTTACATGAATTATTAGGACAAGAGAGATGTTGTATTGATTGGAGATCAAATTTTGTTTCCTACCTTTCTTGCATCGCTCACATTTTCCTTCCTATTTTGCGTGTTGTCAAACAAGATCGGTCCTTCTTGATGGGATTCACAGCATAGAAAAAAAATCCTTAGGATATGAGCGAAAGCCAAGATCCAAACAACAAGATGCAAATAGCGAAAGAGATATTGAGACGATATACATACTCTTTTAGATTGCTAAGAAGAAGCGTAAAAACGCAGTTGGTGTAGTCATACTTCCTTCACAGCCCAATCCAATCAATGCAACAACGTACGACGCCTCCGACATGTGCACACGTTCAGCTTGATGATGTCTCCTCCTTCTTGCTCCAGCAAGACAGGTGGAGAGGTAGATGAGATGGGATCCACAACACGATGGTGATGGTGGCAGTGGAATTTTCGCACGACTTCGCCTAAGCCAAAGCAGTATTGGTGGAGGTAGAGGTGAGAAGAGGGCGACTAGGGTTTGGTGCGGCTAGGTTTTGGGGGTGGTGCGGCCAAGCGCTTCTGGTGCACCCCTAGCCCTCCCCTCATATATATAGGTGGTTGGCCATCCAAGTAAGGGAAGAGCCCAATCCCTCAAGGAAAAGGACTCCCTCCTTATTCTGTAGGTTTCCGATAAGGAAGGGGGAAGTCCAAACATGGACTCCTCCTTCCCTCCCACCATGGGTGCCGTCCAAGGGGGCGGAGTCCATCTAGACTAACTAATAATGGACACCTAGATGCTATGGGTGATTATGTCAAGAATGGAGAGTTAAAGATTGTCAAAGTACATACAGATTTGAATGTCGTAGATCCGTTGACTAAACATCTTCATCATTGAACTTCGTGTGGTTCCAAGTGTGTTGGATCCATTAGCTATTTATTGTGACAACACTGGCGCCATAGCAAACGTGAAGGAGCCAAGGTCTCACAAGAACTTCAAGCATATCAAACACCGTTATCACTCTATTCGTGATTATGTCAAGAATGGAGAGTTAAATATTTTCAAAGTACATACGGTCAGCTCAAATCCATCATCAAATTGCAGTACAACTGCAGCGGTGGCTTCCATCGGTCAGTCATCCTCTTCCGGTGCGATTGGTTTGACCTTGGTGGTAGGAGACCCGGAATCAACGATGATGGAAACTTCAAAAGCGTGAACACATGAAGGTTTTGGTACAAGAATGATCCTTTCATTCTAACATCGCAAGCAACCAAGGTTTTTTATGTGCGCTCTTGAAAGGAAATTGGCAAGTGGTGCAGATATTTCAGCATAGGCATCTATGGAGTGTAACTGAAAGTGAAGCGGGACATGGTGTTGCTGGACTGTCATACCAAGATGATGATTCTAGGGAAACTCCTGTGCAAGACAGAGAATGTACTATGCGAACTAGATTGAAACGGGACCAGCAACGTTATTAGTAGCTCCATGACAACATGTTTAATTCGGGTGGGATTAGTCACTTGGAGATCTTCAAAATTATTTTGGGAAGCCTCATTACTCTACTAAATTAGTAGAGTCCGTGGAGCATTAGCAGTACTTTTTTTAATTACGTAGTCTCAGTTTGTAGCCTGAAAATCTGAAACTGTATCCATTATTACACTTGTTTTACTTTTAACTTACATACTTGTTGTGATACTTGTTGTGATCTGAAGTACAGCTGTTGTTCCGGAGCATCAACATTTGGCAATGACATACATGACCAGTTTAGTTTTATCTTGTATGTTTATATGTCTACATGCTAAGAGCTTGTATAACATGCTAAGAAAAAAAAACTTACTTGACACTACTTAGAAACTAAACCTGAGTTTAGTTTTTTCTTGTTGCCTCCAATCTTTGAACTTGCTTCTTTTGATTCTACTGCATTTTTATATATGGGGATGTGATGTTGTAATATAACTGTAATATCTATTTTTTGTATAGACTAGTAATTTGCCCGTGCGTTGCTACGGGAAAACAAAAATATATTACTGCTTCTATCTGAAAATATAAAGGATCCAATTCGTCAGGAGGCTGCGCTGCTCCCAACCTCTGGGTGGAGCGTCGTTGGATGGCGCCTAATCATGTCGACATTGCAACTTCCCTTCCCTACGCCACATCACTCTATCGCTGTGACGAAAAGGACAAGAACGAGGGGGTGTGGACGTCGCAACTTCCCTTCCCTACGCCACATCACTCTATCGCTGTGACAAAAAGGACAAGAATGCGCGGGGGGGGGGGGGGGGGGGGTCCTCTGGCACGAGCCACGCACCGCCACGGGGACAGCGTGCACGGTTGGTTGTCTTCCCATTGATGCTCTACCATGCTCCACCTCTGCTAGAGCCATGCGTCCCATCAAGGGTGAAGAAGATGCAATATGAGCAGGGGCTTGGAGCTGCATACTTTGGGTTTTGGTTCTACGAGTCATCAGCGACGAAGTGACAAAACTGCGAAGGGAGGATGGCGGTGATACATTTGGTCGACCGGGGCAAACATCAACATTTGTTCTTGTCTTCTCCCTCATCTACTTAACAACCAACACATGCCCAATTGTTATCTTTATACTTTATATTTACACCATAGACTAATTTTATTTATTGCACTCTTTTCAAAAATTTCACCAAACACGAAGATACCAAGTCATTTGATCAACAAACAGATTTAGGAGCAAAAGCTGCAAACTCATGTTAGAATGAGAGCATAAAGTGAGAAGCTCCGCTATGATGGTATGTCGCGATGAATTCCTACTGCCGCTAAGCAGAGTATATGGCAGAAAGTGAGAAAGTAGGGGGTCGCTCGCTGCTCCACTGCAAAATCCAACAACAATTGAAGTCAAGCTGAGAGACTTGGCCGGCCCGGGTTGAGTGATGTTCCTTGGCGTAGCTCTATCTCTCCTGGGAGAAGACGAAGGCGGCTACACCAGGCGCAGTAGAGGGGCATCGCCAACGGCATCCTCCGTGCAAGCGCCCCATGGGATCTTTTGTCCATCAGCATCTCTGTGTGATGCATCACCGACTCCACCTCTATCTCTCCTGGGAGAAGACGAAGGCGGCTACACCAGGTGCAGTAGAGGGGCATCGCCAACGGCATCCTCCGTGCAAGCGCCCCATGGGATCTTTTGTCCATCAGCATCTCTGTGTGACGCATCACCGACTCCACTGGTAGATCTAGAGGGAGGAGCGACTCTGCCGCTGGCGCAGCGCCGACACCATGCATAGAGGTGCAGGAGTGGACTGCTAGAGAGGGCATCGTGGGAGGCTGGAAGCTAAGGAGAGTGGGGGAATCGAGTATTCCTGCATCAATAGGCGGTGGCAGGAATGGTGCATGGGCAGAAGAGGATAAGTTCTATTTCGGTATGCTCCTCTTTCTCTCCCCATCATAAGTAAAGAAAAGTTACATGCGTTATCTATTCCTGAACTAAACCAGATACATGTACTGCCACCAGTTCCATTTTTGTTTTCATCATCATGACACTCTTTGATCCCTATGCTGATGTACATGTACTGAAACTAAAATAGCAAGCTTAGAACTGAACAGGGAGAAACTGTAGGTTTTACTAAATTAGCTGGTTACAATAGGAACTACAAAAGGCAGTACAACAAACGAAAAAAATAGCAACTTGATTACAGCCTCCTTAAGCAATGGAAAACACATTAAAGTAACTGCCACACTGCCTTCTCCAAATACTTGGGTTCAGTTGTTTTGTCTTCTGATCAGCTCTAACAGCAACTTAAACACTGAATACAACAACTATCTTCTGCATATACATATAGTTGTCTGAACACCATCTTGGTCCTGCAGTTCATGTCAAAAACTAAGTTAAACACTAAGCAGTAATTAAATTCCAACTACTATACACCAACACTAATAAATTCTCTTATGCATCAAATAGTTTCTGAAAAGTTAACATAGATTGAGCTAAATAGGCCACACTCCATCTAAAATAGTCCTGGAATGTATAGATATGGAGAATAGTGGACATTTGCAACTGCTGTCCGAGGAAAGCTGTATTCAATCTGTGAGATAAGATAGCAACATCTTAACTCGCCGCAAAGTTGGTATAACATGAGCAACAACACACCACTCAGTACAATTGTAGCATTGTAGGTAGCCATCGTACTACCAAGGTCTGAAGAACTATCATTTGTTATTGTTCCATGTGTTTTGACCAAAGCAAATGAGCTGAGGATGTACTCAATAATTGGCGCTGAATTTAGGCTGCACGGCAGAGATCAGCTAACTTGAGATGAATGATCTGAGTGACCACACACCCAATCGAGCCATATTCGGATAACCACTATATAACTCCACTTCACAACTGACAATCCATCCTTGGCAAACACAATGTCATTCAACATTTTAACTCTAACCCAAACATGCATATTTTCCTTGGAAAACACACATACACCAAAATAGGTGCCAGTCTTAGGATGCAACACCACCGGCAAGCCTTTTTTTGGATAGCTTCTAAATCAAATATCCTTGGTGAAATGTAACACTCAGCAGAGATACCATAAAATGGAACAACGAATCTGAAGTATATTCTAGGCTCCAATGCAAATAAAGGCTTAAGATAACATAGCCAATAGCTGTCTTTGGTTGGTATAAAAGGAGAAATAATTTAGTGACTGGTTGACCTGCATTACATTCTAAGAGCAGCTTACAATATAAAATATGGTGTAGACGGTGAAATCTTTTTCAAGAGCTCACCAGGTGTTGAGGTAACAAATGTATGACCAATGAATGCACAAAGCATTGGTAGTAACGCATCTAGGATTGGAATACCTATATATAGCTCTTTATGGAGTCACTGATTTGTTATTTAGGCAACTGATCTGTTTCGATGGTTGATTTTTGTATCGACCCTCGTTGAGCCTTGAGTTGTAAACTTTGAATATTTCTTTGATTAATAAAAGGCTATGTGCATCAACCGATGCAGAGGCCGGGGTATACCTCATTTCGAAGAAAACAAATTTTAGGCAACTGCTACCAGAAGAGACATACCATTACTGTGAAGGGCTAAGGCAGACCATCACTGTGAAGGGCTAAGGCAGTGAAGATGACCTACAATGATTTACATAAATAAAGCTTAATCTAAGCATCGTAATAGTATAGTTTATCAACCAATTGATTTCAGAAAATCCTATCAGTAGTACTCTAGTTGACAACAAACAATAAGCAGTAATGCCAGAACAATTTTTGACTAAAACCTGACAAAGCAAGATAGAAAATTTCATCTAAATCAATTGGGAGGTGAAGGCAAAGGCTGAGTAGGAGTATTATAGAAGATAATAGAAATGGAATAGTTGGTGTCTGAGCGTGTTGCTTTGCTTGCTGATATGAAATTTAAAACAGAGACGGGTGACAATGAAGAGGGCAAAGTAACTAACCAACCAATTCATTATAAATGGAAAAGATATTAGGAATATTTTTTAGCATCTACTTACAAATTTTGTTCCTAGAATAAATCTGCAGTATTAGCTGGAACCATGCAATTCAGTGGAAAAGGATTGCAAGAGTAAAATAACACACACACACATGCATTTTATTCGCTGTGCAACACATAGAGGGCACTGAAACATCCTGTGGTTATTTTTTGTTTAGGTAATCATATTATTAGACGGGTAATTAAAGGCTTAACGCATCCGGTAGAATTTTCACTCTGATGAAAAGGTCAGTAATTCTATCAGGTAAAACAACTAAGGAGGTGGTTAGTGAAATATGAACAAACAATTCACTGTCCTCTAATTCTGCATTAAGAGCAATTAGAAGTGACACCAAAAGTGTACGATTTTTGCATACACAAGATATCAACCAACACGTAGAATTTCACAAATCAAGAAGTATGTACAAAATATGGTGGTCGGCAAATGGAAAGACTATCGACTAAAAACAGTTTGGTGCATCTTGTTGATCAGTAAAATGGTTTTTTATATAGCAATAATCTTCCCATACAATTCGGAAATTACTTACCAATCCTTGCTTTCGTGTTTCCACCAAACCAGTAGATGAAGCTACAATTGAACTGGTGAGGACCTTTGCTACTTTGTTCTGCTAGATAAGTGGGCACACAAACACATCAAGTACTGAAGAATCAAAATCATAGGAGCATGGCAGAGCCATCGTGACCAAACAAAGGAACCACAAATTTGTTTAAATAAAATGTACCGACTAAAACAGGAAGAAGAGTGGTAACTAGGTCCAAAAATATAGAAACAAAACCGAATCTAATACTATATTCTATTACATAAAAGGAGGATAGAAATTCAGATTATGATGAACTTGTTCTAATTTTCTGTTGGCTCCATGAAATTTTCACGGCTATTTGAGAATCCGTTATCAATTTATATACTTAGTCTGCATCATGATGCCTTGTAAAAGATAATCTTCTTTTGGGCATCAAGAGACCTGTAAAATGCATTTACTTGCTCGCTCATGACATAGGAGCATCTATTTATAAACTTGATCTGCATATGACTTTATCTGGACATTCTGATTTCATTAATTCTCCATTACCAATCATAGCCAAACATAAAGGTCTATAATAATAACCATACCTGTATAGCAAGTGTTATTTAGTTCAAGAGTATTTATGTACCATTTACATGGAGGTGTGATAGCAAACATAAAGCCAAATTTTGAAAGTATCTAACTTAGTAACATATATGTACAACAAAAAAAACAAGAAAGTACGCAATCATTGGAAAACTAAAAGGAGACCAATGAGAATAGTCTCGACATCCTCTTTTATTACTGGTTCCTAAGTAGATAACAAAAACTGAAGCATCCGTCCATTTCATATTCTGTAATAACAAACCCAAAAACTTACCGAAAGGAACATGATATGCTGCTAAGAAGGAGCAAACAACGGACAGAATTCGATACGCTGTGTTCATCCCCTTTCTTCAAAAAAATCTACATTGCCTTGTATAAAAAAGGTGTTATGCAAATAAAAAAATCACTGAACCAATTACAATCTATTGGTTGCAAGAAACTAGAAAATGCTTCTTATGCAATATTGTAAACACACAACCTCCTTCTGATCAAGAGTCAACATGCTCCACATAACTGAAGCTAAACATTGGCTGAAAAGTTCAAAAAATCTATACAGTAAATAACATACCAGATTACCGGTAGAAGAAAGATGGCTTGCTCTCGTAGTGGAGCCTAGTAGTAAGGTCATGACCGTTGTGGTGCCGTGGGTGAATATGCACCAATTTCAATACAAGCATGAGCTCATGGCATGATAAAACATTACACGAGTCAAACGTTGAAGTATTACGACATGTTTCTAACTGATGAGACACTCACACTTCGAGTCAATGCTGCCGTGCGAGCCTCTGCACCTTGTCATCGTTGCACAATCCCTTCTTCAACCTGAATAAAAACACACCCAAATTTGACAAAATTATTAGCCAATTCTCCAATTTCATATCGCAGTTGACCAGATTTGTTAGTAAAACAGTGACTAACTTTGTTCAGAACATGATCATGGACAGCCTGGCCTCTTGCAAAGGTCTGAAGAATGCTCCTGCGGGCTGCAAGTGAAATAAATATACAATACTACCATATATACGTTTCCTGAAGAAGATTGAATATTCTAAAATAAACCATGTGAAGTGAGACGTGTAGATGACAGATGGGAGTGAGAGTTTACGAACTGTTAATTGACCTGGAGGATGCAGGGAGATTTTACTATTTGCCACTTTTTACTTTAGAATTCTATAATTTGGCACACATTACATAGCCTTTGATAATTTTCCACACATTAGATTTGATTCATTTCTAATTTGCCCTCTTTCCCTCTTTACAGCTCTATTATTTTCTTTAACACCAATACGTAGAGGAATCCAGTACTTGTACCGTTTGGCGAAAAACCTGGCTGGGCAGAACCTGATCTGTCGATTGATCAACCAAAGAATCCCCAAATCGCTCGTTCCTTTCCCTGCAGCGGACGAGAACAGAGAGCTCAGGTGGGAGCGCCGCCGCCCGCCTGCCACCACGAACGGCGGAGGAGGGGCAGAGCTACCGCCCTCCAGCGACACCGAGACCAAAGGCAAAAGCCCTCCTCAAGGCTGCGGCTGCATCGTCAGAGGTCAGGGCCTCCTGCTGGACATGGTGCCGCTGGAGAGATCCTCCGAGCATGTCCGACAATTTAGGTGCCGCGGTCATCGCCAGTGTCGAGTCCAGAGCTATGGCACGTTGAAGCATAGCTGCATCCTGCACGCCAACCCATCCAAGTCGGCGCCTGAACGACAATTTAGGTGCCTGACGACTTATCTCTACTAAAAATGGAGTAGATGAAAGTTAGCGTGTTCCAACAATACCTAGTAGCATCAGGAGCAGCTGTATCTGCACGCCACCCCATCTAAGTCGGCGCTCTGCGGGAACAACCACATCCAGCGGAGGCGTTCAGCGATCTGGATCCACTTCTCCCGCACCAGGTGCTCCCTATACTCCAGCATAGCCACCGGGTTCGCAGCATCGCGGTCGGCGGCGGATGCAGCATCGTGGTCGCCCACGACCCTGGAGGATGCGCATCGAGGCGGTGGCCATGGAACCCACGGAGACGTCGCAGTGTCCACAGACCACCCGTGGAGGATCACACTCCCTCCTACCCACGGCCTCCATGCCCTTCCCGACTCCGTTCGTGAGACTGCCGGGGATGAGGAATCGCCGTCTCCAGTGAATCGGGCGGTGCCGGCGAGAACATGGGGCATGCCGGCGAGGAACAATCTGGGATCTAGAGGGAGAGGGCGAGGACGATCAGGATGGGGCGTTGACTATGCGTGCGGGGAGGAGGCATAGGGGAGGTGTATGCTATTGATTTGTTGGGCTTGGCCCATTCGTGGGAGAACGACGCGCGAGCGCGACGCAGTGCGGATCGGGAGTACGACCAAAGTTTTGACGTATTGGCAGAATAAGGAACATGTTCCTCCTTTTTAAATAGTGTAGAAACCTGCGACTTTTGTTCTAGTTGGAGTGGACGAACCGCCGCCATCTTAGGACGTGGTCAGCACACCTGATTTTGGTATGTGCACTGCCTCCTTATTTTGCGATTACATGCTGGATTTATGCAACTTCTATTATTGTCTTAAGTAGTAGCTTCCTTTGCTCATCACGGGGCCTAGAACTTATTCAAAAAGGGAAGGTTGATGAGGATGATGAGATGATTTTATCTTGCCAACATTGTACTTTCATCTGATGGGTAGTAGGAAAAAAACCAAATGCCATAGCTCCATCCTCTACAGCAAGAAAAGGGTTAGCGGTATCCTAAATGGGCACATTAAAAAATGTCGGACAGCCTCTAGATGGAGCCGAAAATCTTCAGATGGTTGGCATCCTACCTTAGAAATGAGGGCTTAATATTTTACAGCAGACTCAAGGTGGAAGAGAAACTGGCCTTCTTCCTGTACATGCTATCCCATAATGCATCATTTGAAGATCTTCAAGTTGAGTTTCAGCATAGTGGGTCCACCTTCCACACCTACATAAAAGAGTTCTTCAACATCATTCCCACTTTAGCAACTCGCTTTGTGAGGACTCCCAACATTGTTGAACCGCATCCAACGATTGCTATGGATGATCGATTCTTCCCCTACTTCCAGGTTCCATCTTATTCGACAATTTCAAAAGGTGTTCTCTTACCCATTTCTTTATAATTTTGAAAAAGTCATTTCCATTTCATTGCAGAATTGCATAGGTGCAATAGAGGGGTCCCATGTGCTCGTCTCTCTTACTTCCGAAAGTCAAGCATCATGGAGGAATAGGAAAGGCTTCCTAAGCCAAAACATAATTTTTGCGTGCCACTTCGACATGAATGTAACTTTTATCTCATGTGGTTGGGAGGGTTCCGCCACTGACGCGAGAGTTCTCACCTCTGCTATGCTCAAGGGTTTCCAAGTACCACCAGGCAAATTTTATCTTGTAGATGGTGGTTATGCGAACACCCAATTATTTCTTGCACCGTACCGAGGTGTTCGCTATCACTTGAAGGAGTGGGGACATTCATAATGACATTCATTTAGGAGTTCTCTTCATTTATCTTATTGTTGCAGCCTTTTGGCAAAAGGATCAAGAAGTTCAGGAAAAATGGATACTTCCCTCTCTATGATTTGCTTGGATCACTCTATGAAACAAAGTTCAATCATCTTGACAATTGCTGACGTGCAACAGGGATTGCAATAGCGCTAGAAAGTAGCTTCTTGTGACGGTAAAGCACACGTCCGTTGGGAACCCCAAGAGGAAGGTGTGATGCGTACAGCAGCAAGTTTTCCCTCAGTAAGAAACCAAGGTTTATCGAACCAGTAGGAGATGAAGGCCACGTGAAGGTTGTTGGTGAAGGAGTGTAGTGCGGTGCAACACCAGGGATTCCGGCGCCAACGTGGAACCTGCACAACACAATCAAGATACTTTGCCCCAACTTAACAGTGAGGTTGTCAATCTCACCGGCTTGCTGTAAACAAAGGATTAAACGTATGGTGTGGAGAATGATGTTTGCTTGCAAAGAACAACAGAGAACAATGATTGCAGTAGGTTGTATTTCAGATGTAAAAGAATGGACCGGGGTCCACAGCTCACTAGTGGTGTCTCTCCAATAAGATAAATAACATGTTGGGTGAACAAATTACAGTTGGGCAATTGACAAATAGAGAGGGCATAATAATGCACATACATATCATGATGACTACTATGAGATTTACTTAGGGCATTACGACAAAGAACATAGACCGCTATCCAGCATGCATCTATGCCTAAAAAGTCCACCTTCGGGTTAGCATCCGCACCCCTTCTATTATTAAGTTGCAAACAACAGACAATTGCATTAAGTATTGTGCGTAATGTAAACAATACAAATATCCTTAGACAAAGCATTGATGTTTTATCCCTAGTGTCAACAACACATCCACAACCTTAGAACTTTCTGTCACTGTCCCAGATTCAATGGAGGCATGAACCCACTATCGATCATAAATAATCCATCTTGGAGTTACAAGTATCAACTTGGCCAGAGCCTCTACTAGCAACGAAGAGCATGCAAGATCATAAACAACACATATATGATAGATTGATAATCAACTTGACATAGTATTCCATATTCATCGGATCCCAACAAACACAACATGTAGCATTACAAATAGATGATCTTGATCATGATAAGCAGCTCACAAGATCTAAACATGATAGCACAAGAGGAGAAGACAACCATCTAGCTACTGCTATGGACCCATAGTCCAAGGATGAACTACTCACGCATCAGTCCGGAGGCGGGCATGGTGATGTAGAGCCCTCCGGTGATGATTCCCCTCTCCGGCAGGGTGCCGGAGGCGATCTTAAGAATCCCCCGAGATGGGATTGACAGCGACGGCGTCTCAGTAACTTTTCTCATATCGTGGCTCTCGGTACTAGGGTTTTCGCGACGGAAGGATTATATAGGCGAAGGGGCAGAGTCAGGGGACGCCCGAGGGGCCCACCCCATATGGCGGTGCGGCCAGGGGTGGGGCCGCGCACCCCTATGGTGTGGCCGCCTCGTGGCCCCTGTTCGTCTCCTCTTCGGTGTTCTGGAAGACTCCGTGGAAAATAATACCGTGGGCTTTTGTTTCGTCCAATTCCGAGAATATTTCCTGTGTAGGATTTCTGAAACCAAAAACAGCAGAAAATAGGAACTGGCATTTCGGCATCTTGTTAATAGGTTAGTGCCGGAAAATGCATAAAAATGATATAAAGTGTATATAGAACATGTGAGTATTTTCATAAAACTAGCATGGAACATAAGAAATTATAGATACGTTTGAGACGTATCAAGCATCCCCAAGCTTAGTTCCTACTCACCCTCGAGTAGGTAAACGATAAAAAGGATAATTTCTGAAGTGACATGCTACCATCATAATCTTGATCAATACTATTGTAAAGCATATGAGATGAATTAAGTGATTCAAAGCAATGGTCTATAGTTTGTTAACAAATAGATAATGACTAAACAACTGAATCATATAGCAAATACTTTTCGTGAATAGTACTTTCAAGACGAGCATCAACAAGTCTTGCATAAGAGTTAACTCATTAAGCAATAGATTCTTAATAGAAGGTTTCGAAGCAACACAAAGGAAGATTTAAGTTTCAGAAGTTGCTTTCAACTTTCAACATGTATATCTCATGGATAATTGTCAACACAAAGTAATATGATGAGTGCAAATAAGCAAGTATGTAAGAATCAATGCACACAATTGACACAAGTGTTTGCTTCTAAGATATAAAGAAGTAGGTAAACTGACTCAACATAAAGTAAAAGAAAGGCCCTTCGCAGAGGGAACCAAGGATTACTCATGTGCTAGTGCTTTTTATTCTGAAAACATGGAAACAATTTTGTCAACGGTAGTAATAATTCATATGTGTTATGCATAAAACCTCCTATAAGTTGCAAGCCTCATGCATCGAATACTAATAGTGCCCGCTCCTTGTCCTAATTAGCTCGGATTTCCATGGATTATCATTGCATTACATATGTTTCAACCAAGTGTCACAAAGGGGTACCTCTATGCCACCTGTACAAAGGTCCAAGGAGATAGATCGCATTTGATCTCTCAATTTTGATAGATCTCAACTTGAGGACATCCATACCGGGACAACATAGAAAACAAATAATGGACTCCTATTTTATTCTTTAAGCATTCAACAACAGATAATATTCTCATAAGAGATTTGAGGATTAATGTCCAAGCTGAAACTTCCACCATGATACATGGCTTTGGTTGGCGGCCCAAAGTTCTTCTCTAACAATATGCATACTCAAACCATTTAACTCATGGAAAATCTCCCTTACTTCAGATAAGACGAACATGCATAGCAACTCACATGATATTCAACAAAGGTGTGACAGGTTGATGGCGTCCCCATAAACATGGTTACCGCTCAACAAGCAACTTATAAGAACTAAGATACATAAGCGACATATTCTTAACTACAATAGTTTTTAGGCTACTTTCCCATGAGCTATGTATTGCAAAGACAAGGAATGAATTTTTTAAAGGTAGCACGCAAGCAATTTACTTTGGAATGGCAGAAAAATACCACATAGTAGGTAGTTATGGTGGACACAAATGGCATAGGTTTTGGCTCAAGGTTTTGGATGCACGAGAAGCATTCCCTCTCAGTACAAGGCTTTGGCTAGCAAGGTTGTTTGAAGCAAACACAAGTATGAACCGGTACATCGAAACTTACATAAGAACATATTGCAAGCATTATAAGACTCTAAACTGTCTTCCTTGTTGCTCAAACACTTTTACCAAAAAATATCTAGACTTTAGAGAGACCAATCATGCAAACCAAATTTCAACAAGCTCTACGGTAGTTCTCCACTAATAGGTTTAAACCACATGATGCAAGAGCTTAAACATAATCTACTTGAGAGCTCAAAACAATTGCCAAGTATCAAATTATTCAAGACAACATACCCATTACCACATGAAGTATTTTCTGTTTCCAACCAAATAGCAATAAATGCAGCAGCTTTCAACTTTCGCCATGAACATTAAAAGTAAAACTAAGAACACCAGTGTTCAATATGAAAAGGTGGAGCGTGTCTTTCTCCCACACAAGGAATGCTAGGATCCGAATTTATTCAAACACAAACAAAAATAAAAGCACACAGACGCTCCAAGTAAAGCACATAAGATGTGACCGAATAAAAATATAGTTTCACTAGAGGTGACCTGATAAGTGGTTGATGAAGAAGGGGATGCCTTGGGCATCCCCAAGCTTAGATGCTTGAGTCTTCTTGAAATATGCAGGGATGAACCACGGGGGCATCCCCAAGCTTAGACTTTTCACTCTTCTTGATCATATTATATCATCCTCCTCTCTTGATCCTTGAAAACTTCCTTCACACCAAACTCAAAACAATCTCATTAGAGGGTTAGTGCATAATCAAAAATTCACCTGTTCAGCAATGACATAATCATTCTCAACACTTTTGGACATTACCCAAGGCTACTAAAATTTAATGGAGCAAAGAAATCCACTCAAACACAGTAAAGGAGGTAATGTGAAATAAAAGGCAGAATCTGTCAAAACAGAATAGTCCGTAAAGACGAATTTTTTCGAGGCACTTAGCATGCTCAGATGAAGAAGCTCAAATTGAATGAAAGTTGCGTACGTATCTGAGGATTACTCATGAATTTTTACAGAATTTTTAGATTCTCCTACAGAGAGAACAGCTCAAATTCGTGACAGCTAAAAATCTGTTTCTGCGCAGAATTCCAAATCTAGTATCAACTCTCTATCAAAGACTTTACTTGGAACAACAATGCAATAAAGTAAAGATACAAAGGTATTGCTACAGTAGTAACAAGCACCTTGACTCAAATATAAAACAAAAATTACAGAAATAAAATAATGGGTTGTCTCCCATAAGCGCTTTTCTTTAACGCCTTTCAGCTAGGCGCAGAAAGTGTAAATGAAGTAACATCAAGAGAAGAAGCATCAACATCATAATTTTCCTTAAAAACACAACTTGTCGCAACAGGTATCTTAGATGCTCCATTATCTAAATTTCCCATAGTGGTACTAAGGGTTTTATCAATTTTAAGCTTATAATGATTCTTTGGCTTAGGCATCTTAGGGACATACATGAACTTTTGCTCCTTACCCACATAAGTTTTCTCCTTAAACTTAAGAGAAGAAAAAGTTGAACCCAAGGTTCTCATAGCTTCTTCAAGTTCACCAATCCTATGGGTTTGATTATCATGGATAGCACAAGTTTCTAAGACAGCAATTCTTTCATGAATTCCTCCTAGGGATTTATCAAGTTTATCAGTATTATCAAGTAATATTCCCAATTTAGTCTCAACACTTGGAAGATTTTTCTCTATGGCCTCCAACTTTTTCATGGCATCCTCAAGAGAGATTTCAATTTTAGCTTCATTAACAGGTGGTATTCCAACTAGACTCTTAATAGTGCAACTAGGTTCTAAAGTAGGAGTGCCTAGGAAATTACCCCCCCCCCCCCCCCGTAAGAGTATCAAGAACATACCTATTCCAGCTAGAGATACCAACATAAAAGTTCCTAAGGAGGATGATAGTGGAGTGTTTCTTAGTGCACCTATGATGAACATCACTAATTCTATACCAAGCATATTTAAAACTTTCTCCCCCTTGTTGCTTAAACGAACGAACTTCAACTTCAGGATTACTCATTTTAGTAATAATAAAAATAAATCAAGCAAAACCGAATTAAGTAAAGTAAAACAAGTAACTAATTTTTTTGTGTTTTTGATATAAAGAAAGCAAACAAGAGAGAAAATAAAATAAAGCAAGACAACAAACAAAGTAAAGAGATTGGGTGTGAGAGACTCCCCTTGCAGCGTGTCTTGATCTCCCCGGCAATGGCGCCGGAAAAGTAGCTGCTGACGTGCGACAGGGATTGCAACGGCGCCAGAAAGTAGCTTCTTGTGATGGTAAAGCACACGTCCGTTGGGAACCCCAAGAGGAAGGTGTGATGCGTACAGCAGCAAGTTTTCCCTCTGTAAGAAACCAAGGTTTATCGAACCTGTAGGAGATGAAGGCCACGTGAAGGTTGTTGGTGAAGGAGTGTAGTGCGGCGTAACACCAGGGATTTCGGTGCCAACGTGGAACCTGCACAACACAATCAAGATACTTTGCCCAACTTAACAGTGAGGTTGTCAATCTCACCGGCTTGCTGTAAACAAAGGATTAAACGTATGGTGTGGAGAATGATGTTTGCTTGCAAAGAAAAACAGAGAACAATGATTGAAGTAGGTTGTATTTCAGATGTAAAAGAATGGATCGGGGTCCACAGTTCACTAGTGGTGTCTCTCCAATAAGATAAATAACATGTTGGGTGAACAAATTACAGTTGGGAAATTGACAAATAAAGAGGGCATAACAATGCACATACATATCATGATGACTACTATGAGATTTACTTAGGGCATTACGACAAAGAACATAGACCGCTATCCAGCATGCATCTATGCCTAAAAAGTCCACCTTCGGGTTAGCATCCGCACCCCTTCTAGTATTAAGTTGCAAACAACAGACAATTGCATTAAGTACTGTGCGTAATGTAAACAATACAAATATCCTTAGACAAAGCATTGATGTTTTATCCCTAGTGGCAACAACACATCCACAACCTTAGAACTTTCTGTCACTGTCCTAGATTCAATGGAGGCATGAACCCACTATCGAGCATAAATACTCCCTCTTGGAGTTACAAGTATCAACTTGGCCAGAGCCTCTACTAGCAACGGAGAGCATGCAAGATCATAAACAACACATATATGATAGATCAATAATCAACTTGACATAGTATTCCATATTCATCGGATCCCAACAAACACAACATGTAGCATTACAAATAGATGATCTTGATCATGATAAGCAGCTCACAAGATCTAAACATGATAGCACAAGAGGAGAAGACAACCATCTAGCTACTGCTATGGACCCATAGTCCAAGGATGAACTACTCACGCATCAGTCCGGAGGCAGGCATGGTGATGTAGAGCCCTCCGGTGATGATTCCCCTCTCCGGCAGGGTACCGGAGGCGATCTTCAGAATCCCCCGAGATGGGATTGACGGCGACGGCGTCTTAGTAACTTTTCTCGTATCGTGGCTCTCGGTACTAGGGTTTTCGTGACGGAAGGATTATATAGGCGAAGGGGCAGAGTCGGGGGATGCCCGAGGGGCCCACCCCATATGGTGGCGCAGCCAGGGGTGGGGCCGCCCCCCCCTATGGTGTGGCCGCCTCGTGGCCCCTCTTCGTCTCCTCTTCGGTGTTCTGGAAGACTCCATGGAAAATAATACCGTGGGCTTTTGTTTTGTCCAATTCCGAGAATATTTCCCGTGTAGGATTTCTGAAACCAAAAATAGCAGAAAACAGGAACTGGCGCTTCGGCATCTTGTTAATAGGTTAGTGCCAAAAAATGCATAAAAATGATATAAAGTGTATATAAAACATGTGAGTATTGTCATAAAACTAGCATGGAACATAATAAATTATAGATATGTTTGAGACTTATCAACAATCACATGAGCTCCTACATTGTTGCTTGGTTACTCACATCCTTTTTTATAGGTCAAATTGCAGAGGGGAACCTCAACTTCACATCTATGGACGAGCCATCAGAGAGAGATGAGGAGGAAATCACAACTATAGAAAGTGATGGTGATCATGATGATGAAAGAGAGTTGGAGAAGGTGGTGCCTATAGATGACGATTTCCAAATTTTGGATCAAGTTGCGACTTCTGAAAGAGATGATTCCACAAGTGGTGTTGGTGTTGCAAAAGAGAAGGTGAAGATTCCTAAGAAGCCCAAGCGAAGTCCTAAGAAGCCCAATCAGAGTAGTGGAGATGCTTTAGTAGGAGTGATGAATAGATTTGTTGTCATCAAAGAAAAAGAAAGCAACAAAGATGATACAGTGGAGTTCTCAATTACCAGATGCATGGCAGAGTTGAGAAACTTGGAAGGGGTTGTTGGAGATATGCCCAAGAGGCAATAATAAAATAGTTATTATTATATCTTTGTGTTTATGATAAATGTTTGCATCCCATGCTATAATTGTATTAACCGGAAACATTAATACTTGTGTGTTTTGTAAACATAAAAGAGTCCCTAGTAAGCCTCTTGTTAAACTAGCTTGTTGATTAATAGATGATCATAGTTTCATGATCATGAACATTGGATGTTATTAATAACAAGATCATATCATTAGGTGAATGATTTGATGGACATACACCAATATTAAGCTTAGCATATGATCAAGTCATTTAGTTCGTTGTGCTTCAAGCTTTAAAGATACATAGTAACCTAATCCTTCGACCATGAGATCATGTAAATCACCTACACCGTATGGATGCTTTGATGAAACCAAACACTACTTCGTAAATGGGTTGTTATAAAGGTGGCATTAAGTGTTCGAAAAGTATAGGGTTGACGCACGTGGATCAATAGTGGGATTTTTCCATCCAAATGGCGGATAGATATACCCTGGGCCCTCTTGGTGGAATGACATCCAACTAGATTTCAAGCATGTTACTGGCTCACAAGGGATATCATATCATGGTACGAGTACAGAGTACTTATCGGTAACGAGGTTGAACTAGGTATAGAGTTACCGACGATCAAACTTTGGATAAGTAAAATATGGCGAGACAAAGGGAATCGGTATCATATGTAAATGGTTCTTTCGATCACGAAGTCATCGTTGAATATGTGGGAACTATTATGGATCTCCAGGTCCCGCTATTAGTTATTGATCAGGGAAGAGTCTCAATCATGTCTGCATAGTTCATGAACCGCAGGGTGACACACTTAAGGTTCGATGTCGTTTTAAGTAGATATGGAATATGGAATGGAGTTCGAATATTGTTCGGAGTCTCGGATGGGATCCAAGACATCACGAGGAGTTCTAGAACGGTCCGGAGAACAAGATTCATATATAGGAATTCACTTTCCAAGTTTAGGAATGATCTGGTGCATTTATGGAAGGTACTAGAAAGTTGTAGAAACATCCAGAATAAATCACTATGGAAGGTGGAGTCCCGGATGGACTCCACCAACCCTAGCCAGCCAACCAAGAGGGAAGGTGGAGTCCATGGTGGACTCCACCACCTTGGTCGGCCAAGGAGCAAGGAAAGGGAGCAATCCCACTTGACTTAGGTTTCCCCATTATGGCAAGTTTTGGAGTTGGACTCCAAAGTGGTTTTGGGGCAACCCTAGAGGTTCCACCTATATAACGAGGAGAAGAGGGGAGGAGGCCGGCCACACCAAGCAAGCCGCACCACCAAGGGCACCCAAGGCCAGCGCCCCCAAGTGCCCCCCTTTCACAAACCCTAGCTACTCCCTCATCTCTCTCCCCCGCACTGCTTACGGCGAAGCCCTGCCGGAGATCTCCACCACCACCGTCACCACGCCGTTGTGCTGGCAGGATTCCGAGGAGGATCTACTACATCCAGTGCCCGCTGGAACAGGGAGAATGACGTCGTCATCAAGACCGTACGTGTGACCGAGTGCGGAGGTGCTGCCCGATTGTGGCACTATCAAGTTCTTCTATGCGCTTTTGACAGTGGCAAGTGATCGACTACATCAACCACGAGATTTATCTCGTTAAGGCTTAGCGATCTTCGAGGGTATGTTGATCTTCACCTCGTTGCTACCATCTACTAGATTAGATCTTGGCTTGTTATTTGTTATTCCGGTAGGAATTTTTTGCTTTGTATGCTACGAATCCCTATAGTGGTATCAGAGTCGTGTCTATGCATAGATTGGTTGCACGAGTAGAACACAATGGTTTTGTGGGTGTTGATACTTTTATTGTCACTTGTTTATTGTGTACTTTGCATCTTACGGCATGGTGGGATGAAGCGGCCCGGGCTAAACTTACATGACCGCGTTCATGATACTTGCTCCACGTTTGACATGTAGCTTGTATTGCATAAGTGGCTTTGCGGGTGTCAGTTTCTCTCACCATAGTTAAGATTCAATTTACAATTTGCAATTGAAACACTTGTATCAGAGTTGTGGTTCATGTTCGTAGGTAGATCGGATCTTACTCAAAAACCCTAAACCACGTAAAAATATGCAAACAAAATTAGAGGCTTCTAACTTTTTTTGCAGGGTTTGGTGATGTGATATGGCCATGATGTGATTATGAATATATTTGATGTATGAGATGATCCTTATTGTATTGTGGCAACCGGCAGGAGCCTTATGGTTGTCTTTATATTTCATGTAGTAGTTTTATTTCAAAGTAGTTGTAATAGTTGCTACATGATGAGCGCAGATTGCACACCGTTGGGGAACCTCAAGAGCAAGGTATGATGAGCACAGTAGCAAGTTTTCCCTCAGTAAGAAACCAAGGTTTAATCAACCAGCAGGAGAAAGGCGTGACTTCTGAAGGTGTTGCAAGCTGACTTGTGGCAGGGCGCACTACCGGCTTCAGCAACAATGTGGAACCTGCACACAACACAACCAAAATACTTTGCCCCAGCTTACAGTGAGGTTGTCAATCTCACCAGTTTTTCTGAACACAACGGATTAAACGTATAGTGTGAAAAGCGATATTTGTTTGAAGTGAAATTAGAGAGAACAGTGCTTGCAGTAGGTAAATACAACAGGATGATTTTATCATTGTAAAAGAAAGGACCGGGGTCCACAGTTCACTAGAGGTGTCACTCCATGAAGATAAATAATATGTTGGGTGAACTAATTATAGTTGGGCAATTGATAGAATAAGATCATACATGACAAGATGATTACTATGAGATTCGTTTGGGCATTAAAACATAATACATAGAGTGTAATCCAGCTACATCTATGACTAATAATTCACCTTCCGGTTATCATCCGAACCCCTTCCAATTTTAAGTTGCAAGCAACAAATTATCGCATTAAGCAATGTGTGTAAAGTAAACAATAGAATTAACCTTAGACAAAACATTGTTGTTTTCTCCCTAGTAGCTGCAACACATCTACAATCTTAGAAATTATTGTCACTCTTCCAGATTACTAGAGGCATGAACCCACTATCGAGCATAAACATTCCCTCTTGGAGTTACAAGCATATACTTGGCCAAAGCATCTACTAGCAACGGAGAGCATGTAAGATCACAAATAACATATGACAACTATATAATCGATCCCAACATAGTATTCAATATTCATCGGATCCCAGAAAACACAACATGTAGTATTACATAAAGATGATCTTGATCATGATAGGGCGTCCACAAGATCTAAACATGAAGCATAAATTGGAGAATACAACCATCTAGCTACTGTTATGGACCCGTAGTCTAGAGATGAACTACTCACACATCACTTCGGAGACGGGAATGGCGATGTAGAGGCCTTCGGTGATGATCTCCCTCTCCGGCAGGGTGCCGGGAAGAGCTTCAGAATCCTCCCGAACTAGGGTCGGCGATGGCGGCCGCGACAGAACTTTTCTTGGATGGAGGCTTGGGTGTTTAGGTTTTTCCCGAGATCGTGAATAAATAGGCGGAAGGGCGAGGTCGGTGGTTGCATGGAGGACCCACACAACCCCATGGCGCGGCCAAGCCTGGTGTGGCTGTCCTGTGGCGCCTCTTCGTCTCTCCTCTGGACTCCATCTTCGTTACGGTAAAATAGGAACTTCGACTTTTGTTTCGTCCAATTTAGAATATTTCATGTAAGACTTTTCTGAAATACAAAACAGCAGAAAAGAGGGAACTAGCATTGTGGCATCTTGTCAATATGTTAGTTCCGGAAAATGTATAAACGTGCAACGAAGTGTAAACAAAACATAGAAATTGGTGGAAAACAAGCATGGATCATCGATAATTATATACACGTTTGCAACGTATCAGCATCCCCAAGCTTAACTCCTGCTCGTCCTTGAGTAGGTAATTGATAACAAAAATAATTTTTGAGGTGACATGCATCCAACACAATCTTTATCAAGTTATTGTAAAAGCATTGTGAGCTAGGATAAAAGTACTCTAAACATAGGCATGCTATATATAATTCTAACAATAGAACTTAGTAACTATGTTACAACATGAAAGAGTAACTCGGACATAGGATCATGAATAATTCTGCACTGAAAGCAACTATTTGTTTTTTAGCATAAAGAAAACATAGCAAAGTGGTACTCAGCTTGTCCTTTATGAAAACCCAAATAATAAATGCTAGGACACCTTTAAAGTTCAAATGGTGACTAGATACAAGTAATTTGAGAACAAGTAATATCATAATCATGAATCAATCAATAATAAATTTTGGGACTATGCACATTATACTCAGAATGGCAACTATGCTCTCTTAATTGGTGCATAAAGTAAGAAGATGAAGACTCAACATAAAAGTAAAAGAAAGGCCCTACGCAGAGGGAAGCAAGATTACTCATGTGTTAGAGATTTTTTATTTCGAATGCAATAGAGGAGTTGAAAATATATTTTGAGAGGTATGTATGTCTATGTCAACGAATGGCATCAAACCATCTATCATACTTTCATATAGTGACCTCAAGAGCGGCTCCCGTGTAGTTCTCCATTGCACACCATTATTTAGGATCTCTCCGGTACATAATGTGCGAAGCTTTATTTGTTTATTTGTTTATTTTATATTTTGTGTGAGTTGGGCACCCTGTTGCCTTGCTCTTTTTGCAATATTAAGTACCAGCACATTATTCATGCTAGTCACGGAATGAAGTCATGAAAAGACAATAAACCATTCAATACTTCCTCATGAGCTAAAACAAAACACAAAACAGGTAATAATGTTTGAAGATTTAATAGTAGCACACAAGCAATTCACTTTGGAGTGGCGGTGAAATACCACATATAGGTAGGTATGGTGGACACAATTGGCAACTTTGATTTTTGGTGGTTGGATGTACGAGTAGAACTCATACTCGGTACATGCGAAGGCTATTAAAAGACAGGGAGCGACCAACTAAGAGAGCAATAATGGTCATAATCATGCATAGCAACAAAACATTATTAATTAAATTAGTGATATTACAAAGTCAAAAACTAAATGATCATGGAGGCCTTAGTTGAATGGTTTGTAGTCATACATGACGTAAACATGTGCCAAGTCAACCCAATAAAGCATCAAAGGATGATACCACAATATTATGCTTTTTATGATGGAAACAAAACATGATTCTTTCAATGGCACATTAAGCACTTTCACCTATTTGAGACAAGTCATGCTACAACAATAACTACTAAGCATATGATAAGAATAACATCCAACATGACATGCCAAAGTCTATGGCACAGTCTAAACAAACTTTCTACTATAAACATGAAACATTTTACTCGTCTCCAACACCAATCAACTTATTTGAAACAACTCTCATAGATAAAAATCAATAAAGACCAGAGATCTAATCATAACTAAATAAAGAAAACTAACAAGCTCAGAAAAAAAATAAGAATGTAAAACCATGAGCTAAACACAGTACTAGCAAAAGAGAACACTCGCAGAACAATAAGAGTGAAACCTAGAGTGTTCTATGCAATTAAAACGGAGTGTGTCATTCTCCAAAACAAATATGCTGGAATCCAACCATATGCTACAACAACAAAAAAATAACAAATATAAATATGCTCCAAAAACAACACATAGCATATGAAGCAATAAAAATATAGCATCTAGAAAGATGACCTGATGCTTTGTTGATGAAGAGGGGATGCCTACACTTGTACCTCTTGAATATTTCTTGCGGTGAAATGGGCATCCCCAAGCTTGATATTTTGTCCATACTTCATCTCATTACATCATTCTTCCCTCCCTACACTTGAAAACTTCCTTTCATACAAAACTTCACACAATTCTCATCAGCAGCAATAGTGCAATCAAAATAACAAATCCACTTGGCTTCAGTTCTAACATATATCAAACATCCATTAAAACATTACCTACTGTAACAACTTTTCATAAAGCTCTTTCTCTCAAAAGAACTAAAAAAGAAAGAGATTAAGAGGCAAATGCAAATAGTGGCAGAAATCTGTCAAAACAAAACAGCAGGAAAAGATCGATTTTTTCAAAAAACTTCTGTTGCTCAGATCGAAAAATGCTACACTAACGAACGTTAGATAATAACCTGGGGCATATGCGCAAAAATTGGCAGTTCAAAATTACGTACTAGCGGGGAATACGAATTTTTATTGTGACAACACATAATCTGTTTCAGGACAATAACTTCCCCAAATTCTACTTTTTTCCTATTAGAGGCTATTCTTGGTACAAAAATGAAATAAAAATAATAAGAAGAGCTTATTACAGAGGTAATAACTTCCAAGACTCAAAAAAAGAAAAAATTACAGAAATAAAACATGAGTTATCTTTCAAGAGTGTTTTTCTTTAACGTCTTTCAGCTAGGCGCAGTAAAAGAGCTAGCATCAAGTATTTTCAAGTGAACAAGCATCAACACCATAACTTGTTCTAATAATAGAATCAAAAGGTGAATTCATTATTTTTCTAGGGAAGTGTTCCATACCTTTCTTGAGTGGGAATTGATATTTAAGAATTGCATCTCTCATATCAATAGCACCACCAACAGTTCTAAGAAATGGTCTTCCCAAAATAATTGGACAAGAAGCATTGCATTCAGTATCCAAAACAAAAAAAATAAACGGGGAAAAATTTATTATTAAAAAAATAAGAATATTATTAACTCTCCACAAAGGTTTCTTTGTAGCAATATCAGCAAGATGAACATCCAAATAACATAGTTCCAACGGTGGCAAATCAAGCATATCATAGATTTTTCTAGGCATAACAGAAATGCGCGCAACAAGATCACATAAATTATTGCAATCAAAGTCATCTACTTTCATCTTAATGATGGGCTTGTTGGAGGTATGCCCGAGAGGCAATAATAAAATGGTTATTATATATCTTTGTGTTTATGATAATGTTTACATACCATGCTATAATTGTATTAACCGAAACATTGATACATGTGTGTTATGTGAACAACAAGAAGTCCCTAGTAAGCCTCTTGTATAACTAGCTTGTTGATTAATAGATGATCATGGTTTCGTGATCATGAACATTGGATGTTATTAATAACAAGGTTATGTCATTATATGAATGATGTAATGGACACACCCAATTAAGCGTAGCATAAGATCACGTCATTAAGTTATTTGCTATAAGCTTTCGATACATAGTTACCTAGTCCTTATGACCATGAGATCATGTAAATCACTTATACCGGAAAGGTACTTTGATTACATCAAACGCCACTGCGTAAATGGGTGGTTATAAAGGTGGGATTAAGTATCCGGAAAGTATGAGTTGAGGCATATGGATCAACAGTGGGATTTGTCCATCCCGATGACGGATAGATATACTCTGGGCCCTCTCGGTGGAATGTCGTCTAATGTCTTGCAAGCATATGAATAAGTTCATAAGAGACCACATACCACGGTACGAGTAAAGAGTACTTGTCAGGAGACGAGGTTGAACAAGGTATAGAGTGATACCGATGATCAAACCTCGGACAAGTAAAATATCGCGTGACAAAGGGAATTGGTATCGTATGTGAATGGTTCATTCGATCACTAAGTCATCGTTGAATATGTGGGAGCCATTATGGATCTCCATATCCCGCTATTGGTTATTGGTCGGAGAGAAGTCTCAACCATGTCTACATAGTTCACGAACCGTAGGGTGACAAACTTAAGGTTTGATGTCGTTTAAGTAGATATGGAATATGGAATGGAGTTCGAAGTTTTGTTCGGAGTCTCGGATGGGATCCAGGACATCACGAGGAGTTCCGGAATGGTCCGGAGAATAAGATTCATATATAGGAAGTCACTTTCCAAGTTTGGAAATGATCCGGTGAATTTATGGAAGGTGGTTTCTAGAATTATCCGGAATAAATCACTATGGAAGGAGGAGTCCCGGAGGGACTCCACAAACCCTAACCAGCCAACCAAGTGGGAGGGTGGAGTCCATGGTGGACTCCACCTCCTTGGCCGGCCAAGAAAAGTGGGAAGGGGAGAGTCCCTGTCCCTCTAGGTTTCGTCCATAAGGCAGTTTTTCTGTTGGGGTCTTATTCGAAGACTTTGGGCAAACCCTTGGGGTTCCACCTATATAATGAGGAGGAGAGGGAGGGGGCAGCCCATGGCTTGGCCACACCACCCCTGCCCCCTTGAGGCCGGCGTCCATAGCCGCCTCTCCCCAAACCCTAGCCTCCCCTCCTCCACATACAAACTCCCGCAGCGCATAGGCGAAGCCCTGCCGGAGTTCTCCACCACCACCGCCACCACGCCGTCGTGCTGCCAGGATTCCGAGGAGGATCTACTACTTCCGCTGCCCGCTGTAACGGGGAGAAGGACGTCGTCATCAACACCGAATGTGTGACCGAGTACGGAGGTGCTGCCCGATCGTGGCACCGTGATCAAGATCTTCTACGCGCTTTTGCAAGCGGCAAGTGATCATCTACCGCAGCAATAAGAGCCTACTCTTATAGGCTTTGGAAATCTTCAAGGGTTAGTCTCGTTCATCCCCTCGTTGCTCCCATCTTCTAGATTGCATCTTGGCTTGGATTGCGTTCTCGCGGTAGGAAATTTTTTGTTTTGTATGCAACGAATCACTACAGTGGTATCAGAGCCGTGTCTATGCATAGATGGTTGCACGAGTAGAACACAATGGTTTTGTGGGCGTTGATGCTCTTGTTGTCTTTAGTTTGAGTAATTTGCATCTTTGTGGCATAGTGGGATGAAGCGGCCCGGACTAACTTTACGTTCATGAGACTTGTTCCTCGTTCGACATGCAACTTGTATTGCATAAGAGGCTTTGCGGGTGTCTGTCTCTCCTACTATAGTGAAGATTCAATTTACTCTTCTATTGACAACATTAGTATCACCGTTGTGGTTCATGTTCGTAGGTAGATTAGATCTCTCCCGAAAACCCTAAACCACGTAAAATATGCAAACCAAATTAGAGACGTCTAACTTGTTTTTGCAGGGTTTGGTGATGTGATCTGGCCATAATGTGATGATGAATATGTATGAGATGATCATTATTGTATTGTGGCAACCGGCAGGAGCCTTATGGTTGTCTTTAAATTTCATGTTGAGTAGTATTTCAAAGTAGTTGTAATAGTTGCTACATGAGGTGAACAACCATGAAGACGGCGCAATGAACCTTGACGCTACGTCGACGATGATGGAGATCATGCCCGTTGATGATGGAGATCATGTCCGTGCTTTGGAGATGAAGATCAAAGGCGCAAAGACAAAAGGGCCATATCATATCACATATGAATTGCATGTGATGTTAATCCTTTATGCATCTTATTTTGCTTAGAACGCGACGGTAGCATTATAAGATGATCCCTCACATTAATATCAAGATAATAAAGTGTTCTCCCCTCGTATGCACCGTTGCCAAAGTTCGTCGTTTCAAAGCATCTCGTGATGATCGGATGTGATAGATTCAACGTTCATATACAACGGGTGTAAGCCATGTTGCACACGCGGAATACTTGGGTTTGCTTGACGAGCCTAGCATGTACAGACATGGCCTCGGGACAACGGAAACCGAAAGGTTGAACACAAGTCATATGGATGATATGATCAACATGTTGATGTTCACCATTGAAGCTACATCATCTCACGTGATGATCGGTTTTGGTGTAGTGGATTTGGATCGTGTACCACTAAACAACTATGAGGGATGTTGTATTAAGTGGGAGTTCATTAGTAATTAGATTAAAACATGAACTAATTATCATAAACATAGTCTGAGTAGTATTTTGAATTAATTTTGTAGTATTGGCATCCGTTTTCTACCATGCGCTAGTCTTGTTACTGAGATAGAAATATTGTTTAAAATCTGGAAAAAAAAACTTTACGGATTGGTACCGTATTGTTAAAGAATCAATAATTGATTAAGTCCTATTGCAAACTTTTAGTAAACCTCACTTTGTTGATTCGAAGAGCTATGGTTTCAATTAGTATCTAAAGTTATCTTGTCTCCGTGAAACTTGAAATTCAAATCTGTTTGAAAAGTAAGGAGCTGAAAATTTAGTTTTCTGAAATAATCAAGGTATGAGATATATGTGATATCTAAGACCTTATTGCAAGATGATAGAATATAAATTTGGTGAGACTACATAAACTCATAAGTTTTATGGGAATGTATGAAGATTGAAGACGCCAGGCGTCACAATCCTCCAACTATAGGAGCACTAATAATATTCGCATATCCATGAAGTTATCATCCTTAGTATGCACCGTTGCTAAGACTCGTCGTTTCGAAGCATCACGTGATGATCGGGTGTGATAGATTCTACGTGCGCATACAACGGGTGCAAGCCAAATTTGCACATGCGAATACCAAGGTTAAAACTTTACGAGCCTAGCATGTACAGACATGGTCTCGGAAAGTCGTCATGATATGATGCATAAAATTATGAGTGAAATTGTTCATCATATTACAAAGTTACTAATAGTGAAATCTAAAACACTTGTCATATGATGATCAACTTAAAAGTAAGAACCTCAAGGTTATTGGTATTTGACCAACAAACCTAGAAGTTAATAATGTTAAAGTGTTTTTCTGAATAATGAGGAAAGCTAAAAGAGAAACTGCAAAAGATATTTTGGCAGAAAGAAAAGAAAAGACTAGAAAGTCTAGCTCAGGTGTATATAAATGATATACATGTTATGGTTGTATTCCTAGTTAAGTCACACTATGAAATTCTTGGGTATTAGTACTATATTGGTTGGTATGAAGTGTCATACAAAACAACGCAATACAAGAATGCAATGGACTAAGTGACTGGCAAGGAATATGATAGGAATACACGTCTGGAACAAAATAAAGTGTTATTATGTTCGTCGTTGGCATTCTATCTATCCTTAGAATTCATAATAAAGAACTTAATAATTGTTATTTTGCTCTGGTCAAATGAAAACAATGAGTTGTTCAAATTATGACATTACTCCATGTATGATGGATAAGTTATTATAAATCTTAATGGTGAAACACACATACATAAACACTGACGCTAAAATGCCATAAGACAAATGATTTGAATTCCACTTATTTGTGGAACCGCCATTTAGGTCATGTTAGAAAGGAACGCATGAAGGAACTCCATGCAAATGGATTTTTGGAGTCATTTGATTTTTGAATCATTTGGCGCTTGCAAATATTTTCTAAAGAGAATGATTAAAATACCGTTCATAGGCCAAGAGTTGAACGGGCAACTAAATTAGTGAAAACATACATGATGATATATGTGGCTCACCTGGCATAGTTGTGTGCGGGAGATTCTTCTACTTCATGAAAACTTCCAACAATGAATTGAGTATATATATGTAGATATATTCGATAAGGAAGAAGTTTGAAACATTTGAATAGATTCAAATAAATTTCAGCATGAAATGGAAATCATCGTAATAGAAAAGTCAAATATCTATGATTGGATCATGGTGGAAATATTTGAATTACGAGTTTTAGCGAACATCTAAGAGAGTCATGAAATTGTTCTACAACTCACATTTCTTGGAGTATCATAATGATGATATAGTATCCGAGAGATGTATCCAAACCTTGTTGGATTAATGATGAGATAAAATATTATGACGCCATTATATTTTTGTGGATTATGCTTTAGTGACTACCGCTTTTACACTGAATAGAGCATCATCATGATCCATTGAAATGACACCATACGAGTTATGGCATGGGTATGAACCCTGATAATCTTTTCTTAAATTTTGGTATGCATAGCATAAGTAAATAAGTTTACAACCAAAATCGGATAAATGTCTTTGTTGGTTATTCCAGAAATTTGATTGGAAATTCTTCCCACGAGACAAAGACAAAAGTGTTTGTCAATGTTTCTTATTTCCAAGAAATTGTTTTCTAGTGAAGTATTTGAGTGGGAGGACAATATAATTTGATAAGGTTTATGAACCTGAGCATAATGATCAGAGTAGCGCAGTACCGGAATTGGTTTCGGAAGCGGCCACGACGATCATGGCTCCCATGACTACAAAGTGTTTTAGCCATTGAGATCGAAGTACATATTGAACCTTGTAGGTATGGTTTACTTTGTGATCAAATAAATGATTTGTGGACAAAGGATTGATTTTGAACAATGATAAACCAACTACAAACAAAGAAGTTATGATGGGCCCTGACTCCGTTAAAATGGCTATACGCCATGAAATCCAAGATAGATGAATACTTTTTGAAAGTAAATGGATCTATGAAATTGATGGACTTGGATGAAATATCCTTGAAGAAGCTCAATTTGTCGAAAAGCTGTTTACGACAAAGTTCAAAGAGTTGAATACGATAAGATTAGATCTTCCGTAGCAATGCTTATAGTCTATGTGGATTATTCTAGTAATCACTACATATTTCTTTTATGAGATATGCTAGTAGGATGGCAAAATACACTACTTAACAGAAGTGTGTATTAAAGGTGTATACAAGATACAACCAATTGTTTTGCTAGTCCGTAGAATACTAGATAGGTATACGAACTTCAATTGGATGAAGTGAGTATCACGGAGTTGGAATCTTTACCAGATGAAATCTTCAAAGAGTTTTTGATTTCATCAGAGACGATGAAGAGGCTTGCATTTGCAAGAAATTAAGTGGGAGCGCTGAGACATATTTATAATACTTTATGTAGATGACATATAGTTGGTTATAAATGATGTAATTATATACTTGATTAAAAGATTTCATTGAGAATTAACTTCAATGAAAAGATATGGACTGAAACAAATTTAGTGTCAATATCTATGAAGATAGATTGAAACACATAATAAGTTTAAGTCAAAGTACATAGAATGGATATTGAAGTAGTTCAATATAGAAATATTAAGAAAATGTTCTTGTCATGTGAAGTTTTTACAAGACTTGAGTGTATCTGACACTCAATGAGTAAAAACACATGAGTGATTATAGATCACAAATAATATGTACACAATCAGATATCACGTACTCTTAAAAATGTTATGAGCATGTACCAGAATGATTCATGTTATGATCATTGAAAAACAGTAAGAATATTCTTGAGTACTTAAGAAGAACCAAGGATATATATATAGTTTTGTATGGAGAAATGACAAACAAATCGCTGTAAGGTGTTGCACCGATATTTGTTTTTGTCACATATGAAAATAAAATTTCAATCTCAAATTAGACTAAGTGTTGTTTAAAAGGTAGCACAATGAGCTAGAAGTTGTCTATGCTAGATTTAGAAGAGTTCTAAATATTATGACAGATTCTACAAAAGAAGGCAGAGTATGTCATTGTTTTGACAATGACAAAGGATGTTAAAGTCAAGAGGTTCTTTGAGAACTTGGTGTAGTTCCGACAGAGTCAGAACTTTGAAGCTATATTGTGAGTGACAATATTAGTGACATATTTCAGACCGCGGAATTAAGGTTCCACCAGAAGACCAAACATATTTAATGCCGACTCATTTGGAAATGAGTGATGCGTTGAGACGCAAATGAATTACAAAATACATACGTTTCTGAGCATGTCAGATCCGTTGACTAATACCTCTCCCGTGAGCAAAACATGATAAAGCACCGGAAGGCCAAGGTGTTATATCTTTACAAATGTAAACTAGATTATTGACTCTAGTGCAAGTGGGAGACTGTTGGAGATATGCCCGAGAGGCAATAATAAAATGGTTATTATATATCTTTGTGTTTATGATAATGTTTACATACCATGCTATAATTGTATTAACCGAAACATTGATACATGTGTGTTATGTGAACAACAAGAAGTCCCTAGTAAGCCTCTTGTATAACTAGCTTGTTGATTAATAGATGATCATGGTTTCGTGATCATGAACATTGGATGTTATTAATAACAAGGTTATGTCATTATATGAATGATGTAATGGACACACCCAATTAAGCGTAGCATAAGATCACGTCATTAAGTTATTTGCTATAAGCTTTCGATACATAGTTACCTAGTCCTTATGACCATGAGATCATGTAAATCACTTATACCGGAAAGGTACTTTGATTACATCAAACGCCACTGCGTAAATGGGTGGTTATAAAGGTGGGATTAAGTATCCGGAAAGTATGAGTTGAGGCATATGGATCAACAGTGGGATTTGTCCATCCCGATGACGGATAGATATACTCTGGGCCCTCTCGGTGGAATGTCGTCTAATGTCTTGCAAGCATATGAATAAGTTCATAAGAGACCACATACCACGGTACGAGTAAAGAGTACTTGTCAGGAGACGAGGTTGAACAAGGTATAGAGTGATACCGATGATCAAACCTCGGACAAGTAAAATATCGCGTGACAAAGGGAATTGGTATCGTATGTGAATGGTTCATTCGATCACTAAGTCATCGTTGAATATGTGGGAGCCATTATGGATCTCCATATCCCCTATTGGTTATTGGTCGGAGAGAAGTCTCAACCATGTCTACATAGTTCACGAACCGTAGGGTGACACACTTAAGGTTTGATGTCGTTTAAGTAGATATGGAATATGGAATGGAGTTCGAAGTTTTGCTCGGAGTCTCGGATGGGATCCAGGACATCACGAGGAGTTCCGGAATGGTCCGGAGAATAAGATTCATATATAGGAAGTCACTTTCCAAGTTTGGAAATGATCCGGTGAATTTATGGAAGGTGGTTTCTAGAATTATCCGGAATAAATCACTATGGAAGGAGGAGTCCCGGAGGGACTCCACAAACCCTAACCAGCCAACCAAGTGGGAGGGTGGAGTCCATGGTGGACTCCACCTCCTTGGCCGGCCAAGAAAAGTGGGAAGGGGAGAGTCCCTGTCCCTCTAGGTTTCGTCCATAAGGCAGTTTTTCTGTTGGGGTCTTATTCGAAGACTTTGGGAAAACCCTTGGGGTTCCACCTATATAATGAGGAGGAGAGGGAGGGGGCAGCCCATGGCTTGGCCGCACCACCCCTGCCCCCTTGAGGCCGGCGTCCATAGCCGCCTCTCCCCAAACCCTAGCCTCCCCTCCTCCACATACAAACTCCCGCAGCGCATAGGCGAAGCCCTGCCGGAGTTCTCCACCACCACCGCCACCACGCCGTCGTGTTGCCAGGATTCCGAGGAGGATCTACTACTTCCGCTGCCCGCTGGAACGGGGAGAAGGACGTCGTCATCAACACCGAACGTGTGACCGAGTACGGAGGTGCTGCCCGATCGTGGCACCGTGATCAAGATCTTCTACGCGCTTTTGCAAGCGGCAAGTGATCATCTACCGCAGCAATAAGAGCCTACTCTTATAGGCTTTGGAAATCTTCAAGGGTTAGTCTCGTTCATCCCCTCGTTGCTCCCATCTTCTAGATTGCATCTTGGCTTGGATTGCGTTCTCGCGGTAGGAAATTTTTTGTTTTCTATGCAACGAATCACTACAGGGCTCCCAACCATCTTCTAGCTTTCTAGGAATAGAAGCTTCACGTTTTAATTTCTCTTCTCGAATTTGCATGAGAGCATTTGTAATATGTTTAGTAAAAGCCATATTTATAGCACTAGCATTAGATCATCTAGCAAGCTTTTGTAATAACTTAAATTCTTCAAAGATATTGCAATCATCAAAATCAAAGTCATTATTATCAAAGGTAGAATGACTATTGTTTCCCATACTCCGAAAAATTTCAGCACTCTTATCAGAAACAGTTTCAGTGGTTCTAGACAATTTTGTAGGAGTGGGTACTTTTCCTACACCAATTATTTTACCATTACTAGTAGGAAGTTTGCTAGAATTTGGGACTTCAACATTACTAATGGTGGTAATCGTACAAATTTTAGTCAAATTATTATTTCTAGCAATTTTATCTTCTCTTTCTCACCTAGCATGCAATTCTGCCAACATCCTAACATTGTCATCAATTTTAACTTGAATGGCATTTGTAGTAGCAAAGGGATTTTCATCCATAGTTATAGGTTTAGCAGCTGTTTTATTAATCAAAGAATTTTGTGCTTTAGACAAGGATGAAATACAAGTTTCAGCATTTGAATTTTGACTTGCAAACCAGAAATTTCCCTATTTAAATTCTCAAGTTGTTGACAAATATTTTTGAACATAGCAGATTGTTCTTCAATGCTTTTAGTAAACACTTTATTCTTGCCATATTGCATTTGCATAAAGTTCTTAGTGGACTTTTCAACTTCTAAAATCTTTTCCTCACTAGGTATTCCAGATCTACCATAATAACCATTGCCACAATTAGAAGGATATGGCATATAATTGTTACTACCAAAATTATTCCTATAAGCATTGTTGTAAAAATTATTGCTTTTAATAAAGTTCCCATCAACATGCTCTTCTTGAGAAACCAAAGAAGCTAACAGAATATTATTTGGATCAACATGAGTCTTACCATTAACAAGCATAGACATAATAGTATCAATCTTATCACTCAAGGAGGAGGTTTCTTCAATAAAATTTACCTTCTTACCTTGTGGAGCTCTCTTGGTGTGCCATTCAGAATAATTGATCATCATATCATCAAGGAGTTTTGTTGCATCCCCCAAAGTAATGGACATAAAGGTACCTCCAGAAGCTGAATCCAGAAGGTTTCTTGAATAAAAATTCAGTCCTGCATAAAAAGTTTGGATGATCATCCAAGTAGTCAGTCCATGAGTGGGACAATTCTTTACCAAAGATTCCATTCTTTCCCAAGCTTGATGTCAACACCCGGGTTTTTAAGTCCGGATGCCTATTATGTCATACATCGCAATCCCAGGAATATTGTTGTTGCGAGGCATAATAGTTAAGTATCACAGTCATCATTCATTACAAACCATAAGTCTTACAAATTTGGAATCACATGATCCATATTACACGAATAGTTGATCTATCGATCAACGAACAAACACAAGTTCATAGTTCAACATAGCGGAAGCGTAAGATACAAGGACTCTCTAGTCCATAGGCCAACGCTTGACGTTGGAAGGCGCTTAGTTGTCGTAGGCGTCTGCTGGTCGTCTCCTTGTTCATCTTCATACTCTGGCCATTTGAATAGCCAGGGACAAAGCCGTGAGTACTTTAAGTACTCGCAAACTAATACTAATGTAAGTGCTAGACATCCTAGTAAGGTTTGCTAAGCTCTAGTTTATTTGCATAAAGCTAGTTTTAGTTCACAAGTATTTGAGAAAAGCTTGTTCAAGTGCTAACTAACTCAAGTGGGAACATTAGTGTCATTCCCACCATTCAAGTGGTGATTTCAATTCAATTCACCACAAGTCATTTCACCATCATCTTTCAACATCATTTTCAAAGATATGACATCGGAAACTGTATGGCCTTTCCAACCGTCCGTAACCGTGGACGCGGCTATTCGAATAGGTTTACACTCTGCAGAGGTTGCACACTTGTGCCACAACATTTGATTTCATCCGTCGGGATTACCCCGAATCATCGTAACACAGTACGCGGATCATCAACCATAACCTTTCACTTACAAATCCTAGTATGAGCACCTCTCCCCATGAGCTTGGCCTCCCAGTGAAGACCAACTGTCAACCTGGGAACTGCACAGGGCTTGGCCGTACAATTCACCTCAATTTCACATCATTTCTCAACAACGGAGGCAGCCTCAAGCGTAACCCCTATGACGTGTGTTCAGAGGGAACCCATACTAAGATGTATAAACTTCCAGTTAAGCCCTACCCATAATCAGGTATTGTGGGGGTACTTAATAATTGGAAAGGTATCGCATTCAAACCAACATCATTGTTTATCAAAAATCACCATCTTCTCTTGGTCATATTCACCTTCAAAAATCATTCAATGGAATGCATCCTCATTCCAAGGTTTCAAATTCATTTCAAATTCACATTGTTCCCATCTAGAGTAGTCAAGTTTTATTCATTTAGCACTAGCTCTAATCATGAGGGGTGCTACCTTGCTTTGCTTGATGGAGACTAACTTCACTACTCTAGTAACCAACTTGTACTTTGACCAAAGTTAACTATAAAAGTAACTCATTGAGAAAACAAGTAAAAACTTGTAAAGTAAAAACTTGGGATAGGCTTATGTACGAAAAGGTAAGAATCATGGTGCCTTGCCCCAAGGGGCTTTGCACTTTGCAAGAATATTAGCTTGCCTTGGTAGTTCTCAAACTGTTCCTCCTCCTCCTCTTGGTAGCAACCTTCTTCTTCGGCGTACTCTCCGGTGCTACCGTCTAAATTTGAATACGAGTATAATTACTCACTAATTCAATGGCTATTCCATATATCACATATAAACACACAAAATATTCTATGCACACAAATAATCTACTTAGGGTGCATGGGTTGTGTTGTTTGAATAGAATTCATTTCTTTGTATTCCATATGTAAATGATAGTTTCCATAGGGTTCTTGAGGAATAATTTCCTCTCATTGAAATCTCCTTAAGATTTAATTTCTCAAACAATCATATATGAACTCATATTGACCTAAGTCAAATGTTCATCATCATCATTTGGAAAAATGATTTAAATGAGGTAGATCACCCCATATCATTTAATAACACTACATATGATTTAAATCTCAAGTAATTCATATAAGAGAGTTTGGACCAGGGGTCCAAACATCCCATGAATTCATGTGAGACAAGTTTAAATGAAGTATAAGACTTCACATAATTTACTTTAATAGTTTTGGACAATATCAACTAGTTAAACTAGCCATATCATCCATTAATTAAACTATGGCATGATCATGCAAAGTGACCACACCATTTTATTGCATAAACAATTAGTGTAAGTCAAATGTGAGCTATCAGAGTTGGAATTAACTTAATATCTATTTTGGTTGATTTTTAATAATTATTTGAATAGGGAAAAGTCCCTGCCTTGTTATTTTTATCAAATTAATTCTACAAAGAATCTGGTCAGGGGACCAGTGGCATGTTGTAGATAATTTCACTAGCTTTCCAACAATATAAAGTTCATAAATTTTGGTTTAGCCAATTTGAATCTATTGAATTTCAAAGTGGAGGCAGTATTGAAATTATGTGAATTTGTTTAAATAACATTTGAACTAAAAGGGCCGGTGGGAAAAACTACTGGGCCAAATCATTTAAACAGGCCCAAGGCCAGCCCAGCCACGGTCCAGTGCCGCGCGGGCTGCCTGACAGAGGGTCCCACCTGTCAGCGGCTCATTTAACCCGAAACGGTACAGATCAATGGGAGGTGTTGGATTAGAAATGGATCGGAGGGCCGTGGTTCATCGTCGTCTCCGACGAGAACCCGACGATGTGGCGGCGGCAGTAGGGGGTCGGCAGGCTAACCAGTGCTCCAGCGAGGGATGGCAGTGTGCTTGGGGTAGATGTGGGCGATGGCGAAGCTCCAGGTACCGGTGGCGTCGCCTGAGGTGGCCTGGTTCGCCGGCGATTTCTGCAGGGCTTCCGCGGCGGCGATCTTGCGATTGAGCTTGCTCCGGAGAGGATTCGATGGGTGGAGTGGTGGTTGAGAAGCAGTGAGAGGTGGGGAGTCTGGTGGTGTGCTTGGATTGCTCAGGGGAGCTCTCCTTTTATAGCATTGCTTGAGTGCTGCGGGGCAGGGTGGTGGTCGACCATGGCGCAGCGATTCCGGCGGCTGGTCGATCTAGGCGAGGTCATGGCGATGCTCTACGGGTCCAGGTGAGTCTATTGGCAGCGACAGCTTGGTCGGGGAGGGCCTGGTTGGGTCGCGTTGCTTCCATGTCTGCCGCGTCCGCGGCGGACCAGGGTTTCCTTCTCCGGCGGCGGTGGGCGCGGGTCGTGGTCGAGCGAGTGTCTGGCGGCGTCCAGGTGTCGTGGTGATGCTCAAGGCGTTGCGAGCGGGGCCAGGGCGTGCGCAGGGTGGCGGCGCGGCGCGTGGCCAGTGACGTCCGCGAGCGTGTCCATGCGCGACGTCATCGGCATGGTGAGCGCGTTCTGGGCGCGCGTCGTCCGGCGTGTGGTCTCTACTCCTTCGACCATGGTGAGTGTAGGCGGCGCTAGGGTGGTGTGCTGGTGCGTTCTGGCACGGTGGCCATGGCCAGGGAAGAAGAAAGGGAGGGGGAGCTCGACGTGTGTGGCATGGCCGGCATGGCCATGCCCTAGCTTGCTCTCTCTCTCCCTAGTGTGCTATTTGGCATTGATTTGATTTAAGGGGACCAGGGGACAATGTAGAATAGCTTTGGGTTAGATTAGGTGGAGTAGATCACTATTTGCAATAGTGCCCGAATTTGGAATTTGCAAATTTGTCTAAATTTGAATTAATTCAAAAGGTGAAACAAATTGAAATGTGTGTGTTTAGATAAGTTGTATTTGACCAGAGGTGAATAGAGGTGGTGGTGGAATTTTTAGAATTCAAGAATTTGCAAAATTGGCTAAGTGGAGAATGTTGCATATGTTATAAAGTTGAGACTTTGGATGAGCATTGCTCATGATCAAAGATGATTTTGGCATGGTGATCTTTACCAAAGTTGTTCACCTTGATGTTGACTTTGAAATGGTGCAAAGAGTTAGCAAGATTTGGTTTGGGAAAATTGAATGGCAATGGCTCAAAATAGTGATCAGACTATAATTGTCACTTTTGACCATTATCATATGTGAGCTAGATTTGTGTTTGAATTTCATTTGAATTGTGATTCTTTGATTCCAAAAGTTGTAATAAGTGTTTAATAACATTATTCAACTAATGGTGAAGACCAAATAGGTCTAGGGTCAAAATTTATAAAAATGCCATAGGGCATATGTTAGGGTTTTAGGGTTTTTCATTTATTTGATTTCTTTCTCTTTTTGGTTTTATTTGGTTGGTGATCTTCATATGATCACATTAGGGTTTTAGAGCATATCAAATACAAGTAATCACAATCATCATGGCATATCACTCAAATGCACAAGTCCTATGCATGGTACTATATGCAATTTAAAAAGTTTTTGTTGGTTTGAAATTTTGCTTTCTGGAATTCTCTAACTTTCTTTTTATTGAAATTTGGGGTGTTACAAACCCTTCCCCCTTACAAAAGATCTCATCCCGAGATCGAAAAGAAAGTTAGGTACTAAAGAGATCTGGGTACTCCTTCTTCATGAAGTCTTCGCGTTCCCATGTGGCTTCATCCTCGGTATGATTGCTCCATTGTATCTTCAGAAACTTGATGCTTCGGGTGCGGGTGGTTCGGTAAGCTTCTTCCAGGATGCGAATCAGCACTTCGCGGTAGGTTAGATCCTTGTTGATATCCACCGATCGGTGATCGATGTTCTTGAACACTTCGGTCTTCTCCGGGACTTCAAGGCACTTCCGGAGGAGTGAGATGTGAAACACGTCGTGCACAGCCGACATCTCTTCTGGCAACTCCAGTTGATAAGATACTTCTCCTCGGCGGCTGAGGACTTTGAAAGGTCCGACATATCTGGGTGCAAGCTTTCCTTTCAGTTGGAATCTCTGCATTCCTTTCAAGGGGGATACCTTGAGATAGACGAAGTCTCCGATCTCGAAGGTCATCTCCCAACGTCTCTTGTCGGCGTAGCTCTTCTGTCTGGATTGCGCCGTCTTGAGGTACTCTCGGATCTTGTGGACTTTCTCTTCGGCTTCACGAAGAACATCTGGGCCAAAAACTTGGCTCTCTCCGACTTCTGACCAGTTTAGGGGGGTACGGCACTTCCTTCCGTACAAGGCTTCAAAGGGGGCCATCTGTAGGCTGGCTTGATAGCTATTGTTGTAAGAGAATTCTGCGTAAGGTAGGCAGTCTTCCTACTTGGATCCGTATTCCAGTACGCATGCTCTAAGCATGTCCTCTAGTATCTGGTTGACTCTCTCAATCTGTCCGTCGGTCTGAGGGTGATAGGCGGTGCTGAAGTTCAGACGGGTTCCTAGTCCTTCGTGCACTTTCTGCCAGAATCTTGAGGTGAACTGTGATCCTCTATCTGACACTATCGATTTGGGGGTTCCGTGCAGGGCGACTATTCTGGAGATGTACAGTTCAGCTAACTTTGGGCCTTGGTAAGTGGTTTTGACGGCGATGAAATGGGCGACTTTGGTCAATCTATCGACCACTACCCATATGGAATCATTGCCTTTGCTGGATTTGGGCAGTCCGGTGATAAAGTCCATTCCTACGGAGTCCCATTTCCATTCTGGAATCTGGAGGGGTTGTAACAGTCCGGCGGGTCGTTGATGCTCTGCCTTGACTCTCTGACAGATGTCACACTTGGCGATATAGCTACCGATCTCTCTCTTCATTCCGTGCCACCAAAATTGTTCCTTCAGGTCTTGGTACATCTTGGTACCTCCGGGGTGGATTGAATAAAGGGTGTCATGGGCTTCTTGCAGGATGACTTGTTTCAAGTCAGAGTCCGATGGTACGCAGAGACGTTCTTTGTACCAAAGAACTCCGGCTTCGTCTACGGTGAATCCGGGGGCTTTTCCTGCGGCTATCTGTTTCTTGATTCCGACAATGCTAGCGTTGTCTTTCTGGGCTTCCTTGATTTGACCAACCAAGGTGGGTTGCAGTTCTATGCTGGCTAGGAATCCTTCACTAACAAGTTCAAGTCTGAACTGTTCAAACTCTTGATGTAAGCTGGGCTGTTCGGTTGCGAGCATGGAGTTCAACTGACACGGCAGTCGACTCAAAGCATCCGCTACCACATTGGCCTTGCCGGGGTGGTAGTGAATCTCCATGTCGTAATCCTTGATCAATTCGATCCATCGGCGTTGTCTCATGTTTAGCTCCTTCTGGGTGAATATATATTTGAGGCTTTTGTGGTCGGAGTAGATCTCGCATCGATTACCCATGAGGTAATGATGCCAAACTTTCAAGGCTAAGACCACGGCTGCAAGCTCGAGGTCATGGGTTGGGTAGTTCTGTTCATGTTGCTTGAGTTGTCTTGAAAGGTAGGATACAACCTTGCCTTCTTGCATAAGCACGCATCCAAGTCCAGTCTTGGAGGCGTCGCAATATACGTCAAAGGGCTTTGCGATATCTGGCATGATCAGTATTGGGGCCGTGGTCAGTCTACTCTTGAGCTGTTGAAAGCTCTCTTCGCATTTGTCGGTCCACTCAAACTTCCTGTCCTTTTTCAGCAATTGGGTCATTGGTCGAGCAATGCTCGAAAAACCTTCTACAAATCTGCGGTAGTATCCGGCTAATCCAAGAAAAGCGCGGACCTCGGTTTGTGTGGTTGGGGCTTGCCATTCCATAACAGTTTTGATCTTGGCGGGATCTACGGCAATTCCTCCTGCAGACAAGATGTGTCCCAGGAATCCAACTTCTTCCAACCAAAACTCACACTTGCTAAACTTGGCATAAACTTGTGTTGTCTAAGGGTTTCTAGGACAATCTCCAAATGCTGTTCATGTTCCTCTTCGGACTTGGAGTAGACGAGGATGTCATCGATGAAAACCACGACAAACTTGTCCAAAAAGTTCATGAAGATCTTATTCATGAGATTCATGAAATAAGCGGGGGCATTGGTCAGTCCAAACGACATGACGTTGTACTCATACAACCCATATCTGGTGGTAAAGGCAGTTTTCGGAATGTCGGTGGCTCGGATCTTTAGCTGATGATATCCAGTTCTAAGATCTATCTTGGAGAAAACTTTGGATCCGGTAAGTTGATCAAACAAGTCTTCTATCTTGGGTAGGGGGTATTTGTTTTTGATGGTGACATCGTTAAGCTTACGATAATCCATACATAATCGATTTGCACCATACTTCTTGTCCACAAACAAGACGGGGGATCTGCAGGGGGATGCACTCGGTCTAATCAGACCTTTGGCCAACATATCATCTATTTGCTTCTTCAGCTCCACAAGCTCGGTTGCGTTCATGCTGTAGGCTCTCTGGGCTATGGGTCCAGTTCCGGGGATTAACTCGATGATAAACTCGATATCCCGATCCGGGGGCATACCGGGTAGATCATCCGGAAACACATCAGGGTAGCGACAAACGACCCTGATTTGATCCAGAGTTAGCTTGGATACACTTTGATTGCAGGTAAATTTTCGGGGTAGTTTTTCAGAGATGTGCTCCACTACGATACCGGTGCTGCTAGTCATGGTTATGGCTTTCTTGGCACAGTCTATCAATCCATTGTGTTTTGACATCCAGTCCATTCCTAGGACAACTTCCAAACCTTTGGTTCCAAGTATGATTAGATTGGCATATAAATCTACATCATGGATTTTGATTGGTACATTTTTGCAAATATTTCTGGCTTTGGTGGTTGATCCGGGGATTTGAACTATCATAACATGCTTCAAACTGAGGGGTTGAATTTTACTTGTTGATGCAAAGTCTTCGGTGACAAAAGAATGAGATGCTCCGGAATCAAACAACACTCTGGCAGGGATGTGGTTGACAGAAAACATACCCAGTACAACATCTGGTGCTTCCTGGGCTTCCTCGGCGTTCATGTGGTAGAGGCGGCCGTTGCGGTTATTGGGGTTGTTGGGGGCGAACTTCTTGCCGGTGGAGACACGGCGTTGCTGCTGAGCAGGTGCAGCAGTGTTGCCGGCGAGCTTGGCAAGACGCTTGGGACACTCGTTGGAGTAGTGCCCCACTACACCACACTCATAGCAAGTGATGGTGGTCTTGTCCTGCTTGTTCGCAACGGGGACGGCGTTGCTTCCGGTTCTGGGAGCGGTGTTGGTGTTGTTGTTATTGTTGTTGGGGGCTCGGGGCGGAGCGCGGTTGTAGTTGTTGTTGTTGTTGTAGTTGTTGTTGTTGTAGCCTCCTGGCTTGGAGTTTCCTCCACTCCGGTTCTGATAACCGGGGCGCGAGTTCTGCATCGGGGGCTTATTGTTTCTCGGAGTGAAACCTCCGCTTGAGCTAGGGCGATACTTTTGGGGGTGGCTTGATCCACTTTGATTCGCCATGCGGCGTTTGCGGTTCTCATTGGCTTGGTTTAACTTGCCCTCCATCTGGATGGCGGAGTCGACAAGGGCTTCGAGGTCGGCGAAGGGGATGTTGACGAGGACAGTCTGCATCTCATCATGCAGTCCGTTCAGGAATCTCTCCTTCCTCTTTTCAACGGTGTCGGTCTCATCAGGGGCATACCTCGACAGTGTGAGAAACTTGTCGCGGTATTCAACCACCGTCATGCGACCTTGTTTCAGTTCACGGAACTCATCCCTCATCTTCTTGATAAGACCCGGGGGTACATGGTACTTGCTGAACTTGAGCTTGAAATCCTCCCAAGTCATGAACTGACCTCCGTTCATGGCACGGGTGCTTGTCCACCAAGCGCGGGCTGGTCCAGCGAGATAGTGGGTGGCAAACAAGACTTTCTCGTTGGCTTCTACTCCGGCTACCTCCAGATTGGTCTCCATAGTCTGGAGCCAATCGTCGGCGTCGAGGGGCTCCTCGGTCTTGCTAAACACCGGGGGATTGGTGTTTTGGAAGTTCTTGAGCTTGGATCCAGGGTGGTCATGATTTCCATGGCCTTGGTTGGCGATGTTTTGCAAAGCGACGACGTTGGCTTGGCGTTCGGCTCTTTCTGTTTCCCTGTCGGCAAGCATGGTTTGCAGCAGTTGCAACATCGCGTCGTTGGTGCGATTCGGAGGGGCCATCCGAAGATATAGAAGATCATGAGATAAGAGGGAATATTCTATGGTTCATTTTGGTTAAGTTTGAAAAACATTTGAAAACTTGTAATCTTTTCATGACAAACATAACATTCATTCATTCATTCAACACATAGTACAAACTAACACACACATACTCCAATGGTTTTAAGAACCATTCTCATGCTACGATACAAGGGACGGGATACAACTCACACCTACATAAGTGAGACTAGTGCAACTACTCCTCATCCTCGACATCGATCGGGACGTAGTCGTCGGGTCCTGCCTCCAGGAACTCGTAGTCCTCCTCCTCGGTGTTCTTGTCCTCCTCAAAGTCGTTGTCGTCGCTCAGGAAGGCGTCTCCTCCCTGAATGTCGATGCCTCCGTCGTCATCCTCCAGCTGACGAATCTGATCCTCCTGGGCCTTGACAGTGGCCTCAAGTGACGCGATCCGGGCGCGAAGGCGACGAATCGTAGCGTCCTTCTTGGCACGCTGCTGGCGAAAGCTCTTGCGGTCGTTGTTGAGTAGCTTGATCGCCTCACCCTGCTCGGTGATGTGAGCATGGGTCTGGTTCGCGTAAGCGCGAGTGACGCCGAGGTCCCTCTGAGTCTGGTAGAGCATGAAGTCCAGGTGCTCAGCATGGTGCCTCAACTCCGGGTGCGGCTGCAGCTCCATGGGCACTCCCGCAGCATCACGCCTCACAAGGTGGGCGTAGCGAGAGGCGAGGATGCGCACCACGTTCTGTCCACAGAGGCGCGCAAGTGCCTCCTGAAGGCCACGTGCGAGTTCGTCGAGCCAGTTGCTCTCGCGGAAGGAGAAGAGGATCCTCTCCGAGGTGGGAGGCTCCATCTTGCCCCTCAAGTCGGCAGTGATCACCCACTGCAACTCTCCTCCGGGCGTGTCGTCCAGCTGAACCCCGTGGAACTCGGGGTGTGGGCGCCCAAGGAAGTCAGAGACGGCGTTGAGGTCGTGCTCGAAGATCAAGCTCCCTCCGTTCCCAAGGTGGTAAAACTTGGTGTTGATGGGTTCATTCGGCTCCATCTGAAAGAGAACTGGATGAGTAAGTTAGAGAGTGCAAAGTGTGGCAAAATTTTAAGTTGATTCAAATAAGATAGAACATGATTCATCAAATTTTGGCAAAGTCTCAAAGACAAGAGTGTAGTAAATTTTCACAAATATTTTCTTTCATTTGATTTCAAAGTTAAGTTTTTCAGAACGCCCATTCTAACTAAGGTCTTCTAAGGTCAAACAATGGCTCTGATACCAACTTGTCAACACCCGGGTTTTTAAGTCCGGATGCCTATTATGTCATACATCGCAATCCCAGGAATATTGTTGTTGCGAGGCATAATAGTTAAGTATCACAGTCATCATTCATTACAAACCATAAGTCTTACAAATTTGGAATCACATGATCCATATTACACGAATAGTTGATCTATCGATCAACGAACAAACACAAGTTCATAGTTCAACATAGCGGAAGCGTAAGATACAAGGACTCTCTAGTCCATAGGCCAACGCTTGACGTCGGAAGGCGCTTAGTTGTCGTAGGCGTCCTGCTGGTCGTCTCCTGGTTCATCTTCATACTCTGGCCATTTGAATAGCTAGGGACAAAGCCGTGAGTACTTTAAGTACTCGCAAACTAATACTAATGTAAGTGCTAGACATCCTAGTAAGGTTTGCTAAGCTCTAGTTTATTTGCATAAAGCTAGTTTTAGTTCACAAGTATTTGAGAAAAGCTTGTTCAAGTGCTAACTAACTCAAGTGGGAACATTAGTGTCATTCCCACCATTCAAGTGGTGATTTCAATTCAATTCACCACAAGTCATTTCACCAACACCTTTCAACATCATTTTCAAAGATATGACATCGGAAAATGTATGGCCTTTCCAACCGTCTGTAACCGTGGACGCGGCTATTCGAATAGGTTTACACTCTGCAGAGGTTGCACACTTGTGCCACAACATTTGATTTCATCCGTCGGGATTACCCCGAATCATCGTAACACAGTACGCGGATCATCAACCATAACCTTTCACTTACAAATCCTAGTATGAGCACCTCTCCCCATGAGCTTGGCCTCCCAGTGAAGACCAACTGTCAACCTGGGAACTGCACAGGGCTTGGCCGTACAATTCACCTCAATTTCACATCATTTCTCAACAACGGAGGCAGCCTCAAGCGTAACCCCTATGACGTGTGTTCAGAGGGAACCCATACTAAGATGTATAAACTTCCAGTTAAGCCCTACCCATAATCAGGTATTGTGGGGGTACTTAATAATTGGAAAGGTATCGCATTCAAACCAACATCATTGTTTATCAAAAATCACCATCTTCTCTTGGTCATATTCACCTTCAAAAATCATTCAATGGAATGCATCCTCATTCCAAGGTTTCAAATTCATTTCAAATTCACATTGTTCCCATCTAGAGTAGTCAAGTTTTATTCATTTAGCACTAGCTCTAATCATGAGGGGTGCTATCTTGCTTTGCTTGATGGAGACTAACTTCACTACTCTAGTAACCAACTTGTACTTTGACCAAAGTTAACTATAAAAGTAACTCATTGAGAAAACAAGTAAAAACTTGTAAAGTAAAAAACTTGGGATAGGCTTATGTAAGAAAAGGTAAGAATCATGGTGCCTTGCCCCAAGGGGCTTTGCACTTTGCAAGAATATTAGCTTGCCTTGGTAGTTCTCAAACTGTTCCTCCTCCTCTTGGTAGCAACCTTCTTCTTCGGCGTACTCTCCGGTGCTACCGTCTAAATTTGAATACGAGTATAATTACTCACTAATTCAATGGCTATTCCATATATCACATATAAACACACAAACTATTCTATGCACACAAATAATCTACTTAGGGTGCATGGGTTGTGTTGTTTGAATAGAATTCATTTCTTTGTATTCCATATGTAAATGATAGTTTCCATAGGGTTCTTGAGGAATAATTTCCTCTCATTGAAATCTCCTTAAGATTTAATTTCTCAAACAATCATATATGAACTCATATTGACCTAAGTCAAATGTTCATCATCATCATTTGGAAAAATGATTTAAATGAGGTAGATCACCCCATATCATTTAATAACACTACATATGATTTAAATCTCAAGTAATTCATATAAGAGAGTTTGGACCAGGGGTCCAAACATCCCATGAATTCATGTGAGACAAGTTTAAATGAAGTATAAGACTTCACATAATTTACTTTAATAGTTTTGGACAATATCAACTAGTTAAACTAGCCATACCATCCATTAATTAAACTATGGCATGATCATGCAAAGTGACCACACCATTTTATTGCATAAACAATTAGTGTAAGTCAAATGTGAGCTATCAGAGTTGGAATTAACTTAATATCTATTTTGGTTGATTTTTAATAATTATTTGAATAGGGAAAAGTCCCTGCCTTGTTATTTTTATCACATTAATTCTACAAAGAATCTGGTCAGGGGACCAGTGGCATGTTGTAGATAATTTCACTAGCTTTCCAACAATATAAAATTCATAAATTTTGGTTTAGCCAATTTGAATCTATTGAATTTCAAAGTGGAGGCAGTATTGAAATTATGTGAATTTGTTTAAATAACATTTGAACTAAAAGGGCCGGCGGGAAAAACTACTGGGCCAAATCATTTAAACAGGCCCAAGGCCAGCCCAGCCACGGTCCAGTGCCGCGCGGGCTGCCTGACAGAGGGTCCCGCCTGTCAGCGGCTCATTTAACCCGAAACGGTACAGATCAATGGGAGGCGTTGGATTAGAAATGGATCGGAGGGCCGTGGTTCATCGTCGTCTCCGACGAGAACCCGACGATGTGGCGGCGGCAGTAGGGGGTCGGCGGGCTAACCAGTGCTCCAGCGAGGGATGGCAGTGTGCTTGGGGTAGATGTGGGCGACGGCGAAGCTCCAGGTACCGGTGGCGTCGCCTGAGGTGGCCTGGTTCGCCGGCGATTTCTGCAGGGCTTCCGCGGCGGCGATCTTGCGATTGAGCTTGCTCCGGCGAGGATTCGATGGGTGGAGTGGTGGTTGAGAAGCAGTGAGAGGTGGGGAGTCTGGTGGTGTGCTTGGATTGCTCAGGGGAGCTCTCCTTTTATAGCATTGCTTGAGTGCTGCGGGGCAGGGTGGTGGTCGACCATGGCGCGGCGATTCCGGCGGCTGGTCGAGCTAGGCGAGGTCATGGCGATGCTCTACGGGTCCAGGCGAGTCTATTGGCAGCGACAGCTTGGTCGGGGAGGGCCTGGTTGGGTCGCGTTGCTTCCATGTCTGCCGCGTCCGCGGCGGACCAGGGTTTCCTTCTCCGGCGGCGGTGGGCGCGGGTCGTGGTCGAGCGAGTGTCTGGCGGCGTCCAGGTGTCGTGGTGATGCTCAAGGCGTTGCGAGCGGGGCCAGGGCGTGCGCAGGGTGGTGGCGCGGCGCGTGGCCAGTGACGTCCGCGAGCGTGTCCATGCGCGACGTCATCGGCATGGTGAGCGCGTTCTGGGCGCGCGTCGTCCGGCGTGTGGTCGCTACTCCTTCGACCATGGTGAGTGTAGGCGGCGCTAGGGTGGTGTGCTGGTGCGTTCTGGCACGGTGGCCATGGCCAGGGAAGAAGAAAGGGAGGGGGAGCTCGACGTGTGTGGCATGGCCGGCATGGCCATGCCCTAGCTTGCTCTCTCTCTCTCCCTAGTGTGCTATTTGGCATTGATTTAGTTTAAGGGGACCAGGGGACAATGTAGAATAGCTTTGGGTTAGATTAGGTGGAGTAGATCACTATTTGCAATAGTTGCAAATAGTGCCCAAATTTGGAATTTGCAAATTTGTCTAAATTTGAATTAATTCAAAAGGTGAAACAATTTGAAATGTGTGTGTTTAGATAAGTTGTATTTGACCAGAGGTGAATAGAGGTGGTGGTGGAATTTTTAGAATTCACGAATTTGCAAAATTGGCTAAGTGGAGAATGTTGCATATGTTATAAAGTTGAGACTTTGGATGAGCATTGCTCATGATCAAAGATGATTTTGGCATGGTGATCTTTACCAAAGTTGTTCACCTTGATGTTGACTTTGAAATGGTGCAAAGAGTTAGCAAGATTTGGTTTGGGAAAATTGAATGGCAATGGCTCAAAGTAGTGATCAGACTATAATTGTCACTTTTGACCATTATCATATGTGAGCTAGATTTGTGTTTGAATTTCATTTGAATTGTGATTCTTTGATTCCAAAAGTTGTAATAAGTGTTTAATAACATTATTCAACTAATGGTGAAGACCAAATAGGTCTAGGGTCAAAATTTATAAAAATGCCATAGGGCATATGTTAGGGTTTTAGGGTTTTTCATTTATTTGATTTCTTTCTCTTTTTGGTTTTATTTGGTTGGTGATCTTCATATGATCACATTAGGGTTTTAGAGCATATCAAATACAAGTAATAACAATCATCATGGCATATCACTCAAATGCACAAGTCCTATGCATGGTATTATATGCAATTTAAAAAGTTTTTGTTGGTTTGAAATTTTGCTTTCTGGAATTCTCTAACTTTCTTTTTATTGAAATTTGGGGTGTTACACTTGAGCAACATGTTCATTATCAAATTGTCTAAATTTCATTATGTCACTTCTCAAAGATATAATCTTAGCAGGAGGATAATATTTTGCAATGAAAGCATCTTTCCATTTAACCCAAGAATCAATACTATTTCTAGGCAAAGATAGCAACCAATCTTTAGATCTCCCTCTCAAAGAGAAAGGAAACAATTTCAGTTTAATAATGTCACCATCTACATCCTTATACTTTTGCATCTCACAAAGTTCAACAAAGTTATTAAGGTGAGAAGCATCATCATCAGTACTAACACCAGAAAATTGCTCTTTCATAACAAGATTTTACAAAACAGGTTTGTGCTAGTAAAGTCACACAACGTAATGTTTTCAGGAGTACCCATTTTAGCAAGATTAAAATAGAACAACAGAAATAAAAGCTATAATAGAAACTAAATTTTTGTGTTTTTGATATAATGAAGCAAACAAGACAAAGTAAAATAAACTAAGCAAAATAATAACAAAGTAAAGAGATTGGAGATGAGAGACTCCACTTGTAGAAATCCTCTTTCTCCCCGGCAACGGCGCCAGAAAAGTACCTTGATGAGCACAGATTGCACACCGTTGGGGAACCCCAAGAGGAGGGTATGATAAGCACAGTAGCATGTTTTCTCTCAGTAAGAAACCAATGTTTAATCAACCAGTAGGAGAAAGACGTGACTTCTGAAGGTGTTGCCAGCTGACTTGTGGCAGGGCGCACTACCGGCGTCAACAACAACATGGAACCTGCACACAACACAACCAAAATACTTTGCCCCAACTTACAGTGAGGTTGTCAATCTCACCGGTTTTGCTGAACACGAAGGATTAAACGTATAGTGTGGAAAGAGATATTTGTTTGCAATGGAATTAAAGAGAACAATGCTTGAAGTAAGTAAACAGAATAGGATGATTTTATCAGTGAAAAAGAAAGGACCGGAGTCCACAGTTCACTAGAGGTGTCTATCCATAAAGATAAATAACATGTTGGGTGAACAAATTATAGCTGGGCAATTGACAGAATAAAGACCATACCTGACAAGATGATTACTAGCTATGAGATTCGTTTGGGCATTACAACATAATACATAGACTGTAATCCAACTGCGCATATGACTAATAATGCAGCTTTCGGTTATCATCCAAACTCCTTGAAGTATTAAGTTGCAAGCAATAGATTATCGCATCAAGCAATGTGTGTAAAGTAAACAATAGAATTATCCTTAGACAAAACATAGTTTTTCCTCCCTAGTAGCAACAGCATATCTACAATCTTGGAAGTTATTGTCACTCTTCCAGATTAATAGAGGGATGAACCCACTATCGAGCATAAATACTCCCTCTTGGAGTTACAAGCATATACTTGGCCAAATCATCTACTAGCAACGGAGAGCATGCAAGATCACAAATAACATATGAAAAGTATATAATCGATCTCAACATAGTATTCAATATTCATTGGATCCCAGCAAACAAAACATGTAGCATTACATAAAGATAATCTTGATCATGATAGGCAGCTCACAAGATCTAAACATGAAGCATAAATTGGAGAAGACAACCATCAAGCTAATGCTATGGACCCGTAGTCCAGAGATGAACTACTCACGCATCACTTCGAAGGCGGGCATGGTAATGTAGAGGCCGCCGGTGATGATCTCCCTCTCCGACAGGGTGTCGAGAAGAGCTTCAGAACTCTCCCGGGCTGGGGTCGGAGATGGCGGCTGCAACAGAACTTTTCGTGGATGGAGGCTCGAGTGTTTAGGTGTTTCCCGAGATCGTGAATAAATAGGCGGAAGGGTGAGGTCGGTGGGTGCCTGGGGCGCCCACACCACCCCATGGTGCGGCCATGGCCTGGGCCGCGCCATGGCCTGGTGTGGTCGCCCTGTGGCGCCTCTTCGTCTCTCCTATGGACTCCGTCTTCGTTATGGTAAAATAGGAACTTTGGTTTTTGTTTCGTCCAATTCTGAGAATATTTACTGTACAACTTTTCTGAAATACAAAATAGAAGAAAACATGGAACTGGCACTATGGCATCTTGTCAATAGGTTAGTTTCGTAAAATGTATAAAAGTGCAACGAAGTGTATACAAAACATATAGAAATCGGTGTAAAACAAGCATGGAGCATCAAAAATTATAGTTACGTTTGCAATGTATCATTACACGTGGTGGACAACCAAGAAGACAGTGCCATTGACCTTGACGCCACACCGACGATGATGGAGATCATGTCCGTGCTTTGGAGATGAAGATCAAAGGCGCAAAGATAAAAGGGCCATATCATATTACATTATGAATTGCATGTGTTGTTAATCCTTTTTTGCATCTTGTATTGCTTAGATCGCGACGGAAGCATTATAAGATGATCCCTCTCACTAAGAATCAAGATAATAAAATGTTCGTCCTTAGTTAGCACCATTGTTAAGACTCGTTGTTTTGATGCATCTCGTGATGATCGGGTGTGATAGACTCAACGTGTGCATACAACGGGTGCAAGCCAGATTTGCACATGCGGAAAATAAGGTTTGACTTGACGAGCATAGCATGTACAGACATGGCCTCGGAACATGGCAGACCGAAAGGTTAAGCATGAATCATATAGATGATATGATGAACATGTTGATGTTCTCCATTGAAGCTACATCATTTCTCGTGATGATCGGACTTGGTGTAGTGGATTTGGTTCGTGTAATCGCTAAGACAATGCGAAGGCTATTGTTTTGAGTGGGATTTCACCTAGTTAATTTTAAGAATTAATAGTAAACTCAATTTATCATGAACTTAGTCTAAACTCTTTGCAAATATGTTGTAGATTATGGCGACCCCTACCATCAACTTTAATTCATCCTCAGAGAAACAAAAGCTGAAAAAGAATGGAAGCAACTTTACGGATTGGTTCCGTAACTTGAGGATTGTCCTCACTGTTGGACAACTGCTCTATGTGCTCGATGCACCGCTGGGTGACCCACCTGCAGAAACGGCTACCGATGAGGCTAAAAATGTTTACCTCACTAGGAACAACCATTACTCCATAGTTCAGTGTGCCATCCTCTACGGCTTAGAATCAGAGCTTCAGAAACACTTTGAGAACCACGACCCTCATGATATAATCAGTAAACTCAAAATGATATTTGAAACTCATGCGACCGTGAAAAGCTATGATGCTTCTGAAAAGTTCTTTAACTGTAATATGGAAGAGGGAAGATCCGTTAGCGAGCACGTACTCAAGATGTCTAGGCACGCGAAGAAACTCCAAGACTTGGGAATAACAATTCCTAATGCCTTGGGGATTCATCGTGTCCTTCAATCACTGCTACCTAGTTACAAGAACTTTGTGATGACCTACAACTTTCAGTGCATGGACAGGACGTTACCTGAACTCTTCTCAATCCTAAAAATTGTTGAAGTGGAGATAAAGAAAGAGCACCAAGTGTTGATGGTCAATAAGACCACCAAATTCAAGAAGCAGGGCAAGCCTAAGGAAAAGGTTAAATTCAAGAAGGGCGGTAAGAAAGCTGCCGCGCCTCCTAAGAAACCTAAGGCTGGCTCCAAGCCTGATACTATGTGCTATTACTGCAAAGAAGAGGGACACTGGAAGTGGAACTGCTCAAAGTACCTGGCAGATTTGAAGAGCGGCAACATCAAGAAGAAAGTTATATCTGATATACATGTTATTGATGTGTATCTTACTAGCAATCGTAGTAGTGCCTGGGTATTTGGTACTGGTTCGGTTGCTCATATTTGTAACTCGAAACAGGAGCTACGGAATAAACGAAGACTAGCAAGGGACGAGGTTACGATGCACGTTGGAAATGGATCGAAGGTAAATGTGATCGCTATCGACACACTCCCCCTACATCTTCCATAGGGATTAGTTTTAAATCTAAATAATTGTTATTTGGTGCATGCGTTAGGCATAAACATTATATCTAGATCTTGTTTATTGCAAAGCGGTTATTCATTCAAGTCTGAGAATAATGGTTGTTCGATTTATATGAATAATATCTTTTATGTTCATGCACCTGAGATGAATGGTTTATTCTTGTTAAATCTCGATAGTAGTGATACACATATTCATAACATTGATGCTAAACGAATGAAATTAAATGATAATTCTACATACATGTGGCACTATCGTCTTGGCCATATTGGAATGAAGCACATAAATAAACTCCATTCGGATGGAATACTTAAATCACTTGATAGGTTTGAAGCATATCTGATGGGAAAATGACTAAGACTCCATTCTCTGGTATTATGGAGCGAGCTATAGACTTATTGGAAATTATACATACTGATGTATGCGGACCAAGGAGTGTAGCAACACACGGTGGTTATCGTTATGTTCTTACTTTCACAGATGATTTTAGTAGATATGGGTATATCTACTTAATGAAACATAAATCCAAAACTTTCAAGAATTTTAAGGAATTTCAAAGTGAAGTAGAAAATCAACATAACAAGAAGATTAAATTCTACGTTCTAAACGTGAAGGTGAATATCTGAGTTATGAGTTTAGCATGCATTTAAAGAAATGCGGACTACTTTCACATTGACACCGTCGGGAACACCACAACGCAATGGCGTGTCTGAACATCGTAATCGAACTCTCTTAGATATGGTTCGATCTATGATTTCTCTTACAGATATACCGTTATCATTTTGGAGTTATGCATTAGAGATAGCTGCATTCACTTTAAATAGGGCACCATCTAAATCCGTTGAAATGACACCATATGAATTGTGGTTTGGGAAGAAACCTAAGTTGTCGTTCCTTAAAGTTCGGGGCTGCGAAGCTTATGTAAAAAAGTTACAACCTGAGAAGCTCAAACCCAAAGAGATGAAATGCGTCTTCATAGGATACCCTAAAGAAACAATTGGGAATACTTTCTATCACATATCCGAAGGTAAAATCTTCGTTGCCAAGAACGGATCCTTTCTTGAAAAGGAGTTTCTCTCAAAATAAGTGACTGGAAGAAAAGTAGAAATCGACGAGGTTACTGAACCTTCTCTCAAAAATCAGAGTAGCGCATCACACAAAGATGTTCTTGTGCCACCTGCACCGATAAGAGAGGAAGATAATGATATTGATCATGAAACTTCGAACGAAGTTACTAATGAACCTCGCAGGTCGACGAGGGTTTGTGCCCCTCCTGATTGGTACGACCCCGCCTTAAATGTCATGATTGTGGACAACAATGATGACCCTGCGACGTATGAGGAAGCAATGATGAGCCCGAATTCCAACAAATGGTAAGAGGCCATGAAATCCGAAATGGGATCCATGTATGATAACCAAGTATGGATTTTGGTAGACTCACCTGATAGCCGCAAGGCGGTCAAGAATAAATGGATCTACAAAATAAAAACAGATGTTGATGGTAATATTACTGTCTATAAAGCTCGACTTGTCGCGAAAGGGTTCCGACAAATTCAAGGAGTTGACTACGATGAGACTTTCTCACATGTAGCGAAACTAAAGTCTGCGAGGATATTATTAACAATTGCTGCATTTTCGATTATGAAATTTGGCAGTTGGATGTAAAAACATCGTTTCTTAATGGTAACATTGAGGAAGAGTTGTATATGGTACAACCCAAAGATTTTGTCGATTCTAAAAATTCTCACAAGGTATGCAAACTTAAGAGTTCCATTTATGGACGGAAGCAAGCATCCCGGAGTTGGAACTGATGTTTTGATAAGGTGATCAAAGACTTTGGATTTATACAAACTTTTGGAGAAACTTGTATTTACAAGAAAGTGAGTGGGAGCTCTGTAGCATTACTGATATTGTATGTGGATGACAGATTATTGATTGGGAATGATATATAATTTAGTAGTGTCAAAGGCTATTTGAGTAAGTGTTTTTCAATGAAGGACCTTGGAGAAGCAGCATACATTTTAGGCATCAAGATTTATAGAGATAGATCAAGACACTTAATAGGGCTTTCATAGAGTACATACCTGGATAAGATTCTAAAGAAGTTTAGAATGGATGAGAGCAAGAAAGGGCTCTTGCCCATGTAACCAGGTAATACCTTGAGTAAAACTCAAAGTCCAGCTACGACAGAAGAAAGAGAAAAGATGAACAAAATCCCCTATACCTCGGCCATAGGCTCTATCATGTACACCATGCTGTGTACAAGATCGGATATCACACATGCTATTAGTTTGACCAGCAGATATCAAAGTGATCCAGAAATGGAATGCTGGACAGCGGTGAAGAATATCCTGAAGTACTTGAAAAGAACTAAGGATATGTTTCTTTGTTATGGAGGTGACCAAGAGCTCGTTGTAACCAGTTACACCGATGCTAGTTGGAACACTGATCCGGATGACTCTAAGTCACAATCTGGGTACGTATTTATTTTGAATGGTGCAGTAGTAAGCTAGAGGAGTGCTAAACAAAGCGTTGTGACGAAATCTTCAACTGAATTGGAATACATAGCTGCTTCGGAGGCTTCATCAGAAGCAATATGGATGAAGTGTTTCATTACTGAGCTTGGTGTGGTTCCTAGTGCATTGGACCCGATGACCATCTATTGTGACAACATGGGTGCCATAGCCAATGCACAGATCCAAGGTCACAAAAGAAGCTAAACCATATCAAGCTACGTTTTCATTCTATTCGCGAGTATGTCGAAGACGGCGACATAAAGATTTGCAAAGTACACACAGATCTGAATGTGGTAGATCCGTTGACTAAACCTCTCCCTAGAGCAAAACATGACCAACACCAGAACGCCATGGGTGTTAGGTATATTACCATGCAATCTAGATTATTGACTCTAGTGCAAGTGGGATACTATTGGAGATATGCCCAAGAGGCAATAATAAATATTTATTATTATATCTTTGTGTTTGTGATAAATATTTGCATCCCATGCTATAATTGTATTAACCGGAAATATTAATACTTTGACCATGATATCATGTAAATCACCTACACCGGATGGATGCTTTGATGACACCAAACACTACTACGTAAATGGGTTGTTATAAAGGTGGAATTAAGTGTTCGGAAAGTATAGGGTTGAAGCACATGGATCAATAGTGAGATTTGTCCATCCAAATGACGGATAGATATATTCTGGGCCCTCTCGGTGGAATGCCATCCAACTAGCTTGCAAGCTTGTGACTGGCTCACAAGGGATATCATATCACGGTACGATTAAGAGTACTTATCGGTAACGAGGCTGAACTAGGTATAGAGATACCGACGATCAAACTTCGGATAAGTAAAAAATATCGTGAGACAAAGGGAATCGGTATCGTATGTAAATGGTTCTTTCGATCACGAAGTCATCGTTGAATATGTGGAGCTATTATGGATCTCCAGGTCCCGCTATTAGTTATTGATCGGAGAATAGTCTCGATCAAATCTGCATAGTTCACGAACCTTAGGTTGACACACTTAAGGTTCGATGTCATTTTAAGTATATATGGAATATGGAATGGAGTTCTAATATTGTTCGGAGTCTCGGATGGGATCCAAGACATCATGAGGAATTCTGAAATGGTCCGGAGAATAAGATTCATATATAGGAATTCACTTTCCAAGTTTAGGAATGATCTGATGCATTTATGGAAGGTGCTAGAAAGTTCTAGAAACATCCGGAATAAATCACTATGGAAGGTGGAGTCCTGGATGGACTCCACCAACCCTAGCCGGCCAACCAAGAGGGAAGGTGGAGTCCATGGTGGACTCCACCACCTTGGCTGGCCAAGGAGCAAGGAAAGGGAGCAATCTCACTTGACCTAGGTTTCCCCACTATGGTAAGTTTTGGAGTTGGACTCCAAAGTGGTTTTGGGGCAACCCTAGAGGTTCCACCTATATAAAGAGGAGGAGAGGGGAGGGGGCCGGCCACACCAAGCCATCCGCAACACCAAGGGCACCCAAGGCCGGCGCCCCAAGTGCCCCCCACTACTAGGAAAAGGGCTATAGCTGCACGGAAGGGTGCCGGCGCACCATCATTGACGCGCGCCGGTGGCAAAATACCGCCGGCGAGCCATGTTAGGCCGCGCCGGCGAAGAACCTATACTGCCGGCGCACAAGAAAAATTAGTGCGCCGGGAATAAAATTCGACCCCCCCCCCCCCGGGAATCGCCTTTTCAGTTTTCAAAAAAATAAAATAAAATGATAGAAAATTCAAAAAATAAAATCCTTTGAACTGACCATGTATTATGTAATCTAGCTTTCATGAAAATTTTAAAAAATGAATTTCGATATATTATGCAAAATGGCGCCATCTTTCGGTAAAACGGGTTTTCTGGTTGCATACGACCTCCGATGAAAAACTTTTTTATATCAAAATCGATCTACGCGAAATTTCCTATTCGAATTCAAGGGCATACGGCCGTTTGGAGAAAAAATGGATTCGTCATTTGGAAAACAGAAACAGGACTTTTTTGAGATTTAAGATTTGGGTGAAAAAAATAAAAAATTACCCCCGGCGCACCACCCTACTTGGTGCGCCGGCGGTAACCCACACTATATAGTCAAGCCGGCCCTCATCCCTCTTCTCCTTCCTCACTTCTCCCCCTTCTTCTCTTTCCCTCCTGCTCTTCTCCTTGCAATACTCACCGACGGCCTCCGAAGACGACTACTACTCCGGTGACCTCCTCCTACTTCGGTGACCTCCTCCTCCTCCGGTAACCTCCTCCTCCTCCGGTAACCTCCTCCTCCTCGGGACTCTACCTCCATCTCCGCCTTCTCCTTCTCCTCTTCCACAACCTTCACCTCCGGCCATCTTCTCCTCCTCCTCCTCCTCTTCCTAAACCACCACCACCTCCGGCCTTATCCTCATCCTCCTCCTAAACCACCACCTCCGGCCTCATTCTCCTCCTCCTAGACCGGTGCGGCAACGACGACAAGGCAACGCACGGCCACTGTTTTCGAGGACCCGAGATCTAGATCTAGATCTGGATCGGGCTTTTTTTCTGAATTTCGAAAAAACATACCGCCGGCGCACCAGGCCTGGTTCGCCGGGGATAATTCATGTTACTGCTGGCGCACCTGCTGGTGCGCCGGCGGTAACTCATTACCACCGGCCTGTTCCCACCGGCGGGCTCTGGTGCGCCGGCAATAGCCGTTTTTGGTGCGCCGGCAATAAGGCTTTTCCTTGTAGTGCCCCTCTCCCAAACCCTAGCTACTCCATCATCTCTCTCTCTCCCGCATTTCTACGGCGAAGCCCTGCCGGAGATCGCCACCACCACCGCCCCACGCCGTTGTGCTGGCAGGATTTCGAGGAGGATCTACTACATCCGCTGCCCGCTAGAACGGGGAGAAGGATGTCGTCATCAAAACCGTACGTGTGACCGAGTGCGGAGGTGTTGCCCGATTGTGATACCGTCAAGTTCTTCTACGCGCTTTTGAAAGCGGCAAGTGATCGAATACATCAACCACGAGATTTATCACGTTAGCGCTTAGCGATCTTCGAGGGTATGTTGATCTTCACCTCGTTGGTACCATCTACTAGATTAGATCTTGGCTTGTTATTCGTTCTTGTGGTAGGAATTTTTTGTTTTCTATGCTATGAATCCCTACAGGGGTCAGAGTGGATTTAAAAGTCAAATGCTATGGTATCTTCAAATGTGCGAAAAATTGCGAGATTTTCATCAATGGTGTTGCAGAGAAAGATGAAAGTGCTCTCGCTTGGCTTAAAAGTCAGATAGGTACGCCTCTGCCTAATTAAAGGCTACCGTGTTTGCCTCTTTAATCCTTTATCATAATTCTCTGCTTATTATGGCTACAATGGGTCAGTCACATTTTATTCATCATCTAATTCTTATGTCACCCATGCTTCTGCATCTCTCCCTGATGTGTACTGTCCTTGTGCTTCCTCCAATCCATAATTATTAATTGACATGTGCTATCTCGTTTGATCATTTTTAATAGCCACCGAAGGTTTCTAAATTCAAATTGCAGCCTGGGGATCATGACAGGTCCACATGCATTTCATTTTGGTTGGTATCGCTCTAGCCATAGTTAGCCATTTGTGTGAAAGACTTTTCTTGCGATAGTCAGTCTCTTTGTCATTTCTGGTAAACACATTTATCGTATTTTCCTGTTCATAACTCCCGTTCTATGCAATACAAGTACCAGTTCATGTAGCAATGAATTTAGTGTATTATGCTATCATGTATTCTTGTGGACAATACCATCGGTGTTCAGACATGAATTCGTTCAAGTTATCGCTTTCCGTTTTGTTACTGGTAACAATAGAAGTGTGTTCTTTAAGTTTTGAGCTCAATTACTCATTACCCGATAGTCATTCTTTTTCTATGCATATTAAAGTTGTGCACTGTGAATGGCTTATTTTGTAACAATTTACTTGTGTTGTTCTTCTTTTAGAATGAGGTTGCTAAAGTCAAGGCTGCTGGCGGGGCACTCCATGTTCTATGTGATGGCTCGGAGATCCGCAATTTGCACTTGGTGTGCACTGTTTATTGCTTATCATCCATTGCTAGTTACATGATTCAACGATAAACTGTGATTGTTTAATTGAGCTGGAATACCTAAATTCTTGTTTGGATGATGGAAATTATTGCTTTTAGTATGTCTATGAAAAGGAGTACTACTCTCTGCTGCTTCTTTAACTTAAGTAAACTGATGAATTAAAATGCCAGCAGTCTGGTTGTGACAAACTTATGACATCTTGTCCTGTACTTGTTGCATCAACAAGTGATTGTGAAGTGTGTATTATTGGCCAGCAGCCTCTGTTTTTTTACTGATGAGATCTAGCTAGTGAGTTAGTGTAATTCATCAACAAGAAGTATATGTTCTTTCATGTACTTCAGCTACCATGTTGCTGAAAGCCTTTTTTAAAAATTAGATTTTTATTGAATAGAAAACAAGTGTATTATCCCTGCATGCTGAACAACATAACTTCAGATGATTGAGCTTCGGTCACTTTGCCAGGTTGACTTTGCCGTGACTTTGGGTGACTGACATATGGACCCTTCATTATGTGGGCCCCACTTGACCCCACTTGTAAGTGACTCAAAGTCACCGACTTTGGGGGCTGGCAAAGTCACCGAAGCACTATCCAACTTCAGAAGGGGAATGACGTGGAAGGGGATTGGGGCTGGAAGAAGTGTTTTGGGTGAAACAAGTGGTTTCACCAAAAACACCAAGGTTAATACACTCCAAAACTTAAAAAAAAACTTGCCGAACATGACCTCAGGGGATCGCCGCATCGGTGGTGGGGGCGAGCATCTGCGTCATCCATGCGCGCCGGAGTTTTTTTTTGCGAATAAGAAACTTCATTAATCAAATGATAGGATTGTTAGTGTATGTTCTCTGTACGTGTACGGTGTATGGATTAGTACTCCGACCGTACACGTACCTCCTTTGTACTGCCACGTAGGGGGCTTTTCCCTACCTATATAACACGCAACCGATGGCCCGAAAGGGCACACATCGTTCCACACAATTTCACATGGTATCAGAGCGGGTCTCTTCCCGACTCTAGCTGTCGAAAACCCTAGACACCGACGCCGCCACAGCCAGCCGCCGCCGCCTCCTGCCGCCGCCGCTCCCTGTCGCTGCCCTTCCAAAACCACACAAACAAGCCTCTACCGCCGCCGCTTCTTGCCGCCGACGTAGATCAACCAAATCACAACAACAAAAACCAACACCGCCGCCGCTCTCCTAGCCGGCGCTGCTTCCGATCTCACAACCAAAAAAATCACGCCGCCGCCGCTTCCGATCTCACAACAAAACCCACGCCGCCACCGCTTCTAGCGTCGCTGCGTCTACACATCGTCGCTGATCATGTCGTCCTCGTCCTCCTCGGTGACAAACCTTGCTGCTGCTCTTGGTGCTGCCCCGTCCCAGCTCCTGACGCGCGATAATGCGCTGATTTGGAAAGCTCTCGTCATCCCTGCCCTTCGTGGTGCGCATGTTCTGGATCTCGTCGAGGGCACGAAGAAGGAGCCGGAGAAACTTATCGAGATCGAAGATGTCAATCACAAGAAATTCACAATGCCCAATCCCGAGCATGCAGCATGGATCTCCCGTGACCAACAGGTCCTACGGTGGATCCTCAATGTCATGTCCCCCGATGTGCTTGTACACGTCGTTGGCATGGTATCTTCTGCCGAGGCATGGGCGGCCATCAACGACCATGTCTCCTCGTCGTCCAAGTCTCGAGTTCGACAACTTCGCGCGGCCCTCAATGACACTCGTAAGAACGATCTTTCTGCTGAAAAATACTTTGCCAAGATGAAGTGTATTGCCTCTGAGCTTGCTGCTGTTGGAAAACCACTTGATGAAGGTGATCTTGTCTGGTACATACTTCGTGGTCTTGGTAGTCACTATAATAGTTTGTGTACTGCTGTTAATGCAAATCCTGGCACTACCTTTTCTGAGTTACTAAGTCAAGTTCAAGCCTATGATAGCATGCACAAAACTGAAGATGTTGGCTTTTCTTCCTCGGCCAATGTTGCTCTGCGTGGCAACGTTGCCCCGCCGCGGGTTCCTGATCGCCCGCGCCAGCAGCCATATGATGATCGTCCACGACAAAAACCATATGATGACCGTGGCCGCGGTGATGACCGTGGCCGTGGAGACTACCGTGACCGCCGCGACGATCGCGGTCGCCGTGATGACTGGGAACGCCGGGACAACCGTGGTCGGCGTGAAGACTGGGGCCGCCGTGATGGTGGCGGCAACCAGGGCCGACGCTACGATGATGATCGCCCTCGCCGGCGTGATGATGGATATCGACGTGATGATCGCCGTGATGATCGCCGTCGTGATTGACAACCTACTCCTTATGTTGATACTACTTGTTAGATCTGCACTATTCATGGGCATCCCGCTCATGATTGTTGGTGGCGCTATGATGATGACCGTGGCAAGAAGGATGTAAATTTTGCTGCACATGGAGTGGACTCTAATTGGTATTATGACACTGGTGCTACTGATCACATTACTGGTGAACTGAATAAGCTGACTACCCATGATCAGTATCGTGGTGAGGATCGTGTGCGCACTGCTGAAGGCACAGGTATGCATATTAGTCATATTGGTCATTCAATGTTGCGCACCCCTCATAATTCATTCACTCTAAATTCCATATTACATGTTCCTAGTGCATCTAAAAATGTCCCCTCAGTTCATCGTTTTACTCTTGATAATCATGTGTTCATTGAGTTTCATCCTTTCTTTTTTCTCATCAAGGACCAAGCAACACGACGCACACTGTTTAAAGGACCTTGCTATGGCGGTCTCTATCCCTTGATGCCTCTCACCACCGAGTCCTCCAAGCATGCCTTCCTCATAATAAAGCCATCATCCTCTACATGGCATCGTCGTCTAGGCCACCCATCGTCGTTTATTGTTCAACAGGTTCTTAGGAGAAATAAAATAGATTACACCCCCGACAGCACACCTTATGTATGTGACTCTTGTCAACTAGCCAAGAGTCATCAGTTACCATACCCCATCTCCACCAGTAGGTCCACTGTTCCTTTGGAGCAAGTCTTTTCTGATCTATGGGGGCCTGCTCCTCTTTCTGTTGGGAAACATGCATACTATGTAAGCTTCATTGATGATTATAGCAAGTTCACATGGATTTATTTACTCAAGAAACGTTCTGATGTTTATCAAGCTTTTCTTAGTTACCAGCAGTATGTTGAACGCAAGTTTGATCGTAAAATTGTTACTGTGCAAACTGATTGGGGGTGAGTATGAGAAACTAAACTCCTTTTTTCAAAAAGTTGGAATCACTCATCATGTGTCATGCCCTCATGCCCACCAAAAAAATGGCTCCGATGAAAGAAAACATCGCCACATAGTTGAGGTTGGTCTTGCATTGCTTGCTAATGCCTCTATGCCTCTTAAGTATTGGGATGAAGCATTCCTTACTGCCACATTTCTCATTAACTTACTCCCCAGTAAAGTCATTGATCATGAGTCACTAGCTGAACGCCTCCTTCACATCAAACCCAATTATGATGCTCTTCGAACTTTTGGTTGTGCTTGTTGGCCCAACCTTCGTCCTTATAACACGCGCAAACTTGCTTTCCGCTCCAAAAAGTGTGTCTTTCTTGGATACAGTCCTCTTCATAAGGGTGTCAAGTGCCTAGATGTCTCCACTGGTCGTGTCTACATCTCTAGGGATGTTGTATTTGATGAAAACATTTTTCCCTTTGAAGCTCTCCGTCCCAACGCTGGTGCCTTACTTAAACAAGAAATCTTGCTTTTACCATCTTCTACTCCTCCTGAGGGTGCTCATACAATTGATGACTCTATGACTAATATTGTGCCTATTGTTACTGTCCCTAATTATGCTCCCCAGAATTCTGCAGCTACAGGTGAAAATTTTGTGCAAAATGGTTCTCCTGAGCCTCCACAATCCTCTTCTGAAATCAGCATATCCAATGATGCTTCTGGCGCGTTTTTCGAAGAAGATACAGGGGAACATTCCCCTGCCAGCCCTGCCGGCGTCGGTCCCTAGGCGGATTCTCCCACCTCTGGGAGTTCACGCCGGTCCGCGTCGCAAGCTGCCGAGGAGCACCAGCCCGCGCCCCACGCTAGTCCTGCGTCGCCACGCGTCGCCTCCCGTGCCGTGGAGACGCACCCCGCGGCCCGCGCCAATCCTCCGTCGCCACGCGTCGACTCCCCCTCGCCAGCTCCCTCTAGCTCCGATAGTGCTCCCAGCACCGGATTGTCTGCCCCACCGGACTCCGCGCCTAGTGCTGTTGCCTCTGCCGAAAATTCAGATTCATCAAGCGTTGACTCTTCTGTGGTTGTTTCTGCTGCTCCGACACCATCCAGCCCTCCCGGACCTCGTACACGCTTACAAAAAGGTATTCGGAATCCAAAGAAATACACTTATGGTACTGTACACTATGGTTTGCTCTCTTCTACAGGAGAACCACGCAATTTGCAGGCTGCTCTTGGTGATCCCAACTGGCACTCAGCTATGAAAGAAGAGTATGATGCTCTCATGCTAAATAAAACCTGGACTCTGGTTCCTCCTACCTCACATAAAAATATCATTGGCTGCAAATGTGTTTATCGCATTAAGCGTCATGCTGATGGTACTATTGATCGTTACAAAGCTCGCCTAGTTGCAAAAGGTTTTTAACAAAGGTATGGTCTTGATTATGAAGATACTTTCAGTCATGTTGTCAAAATTGCCACCATCAGAATTGTTCTGTCTATTTATGTCTCTCGTGGTTGGAGTCTTCGACAGCTAGATGTCAAGAACGCGTTCCTTCATGGTGTTCTGGAAGAGGAAGTATATATGAAACAGCCTCCTGGTTTTGCCCATCCGGATGCTTCCCATTATGTCTGCAAGCTTGATAAAGCTCTCTATGGTTTGAAACAAGCTCCTCGTGCATGGTACTCTCGTCTCAGTGCTAAATTGCATCAACTTGGGTTTATTACATCCAGAGCTGACACATCTTTGTTTCTATACCACAAATCTGGCATCACAATCTTTGTTCTCATTTATGTTGATGATATTATTGTGACTAGTTCTTCAGATGCTACTATATCCATTCTCCTCAAGGATCTTAATGTGCACTTTGCTATTAAAGACTTGGGTGCTCTTCATTATTTTCTTGGCATGGAGGTCACACGCATTGAAGCTGGATTGCTCCTCACACAGCAGAAATATGCTCAGGACATCCTTACCCAAGTTGGTATGCTTGACTGTAAGTCCGCACCCACTCCGTTATCTTCCTCGGAACCTCTCTCTTTGCATGAAGGTACTCCTCTCGGTCCTGATGACAGCTCTCAGTATCGGAGTATAGTTGGAGGTCTTCAATACTTCACACTCACACGCCCAGATCTATCATTTTCTGTTAATAAGGTCTGCCAATACCTTCATGCTCCTACAACTGCTCATTGGACAGCTGTCAAACGCATTCGTCGTTATGTCAAGGATACATCTCACATTGTCCTTACATTCAGACGATCTTCCTCTACACTTCTTAGTGCCTTTTCTGATGCCGATTGGGCTGGCTGTCTTGAGGATCGTCGCTCCACTGGTGGGTTTGCTATCTTCCTTGGTCCCAATTTGGTATCTTGGAGTGCTAGAAAACAAGCTACTGTGTCTCAGTCTAGCACTGAAGCTGAATATAAAGCCTTAGCAAATGCCACTACTGAGCTTATATGGGGAATCTGTTCTTCGAGAACTTAGTGTAGTTCTTCGTCAGAAGCCGTGTCTATGGTGTGATAACTTGGGTGCTACTTTTCTCTCAGCAAATCCAGTATTTCATGCTCGTACTAAACACATTGAGATCGATTATCATTTTGTTCGGGAGCGTGTCGCCAACAACAGTCTTGCTATTCGGTTTATCTCTACCAAAGATCAGATTGCTGATGGTTTTACTAAAGCTCTACCTGTAAAACAATTTGATGAGTTTAAGTGTGGTTTAGATTAAGGGGGGATGTTAGTGTATGTTCTCTGTACGTGTACGGTGTACGGAGTAGTACTCCGACCGTACACGTACCTCCTTTGTACTGCCACGTAGGGGGCTTTTCCCTACCTATATAACACGCAACCGATGGCCCGAAAGGGCACGCATCGTTTCACACAATTCCACAAGGATTACAATCACTCCAAAGAGTATTAGAAAAAAAATGGGTTATAGTTTATCCACATGCATCTTCTCCTATCCGATCTAGCTTGTTTAGCATATTAATGAGCTGCTTCATTAGTATCCCGGCCAATTAAAGAAATGCTAAAGTACCCAAAAAAAATGCTAAAGCTAGAAAAAGCTCTTGTAATCTCCAAAATTTTCTGACAAATAGGTTTAAGTTCTGATCTATTCAGGCAATCAGCATTAGCCGTAGAAACGACCCGATGTGTTTTCTGGGAGTAATTTCTTGGGCTTACAACAAAGGAAAACGCTTTAAAACCTTCGGAGGATTCTACGCTGGCAGCCTCCGGCCCGAGCGCTCGCCACGTATCCCTCCGGGTGGGAGACAACGAATAGGTGACCCCACCACGTTTAGATTCATTTTTTTTCCGCATCGTCTCCTTCCCTGAATATTTCCCCTTTCTCCGCGTCCCTGCGGAGCTTTTTTGCGTGGATGGACATGGCCGCCCCCGCCGCCGGCTTGATCTCCGCGAGCGCAGCGCCGCCGGCTCCCATCTCCGCGAGCGCCTCGCCACCCAGCTCCCACCTCCGCGAGCGCATCGCCGCCGGCTCCCACCTCCGTGAGCGAGCCGCCCCACGGGGATCCTCCATGGCCTTCAGCCCTCCTCCACGGCGAGCTGCCCCGCCATGGCCCTTCACCTCCGCGAGCTTCCTTGCCGTCGCTGCCCTCCACCGAGCGCGCTCTGTACTGGGGCCGCCACCGATCCGGCGAGGTCGTGCGCCACCGCTTCCGTTCCCGGCGGCGGTCAACCTCTACAGGAGCGCGGTGCTAGCTCCTTTCCTCACGACGGTCGGCCTCGACAGCGCCGCATCCTTCCTCCGCGGCATCGGCTTTGTCCGCCGCGATGGCCGCCGCCTCCTCCCCCCACGGCCTCCACCAGAGCTGCAAACGACATCGCCAGGAGCTGCAAATGGCATCCGGGTGAGCTGCTTTCGGCATGGCCGGGAGCTGCAATTGGCCTCCGCTGGAGCTTCAATAGGCATCGACGGGAGCTGCAAACAGCCTCCGCCCGGGCTGCAAGCGGCCACCACCGGAGCTGCAAACGGCCTCCGACCGGGCTGCAATCGGCATGGTCGGGAGCTGCAAATGGACTTTGCCCGAGCTGCAACTGGCGTCCGCCGGAGCTTCAATAGGCATTGACGGGAGCTGCAGACGGCCTCCGCCCGGGTTGTAAGCGGCCGCCGCGCCGGAGCTGCAAACGGCCTCCACCGAAGCTGCAAACGGGCTCCGGCTGACCTGCAATCGACATCGATGGGAGCTGCAAAGGACCGTCGACCGGCGGCAGCGCTGCTGCAACCCGCGTCGGCGGACCTGCAAAGGAGCACCGCCGGAGCTGGACGCCGCCGCTGGCGCATAGCGACAGGGTCGGCAGACCGCAGGTGACGGCCCTACCCTCGGGTGGAGGCGGTATTGCAAGGAGAGGGCGTTGATGCTGCGATGGTGCTGCCGACCGGAGTTGACGCGTCTCCGACGAGTTTTTTTGCTAGATGAACCATTTTTTTGCTTCAATGAAGCAAAAGCGGGACTTTTTTGCTGCGACAAAATAAAGTCTGAAGAATCATCGCAGCTCTTCTTCTATTTTAGTCGAACCGTTTTTTGCTTCAATGAAGCAAAAGCGGGGCTTTTTTTGCTTCAATGAAGCAAAAGTGGGATTTTTTAGACAAAACTGAGCTCTTCTTCTATTTTTAGTCGAACCGTTTTTTTGCTTCAATGAAGCAAAAGCGGGGCTATTTTTGCTTCAATGAAGCAAAAGCGGGATTTTGAGACAAAACTGAACACAGAAGTTGATCTAACGGTTCAAATTGATTTGATCCAACGGTGGAAGACCCGGAGGCTGGGGGGTTTGCAGCCTCCGGAGGATCCTCAGCACTTCCTACAACTAGTAAGCATGCACGTGCAACGCACGTCTATTAAATATAATACATATATCTTTTTTCAGTCTTATTTATCTTGGGTCGAGTTCAATGAGACACTTAAATTAGATTTATGGCCCAACGGTGTAAGCGTGTGCATAAAATTTGAGTGGTCTATATTGCTGTCATCAACTTCGATGTTTTGGCTTCTCAGGGTCTCCATCATTTATTTTTAGAGCAAATAAAACAATATTTCATATGAACAAAAACAATAATAGAGTTGTTTTTCCAAAAAAAAAAACAATTTTACATTATAATAAGTATCAGGGTAATGAAGAAAACACAATTTAAAATATCGAACAAAATATCTCTCGTCGTCTTGTATTCCATAATGATTAACATATACAAACCAAAGGATGACTTACGTCATTATGTAATTTGAATGATGCAATTTTTGTGAAAACCATGATTTTTAAAAGATAGTCAATTAAATATAATTACCCAAAGGATTTTATAACAATTTTTGAAAGAAAGTTTTTAAAATCTTATATAGTCCTAACACGCTAGCTGGACCAAAGCAAATCTAACTTCATTTCGTCCAAATTGAAATAGGAGAGACCTTGATCGTCGTCTATTTCTGGAAAAAAACCTAACAAGAAGAATAAAAATTGATGAAATACGGAGTAGATCAGTTAGGCAGGTGGAGAAGAAAATAAAGGGAAAGATAGCTGGTTGGTGGCTAGCGTGCTACCGGAACCAGACAGACCACTCTCAAGCTTCCTCTCTCTTTCCTTTCTCTCCCATCCCCTCCTTTTCCTCCCTGCCGCTGGTACCGGGGACCTCCTCCTCCCGACATCCCCTGCCTCCCGCCGCTCCAGCGAGTGCCTCCCCCTTCCCCGCTGCTGCAGGGATCTCCGCTCCCTCCCTGCCTCCCCGCCGCCGGCGGTCCCTGCTTCGTCCTAGTCGTAGGCTCTGGTCACGAAAGAGCTCGAGGATTCATATCTTGTTCCTGTGGAGAGCACGCAGCGCTCAAGCTCGACATGCTTCATGCCAGGCGACCCTGAGCTAGGCGCCGACGGAGGTGGAGGCGGGGGGCACGGACGTCGTCTCCACTGGATTCGCGGACACGGCCAGCGACAACCTCAAGGTAAATTCGTGACTTATTTGAGGGAAGTTGCTGTCTTAGCTAATCACGTACTGTGTAGCAATCCAGGTTTTGGGTTTTCTAGTCATCCGATACATGAATTTTAGGGAATTGCATTACCTGTAGCTGCTGTCTAAAATGTTGCTCGGTGTAAAAACAATTTGCCGTAAAGCAGTGCAGGCAACAAATTCTTTGTACTGAATGTTCAGTATAGATATTCATATCTTTTTAAATTCCAGGCTGGACTGAAGAGAACAATAAGTGTGTATTCAGTATAGATATTCATATCTTTGAACAATCCTGGATGCGCCAGGAAGGGTTTAAAGAGATGATCGAGAAAGAGTGGGCTTCAGTGAAGGAGGGGAATACTCCAGTGGAACGTTGGCAAAATAAAATTAGACACATTAGACAATTCCTTCGTGGATGGGCAAAAAACTTGAATGCCGATGCAAAAAAGTTGAAAGAGAAACTATTACTTATTATAGACCAACTTGATATCAAATCGGAATCAAACCTTTTAACTGTGGCTGAGCGGGCTGCGAAAAAGGAGGCGGAAATACAGCTTGGTAAACTTCTGCGGGATGAAGAATCCAAGTGGGCTCAACGAGCAAAGGTGCGGCATGTTCAGGAGGGTGGAAATAATACGCGATACTTCCACATTATGGCCAATGGTAGGCATAGGAAAAAAAGAATTTTTCAACTTGAACAAGATGAGGGAACTATTGTTGGGGAGACAAATCTGAAAGTGTTCATTTCGGAATACTATAAGAAATTATTTGGTGCGCCAGAACCAAATTTCTTCTCCATGGAAGAGGCCGTTACGAGTGACATGCCTCAAATTTCATCGGAGGAAAATAATATCTTGACAGCAGAATTTAATGAGAAAGAGGTCTATGACGCGATATCACAGATGGAACATAATAAGTCTCCGGTGGGACGGGTTCCCGGCTGAGTTTTATCAAAAATTTTGGCATATTTTAAAAAATGATCTAATGGATATGTTTGCTCAATTGCGAAAGGGTGAACTACCATTGTATAAACTTAATTTCGGGATCATTACGTTGCTGCCCAAAATTGAGAATGCCAGTAGAATTGAACAGTATAGACCGATTTGCTTATTAAATGTGAGTTTTAAGATTTTTACAAAAGTAGGTACCAATCGGGTAACCTCAATTGCGAGTAGAGTGGTGCGTCCAACTCAAACAGCGTTTATCCCAGGGAGAAATATTTTGGAAGGAGTGGTTGTGCTACATGAGACAATTCACGAGATGCATAGGAAGAAATTAGACGGGGTGCTTTTTAAAATTGACTTTGAAAAGGCCTATGATAAGGTGAACTGGGACTTTTTGCAACAGGTTCTTCGTATGAAAGGATTTGATTTGATGTGGTGTGAATGGGTTGCAAGGTTTGTTCAAGGGGGGAGTGTGGGTATCAGGGTGAACGATGATATAGGACACTATTTCCAAACGTTGAAAGGTTTGCGACAAGGAGATCCGTTGTCTCCTTTGTTGTTTAATCTTGTCGATATCTTGGCCATTCTAATTATGCGTGCTAAAGAGGATGGGCAAGTGGGGGGGTTAATACCGCATTTGGTGGATGGTGGGGTGTCGATACTCCAGTATGCAGATGATACAATATTGTTTCTAGAGCATGACATTGCGAAAGCTGTGAACATGAAACTAATATTGGCTTTTTTTTAGCAACTCTCGGGTTTAAAAATCAATTATCACAAAAGCGAGTTATATTGTTTTGGTAAAGCTGTAGAGGTGCGAGACCAATACCGAAATATTTTCGGGTGCGAAATTGGTTCACTCCCATTTAAATACCTGGGTATACCTATTCACTATAGGAAATTACTCAATAAAGAATGGAAAATAGTAGAGGATCGATTCGACGGGACATTGGGAGCATGGGTCGCCAAGATGTTATCATACGGTGATCGTGCGGTGCTCATTAATTCAGTGTTGACTAGCTTGCCGATGTTTATGTTGTCTTTCTTCGATATACCCAAGGGGTTCGTAAAAGACTAGATTATTATCGGTCAAGATTTTTCTGGCAAAGTAATCAGCAAAAGAGAAAATATAGACTAACTAAATGGAATATTGTGTGTAGACCAAAAGATCAAGGGGGGCTCGGTATTGAAGTGCTTGAGATTAAAAATAAATGTCTTTTGAGTAAATGGATATTTAAGTTACTTACGGAGGAGGGTGTGGAAGGAATTACTTACAAATAAATATTTGGGAGAAAAGACGTTGTCCCAAGTCCATATTAAACCTCTGATTCACCTTTTTGGAAAGGAATAATGAAAGTTAAAGACGATTTTCTCAAATTTGGGTCTTTCAAAATCGGGGATGGGAATCAAACTCGTTTTTGGGAGGACATTTGGTTGGGTAACAATTCGATTGCGGATGAATACCCGTCCTTGTATGCGATTGCTTATCATAAAAATATAACAATGGCGTCTGTTTTTGGGAGTAACCCGATCAATCTTCGGTTTAGAAGGAGCTTGATTGGGAATAATAGAGAGGTTTGGTTTCATCTAATTGAAAGACTAATGCGTGTCCAAATTTTAGATGAACCGGACAGATTTATTTGGGCTCTTACACCGACGGGTGTATACTCCACTAAATCCTACTACGCTGAACTTTTGAATGGCCATACACAGTATCTGCGGAAATACTTATGGAAGATGAAAGTTCCTTTAAAGATTCGTATTTTCCTGTGGTTCTTACATAGGAAGGAGCTTTTAACTAAGGATAATTTGATTAAACGTAAATGGATTGGGTGTAAAAAATGCGTTTTTTGTGATGCAGATGAGTCTGTACAACATCTGTTCATTTCATGTCCTTTTGCTCGTGATATTTGGAGGATCATACATTTTACTTTCAACATTAAACCACCCTCTAGTGTTGGTAATTTATTTGGGAGCTGGCTGAATGGGGTGGATAAGAGATCCAAAGAGCTTATTAGAGTAGGCACTGCGGCTGTGCTATGGGCTATTTGGAATTGTAGAAATGACATAATTTTTAACAAGACAACACCATCCCATTATTTGCAGGTTATCAACAAGACGACTTACTGGATCCATATGTGGTCATTTCTTCTCCCTGTGGAACGCCGTGGACTCATGGATTCCGCCTGTACTCGAATGACGATGGTCGTACGGGCTATCTTCTGCCAGGGTGGGTGGCGACAGCATAAGCGAATCGATGGATAGATCTTTTTTTAGGTGGCTGATTTTTGTATTCACTTTGAGTGACCCTTAATTTGTAAACTTTGAGATACTATTCTTTAATAATTGCGGTGGCTGTGTGCATCACTTTGATGCAGAGGCCGGGGATCCGCACCCTATTATCTAAAAAAAAAAAAAGTGTGTATTCCCACATCTACAGGCTCATAATCAAAGGAGCATTTCAAAAGATTAAATTAAGTAGTGGAGATTTGGAAATGGAGTTACTCAGCTTCAACCCTTTGTTAAGTTCTTATCTTGGCTACAAAAAGAAGGAACACAAATAAAGTGTATCTGTAGCTATTAAAAACCATCGCCAAATACATTCAGCTACAAGATATAAAGCGAAGAATGCATATTAAGGGGGATATTATATATACAGATCTGGTGAGTTGTAAGAAACAATAGTGGCTCGTTTATATCCTTCATCGACATCATTCCTCTTTAATGCTTGCATACTTCGGTATGAACAAAACCTAAAATGACCAAGAAATATTCTTAGAGTCAAAATTAGTTACATAGATATACGATTATAGATAAAAATAACCATAGAAGAACACACCTGCTTCACCCCTCTAAAACATCTCGATAGACAATGTTTTTGGTGCTTTTACCGGATTTATCAACCTCATTGTTTGGCTTGGCCAAAATCCGTGTCGTTTTTCTTGACACTCCCCTTGACAGTGCAACATAGAGCTGTCCATGTGAGAATACAGGCTCGGGAAGGTAAATACCGACGTTTGGTATGGTCTGACCCTGTGCCTTGTTGATGGTCATCGCAAAACTCAGCCGGATGGGGTACTGTTTTCTCTTGAGTTTGAACGGAAGTGAGATGTCATCCGAAGGCGACATAGGGATCCTAGGTATGAATACCCTTTTTCCAGCATGCTGACCACCAACAATCTCTGCATCTATTGCATTATCCTGGAAGGCTCTGATCATTAGCCGCGTTCCATTGCATAGGCCATTATGAGGGTCGAGGTTCCGGAGCAAAATGACCGGGCAATTGACCTTTAATCGCAAAACATGCGGTGGCAAGCCATTAGGTGTGATCGAGTTCAAAAAGTCAATAGTGTAATTATTGTGCAAGTCATCCTCGGTTGAGTCGAAGCTATGGTACAACCTTTCTTTGCCTGGAAACCTGGAGATCATCTTGACATTTAGGTCATCCACATGCTCATTCTTGGTCGAAAGGATTGCGCGTGCGCTCATGTATTCTCTTGATCTAGCATTGGCATGCAGCGATGGGAAGACATTATCGATGAGCGTGTTAATAGCCTTTTCATCCTCGGTATATCTGATCACAATGTCGTCAGGGAGACGCACATAGTCATCGCCAATTGTCTCTTCTGTTCCATTGCCGATCTTTAGGAGGTATTCGGAGAACAAAGGATCAGTCTGTGCCCGCATATTGCGCGTGAGGTGTATCTTGCGTGTCTTCTCCCACAGGTAGGATCTCAGAAGTGTAGCATCTGTGATTTGTGCTCTTGTCCCACGTGTCACAACGGGCAGGACCTGCCTGAAATCCCCACCAAAGACGACAACCTTTCCTCCAAACGGCAAAGGACATTCCATTATATCTTGTAGCGATCTATCAAGCGTCTCAACTGATTGACGTTTGGTCAAAGCTACTTCGTCCCAAATTATCAAGGACGCCTGTTTTAGCAACTCTGCCGTACCACTCTGCTTTGTGAAACTGCACATGCTATTATCTTTGAGCCTGATGGGAATTTTGAACCTAGAGTGTGCAGTACGGCCTCCAGGCATTATCGATGCCGCTATACCTGATGTAGCAGTTGCGATTGCTATTAGGCCCATGGAACGCACCTTTGCAAGCAATGCCTTATATAAGTAAGTCTTTCCAGTGCCTCCTGGACCATCAACGAAGAATATTTGACCTTTTTTGTTCGTCACATGATCCATTATATCATTGAAACCAGCCAGCTGCTCATTGTTCAAACTGTCAAATAGATCTAGGTGTTCTTTGTCTACGGTGACTTGCCTCTCCTCTACTACCTCTCTATAGTCTGCGTGATAAGAACCATAGGTATCAAGCAGATCTGGAAGTCCATAGCTTGTAATATCCTTTCCCATGGATTGCAAAATATCTCTGATATCTCTAAGAACCATTTGCTCTATTGCTGCCTCATTTGATTGATTAAGACGGTAATCCTCAGACATTGATGGTAGATGTTTGTCCCACATATGTTGGATTTCGGTTGCCTCATGCGAATACCAGTATAGTCGCAAACAACCTTCTAAGGGCACAAGGCATCTGAAATGTGGCTGCCTCTGTCATGCAATCATCAAGTGTCTTGTCATGCTCAATGAGGCCTAAGTGCTCACATGCCTCCCTGAAGGAAATGCATAGCTTGCCATTTACAGTTTTTAAATCATCAAATGAAGTCGCTCCTCGTACATGACTTAGGAGCACACGCAAGTAGTACCTATCTCCTTCAGCAGGGTGTGCATACACAAGCCTTCCAATTTGTGATCTCTTATTTTTTCTGTTCTGCCATTTCTTATGTCCAGCAATCCATCTATAATGCTCTGGGAACTCTCTGTACAACCATTTCCGTGCTGCTGGGAACTTCCGGTTCATCTCAAAGTACTCGGTAAGCATGGACTTGGAAGAAGTCGGGCGAGCGACAACATCTTCCAGATTTTCACAGGCTTTAAATGCGACTGGATGCATGTTTTCCAAATGAAGCTGGAGCTGCAGCACAGATGGACTTACACCAAATAATTTATAACCGTAAAGCCGGTACATCGCATCTGGAGGAGATACAAAGCGTGCATCCCTATATTGTCGAATTTCATTGATGATTCCACCATCATTGATTATATCTTGCTCGCATGCAAAGGATGCTTTGTCATGCCCTTTGTAGATGTACTTGAACAAGTACTTGACTGCCTTGATGCTCGAGCATGCTTCAACATTAATATGGCAATTGTATCGCATAAGGAGAAATGGGTTGTAAGGGACAACCCATCTGTTATCCAAATCTGCTCCCCTGATCCTAACTCCACGCCCGTTGTCCCTCCTTCTATAGATCGGATATGAGTCTTTCCCTTGTTGTGTGGCGTTGCAAAATTCTCGTGGGTAATGAAACCGGCATTGTCCGTCAATCATGCAAGGGCAACTTTTCTTCAACTCACCACAAGGTCCGTGCAGCATGTGTTTGACAACCAGTTCATGCAGCACAGTGTATTTCTCTTTATCTGGTATCTCTGCAGAAATCACCCGATCATAGTCATCTGGGGTCGCTAACTTGCTTTTTGCTTTCATGATTAGAAGTATATGTTCATGTGGGAGACCTCGTTTCTGAAACTCCGTGACATGTACATAAGCCGCGACTTCTCCGAAATGCTTACCCTTAGTCAGTAAGTCCATCAAGTCTCGCTGTTTTGCTTTGAATACTCTTGCCACCAGGTCTGGACGGTCTTGTGGCAATTGCCCAGGATACAATTTCTCGGTTATTTCCTCCCAATAGGGATTGCAAGTCATCGTGATAAAGTAGTCCGGTTTACCCCATCGCTGAACTATTGCCATCGCATCTAGGAACCTGCGCTGCATGTCGCGGTCACCACCAGGAAATGTACGTGGAAGCACGATTCTCTTGCCAATTCGATCACCGCGTGACTCGCCAGCAACGACGGTGTCAACAAGACCCTATAATAAAAGTATATAAGGTTATAGAATAGCATGCATCACCTATATTCCGTATCAGAAGAAACACAAGCACGTTACCTGGTAGAGGTCAGCGCGTAGAACCTTCTGATTTGCCGGCTTTGAGTACCAGTCAAGCCTCATAGTCTCTATCTTGATATACATGTCAACGGCCCACTGTTGGAAAAGGCGACCCCCGAACAAGATGATGTTAAAAAGCTTCTTCACGACTGCGGTTTGAAGCAGTAGTATTCCCTCGCACTAACAAATTTCCTGGATTGTGTTGCATTCTCCTCGTTATCACCAAAATCCTCATCTAGGTTATCCCCATCGTCATCTAACAAATTTGTCAACATAAATATTTGTAATTTGTTTCGGACTAATAATAATTTAAAGTTAGTAATTATGACCAATACCTTCAGGTAAATCAGTGGCATGCTCTTCATGTTGTGCAACATTGTACATTGTTTCTCGCATTGTGTTATCATCTGAATATTGTTAAACATCATTAATATTCTGATGATAAACACATAAGAATACTGAAATAAGGAATGAGGACCAATACCAGGAGGTAAATCAGTGGCATGGTCTTCAGGTGGTGCAAAATTCACAAATTGTTCTTCTCTAATCACGTCATCATCTTCTATATGATACGAAACATTAGTTTTAATTCATATCAATCGTAAATAGTATGTATATAAACAAATAATCAACATCATACCTTTAGGCATATCAAAGGCTCGCTTCAGATGTTGTGCAGAATTATCATCTGGAGAACCAACAAATGGCATCCAACGATTCCAACCAGTCTCCCCACGTGGGAAAAATAGAGGATATGACAATGGGTCGTAGCACCCGTAGTATGCTCTAATATACAGGGGGCGGTCTCCTTTTCCATGCACGACAACACTTCTGTCAAAGCAATTTTGTGGGTCGCTCCCTTCAACCCATATCGCTGCCACTTGAGAAGTCGTCGGGGCATTGTACCTTCGTTGATCCAGTTTGATATCTGTGTTCAGTGAAATCTTATATTCATCTAGATTTGGAGCAGACCCAAGGCTCTTGAAAACCTGTGCATAAGGGTTACGCTCTAGTATTCCCAAAATCTTTTAAATCGACCTCTATATTAAGATCTGGAGACCTCTTAGTCCTGTGAATCAAGTTTTCATCTGTATCATAAATATAGAGCTGGAAATGCCGAGGGCCATTATCAGCTGGCACAAGGTTATCAAGAGCGTGGTACAACCCGGCACACACCCTGAATGTATATACGCCAGTTCTTGCAGCCGTGCTGACTCGGCGATCAAGTGTGACTCCTAGACTTGTGAATGAGAAGTGCGAGTTGAAATAACGAATATTCTCTCTGAAATATTTAGCATCATCATCCTCTTGACTTGTAAATAACCGTTTCAACTCTTCTGGAACATCTGGAGTAACAATAGAGACTCTTCCTTTTCTGCAGCAAAATGCAGGCCCCTCATATGGAAATCGTAATGCCCCACAGTGTTGGCAATCCGGTACTTTTCGTAGGACATGATGCTTTTTTGGTAGGTTTCGATATATGAATTCCTCAGTATTTGCTGCAGGTGTTGCTTGTGAAGATTTACTTCCAAGTTGATAAGAATCAAAAGGAACATCTAGCAGAAAAGAAGAATATATATTAAATCAGACACTCATATTACTAAAATGTGCATTGAAGCTAGCTAAATTGGACATTACAGCAATGAAATACCTTGGTCAGTAAACATTCTAGCTTCTTCATCACTCTCATGGTCTGCAGATTCTCCACGTTGCACCGTTGGCAAGCAATCAAGGATAGGCTCAAATATTCCGTATGGATCATCTGTCTGGTCGTTGCCCACTATTGAAAAATATAAGATGAGTAGAGCATATAACAATATAAGCAAGACGTTGCAGTCATGGACGTTTCCATTTGTCGACTCTTATAATTACCTGCGGTATTTTCAGGCTGATTGGAGCCACTAAAAGGCTTTGTAGCTGAAAGGAAAGAGAGCTACAGTTAATAGTAGATCGTCAATTCATTTGCAGTAATAATTTAACGAATGGACTAACCAGCATGTTCAACTGCAGAATATGTGTTAGTTTGGTTGACAATTGTTCCAAGTTGGGGTAGCTCTAAACCTGACAGTTGTGTGATCTGATCTGAACTGTGTATGTTGACTGGTCTCATTCGCCCTCCAATTTGTTGCATCTTGTATGAGTCATTTCTACGTAGCCAATCACGGTCGTTATCAGCGATTGTAGTTTCAGTTGATTGTTCAAATAGAGGAGCACATGTATGTAGACCAATAGAGTTCTGGCTGCATACATTTTGAGCTAGCGTTCAGTTACAAATCATGGTAGTAATATAATTATTTAGGCTGGATATGAATTTATAGCTAGTAATTAGGAAACGAAACTTTGTAAAGTTGGTGTGGTAGATAGTTGGATGACTGCAGCTTTGTCTGTAGCCATTATGACGGTGTGTTGTCATGATTCAAAATAACTTGGCATCGGTGTGTCCGGTTGGTCGTGTTCTCCACTTTTAAGGACTGCGGTACTCTTCTTTTGACGGCGTGTTTCACGTAGCCTGCGTAATATGAGATCTTTGTTTTGCTCGTATCGGGCATTATCCCTGTCCCTCTTGAGTGATTTTTTATATTCTGTAGGGGAAATGTAAATTAGTATCTGCCTTTGTATAATTGAGATATGCCCAACAATTGTTCATCATTACCTAAGCTGTTTAAGGCTTGAGGCGGCATTTGTAACCCAGACCCTGTGTAGTAGAGGAAATCTGTTTTGACCGAGATGGGTTTTGTCCATGAAGAGGAGTCACATCGGACGGCACCACACCGGTACGTATGCCTACATAAGAATTGTTACGAAAAATTTATTAGTGTTACGCAATTACTGTTGTTCAATCTGGTTAGTAAACATCACCTTACGTAGTTGGGTGTTACGTAGTTGGGTGACAGCAGATTGCCCGAGAGATATTTCCTTGATGTGAAATCCTAATGAACGAAGTTATCATTCTACGATCGGTGCACCATGATGATCATGAATAGTGCATCATATATATCGGGTGGACCATTTCGATGGACGTACCAACCGGTTTGGTCGATGGAGTTTGTTGTCCAGTGGGAATAACCGCTGTTATTTTCTTTAGCTCCCGGGCCTCACGCCTCTTTTTTAATATCTCATCTTTGTTTCGTGCATATCTCTCTCTCTCTCGTTGTCTCTTCAATTCTCTTGGATCTGTTGTTTGTCCTGCGACCCGAATAACATTTATTAGGATGTAAAAGGTTGAAGCAGGTAAGAGTTGGTGATATATTTACCTGAATTTCCATTGTTTGTAAGGTCCTGAAATGGAGTCCGTACCCCCTTACGCTCAGAGGATGCCATTTATTATCTGTTATGAAATTTAGGCACAACATTTCTCACGATAAAATTTTATACATGGATTATCATTGGGACAGCAAGGTTGGTATTGTTCCTTGTTGAACAATCAAGTGAGAACAATAGCTGTATTTCGTTGTTAATGCAGCAGAAGCTATTATTTTGCAATTTATAGTAAATTTTGAAATTACAGTGAACCTAATATGGCCAGATGCAGGGATGGAAGAACATGCGGCCAGCATGGCCCTGTGTACGGCGTACCACGGGAAGGCTTGAGGGCGAGGACGGCGAGGACACCGGAGGCTGGGCTTGCGTGCGACGGTGCAACTTTTGCGGGTAGGACGGCGAGGAAACTGGAGGCTGGGCTGCGTGGACGGTGAAGACAGTGGCGGGGTGCCACCCAGGCAGGACGACCTGGAGGCGCAGCAAGCCGGGCAACCCAGGCAGGACGACCTGGAGGCGCAGCAAGCCGGGCAACGACGACCTGGATGCGGAGCCAGCCGGTAAAGGACGACCGGGAGGAGGCGGTGTCTTCGAGATGCCGCTGTGACCAGGAAGAGGACAGCGCGGAAGTTTTTGGCAGTGTTTTCGGCTGAGATCGTGGATCAGTTATTATCGTGGTGTAGTTTTGGGATGGGATGGTTGGTTGATTTTTTATTTCCTTATATATACATCCGTGCTGGAGAGTATGCGGGCTGAACATTTGATCACAGCCGTATATTTGATTGGCAGACCATTGGTGTAACATGGACAGTTGGATTTCTTAGGCGTGATTAGATCGGACGTTCCTGGGTATTCTGTGTACAATTGGTTGTGTGGCTTTAGGGAAATTCATGTTTGCTCTTTTATTAGTAGTGGTGATGCCTCTCCTCTACTACCTCTCTATAGTCTGCGTGATAAGAACCATAGGTATCAAGCAGATCCGGAAGTCCATAGCTTGTAATATCCTTTCCCATGGATTGCAAAATATCTCTGATATCTCTAAGAACCATTTGCTCTATTGCTGCCTCATTTGATTGATTAAGACGGTAATCCTCAGACATTGATGGTAGATGTTTGTCCCACATATGTTGGATTTCGGTTGCCTCGCAGAATACCAGTATAGTCGCAAACAACCTTCTAAGGGCACAAGGCATCTGAAATGTGGCTGCCTCTGTCATGCAATCATCAAGTGTCTTGTCATGCTCAATGAGGCCTAAGTGCTCACATGCCTCCCTGAAGGAAATGCATAGCTTGCCATTTACAGTTTTTAAATCATCAAATGAAGTCGCTCCTCGTACATGACTTAGGAGCACACGCAAGTAGTACCTATCTCCTTCAGCAGGGTGTGCATACACAAGCCTTCCAATTTGTGATCTCTTATTTTTTCGTTCGCCATTTCTTATGTCCAGCAATCCATCTATAATGCTCTGGGAACTCTCTGTACAACCATTTCCGTGCTGCTGGGAACTTCCGGTTCATCTCAAAGTACTCGGTAAGCATGGACTTGGAAGAAGTCGGGCGAGCGACAACATCTTCCAGATTTTCACAGGCTTTAAATGCGACTGGATGCATGTTTTCCAAATGAAGCTGGAGCTGCAGCACAGATGGACTTACACCAAATAATTTATAACCGTAAAGCCGGTACATCGCATCTGGAGGAGATACAAAGCGTGCATCCCTATATTGTCGAATTTCATTGATGATTCCACCATCATTGATTATATCTTGCTCGCATGCAAAGGATGCTTTGTCATGCCCTTTGTAGATGTACTTGAACAAGTACTTGACTGCCTTGATGCTCGAGCATGCTTCAACATTAATATGGCAATTGTATCGCATAAGGAGAAATGGGTTGTAAGGGACAACCCATCTGTTATCCTAATCTGCTCCCCAGATCCTAACTCCACGCCCGTTGTCCCTCCTTCTATAGATCGGATATGAGTCTTTCCCTTGTTGTGTGGCGTTGCAAAATTCTCGTGGGTAATGAAACCGGCATTGTCCGTCAATCATGCAAGGGCAACTTTTCTTCAACTCACCACAAGGTCCGTGCAGCATGTGTTTGACAACCAGTTCATGCAGCACAGTGTATTTCTCTTTATCTGGTATCTCTGCAGAAATCACCCGATCATAGTCATCTGGGGTCGCTAACTTGCTTTTTGCTTTCATGATTAGAAGTATATGTTCATGTGGGAGACCTCGTTTCTGAAACTCCGTGACATGTACATAAGCCGCGACTTCTCCGAAATGCTTACCCTTAGTCAGTAAGTCCATCAAGTCTCGCTGTTTTGCTTTGAATACTCTTGCCACCAGGTCTGGACGGTCTTGTGGCAATTGCCCAGGATACAATTTCTCGGTTATTTCCTCCCAATAGGGATTGCAAGTCATCGTGATAAAGTAGTCCGGTTTACCCCATCGCTGAACTATTGCCATCGCATCTAGGAACCTGCGCTGCATGTCGCGGTCACCACCAGGAAATGTACGTGGAAGCACGATTCTCTTGCCAATTCGATCACCGCGTGACTCGCCAGCAACGACGGTGTCAACAAGACCCTATAATAAAAGTATATAAGGTTATAGAATAGCATGCATCACCTATATTCCGTATCAGAAGAAACACAAGCACGTTACCTGGTAGAGGTCAGCGCGTAGAACCTTCTGATTTGCCGGCTTTGAGTACCAGTCAAGCCTCATAGTCTCTATCTTGATATACATGTCAACGGCCCACTGTTGGAAAAGGCGCCCCCCGAACAAGATGATGTTAAAAAGCTTCTTCCTGACCTGCAGTTTGAAGCAGTAGTATTCCCTCGCACTAACAAATTTCCTGGATTGTGTTGCATTCTCCTCGTTATCACCAAAATCCTCATCTAGGTTATCCCCATCGTCATCTAACAAATTTGTCAACATAAATATTTGTAATTTGTTTCGGACTAATAATAATTTAAAGTTAGTAATTATGACCAATATCTTCAGGTAAATCAGTGGCATGCTCTTCATGTTGTGCAACATTGTACATTGTTTCTCGCATTGTGTTATCATCTGAATATTGTTAAACATCATTAATATTCTGATGATAAACACATAAGAATACTGAAATAAGGAATGAGGACCAATACCAGGAGGTAAATCAGTGGCATGGTCTTCAGGTGGTGCAAAATTCACAAATTGTTCTTCTCTAATCACGTCATCATCTTCTATATGATACGAAACATTAGTTTTAATTCATATCAATCGTAAATAGTATGTATATAAATAAATAATCAACATCATACCTTTAGGCATATCAAAGGCTCGCTTCAGATGTTGTGCGAATTATCATACGGAGAACCAACAAATGGCATCCAACGATTCCAACCAGTCTCCCCACGTGGGAAAAATAGAGGATATGACAATGGGTCGTAGCACCCGTAGTATGCTCTAATATACAGGGGGCGGTCTCCTTTTCCATGCACGACAACACTTCTGTCAAAGCAATTTTGTGGGTCGCTCCCTTCAACCCATATCGCTGCCACTTGAGAAGTCGTCGGGGCATTGTACCTTCGTTGATCCAGTTTGATATCTGTGTTCAGTGAAATCTTATATTCATCTAGATTTGGAGCAGACCCAAGGCTCTTGAAAACCTGTGCATAAGGGTTACGCTCTAGTATTCCCAAAATCTTTCGTACGACCTCTATATTAAGATCTGGAGACCTCTTAGTCCTGTGAATCAAGTTTTCATCTGTATCATAAATATAGAGCTGGAAATGCCGAGGGCCATTATCAGCTGGCACAAGGTTATCAAGAGCGTGGTACAACCCGGCACACACCCTGAATGTATATACGCCAGTTCTTGCAGCCGTGCTGACTCGGCGATCAAGTGTGACTCCTAGACTTGTGAATGAGAAGTGCGAGTTGAAATAACGAATATTCTCTCTGAAATATTTAGCATCATCATCCTCTTGACTTGTAAATAACCGTTTCAACTCTTCTGGAACATCTGGAGTAACAATAGAGACTCTTCCTTTTCTGCAGCAAAATGCAGGCCCCTCATATGGAAATCGTAATGCCCCACAGTGTTGGCAATCCGGTACTTTTCGTAGGACATGATGCTTTTTTGGTAGGTTTCGATATATGAATTCCTCAGTATTTGCTGCAGGTGTTGCTTGTGAAGATTTACTTCCAAGTTGATAAGAATCAAAAGGAACATCTAGCAGAAAAGAAGAATATATATTAAATCAGACACTCATATTACTAAAATGTGCATTGAAGCTAGCTAAATTGGACATTACAGCAATGAAATAACTATGTCATTAAACATTCTAGCTTCTTCATCACTCTCAATGACTGCAGATTATCCACGTTGCACCGTTGGCAAGCAATCAAGGATAGGCTCAAATATTCCGTATGGATCATCCATGCAGTGGTTGTCCACTATTGAAAAATATAAGATGAGTAGAGCATATAACAATATAAGCAAGACGTTGCAGTCATGGACGTTTCCATTTGTCGACTCTTATAATTACCTGCGGTATTTTCAGGCTGATTGGAGCCACTAAAAGGCTTTGTAGCTGAAAGGAAAGAGAGCTACAGTTAATAGTAGATCGTCAATTCATTTGCAGTAATAATTTAACGAATGGACTAACCAGCATGTTCAAGCTCGAGAATATGTGTTAGTTTGGTTGACAATTGTTCCAAGTTGGGGTAGCTCTAAACCCGATGGTTGTGTGATCTGATCTGAGCTGTGTATGTTGGTCGGTCTCATTCGCCCTCCAATTTGTTGCATCTTGTATGAGTCATTTCTACGTAGCCAATCACAGTCGTTATCAGCAGTTGTAGTTTCAGTTGATTGTTCAAATAGAGGAGCACATGTATGTAGACCAATATAGTTCCTGGCTGCATACAGTTTGAGCTAGCGTTGATTACAAATCATGGTAGTAATATAATTATTTAGTCTGGATTTGAATTTATATCTATTATTTAGGAAACGTAACTTTGTTTATTTGGTGTGGTAGATAGTTGTATGTCTGCTTCTTTGTGTGTATCCATTATGATGGTTTGTTGTCTGATGCAAAATAACTTGGCATCGGTGTGTCCGGTTGGTCGTGTTCTCCACTTTTAAGGACTGCAGTACTCTTCTTTTGACGGCGTGTTTCACGTAGCCTGTAATATGAGATCTTTGTTTTGCTCGTATCGGGCATTATCCCTGTCCCTCTTGAGTGATTTTTTATATTCTGTAGGGGAAATGTAAATTAGTATCTGCACTGTATAATTGAGATATGCCCAACAATTGTTCATCATTACCTAAGCTGTTTAAGGCTTGAACTGGCATTTGTAACCCAGACCCCTGTGTAGTAGAGGAAATCTGTTTTGACTGAGATGGGTTTTGTCCATGAAGAGGAGTCACATCGGACGGCACCACACCAGTACGTATGCCTACATAAGAATTGTTACGAACAATTTATTCGTGTTCTCGCAATTCTTGTTGTTCAATCTGGTTAGTAAACATCACCTTCTGTAGTTGGAGTGTTCTGTAGTTGGGTGACAGCAGATTGCCCAGAGATATTTCCCGCAGTGTGAAATCCTAATGAACGAAGTTATCATTCTCTGATCAGTGCACCATGATGATCATGAATAGTGCATCATATATATCGGGTGGACCATTTCGATGGACGTACCAACCGGTTTGGTCGATGGAGTTTGTTGTCCAGTGGGAATAACCGCTGTTATTTTCTTTAGCTCCCGGGCCTCACGCCTCTTTTTTAATATCTCATCTTTGTTTCGTGCATATCTCTCTCTCTCTCGTTGTCTCTTCAATTCTCTTGGATCTGTTGTTTGTCCTGCGACCCGAATAACATTTATTAGGATGTAAAAGGTTGAAGCAGGTAAGAGTTGGTGATATATTTACCTGAATTTCCATTGTTTGTAAGGTCCTGAAATGGAGTCCGTACCCCCTTACGCTCAGAGGATGCCATTTATTATCTGTTATGAAATTTAGGCACAACATTTCTCACGATAAAATTTTATACATGGATTATCATTGGGACAGCAAGGTTGGTATTGTTCCTTGTTGAACAATCAAGTGAGAACAATAGCTGTATTTCGTTGTTAATGCAGCAGAAGCTATTATTTTGCAATTTATAGTAAATTTTGAAATTACAGTGAACCTAATATGGCCAGATGCAGGGATGGAAGAACATGCGGCCAGCATGGCCCTGTGTACGGCGTACCACGGGAAGGCTTGAGGGCGAGGACGGCGAGGACACCGGAGGCTGGGCTTGCGTGCGACGGTGCAACTTTTGCGGGTAGGACGGCGAGGAAACTGGAGGCTGGGCTGCGTGGACGGTGAAGACAGTGGCGGGGTGCCACCCAGGCAGGACGACCTGGAGGCGCAGCAAGCCGGGCAACCCAGGCAGGACGACCTGGAGGCGCAGCAAGCCGGGCAACGACGACCTGGATGCGGAGCCAGCCGGTAAAGGACGACCGGGAGGAGGCGGTGTCTTCGAGATGCCGCTGTGACCAGGAAGAGGACAGCGCGGAAGTTTTTGGCAGTGTTTTCGGCTGAGATCGTGGATCAGTTATTATCGTGGTGTAGTTTTGGGATGGGATGGTTGGTTGATTTTTTATTTCCTTATATATACATCCGTGCTGGAGAGTATGCGGGCTGAACATTTGATCACAGCCGTATATTTGATTGGCAGACCATTGGTGTAACATGGACAGTTGGATTTCTTAGGCGTGATTAGATCGGACGTTCCTGGGTATTCTGTGTACAATTGGTTGTGTGGCTTTAGGGAAATTCATGTTTGCTCTTTTATTAGTAGTGGTGATGCCTCTCCTCTACTACCTCTCTATAGTCTGCGTGATAAGAACCATAGGTATCAAGCAGATCCGGAAGTCCATAGCTTGTAATATCCTTTCCCATGGATTGCAAAATATCTCTGATATCTCTAAGAACCATTTGCTCTATTGCTGCCTCATTTGATTGATTAAGACGGTAATCCTCAGACATTGATGGTAGATGTTTGTCCCACATATGTTGGATTTCGGTTGCCTCGCAGAATACCAGTATAGTCGCAAACAACCTTCTAAGGGCACAAGGCATCTGAAATGTGGCTGCCTCTGTCATGCAATCATCAAGTGTCTTGTCATGCTCAATGAGGCCTAAGTGCTCACATGCCTCCCTGAAGGAAATGCATAGCTTGCCATTTACAGTTTTTAAATCATCAAATGAAGTCGCTCCTCGTACATGACTTAGGAGCACACGCAAGTAGTACCTATCTCCTTCAGCAGGGTGTGCATACACAAGCCTTCCAATTTGTGATCTCTTATTTTTTCTGTTCTGCCATTTCTTATGTCCAGCAATCCATCTATAATGCTCTGGGAACTCTCTGTACAACCATTTCCGTGCTGCTGGGAACTTCCGGTTCATCTCAAAGTACTCGGTAAGCATGGACTTGGAAGAAGTCGGGCGAGCGACAACATCTTCCAGATTTTCACAGGCTTTAAATGCGACTGGATGCATGTTTTCCAAATGAAGCTGGAGCTGCAGCACAGATGGACTTACACCAAATAATTTATAACCGTAAAGCCGGTACATCGCATCTGGAGGAGATACAAAGCGTGCATCCCTATATTGTCGAATTTCATTGATGATTCCACCATCATTGATTATATCTTGCTCGCATGCAAAGGATGCTTTGTCATGCCCTTTGTAGATGTACTTGAACAAGTACTTGACTGCCTTGATGCTCGAGCATGCTTCAACATTAATATGGCAATTGTATCGCATAAGGAGAAATGGGTTGTAAGGGACAACCCATCTGTTATCCAAATCTGCTCCCCTGATCCTAACTCCACGCCCGTTGTCCCTCCTTCTATAGATCGGATATGAGTCTTTCCCTTGTTGTGTGGCGTTGCAAAATTCTCGTGGGTAATGAAACCGGCATTGTCCGTCAATCATGCAAGGGCAACTTTTCTTCAACTCACCACAAGGTCCGTGCAGCATGTGTTTGACAACCAGTTCATGCAGCACAGTGTATTTCTCTTTATCTGGTATCTCTGCAGAAATCACCCGATCATAGTCATCTGGGGTCGCTAACTTGCTTTTTGCTTTCATGATTAGAAGTATATGTTCATGTGGGAGACCTCGTTTCTGAAACTCCGTGACATGTACATAAGCCGCGACTTCTCCGAAATGCTTACCCTTAGTCAGTAAGTCCATCAAGTCTCGCTGTTTTGCTTTGAATACTCTTGCCACCAGGTACGGACGGTCTTGTGGCAATTGCCCGAGATACAATTTCTCGGTTATTTCCTCCCAATAGGGATTGCAAGTCATCGTGATAAAGTAGTCCGGTTTACCCCATCGCTGAACTATTGCCATCGCATCTAGGAACTGCGCCGCATGTCGCGGTCACCACCAGGAAATGTACGTGGAAGCACGATTCTCTTGCCAATTCGATCACCGCGTGACTACTTGACAACGACGGTGTCAACAAGACCCTATAATAAAAGTATATAAGGTTATAGAATAGCATGCATCACCTATATTCCGTATCAGAAGAAACACAAGCACGTTACCTGGTAGAGGTCAGCGCGTAGAACCTTCTGATTTGCCGGCTTTGAGTACCAGTCAAGCCTCATAGTCTCTATCTTGATATACATGTCAACGGCCCACTGTTGGAAAAGGCGCCCCCCGAACAAGATGATGTTAAAAAGCTTCTTCCTGACCTGCAGTTTGAAGCAGTAGTATTCCCTCGCACTAACAAATTTCCTGGATTGTGTTGCATTCTCCTCGTTATCACCAAAATCCTCATCTAGGTTATCCCCATCGTCATCTAACAAATTTGTCAACATAAATATTTGTAATTTGTTTCGGACTAATAATAATTTAAAGTTAGTAATTATGACCAATATCTTCAGGTAAATCAGTGGCATGCTCTTCATGTTGTGCAACATTGTACATTGTTTCTCGCATTGTGTTATCATCTGAATATTGTTAAACATCATTAATATTACGATGATAAACACATAAGAATCTTGAAATAAGGAATGAGGACCAATACCAGGAGGTAAATCAGTGGCATGGTCTTCAGGTGGTGCAAAATTCACAAATTGTTCTTCTCTAATCACGTCATCATCTTCTATATGATACGAAACATTAGTTTTAATTCATATCAATCGTAAATAGTATGTATATAAATAAATAATCAACATCATACCTTTAGGCATATCAAAGGCTCGCTTCAGATGTTGTGCAGAATTATCATCTGGAGAACCAACAAATGGCATCCAACGATTCCAACCAGTCTCCCCACGTGGGAAAAATAGAGGATATGACAATGGGTCGTAGCACCCGTAGTATGCTCTAATATACAGGGGGCGGTCTCCTTTTCCATGCACGACAACACTTGTCCAAAGCAATTTTGTGGGTCGCTCCCTTCAACCCATATCGCTGCCACTTGAGAAGTCGTCGGGGCATTGTACCTTCGTTGATCCAGTTTGATATCTGTGTTCAGTGAAATCTTATATTCATCTAGATTTGGAGCAGACCCAAGGCTCTTGAAAACCTGTGCATAAGGGTTACGCTCTAGTATTCCCAAAATCTTTCGTACGACCTCTATATTAAGATCTGGAGACCTCTTAGTCCTGTGAATCAAGTTTTCATCTGTATCATAAATATAGAGCTGGAAATGCCGAGGGCCATTATCAGCTGGCACAAGGTTATCAAGAGCGTGGTACAACCCGGCACACACCCTGAATGTATATACGCCAGTTCTTGCAGCCGTGCTGACTCGGCGATCAAGTGTGACTCCTAGACTTGTGAATGAGAAGTGCGAGTTGAAATAACGAATATTCTCTCTGAAATATTTAGCATCATCATCCTCTTGACTTGTAAATAACCGTTTCAACTCTTACGGAACATCACGGAGTAACAATAGAGACTCTTCCTTTCTCGCAGCAAAATGCGGGCCCCTCATATGGAAATCGTAATGCCCCACAGTTGTTGGCAATCCGGTACTTTTCGTAGGACATGATGCTTTTTTGGTAGGTTTCGATATATGAATTCCTCAGTATTTGCTGCAGGTGTTGCTTGTGAAGATTTACTTCCAAGTTGATAAGAATCAAAAGGAACATCTAGCAGAAAAGAAGAATATATATTAAATCAGACACTCATATTACTAAAATGTGCATTGAAGCTAGCTAAATTGGACATTACAGCAATGAAATACCTTGGTCAGTAAACATTCTAGCTTCTTCATCACTCTCATGGTCTGCAGATTCTCCACGTTGCACCGTTGGCAAGCAATCAAGGATAGGCTCAAATATTCCGTATGGATCATCTGTCTGGTCGTTGCCCACTATTGAAAAATATAAGATGAGTAGAGCATATAACAATATAAGCAAGACGTTGCAGTCATGGACGTTTCCATTTGTCGACTCTTATAATTACCTGCGGTATTTTCAGGCTGATTGGAGCCACTAAAAGGCTTTGTAGCTGAAAGGAAAGAGAGCTACAGTTAATAGTAGATCGTCAATTCATTTGCAGTAATAATTTAACGAATGGACTAACCAGCATGTTCAACTGCAGAATATGTGTTAGTTTGGTTGACAATTGTTCCAAGTTGGGGTAGCTCTAAACCTGACAGTTGTGTGATCTGATCTGAACTGTGTATGTTGACTGGTCTCATTCGCCCTCCAATTTGTTGCATCTTGTATGAGTCATTTCTACGTAGCCAATCACAGTCGTTATCAGCAGTTGTAGTTTCAGTTGATTGTTCAAATAGAGGAGCACATGTATGTAGACCAATAGAGTTCCTGGCTGCATACATTTTGAGCTAGCGTTCAGTTACAAATCATGGTAGTAATATAATTATTTAGGCTGGATATGAATTTATAGCTAGTAATTAGGAAACGAAACTTTGTAAAGTTGGTGTGGTAGATAGTTGGATGACTGCAGCTTTGTCTGTAGCCATTATGACGGTGTGTTGTCCTGATGCAAAATAACTTGGCATCGGTGTGTCCGGTTGGTCGTGTTCTCCACTTTTAAGGACTGCAGTACTCTTCTTTTGACGGCGTGTTTCACGTAGCCTCTGTAATATGAGATCTTTGTTTTGCTCGTATCGGGCATTATCCCTGTCCCTCTTGAGTGATTTTTTATATTCTGTAGGGGAAATGTAAATTAGTATCTGCACTGTATAATTGAGATATGCCCAACAATTGTTCATCATTACCTAAGCTGTTTAAGGCTTGAACTGGCATTTGTAACCCAGACCCCTGTGTAGTAGAGGAAATCTGTTTTGACTGAGATGGGTTTTGTCCATGAAGAGGAGTCACATCGGACGGCACCACACCAGTACGTATGCCTACATAAGAATTGTTACGAAAAATTTATTAGTGTTCTGCAATTCTTTGTTGTTCAATCTGTTAGTAAACATCACCTTACGTAGTTGGAGTGTTACGTAGTTGGGTGACCCAGATTGCCCGAGAGATATTTCCCTTGATGGTGAAATCCTAATGAACGAAGTTATCATTCTCTGATCAGTGCACCATGATGATCATGAATAGTGCATCATATATATCGGGTGGACCATTTCGATGGACGTACCAACCGGTTTGGTCGATGGAGTTTGTTGTCCAGTGGGAATAACCGCTGTTATTTTCTTTAGCTCCCGGGCCTCACGCCTCTTTTTTAATATCTCATCTTTGTTTCGTGCATATCTCTCTCTCTCTCGTTGTCTCTTCAATTCTCTTGGATCTGTTGTTTGTCCTGCGACCCGAATAACATTTATTAGGATGTAAAAGGTTGAAGCAGGTAAGAGTTGGTGATATATTTACCTGAATTTCCATTGTTTGTAAGGTCCTGAAATGGAGTCCGTACCCCCTTACGCTCAGAGGATGCCATTTATTATCTGTTATGAAATTTAGGCACAACATTTCTCACGATAAAATTTTATACATGGATTATCATTGGGACAGCAAGGTTGGTATTGTTCCTTGTTGAACAATCAAGTGAGAACAATAGCTGTATTTCGTTGTTAATGCAGCAGAAGCTATTATTTTGCAATTTATAGTAAATTTTGAAATTACAGTGAACCTAATATGGCCAGATGCAGGGATGGAAGAACATGCGGCCAGCATGGCCCTGTGTACGGCGTACCACGGGAAGGCTTGAGGGCGAGGACGGCGAGGACACCGGAGGCTGGGCTTGCGTGCGACGGTGCAACTTTTGCGGGTAGGACGGCGAGGAAACTGGAGGCTGGGCTGCGTGGACGGTGAAGACAGTGGCGGGGTGCCACCCAGGCCGGACGCCCGGGAGGCGCGAGCCGGAGCAACCCGAGCGGGGACGACACGGAGGCGCAGACAAGCCGGAGCAACGACGACTGGATGCGGAGCCAACCTGGTAAAGGGAGCGACCGGGAGGAGGCGGTGTCTTCGAGATGCCGCTGTGACCAGGAAGAGGACAGCGCGGAAGTTTTTGGCAGTGTTTTCGGCTGAGATCGTGGATCAGTTATTATCGTGGTGTAGTTTTGGGATGGGATGGTTGGTTGATTTTTTATTTCCTTATATATACATCCGTGCTGGAGAGTATGCGGGCTGAACATTTGATCACAGCCGTATATTTGATTGGCAGACCATTGGTGTAACATGGACAGTTGGATTTCTTAGGCGTGATTAGATCGGACGTTCCTGGGTATTCTGTGTACAATTGGTTGTGTGGCTTTAGGGAAATTCATGTTTGCTCTTTTATTAGTAGTGGTGATGACAAAACAGGTGTCACGTGTTCCTGGAAAATACACGCACAAACTGGTCAAGACACGCCTCCAGCGAAACAGGTCCTAACCCTAGATCGATGCTGGCGGCGGAGAGGGAGGTTGATGCGTTGCTGACGGCGGAGAAGCGGGAGGTGGTGTGCCGTTTCCGCGATTGCATATGCCGCTGGTTGTATTTTTCCCTGACAACCCGCGTCGCCCCCGGGATTGACTACGTCGACATCCCCGATGCCGACCGCCGCCCCGCCTGGTCGCTGCTCGTCGGCGTCACCGACGGCGCCTCCTCCCTACTGGTGAGCCGTATCCGCGTGGCGCGATCCGGGCGTATCCTCGGCCGGAGCGACGACGCGCTCGACGTCTTCCACAACATGGTCCTCGCCAACCCGCCACGGGACACCTTCGAAGCTGCCGCCGCACCCCTGGCTCCCGATTGCTCCTCGATCTGCGTCGTGCGCTGCTACGACGACGATGAGCAACCCCAGGCACTGCAGCTAACTCTCCAGCCGCACACCGACGATGACACCATGGAGTTGCCTTTGCCGGAGCTTGAAGGGGCTTGTCCTTGCATACCAATCTACGCCGACGGCCACATCTGGGTTCTGTCCGCCACCCTGCTAGACGATGACATCGACTCGTTCCGCGTCGTCACGCGACGCCTTGTCGACGGCATGCGGTGGGAGCACGTCGGCGCCCCCTTCACCGGCTCTGTCATACACTACAAGCGCCCGCCGTGGTCCGGCTACTTCCTCCAAGGCTACGCCGTGCTCCCCGACACCGACCAGATCCTCGTCTCCTTCCAGAACTTCGGCCTCTTCCTCACCTTCCACACCAAGTCTGGCCGCTGGACCCCGGTGCTCACCGACACCGAAGAACCAAGGTTGGAAGACTACCTTCCTATCCACGGCCGCGGCATATATGTCCGGCAGCACCAAGCCGTCTACATGCTGCGCGACAGCACTATCTACGCATACAAGCTCTCCTACCACAAGCGTGCTCAGGGGACGCCGCTGCTCAAGCTGGATCCGCCTGTGACCATCGACTTCATCTGCCCTTTCATTCCCGAGAAAGGGTATGGGATCCTCACCCGCCTCACCGACCGCCTCTTGTGCTCCGTCTGGATCAGTCTCGCGTGGCGCAAGCCAGCATGCCCGTGCCACTACCTGCACGCCATCGTCACCACCTTCCACCTCCGCGACGAGTTTCAGGGAGGAATCAAGGTGCTGCACTCTACTTACCGCCGGGTAGACATTGTGCCCAACCCACTGGCGGACCAGAACTTCTGTTTTCTACAGTAAGCATACTAGCTAGCTAGTGAGTTCTCATTAATTTAATTGATCATGTGTGCGTTCATGTTGGTCGCCTCGATTGCTTACACTTTGTCTTGGTACGGTCTGTCGATTAGGGAGTACGCGGACCAGGGCTCTCTGGTGCTGGAACAACATGAAGAAATGCAAGAGGATCTAATCAGTTCCCAGCATGTCGATGAACCATCTGAGATTCTTAGTTGTTGCAGGTCTTGCTTGATCTGAATTTATCTTCATGTTTAACCTAGCTTACATCTAAATTTTTTTTTTTCTTCGTGCGTGCAGAAGAATGCTGGATATCCGCAAAGTAAAACCCAGTCCCGTTCGCTTCAGTGATCGTTACATTATCCGCGACTGGTCTCGCGAGCCAAAGAAGCCCTCCTCGACAATTCCTCCTTTGGGAGTTGGGACCGAGTCGCAGCATTCAGGTTGACTTGACCGAAAATGCTGATGCAAAGCTGATATGGGGCGTGTTCCATATCAACAGCCGTCGTCGTCGCTGTAAGATTCGCGCTCCGGGCCCACGAGCTGCAAGGTTTGACCGGGCCTTTTTCTCCAATACGAGATTGCAGCAGTACGATACGAGAGTATACGGTGGGGCCCTGCTCACCTGTATGGTACTGTACAAGCGGAGACGAGACTCACACCCTCAGGCGAGAGCGGAATCGGCATCTAGATCCAGACGCCCACCGGCGATGCAGGTCCATCGTTCTCCCTGTCCTCGCCTCCTATTCCTCTGCTCGTCCGTGCGTCGACCAGATCCGAGGAAGATCTGAGAGAGCTTCTCCATGGCGGCCACCAAGGATTTACCGGTCTGCTACTCAGGTGAGATCCATCCCCTGTTTTTCTTCTGGTCGATTCTTTTCCTCCGCGAATCTAAAATTATAGGGATTTTCTCCGGATTCATGGAATACAGTGGCCGGGCCTCGCCAGTCGCCATGCCGCGTGCTCTTCCGGCGTCAAGGGAGCTTCACAGCTTGCAGTACCGGAGTCGGGCTCGCTTGACTGTTGCGCCAAGTATGGGGATGGGCGACGGCGACCCGAGGCTTCCCCGTGATCTGTTTCTTTGGTCTGCACTCTGCGTTTCCTTTTTCTTTACCTGGAGGTGCCATTTTTATCACAGCACCCAGCTTTGCGATCCCCATTTCCTTCAATTGGTTCCCTCTGCTTTTTTTTTGTTCGATCTCAATAGTTTGGTATGCTACAGTATTCTAAGTTCTTCTCCAGTCCTTTGAGTTCATTTTTTGTGGTAGATTGTATTGTATGATAATCCATATGACAAATTACTACAAATTTATATTCGGAATTTTTTTCTAAACTTTATAAATAAATTCACAACTTTACAATAGCTAACAGTGAATCTTGTACATCAGTACCCATAAAGATTTTTGTTCGGGATCTTTTCCTACCAGTTGCAAATGCGTTCGGCTTACTCCTGTTCGTTTCATAAATTAATTCTGTGCTTTAGTATTCTAGACAAGCATAGACGACGCTGAAGTTTAAAAATCAATAGATCAGTACCCGTCAATTGCAGATGCACTTGTTGGCCACCATTTTCAAAGCAGGTCAGTCTGCAATCTAGCTGCAGGTTTAGGCAATAAATGATCAGCTCAGGGGCGGCTTGTAGTGTTGTATGTGCTACCATTTGGAACCTTTTTAATTAGGGAGTAGTTTTGTTGAAGAGTGTTGTTTTATATTATGATGTCTTCCGTAGCTGTGTGTTCTAATTTAATGCCTGAAGTTATTTTAATGTATCCCACACTGTTAGATTTACTATTTACCGTATTTAGTTATGAAGTTGTTTATGGCGAGATAGTCAGTCAACATAGCATATGTTTATCCCCCATATAAGGCTTCCAAATAGCCCGTATCTATGCCCCAGGAGAAGTTTATGATGCACATAGCTCTTTCTGTTTTATTTGTTGCTTTTGGTAGCAAATAGCAGGTTATGGTCAATCTGAATCTAAATGAATGTAAAGTTCTCCCATCTTTGGCAGTTTTCATGCTGGCTTTCTTATTTCTATTGTTCTGTGAAATGTTTCAGTTCTGAGGTTTTCATTTATTGCTATATGTCTATTGCATTATTCACGTTCAGTGAAGTTCTCTATGGTCAATTCACATCGATGTCGTCTTTTATCATTCAGATGTCGCCATGGCGTATTCCGGACAGCCAAGGCAGGAGCCGAGACGGGACCGGAAAATCCATTCTCAGTGTGGCTGTGCTTACCCTCGTGCGTCACCGCGAGGATTGTGCTAGAGCTGCATCTTGGGCGGCGGCGACTGGAGGCTCCCATGGATCTGGGTTCTACGTTTACCTTTATTTTTCGATCTGGGCCCACATTTTTTTACAGCCTCCGGTTTTCGTCTCGGTTTTACATGGCGGCCACCATCATCGTCCTCACATATTTTCTGGCTGCAGGAGGATTTCAGTAGTAGAAATTTAGACTATTGAATGCACAGCTTTGCCACTTCAAGTTGTAGAACTTTCTAAACAAGTTAGCACTTTGTTGTTGCAGGTCTAATTACTTAGTGCTTCGGATTGTTGTGTGATGGATTGTTGTTTATGGTAATTAGGACATGAGTTTGATGTAACACCCGTGGATGATTAGCCTACATATTAAGTTATTCCATTAGGTGTGCTCATTACACTTATATCTATGCTGTTATATGTAATTCACCATTAGGGTGTAGTTTCTAAATATTCTGCTCCAAAGAGATGTGTCGTTGCTGTCATAAGTTGGAGGATATTTTTTGCTCATTACACCTGTACTATTACTTGGTAATTCTTACAAAGATCTACAGACGATAAAAGCTGATGATAAAACTCGATGCATCTAGATTTATATTTTTTGTTCTATCTGTTTGATGAACCAATTTGTCTTTCTCAAGGCCATTTGATGTGGCGATTTCTCTATCGCATTTGTGGAACTAATTTGAAGGCCTTCGAGAGCTTTTAATTATTTTTGCAATTATATTGCATAACATTACAGTATAGATGCAAAAACTTTATAACGTGGATGTCACCAGCTCAGTGTATGAAGTCAATAAATTTGAAGTACTTTACAAACACACTGTGTGAATTTTACAGTATAATCACGAGGACTTTATAATGTAGTTCTCACCAATTTAGAAGGACTCTATACGATGGAGAATGGTCCGTTATGAAATACTTTGGAATCTACACTACTTAAAAAGGAGGAACGCGTTCCTTATTCTGCCTATCTCTCAATACGTCAAACTTTTCGTCGTCAACCAACACTCCCGTTGCCGTGCAGTTTGCACTTTGGTCCCTTGCAAATTGGAGAATTAACCCACAGTCATTTACCTCACTTTGGTGCGAGACGAGAGCTAGGGTTCCGCCGCCAGCAATCCCTTTCTCTTCCTCCCGGGCGGCCGCCGCCGACTCCATCGCTCCACCACGTGCGTCGGCGCCACCACCTTGCTCGCGCGGCCGTACGTGCGGGAGGCCATCCGAGTTGCGCCTGTGCCTCGGGGAAGGGTCACCGCCGCCAGATCAGACCGAGGAGGAGTGGCTCCACGGGAACGACACCGTAGGCAGCCCCTACGCATCCTCAGTATGCGCCCGCGCCGGCGAAATCCGCCGCTGCGACACAGACCAGACCGAGGAGGAGGTCTTCAACGCAGGGCCCCGGGTACCCATCCCCGTCCCTCCTCCTCCTCCACATCGCCGTCACCATCCCAGGCACCCGAAAATATGCATCTTCCCCGAGCTAAAGCCGCTTGCCACCGCTCAGGCTTGCTGCTGCTGCCGGCTAGAAACTGCCACCAGCTCTGGGGCCATTTTCACGTCGCCGCCGGCGACCTCGTCTGCATCCACCGGCCCGCTTGCTGTGGAGGTGAGGACCCCGTTTCCATCACTTTTGTTTCCTCCCTGATTTGGTGCGTTCTAGATCGGCCAAGAGCTGGGATTACTCCCGCCAAATAATCTGCTCCATTAGAGACCAGTAACAATATTTAGGGCGCGGCCCTTCAGGATCTCGCGGACTGATTCATGGAGGCGGAACACTGCTTAATCTTATTAGTAGTTCTGAAGCAAAATCTGCAAGCAAACTATGGTTATGTACAAAAATAATTTTCGGGTTGCTCTGTGTCACTGTAAGGCGATACGTATACTGAATCCTACTTTTGTGAAATCACAGCTCCAGTGATTCAAATAATTGCAAGCTCGCAGTGGTGAATCAATACTCACGAACAAGCCAGTGATCAGATGTATCGCGAGTTGCTGACAGTTTTTGCTCCGTGGAGTGAGCTTTTCTCCGTGCCAATCATGCATCAAAGTTATAGCACAACTCGTTGACACATCCCCGGATTGCAAAAGTAGTTTGCTCATGTTCTGGTGATGGAGAAAGTGAGGAGGATACTGAAGTGGTTGAGGTTAGTAGATGTTTTTCTTCCTTTTGTCTTACTTGTATTGTATCATGCAAGAATCAGTTTAATCTAATGCAAGAGAAAGTGAGGAGTATTATGTTCTCTACTTAAAGAAGAATGTTTGGTTGAACAAATTTTAAGTTACCGTTTCCCCTTTTGGATATGCTTGGATGGGGCAACCAATCCAATTTTTTTATTTTCGAAATGGGGATCAGCCCCTGCCTCTGCATCAGTTAGATGCATGCAGCATTTATTTCTAACCAATCCAATTTTAAACTGATGATGAACTAACCTTTCCTGTACTTCTGGGAGATGTTGTGATAAGAATTGCAGTAGTGTTGTCCTGACTTCTTGACTTCAATATTTTATTGAAATAGCAATCTTTGTAGCCATGCTAATTATTGAAGACATCGAAAATTGGTGTATGCCTTGCAAAAGCAATCTATGCAGATAACAATGTTGTTGTCTATTATGTAAAGCAGGTTTGGCTATCTGACCTTGTATAAATTATTTCGAAATTTATTGTTTTGGCATTAGCTTACTACCACATCATTTGTCTTGTAGATATTGAAGATGTTAAGGTCTCAAATGCATTTTACTGTGTTTGTAATGTGATTCCAGCTATATGTGATATATTCTTGGCAGATATTTAGCTAGCCAGTCTTATTCTGAACAGTATATTTATTTATCCTGCAACATAAATGATATGCTTAGGTACATGGGAAACAACTTTTACTGGGGAAACAGGCAAACAATAATAACTACACTATTTTGCCATATTTTTTTTTTGCTAAATATTATGTTGCCGGAGATTTCGTGTTACTTTCTTCCAGGATTAGAAAAGTATCCAAGCACATATCCAATAGTCAACTGTATAACCAACAGGGATTATAAACACACAGAGTCAGTACAGCCTATACAGCCTATTCACACCCTACAGCGAAAAAGCTACAGAGGCATCAAATCCAAATGTTGGTCACTGTAATCCTAGACAAATGTTGAACACAAATGCTGATCAAAATTCCTGTAGCTTGTTCACTTGACAATTTATTTTCAGAGAAATTGCAACATTTCTGCAATAATGATCAAGTTTCTGAAATATAGGGAAGTCTGAATCCATGTACCTTTTATTCTCCAGAGAGAAGATGAAGCACGCCCGAGCATGGGCGGCATGGCGGCCGGGTTTTTGTTGCCGGAGGAGCTATGGTAACGCGATGGAGCTGCCGGCGAGACCGCGAGAGTCAAGACGCGGGGAGCAGGTCTTCCCCTCCCTGCTGCCTCTGGCCGCGGTGGCGAGGCATGACACAGGTTCCTCTGGCGACGGTTCCCTATTAACCAGGCAGGTGAATGAGGTATTAGAAAAATATGGAACTGAGCTGATTTATTTTGTGTAGGTACATAACTTTTGGCCTACTTGAACCTCAACTTTTCTATTGGAGGAAGTACATCACTTCATCAGGCACCCCAAAAGGCTGGGACAAACCTACTGTTAGGCAATGACAGATGTATATGTGGTTTTAATTTGTCTATTCATCATGTTCTAATTCCGTCGATATGAGTGTTGCAGCTCTAATTGTATTTTGTTCAAGCATCCTAAGGGCATACAATTTATTGCAGAGAACTCTTCGATTTCAGAGAAGAATATTTTGGAACACATGTCAAAGAAGAATATATATACTCATATTGTCACAGGTATACATTGAATTACTTCTCTATGCTTGATTAAGATGATTGAGATTTACTCATATTTTCAAATTGATTATTGAGAATATGTACCTTCTTTAGAGAGTAATAAGTACCAGCAGCAAGTACACTGCAATGTTGCACCATGATTACTGACACATGACTAATTTTTTTGGTCAGAAGATAAACTTTTCTCCTTTCCTTTTGTGTTTAGTAATTTTCTCCTTAGTTTTCGATTTTTTGTTTCTCTTTTAACTTTTTCCAGCTTACACGTAGGTCCTGGAAGATGTTTGTTACACTTAAATATCATGTGCTGCATTGTTTCTTGAATCTAAACCTGTCACAATTTAGATCATGGCTTAAATTGTTTGACACTTGAATATTGTACCTTTTCTACTCATGATGCTTCGTTTTTCAGTTTGTTTCATAATGTTTCATATGGCAACTGCGGAGATGGAATTGGCCTACGATATATATAATAAAAATTCGTTTTTTAGATCCTCGGTTCAAGGGCATTCATGTTTCTTTGAAGTTTTTTCGCAAATAAGAGATTATGTTCTTGGCAGTCTCACTCTGATGCTCTTAAACACTATTACAGCTTATAGAGATTCATTGTTTCTCCCTGACGAGACTTTGCAATGAAATTTTTCAAGCAATCTGATGTATGCTCAGTTTTTCCAATATAATGATACACACTAATTAAGTGGTAAAGCAAAATAATAACATATGATATGCCATTTTTGTATTATTGAACTTGATATCCTGTATGGATTACACAAACACCAAACACATTTGGATAATTAATTTTGTGTTTTGACAATAATTTTTCATGGTGCGCACATGTTGTCATAATGTCTACATGATATCATAGCAACAGCTACACAATTCATCGATATTGTAACATTTTGTTTCTAGCAGTTTTATGTGGGGATGCTCTTACTGTCATTCTACCGTACATATAAGAATAGGTTGTGTGTTAGAGCATCTCCAGTCGCGTCCCCAAAGCGTCCCCCAAAGATATTTGGGACGCGCCGGACAAAAAAACGGTCCCAGCCGCGTGCCCTAAAGGCCTTTTTTGTTCGGCGCGGCCCAATACGGTGTCCGGCGCCCCGATCCCGTACCCGCTACACAGGGGACCCATAGGGCACGCCGGACACAACAAAATGAGAGGCGAGGAGGCGCGGGCCTGACACATCAGCGGCTCGGACGCTCAACCGCCACATACGTAGCGACGGTGCAGTTGCCGGGAAGCGGAACCGTCGCATTGGCAACCGCGTCGACGACACGCCAACCGCCGGAATGGAGCGCGGACTCCTTGGAAGAGCAACCGCCGCTCTCTTCGACTTATGCGCCGCCGTTCATCCGCGCTGGCTGGTGCCATTGGTGGGACAAAGCCAGGACACCCAGCAGCGGCGACGATTCCCCGCCGCCACTTGACAGCGAGGAGGAACGGCTGGGCGTGGAGGAGGACGCGGAGGAAGAAGAGAGCGAGGAGGCGGCGGCGGTGCCTCGTGCGAAGGCGGAGGCGGACGCGAAGGCCAAGGCCGCCAAGGCCAAGGCCAAGGCGCAGCCGGCGAGCACCGGCGACGATGAGGAGGACTCCGACGCGTCGGGCGCCGACACCGCCTCTTCGGAAGAGGTGACGAGCAGAAAGCGTCACCGCGATGACGACGACGAGGCGGGGCCATCATCGAAGAAGAAGTAGAAGTAGTAGTTTAAAATAATCTATATGCAATTTAATTATATTTTTTCGAAGTTTTATACATAATTTGTTTAAGTTGAACCGATTTGAATATTAGTAAATAGTTTTCTTCTATCTATTTAAATTATTCTTAATATTTTGGGGCGGCGTTTGGGGGACGCAGCTGGGGAGAGACGTCCCCCAAACGCGGCACGACCAAAACACGTTCCCCAAAAGCTCAATCCGGCGCAGTTTGGGGACGGTTTGGGGGACGCGACCGAAGATGCTCTTAGGTTCTAATGCGTGTGAGGTCCTATAGCAGTTATGTTGTCTGTTGCTTGACCTACTTGCTATTTTAGTGTTTCTTACCTGAGGTGCTCATCATGCAGGGTATACTCCTAATCTGGTTTGCTATTTGATCATGCTTTGGATTGTCTGATCGGTCTGAACCTCCATAGACAAAGCATCACTACGTTTTGGATGGTGCACTATAATTTCCAGAAACTCAGTCTCCTATGGTTCTCATCATAACCTTTTTTAATCTCGATCTGGTATTTGTTGCTTATATATATTGTAGGTGATTGTAGGGTAGAGCAAAGTCTTTGTTTGCATCCTTCTATTATATCGAAAGGTTGATTTTCATCTTTGGCAGCTCAATGGTCTTATCTAAGCTCCTTAACGGGGATAAGTTATTTCTAACTTTATATTTCTATTTCCTTTTGAGTGCAAAGTCATACCAATTATGATATCTTTGTTGAACTCTGAATTGGAGCAAGATGACGCCATTGTGGATATATACTGTGCAAACACATATTTATTGTATGATGTTCCATTATACTAACTGGATGTTCCATCTACTTTCAGTTTCATGAGACGATGTTCAATAAAAAAACACTTGTGGAGTAGCTGTATCACTTGAACTATGCTATTATGGTGCTTCACCTTCGTCTTCCCTTTATATGTTTGTATCCATTTTTGCGCTAGACATTGTATGGGAGCATGCCGATTGGGCTGGTTTATGAATGGGCATGGATGGGAAGATGCTTTTAGTCAATAGAGAACTTGTGTTACCCCAGACCAAGCTCAAGTATGGGGATAGAGTTGAAGTGAGGTTTTCTTCACATATTACCCGAGATAATTTACAAGTTGGCTACTACTCGTGAGCTTGTACATAATGAGACCTTGTGGTAGGAACTTGTGCTGTAAATATGAGTTTTGATGCAATAAATTCAAGTTTGAATCAAATACTTGCACCTCCTGAGTTTGTAGAATGTTATTATACCTTCACTGAATTTTTGTAGAATGTACATTCAAATTTCACCACCTAGGTAACTATAATATACTTATGGTTGTTACAATATTGTCTTTTTTTTTATAGGTGGCATCAACAGCTTTACATACCTAATGAATAAATGCCTTTATTTTTTGACCATTAAAACTGTACATGGTGTGATTAATTTCACCTTGCAAAAAATATCATGTCCATTAATTTGAATTCAGTTCTAGAAATGGGCATGGCTACTTTATGACCATGGTAGAAAAATTGTCCTGCCGATACGATACTACCTTTTAGTTCACGAAGTGGACCAACAATTTTTAGATAAAAGATAATTTCACCCAGAGACTAGCTTATACTTTATTTATATTTTCCACTAGAAAAGGGACCATTTCAATCATTTCCTCATTTTCCCATATGACTTAGCCAACCATTATTTTTAGCGGTATACTTATCGAATTATACTAGCAGTCACTGAACTTGAGAATGAAATAACAAGACGTGTTACTTTCTATGCATATGATACCGAATTATACCTTATTATCAAACACTAATACTTTTTAAAAAGTAGAATTTAATTGTTTTTGAAATACTTTGCTGATATTCCTTTCTATACGCGAATTTTTAGGTGTATTATATGTTTACATGTGTAGCATAAAGAAATTGAGGGATTGTGACAACACACGGACATTAAACAACCCGTTATTGAAAAATTAGCATCTGCACCACCGGTCTCCCACGGAGTTTTTTTACCTCTGCCATTATTGATGATTTGCTAAGCTCCTTTTGTATGTTTGACACATAAGGATACGATCGAGGATTGTCTTCAGATATTTATAAATATGAAAGTAGTGTTTGGAGTAATCAAAAAAGTATTCCTTTAGTTATATGTGTTTGCAACACCCATATTTTGTGAGACAACAATACATTTAAAAGGAGAAGTTGTTGAGTTGACAGTTATGACAACTCAGGATACACGTGTGAGACTTACCGTGGAGGAGTAACAAAAAGATTTAGAATTTGGAACTACGCAGATGCATAACAATATTGTCTTGTTATTGTATACGGTGTTATCATGTTGTATTACATGGTTTTGAGTTTTCATAGTGAGTTGTGAATTATATATATACATTAAGAATAAAATTTGAGGACCCGTGGCAACGCACGGGCATTTGTACTAGTCACCTCTAAAAACTAAGTGCTTACTTAGTAGCGCAGGGAGACAATTCATAAGTACTTTAGAAGTTATGAAAATGGTCCGTTGTGGAATAATTGTGAAGCGCCTTTTAGAAACAAGTTTTGTACTGTAAAAATACTTACGACGTGAAGACAACAAATGAAGACTTATTGGGCTGCATAATATTTCATAATATTATTAAACTCCGTAGGTTCAAGTAGTCAACGGAAAATGAAGCTCAAAATATGGAATATTTAGAGCTTCGCGACTCCACGCTTCGGTGGGCGTTGTGTTAATGTAAATGCAGAATGGTCAAATAAAATGAAATATTGTTCTAATCAATATGTGTATTAGTAGATACCCCTCCATCCATGAATACAAGGCCACATCATTTTCGTGTCAAATTTTAACTAATGAGTTAGTCAACCAAATATAAGTTATATATCATTCAAAAAACATTTAATGTGATTCCGATGATATAGTTTTGAGTGACATGCAACTCATATTTAATTGACCCAATTACTAATTAAAAGTCGTCTAAAAAATTGGCCTTGTACTTAAGAGCGGAGTTAGTAATGCTTTTGATATGAAATGATGGTCGAATCAAGCAAACCAATGTCGGAGATGACTGAGGGACAATATAGTCCATGCGATGACACCACACATGTTAAGGATCATATGATTCATGACCATGGGGCATCGCGTCATCAGGGAACTTATTCTTGTCCAGGAGCTTAGAGGATATGAGACGGTGTCGTGCCCTCGACCCATATTGCAGCCACCTCATACGACAGTGGCAAATCGTATCTCCTTTGTTCTAGCCTCTTTTTGGTGTTCTATTCCATACGGTAGTCGTGGAGGTTGACCTTGTAGGCGCCCAAACTCCTAAACTTTTTGTCTGGATCCTAACACATGCAACATGATTTGGCATGTCTAAATACCTATCAACCAAAGCTTCTCTTCCAGTGAACATATTAAATATCTAAAAGCTTAAGGAGATTTGTCAATTAAGACGACACTCTCAAAATGCATGTGTATCAAAATAGACATGTGAGTGATTCATAATTAGAGTATCCTCGGAACTCAAACTAAACTATACATCATCATGACCTAGGGACGTTGATCATAAATTATTCATTCAAATAGCACAATCAATTGTCGGAAACGAGTTACTATGAACTACCCCAACGATAAAGAGGACTCTACTAGATGCAACAATGTACCATATGAGAGATTTTTAAAGGACTGCATGCTCCAAACAATTGTCTTTTTTCTTGGATGCCCTATAGACATTGGCATACAAGCTTTGCCCACAATTTGATGTTGTTGTATTAATCAACAACGAAAAAACTGAATGCTGAAGTCACCTTTTTTTAATACCCGACACTGTTTGTTAGGGCCCTAAGACATGCAACATGATTTGTCATGTCGAAATACCTACCAACTAGAGCTTAATTTGTCAGATACATGTGTATCACAATAGAGATGTGAGTGATTCATCATTAGGGTGTCCGCGGAACTCAAGCTAAACTATATATAATATATCATCATACATTAGAGTAATTGATCATAAACTATTCATTCAAATAACTCAAAAAATTATCGGAAAACGGGTGACTATGAATGACCCCTACAATAAAGAGGACTCTACGAGATACAAGAATGTACCATATGGGATATTTTCGAAGGACTGCATGCTCCGGATTTGTTATTTTCTTAGATGCGTATACAAGATTTTCTACAAATATACAAGATTTCCTACAATTCTTCTTCTTTCCTTTTCTATTGTTCAAGATTGTAAGGATCTTGATGATACTTTTCACGGTGGCCATGAGAGGACAACACACAGGTTATGTCTTCGGGTACTTATTCTTGTCGAGGAGCTTAGCGGATATGAGGCGGTCATACTGTTGTGCCCTCGACCCATATTGGAGCCACCTCATACGACAGTGGCAAATCGTATCTCCGTTGTTCTAGCTTCTTGTCGGTGTTCTATTCCATACGGTAGTCGTGGAGGTTGTCTTTGAATCCTTGTAGACGCCCAAACTACTAAACTGTTTGCCTGGGTCCTAACACCTGAAACATGATTTGGCATGTCTAAATACCTATCAACTAAAGCTCCTCTTCCAGTGGACATATTAACAATCTAAAAGGTTAAAGAGATTTATCAATTAAGACGACACTCTCTGTGTATCAAAATAGACATGTAAGTGATTCATCATTAGGGTATCCTCGGAACTGAAACTAAAGTATACATCATGAACTATTCATTCAAAGAGCACAATCAATCGTCGGAAACGAGTTACTATGAACTACCCCAACGATAAAGAGGACTCTACGAGATGCAACAATGTACCATATGTGAGATTTTTAAAGGACCGCATGCTCCAGATAATTGCCTTTTTTCTTGGATGCCCTATAGACATTGGCATACAAGCTTTGCCCAAAATTTGATGTTGTTGTATTAATCAACAATGAAAAACTGCATGTTAAAGTCACCTTTTTTTTGACCCAACAGTGTTTGTTTGGGTCCTAAGAAATGTAACATGATTTGTCATGTCGAAATACCTATCAACTGGAGCTTCATTTCGAGTGGACAAATTAACAATCTAAACGGTTAAGGAAATTTGTCACATACATGTGTATCAAAACAGAGATGTGAGTGAGTCATCATTAGGGTGTCCGCAGAACTCAGACTAAACTATATATAGCATAACATCGAGTACCTTAAGAGTAATTGATCATAAACTATTCATTCAATTAACACAAATATTTGTCTCAGCCTAGCCTTGACTAATATAAATTAAAACACCATCTATCGTAGAATTCAGGCCAATGCATAGAGAATACACAAGGACTATATGATATTACCCGGTGTATGATATGGCTATTTTGTTAAGGACCACATGGATATACAAGGTCACATCATAAGTCAACGGTATCATACTTGTAGGTATGAGCAAGGCTAAAACAGATGCAACCGTGTAATTCTTAAGAAATTTTTGTTTTGACTTGTCTCCTCTATCAGATGCAATAATGTACTATGCAAATATCTTCACGATTAATACAGCCCGCTATGTATGAGGTTACATGAAGTACTCTATGATATTACGTTGTGTACGCTATGGAGATTTTGATAAGGACTACATGTTGTTACCCGGTGTACTATATCGTTATTTTGTTAAGAACCGCATGGCTATACTAAGTCATGTAATAAGACGACTGGATCATACCCAGAGGCTATAATAGATGCAAATGTATAATTTTTATGAATTGCTTTTACTTATCTCCTATGAAATGCAACAATGTACTATGCGGGTGTTTTATTTATTTGAGGGCCCCATGCCAACATCTTCTTCTCAATTGATACCGCATGTGGTTGAGGATATATGAAGGACTCTATGATATTACACTGTGAATGATTTGAAGATTTTTTGTAAGGATATGGACCAAGGAAAAAAATAGCCGCCTATAGCTGCGCTATAGCTTCTCGAACAGCCTTTCGCGATGCTAAGCCTGTTTCTGCCGTTATGGGCACTACATCCGCTAAAGTGCCGCTAATCACCGCTAACAAAATTGTCCCATCAAACTCGAATTCGAAGCCCAATACGTGTTTTCGTCAGCTGAACCAACACCAAGCCAGTTGTATACCACGGTAGCTGCTCCCAGGCCACCTCATACGACAGTGGCAAATCGTATCTCCGTTGTTCTAGCTTCTTGTCGGTGTTCTATTCCATACGGTAGTCGTGGAGGTTGTCCTTGACTCCTTGTAGGCGCCCAAACTACTAAACTGTTTGCCTGGGTCCTAACACCTGAAACATGATTTGGCATGTCTAAATACCTATCAACTAAAGCTCCTCTTCCAGTGGACATATTAACAATCTAAAAGGTTAAAGAGATTTATCAATTAAGACGACACTCTCTGTGTATCAAAATAGACATGTAAGTGATTCATCATTAGGGTATCCTCAGAACTGAAACTAAAGTATACATCATGAACTATTCATTCAAAGAGCACAGTCAATCTTCGGAAACGAGTTACTATGAACTACCCAAACGATAAAGAGGACTCTACGAGATGCAACAATGTACCATATGTGAGATATTTGTAGGACCGCATGCTCCAGATAGTTGCCTTTTTTCTTGGATGGCCTATAGACATTGGCATACAAGCTTTGCCCAAAATTTGATGTTGTTGTATTAATCAACAATGAAAAACTGCATGTTGAATTCACCTTTTTTTTTGACCCAACACTGTTTGTTTGGGTCCTAAGAAATGTAACATGATTTTTCATGTCGAAATACCTATCAACTGGAGCTTCACTTTGAGTGGACAAATTAACAATCTAAACGGTTAAGGAAATTTATCACATACATGTGTATCAAAACAGAGATGTGAGTGAGTCATCATTAGGGTGTCCGCAGAACTCAGACTAAACTATATATAGCATAACATCGTACCTTAAGAGTAATTGATCATAAACTATTCATTCAATTAACACAAACATTTGTCTCAGTCTAGTCTTGACTAATATAAATTAAAACACCACCTATCGTAGGATTCAGGCCAATGCATAGAGGATACACAAGGACTATATGATATTACCCGGTGTACGATATGGCTATTTCTTTAAGGACCACATGGATATACAAGGTCACATCATAAGTCAAAGGTATCACACTTGGAGGTATGAGCAAGGCTAAAACAGATGCAACCGTGGAATTCTTAAGAAATTTTTGTTTTGACTTGTCTCCTCTATCAGATGCAATAATGTACTATGCAAATATCTTCACGATTAATATAGCCTGCTATGTATGAGGTTACATGAAGTACTCTATGATATTATGTTGTGTACGCTATGGAGATTTTGATAAGGACTACATGTTGTTACCCGGTGTACGATATGGTTATTTTGTTAAGAACCGCATGGCTATACTAAGTCATGTAATAAGACGACTGGATCATACCCAGAGGTATTAATACGGCTATAATAGATGCAAATGTATAATTTTTATGAATTGCTTTTACTTATCTCCTATGAAATGCAACAATTACTATGCGGGTGTTTTATTTATTTGAGGGCCCCATGCCAACATCTTCTTCTCAATTAATACCGCATGTGTTTGAGGATATATGAAGGACTCTATGATATTACACTGTGAATGATTTGAAGATTTTTTGTAAGGATATGGACCAAGGAAAAAAATAGCCGCCTATAGCTGCGCTATAGCTTCTCGAACAGCCTTGCGCGATGCTAAGCCTGTTTCTGCCGTTATGGGCACTACATCCGCTAAAGTGCCGCTAATCACTGCTAACAAAATTGTCCCATCAATCTCGAATTCGAAGCCCAATACGTGTTTTCGTCGGCTGAACCAACACCAAGCCAGTTGTATACCACAGTTGCTGCTCCCAGGCCACCTCATACGACAGTGGCAAATCGTATCTCCGTTGTTCTAACTTCTTGTCGGTGTTCTATTCCATACGGCAGTCGTGGAGGTTGTCCTTGACTCCTTGTAGGCGCCCAAACTACTAAACTGTTTGCCTGGGTCCTAACACCTGAAACATGATTTGGCATGAATAAATACCTATCAACTATAGCTCCTCTTCCAGTGGACATATTAACAATCTAAAAGGTTAAAGAGATTTATCAATTAAGACGACACTCTCTGTGTATCAAAATAGACATGTAAGTGATTCATCATTAGGGTATCCTCGGAACTGAAACTAAACTATACATCATGAACTATTCATTCAAAGAGCACAATCAATCGTCGGAAACGAGTTACTATGAACTACCCCAACGATAAAGAAGACTCTACGAGATGTAACAATGTACCACATGTGAGATTTTTAAAGGACCGCATTCTCCAGATAGTTGCCTTTTTTCTTGGATGCCCTATAGACATTGGCATACAAGCTTTGCCCAAAATTTGATGTTGTTGTATTAATCTACAATGAAAAACTGCATGTTGAAGTCACCTTTTTTTTTTGACTCAACACTGTTTGTTTGGGTCCTAAGAAATGTAACATGATTTGTCATGTCGAAATACCTATCAACTGGAGCTTCACTTCGAGTGGACAAATTAACAATCTAAACGGTTAAGAAAATTTGTCACATACATGTGTATCAAAACAGAGATGTGAGTGAGTCATCATTAGGGTGTCCGCAGAACTCAGACCAAACTATATATAGCATAACATCGTACCTTAAGAGTAATTGATCATAAACTATTCATTCAATTAACACAAACATTTGTCTCAGTCTAGCCTTGACTAATATAAATTAAAACACCATCTATCGTAGGATTCAGGCCAATGCATAGAGGATACACAAGGACTATATGATATTACCCGGTGTACGATGTGGCTATTTAGTTAAGGACCACATGGATATACAAGGTCACATCATAAGTCAACGGTATCACACTTGGAGGTATGAGCAAAGCTAAAACAGATGCAACCGTGTAATTCTTAAGAAATTTTTGTTTTGACTTGTCTCCTCTATCAGATGCATTAATGTACTATGCAAATATCTTCACGATTAATACAGCCTGCTATGTATGAGGTTACATGAAGTACTCTATGATATTACATTCTGTACGCTATGGAGATTTTGATAAGGACTACATGTTGTTACCCGGTGTACGATATGGTTATTTTGTTAAGAACCGCATGGCTATACTAAGTCATGTAATAAGACGACTAGATCATACCCAGAGGTATTAATACGGCTATAATAGACGCAAATGTATAATTTTTATGAATTGCTTTTACTTATCTCCTATGAAATGCAACAATGTACTATGCGGGTGTTTTATTTATTTGAGGGCCCCATGCCAACATCTTCTCTCAATTAATACTGCATGTGTTTGAGGATATATGAAGGACTCTATGATATTACAATGTGAATGATTTGAAGATTTTTTGTAAGGATATGGACCAAGGGAAAAAAATAGCCGCCTATAGCTGCGCTATAGCTTCTCGAACAGCCTTTCGCGATGCTAAGCCTGTTTCTGCCGTTATGGGCACTACATCCGCTAAAGTGCCGCTAATCACCGCTAACAAAATTGTCCCGTCTAACTCGAATTCGAAGCCCAATACGTGTTTTCGTCGGCTGAACCAACACCAAGCCAGTTGTATACCACGGTTGCTGCTCCCAGGCCACCTCATACGACAGTGGCAAATCTTATCTCCGTTGTTCTAGCTTCTTGTCGGTGTTCTATTCCATACGGTGGTCGTGGAGGTTGTCCTTGACTCCTTGTAGGCGCCCAAACTACTAAACTGTTTGCCTGGGTCCTGATAACGCGTGAAGCACACGTCCGTTGGGAACCCCAAGAGGAAGGTGTGATGCGTACAGCAGCAAGTTTTCCCTCAGTAAAAAACCAAGGTTATCGAACCAGTAGGAGATGAAGGCCACGTGAAGGTTGTTGGTGAAGGAGTGTAGTGCGGCGCAACACCAGGGATTCCGGCGCCAACGTGGAACCTGCACAACACAATCAAAATACTTTGCCCCAACTTAACAGTGAGGTTGTCAATCTCACCGGCTTGCTGAAAACAAAGGATTAATCGTATGGTGTGGAGAATGATGTTTATTTGCGAAGAACAGTAGAGAAAAGAGATTGCAGTAGATTGTATTTTAGATGTAAAAAATGGACCGGGGTCCACAGTTCACTAGTGGTGTCTCGCCAATAAGATAAATAGCATGTTGGGTGAACAATTTACAGTTGGGCAATTGACAAATAGAGAGGGCATAACAATGCACATACATATCATGATGACTACTATGAGTTTTACTTAGGGCATTACGACAAATAACATAGACCGCTATCCAGCATGCATCTATGCCTAAAAAGTCCACCTTCGGGTTAGCATCCGCACCCATTCCAGTATTAAGTTGCAAACAACAGACAATTGTATTAAGTATTGTGCGTAATGTAAACAATACAAATATCTTTAGACAAAGCATTGATATTTTATCCCTAGTGGCAACAACACATCCACAACCTTAGAACTTTCTGTCACTGTCCCAGATTCATTGGAGGCATGAACCCACTATCGAGCATAAATACTCCCTCTTGGAGTCACAAGTATCAACTTGGCCAGAGCCTCTACTAGCAACGGAGAGCATGCAAGATCATAAACAACACATATATGATAGATCAATTAATCAACTTGACATAGTATTCCATATTCATCGGATCCAAACAAACACAACATGTAGCATTACAAATAGACGATCTTGATCATGATAGGCAGCTCACAAGATCTAAACATCATAGCACAAGAGGAGAAGACAACCATCTAGCTACTGCTATGGACCCATAGTCCAAGGATGAACTACTCACGCATCAATCCGGAGGCGGGCATGATGATGTAGAGTCCTCCGGTGACGATTCCCCTCTCCGGCAGGGTGCCGGAGGCGATCTCCAGAATCCCCCGAGATGGGATTGGCGGCGGCGGCGTCTCTGGAACTTTTCTCGTATCGTGGCTCTCGGTAATAGGGTTTTCGCGACGGAGAGATTAAATAGGCGAAGGGGCAGAGTCGGGGGATGCTCGAGGGGCCCACCCCATAGGGCGGCCAGAGGTGGGGCCACGCCCCCTAGGGTGTGGCCGCCTCGTTGCCCCTCTTCGTCTCCTCTTCGGACTTCTGGAAGGCTCCGTGGAAAATAAGACCGTGGGCTTTTGTTTCGTCCAATTCCGAGAATATTTCCTGTGTAGGATTTCTGAAACAAAAAAACAACAGAAAACAGGAACTCGCGCTTCGGCATCTTGTTAATAGGTTAGTGCCAGAAAATGCATTAAAATTATGTAAAGTGTATATAAAACATGTGAGTATTGTCATATAACTAGCATGGAACATAAGAAATTATAGATACGTTTGAGACGTATCAGGTCCTAACACCTAAAACATGATTTGGCATGTCTAAATACCTATCAACTAAAGCTCCTCTTTCAGTGGACATATTAACAATCTAAAAGGTTAAAGAGATTTATCAATTAAGACGACACTCTCTGTGTATCAAAATAGACATGTAAGTGATTCATCATTAGGGTATCCTCGGAACTGAAACTAAACTATACATCATGAACTATTCATTCAAAGAGCACAATCAATCGTCGGAAACGAGTTACTATGAACTACCCCAACGATAAAGAGTACTCTATGATATTACGTTGTGTACCCTATGTAGATTTTGATAAGGACTACATGTTGTTACCCGGTGTACGATATGGTTATTTTGTTAAGGACTGCATGGCTATACTAAGTCGTGTAATAAGACGACTGGATCATACCCGAAGGTATTAACACAGCTATAATAGATGCAAATGTATATTTTTCATGAATTGTTTTTACTTGTCTCCTATGAAATGCAACAATGTACCATGCGGGTGTTTTATTTATTTGAGGGCCCAATGCCAACATCTTCTTCTCAATTAATATCGCATGTATTTGAGGATACATGAAGAACTCTATGATATTACACTGTGAACGATTTAAAGATTTTTGTAAGGATTGTATGGACCAAGTAATAAAATAGCCACCTATAGCTTCTCGAACAGCCTTTCACGATGCTAAGCCTGTTTCTGTTGTTATGGGCACTACATCCGCTAAAGTGCCGCTAATTATGGCTGAAGCGTGCAACCGCTAGAGGAGCTATAGCACCGCTAACAAAATTGCTCCATCAAACTCGAATTTGAAGCAATGGCCCTTGCCACCTCCTAGCAGTGGCGCACCACTATGCAGTGCGCCATAGGGAGTCAAGACAGCAGTGACGCACCTCAAGGCAGTGCGCCACTACTAGGTTGGGTAAAGAACCTGGGCTCAGGCTGCTCTTTAGTGATGGCGCATGACAGAAGAGGTGCGCCACTACTACATTTTTAACCGTGGCCCACCACTTTCTAGTGCGCCACTAGCACCCATCTTATGGCTAGGCCTTTTCCTAATAGTGCCCAATACGTGTTTTCATCGGCCGAACCAACACCAAACCAGTTGTATACCACAGTTGCTGCTCCCCAGGCCACGACGGCCGTGGCTAGGGAGACAGGGGCTAAATGGAGAGGAACGGCCACTCCATTGTAATTTACTCTTTGTTGAATTGTTTCAGCTGCCAAACACCAGAATTCCCAAATTTAATTTATATATAGAATCTTCCAACATCCAATGATGAATCGCGTCATCGCTCTTCAGTATTCCCTCTGTTCACAATTACTTCGCGGTCCGGGTTTGGTCAAAGTCAAACTTTGTGAACTTTGATTAATTTTTTTATTTAAATATTGACACTTGAGATATAATATCTAATGTATTAGAATCATGATAGAATACATTTTTTATATTATATTATATGTATTTGGTATCATCGATGTTAATATATCTTTCTATATTTTCTATCAAACTTTGTAAAACTTGTAAATCTAGAACGCGAACAAAATATGTATTTTGTACGCTGGAGCTGGGTCTTCTAGGTGCCGGAGTGCTACACCTCTGACCTGCGGTTTGCACATGCGTAGAGTCCGGTGCGGGCGGTCGAGGGCTCAAGGCGGAGCTCTTCAACACGCTGTAGCCGTTTGAGCTGGGAGAGGGAGGCTTGTCAGAGCATCTCTAGCAACCTCCCAAATTGGTCAAACCCGGATATTTGCAGGTTAGTTTGGGGGTTTTGACGTTTTTTTTGTCCAGATCAAACACCGCAAAACTGTCAAACCTGTAAACGTTTTTGCAGGCCAACCTGCATATAAGCCCACGATCTCCATAATTAGGGTTTCAGAGTCGATTCTGCATGCCAATCTGCATACGGTTAATGCCCTGTCGATTGAAAAAATCACCTCGCGCGAACACATTTCGCCGGTAGACTCGCCGGAGTACGGCCAAATTCCGGCGACGTACTACATAATCCAATCAGAAATGGGCAAAAATCGAACCACGCTCGCCGGAATTAGCCACCAGTTGGGTTGTATTTTGGCAGATCGCGGCCGAGATGAGGCAGAGGTGGTCAAGACCGGCGGGTCGGGTGGCGCACGCGGTGAGCAACGGCGACGCCGGGTCGAGCGGCCATGGGCGGGCGCGTGGGTGGCCAGCGCGGTGGCGGGCGCGCGGGTGGCTAGCACGAGCGGCCATCGCAGGGGGGCATGCACGCGGTCGGCCAGCGCGAGCGACCAACAAGAGTGGGCATGCGCGCGCGGGGTTGGCGACGGCCGGCGGCCGACGGGAAGGCAGGCGAAGACAATGCCTAGAGGAAGAAGAAAAGAATATTCCAAAATATTTGTTTTTAGTGTCTAATTTTGTGGTGTCTGGCCTGCGGAGGCTTTTGTCGACCCGTAAATCTAGTTTTTTTCGGCGTGCATCCACACATTTGGGGTGTAGAATCTGGTTTGTGGTTTTTTTTTTTTGTCTAGAGCCACCAATTTTTTTTGGGTGCGTATCAACTGCACACAGGTTTTCTTGTGTTGCATCTTATTTTTGGCAGGATCTAAATAATTGGGTCGCTACTACTATTAGACTGGGTCCAGAGTTTGTACTAGGTAATTTGCTAAGTGTTTGGCGAATTAGCAAAAAAAAAAATCAACAGCGAATTAGCTATCTTGATTTGGGGTTGCTCTGTGCTTCGGTTTGCTGATTCCACCATGACCAGATTCCGTTGATATGATTTGACACCCGAGTTCATGAGATAAAAGCATGGAACCTTGTGAAGATAGTGGACTTGGTAAAAAAAATATGTAAGAACTCTACAATCGCTGTGTTGAAAATCACTGCCATCTATGAATGCATAGGACTTTATAGATATGTTATATGTACTCTATAAGACAAAAAAGTAGAACTCTTCACATCACTATGTAGAGAATCTTTGCAATTTATGGATAAGCACATAACTTTTTTTTGAAACACACAGGACTTTATGTGTATGTCATATGTACTTTGTAAGAAAAATTAGAAGATCTCTACAATCAGCAATGTTTTTTTTTTCTAGAAGAACATATGAGTCTAATATTAAAAAACAGAGTACATCCAACGTGCACACACCAGAAGATTCCAAAAGTACATGAACAGCCCCTTGGAAAAAATCACAGACAACCTTCACGAAAATCAAGAAAAGCAATCAGATCCTTGACGTTGCTGTGCAAGCGAACTCTCTCCAGGTCCGGCTCCTCTTCCACGCCGGGAGGAGCCACCGGAGCTAACCACCCCTCTTGCCCAGACCATAAACCAAAAGGGAGGTAGGTGGCTACCGGAAGCAACCCCGAACACCAAGCGGAACAGGCCGGACTGCCGTCGCTGCCCACTGACTACTGTACAGGCCTCCAGAATTTCGTCAATGGCGACGGAATCCAGCGCCATCGAAGCGAGGCAGGAGCTCGAGGACAGAAGCCCAAAGCGTGGCCACCGCTGCCGCCTCGCTAGCCATGCCCGAGAGCACCAAAAGGGCCGTTCCCAGGGCCGGACCAGCTCCTCGACGCCGCCGGCAAAGGCGCCACCGAGGTGGGGTAGGAGCTGCCGAAACTTACTCGATGCGGCGGCGCTGCCACCACCAAATCGCTGGAAGACCTAACTCTCCCTCTCTCAACCGCCACCGAAGCAGCAAACCGCGGCCTGGCCTTGGCCGGAGGCGGAGCGGGGGAATCGAGCAAATATTCTTCGCGAATTTTTTTTAAATAATACGAATTTTTTATATAATTCCAGAAATAGCGCGCGATTTCAAAAAATTCCAAAAGTGTGACCCAGTCGGTTAGCTACTGACCGATCGGTCAGTAGCCGGCCGATTACAAGTCGGCTGCTCAGCCCCTGGCGGCCCAAAAGTAATTGGTCGATAGCTGACCAATTGGTCAGCTACTGACCAATTGGCCAGCCACCCCTACATGGATTTAGTTTACGTTTATTACGAGAGATATCTGCTGGCACTTCTCCCCATTATTTTCCCGCCATATCTTCTCCCGCTCCCGTTCACACCGCTGTATTTCCCTCCCGCCAAATTTATCCCGCCACCCTTCCCGCCACTTCTTCCCGCCACCATCTCCCGCCAAATTTATCCCGCCACCCTTCCCGCCACTTCTTCCCGCCACCATCTCCCGCCAAATTTATCCCGCCACCATCTCCCGCCAAATTTATCCCGCCACCATCTCTCGCTATATTTTCCCGCCACGCTCTCGGATTTTTCCCTATAAAAGCAAGCATCGACACTCATCGCTGCACAAGTGCTTCTATCTCTCTATTTTTTCTGTTGGCTCACCCTTAGCCATCATGAGTGTGCCGTGCTCTGACCAGGAGTTAAGGCCGGTGAAGGCGAAGGCTGCAAGTTTGCCCCCGGGTGTGACTGCGGAGCGGTGTTGGTGCGGCCGTCTTGTTAAGGTTAAGCAGGTGGAGGATTTCTCCGATTCGTTCGGCATGAAATTTTTCATGTGTGCGAGCTATGAGCATGATCCACCCTGTAGTTCAGCTTCGTCGTCCACCAGGCCGCCGGGAAGATGTGAGCGGGAAAAATTAGGCGGGAAAAAGTGGCGGCAGATTTGGGCGGGAATAAATGGCGGGAAGATTGAGCGGGAAAAATTGGGCGGGAAAAATTGGCGGGAAACAAACGAGCCAAAATTTCTGACACAACATTTTTGCGGCAAATTCATTTCACATTAGTACTAAAACTGAAATTAAGATACATTGCAGCTGAATTTAAAATACGGCTTATCACTACAACAGAATTTAAGATACAACGACAAACTATAACTGAAATTAAGATACATAACCAGTAGGTCACATCACTCTACTTTCCCTGCGTCCACCGTGGCCATTTTCCAGACTTGTCGCCGCGTTCTTCTGCCACTTGCGCCTCAGCAGCTCTTTCCCTTAGTCTCTTTCTCTCCGCTTCACGAGCCTCCTTACGCACATCTTCCTCTGCAAACCTACGTGCAGCCTCATCATCCATCCTCTTCTGATTCACCTCGCGATTACGAGCTTGTTCCGCCCTTAGTTTCTGTATCTGCCTCTCTCGCTCTGCCTTTTCATTTGCACGAACCTTTTCTCTACGCTCCTCCTCAAAGAACGTTGCCCACGCACGCCGGTGTTTCTCCTCAACCTCCTGGCGCGCCCAATCTGGCTGCTCCGTGTCTATCCAGTGAAACCATTTGCATAGGGGCGGGGAGGCGCAACACAAATAGTAACATTAAATCACATTCATAAATAAATTTATGCCTACATAAAATTATGTCGAAACATACCGGCGGCCTGGTGGACGACGAAGCTGAACTACGGGGTGGATCATGCTCATAGCTCGCACACATAAAAAATTTCATGCCGAACTGGTCGGAGAAATCCTCCACCTGCTTAACCTTAGCAAGACGGCCGCACCAACACCGCTCCGCAGTCACACCCGGGGGAAAACTTGCAGCCTTCGCCTTCACCGGCCTAAACTCCTGGTCAGAGCACGGCACACTCATGACGGCTAAGGGTGAGCCAACAGAAAAAAAAAGAGATAGTAGCACTTATGCTGCTATGAGTGTCGATGCCTGCTTTTATAGGAAAAATTCCGAGAGCGTGGCGAGAAAATATAGCGGGAGATGGTGGCGGGAGATGGTGGCGGGAAGGAATGGCGGGAAGAAGTGGCGAGAAGGGTGGCGACAAGGGCAGGAGGGAAACACGGCGGTGTGAACGGGAGAGGGAGAAGATATGGCCAGAAAATAATGGGGGAGAAGTGCCAATAATAAACCTAAAAATCCATGCAGTGGTCGGTCGGTAGCTGACCAATTGGTTGGTAGCTGACCAATTGACCAACTACTTCTGCCCTCTGACAAGCAGCAGCAGCCGACTGCCAGTCGGACTACTAGTGACCGATCGGTCAGCTGCTGACCGACCGGGTCACACTTTTGGAATTTTTTGAAATCGCACGCTATTTCTGGAATTATATAAAAAATTCGTATTATTTAAAAAAAATTCGCAATATTCTTCTACACCCAGCTCAGACAGGGGCATGTGCTGGCCTGAGCGCCCTGTGCGGGGTCCGGCCCCACCCAAAGAGAATCTTCCGTGAATACGTATGTCCAAAAAAGCTGCTATACTCTCAATACCCAGATATACAGACACATGCATGCAGTTTGGTCAACAGCTGACTCGAATCCCTAAATGACAGCAACGGCTGGGATATCACCTATGCCCGAGATCAGCTTCAAAATCTGCGCGTTGCTTGACCCTCCTTGAAGGCAACACCAAAGTCCGTTCTTCAAGTCCTGCTGTGCCTTTTGTACAAGGTAGAAACGTTCTTACAAGATCAAGAAAGTCCTATTGTACCCCCGCAAAAAAAGGTCATGTTGTGCCTATGAAGACTGCTATTTTTTCGATAAAGGAAATATATTAATATCAATAGATACCAATTATTTCCAGCCTCTTCAACAACGAATACCCTAATGGTAGTACGGATGCACACAGCCAAAAATGAAAAATAAAACTAAGAAAAAGAAGTCCCGCTACGGTACTCCAGTCCTAGCAACAACAGTACAACCACCACCAAGACAGCACCTGAAATCCAGGCTCTCCACCAGCGACGCCTCCAACAAGGGAACGATGCACAACCGCCGTCGTCGCCTGATCAAAAGATCTTAGGTTTTCACCCTGCAGATAGTCCCCGCTCTCAAAATAATGTCTTCAACAAGACCATTGCCAGGCACAACCAATTAAGGCTAGACCTTGGATTTTCACCCTGAAAAGTAGGACTCTGAACTTCACATGTGCTGCTGCCCCCACTTACATAATGTTGTTACAAGACACAGAATACCAAGCAAATCCTTCAACAACACCACAACTCGATCCTCCACTGCGCTAGTCCTCCAATCTGGCCTTCAAAAAATTCTCCGTCTCTGATACAACATGGACCAGAATGTCATCTGCTGGCAACACAGAACAGAGCTTCGTGTCGCTCCCTCCGGAACCAAACGGTCGGAATAAAAGCATGGGTGCGCATGACCGAATACCTCCCAAACTAGCAAACTCCAGGCACGAACACTGTTACATTTTCTAGTGGAGCCTTCCGGAACTCAACGTCCAGCCAAAATATAGACGGACATGCATAAGGAAGATCTTCGTCCTGGCGCGCGAGAGATCCGAGGACCACCACTTTTATTCAGGACAAACGAGCAACCTCACGCAACCCACCGGAAACATGCCCACATAGGTGCTGCTGAGAAGCACCAACTTGCCGCCGTCCAGCACATCATCGGTTTACGTCATGGGCGCCGCCAAGAGCTCAAAGGCCGATCTAGCAGCTTCACCCCGACCTCCCGGATCTTGATGGCAACATGCGGCAACACTTTAGACTGCTTCCACTCACCAAGGCAAACATGTGACGCCAGGTGCCAGGACACCTTGAGAATTTGTTCAACGTCTGACTTGGGTCCTTGATGCAGTCGACCAGGATGACGGCGCGGGATCCAACAGATGGCCAACCTCGTCCAATTCCTGGTCGCTACATCTCCCGGCGACGCTGCCTCGATCCCTCCAGAGAACTGCTCCTTGCTGCGTGCGCGCAACCAATTTCGGCATGGTGCGCCGCCAAGCCATGCAGCCTCTCGATCCGCTAAAAGTACTTGCCTTCAAGGTCCTTGCTGCGCCGCGCGAGAACTCAAGTGCCCACGGGCCTGAAGAGGACGGCGAAGGCAGGATGCCGCCGCCGCCGTGGCGGAGCCACCGGCGACGGCGGCGTGGTAGCAACTATCAAGAAATATCTGCTTATCATAGGCCAAGCTGGCTCACGATCACTCATCTACCAGATGGGCGCCAAGGATGATGATAGAAAGCTTCTAAAGCGGCGTTATTTTGCAGATGACTGTGATCATTATTGGCACCTTTCAGAGTGTGGCTCTAACATACACCAAATACGCTCGTATTGTAACCTCTAAGTTCGTATGGCAGCGGACACCTCTTTTCGAACGGATGGGATGATCTGGACGTAGTATACTAGTATGACACCGGACACACCTCTTTTAGGTGCAATTAGTTGTATTTTGGTGGTGGTAAAACATATATTTCTCTAGAGGCCATGCATGTAATGGCTGGTAGCCTTGGATAAATTATCCCAAACATTTGCTACCTCGATCTAAAGGGCGTGTACTAGCGTTTGCTCGTTCTTTGGAATAACTATTGTTGCAGTAGTAGTATCTAAGGTGGTTCATCACAGACATATTTATCTGTGAGAACAGAGCATTGTTTTTGTTGCCAAATACTAGTGTTGGAGATAACTTGTTGTCAATCAAATGAATAATGTGTTGTTCACAAATGTCTTTGATCTGAACTTTTACATACTGCTGGAGTATATCCTTGCTTTATGTTGTTGGACCAAACTTACCAAGGGGTGGATGAGTTCTGAGCAGATGCGTCGGCCGCCACTAACGAATGACAAGCCATAGCCCTAGCCGCCGTTTTCACAACATCCGTCGGTGGGCACGTACACAGTGACCCCCTATTGCAGGTGAGGGGGCGTCGAAGTCCACAACAAGGTTGTTTTGCTGCTGCTGGGAGGCATTGTCGGAGAGCACAGTGAACTCCTGATGCAGGGGGCCGTCGGAGTCCACGACAAGCTTGCCGTGCTTCTGCTGGGACTTGGGAGGCATCGTCGGAAAGCTCGGTGACCCGGGTGGGCGTTGGAGTCCACGGCAAACTCGTCGTGATGCTGCTGCATATGTTGGACGGTCATATAGGAGGCCACGGCTTGTTCCTGTAGCTAGGGGAGTAGTCCTGCCACACTTTTGATGGGGATTTAAGATGCGGTAGATGTTGAGAATGACCAACTAGTATTCATTGTGGGCCAAAGGCCAGTACATGTACATATGATACAATATGCAGGGAAGCCCCTCATACACTGGGATATACAGTAAAGGGGTATATACATCACTAACACCCCCCCCCCCCCCTTAAACTCATGGAGGATCAACAACACTGAGTTTAGAGAGAAAGAACCCATGTTGTGCTCTAGTCTAGACCTTCGTGAAGAAGTCAACAAGCTGTAGCCCGGAAGGCACATACTGTAGAGCCATAACCTGATCCTGCACAACATTACATACATAGAAGGCATGAACGCCAATGTGTTCGGTGAGCTCGTGCTTCACCGGATCACGCGCAATGCTGATGGCACCAGTTTTGTCAGATAAGAGAGGAGTCGGTGCATCAGCAGAAACACCAAAGTCCACCAATAACCAGCGTAACCAAGTCACTTCTGCCATCACGAGAGCCATCGCTCGCAACTCAGCCTCGACACTCGAACGAGAGATTGCAACCTTGAAAGGACACGGATGTCGCCTAGAGGGGGGGGGGTGAATAGGCGATTTAAAACTTTTACGAGATGGGCTTAACAAATGCGGAATAAAACTAGCGTTTACTTTGTCAAGCCCAAAGCCTATATACTATGGTTCACCTATGTGCACCAACAACTTATTCTAAGCAAGAGTTCACCTATGTGCACCAACAACTTATGCTAAGCAATACAAGCAAGTATGTGATAGCAAGATATATATAACTTCAAGCACGATGGCTATCACAAGGTAAAGTGCATAAGTAAAGAGCTCGGGTATAGAGATAACCGAGGCACGCGGGAGACGATGATTTATCCCGGAGTTCACACTCTTGCGAGTGCTAATCTCCGGTGGAGAGGTGCGGTTGCTTAGTGCTCCCGAACGCCACAAGAGGCTCACCTTGAGGTGTGGTTGCTCGATGCACACCAACGCCACAAAGGCCTCACCCCAAGATGCGGTACTCACACCACACACCGAACGCCACGAAGGCGCCTCACCTAAATCTCCGGTGACCCTCGCCACAAAGGCCTAGGTCACGGTTCCACTAAGGGATTTCCTTCGAGGCGGAAACCGGGCCTTACACAAAGATTGGGGCACACATCCACAACTTAATTGGAGGCTCCCAACAAACCGCCACAAAGGCCTAGAGTCCGTCTAGGGTTCCAAGAACCCAAGAGTAACAACCTTCTTGCTTTCACCACCACGAATCACCGTGGAGAACTCAAACCGATGCACCAAATGCAATGGCAAGAACACCACAAAGATGCTCAAGTCCTTCTCTCTCAAATTCCAACAAAGCTACAAAAGCTATTGGGGGAATAAGAGAGGAAGAACAAAGGAATTCACAAAGAACACCAAGATCAAGATCTAGAGAGTTCCACTCACAAAGAGATGGATTTGATTGGTAGAAATGTAGATCTAGATCTCCTCTCTTTTCCCTCAAATGGGGGCAAGAATCATGGAAGGATTGAGAGATGGAGCAAGCTTCTCTAGTTCAACAATGGAGGGAGAGAGAGTGAGAGAAGCACAGCCCAAGGAGGAAGAAGGGGGTATTTATACCCCCAAGAAAATCGAGCCGTTTGGGCAAAAACGGGCCGGATATTCCGGCCCAAGTTGGGGCCGGATTATCCGGGGCCGGATAATCCGGCCTCAGGGACAAAACCTGGACAAAATCCGGCCAAAAATCCGGCCCCTATCCAGAGCTGCTTTTCTTCCGGTCCTTAGACGATTTCGGGGGGCCGGATATTTCCGAAATATCCGGCCCGGATAATCCGGCCCGGATATTTCCAAAATATCCGGCCTAAGAAAGCTGCAGAAACACCAAAACAAAAACGGGCATAACTTTTGCATCCGGACTCCGATTTCGATGATCTTGGGCTCGTTGAAATCACAACAATGAGCTCTACAACAATATGCATAGAAACATCATAGTCCAGCAAAGGAGGATAGAAACAAATGAAGAAAGGTTTGACCTATCTCAAAAAGACATACCGGTAAAACCTCCAATCTTGAAAATGCAACAAGTTGCCCATGGAAAAACCATTCTCAATGAACTAGAGCTTGTCATGAGAATAAGCACAAGCTCTAAAACATCACATGGATAAGATCCAAATAAAACCAAGAAAGATGATGAACCAAACTCGAAACGCAACAAGTGATCTATGCGAAATCCGTTTCGATGAACTAGAGCTTGTCATGAGAATAAGCACAAGCTCTAAAACATCACATGGATAAGGTCCAAATAACAACCAAGAAAGATGATGAACCAAGCTCGAAAACGCAACAAGTGATCTATGCGAAATCCGATTTCGATGAACTAGAGCTTGTCATGAGAATAAGCACAAGCTCTAAAACATCACATGGATAAGGTCCAAATAACAACCAAGAAAGATGATGCAAGGATGCAAAGGTTTGAGCTCTCTCCGAACGATACGATCGAGTTACTCACTCGAGAGCCCTCTTGATAGTACGGCAACTAAACTATAAACCGGTCTCCAACTACACTATGAGACCGGTGAGAAACAAACCCTATCAAGAGCAAACCTTATACTTGCGCATTCCACTTGAGCTCGATGACGACGATCTTGACCTCAACAAGATGGAACGCCTTTCTTGCTTGTGCTTGCTTGACGAAGTCTTGTGGATTGCTCCCCATAATCCACCATGGGAGAGCTTCTTCTTGGCGCATCTTCACATATCCATGATCACCATATGGATGGCAAGACTCAAGCAAAGGATCTCTTCGAGAAGGCTCATCTTGAACTTGCACTTCATTTCTTCATTCTTCATCATGTTGATGTCTTGAAGTAGCTTGAGGGCTCACTTCATCTTCATCTTCAAGACATACTTGACACTTGATATCCTTCATCAATTTCTTCTTATTGCAACCTTGAAGCCAACATATGGTTCAAGAATTGCCTATGGACAACTCCTACAAATATAACTCAATGCAAACATTAGTCCATAGGGATTGTCATTAATTACCAAAACCACACATGGGGGCTCCATGCACTTTCAATCTCCCCCATTTTGGTAATTGATGACAATCTCTTTGAGAGGGTTTATATAAGGAATTTAAGTAACAAATAAGTTGAATATATAGAGCAAACTCCCCCATAATATATGCATGTGTGAATGATCTTGACTTTCATTGCATATATTGGCATTCAAAGCCTAGTGGAGTTTCCTCTAAATATTCAACTATGCAAAGCAACAAGATGCAATGCAATAAAGGCACATGCTTAAGCACAAAGCAAAGACATAACCAAATTCCCTTAAACCCTCCAAACTTCTCCCCCATTGGCACCAATTGCCGAAATGGGTGAAAAATTTAAAAGGCTAATATAGTGAGAGTTCCTCCATAGCGTGTGCATTTCTCATAATTTGAGTGGAATCAAATGCACATATCCAATGGCGAATATTCGGAAGGAATCACACTATAGATAGGATCAAAGATTGCAAAAAGATAACAAAGTCAAGAAGCTTCAACAAATGAAGCAAGCAACCAAATGAGTCACAAAGAGGATACCAAAAGAAAGATAGATCTTATGATAAGATCAAGAAGATTGCTCTAAATAATATGAGGAAGCTCCCCAAGGTTTGTGCACAAAACTAGACAATTTGCATTGGAGTATAAAGTGCACAAACATGGAATCATCACTCCCATAATATCATTCAAAAACAAAAGATACCAAGTGAATCAAACTCTAATGATCACCACAAGATAGTGCTCTAAATCAAATGAGGAAGCTCCCCAAGGTACATGCATAAATTAAAATGTTGTATTTGAATACAATATGCATAACATGGAATCCTCACTCCCTCATTACCATTTAAAACACAAACATTTGGAATAGATCATAGATAGAGAAATAAGCTTAACACTTGCAACAAACAAATAGTTGAGCAAAAAGTAAGAGGCACCATAATAAAAGGCTCAACCAAGAAGATATGTGAAAGGCATGATAAAGCATATTATAAGACTATTATATGGATGAGCAAAAAGCATCATCATAGTCTTCAATGAATTATATTTCTTAGCATGACCAATCAACATGCAACAAATAAAAAAGATATCAAATGGAGATGTATCATCTCTTATGTGTATAAGTTTCTCTAAGTGGACAATATCACAAAGATATTTATCCACAAAGAAACATGCACACACCAAATAGATACGCAAGAAAAATAGCATGATATCCAAGACGAAGTCATGCAATATACCAATAAGATTTTTGCTTAATAGCATGGCCAAAGGCTCAATATTATCTTATTGTACATTCATGAACTTCAACCACAAACAACTAAAATACATCACAAATATCAACAAGGGATAGAAGATAGTTGGGATGCATTTGAGAAAGGCAACAAGTATCACAAACGGGGATACCAAAAGAAGTAACTAAATTTGCACTTTCATCTATATTGCACATGTGAGAGCCTTGAGGAATTGATATGCAACAAAATTGCTAGATAGGCATAGTTGGGATGGATGAATCATGAGCATGATTTAAAATACTTCCCAACACATGCACTCATCTCAAATTACTCACATTCACAATAAAGAGGTTTCATTAAGACTTTTGCAAGAAGCACAACATTTGCAAATCAAGAGATTCATGCCAAGATGCAACCATAAGGTTGGATACAAGAAAAGTATGCATGAGAAGATACTTGTTACCAAGATAGCATTGGTGTGGATGTAGTAGATATGTGTTCGTTGATCATCCTAGCTTGCCTCACGTTACCATTGAGTCACCACTTCTTTCCAAGAGTGAGACAAGCATTCAATGCATATCCATTGTACCTAACACAAAGGTAAGTACAAAATGGTCCCCAAACTAATTGGGTCCGAAGTAGTTAGACACACTACAACATATAGGACAAACTCCACAATTCTATGTGCATATAGATATGAAATTGAATTTCATGCACATCTTAGCCAAATTAGGATTTGATGGAGTTTACCCTATATATTGGATCAAAGAAAGTGACACATGCCATAAGATATACATATATTAAATATGCATGCACAATACTTTCAAGAACCAAAGGAAGATACAATTTGGACAAAACACCAAATAAACCAAGAGACAATGGTTGTCCAAATTATATCAAAGAATCAAATCAACACAAGATTGACTCCAAAGACTTATCTCATTATAAGAAGCTAATTAAACCTAAGCACAAAGGAATGAGATAACCAACTCTCAAGAGAGCAAGGTTCCAACAAATAAACCAAACCCTCGACACTTTTTATGATGGCACACAGTACCAAAAAGAAAATTTATGACTCCCAAAACCAAATTTTTGATAAAGATCAAGAGAAGTTTATATAACAAATATAGGAGAGCTCCCCAAGATTAGTGCATTATCTAGGATTTAGAATATGGATACAAAATGCACACAACTAGGATCATCACACTACCTATATCTACAAAAAAAGCTAAGAAAGTTTGAATAGAAAAAAGAACACATGGGAGTCAAAGCACAACAAATTCATGGCAATAAATAAGGCAATTTAAACACAAGATCCATAAGATGCAAGGAAGACACATGGGAGTCAAAGCACAACAAATTCATGGCAATAAATAAGGCAATTTAAACACAAGAGCCAATGTAGATATGATCAATAAATATCTACCTCATAATTGATTACCAATTGTCCTAGGACAAGAGGTATTAGGAAATATTTCCTGGTGGTAGTTTGTAAGTATACATAAGATCATATTTACAACGAACAAAGCATATGGTAAAAGATAAGAGTTAACCATCATGCAAAGAAAGTTTCTTGATAGCTTCATTTAGTCATACCAACATGCAAGGCAATTAATAGTATTCATACCAACATGCAAAGCAATTAATAGTATTCATACCAACATGCAAAGCAATTAATAGTATTCATACCAACATGCAAAGCAATTAATAGTATGACTTGAAGCACATGGTTTTCCAAAAATGTATTGAGGGACACGTTGTGAAAAACCATGCCAAGAAAAACTTACACAAATAAGATCCACAAAGATATTAGCAATGAAGCCATTTAAGCGAATTGGAGCTTGTTTGAGCAAACATGCCACATAGGAGAGATAATCTACAATATCAATTCTATGTGACACAACCTCAAATGTTCACATTTCCTAGGCTTGTAATATGCACAAAGCTTATTACTCCCCCATAATGTGATAAGGAATTTATTTTCACAAGAGGCAAATAAGATCCAACTAGAGATATTAATGAACATTAGAATTTGAATTTCTCATGAAGATGACATACCACATAGAGACTAGATAATCTTGCAATATCAATTCTAAGTGATATTCCTCATGTACACACATTGTTAGGATTGTGAAATTCCTAAAGGCATATCACTCCCCCAAAATGTTATAGTCCAATAATCTCTCATAAGAGCCATATAAGATACAACAAGATGCAAAGAGGCTCCAACACAAGCACAAATACATGGTGTGCAACCTAACATACATAGCCTTGATTTCTCAAGAAAAACACGTAGGATGCACAACATATACAAACACATGTTAGGAACAAAACTAACACATGCAAAGGGGCGAGTAACTTTCAATATAAATGAGTTGAGCACATGTTACCGCAAGGAGGAACATTGGGTGTATGATAGAAGTAAGATAACCAAAAGACTTGGCTTGAGATAGTATAAATGATGAAGATCCCTTAACTCTTCATGATGTAGCCAAGTCTCCAATGCCCTCCAACAAGCACCTATTGATCAAGTTTTGGATTGTTGGTCCCCAACTAAGTTGGGTCCTAAGAGGTTAGTCACAATAGGCCTGGCAACCCAAATGGTTCTTTTCTTGACACCACTTTGAGCACCAACAAATTTGGCAAACACATTGCCACCCTCATCCTTACGAAGAGAATAAACATCATCAATGGTGATAGAGTTGGATGAGGTACCAATAGTGCAAAAGGAGGAGATGTGACCCTTCTCACGGCATATGTAGCAAGTTCTTTTCTTCTCCTTCTTCTCACTAGATTTCTCCACAATGGGAGCATTGGCTTGATTCTTCTTGGGAAGTGGCATTTCTTCAACTTGAGGTTGAATATGAGTTTGAGCTTGAGGCCGCTTCCCTTTTTGCTTCTTCTTCAAAGGGCAAGATCTAACATGGTGCCCTTCAATTTTGCACTTGAAGCAAACGATCTTGGCTGGGTCTTTGACTTGTACTTTGCCCTTCTTCTTCTTGTTGTTCTTGGACTTGATCTTGTTGTTGGAGTTGAATCCAAGTCCACTCTTGTCATTGGGGGATTGTTGCACACTTAACATCTTATCAAGTTTGCATTTCCCTTCATGACCCTTTACCAAGTCGTTCTTCAAAGAAGAGACTTGGGCCTTGAGCTCTTTGATTTCCTCTACATGGTTAGTAACAACACAAGTACTAGTGGAAGTAGAACCTTCATTGTTAGAGCAACAAGGCAATGAAGATAATTCATCACAAGATTTAGCAATATTATGAGTGGATGAATTACTAGGACTAGCACATGGCAATATAACATTTTGAGTAGTAGTGCTAGTACCCACATGAGGCTCACAAGGTGTTGCCTTAGATATTATAGCCTCATGAGCTAACTTTAGCCTATCATGAGAGGCTAGAAGATCCTCATAGGAGCTAGAAAGCTTTCCATGAATTTCTCCCAATTTCCCATAATTGCTAGTTAGCAAATCAAGTTGAGCCCTTAGCTCAACATTCTCCTTCAAGGTAGATGCTTCACAAGAAGTAGAGTTAGTAGCACAAGCATCATTATCAATAGCAATAGGAGAAGGCAAGTTGGCATGCACTTTTAGATAAGAAGCTTTAAGTTGCTCATGCGACTCGGTGAGTTTGGTGAGCGCACTCTCAATGACCCTTGAGCCCTTTTTGAGTTGCTCAAAATCCTCAAGGAGTTTAGCATTAACAAACACAAGCTTATCATTTTTTAGCTTTAGTTCATTTGCCATCTCAAGAGCTCTATCATGGTTTTCCTTTTCTCTAGACAATTCTAGAGCAAAGGTCTCCTCAAGAGCTTCCTTGATGGTTTGTTCTTCTTCAAGTTCATTCTTTAAAGATGCTACATCATCGGCATACTCTCGTTCAAGAGCACCCTTTTTATCAATGGTGTTCTCATGCATCCAAATAAGTTTTTGGCTCTCAATAGCGGTAGTCAAGATTTCAAAGAAGTGAGTGCTAGCAATTTTATCTTTGCAAATAATCTTGAATACACTCTTACCCTTATCGCGTAGAGAGACAACCCAATCCTCTTCTTCATAAACATCCTCATCCTTATCACCACGAGAAGTATGAGGTTCCATGGTAGGAGATACCGTGGAACCCTTGGCCATAAGGCACATATGAGAACCGTGAGATAAAGATGAGGAGTTACTTGAGGCTCCTTTCAAGATCTTGTCTTGACCAATAGAATCTTTGGTTTCCTCTACAATGTTAGTCACACAACAACTAGAGGAAATAGAAGCATTTTTATCATGGCCACAAGACAAAGCAAGCATATCATCATTAGATTTATTCAAGCAACTTACACATGATATGCAAGGACTATCAACACAAGCATGTAAATCATTTCTAGTGCTAGATGTGTTTGAGTCCGTAGATGAAACATTGCATTGAGATAGAGATGAAGAATCATCAATAGAAAGCTTAATATCAACATTGCAATTTTCATCACCACTCACCATATCATTACCTTGTGTCTTGACACACTTTGGTGAAGTGGATGAAGATGAGAACTCATCACGGCCGGAAGTGGAAGCAATGCAATCATCCTTAATAATATTGGACACATCATATTTATCTTGAATTTTTGTCCATAACTCATGAGCGCTCCCAAAAGGCATGATTGAAGAAGTAACTACATTGCTCACAACAATGGAAAACACATGAGAAGCAAGAGCATCGAGGCAAGAGTTTTTCTCCTCCTCAAGAGATAAATTTTGAGGATCCTTAGGAGAAGAAAAACCCATGCCAAGAAATCGCTCCATGTCCAGGAGACATACGCCGCAAAATATTAAGCACATAAATTTTCAATAGATCATAATATGTCCCATCAAATATAACCAAGTTATTGTGCGCTAATCCCCTAACCGACAACTTGACTCTCAAGCCGGTGAAGCCTAAGAATGAGAGACCTTGCTCGATACCAATTGAAAGGACACAGATGTCGCCTAGAGGGGGGTGAATAGGCGATTTAAAACTTTTACGAGATGGGCTTAACAAATGCGGAATAAAACTAGCGTTTACTTTGTCAAGCCCAAAGCCTATATACTATGGTTCACCTATGTGCACCAACAACTTATTCTAAGCAAGAGTTCACCTATGTGCACCAACAACTTATGCTAAGCAATACAAGCAAGTATGTGATAGCAAGATATATATAACTTCAAGCACGATGGCTATCACAAGGTAAAGTGCATAAGTAAAGAGCTCGGGTATAGAGATAACCGAGGCACGCGGGAGACGATGATTTATCCCGGAGTTCACACTCTTGCGAGTGCTAATCTCCGGTGGAGAGGTGCGGTTGCTTAGTGCTCCCGAACGCCACAAGAGGCTCACCTTGAGGTGTGGTTGCTCGATGCACACCAACGCCACAAAGGCCTCACCCCAAGATGCGGTACTCACACCACACACCGAACGCCACGAAGGCGCCTCACCTAAATCTCCGGTGACCCTCGCCACAAAGGCCTAGGTCACGGTTCCACTAAGGGATTTCCTTCGAGGCGGAAACCGGGCCTTACACAAAGATTGGGGCACACATCCACAACTTAATTGGAGGCTCCCAACAAACCGCCACAAAGGCCTAGAGTCCGTCTAGGGTTCCAAGAACCCAAGAGTAACAACCTTCTTGCTTTCACCACCACGAATCACCGTGGAGAACTCAAACCGATGCACCAAATGCAATGGCAAGAACACCACAAAGATGCTCAAGTCCTTCTCTCTCAAATTCCAACAAAGCTACAAAAGCTATTGGGGGAATAAGAGAGGAAGAACAAAGGAATTCACAAAGAACACCAAGATCAAGATCTAGAGAGTTCCACTCACAAAGAGATGGATTTGATTGGTAGAAATGTAGATCTAGATCTCCTCTCTCTTTTCCCTCAAATGGGGGCAAGAATCATGGAAGGATTGAGAGATGGAGCAAGCTTCTCTAGTTCAACAATGGAGGGGAGAGAGAGTGAGAGAAGCACAGCCCAAGGAGGAAGAAGGGGGGTATTTATACCCCCCAAGAAAATCGAGCCGTTTGGGCAAAAACAGGGCCGGATATTCCGGCCCAAGTTGGGGCCGGATTATCCGGGGCCGGATAATCCGGCCTCGGGACAAAACCTGGACAAAATCCGGCCAAAAATCCGGCCCCTATCCAGAGCTGCTTTTCTTCCGGTCCTTAGACGATTTCGGGGGCCGGATATTTCCGAAATATCCGGCCCGGATAATCCGGCCCGGATATTTCCAAAATATCCGGCCTAAGAAAACTGCAGAAACACCAAAACAAAAACGGGCATAACTTTTGCATCCGGACTCCGATTTCGATGATCTTGGGCTCGTTGAAATCACAACAATGAGCTCTACAACAATATGCATAGAAACATCATAGTCCAGCAAAGGAGGATAGAAACAAATGAAGAAAGGTTTGACCTATCTCAAAAAGACATCACCGGTAAAACCTCCAATCTTGAAAATGCAACAAGTTGCCCATGGAAAAACCATTCTCAATGAACTAGAGCTTGTCATGAGAATAAGCACAAGCTCTAAAACATCACATGGATAAGATCCAAATAAAACCAAGAAAGATGATGAACCAAACTCGAAAACGCAACAAGTGATCTATGCGAAATCCGTTTTCGATGAACTAGAGCTTGTCATGAGAATAAGCACAAGCTCTAAAACATCACATGGATAAGGTCCAAATAACAACCAAGAAAGATGATGAACCAAACTCGAAAACGCAACAAGTGATCTATGCGAAATCCGTTTTCGATGAACTAGAGCTTGTCATGAGAATAAGCACAAGCTCTAAAACATCACATGGATAAGGTCCAAATAACAACCAAGAAAGATGATGCAAGGATGCAAAGGTTTGAGCTCTCTCCGAACGATACGATCGAGTTACTCACTCGAGAGCCCTCTTGATAGTACGGCAACTAAACTATAAACCGGTCTCCAACTACACTATGAGACCGGTGAGAAACAAACCCTATCAAGAGCAAACCTTATACTTGCGCATTCCACTTGAGCTCGATGACGACGATCTTGACCTCAACAAGATGGAACGCCTTTCTTGCTTGTGCTTGCTTGACGAAGTCTTGTGGATTGCTCCCCCATAATCCACCATGGGAGAGCTTCTTCTTCGGCGCATCTTCACATATCCATGATCACCATATGGATGGCAAGACTCAAGCAAAGGATCTCTTCGAGAAGGCTCATCTTGAACTTGCACTTCATTTCTTCATTCTTCATCATGTTGATGTCTTGAAGTAGCTTGAGGGCTCACTTCATCTTCATCTTCAAGACATACTTGACACTTGATATCCTTCATCAATTTCTTCTTATTGCAACCTTGAAGCCAACATATGGTTCAAGAATTGCCTATGGACAACTCCTACAAATATAACTCAATGCAAACATTAGTCCATAGGGATTGTCATTAATTACCAAAACCACACATGGGGGCTCCATGCACTTTCAAACCTGCTTCTTGTTCTTCCAAGCAATGAGAGAACCACCAAGAAAGAGACAGTAGGCAGAAAGAGACTTGCGATCCGATGGATCACTAGCCTAGGTAGCATCTGAGTAGGTCTGGAGCTGTAAGGAGCTGGAGCGAGGAAAGAAGAGACGACGGGAGATAGTGCCATGAAGATGGCGGAGGACACGAAGGAGATGACTATAGTGGACACTAATGGGAGCAGACACGAACTGACTCAGAATGTGGACCGGGTAGGAGATGTCAGGACGGGTGACAGCAAGGTAGACAAGGCTCCCAACCAAGTGACGATAGCGAGTCGGATCCGGAACAGGATCACCATCAGTGGCACGGAGATGGACATTGAGCTCCATAGAAGTCTCGACAGTGCGCTCATCACCAAGAGCGGCACGAGTGAGAAGGTCCTGAATATACTTCTCCTGGGAGATATAGAAGCCATCGGAGATAGAAGAGATCTCAATCCCAACAAAGTAGCAAAGAGGACCAAGATCAGTCATAAGAAACTGATCACGAAGACAGGCCTTGACAAAGGCAATGTACTCAGGGTCGTCACCTGTGATGATCATGTCATCGACATGAAGAAGAAGGAGAGTCCGACCACGAGAACATGTGTGGACAAAGAGCGCAGGGTCATGTGCGCTAGGGACAAAACCAGCAGCGGTCACCACAGAGGCGAAACGCTGAAACCACGTGCGAGGGGCTTGCTTAAGGCCATAGAGAGAGCTCCGGAGACGACAGACCATGCCATCAGGAATAGAGTACCCAGGAGGTGGCTGCATGTATACCTCCTCATGTAGCTCACCGTTAATAAAAAGCATTCTGCACATCAAGCTGAGAGACAGGCCAGTGACAAACAGAAGCAACGGCAAGAAGAGTACGAAGAGTGGTCATGTGAGCCACTGGAGCAAAGGTCTCGTCATAGTCACGCCCATGCTCCTGCTGAAAACCGCGAGCCATAAGACGAGCCTTGTAGCGCTCAAGAGAACTATCGGAGCGAGTCTTTATCTTGTAGACCCACTTGCAGGTGACGGGACAAACAGAGGGAGGATGAGTGACAACATCCCAGGTGCCAGTACGCTCAAGAGCAGCAATCTCCTCAACCATCGCTAGCTGCCATTCGGGATGAGCAACAACATACCGATAAGAGGTCGGCTCAAGAACAGCAGAGAGACCATAGTGAGTGGGAGAATATCGATCAGGAGGACGAGGATGAGCACGAAGATGATGAGTTGGCTCGGACGGAGAGGGCATCACACCATAGGTGGAGGGCATGTCAGGAGGAGCATCATCATCCTCACGTGGACGACGGGAGTAGTGAAAAGGGTAGGGAGGGACCACCGTAGGCGAGGAAGGTGACATAGGAGAGGAAGGTGTGGAGGGTGGGGAAGGCGGTGAGGGAGGAGAGGGGGGTCTGGTGGGTGAAGGAGTAGAAGGTGGGGAGAGACTCAGCGGAGCAGGGACCTAAGGCACACAAGAAGGTGAGTCAAGGAACATGAGAAAAGAGATACCATCCACCGAGAAGGAAGAGGAGGAGGGAGGCGGGTAGAAAGGATGGGACCCATCGAAAGTAACGTCCTGAGATATGCGCATCCGACGACCAATAGGATCCCAACACTTTTATCCCTTGTGCTCAGGACTTTAGCCAAGAAAAACACACTCAACAGATTGAGCAGTCAGCTTGCTGCGTTCGCGTGGAGCAAGAAGAAGATAGCAAACGCAACTAAAAAGATGAAGGGTCGAATAATCAGGAGCACGGCCAATAAGACGCTCAAGAGGAATACCTCCCTGCAAGGCCGTGGAGGGTTGAAGGTTGACGAGATAGGTGGAAATAGACACAGCTTCAGCCCAGAAGTGAGGAGGAAGAGAGGCGGTGATAATCATTGCATGAGCCGTCTCAAGCAGGTGGCGATGTTTGCGCTCATCCACGCCATTTTGGGCATGGGCGCCAGGGCAGGAAAACTGGGCAAGAGTGCCCTGCTCAGCAAAAAAAACCACGCAACAGCTGGGAGATATACTCACTAGCGAGTCAGCCCAAAACACACGAATAGGCGTGGAAAACTGAGTATGGACCATGGCAGCAAAACGCTTATATATCGAGAGAACCTCGCTGCGAGAAGTAATAAAATAGATCCAAGTGTGGCGAGAGAAGTCATCGATAAAAATAACATAGTAGTGTTTGCCTACCTTGGAAGCAAAGGGAGCCGGACCCCATACATCACAATGAATCAAATCAAAGGGACGCTGAGATACAGACTCACTAGTAGGATAAGGTAACTGATTTTGTTTACCAAGCCTACAGCCATGACAACCCTAAAGAGAGATATCTCCTTAGACAGGACCCAGAAGACCTCGACGAAGTAAAGACGACAAGCGAGAACCACAAAGATGACCAAGACGATGATGTCACTTCTGAAAGGAGGCAGGGGTGGAAGCAGCAATCACACGTGGTACAGTCGGTGAAGTGGTAGAATAAGGAACATGAAGCCAGTCAAGCTCGCAAAGTCCCTGGGAGTCACAGCACCGAGGGCCAGCCCCAACCAGTGACCGGGTGTGAGTGTCCTGAACAGAACAAGAATCAACATCAAGAATGACCATCAACAGTAGAAAACAAATTCATGGTAAGAAGGGGAACGTGAGAAACGCCAGGAACGGAAAATGAAGGAGTAGAAAGATTGCCACGACTAGCAACAGGAAGAGAAGTACCATCGGTAGTAATAACATGAACCGGAAGAGGGAGAGGTCGAAGAGAAGAAAGAGAGGAAGAATCAGGCGACATGTGGAAAGAAGCTCCAGAATCCAGAACCCACGAGGATGTACCTGACTATGTAGAGGAACCAGCCACAGAGGTAGCAGTACCCGTCGAAGCAGGGCCAGAGGAGGCAAGGAGGCTATGAAGACTCGCAATATCCTGCTCAGTGAAGCCGGTGGTGACGGGAATTGTGGTGACGGGCGCTGAGGTGACGGGCGCTGAAGGTGGAGCACGAGGAGGCACTCCTCGCTGCTTCCGATTGGCTCAAGGTGACCAGGCCTCCTATAGTGAGTGCAGAACCGAGAAGGACAAGGACGACCCCCACCACGAGAAGGGCGAGCTCCGCCCGTAACAGCAGGCGCCGGTGTGGCCAGAAGCGGCGGTGTGGGTGCAACCGGAAATCGAGTAGCAAGAACAGAAGGTGTCCCAAGTAGACCAACACCACGCAGACGAGTCTCCTTAGCACGGAGGTCAGTCAACACCTCTGAGATAGGAACACGGCCCCGAGCAAAAAAATGTGCACGACGGGGCTCAAACTCTGGACGAAGTCGAGACAGGAACTCATAGATCCTCTGAAAATCCATATCTGCGCATAGTGTCTGGCAACACTGGCAAGTACCACAGACGACACTGTGAAGGGAGTCAAGCTGGCGCCAGATCACCGCACTCTGGGTGTAGATCTCATCAACAGTAGAGTCACCCTGCTGAAGATCATGCTCCTGACGCAACACAGATAAATACAGAGAATCCCCAAAAGGCTGATAGCGCTGACGAAGGTGAGACCACATCTCAGCAACAGTAGAAAGGCCCATAAACTCAGAAGCAAACTGCGGCTGAACACTCTGAGAAAGAACAGCAGTAGCCCTGACATCCTCATCACACCATTGAGTAAAAGCCGCCAGACTATCCCGATAAGAACCAAGAGCCTCTGAATAAGCAAGTACATGCTGCTCGTATGCCTCATCAGCAGCAAGCTCGGCAGACCTGGCTGCCTCCTGAGCAGCCTAAGGAGCATCATCAGCATGGGTCTATGGCACTGGCGGTGGTGTAGGAGGCACAAGAGCAGTGAGATGCGGCGGACAAGGGACTTCGCCGGTAAGAACACCCCATAGCCGAAGACCACGCATGTGGATGCGCATAAAAGCAGCAAACTCCCCATAGTTGGTACCATCAAAGATCACTGGGCACCGAGGAATACTGACATAGCCAGATGCGGAGGACGCCATAATAGTTTTTCGAACCAGATCTAGATCTGGATCTGGATCTGGCAGAACTGCCCGATCTTGGACAGGGCGAGGCCGGCAGGGACGGAGTTGGCCGGGTCGGGGCCGGCCAGGGACGGCCGGAGGCGGAGGTGGCCAGGGCGGGGCCAGCCGGGAACGGAGGTGGCCGGGGTAGGGCCGGCCAGGGATGGCCGGGAACGGGGTAGATCCGGCTGGTGGCGGCCGGAGGCAGGGTCGACCGGGTCGTGGCCGGTCGGAACGGGGTGCGGAAGAAGGCGGCCAAGAGAGGAGCAGGCTGGAATAGGATCAGTTGCCGGAAAGCTCGCTGGAGAGATTGACGGCGGTGACAGCGGCAACACGGAATTGCTACGTGCAAGAGGAGCTGAACCTACGCTCTGATATTATGTTGAGAATGAGCAACTCGTATTACCTGTGGGCCAAAGGCCAGGACATGTACATGTGATACAATATGCAGGGAAGCCCCTCATATACTGGAAATATACAGTAAAGGGATCTATACATCACTAACAGTAGAAAGAATGGCAAACTCGCGCGCAGATGTACTAGAAGAACAGCGGGAGAAGTTGATGGGATAGAAAAATATATACCGTGAAATGGTTTTCTCTTACTTATTGAGGATGATTGACGAACATCAACAACAACGACGACAGGCGAGCAAAGCAACAACAGCACCGAGCATCCAAAGTTATCATTATGAGGACTAAAGTGACTTCAATCGCTAAAGGATTATTTTGCATGAACTTCGAGAAAGAAAGTAGAAAGTCCCATTTTGAAGCGTATGGAACAAGTCTCGCTTTGCAGAACTTATTAATATTAGTGTTTCTATATGTCCCACAAAAGTTATTTTTACATGTTATAAACGCGATAAGCAAATAACGAAGAACGAAACAAGAACACACACATGGGCACAAGATTTAACGTGGAAAATCCCTTCCAACACAGAAGAGAAAAAAAAACCACGGGCGCCAGCCAGGAGTGTTTATAAACGTCGTGGATTATCTTATAATCTGATAAACCCTAGCCGGCGGCTTACAAGATGTATATATAGACTCGTCAGAAGTTAGCCTCCCTTTAGTATATGAATTTGGATCATAATATAACATAACATTTCTCAAAGTTTGGATGTACACATCTAGACATAATTTAGTACCCAAATACATCAAATTTAGATTGAGTATTTCATTTACGCGTGGTGTTTGGCACCACACATCGTGATGGACTTTCTATTTTTGTCCTATGAACAATTGACCATGCGAACGAACTCTTTCTGGTCTTTAAATAATTAAATTCATGCAGTTGAGAAAACATATATTAGTATATGCTAACGCATCTGACATCATCGTAAGGTCTTACTTCGTTAGAATATCTAACCTAAGGTTGCTGTTCAATTAGTGTTGTGTTACATTTTTCAGGTGCGTATGCATATGAATCTATTATGAAAAAAAGTACATATATTTTTTTAAAGAATGACATAAACATCTGAAATAAAATTTCGCGTGTACATCTGAACATACTATGTTTGTACATAAGTTTTTCAAAAAAAAAATTATGTGGCACGTGTATAAAAATAAAAAATGTCCCATGAATAACCATGTCGGAGCATTAAAATTTATCTTTTTTACACAGGACATAAAAATACTTTTTTTTTTCGAAAACTTGTGTGAGAACATAGAATGGCTAGATGTACATGTGAAATTTTATTTCAGTTATTTTTAAGATTGTGAAATGTATCTTCACACAATAAGCTTATACTAGCAAAAGTGCCCGTACGTTGCATCGGGAGAAACAAATATGTTCCAACAAATCACCCATGTTAACACTTCTCTTTATCACCATCATCAATGATGGTCACATTTCTCCTATTCATAAACATAATTAATTCTAAGAATATGAGATTTTGAGCCCCTCGCTGCACCAGCTTGTAGTACTACAAACTTGTAATGAGGGTGGGCCCCACCCATAAGTTATGAACATTCCAATCTAGCAATACAATTTATGTTTAGCGGATCTTATGTTGTCTTCCAGTATCCACTATAAGAATACAATTATGGAGAAATTTAAATGCGTGTTAAGTAAGTTGGTGCATCGTTCGAATCAAAATAAATATTGAAGACGTCCATGTTAGTAAAGTATTTGAGAATACAACCCGTGCATAGGGTTGATTTTCATTAAATATTTTCGTCCATCCCATGGCAGTGGAGAGTTAAAATGATTTATTGTGTATCAATTAACACGTAATATCTACTGCACGTTCCTTCAGTACTACTAAATTAGAAAATAAGTGTTTGCTTCTCTCTTTCTACTCACGATTTCCAATCAATTTTGCAGTGCAAAAAAGAAAATATGTCATCTTCCTTTTTTTTTGATTTGTACCAACAAACTGTTAGGGAAATATGCTTGTTGTATTACCAGGGGCCAAAGGCCAGAGCCGCATGAAGAGGCCACAAAAGTCGGCGAAGCGCGGGCAGAGTCGCGTGAAGAGGCCGCAAAAGTCGATGTAGAGCGGCGAGCCGACGTAGACGGAGTCGGGGAAGCGCGGGCAGAGCCGCGTGAAGAGGCTGCAAACGGCGACGAAGAATGGCTAGCCGTACCAAGTACCGAAGGGAGACCCAAAGAGAAGGCGGGATCAGCGGAAGAAGACATAGCTGACGACAGTTTTTTTTTTTTTTTTTTTTTGCTTTTTTTTTTACCTCAGATCAAGTCAACGAGCAGGGAAAGAATAGGCCCGACGCGGAATCAAGCAGAGCAGGAGGCGAGCGGGCCAAGCGGGCCAGGAGATCGAGCGGAGTCAACTGCAGGCGGCGCGGACCAGCGGAGCGAAGCGGGGCGGTCCTGCCGCGTGGGAGCAGGCAGGGGCGGGCGGATCCTGGCGCAGGGGCGGGCGGATCGGGCGGATCCTGGCGAATTTCTCCCGCGTGGAGCAGGTACTGGCGTGGGAATCTCCCGCGTGGAGATCGAGCGAGGAGCAGGTCCTGGCGTGGGATCGGCCGTGGTCCTGGCGTGGAATCGGACGTGGGAATCAATCCGATCTTGGCGTGAGAATCGATCCGATCGATCACAAGGAGAAAGAACAGCACGGCCAATCGATTGAGGACGAGAGGAAGACGGACGGGCGACGGAGATGAACAAGAGCCGGCCCGGGACGGAGAGCGGCAGCCAAACAAAGAGCAACGACGGACAAGCAAACGTCGGCCGAGAAACTAGAGGACCAATTTTTGCTCTGATACCATGTTAGGGAAATATGCTTGTTGTATTACCAGGGGCCAAAGGCCACAATATATAGTACATGTACAGGTGGAAATATGCAGGAAGCCCCCTAACATATGGGGAAACTACAATATACAGATATATACATCTAACACAAACAACCGAAGAATGCATAGCCTAACCAAGATAACTGAATTTCTTTATGTAAATCAGTTGAGATCAATGGAAGAAGTATGAAGACTTCAAAAAAATTCATAAGCTAAGGATTTTTATTGCATACCAAAAATCTAAAATTAGCTGTAGGGTGTACACTTCAATCTGGGGATAGTTATGCAAAGGGTGTGTACTAATCCCTTGTGCTCCAAAATATGATTCTTGCGATGTACTAAGCTAGAAGCTAGCCAGGATTCGGCTCCTGGCCAAGTACTTTCTTCATACTTTCATAGGGCCTGTAGGAGGAAGATTCAAATCTGTTTACGAAGGAACGTGTGATGAGAACGGGTGTACTAATCCCTTGTGCTCCAAAATATGATTCTTGCGATGTACTAAGCTAGAAGCTAGCCAGGATTCGGTTCCTGGCCAAGTACTTTCTTCATAGGACCTGTAGGAGGAAGATTTAAATCTGTTTACGAAGGAACGTGTGATCAGAACGGTCTGCCGGTGTGGAGTTCACGTAACATGGCACAGTTGGCACTCTAGGTTGAACTGCGAGTACGAGCATTATTGGAGATTTGGAGTACGAGCACCCCATCTTCCAAAGTGCGCAACGACATGTTTTTTCGCAGCGATCTCGAATACCATCATCTTCCCCAGCTACTCCTTGCCTGCAAAGGTAGCAATGAGAGAGATCCTTGCGCTGTGTAACATGAATCAATTGCAAACATATTCGGGAGGCGTATGCCGCGTATTGTTTTGCCACTGCCAGATCGATTTCTCCTCAACTCTTAATCACCTAGTACACGACGTACCGGCTGCCGATCTGCATGTCCCGTACCGGTTGCCCGTAGAAGTTGGTTGCCATCCAGTACATCTTGCCCCACGTCATGAACTCACAATTGTCATCAACTTCTACTGACCGTGCCGATTGTAATGGGTATTGATACGTCTCAAACGTATCTATAATTTCTTATGTTCCATGCTAGTTTTATGACAATACCTACATGTTTTGTTCACACTTTATGTCATATTTATGCATTTTCCGGAACTAACCTATTGACGAGATGCCGAAGTGCCAGTTCCTGTTTTCTGCTGTTTTTGGTTTCAGAAATCCTAGTAAGGAAATATTTTCGGAATCGGACGAAATCAATGCCCAGCATCCTGTTTTTTCACGAAGCTTCCAGAACACCCGAGAGCCAGCAGAGGAGGGTCACAGGGCCACCAGATGACAGGGCGGTGCGGCCAGGGCCTGGGCCGCGCCCCCCTATTGTGTCACCGCCTCGTCAGCCCTCCGACTCCGCCTCTTCGCCTATAAGAAGCCCCCTGACCTAAATCTTCGATACGGAAAAGCCACGGTACGAGAAACCTTCCAGAGCCGCCGCCATCGCGAAGCCAAGATCTGGGGGACAGGAGTCTCTGTTCCGGCACGCCGCCGGGACGGGGAAGTGCCCCCGGAAGGCTCCTCCATCGACACCACCGCCATCTTCATCAACGCTGCTGTCTCCCATGAGGAGGGAGTAGTTCTCCATCGAGGCTAAGGGTTGTACCGGTAGCTATGTGGTTAATCTCTCTCCTATGTACTTCAATACAATGATCTCATGAGCTGCCTTACATGATTGAGATTCATATGAGTTTTGTATCATTATTAGTCTATGTGCTACTCTTGTGATGTTATTAAAGTAGTCTATTCCTCCTTCATGGTGTAATGGTGACAGTGTGTGCATCGTGTAGTACTTGGCGTAGGTTATGATCATAATCTCTTGTAGGTTATGAAGTTAATTATTACTATGATAGTATTGATGTGATTTATTCCCCCTTCATAATGTGATGGTGACAGTGTGCATGCTATGTTAGTACTCGGTTTAATTTGCAAAGATCTATTATGCTCTAAAGGTTACTTAAATATGAATGCCGAATGTTGTGGAGCTTGTTAACTCCGGCATTGAGGTGCTCTTGTAGCCCTACACAACGAATGGTGTTCATCATCAAACAAGAGTATATGTAGCACAAAGAAAGAGAACTTATTTGTTATGTGATCAATGTTGAGAGTGTCCACTAGTGAAAGTATGATCCCTACGCCTTGTTTCCAAATACTGCAATCATCGCTTGTTTACTGTTTTACTGCATCTTTACTTCCTGCAATATTACTACCATCAACTTCACGCCAGCAAGCACTTTTCTGGCGCCGTTACTACTGCTCATATTCATTCATACCACTTGTATTTCACTATCTCTTCGCCGAACTAGTGCACCTATACATCTGACAAGTGTATTAGGTGTGTTGGGGACACAAGAGACTTCTTGTATCGTGATTGCAGGGTTGTTTGAGAGGGATATCTTTGACCTCTTCCTCCCTGAGTTCGATAAACCTTGGGTGATCCACTTAAGGGAAACTTGCTGCTTTTCTACAAACCTCTGCTCTTGGAGGCCCAACACTGTCTACAAGAATAGAAGCACCCGTAGACATCAAGCACTTTTCTGGCGCCGTTGCCGGGGAGGAAAGGTAAAAGGCACTCATACTCCGGTCCCAGGTAACTAAATACTTTTCTGTTGCCGTTGTGTGTGTGCTCGAAGCTATTTCCTTTAGATCCTGCAATTGCATCTTTTTGTCTCTTGTTTTACACTAGTAAGGCTTAATGGAAGACAACAACAAAATGAGAGATTTTTATGAACTTTATCTTGAATTAGGACATGATGTGTTTGAAGAGAAAATTAAAAAAACCCATGGAACTTATGCATGCTAATGGGAATGTTATTAGTATGAATGCTTTGAACACCATTGTTGCTAATGCTATGGAAGAATTTAAGCTTGGGGAGGTCGGTTTTGATGAAAATGATCTCTTTAGTCCTCCGGGTATTGAGGAGAAAGTTTATGTTGATTATGATATGCCTCCTACTTATAATGATTATAATGATAGTGGTCTTTTGGTGCCGCCTACTATGGAGGATAAGTTTAATTATGATTACAATATGCCTCCTATATTTGATGATGAGAATAATAATGATAGCTACTTGGTTGAATTTGCTCCCACTACAACTAATAAAATTGATTATGCTTATGTGGAGAGTAATGATACTTTTATGCATGTGAATAAGAATGCTTTATGTGATACTTATATTGTTGAGTTTGTTCATGATGCCTCTGAAAGTTATTATGAGAGAGGAAAATATGGTTGTAGAAATTTTCATGTTACTAAAACACCTCTCTATATGCTGAAAATCTTGAAGTTACGCTGGTTTTATCTTCCTATGCTTGTTACTTTGCTCTTCATGAACTTGTTTATTTACAAGATTCCTATGCATAGGAAGCATGTTAGACTTAAATGTGTTTTGAATTTGCTTCTTGATGCTCTCTTTTGCTGCAACTCTTATTTCTTGGGAGTGCATCATTGAAATTACTGAGCCCATCTTAATGGCTATAAAGAAAGCACTTCTTGGGAGATAACCCATGTTTTATTTTACTACAGTACTTTTGTTTTATATTTGAGTCTTGGAAGTTGTTACTACTGTAGCAACCTCTCCTTATCTTATTTTATTGCATTGTTGTGCCAAGTAAAGTCTTTGATAGTAATGTTGATACTAGATTTGGATTACTGCGCAGAAACAGATTTCTGTCTGTCACGAATTTGGGCAGGGTTCTCTGTAGGTAACTCAGAAAAATCTGCTAATTTACGTGCTTGATCCTCAGATATGTACGCAACTTTCATTCAATTTGAGCATTTTCATCTGAGCAAGTCCAGTGCCTCTAAAAAATTCGTCTTTACGGACTGTTCTGTTTTGACAGATTCTGCCTTTTATTTCACATTGCCTCTTTTGCTGTGTTGGATGGATTTCTTTGTTCCATTAACTTCCAGTAGCTTTGGGCAATGTCCAGAAGTGTTAAGAATGATTGTGTCACCTCTGAACATGTGAATTTTTGATTATGCACTAACCCTCTAATGAGTTTGTTTTAAGTTTGGTGTGGAGGAAGTTTTCAAGGGTCAAGAGAGGAGGATGATATACTATGATCAAGAAGAGTGAAAAGTCTAAGCTTGGGGATGCACCCGTGGTTCATCCCTGCATATTTCAAGAAGACTCAAGCATCTAAGCTTGGGGATGCCCAAGGCATCCCCTTCTTCATCAACAATTTATCAGGTTTCTTCTCTTGAAACTATATTTTTATTCGGTCACATCTTATGTGCTTTACTTGGAGCGTCTGTGTGCTTTTATTTTCGTTTTGTTATTTTCATTCTCTGAATAAATGCTTGTGTGGGAGAGAGACACGCTCCGCTGGTTCATATGAACACATGTGTTCTTAGCTTTTAATGTTCATGGCGAAGGTTGAAACTGCTTCGTTCATTCTTATATGGTTAGAAACAGAAAATGCTGCATGTGGTAATTGGTATAATGTCTTGAATAATTTGATACTTGGCAATTGTTGTGCTCATATAGATCATGTTTAAGCTCTTGCATCATGTACTTTGCACCTATTAATGAAGAACTACATAGAGCTTGTTAAAATTTGGTTTGCATGATTGGTCTCTAGAGTCTAGATATTTTCTGGTTAAGGTGTTTGAACAACAAGGAAGATGATGTAAAGTCTTATAATGCTTACAATATGTTCGTATGTGAGTCTTGCTGCACCGTTTTATACTTGAGTTTGCTTCAAACAACCTTGCTAGCCTAGCCTTGTATTGAGAGAAATTCTTCTCGTGCATCCAAATACTTGAGCCAAAAACTATGCCATTTGTGTCCACCATACTTACCTACTACATGGTATTTCTCTGCCATTCCAAGCAAATACTTCATGTGCTACCTTTAAACAATTCAAAAACTATTATCTCTTATTTGTGTCAATGTTTTATACCTCATGAGGAAGTATGTGGTGTTTATCTTTCGATCTTGTCATTTACTTTTGACAGACTTTCACCAATGGACTAGTGGCATATCCGCTTATCCAATAATTTTGCAAAAAGAGCTGGCAATGGGGTTCCCAGCCCCAATTAATTAACTTGCATTAATAATTCTCTTCACATGTTTTGCTCTGATTCATCAGTAAGCAACTTAATTTTGCAAATAGACACTTCTCCATGGTATGTGATTGTTGGAAGGCACCCGAGGATTCGGTTAGCCATGGCTTGAGAAAGCAAAGGTTGGGAGGAGTGTCATCCATAAATAAATAAATAAACTAAACTAAACTAAAATACATGTGTAAACAAAAGAGAAGAGGGATGATCTACCTTGCTGGTAGAGATAACGTCCTTCATGGGAGCCGCTCTTGAAAGTCTGGTTGATAAGGTAGTTAGAGTACCCATTACCATTCGTTGACAACAACAAACACCTCTCAAAACTTTACTTGTATGCTCTCTACATGATTTCAAAACTTAAAAAGCTCTAGCACATGATTTAATCCCTGCTTCCCTCTGCGAAGGGCCTATCTTTTACTTTATGTTGAGTCAGTTTACCTATTATTTCTATCTTAGAAGCAAACACTTGTATCAACTGTGTGCATTGATTCTTACATGTCTACCTATTGCACTTGTTATATTACGTTATGTTGACAATTATCCATGGGAGCGGCGATTTGGCTCCCGGGAGCATTTGCTCCCGGTTTTTTCAAAAAATTAGAATAAATCGAAAACTTCTCAAAAAATTCCGAAAAAAAATCGTGCACGTACCTGACCATGACACGCACCACCGTGTAAAATGTCGTTGCAAAATGTCATCGTATGCGCCCTGAACAAAAATGACAAATTTCTGACATGAAATGAGATCCAAAAATTTGAATCTCAGATCTGGAAATTTGTCATTTTTTCCCAGGACGCATACGATGACATTTCGCAGCGAAATTTCACAAGGTGGTGCGTGCTATTGTCTGGTACGTGCATGATTTTTTTCGGAATTTTTTGAAAAGTTTTGAAAAATAAAATTTGCTCCCCAAAAATCCGGGAGCAAATGCTCCCGGGAGCCAAGACGAATTTCATGAGATATACATGTTACAAGTTGAAAGCAATTGCTGAAACTTAATCATCCTTTGTGTTGCTTCAATACCTTCTACTTTGAATTTATTGCTTTATGAGTTAACTCTTATGCAAGTCTTATTGATGCTTGTCTTGAAAGTACTATTCATGAAAAGTCTTTGCTATATGATTCAGTTGTTTAGTCATTATCTTTACTATCACTTCATTCACTTCATATGCTTTACAATAATGTTGATCAAGATTATGTTGGTAGCATGTCACTTAAGAAATTATCATTGTTATCGTTTACCTACTCGAGGGCGAGTAGGAACTAAGCTTGGGGATGTTTGATACGTCTCAAACGTATCTATAATTTCTTATGTTCCATGCTAGTTTTATGACAATACCTACATGTTTTGTTCACACTTTATGTCATATTTATGCATTTTCCGGAACTAACCTATTGACGAGATGCCGAAGTGCCAGTTCCTGTTTTCTGCTGTTTTTGGTTTCAGAAATCCTAGTAAGGAAATATTCTCGAAATCGGACGAAATCAATGCCCAGCATCCTATTTTTCCACGAAGCTTCCAGAACACCCGAGAGCCAGCAGAGGAGGGCCACAGGGCCACCAGATGACAGGGCGGCGCGGCCAGGGCCTAGGCCGCGCCCCCCTATTGTGTCACCGCCTCGTCAGCCCTCCGACTCTGCCTCTTCACCTATAAGAAGCCCCCTGACCTAAATCTTCGATACGGAAAAGCCACGGTACGAGAAACCTTCCAGAGCCGCCGCCATCGCGAAGCCAAGATCTGGGGGACAGGAGTCTCTGTTCTGGCACGCCGCCGGGACGGGGAAGTGCCCCCGGAAGGCTCCTCCATCGACACCACCGTCATCTTCATCAACGCTGCTGTCTCCCATGAGGAGGGAGTAGTTCTCCATCGAGGCAAAGGGCTGTACCGGTAGCTATGTGGTTAATCTCTCTCCTATGTACTTCAATACAATGATCTCATGAGCTGCCTTACATGATTGAGATTCATATGAGTTTTGTATCACTATTAGTCTATGTGCTACTCTTGTGATGTTATTAAAGTAGTCTATTCCTCCTTCACGGTGTAATGGTGACAGTGTGTGCATCGTGTAGTACTTGGCATAGGTTATGATCATAATCTCTTGTAGGTTATGGAGTTAATTATTACTATGATAGTATTGATGTGATTTATTCCCCCTTCATAGTGTGATGGTGACAGTGTGCATGCTATGTTAGTACTCGGTTTAATTTGCAAAGATCTATTATGCTCTAAAGGTTACTTAAATATGAATGCCGAATGTTGTGGAGCTTGTTAACTCCGGCATTGAGGTGCTCTTGTAGCCCTACACAACGAATGGTGTTCATCATCAAACAAGAGTATATGTAGCACAAAGGAAGAGAACTTATTTGTTATGTGATCAATGTTGAGAGTGTCCACTAGTGAAAGTATGATCCCTACGCCTTGTTTCCAAATACTGCAATCATCGCTTGTTTACTGTTTTACTGCATCTTTACTTCCTGCAATATTACTACCATCAACTTCACACCAGCAAGCACTTTTCTGGCGCCGTTACTACTGCTCATATTCATTCATACCACTTGTATTTCACTATCTCTTCGCCGAACTAGTGCACCTATACATCTGACAAGTGTATTAGGTGTGTTGGGGACACAAGAGACTTCTTGTATCGTGATTGCAGGGTTGCTTGAGAGGGATATCTTTGACCTCTTCCTCCCTGAGTTCGATAAACCTTGGGTGATCCACTTAAGGGAAACTTGCTGCTATTCTACAAACCTCTGCTCTTGGAGGCCCAACACTGTCTACAAGAATAGAAGCACCCGTAGACATCAGGTATCTGCACCAGCATAGCCCTTGTCTGCGCCTTGCATCACGAGTACGCCTTAACCGCGAGGATCACCTCCAGAGTTCACCGTCTCCGCAAACCCGCGCACATCCGCGCCAGCCTTAGGCACGGTCACATCGAACCTGATCAGACCTGGTGGCGTGGCGGCTCCTGTCGTGCCCATTGATACGTCTCCAACGTACCTATAATTTCTGATGTTCCATGTTTGTTTTATGACAATACTTATATGTTTTGCTTGCACTTTATAATGTTTTTATGCATTTTCCGGAACTAACCTATTAAAAAGATGCCACAGTGCCAGTTCCAGTTTTCTGCTGTTTTTGGTTCCAGAAAGGCTGTTCGGGCAATATTCTCGGAATTGGACGAAATCAACGCCAAAGATCTTATTTTTCCCGGGAGGCTCCAGAACACCGAAGGGGAGTCGGAGGAGAGCCAGGGGGCCACCACACAGGTGGGCCGCACGGGCTACACCCTGGCCGCGCCGGCCTGTTGTGGGGCCACCCTGTCGCCCCTCCCGCGCCGCCTCTTCGCCTATATAAGCCCTTTCGACCTAAAAACGCGATACCGATTAACGAAACTCCAGAAAGACTCCAGGGGCGCCGCTGCCATCGCGAAACTCCAATTCGGGGGACAGAAGTCTCTGTTCCGGCACCCTGCCGGGACGGGGAAGTGCCCCCGGAAGCCATCTCCATCAACGCCATCGCCTCCATCATGCTCCGTGAGTAGTTCCCCCATGGACTACGGGTTCTAGCTGTAGCTAGTTGGTATTCTCTCCCCCATGTACTTCAATACAATGATCTCATGAGCTGCCTTACATGATTGAGATTCATCTGATGTAATCGGTGTTGTGTTTGTTGGGATCCGATGGATTGTTACGTTATGATTGTCTATCTACAAAGTTTGTGAAGTTATTGTTGCTGCAATCTTGTTGTGTTTAATGCTTGTCACTAGGGCCCGAGTGGCATGATCTTAGATTTAAGCTCTATACTTATTGCTTAGATTGTATCTACAAGTTGTATGCACATGTCTATGTCCGGAACCAAAGGCCCCAAAGTGACAAAAATTGGGACAACTGGAGGGAAAGGCTTAGATATGAGGATCACATGTTTTCACGGAGTGTTAATGCTTTGCTCCGGTGCTCTATTAAAAGGAGTACCTTAATTTCCAGTAGATTCCCTAGAGGCCCGGCTGCCACCGGCTGGTAGGACAAAAGATGTTGTACAAGTTTCTCATTGCGAGCACGTATGACTATATATGGGAAACATGCCTACATGATTAATAGACTTGATATTCTGTCTTAATGCTATTTCAATCCTATCAATTGCCCAACAGTAATTTGTTCACCCAACACTTGTTATTGGAGAGTTACCACTAGTGTAGATAGCTGGGAACCCCGGTCCATCTTTCATCATCATATACTCGTTCTACATGACATTGGAAGTAGTATCCACTATTTTCTGGTGCCATTGCTCTCATATTACTGCTACTGCTGCTGTGTTACTGTTACTACTGCTCTCATATTACTGCTACTTTCACATCACCCCTGTTACTAGTGCTTTTCCAGTGTCTGAATTGACAACTCAGTTGTTAAGGCTTATAAGTATTCTTTACCTCCCCTTGTGTCGAATCAATAAATTTGGGTTTTACTTCCCTCGAAGACTGTTGCGATCCCCTATACTTGTGGGTCATCAAGACTGTTTTCTGGCGCCGTTGCTTGGGAGGCATAGCTCTACTCATAAGTTCACCTGGGGAGTACACTCTACCTCTCTCTCTGTTTTATTTTAGTTTGTTTTGCCTAGTTTACTTTTGTCTAGTTTATTTGTGCTTAGTTTATTTCTGTCTAGTATTATTTTGCCTAGTTTACTTTTGTCTAGTTTGTTTTTGTTTTGTTTTACTTTCCTCATATACCCAAAAATCCATAAAATTTTGAAAAACCGAAAAATTAAAAACTGTTGCTATGGGAGAACCTACAACCTATTTGGAGCTTATAGAATTTTATAATAATTATAGAGAATCAAGAGCGGGAAAAGTGATGAGTGCTGTGATAGAAAAATTGAATACAATTGCTAAAATCTTGCTTAAACGCCATGATATAAACTGTTGCTCTCAACAGGACACTAAACATCTTAAATTTCAATGTGGCTTTAGTGAGGAATTTTTAATTAAGAACTATAATCGTAATAGCTATATTCATTTTGGGTTTGAAGAGGTAGAACAATTTGTCATATTTATGGGAGCCTCTGAGATAGAATCCTTCATGGTTAAAAATTATGAAACTTGTGTTGTTTGTAAGGACCTTAAAGATTATGTCTCTTCTATCCTTAATTTTTGCAATGAAAGTTACACTGATAATCCTTATATCATTGATTATAAAGAGAGACTCATTAATGCACAAGAATGCACTCACAATTTGCAGGAACCAGTGGAAGAAGAAATTGATGAACCTGAAAGCTCATTGGATGAAAAAGAGGAGGAAATTGATGAACCTGAAAGCTCATTGGATGAAAAAGAAGAGGAGAGTGATGAACAAAAGGAGGAAGAATGGATTAGCTACCCATGCCAACCTTCTAATGAGAGTAACTCTTTATCTCTTACACTATTTGATTGTCCTCCATGCTTACCAAAGGAGGATGAATGTTATGTTCCGGTGGATTCTCTTGAAATATTCCCTATGAGTAAAACTTGTGAGAATAATTATGCTACTGTTATTCATGATAATCCATGCTACTTTGATAAATCTTATGATAATGCTTTGTTTGTGCCTGATGTCGAAATGCATGGTACTAAAGAGTTTTGCTTAGCAAATGTTTATGATAAATCTCTAGATGATGGTCCTATGTTACTTGATAATATTAATTGTACTACTAATGAAAATGGGATTGGAGAAGTCTTGACTTTATCTATGAGTACCATATCTTTTGAGATTGATCAATCATCTTGTTACATTATTGATAAAAGTGGGTTTGAAAGTTTTAATTCCACTATTTTTGAGCTTGATGAAAATTATGTGTTTATGGATCATGAAAAGTATGCTGCATGTGATAGTTATATTGTTGAGTTTATCCATGAAGCTACTGAAAATTATTATGAGAGAGGAAAATATGGTTGTAGAAATTTGCATGGTAACAAAACACCTCTCTATATGCTTAAAATTTTGAAGTTACTCTTGTTTTATCTTCCTATGCTTGCCACTTTGTTCTTCATGAATTTATTTGTGTACAAGATTCCTATGCATAGGAAGCGGGTTAGACTTAAATTTGTTTCATACTTGCTTTTTGATGCTCTCTTTTGAATCAACTCTTATTTCTTGCAAGTGCATCATCAAAATTGTTGAGCCCATCTTAATGGCTATAAAGAAAGCACTTCTTGGGAGATAACCCATGTGTTTATTTTGCTACTGTTTTGTTGTGTCTTGGAAGTTGTTACTACTGTAGCAACCTCTCCTTATCTTTATTTTATTGCAATGTTGTGCCAAGTGATGCCTCTAATCGAAGGTTGATGCTAGATTTGGATTTCTGCGCAGAAACAGATTTCTATCTGTCACGAATCTGGGCTGTTTCTAACTCATAAAATTATGCCAATTTACGTGCGTGTTCCTCAGATATGTACGCAACTTTCGTTAGTTTTGAGTTTTCTGATTTGAGCAACGGAAGTACCTCTTTAAAATTCGTCTTTACTGGCTATTCTGTTTTGGCAGATTCTGTCTCTGTTTTTTGCATTGTCTCTTGCGGACTTTAAGCAAGGCTTTCTAGACGTGGAGAGCTATAGCTAATGTTTTAATGAGTTCTTGCAATGTGTCACTACAGGACCAAGGTGGATTCAAGTTTTTTGAGTACTAACCCCTCTAATGAAGTTTATGAGAAGTTTGGTGTGAAGGAAGTTTTCAAGGATCAAGAGAGGAGGATGATATATGATCAAGAAGAGTGAAAAGTCTAAGCTTGGGGATGCCCCCGTGGTTCATCCCTGCATATTTCAAGAAGACTCAAGCGTCTAAGCTTGGGGATGCCCAAGGCATCCCCTTCTTCATCAACTTACCAGGTTTCTTCTATTGAAACTATATTTTTATTCGGTCACATCATATGTGCTTTACTTGGAGCGTCTGTTTGTTTTATTTTTGTTTGTGTTTGAATAAATTCGGATCCTAGCAATCCATGTGTGGGAGAGAGACACGCTCCGCTTTTTCATATGAACACTTGTGTTCTTCGTTTTACTTTTAATGTTCAATGATAAAAGTTGGAAGCTATTGCACTTATCGATATTTGGTTGGAAACAGAAAGTGCTTGACAATGTCTTGAATAATTTGATACTTGGCAATTGTTTTGAGCTCTCAAGTAGATCATGTTTCTCTTGCATCTTGTAGTTTAAACCTATTAGTGGAGAACTACTGTAGAGCTTGTTGAAATTGGTTTGCATGATTGGTCTCTCTTAAGGTCTAGATATTTTCTGGTAAAAGTGTTTGAGCAACAAGGAAGACAATGTAGAGTTTTATAATGCTTGCAATATATTCTTATGTAAGTTTTGCTGTACCAGTTCATACTTGTGTTTGCTTCAAACAACCTTGCTAGCCAAAGCCTTGTACTGAGAGGAAATGCTTCTCGTGCATCCAAAACCTTGAGCCAAAACCTATGCCATTTGTGTCCACCATATCTACCTACTATGTGGTATTTCCTGCCATTCCAAGCAAATACTTCATGTGCTACCGTTAAACAATTCAAAAGCTATTATCTCTTATTTGTGTCAATGTTTTATAGCTCATGAGGAAGTATGTGGTATTTTATCTTTCGATCTTGTCATTTACTTCGGACAGACTTTCACCAATGGACTAGTGGCTTCATCCGCTTATCCAATAACTTTGCAAAAAGAGCTGGCAATGGGGTTCCCAGCCCCCAATTAATCAACTTTCATTAATAATTCTCTTCACATGTTTTGCTCTGATTCATCAGTAAGCAACTTAATTTTGCAAATAGACACTCCTTCATGGTATGTGAATGTTGGAAGGCACCCGAGGATTCGGTTAGCCATGGCTTGTGAAAGCAAAAGGTTGGGAGGAGTGTCAACCATAAATAAAACTAAAATACATGTGTAAACAAAAGAGAAGAAGGATTATCTACCTTGCTGGTAGAGATAACGTCCTTCATGGGAGCCGCTCTTGAAAGTCTGGTTGATGAGGTAGTTAGAGTGCCCACTACCATTCGTTGACAACAACAAACACCTCTCAAAATTTTACTTTTATGCTCTCTATATGATTTCAAAACTTAAAAAGCTCTAGCACATGATTTAATCCCTGCTTCCCTCTGCGAAGGGCCATTCTTTTACCTTTTATGTTGAGTCAGTTCACCTATCTCTCTCCACCTCAAGAAGCAAACACTTGTGTGAACTGTGCATTGATTCCTACATACTTGCATATTGCACTTGTTATATTGCTTTGCATTGACAATTATCCATGAGATATATATGTGAAAGTTGAAAGCAACTGCTGAAACTTAAATCTTCCTCTGTGTTGCTTCAATGCTTTTACTTTGAATTTATTGCTTTATGAGTTAACTCTTATGCAAGACTTTTGATGCTTGTCTTGAAAGTACTATTCATGAAAAGTTTTGCTATATGTTATCTATTTGTTAGCAACTATAGATCATTGCCTTGAGTCACTTCATTCATCTCATATGCTTTATAATGGTATGATCAAGATTATGTAAGTAGCATGTCACTACAGAAATTACTCTTTTTATCGTTTACCTACTCGAGGGCGAGCAGGAACTAAGCTTGGGGATGCTGATACGTCTCCAACGTACCTATAATTTCTGATGTTCCATGCTTGTTTTATGACAATACTTATATGTTTTGCTTGCACTTTATAATGTTTTTATGCATTTTCCGGAACTAACCTATTAACAAGATGCCACAGTGTCAGTTCCTGTTTTCTGCTGTTTTTGGTTCCAGAAAGGCTGTTCGGGCAATATTCTCGGAATTGGACGAAATCAACGCCAAAGATCTTATTTTTCCCGGGAGGCTCCAGAACACCGAAGGGGAGTCGGAGGAGAGCCAGGGGGCCACCACACAGGTGGGCCGCGCGGGCTACACCCTGGCCGCGCCGGCCTGCTGTGGGGCCACCCTGTCGCCCCTCCTGCGCCGCCTCTTCGCCTATATAAGCCCTTTCGACCTAAAAACGCGATACCGATTGACGAAACTCCAGAAAGACTCCAGGGGCACCGCCGCCATCGCGAAACTCCAATTCGGGGGACAGAAGTCTCTGTTCCGGCACCCTGCCGGGACGGGGAAGTGCCCCCGGAAGCCATCTCCATCAACGCCATCGCCTCCATCATGCTCCGTGAGTAGTTCCCCCATGGAATACGGGTTCTAGCTGTAGCTAGTTGGTATTCTCTCCCCCATGTACTTCAATACAATGATCTCATGAGCTGCCTTACATGATTGAGATTCATCTGATGTAATCGGTGTTGTGTTTGTTGGGATCCGATGGATTGTTACGTTATGATTGTCTATCTACAAAGTTTGTGAAGTTATTGTTGCTGCAATCTTGTTGTGTTTAATGCTTGTCACTAGGGCCCGAGTGGCATGATCTTAGATTTAAGCTCTATACTTATTGCTTAGATTGTATCTACAAGTTGTATGCACATGTCTATGTCCGGAACCAAAGGCCCCAAAGTGACAGAAATTGGGACAACTGGAGGGAAAGGCTTAGATATGAGGATCACATGTTTTCACGGAGTGTTAATGCTTTGCTCCGGTGCTCTATTAAAATGGGTACCTTAATTTCCAGTAGATTCCCTAGAGGCCCGGCTGCCACCGGCTGGTAGGATAAAAGATGTTGTACAAGTTTCTCATTGCGAGCACGTATGACTATATATGGGAAACATGCCTACATGATTAATAGACTTGATATTCTGTCTTAATGCTATTTCAATCCTATCAATTGCCCAACAGTAATTTGTTCACCCAACACTTGTTATTGGAGAGTTACCACTAGTGTAGATAGCTGGGAACCCCGGTCCATCTTTCATCATCATACACTCGTTCTACATGACATTGGAAGTGGTATCCACTATTTTCTGGTGCCATTGCTCTCATATTACTGCTACTGCTGCTGTGTTACTGTTACTACTGCTCTCATATTACTGCTACTTTCACATCACCCATGTTACTAGTGCTTTTCCAGGTGCAGCTGAATTGACAACTCAGTTGTTAAGGCTTATAAGTATTCTTTACCTCCCTTGTGTCGAATCAATAAATTTGGGTTTTACTTCCCTCGAAGACTGTTGCGATCCCCTATACTTGTGGGTCATCACCCATCTTGGAGCTAGCGTTGGCTCGTCTTGGGCTGCCACGGACGTGACCCCAAGCTCCCGCCACCAAGCATGGTTAGCTTGCGGCCTTGCGCCGCCGACCTGCACGCGTGGTCTCCGGGGGACATACGGACTGCAGAAGCAGGCCATCCTCGCCTGCACCGCCATTGTCGCTGAATCGAGAGCTGAGTAGTCGTGCTGAAAGACTAATAAATCGTTCGCCCATACCTGTTATCGATTCCGCCGAGAGCTATTTGGGCTGCAAACCTAATTAATCGATCTTTTTTTATGGTGCGATTGTGACAAGCTGATTGGGACGGGACACCGGGCACATATTTAGAAACATGATGCAGGCAAGACCTGGCTAGCTAGGCAGTTGTACTTTGGATGGAACTCTGTACGTGGGCTGAACGGACACAAGTTTGGAACGGACGGACGAAAAACATGATGATGGACGAAACTAAACGGACCAAACCACCTGTAGGCCGAATTGGATTTCCGCTATTTCATAAAAAAAATAAAAAAATAGTTATTTAGTAGAGTAGCTTGCAATTCCTTTGATGGATGGATGTCTATTTAGCAGAGCCCCTGGATTCTGATTCCCGCCGGGCGGCGCATCGTGCGTGCCGGATGGCCGCCGCCGCGGGGCACGCATGCGGCACAAATCAACAAAATCACACGGACTCGTTGACGCATGCCATGCCCTCAGGCCTCAGCGCGCGGGCGTGCTTACACGACGCGGAGGCCCAGACTCGGAGCCTTGTTCCCACCCGGGACGTGGCAGCCGCGGTCTGCCCACTCCCCACCGCCACCGCCTAAGCTCCTCTCCTTCTTCACCCATGGTTCTCCTGCCCCAGCTACACAACCACGCAGCCTCCCTGCTCTCCCAGCTTGCTCCTCGCCGGCGCCATGTCGTACAACAAGACCGCCTCCATCACAGCGGAGACCATAAATCCCAGGGTACGGCTCGTTCATGCATCCTTCTTTTTGCACTAAATGCAAGCCACGGTTCTGTTCTTATACATGAAAAATAGATGGACTTAACATGTACATATGGCTCCGTTTGAAGGTCAAGACGTTCAACTATGAGCCCTGCGGCGATATTGCTACGCTCGCTGAGGTAATCCTAAGAATCTACCCTGCACTCTCCAGAGTGCAGACACCTCCGCAGCTATTAATTTTGACTAATGTAGATTATACGTACACCACTAGCTAGTGTAAGCGCACACAGAGATTCCTGTAATCTACTCCATTCTGCACCCGATGATGTTACACTTCTGTGGAAACATTGGTTATAAACCTTATTTTCTTGTATGCCTGGCTTTCTATCATCCAGCGCCTGCAGGAGGAGCTGAAGAAAAATCCAGGTTCTCGCCCATTCGAAGAGGTGCGTGCTTGCCATCAATTGTGTTATATACTCCAAGCTAGTAGTGATTCTGGTCAAAATAAATTATGATATATAAGTAATTTCCTTCTAGCAGATAATATACTGCAATCTTGGGAACCCCCAGGCTCTCGGTCAGCAACCCATAACTTTCTTTCGCGAGGTTACAGTTCTTACGCGCTCTTATTAAAAACATACTAAATTGGTTAAATACGACATCGATGCTTCATGCCAATTGATATATTGCCTTCAGGTTCTTTCTCTGTGTGACAACCCAACCCTCCTGGAGAGAGACGAGACTCGTATGTTATTCAGGTTGGACACTAAATATATAGCTCGATTTCATTTTGGCATATATCTTGCTACAATCATTCAAAAGAAAACAGAACAAGCACTGTAATTCTTTCTTTTTCTAGTAGAAAAAACTCGCATCACGATTCACGACACAATATTTGACTGACGGAAAATTGACAAACACTGTCTCAATCTAATATTACAGTGCATGCGCCATAAAAAGAGCGCGAAAGATTATCGAGGCAATGCCTGGCAGAGACTCCGGCCCATATACTGCCAGTCAGGTACTTGTTGGAGTACATGCTCGAGTAGTGTGATGTCTTGGGCCAGTATCAGTATGCCAGAATGTCCTGGCTTCAGAGTTGTCCTATTGTCCAATGACGATATATTTTTCCTATCATATTCGGAATGATTATTTTGATTTTTCTATCATGATCAGGGAATCAAAAGCTTGCGCGAATCAGTCGCCGATGGCATCGCTGGGAGAGATGGTTATCCATCAAGGCCAGAAGACATTTTTCTAACAGATGGAGCGAGTTCAGCGGTAGTACTCTATTACTCTGCAGCACTCAAGAGAGATCCATCACATCCGGATATCCTAAACATGGCTACCTTTTTTTCTTTCTTCCTTGCAGATAAACTTGACTTTGCAGATGCTCATAAGATCGGAGGAAGATGGAATTTTATGCCCTTTACCTGAATATCCACTATACTCGGCTTCCATTATACTCCATGGTGGAACGATGGTATGGTTATGAAAAAATCATGCAACATTTGCAATTCCTCGGACTAACTTTCTTCATTGAATCTCAAACTTATAATCAGATGGCTGATATTTTGTCTCGAAAAGAAACTGTAAAACAGGAATGTTCGAATGTGTGTAAAAGGACCATTACTGAAATCAGTATTTGGGTACCATATAACCTTAGTGGGGATGGTGATGTAAAAGTAGTGCTAATTTTATTACATGCAAGAAATGACCGAGTTACTGAATTGAGTTTTTAGATACCATATAACCTTAGTGAGGATGGTGATTGGGGACTTGAGATTTTCGAAGTAAAGAGGTGTTTGGAGGAGGCTCGTATATCTGGTTTGACTGTTCGAGCCATGGTGGTCATAAATCCTGGAAATCCTACTGGACAGGTATGACAATATATACATATATATCACAATACTATACATGAATTGGAAAATACAATACATATCTGAAAAAGGTTTAGCTGAAAATTAAAAGAGTAAACCCAAACTGAAATGCTGGAGGTATCCTGCATCGTAGAATTACTATCAGGCAAAGTACAAAGTTTCTTGTTCAACATTTCCATGCTCTGCTGTAGGTAATGTCTGTCACCAACCAGGAGGAGATAGTGGAATTTTGTCGGAAAGAAGGTTTAGTTTTACTTGCCGACGAGGTTTGTCCTTTCTGAATGGCATATCCAGTTCGTTCTGCAAGTTGCATTTGTTGCAAGTTCAGCTATTGCTAATGATGAGTTTTGGTTAATTATCTATATATGTTTGCAGGTATATCAAGATAACATATATGTGGACCATAAGAAGTTCAATTCTTTCAAGAAAGTTGCCAGATCCCTTGGGTACAACGCGAATGACATCTCTATAGTGTCATACCATTCGGTTTCAATGGGTAAATCTCCGTACATCAAAAACACGGTTCACGTTCTCGACAAAATAAGCCTCAGGGATATTGGTAGAAGAACACTGGTTATTCTCTCATCACTTGAACTCTTGCAGGGTACTCTGGAGAATGTGGCAGAAGGGGAGGCTACATGGAGATATGCGGTTTTGGAGAAGATGTGGTTGGTGCGATTTGCAAGGTGGCCTCTGTGACTCTTTGCCCCAACATAGGTGGCCAAATTCTTACCAGCCTAGTTATGGATACACCTAAGGTTTGTCCTGCCCTTCCCATGTTCACCGAAATTTATTTTACTTAATGTATGTTTTGTATCCTGAAATTACTATTGTACAAGCAGCATCATGAAAAAAGGGCATGTGATTTTACCAAGTTTATCTTGATATTTTCAGATAGGGGATGATTGTTTTGAGAGATTTTTGGCCGAGAAGGAAAACATTCAGTCATCTATGGTCAATCGTGCCAAGGTATCCTCCATTCCTCCTACGTGCAGTTTGGTGTCACAGCCACGCCGTCTTTCTTCTTCCTCCATCGGAATTAGGATGAAACTGAAGAAAAACCAGCTTTGCATGCCCTGAAACATTGTAGTTTCGCTCTTTGTCTTTGTTGCAGACCTTGGAGGAGGCGTTCAACAGCTTGGAAGGCGTGACCTGCAACAAGATAGAGGGCGCAATCTACCTCTTCCCCAGGATCCACCTACCTGCGGCAGCGATCAAAGCTGCCAAGACCGAGGGCGTCTCCCCTGACATTTTCTACGCGTGCCGCCTCCTCGACGACGCCGGGATCGCCGTCGTCCCTGGCTCTGGGTTCCACCAGGTTAGACTCTGACATCAGTAAAACAAAATCAATGTGGGGGAAAGATTGCATATCACATTGTAAACTGTGGTGTCCTGAATTTGGCATTGATCTTCTTGCAAATGCCCGTGACGCGACAAGATCTCTGGACGCAACATCGCCACCGGGACATGGCACATCCGGTGCACGATCCTCCCCGGCGAGGACAAGATCAACGAGATGATCCCACGCCTCAAGTCCTTCCATGAGGCCTTCATGAACGAGTTCCGTGACCGGAGCTGATATGGGTCGGATCTGCAGCTGCGCCACGCATGAACCACTGGCCGGCCTGAACTCTGACGGCGCTGTGCTCTTGGCTCCCTGTAAATTAAGCCTGTGTTGTGCTACTAGTAAAACTTCTGCAACTGACAGGCACTCACCTTTTCAACTAATAAAAGCGATTAGCTGAAGATTTCTTGAAATGCCCGTAGCACGACGGCACGCCTTGTATCAACTGGTTTCGCTTATCCTTGAGTCCTTGACATGTCTTCTCTCTTGCATTGCCGTCTCCGAGCTGTCCTCAGTCCACCGCCGCCTCTGTTTGACTTGCGCTCACGAGGACGAAGCTTGTTTCAGTTGCACGACGGCACGGCTTGTATCAACTGGTTTCGCTTATCGCATGGATCGCATGCAACTCGATCGATGAGAAACAGTTTACAGAAGATGTTAAGGTCCACCGGAAGCTGCCCCCTGCTGGTACTCGCGCTGGCGGCGAGCCACCTGCTGCTCGCTGCTGTGGACGGCGCTGGCTGCGCGCCGAGCTGCACGCTCCGGCCGACCCGGAGCCACTCGTGCGAGGACTCCTGCAAGGCGGAGCAGGCGTACCCGACGTACCGGTGCTCGCCGCCGGTCACCTCCTCCACCAGGGCGGTCATGTCGCTGAATTGTATGATGTTCCAATGTTTTCTCAAATATTATACACATTATTTGATTAATCTTGTCCCTTTTGCAAAGCAAAAAAATCATACACATACTCATGAGAAATGTGCTCCAAATGCGCTCCATAGCTAGGGTAAACCGCCCCATTTTTAAGCAAGTTTTTTTCAGACCTTGTCCAAATGAGCCAAATATTTATCCTTAACATCTATTCTACCTACATAGTGTCAATTTGAATTCTCTCTATTTATCGAAATAATATTCATATTATTATTAAAAATTGCAAGATTTAATACAAACCATAAAAAATAAGTTCAAAAATATGAAATTGATAACATAGGTTGAGATCATTATTAATCACTCCAAAATGAAGCTTTGGTCAAGTATTTGACACTTTACATTTTCAAAAATCTAAACCCTAGCTCATTTCCCTTGAAATCTATGAAACCTCGATTGAGATAGCTCACTTGTGTAAAGGATTTTTCATGAAAATGTCTGAAACCCATGTTTCAATTTTTTGTATCATAAATTAGCCGCATAAGAAGGCAATGTGCACAAGTTTTGTATTTTTCTGATTTTTTTTGAAGTAGTTGTGGTCATTTGAATGTTGGTCAAATCTCCGATAACCTCGTTGATCGCCTCAAAACCCTAACATAACCCCGTAGACCCTCTCCTAACCCTAACGCCAAATGTTCACCATTGAATCTAACCCTAAAGCCCAATGGTAGCCGTTTGGTCAAGTCTTCTAGAAGGTTGATTGTTGCTGCGAGCAGATGACTCAGGCCTTTGGGTTGCGTGGATGGTTGCTCGGGGCGATCCGCGAGAGGCTCGTTCTACATTATGATTGGCTGGAGTTGTTTTTTCAGATTGTGGGTCGTTGCGTCATCCTGGTTATAGCCGTTGTGACTGCAATGGGATTTGATAAGATTAAAAGATCTCTCTGTCTCCTGCCATAGTGCCATGCATGCGTGTGCGCCAGCAGCGAAGTGACATGCATGTAATCCACATGATAGGATTGATTTGAGGCACTTAGGCTAGTCATAGTGGGTAGTATCATATAGTAGTATCATGTATATGATACTTTTCTATGATACTAGATCCATAATGCATAATATCATAGACTAGTATCATAGTTTTGCTATATTAATTGATTTATAGAATTCCAATACAAATTTGTGTACAAGATTTATTTGATACTACCTCCGTTTTAAGGAATAAGGCACCCTCGTTTTACGAGTTTTTTATTTGACCAAAAATTATTTTAAATAGATAAATATTGTTTGTATGAAATTAGCATCATTAAAAAGTGCTTTTCAATACGAATCCAACGATACTATATACATATAATATAATCAAGATTTTGTTGCTCAACTTTTATGGTCAAAGTTCGTCTTGAAATACGTTTGCGCCTTATTCCTTGAAACGGAGGTTTGGATTCCGCCCACGCGCGCCCTACCAAATCGTGGGCGAGCCAATTATTTGGCGAACGAATTTGCCGCCGTGCTCTGGCCTGGCCATGGGCGGAAAAAGTGAAGGGATGACCAAATAATTGGAAGGGCGACGGGACATTGGCTTCGATCCAAACGATTACCTGAATCCCGAGTCAACGCCAAAATATTGGTTTGGTAGTTGTTGGCTGCAATCCAAACGGACCCTAACTTTTCTCGTGATGTGCGCCATCATACAGTATCTACCTCCTCTCTCATCCATAATTGCCTGCCACATCAGCATTAGAATCGTCGCACCAGAGCAATTAAGGCCGCGCTCGAGTCAGTTGTGCAAAAGATGATGCAGTGTAAATGATTATGTCGGGAGGGAAAAGGCTCTCATTTCCCCCCTCCACCGCTCTAGACCCTCTACAGTTCCTGCCCCCTTTCTCCTCCTCGCCGGGCCTCTCCCTCCTCCTCTCTGCCGGAGTAGCCGGACGGAGATGGCGCCGGAGTATATAGGTTTAGGGTTAGTTTAGTTTTGGGCTCTATGCCCGGTAGTAGGAACAGAGCTCGGATCTTTGGCGGCTAGATCTGGAGCTTCCTAGGGTTCCTCTCTTTGATGCTTCTACTCCTCTGGTCGGAGCTGGCGGCGGAGAAGGAGACCACTGTCTCCTTCAATAAAGTTTTGGCTGTCTACCGCATCAAGGTGTTCGAGATCCTCGATGTGGAGCTCCTCCGGGCCGGCCGTGGCGGCGAGGGGGAGGGGCGCTGGGTTGAGGACAGCGGTTCGGTGGAGCTTCTCCTGGACGACCGTGGAGGCGAGGAGGAGAAGCTCTACCGTGCTACGTTTTCGACATCGACGGTGTGGAGGTCTGGTGGATCTGGCGGCAGCCGATGCGGAGGTGGCTCCCTCCTCTCTCGTCATCGTGGTGGTGGCGGAGGAGTGATGGAGGCGTGCGATGTTCGTGTCTGGCCGCTGCGTCCGCAGCAGGGGAGTTTACTGGCTTCTCGTCGGAGGATTCTCACGGCGCCGACGTCACCGTATCTGATGGCTGAAGGGCAGCCCCTCCACCTCTGGAGGATTTCGATGGCGACTTTCTCGCCGTCTCTCATGGCCGTAGGGCGGCCCCTCCTTCCTGGGACGGCGCCGGCTCGTCGTCTGCAGGTCTTCTTCAACCTCCAATCATCTAGCTGGAGGCTCAAAAGCGTCGTCGGAGTTAGCTCCCGTCTCCATGCTCCAAGTGGTTTCGTCCCCGGTGGCGTGGAGATTGGCTCCGGCGAGTTCGTCGGTGGTGGTTTTGGAGCTGTCCTCGATCGCGTTTTCTCGCGCCGGTCAAAGGGCTTTAGTGCAAAAAGTTTGGGTCCGTTTGTAATTTCCTTTTTCTTCACGACCCTTTGTGTAATTGTAACTCCACCGTTGATAATGAAGCTCTAGGTCCTTCGGAACCTCTCTCATTGTAACTTGAACAGTTTTGTGTAGCAGCAAGTTCCAGACGCACTCTTTTCCTTACCAGAGTACCGAAGGGGACTGGAAGGTTTTTAATGAGGCGGCTTGCGTGCTTTAATATATTATGATTTCAAAAAAAAAAAATTTATGTCGCTTAATTGGGGTAAGTTTGCCCGTAGGGCAGCTTGGCGCGCGGGTGTGCTTACACGACGCCGAGGCCCAGACTCCGAGCCTTGTTCTCACCCGCGACGTGGCAGCCGCAGTCTGCCCACTGCCGCCTAAGCTTCCCTACCCCCTTCGCACATATTGCGCCCCGTCCTGCTGAGCAACTGCACAACAAAGCAGGCAGCCTCCCTCATCTCGTCCCCCTTACCGGCGTCCTCGCCGCCGGCGCCATGTCGTACAACAAGACCGCATCCATCACAGCGGAGACCATAAATCCCAGGGTACGACTCGTGCATATGCATCCTTCTTTTGCACTGAAAGCGCAAACCATAGGCTCTGTTCAAATAATAGATGAAGTTAACATGTACACATGGTTCCGTTTGAAGATCAAGACGTTCAACTATGAGCCCCGCGGCGAAATTGCTACGCTCGCTGAGGTAATTCTAAGCTTCTACCTGCACTATGATACCTCCCCAGATAATAATTTTTACTAGATACGGGGTATGTTACTCCAAAGATACGGAGTATACGTACACACACAAAGATTCCTGTAATCTACTCCGTTTGGCACAAACTTTTATCCTCGATGCCTGCCCTTGTGTCATCCAGCGGCTGCAGGAGGAGCTGAAGAAAAATCCAGGCTCTCGCCCATTCCAAGAGGTGCCTACTTACCATTGTGTTATACTCCAAGCTAGTGATTCTGGTCAAAGAAAATTACGATATAAGTGAGTATTTTCTTTCTAGCAGATAATATACTGCAATCTTGGCAACCCCCAGGCTCTCGGCCAGCGACCCATAACTTTCTTTCGCGAGGTTGCACTTCTCACGCTCTAGCAAAACCTAATTGGTAAATACGACATCGAATGCTTCATGCCAAATGATATAATGTCTTCAGGTTCTTTCTTTGTGTGACAATCCAACCCTCCTGCACAGAGACGAGGCTCGTATGTTATTCAGGTTGGACACAGATTTCACTTGGCATATATCGTACAATCTTTAAAAAGAAAAGAAAAAAACAGAATTAACACTGGTGGATATTGATCCCATAACTCATTTGTTTTACAGTACAAACACGTACTGGTATTATTACCATATTTCGATGCAATATTTGATATGGCGGAAAATTGACCAGTACTGTTTCAATCTAATATTACAGTCCATGCGCCATAAAACGAGCGCGGAAGATTATCGAGGCAATGCCAGGCAGAGACTCCGGTCCATATACTCCTAGTCAGGTAATAAATGATACTCAATAATGCAATAAAAGGTGCATGCATGATGTATCTGTTAGTGATGTATAGACCCTTACTGTATATTTACAGTGTATAAGGGGTTCCCTGCATATTGCACCATGTATATGTATTGGCTTTCTCCGTGCTCGATCCGCGCCGCTGCCGATGATCTTTCCGGCCGCCGCTGTTCCACTTTCTTCCTCCTCTCCCGTTCCTGTAGGGGTTCATTTTCGTCGATATGGAGCTTAATTTGGAGCTCAGAACCGAGCTACCGCTCCAGCCAGCCAAGCTCCGGCCGACCCCATCCAGGCCGGCCCTGTCCCGGCCACCTCCCGCTGGCCACGACCCACGGCCTCCCCACGGCCGGCCCCGTCCCGGCCACCTCCGGCCGGCACCGCCGACCCCGTCCCGGCCCTGCCTCCTCCGGCCGGCCATCTCCGGTGCCGCCCCGTTCTCCTCCGGCGGAGCACTGACGCCGCCCAGCCCTCCTCCGGCCAGTCCAGGTCCTTGGCTGCTCGTGCTGGCGTGCCTTGCTGCTCGTGAGCCATCACGCACAACTGGCTTGGGCCAGATCTAGATCTGAGGGTTGACAACAAAAAATCAGATGGCATCCTCTGGCTACGTGAGTATCCCTCGTTGTCCCGTGATCTTTGATGGTACCAACTATGGAGAGTTTGCTGCCTTTATGCGCATTCACATGCGTGGTCTTCGGCTGTGGGGTGTTCTTACCGGCGAGGTATCTTGTCCGTCGCACCCCACTGCTCATGTGCCTCCTACCCCGCCGTCCGTGCCACAGGCTCTTGCTGAGGATGCTTCTCAGGCTGATCGGGATGCAGCCAAGTCTGCGGAGACTGCTGCTGATGAGGCATATGAGGAGCAGGTACTTGCATATTCAGAGGCTCTTGGCTCCTACCGTGATAGTTTAGCTGCTTTTACTCAGTGGTGTGATGAGGATGCTAGAGCTGCTGCCGTTCTTTCGCAGAGTGTTCAGCCACAGTTTGCTTCTGAGTTTATGGGCCTCGCTACTGTCACTGAGATGTGGTCTCACCTTCATCAGCGCTATTAGCCTTCTGGGGATTCTCTGTATTTATCTATGTTGCGTCAGGAGCATGATCTTCAGCAGGGTGACTCTACTGTTGATGAGTTCTACACCCGGAGTGTGGCGATCTGGCATCGGCTTGACTCCTTTCGCAGTGTTGTCTGTGGTACTTGCTAGTGTTGCCGACAGTACGTTCAGATATGGACTTTCAGAGGATCCATGAGTTCCCGTCAAGACTTCGTCCAGAGTTTGAGCCCCATCGTGCCCAGTTGTTTGCTCGAGGTCGTGTTCCTATCTCAGAGGTGCTGACTGAGCTTCGTGTTGAGGAGACTCGTCTGCGTGGTGCTGGACTGCTTGGGACACCTTCTGCTCTTGCTGCTCGAGCTCCCACTGCCCCTGCACCACCGCTTCTACCCACACCAGCACCTGCTGCTCCTGGAGGAGCTCGCCCTTCTCGTGGTGGGGGTCGCCCTCGTCCTCCTCGGTTCTGCACTCACTGTCGGCAGCCTGGTCACCTTGAGTCTGACTGCTATCAGAAGCAACGGGGTGTGCCTCCTCGCGCTCCACCTTCAGCGACCGTCACCACCGGCTTCACTGAGCGGGATATAGCGAGGCTTCAGCGTCTCCTTGCCTCCTCTGGCTCTGCTTCGATGGGTACTGCTGCCTCTATGGCTAGTTCCTCTACACCGTCAGGTACATCTTCGTGGGTTCTGAATTCTGGAGCTTCTTTTCACATGTCTCCTGATTCTTCCTCTCTTTCTTATCTTCGTCCTCTTCCTCTTCATGTCCGTGTTCTTACTGCTGATGGTACTTCTCTTCCTGTTGCTAGTCGTGGCACTCTTTCTACTCCCTCCTTTTCTGTTCCTGATGTTTCTCATGTTCCCCGTCTTACCATAAACTTGTTTTCCGCTGCTCAACTCACTAATTCTGGTTGTCGGGTCATTCTCGATGTTGATTCTTGTTCTGTTCAGGACACTCACACTCGAGCACTGGTTGGGGCTGGCCCTCGGTGTCGTGACTCTCAGGGACTTTGGGAGTTTGACTGGTTTCATGTTCCTTCTTCTACCACTTCACCGGTTGCACCACGAGTGCTTGCTACTTCCACTACCGCCTCCTTTCAGCAATGGCATCGTCATCTTGGTCATCTTTGTGGTTCTCGCTTGTCATCTTTACTTCGTCGAGGTCTTCTGGGGCCTGTCTCAGGAGATGTCTCGCTTCAGGGTTGTCAGGGCTGTAGGCTTGGTAAACAGAATCAGTTACCTTATCCTACTAGTGAATTTGTATCTCAGCGTCCCTTTCTGATGTATGGGGACCGGCTCCCTTTGCTTCAAAAGGGGGACAACGCTACTATGTTATTTTTATCGATGACTTCTCTCGCCATACTTGGATCTATTTTATGACTTCTTGCAGCGAGGTCCTCTCGATATATAAGCGTTTTGCTACCATGGTTCATACTCAGTTTTCCACGCATATTCGTGTCTTTAGGGTTGATTCTGCTGGTGAGTATATCTCCCAGTTGTTGCGTGGTTTTCTTGCTAAGCAGGGTACTCTTGCCCAGTTCTCCTGCCCTAGCGTCCATGCCCAAAATGGCGTGGCTGAGCGCAAGCATCGCCATCTGCTTGAGACGGCTCTTGCGATGATGATCGCTACCTCTCTTCCTCCTCACTTTTAGGTTGAGGCTGTGTCTATTTCCACTTATCTCATCAACATTTAGCCCTCCACATCCTTGCAGGGTGGTATTTCTCTTGAGCGTCTTACTGGTCACACTCATGATTACTCGACCCTTCGTCTTTTTGGCTGCGTTTGCTTTGTTCTTCTTGCTCCACGCGAACGCACCAAGCTGGCTGCTCAATCTGTTGATTGTGTCTTCCTTGGCTATAGCCCTGAGCACAAGGGATATAAGAGTTGGGATCCTATCGGTCGTCGGATGCGCATATCTCAGGATGTCACTTTTGATGAGTCTCGTCCTTTCTACCCACGTCCCTGCTCCTCTTCCTTCTCGGTGGATGATATATCTTTTCTCATGTTCCCTGACTCACCTCCTCATGTGCCTCAAGTCCCTTCTCCGCCGAGTCTCTCACCACTTTCTCCTCCTTCGCCCACCATACCCCCCTATCCTTCCTGACCACCTTCCCCACCATCCACACCTTCCTCTCCCATGTCACCTTCCTCACCTACGGTGGTCCCTCCCTACCATTTTCACTACTCCCGTCGTCCACATGAGGATGATGTTGCTCCTCCTGACATGCCATCCACCTCTGGTGTGATGCCCTCTCCGTCCGAGCCGACTCATCATCTTCGTGCTCGTCCTCGTCCTCCTCCTGATCGCTATTCTCCCACTCACTACGGTCTTTCTGCTGTTCTTGAGCCGGCCTCTTATCGGGATGCACTTGCTCATCCCGAATGGCAGCTCGCGATGGCTGAGGACATTGCTACTCTTGAGCGTACGGGCACCTGGGATGTTGTCACTCCTCCTTCCTCTGTTCGTCCCATCACCTGCAAGTGGGTCTACAAGATTAAGACTCGCTCCGATGGTTCTCTTGAGCGCTACAAGGCACGTCTTGTCGCTCGCGGCTTTCAGCAGGAGCATGGCCGTGACTATGACGAGACCTTTGCTCCAGTGGCTCACATGATCACTGTTCATACTCTTTTTGTCGTTGCTTTTGTTCGTCACTGGTCTGTCTCTCAGCTTGATGTGGAGAATGCTTTTTTTAACGGTGAGTTAAGTGAGGAGGTATACATGCAGCCACCTCCTGGCTACTATATTCCCGATGGCATGGTATGTCGTCTCTGGCGCTCTCTCTATGGCCTTAAGCAAGCCCCTCGCGCCTGGTTTCAGCGTTTCACCTCGGTGGTGACCTCTGTTGGCTTTATCCCTAGCGCACATGACCTTGCGCTCTTTGTTCACACATCTTCTCGTGGTCGGACTCTCCTTCTTCTTTATGTCGATGATATGATCATCACAGGTGACGGCCCTGAGTACATTGCCTTTGTCAAGGCCCATCTTCGTGATCAGTTTCTCATGACTGATCTTGGTCCTCTCCGCTACTTTCTTGGGCTTGAGGTTTCCTCTACCTCCGATGGCTTCTATATCTCCCAGGAGAAGTATATTCAGGACCTTCTCACTCGTGCCGCTCTTGGTGATGAGCGCACTGTCGAGACTCCTATGGAGCTCAATGTCCGCCTTCGTGCCTGGTGATCCTCTCCCGGACCCGACTCGCTATTGTCACCTGGTTGAGAGCCTTGTCTATCTTGATGTCACTCGTCCTGACATCTTCTACCCGGTCCACATTCTGAGTCAGTTCATGTATGCTTGCACTAGTGTCCACTATAGTCATCTCCTTCGTGTTCTACGGTATCTTCGTGGTACTATCTCGTGTCGTCTCTTCTTTCCTAGCTCCAGCTCCTTACAGCTCCAGACCTACTCAGATGCTACCTGGGCTAGCGATCTAGAGGATCGCAAGTCTCTTTCTTCCTAGTGTGTTTTTCTTGGTGGCTCTCTCATTGCTTGGAAGACCAAGAAGCAGGTTGCAGTCTCTCGTTCGAGTGTCGAGGCTGAGTTGCGAGCAATGGCTCTATTGACGGCTGAGTTGACTTGGTTACGCTGGTTACTTGCGGACTTTGGTGTTTCTGCTGACGCCCCGACTCCTCTCTTATTGGGCAGTACTGGTGCCATCAACATTGCGTGTGATCCGGTGAAGCACGAGCTCACAAAACACATCGATGTTGATGCCTTCTATGTGCGTAAGGCTATGCAGGATCAGGTTATGGCTCTTCATTATGTGCCTTCCGAGCTACAGTTTGATGACTTCTTCACGAAGGCCCTGACTAGAGCACAGCATGGGTTCTTTCTCTCCAAACTCAGTGTTGTTGATCCACCATGAGTTTGAGGGGGGGGGGGGTGGGGGGGGGTGTTAGTGATGTATAGACCCTTACTGTATATTCCCAGTGTATGAGGGCTTCCCTGCATATTGCACCATGTACATTGAGGCCGGAGGCGTTTAGCCCATTTTAGAAAGAAAAAAAGAGGTATTTGTTGGAGCACATGATCTTGCTGTCTGATGTTTGGACTGCACTAGTGCACCAACATTCAAAAATCACTAGGATTGGCGTGCTAGAATGCCCTGGCTTCAGTGTTGTCCTGTTGCCCAGTGACGATATATTTTTCCTGTCATATTCGGATTGTTTTTTGTGATTTTTTCTGTCATGGTCAGGGAATCAGAAGTTTGCGTCAATCAGTTGCCGACGGCATTGCTGGGAGAGATGGTTATCCATCAAGGCCGGAACATATTTTTCTGACAGATGGAGCGAGTTCAGCGGTAATACTCTCTACACTCCAGAGCTCCATCACATATTCACATTACGTGTGCATGATAGCTGGTCTATCTGGATATCCTAAAACAGGCTACCTTTTTCTTTTCTTCCTTCTAGATTAATTTGACTATGCAGATGCTCATTAGATCCGAGGAAGATGGAATTTTATGCCCTTTACCTGAATATCCATTATACTCGGCTTCCATTATACTTCATGGTGGAACGATGGTATGCTGCTAGCTTTGTTTAAAAATACAAGGAACATTTGCAATTCTTCGAACTAACTTTGTTCATTGCATCTCAATGCTGACATTTTTCTCAAAGAAACTGTAAAACGGGAATGTGTGTAAAAGGACTAGTTAACTAAACTGAATATTTGGATACCATATAAACCTTGGTGAGGTAAAAGGAATGGTCGTTTTCTTACATGCAAGAAATGAACAAGTTACTGAATTATGTTTATAGGTACCATACAACCTTAGTGAGGCTCGTGATTGGGGGCTTGAGATTTTCGAAGTGAAGAGGTCTTTGGAGGAGGCTCGTATATGCGGTTTGACTGTTCGAGCCATGGTGGTCATAAATCCTGGAAATCCTACTGGACAAGTATGGGAACATATATTTATATTATATTTCGCACAATACCATGCATGTAAATTGGATAATATAATATGTGTTTATGATAAATGTTTACCTGAAAATAAAAAGAGTAAACCGAACGTCCAAATGATATGTTGGAAGGGGTCCTACATCCTGGAATTACTATCATGCAAACTCCCAAGTTTCTTGTTCAACATTTGCAAGCTCTGTTCTAGGTACTCCCTATCACTAACCAGGAGGAGATAGTGGAATTTTGTCGGAAAGAAGGTTTAGTTTTACTTGCCGACGAGGTTTGTCCTTTCCGAATGGCAATATACCGTGTGTTTGTTTTCTAAATTGCACTCGCTGTGTCCGTTAGAAAGCAAGATAAGTTATTGCTCATGATGATGTTTTGCAGATTAATTGACTAATTTCACTTATAGGTATACCAAGAAAACGTCTATGTGGAGGATAAGAAGTTCAATTCTTTTAAGAAAGTTGCCAGGTCACTTGGCTACAGCGAGAATGACATCTCTATAGTGTCATATCATTCGGCTTCAATGGGTAAATCTTTGTAGATAAAAAACATGGTTCATAATCTCCATAAAATAAGCCTCGGGAGAATGGATTGAAAAACACTGGTTATTCTCTCATCATCTGAACTCTTGCAGGGTATTATGGAGAATGTGGCAGAAGGGGAGGCTACATGGAGATATGTGGTTTTGGAGAAGGTGTGATTGGTGCGATTTGCAGGGTGGCCTCTATGACTCTTTGCCCCAATATAGGTGGCCAAATTCTTACCAGCCTAGTTATGGATACACCTAAGGTTTGTCATGCCCTTCCCATGTTGATTAAATTTTACCGTTTTCTTAATGTATGTTTTGTGTGCTGAAATTACTATCATAGAGAGCTACCATCGTAAAAGGGGGCATGTGTTTTTACCAAGTTCATCTTGATATTTGCAGGTAGGGGATGATTGTTTTGAGAGATTTTTGGCCGAGAAGGAAAACATTCACTTGTCTCTGGTCAAGCGTGCCAAGGTATCCCCCTACATAGAGTTTGGTGTCACGACCACACCACCTTTCTTCTGCCTCCATCGGAAGTACTAGGATGAAACTGAACCAAAACCAGCTTTGCATACCTTGAAACATTGTGGTTTCCTCTTGGTTGCAGACCTTGGAGGATGCGTTCTGCAGCTTGGAGGGCGTTACCTGCAACAAGATAGAGGGCTCAATCTACCTCTTCCCCAGGATCCACCTACCTGCGGCAGCGATCAAAGCTGCCAAGACCGAGGGTGTCTCCCCTGACATTTTCTACGCCTGCCGCCTCCTCGACGATGCCGGGATCGTCGTCGTCCCTGGCTCCGGGTTCCACCAGGTCAGACTCTTATATCTGCAAAAGGAAATTTTATCTTCACTTGGTAAGCTGTGGCGGTGGCCTGACGTTAGCTTTGATCTTCTTGCAAATGCCCGTGGCGCAACAAGATCTCTGGACGCAACAGGGCCTCCGGGACATGGCACATCCGGTGCACGATCCTCCCCGGCGAGGACAAGATCAAGGACATGATCTCACGCCTCAAGGCCTTCCATGAGGCCTTCATGAACGAGTTCCGCGACCGAAGCTGATGCAGAGATCGCAGCTGCGCGGCGCACGGTCTGAACTTTGGCGGCAGTCTGCTCTTGCCTGTAAATTAAGCCTGTATTGTACGACTAGTAAATAAAACTTGTGCAACAGACACCGGTGTATTCCTCTCCTTTTCAACTAATAAAAGCGATTAGCTGAAGATTTCTTGAAGCGCCCGTAGCACGACGGCACGCCTTGGATTATCTGCTTCCTTGAAGATTTCCTTGAGACCTTGACATGTCTTCTCTCTGGCATCCCCATCTCTGTGACTGTGCTACTATCCTCAGTCCACCGCCGCCTCAGTTTGACTTGCGCTCATGAGGACGAAGCTTGTTTCACTTGCACGCCATCTCCGATGACCGCATTCGTGCAAGATCACATGGATCAGCACGCACGACGCTCCAATCCGCCGCCGCCTGCCTGTAATCCCCTGTATAAATAGCTGCCTAAGCATAGTCTTCCTCTCACGACTCTCGCACCGCAGGCAACTCGATCGATCAAGAACAGTCTACGAAGATGTTGAGGTCCACCGGCAGCTGCCTCCTGCTGGTGCTCGCACTGGCGGCGAGCCAACTGCCGCTCGCCGTGGACGGCGCCGGCTGCATGCCGAGCGGCACGCTCCGGCCGAGCCAGAGCCACTCGTGCGAGGACTGCTGCAAGGCCGGGCAGGCATACCCGACGTACCGGTGCTCGCCACCGGTCACCTCCTCCACCAGGGCTGTCATGACGCTGAACGACTTCGACGAGGGTGGCGACGGCGGGGACCCGTCGGAGTGCGACGGCGTGTTCCACAAAAACACCGAGCGCGTGGTGGCGCTGTCCACGGGGTGGTACAGCGGGAACTCCCGCTGCGGCAGGAACATACGGATCCGAGCCAACGGCGGGTCCGTGCTCGCCAAGGTCGTCGACGAGTGCGACTCCATGAACGGGTGCGACCGCGAGCACGCCTTCCAGCCGCCGTGCCGCAACAACATCGTTGACGCGTCCAAGGCGGTCTGGAACGCGCTCGGGATCACCGGCGAGGAGGTCGGCGAGTACGACATCACTTGGTCGGACGCATGACTTTCGTACGTACGCACGTAGCCGCCGGTGGCACTACATAAATAGCTGACCGGTGTGTGTACTGGAACGCTCGGTAACTTGGTGAATAAACTGCAAGCTGCAGCGAATACCAATTTTTAACACAAATGTGGCACTGTGCTCCCATCTAGCTATTTTCTCTACCTTCTCTACATTGCTTGCACCAGTGCCGTCTAATGGTCATTCTTCAGTTACAAGTGCATGCATTAGAACTGTACGTTAATTAAACAATCTATATTTCCAAAAGGCTAAATATAGGTTCTTCTATTCATCAGATCTATCTTTCTTATCATAGGCTGAATAAGAATTTATGCCAAAAATTAGGATACATTCTAAGAAAATAGAACTCCATGGAAGACAAGCAAATGAACATTTTCAGGTCTATCGGACGCACCAGATTATATTAGCGCCGTCTCCTGAAACATGAAAGAGAGAAGATAAAAACCTTAGCGCCGCCTCCACCTCCGCTTTTTCCATAGATCGGTTTTCCCTTCTTTGGCCAGACTCGCCGGCATCAGGAGGAGTGAGAAACCTACTTGTGAAGTTCTTAATAAAACAAGTGTTTTCTAAGGATTTGCTAGCTGTCTTCTTTTTGGTATCCGTCTTAATGGAAATGATATCGTGTACAATAAATGATCTTTGATTCTTCCTTCGATGTGATATCTCCTTCACAGCATTAATGGTGGTGTTAGGAGACCACAGTTTTCTAGGTATATATGGCCTTTCAAATCTTTATTCGCCCGATTGATTTTAGATATTTTCTCATGGTTGCCATAATAAGGATTGTTCTCGCAATATTTATCCTAGCTGCTACCTTTTTAGCAATTGTGATTCATATTCTCGACTCCTCAGCAATGTCGATCAAGTTATACAGTATTTATGTCGGTACGCTTTGCGATGTTGACCGACTATTTTAATACTCTCTCCGATTCATATTAATTGACTTCAATATAGATGTATCTAGAACTAAAATGTGTCTAGATACATCCATATTAGAGTCAATTAATATGAACCGGAGGGAGTAGTTGTATGCGTGCACATCACGTTGGCAATGCTGCTCAAATTAAAAGTATGGTGACCATTCGCTGGTATTTGTAGGTTTGTGGTTTGGTACTACCTCCATACCGGTTTTACGGTTTACAGATTTCGAGGAGAAAGTTTGACTATAAATTTGATCAACAAAATATGAGATATATGCCACAAAAATTATACCATTGAATTCATATTCAAAGAAGTTTCTAATAATATAATTTTTATGATATATACCTTATATTTTATTGACTAAATTAGTAGTTAAAGTTTTGTCTTGAAATGCGTAATACCCCTGTAAACCGGTATGGAGGGAGTATCTACATTCAACTGCTTTCACAAAAATATAATTATGTCATGGAAGAAGAAAGAGTTTGAAGACCACGCAGATCACAGGACCAGGTCGTGTATCTCTACTTCTCTAGCATGTATACTATAAGTATATATGGTACTCCCTCCGTTCCTTTCTATAGTGCCTATTGATTTTTCACATTTGTTTCAAAATATAAGAATTGAGGCTGTGTTTTTTGCGTTTTAGTCCTTCCACCGATCAGGTGAGTTCCGCATATACGGAAACCAATCTGTTAGTTCCTTAAAATCGGGAAACCAACGTAGGCATCCGATCCTGGACACCCACGCACGCCTTCCTCTTAAATCCCACGTACGACTCGATCTGTCTCGCCTCTCTCCACGATCAGATTTCCTCTCTCGTGGTTTTTATCTCTCTCACGTATTCTCTCTCTCCCATGGACTCCTCTGCTGCACGGGTCATGGTGAAGGAGGCGGACAGGCCCGACGTTCCCACATCTGAAGAGGACAAGGCGGCAGGCGACGTTCCCACAGCTGAAGAAGAGAAGGCGGCAGTCGACGTTCCAAAAGTTCAAGAGGACAAGACGGCGGCTGAAGATGGGAAGGCGGCGCCAGAAGTTCTTCCAGAGGAGAAGGTACCATGCGCTGTGTGCCGTCAATTGCCGGGAACAATCATCGACTTTTCCGAGTGGGTCAACGAAGTGGCAAGGCACAAGTGTTCCGGCTGCGGCGAGATGCGCGACTATTTTCAGAGAAGCCCGGATGGATCTTCAACATACAGCGAGGAAGAAGAAGAAGAAGACCAGGGCAGTGACCTGGATAGACTATGGGATAGATACAGATAGGATATTACGTCATTTGATCTTGAATAAATCGTGTGCTGCTGTACTCATTTGATCTTGAATAAAGCGTGTGCAGCTGTACTCATTTGATCTTCAATAAACCATGTTCTTCATACTCTTTTCAATCAGACTATTTGGTAGCAAGAGCACTTCTCCATCTGACCGTGGTAGTGTTATTGTTCAGCAATAAAATCCATTGCTACAAAAAGTGAAGTAACAATCGACACCAACATTATAAACCTTACAGTAGGCATACAATTTCAGCGTTGAAAAGGCAAACAAACGATTACAGCTAAAAACCTTGCATGGATATTGAAGAGTTGCAAACAAGAAATAACACCATAGGCCTAAGCTCATAAACTATGACTAAGCATCTGGCAAGGAGTCAATCGCCCACTTCACAAAATTTGCAGTACATTGTAATGTCACTGGGAGAGTTCCGAGCCTTTGTAAAACCTCCTTCCTCATGTGGGGGACTTTATATCGGTTGCCTCCCAGCTGAATAAGTACTTCGCGCATGCAAGCTTGCAACGTCAGGAAGATTCTATTGCTTCGTTCTGCTGGGTACTCTTCGAAGGCCTGCTGCACCTTGTTGACAATGTCTTCAATAGATCCTGCACAAATATTTCCAAAAACCCTTAACGTCAAACCAACTCAAACTTAAATCAAAGCAACCCAAACTTACGGAATGCAGAGTACTACCTGGAGATAACTTGTGAAAAATTGATTGAAGCGCTGCAAAAAACCCAAGGTCAAGGATATTTAGGTCAGGGGAGTTCGGAGGCTGGCATGTGAGGCGGATGTCCCAACCATCAGCTTGAGCCGCAGCGACAAATTCTGGGTCATCCACAGGGATATGCGTTTTTGCATTATCTTGTTGAATCCAGATTGTCGTTCCACGCTCGGATGCAGGCCATCTCTGCTTTATTGCCGGTAGCAGAAAATTAATCATGTAATCCCTGCTTACACTTTGGGTAACCGCTGGGAGTACCTTAGTGACCTAGTACAAAACGATCACCATGTCAATAAGGGCCATGTAGACAAAATTCGAGACACTAAAAGTGAACATAAACCTAGAAGTCCTTACCATTGTTCCAGCTTCTCTGTTCTTGCTGTTTCTCTTTGCCGCTTCTTGGTACGTGAACGGCCATATTCCAAGTTTTCCATCGAAAATCACATTGCCATTAGCATCAAATCGTGGACGAGCGACGGCTGCCAAGAACATGACCTACACAATAACATGACCATATCATTATTCAAAATAAACATTTACAAACAGAGTAACTCAGTTAAATTTCTCACCTTCTCAATGAAGTTTTTGCTTTGCGTGCTACGGTATGGATCCTCTTCGCCAAGAGCCAAGTAATAATTCTGGCTACCGCGTGTGCGGTAAAACCATTTCTCATCGATGTGTATCACATTATACATTTGTTTAAAATTTGAGTCCTCAAAGTCTATAATGTGTTCAAACATGGATAAACAAAATCTTACACGAGCTACCTTGTTATCATCCGTCAACGTGGACTTGATGGCATTTGTGTGACGCCTAAACAAACCCTCGTTCAGACGTCGCCATAATGTAGTCTTTGACATGTTCAGTTCAATTGCTAAATCTCGAAGGGTAGTCCTTTTACTCAAATCCACCCGTTTGATAGCCTCCGCATCAAACGGTAATCTCTGCCGTCCCGAATTTCCACGTTTGCTTTCAAGTCCTTCCAGTCCAAGTGTTTTGCACTTTGTCCACCAATTCACCAATGTACGTACAGGGATCTTTGTTAGTGCAGACACCTCCTCAGACACCCCTCGACTTAACACCCCAGCAGAGGTCCTCTCTAGAAGCATTACGTACGCAGCTTGCTTCTGATGGAGCTTGTACCAATTTCTTTTCCTCCTTAACGTACCATTGGAACCTGCGGGATAAAGTGAAAAACCGTTAAACAAAGAGACTATTGGATTAGTACCATTAAAAACAAGCATGCAACGTGTGGGTCAGAAGAATGATTACCATTCTCCATCGGTTCCTCATTTGAGGCGTCCTCTGGTTCATCATCTACATGCTCTTCGGTGTTGCTTGATGAGCCACCTACATCATCACATATGGTTACAACAGAAGTCAGTAGTACTAATCATTTACAAATCAGAAGGCACAACTAATACTATGGTGCACATATGAGCATGTATGGCGAAAACAGAAGTCAGAAGTACCAATCTGGTACACATATGACAAAATATGGCGAAAACAGATAGCAGTACTACCACTCTGATACACATTTGAGTATATATGGCGAAAACAGATAGCACTACTACCACTCTGATACACATTTCAGTACATATGGCCAAAACAGATTGCAGTACTACCACTCTGATACACATTTGAGTACATATGGCCAAAACAGATTGCACATGCAGAAATTTACAAACTGTACAAACAGAAGTCAGTACACATGCAGAAATTTGATCAGATTAATTCTCAGGTCTAGTAGTAGTAGCATGGAGTATGGAGTATGGAGTATGAGCATGTATTGGGAAAACAGAAGTCAGTAGGACTAGTCATTCACAAATCTGCTACACATATGATCAAGTATGGTTAAAACAGAAGTCACCACTACTAGTCATTCACAAATCTGCTACACATTTGATCAATTATGGTTAAAACAGAAGTCACCACTACTAGTCATTCACAAATCTGCTACACATATGATCATGTACTCCACTACTAGTCATTTACAAATCTGGTAGACATATGATGAACTATGGTGAAAACAGAAGGCAATACTACTACTCTGCTACACATATGATCAAATATGGTTAAAACAGAAGTCACCACTACTAGTCATTCACAAATCTGATACACATATGATCAAGTATGGTGCTTCTGTAAAGATCTAAGGGAAACATATGATCAGATTACAAGTACTCCTACTGATACTGTTTCCAATCTGAACAAAAAAGAATAGTTCAACAGAGCTACTGACGCTATACTGCTACAAATGAAATCTGAACACATGCTAGTGGTACTGACGTGGGCATGAAATCTGAACACATGCTATACTACTACACATGAAATATGGACGTGGGCACACAGGCTAGCTCATGCAAAATTTTACAAGGTCATGGCAGCTCATGGTAGAAACATACTCGTACATGCTATACATAGTACTGTCCCTCATGCAGAATTTTACAAGGAGTACCTTCATTAGGAACGTGTTGAGGAGGCCATTGTGTGAAAGGTGCACGGACACGCCTGCGGCCAGTAAGTCCGAGGCGAGATCGTCCATGGCTGCGTAGTCCAGGAACACCGGCCATGGTGCGGTTGACAATCGACCGCACTCGGTTCGCAACTCCATGGCGGGAATTGATAAGCCTAGCTTGGCCATTGACCTGACCTCCCTCTCGTGCGACATGGTGAGAACCGTCTTGTCCAACCTGGACATGGCTGCGCCCAGAACGCACAACTCCGGCCAGGCCAAGCCTGCCGCCACGGCGCCGATCAGAAGACTCCATAACTTCCTCCTCTTCTTCCTCTGGAAGTATGCATAATCCGGATCAATTCAACTACATTACTCCAGCACGAATCAACTTAAAATTGAGAAATCATGTGGCAAACCTTGATCAAGTACCACAAACTCGTAGTCGTAGTTCAAACCAGCTGCATCCTCCACCGCCTCCTCAAGGCGGAGGGCATCCCAGTTGATCCAGCCTCCCCGACGACCAGCCATGACTCCAGGCGAGATGGGCCAGATAGCAGCGAGAAGAGAGAAGAGATTGGCGAGGGATGAGATTGCCGTGCTGATGGCCATCTATTTATAGCCCCGGCGTCGAAATTTTGAACTTGCAAATTTTGGATCGTTGCCGCCCTTCGAATTCCCTCCATGGCTGAAATTTTCGCCGCCCGTCCGAGTTTCTGCGTGTCTACGTCCGCGCGGGAGAGCGACGAAAACAATGAGGGTCAGAGAAAGAATAGCGGGGGAGAGGACGTCCTTCACGCGATCGCTCGGTTGGATCAGGGAATTTCGCCAGCGATTAACGGGACAAAGGAGTCCTTCACGCGAACGGTTATGGCAAGTCCACGATTTGCTCCGATCTGATTACGTTCCTTTTTTCTCTCTCACGTTGGTAGGGGGTTTTCTGTTAAAACAACTGCTTGCGCTAATTTCCGTGCTAAAAATCAATAGGCACTATAGAAAGGAACGGAGGGAGTATTGATTATCAAAAATAAATGAAACATTTTCATATGAATTCCTTTTATCAGATGCAGAATAAGAATAATGCCAAAAATTAGAATATGCACTCCGACAAAATGGAACTCCATGAAACTTATTTACTTATGAATTGCTTTCATATAAATTCTCGCATCAACGAAACAGCCTTCTCCCTGGTGCTATTCATGCGTCAGATTGAGTTTCGTTGCGCCGGATAATCGTTCTGTAACAAATACGACAGCTCAATCTGCAATCATTCTTCAGCAAAATGTCCGTAGATGACCAGGGAATCCGAATTTCACGGAGTTGACTGAGAACATGCAGTTTGGCAAGGGAAACTGGAGATACAGATTGATTTATATCAACAGGCGCTTACACTTGATCTGGCCAACTACTGTAGTAGCCTCTCTGTGTTGTCAGTTGTTACATGCTATAGAAAAACTTAAGCTCCTACACTGAACCAAATTAATGGATAATACAGATCAACACTACAAAGCCTCCCCCCTCTCTATCAGGCCCTATATTCTACTGACTCATCGCCCCAAAACTTGGGGCAATAACGGCAAAAACAAAAAAACAGACAGAAGAGGACTAAACATTTCGTGATAAGGGGACTGTGTTCGCAAAGCCGTTAGCTACTTTCTGGGGTGGCGGTGGCTTCTTCTTATAATTTGCTAGACTACAATGGGGGCAAATGTATTCCAACCCATCCGTCTTCGCGTAATCCTGCAAAAAAGACGACAAATTAGAGAAGTTATGATGAAGGGGGTGGGGGTGATGGGTCAACAAGTTTTTACCTTGAAAGTGCCCAACCCTTGTCGTCTATCACAACCAAAATGAGCCCATTCGCCGCATAAACCACAGTTCACCCAGTCTCCAGGAGCGCTACTGGAATAATGTACAAAAGATGGTGTTAGGTTCCGCAGTGACAAACTTGAATTCCAAACCAGACATAATGATTGAAAGGATCGTCGAACCTGTGACAAAGCAAACAACATTCCCCATCCACGTCATCGTGTGATAGCTCATATTCCAGCAAGTAAGTCTCGTAGTGCCTTTTCAGTGTGTTCCCGACACCCTACATAGACATAGCCAAAGTGTAAAATTAGAACACATTCAACATTTCATCAAAATTAAACTAGCACATATTATAGTCCTTCAAATGGCCCAGATGTTCATATTGTTCCCTTGTTCTTCAACATGAAAGCTATAAGATATAACCAAAATAGATAATTTGAAGAAAAGTGAATAGTGGATACGTACAGTCATTCTATTTGTAACAGTATGGTTTCGCATCTTCGAAAATACTTGACCCTTCCAGTTTATACCATTGCCCACATAAAAGCCACCCCTGGACACAACCTGAAAAAACAAAACCTTTGTCAAGGAACAGTGAACCACATCATGTACATTTATTTAGACCTCTTCAGTACTTACACTGCAGACTAGCAAAAGTTCAGAATTACCTCTTTGTACAAGTTATAGAGATCAAGGCGTTTTGCATTAAGGACTGCATCAGGAAATTCAGCTAAACCTCCATGAGGAACGAGTCGATTGTGGCCCCTTTGAATTAAAAACTGCATGACATCCTTCAAAAAGTCCCCCTGCAAAAGGTCAAAGAATAAACCAATTATTCAAGCCTAGTTTAGTGGTCTAGAAGCATTTCATCCTCATCATACAGGTCAAAGAAGCATACCTCGGAACACACTTGGATGGGCAACCGATCACATCCATGTTTCTTCATTGGAAGAGGATTCAACTGAATGATTGATTGAGCATGAGATGGCCCTGTTGATTTTCTATGTGCTGCTGTAGCAGCAGGTGCTGAATTATGCTTAACAGGTAGAGCAACTGGCAAGTTTGGCTTGGACTGACTAGTTTCATGAGCGTTAGCTTCAGGGAGACCCATAAAAGGATGCATTTGCTGCTGTCGAGAGTGAGGAATAGGCCTCATAGTTGCAGGCTTCCATTTTCCCTTGAAGGATGTCAGCGAGGAAGGCCCTATAGCAGGGGGTTTCTTGTCCTCTATAGTTCCATTCACACCTAACAAATTTGGTTTTGATTCTGAACCCGTCTTTGATCTGTCCTTGATAAGCGAGGCTGACCATCTTGGCAGATGAAAATACGAGCCGTTTTCACTGGCTAAATCTTTCCTTTGACTGGTACAAAAGAAAAGAAGACGATCTGCATCTTGTCTGTCGAATGAAGCAACAGGAGTAGCATTTATGCAACCGACTCCAAGTGCAACTAGGCTCCTGTATGAAATTTCTGGTGCTAGATGCTTCAAAACCTGAATATCCAGAAAGTGATGTTCAGTTAGGTATGACCAAAAATTGATTCATATGTAACAACTCAAACTTGAGGCATCAAAAAAGATTATAGGGAGTCTTCATAATGAGAGCGTTAGAAGTAGCTAAACTGAATCACATGCTTAGACAATAAGAATAAAAGTAACCAAAGGATGAAAAAGACAATAGGCGCACATCAGAACATCCTGAAAATCTAATTAGTTGCAATCTGTTGCATTCAACGTATGAAACCAACCTGTCCTGCCCACTTAGGAAGGGTCATCCAGACTTCAAAGGTAGAAGCCCCACAAGCTGTGGACATGGAAGTGAAAGGCTCAGCTGATGATAACTTATCCTCACTATTTGCGAGAGCACGGACTAGCTGGCTCTTCTCGATGAGTTCATTTTTGATGTGGCTTTCTAGAAGCTGCAGAGATAGTAAGCATCATATGACTTTGTGTTCAAGACAAGAAATGCCTCAAAGTATGAGCTAATACTAATATGTACCTGGTCATCAAAACATGTTTGTGCACTGCCAGAAACAAGAAGTGACACATGAGAAGAACTGCAAGTAGTTATATCGCAACGCATGGTTACCATTCCACGTGGTAAAGAAGCTGCTTCAAGAGGTGGTGGAGAAGCACTGCCACGTAGAAAGAACACCCGATCAGTTTCCGTTCTCCATAAAGAATCTTTGGCAAAGATAAAGTTGGGAGGAGGAAAGCAAATGTTGATGGAAAGACTTATTGCATGGGGGTGACTCTGACTCTGCTATTTACAAAGAAGATAGTATGCATGTTACTTTTAATTACCAATAAAGGCTCTCAGTTGTTCACTTTATATGAAACAATAATCTACTTCTGAAAGTATCCATCTACCTCTCTTTCACAAAGGAATAATAAGTAACAATAATGAAGGGCTACATAAGGGTAAATTATGTATAGAAAACGAACTTGATACAACTCTCTACAGGAAGGTTATCGGGTAAGTAATCTCAAACCCCAGCAGACAGAAATTCAACACACCTGATTCGATTCTGAAGTTTACTCCCACGTATCTGCCCAAAAATAGATTGACAATTAAGCAAACAAAAGTGGTATAAAAAATGGTAGATAAGAATTAGCTATACAAATCCCAGAGCACCTAAATTGGCATATTTGTATCATGAGATGCCTTGTTTTATTTGTGCAAACGCATGTGTTTACCACAGAATAGTGGAAGAAATAGCTAACTACTATTGTGTCTTTGGATGTACAACAATCATAATCTCAAAATGTCAGCTGATTTTGCAGCGTGACGTATAAGACAAATAATGAATCTTCTTACTAGTCTGATTTCATGCACAAATAGAATGAACTTAAGTTGTTTATCTAGTATTTCATTTACTCGCAGTGTTTGGTGTCGGACATCATGGTGGATTTTCTTTCTGTGGTCCTTGGAACAGTTGTCAATGCAAATTACAGCTTCATCTGGCTACTGAAATCCATGCACTTGAGAAAACAGATATGCTAACGCATGTAACATTGTAAGATCATAGTATCATACTTCCGTAAATAGGATCTCTTAGGTTATCTAACTGAAGGTTTGCTGTTACAATCATTGTGCTACATTTTTTTTCCTTTACCAAACAGTTTAACAATCATTGTATTCAATTTTTTCCTTTGCCAAACAGTTTAACATTTGTTACATGACTGAGAAATCATGTGCATTCCAGACACAAAAGCAAGTGGAGCACATAAAGTATTGTTAAACTACAATGCTTTAGTCCATACTTCAATATTCAGAAGCGCATTCAGACCATCTTCTAATGAGCCCAGCAAACAAGGATCCTGCACAAGAAAACGTATGAAGAGATAGTTAAACCAAAAAACAAACAATGTAAGATGTAAGAGATGTGGATAATTCATATAGCGTATCAGACTTACCAGACTGCTTGGTACTCCACAGAGAAGAAATTTCATGTTGATGTCATCATCATATATTTTTATAGCTGGTGACACTTCAGAAGAACCTTCTTCCTCGACCATTTCATTCTCGGGAGGGACTACATTTATCTTTGGAGAATCCCCAAGTAGACGAGGCCCAAGCTTAACACTTTGTACATGATTGTTTCTTACACAGTATAGTCGAAAGGACGCATGAGCAAGCTGAAAGGAATCCCATGTATGGCTCACCGAGCTACATGAAACATAACCAGATTATTACATGCCATTAATATATAATGATGCCAATGAATGGTGAAAAGGGGTGCAAATACCTTTGAACTACTGACAACAATGCATTGCGAAAATGGGATGCTGCATAAGATGAAAATGAATTTCTCCAGTATATTACATATGGAATACCCTGAAATGAAACAAACAGCACTAATGAATTCTAAAGAGAGGCAAAGTATCAGGGGACAAAAAAAATCATTTGTTTTTTTTTTTAAATTAAAATGACAGACGTAAATTAGGGTGGTAACAGTTAGCAGATTATAATATTGTACTACCTCTGACCATAAATAGATGTAGGAAGTTTGTCTAAATTTGGATGTATCTAGACACACTTTAGTGTAAAGGTACATTCGAATTCGAACAAATCTTTGACATCTTTTTATGGACGGAGGGTGTATAACTAAGATAAAGTAAATTTCTTTTTACTACTCCGAGTAGATCTTTTTACTACACTCCGACTCTGAGAAATGGACAATGGGACTCTAGTTGCTTGGGCAAAACGTTGCAAACGTGGCACAAAAAACTGACTAATGTGCCTACCTTTGAATGAACTGCTTGGGCAAGTTTTTCGCCGATGGGAACCTCCAGATAAACCTGTGTTATAAGCAGACAACACTGTTACCCTCAACCACGGACAAACAACAGTAATCAACAGAATCTGACACTGACTACATGAGAAGAAGGCAAAAAAAAAGTGCAATAGTGAAGAACTCTGTATCTGAAAAACAGATTGGCTAAGTCATGCATCATGCAGCAAAAGGACAAGTTATTATAGCTACTCTAGCGGCACAGGCAGACCAACTGTCTTATTGCAACAAATTAAACAAGCATCCTTGGACAAGTTTCTTCAGATTCATACAGCAGCTGCAGCATGGCACTAGGATGTTGACTTGAAACCTCTGAGGGACCATCATCATGCAACTAAGAGCTGATGCTCATGCCTAGTTGTTTGTAATTCCACTGACAAGCTAATATCACTACAACTTGCCTTCATCGCTCAGCTAAGAAATAGTAACATTGCAGACGCTTGAGAGGATTTTGGTTCTTACAATCGTCGGGAACGGTGGGCTGATGAGGCAGATAAACGACTGCGGGTCAGACATGTCGACGTCTCCCCAGACGAGCGAACCAATCTCCTTCTCATCTTCCAGCCGCTGCCCTTGGATGTAGAAGAAGTTGGGCTGCACCACCCGCTGCGCCTCAAGGAACTGCTCAGGTGTTGGATTGTACAGCGTGTGCACCTGCGCCCAGAAGCCCCTCAAGAGTTCAGTTCACAAGCAAATCCAGCCCCAAAGTACCAAGTGGGAACACTGACTGACCTCCAATCTCCCCGCTGAGCTGAGCTCGGGAAACGGATAGGACGGCCGTAGCCGTTTGGCTTCCGGCCCCGACCTCCCGGGCGGCGTCCGCTTGTCTGCGTGCTTCCCACAGAGCACGGCGAGCAGCACGCAGCTCTGGCGCGACAAGCTCTGGATTTGCGACATGGCCGCAGCAAAGCAGGTCACGGGAATTCACCTCAGGCCTTCATGGAACCCTGCGGCAGCAAAAAAAGAACAGATCACGCCAGGAACCACCCCCAAATCGAACAAATCCGGAGGAAATCGGCGCAAGAAACGTACCAGGAGGCGGATTTCGTGGCCAAATCGGCGGCGGCGCGGGCGAAATCGAGGGTCTTGGATCCGGCCGCGGAGGGGGCGGAGGAAGGGGATTCGATTTGGGGGGCTGGGCAGGGAGAAAAGAGTAAAGCGTGGGGGAGAAGAGAAGACGGGAGCCCTAACAAAGAAGAATCCCTTGCCGAAATAGCTCTTCACAGCGCAAAGGCAAATCCCACTCCGGAAACAATAAAAAAGAAGCCTTGTACTACTTGTGGTGGTGGTGGTGGCGGCGAATTGGACGCGACCCCATCCATCCCGATCGAGCCCGGGCGAATGAATCCAAGAAACCTGCTCCCTCCAAGAACCCGGACCAGAAAGAATCAGGCGGAGATTCGCGGATTAGGGGAGAGCAATTAGCAGCAGCACCAACCGGGGCTACCAATAATTATCGCGGAGCCGCAAACAAACTGGAGAACAGTAGGGGATAGAGGGGACGCGTCCGTCAAAGATTGGATTTTGACGGCTCGGGGTGGGATCTTTTTTCTCTCGGGCAGTGGGGGCTCGGACTTTTTTTCCTTTGGGGATTTTTTTGTGCTCGCAGCATCTAATCTTCTTTGCTCCGTCGATGATGATGCTGCTGGTGCGTTGTTGTTCTCTTGGCGCTTTTCGTTTTCTCTGCCCCTGCTGCTGCTGCCTCCTCATTACTGCTTGGACAGGAAAACAAAATTAAAAAGATTAGATGGGATTTCGGGAATGGGATTGGGGAATTTGTTTTGTGTTTCTGGCTTGCCCGATCGAATGGATGCTTTTGCTTTTGGTTTTGGTTTGGTTGGGTAGGTTTGGAGGAGAAAGTCGCATGTGTATGTATTTGTTGTTGGCAAAGTCCTTTGCTTTGGTGCCATCGGATCCCATGGAATCTGTGTGCAGCGTACGATTGGAATCGCGTCGATCGTATCGGAGGCGTGCAGTGCAGGCGTGTGTGTTTCTTGCGTGTTTGCCTGTTGTTCGTGGGAGAGGACCCGTTTGATCCGTTTCTGCGTGTGTCCCGACCCCTGAACAATGGAGCGAGGGAGCATGAGGTGGGTCCCATTCTTGTGGGGGTTGTGCCGTCTCCTACATGAGATGGGCCCACCAGCCTATGGGTTGACAATTTAGCCGTGCTAGCAAAGTGTCCATGCGTTGCAACGGTTGCAAAGTAAACAAACATTGCTCACGAACCGATAAAAGAGTCAATATAATATATGGAAAATATTTTTGTACTTACACGGATGGGGGTGAGTGTTTTCATCACCCCGTTTGTTACTCGAGACTAGTTCTATCCATGGTAGAGAGAAAGATTCTTTTCTCTCCTCTCTTATCTGAACCTCAAAGCATAATGGACGATAACAGAAACATCTACACTCGTGCAAGTATAAAACCAAGCGCTACTTGGATACCATTTCGCTCCTGACAAGGCAGTCGGGAGGCGATTAGGGTTCCACTGGTAAACGGCGGCGCGCGTTGGATCTTCGGCGGGGTGAGCAGGAAACTTAAGGAAAGGAAGATTCTCTCGTTGGCCAGCTGCACTCCCGCTGATTTCTATCCCGTTCTCCCACTCGGGGCGATAAAGGGGAGGCCCTTGCGCATCTACCTGTGCTTAGTGGCATAGATCGATCTAGGGTCTGTTGATAGTTTGTGATGAGGACATCCCTACCTCACTACTACCTCCGTCATTACAAGAGGATGTTCCTGCTGTGAAGCTCAAGTCCAATGAAGTCAGGATTGGACCAATGATACGAGCTCGTGCGAAGCTACTTAAGTAACAGGTGAACTTGTTCCTAAACGATACCTTGATTGATGAGAACTTTATACTGCCTAAGTCTTGTTACTTATGTATCATCAGGTATGAAGAGGAGACAAGCATCGCACGAGGGGGAGAGGAGCAGCTGGACATGAAGAAGGACGTGAAGCTGGACAAGGAGCTGGACATGAAGATATCTCATGGACGCGCGAGAGAGGAGTGATACGTCTCCAACGTATCGATAATTTCTTATGTTCCATGCTTGTTTTATGATAATACCTACATATTTTATACATACTTTATGTCATATTTATGTATTTTCCGGCACTAACCTATTAACAAGATGCCGAAGAGCCAGTTAATGTTTTCTGCTGTTTTTGGTTTCAGAAATCCTAGTAAGGAAATATTCTCGGAATTGGACGAAATCAACGCCCAGGATCTTATTTTTCCACGAAGCTTCCAGAAGTCCGAAAGGGAAACGAAGTGGGGCGACGAGGCGCCCACACAACAGGGCGGCGCGGCCAGGGCTTGGGCCGCACGGCCCTGGCGTGTGGGGCCCTCGTGGCGCCCCCTGACCTACCCTTCCGCCTACTTAAGCCTTCGTCGAGAATAACTCCAGTACCGAGAGCCACGATACGGAAAACCTTCCAGAGACGCCACCACCGTCAATCCCATCTCGGGGGATTCAGGAGATCGCCTCCGGCACCCTGCCGGAGAGGGGAATCATCTCCCGGAGGACTCTTCACCGCCATGGTCGCCTCCGGAGTGATGTGTGAGTAGTTCACCCCTGGACTATGGGTCCATAGCAGTAGCTAGATGGTCGTCTTCTCCTAATTGTGTTATCATTGTTGGATCTTGTGAGCTGCCTAACATGATCAAGATCATCTATTTGTAATGCTACATGTTGCGTTTGTTGGGATCCGATTAATATTGAATGCTATGTTATGTTGATTATCAATCTATCATCTATGTGTTGTTTGTGATCTTGCATGCTCTCCGTTATTAGTAGAGGCTCTGGCCAAGTCGTTACTTGTAACTCCAAGAGGGAGTATTTATGCTCGATAGTGGGTTCATGCCTCCATTAAATCTGGGACAGTGACAGAAAGTTCTAAGGTTGTGGATGTGCTGTTGCCACTAGGGATAAAACATCAATGCTATGTCTATGGATGTATTTGTTGATTACATTACGCACCATACTTAATGCAATTGTCTGTTGTTTGCAACTTAATACTGGAGGGGGTTCGGATGATAACCTGAAGGTGGACTTTTTAGGCATAGATGCATGCTGGATAGCGGTCTATGTACTTTGTCGTAATGCCCAATTAAATTTCACACTACTCATCATAACATGTATGTGCATTGTCATGTCATCTTTATTTGTCAATTGCCCAACTGTAATTTGTTCACCCAACATGCTATTTATCTTACGGAGAGACACCACTAGTGAACTGTGGACCCCGGTCCATTCTTTTACATCGAATACAATCTACTGCAATACTCGTTCTACTGTTTTCTGCAAACATCATCATCCACACTATACATCTAATCCTTTGTTACAGCAAGCCGGTGAGATTGACAACCTCACTGTTAAGTTGGGGCAAAGTACTTTGGTTGTGTTGTGCAGGTTCCACGTTGGCGCCGGAATCCCTGGTGTTGCGTCGCACTACAATCCGCCGCCATCAACCTTCAACGTGCTTCTTGACTCGTACTGGTTCGATAACCTTGGTTTCTTACTGAGGGAAAAACTTGCCGTTGTACGCATCACACCTTCCTCTTGGGGTTCCCAACGGGCGTGTGCTTTACGCGTCATCAAGACAGTTTTTCTTGCGCCGTTGCCGGGGAGATCAAGACACGCTGCAAGGGGAGTATCCACTTCCAATCTCTTTACTTTGTTTTTGCCTTGCTTTATTTTATTTACTATTTTGTTTGCTGCACTATATCAAAATACAAAAAAATTAGTTGCTAGCTTTACTTTATTTACTATCTTGTTTGCAATCTCCATATTAAAAACACAAAAAAATTAGTTACTCGCATTTACTTATCTAGTTTGCTTTATTTACTATTGCTAAAATGGGTACTCCTGAAAATACTAAGTTGTGTGACTTCACAAACACAAATAATAATGGTTTCCTATGCACACCTATTGTTCCACCTGCTACTACAGCAGAATTCTTTGAAATTAAACCTGCTTTACTAAATCTTGTTATGAGAGAGCAATTTTCTGGTGTTAGTTCTGATGATGCTGCTGTCCATCTTAATAATTTTGTTGAACTATGTGAAATGCAAAAGTATAAGGATTTAGATGGTGACAGTATAAAATTAAAATTGTTTCCTTTCTCATTAAGAGGAAGAGCTAAAGATTGGTTGCTATCTTTGCCTAAGAATAGTATTGATTCATGGACTAAATGTAAGGATGCTTTCATTGGTAGATATTATCCTCCTGCTAAAATTATATCTTTGAGAAGTAGCATAATGAATTTTAAACAATTGGATAATGAGCATGTTGCCCAAGCATGGGAAAGAATGAAATCTTTGGTTAAAAATTGCCCAACCCATGGACTGACTACTTAGATGATCATCCAAACCTTCTATGCAGGACTGAATTTTTCTTCGCGGAACCTATTGGATTCAGCTGCTGGAGGTACTTTTATGTCCATCACTCTAGGCGCCGCAACAAAACTTCTTGATAATATGATGATTAATTACTCTGAATGGCACACGGAAAGAGCTCCACAAGGTAAGAAGGTAAATTCTGTCGAAGAAACATCTTCCTTGAGTGATAAGATTGATGCTATTATGTCTATGCTTGTGAATGGTAGGACAAATGTTGATCCTAATAATGTTACGTTAGCTTCATTGGTTGCCCAAGAAGAACATGTTGATGTGAACTTCATTAAAATAATAATTTCAACAACAATGCTTATCGGAATAATTCTAGTAACAACTATAGGCCATATCCTTATAATAATGGTAACGGTTATGGTAATTCTTATGGTAATTCTTACAACAATAATAGGAATATGCCCCCTGGACTTGAAGCCATGCTTAAAGAATTTATTAGTACACAAACTGCTTTTAACAAATCTGTTGAAGAAAAGTTTGGGAAAATTGATATACTTGCTTCTAAAGTTGATAGTCTTGCTGCTGATGTTGATCTTTTGAAATTGAAAGTTATGCCTAATGAAAATAAAGATATTAAGTCATTTGCTACAGCAAACGCCATCCAAGTTAGAATTAATGAGAATATAAGATTGATGGCCGAATTGCGTGCTAGGTGGGAAAAAGAAGAAAATGCTAAAGATAACAATGTAGCTAAAGTTTGGACTATTACCACCACTAGTAATTCTAATGCTTCACATGTTGCTGCACCTCCTACTATCAATGGTAAAATAGTTGGTGTTGGCAATGTTTCCACTTCTAATGCAAAAACTGCTAAAACTGCTGAAACTGCCTGTGATAAAACTGCTGAAATTTTTTCCAATATTGGGGACAATGATCCCATTGCTTTAGATCATAATGGTTTAGATTTTGATGATTGTCACATCTCTGAAGTTATAAAGTTCTTACAAAAACTTGCTAAAAGTCCTAATGCTAGTTCTATAAATTTGGCCTTTACAAAACATATTACAAATGCTCTCATAAAAGCTAGAGAAGAGAAATTAAATCTTGAAACTTCTATTCCTAGGAAGTTAGAGGATGGTTGGGAGCCCATCATTAAGATGAAGGTCAATGATTTTGATTGTAATGCTTTATGTGATCTTGGTGCAAGTATTTCCGTTATGCCTAGGAAAATCTATAATATGCTTGACTTGCCACCATTGAAAAATTGTTATTTGGATGTTAATCTTGCTGATAATTCTACAAAGAAACCTTTGGGGAGGATTGATATTGTTCGCATTACGGTAAACAATAACCTTGTCCCCGTTGATTTTGTTGTCTTGGATATTGAATGCAATGCATCTTGTCCCATTATATTGGGAAGACCTTTTCTTCGAACTGTTGGTGCTATTATTGATATGAAGGAAGGTAATATTAAATATCAGTTTCCTCTCAAGAAAGGTATGGAACACTTCCCTAGAAAGAGAATGAAGTTACCTTTTGATTCTATCATTAGAATAAATTATGATGTTAATGCTTCGTCTCTTGATGTTACTTGATACACACTTTCTGCGCCTAGCTGAAAGGCGTTAAAGAAAAGCGCTTATGGGAGACAACCCATGATTTTACTTATGCACTTTTGTTTTATATTTGAGTCTTGGAAGTTGTTACTACTGTAGCAACCTCTCCTTATCTTTATTTTGTTGTATTGTTGTGCCAAGTAAAGTCTTTGATAGTAAGGTTCATACTAGATTTGGATTACTGCGCAGAAACAGATTTCTTGCTGTCACGAATTTGAGCAGTAGTCTCTGTACGTAACTCAGAAAAAACTGCCAATTTACGTGAGTAATCCTCAGATATGTACGCAACTTTCATTAAATTTGAGCATTTTCATTTGAGCAAGTCTGGTGCACCTAAAAAATTCGTCTTTACGGACTGTTCTGTTTTGAGAGATTCTGCCTTTTATTTCGCATTGCCTGTTTTGCTATGTTTGATGGATTTCTTTATTCCATTAACTTTCAGTAGCTTTGTGCAATGTCCAGAAGTGCTAAGAATGATTATGTCACCTCTGAACATGTGAATTTTGATTATGCACTAACCCTTTAATGAGTTGTTTTGAGTTTGGTGTGGAGGAAGTTTTCAAGGATCAAGAGAGGAGGATGATACAATATGATCAAGGAGAGTGAAAGCTCTAAGCTTGGGGATGCCCCCGTGGTTCATCCCTGCATATTTCAAGAAGACTCAAGCATCTAAGCTTGGGGATGCCCAAGGCATCCCTTTCTTCATCGACAACATTATCAGGTTCCTCTAGTGAAACTATATTTTTATTCCATCACATCTTATGTGCTTTGCTTGGAGCGTCTGTATGTTTTTGTTTTGTTTTGTTTGAATAAAGTTGGATCCTAGCATTCATTGTGTGGGAGAGAGACATGCTCCGCTGTTGCATATGGACAAATATGTCCTTAGCTTTACTCATAATGTTCATGGCGAAGGTTGAAACTGCTTCGTTAATTGTTATATGGTTGGAAACGGGAAATGCTACATGTAGTAATTGGTAGAATGTCTTGAATAATTTGATACTTGGCAATTGTTGTGCTCATAAGGATCATGTTTAAGCTCTTGCATCATATACTTTGCACCTATTAGTGAAGAAATACATAGAGCTTGCTAAAATTTGGTTTGCATGATTGGTCTCTCTAAGGTCTAGATATTTTCTAGTAAGGGTTTGAACAACAAGGAAGACAGTGTAGAGTCTTATAATGCTTGCAATATGTTTTTATGTGAGTTTTGCTGTACCGGTTCATACTTGTGTTTGCTTCAAACAACCTTGTTAGCCTAAGCCTTGTATTGAGAGGGATTACTTCTCGTGCATCCAAATCCTTGAGCCAATAACTATGCCACTTGTGTCCACCATACCTACCTACTACATGGTATTTTCTACCATTCCAAAGTAAATTGCTTGAGTGCTACCTTTAAACAATTCAAAATTTATCATCTCCGATTTGTGTCAATGTTTTATAGCTCATGAGGAAGTATGTGGTGTTTTATCTTTAAATCTTGTTGGGCAACTTTCATCATTGGACTAGTGGTTTCATCCGCTTATCCAATAATTTTGCAAAAAGAGCTGGCAATGGGGTTCCCAGCCCCAATTAATTAACCTTCATAATTTTACAAAAAGACACTCCTCCATGGTATGTGATTGTTGGACGGCACCCGAGGATTCGGTTAGCCATGGTTTGTGAAAGCAAAGGTTGGAAGGAGTGCCACCCAAAAATAAAAATGTTTCATGGGAGCCGCTCTTTGAAGGTTTGTCTGGCAAGGGGGTTAGAGTGCCCACTACCATTCGTTGACAACAACAAACACCTCAAAAATTTATTTTTATGCTCTCTTTATGTTTTCAAAATAAAAGCTTTAGCACAAATATAGCAATCAATGCTTCCCTTTGCGAAGGGCCATTCTTCTACTTTTATGTTGAGTCAGTTTACCCACTTCCTTCCATCTTAAGAAGCAAACACTTGTGTTAACTGTGCATTGATTCTTACATACTTGCATATTCGCATTCATCATATTACTTTATGTTGACAATTATCCATGAGATATACATGTTACAAGTTGAAAGCAACCGCTGAAACTTAATCTTCCTTTGTGTTGCTTCAATGCCTTTTACTTGAATCTATTGCTTTACGAGTTAACTCTTATGCAAGACTTATTGATGCTTGTCTTGAAAGTACTATTCATGAAAAGTCTTTGCTATATGATTCAATTGTTTAACCATTGTCTTTACCATTGCTTTGGATCGCTGCATTCATTACATGTGCTTACAATAGTATTGATAAAGATTATGATGGCATGTCACTTCAGAAATTATCTTTGTTATCGTTTACCTACTCGGGACGAGTAGGAACTAAGCTTGGGGATGCTGACACGTCTCCAACGTATCGATAATTTATTATGTTCCATGCTTGTTTTATGACAATACCTACATGTTTTATACATACTTTATGTCATATCTATGCATTTTCCGGCACTAACCTATTAACAAGATGCCGAAGAGCTAGTTGATGTTTTCTGTTGTTTTTGGTTTCAGAAATCCTAGTAAGGAAATATTCTCGGAATTGGACGAAATCAACGCCCATGATCTTATTTTTCCACGAAGCTTCCAGAAGTCCGAAAGGGAAACGAAGTGGGGCGACGAGGCGCCCACACAACAGGGCGGCGCGGCCAGGGCTTGGGCCACGCGGCCCTGGCGTGTGGGGCCCTCGTGGCGCCCCCTGACCTACCCTTCCGCCTACTTAAGCCTTCGTCGAGAATAACTCCAGTACCGAGAGCCACGATACGGAAAACCTTCCAGAGATGCCGCCGCCGCCAATCCCATCTCGGGGGATTCAGGAGATCGCCTCCGGCACCCTGCCGGAGAGGGGAATCATCTCCCGGAGGACTCTTCACCGCCATGGTCGCCTCCGGAGTGATGTGTGAGTAGTTCACCCCTGGACTATGGGTCCATAGCAGTAGCTAGATGGTCGTCTTCTCCTAATTGTGCTATCATTGTTGGATCTTGTGAGCTGCCTAACATGATCAAGATCATCTATTTGTAATGCTACATGTTGCGTTTGTTGGAATCCGATTAATATTGAATGCTATGTTATGTTGATTATCAATCTATCATCTATGTGTTGTTTATGATCTTGCATGCTCTCCGTTATTAGTAGAGGCTCTGGCCAAGTCGTTATTGTAACTCCAAGAGGGAGTATTTATGCTCGATAGTGGGTTCATGCCTCCATTAAATCTGGGACAGTGACATAAAGTTCTAAGGTTGTGGATGTGCTGTTGCCACTAGGGATAAAACATCAATGCTATGTCTAAGGATGTATTTGTTGATTACATTACGCACCATACTTAATGCAATTGTCTGTTGTTTGCAACTTAATGTTTGGAGGGTTCGGATGATAACCTGAAGGTGGACTTTTTAGGCATAGATGCATGCTGGATAGCGGTCTATGTACTTTGTCGTAATGCCCAATTAAATTTCACACTACTCATCATAACATGTATGTGCATTGTCATGCCATCTTTATTTGTCAATTACCCAACTGTAATTTGTTCACCCAACATGCTATTTATCTTACGGAGAGACACCACTAGTGAACTGTGGACCCCGGTCCATTCTTTTACATCGAATAAAATCTACTGCAATACTCGTTCTACTGTTTTCTGCAAACATCATCATCCACACTATACATCTAATCCTTTGTTACAGCAAGCCGGTGAGATTGACAACCTCACTGTTAAGTTGGGGCAAAGTACTTTGGTTGTGTTGTGCAGGTTCCACGTTGGCGCCGAAATCCCTGGTGTTGCGCCGCACTACACTCCACCGCCTGATACGCGTACAACACGCGTCCGTTGGGAACCCCAAGAGGAAGGTGTGATGCGTACAGCGACAAGTTTTCCCTCAGTAAGAAACCAAGGTTTATCGAACCAGTAGGAGCCAAGAAGCACGTTGAAGGTTGATGGCGGCGGAGTGTAGTGCGGCGCAACACCAGGGATTCCGGCGCCAACGTGGAACCTGCACAACACAACCAAATTACTTTTCCCCAACGTGATGCTGAGGTTGTCAATCTCACCGGCTTCTTTGTATCAAAGGATTAGATGTATAGTGTGGATGATGATGTTTGCAGAGAACAGTAGAACGAGTATTGCAGTAGATTGTATTCGATGTAAAGAATGGACCGGGGTCCACAGTTCACTAGTGGTGTCTCTCCCATAAGATAAATAGCATGTTGGGTGAACAAATTACAGTTGGGCAATTGACAAATAAAGAGGGCATGACCATGCACATACATGTTATGATGAGTATTGTGAAATTCAATTGGGCATTACGACAAAGTACATAGACCGCTATCCAGCATGCATCTATGCCTAAAAAGTCCACCTTCAGGTTATCATCCGAACCCCCTCCAGTATTAAGTTGCAAACAACAGACAATTGCATTAAGTATGGTGCGTAATGTAATCAACAAATACATCCTTAGACATAGCATTGATGTTTTATCCCTAGTGGCAACAGCACATCCACAACCTTAGGGGTTGTTGTCACTCCCCCAGATTTAATGGAGACATGAACCCACTATCGAGCATAAATACTCCCTCTTGGAGTTACAAGTATCAACTTGGCCAGAGCCTCTACTAGCAACGGAGAGCATGCAAGATCATAAACAACACATAGATAGATTGATAATCAACATAGCATAGTATTCATTATTCATCGGATCCCAACAAACGCAACATATAGCATTACAGATAGATAATCTTGATCATGTTAGGCAGCTCACAAGATCCAACAATGATAGCACAATTAGGAGAAGACAACCATCTAGCTACTGCTATGGACCCATAGTCCAGGGGTGAACTACTCACACATCACTCCGGAGGCGACCATGGCGGTGAAGAGTCCTCCGGGAGATGATTCCCCTCTCCGGCAGGGTGCCGGAGGCGATCTCCTGAATCCCCCGAGATGGGATTGGCGGCGGCGGCGTCTCTGGAAGGTTTTCCGTATCGTGGCTCTCCGTACTGGAACTATTATCGACGAAGGCTTAAGTAGGCGGAAGGGTAGGTCAGGGGGCGCCACGAGGGCCCCACACGCCAGGGCCGCGCGGCCAAGGCCTTGGCCGCGCCGTCCTGTTGTGTGGGCGCCTCGTCGCCCCACTTCGTTTCCTCTCCGGACTTCTGGAAGCTTCGTGGAAAAATAAGATCCTGGGCGTTGATTTCGTCCAATTCCGAAAATATTTCCTTACTAGGATTTCTGAAACCAAAAACAACAGAAAACAGCAACTGGCTCTTCGGCATCTCGTTAATAGGTTAGTGCCGGAAAATGCATAAATATGACATAAAGTGTGTATAAAACATGTAGGTATCATCAATAAAGTAGCATGGAACATAAGAAATTATCGATATGTTGGAGACGTATCAGCATCCCCAAGCTTAGTTCCTACTCGTCCCGAGTAGGTAAACGATAACAAAGATAATTTCTGAAGTGACATGCCATCATAATCTTGATCAATACTATTGTAAGCACATGTAATGAATGCAGCGATCCAAAGCAATGTAAATGCAATGAGTAAACAACTGAATCATATAGCAAAGACTTTTCATGAATAGTACTTTCAAGACAAGCATCAATAAGTCTTGCATAAGAGTTAACTCATAAAGCAATAAATTCATAGTAAAGGTGTTGAAGCAACACAAAGGAAGATTAAGTTTCAGCGGTTGCTTTCAACTTGTAACATGTATATCTCATGGATATTGTCAACATAAAGTAATATAATAAGTGCAATATGCAAGTATGTAGGAATCAATGCACAGTTAACACAAGTGTTTGCTTCTTGTGATGGAAAGAAATGGGTGAACTGACTCAACATAAAAGTAAAAGAAAGGCCCTTCGCATAGGGAAGCATCGATTGCTATATTTGTGCTAGAGCTTTTATTTTGAAAACAAGAAACAATTTTGTCAACGGTAGTAATAAAGCATATGTATCATGTAAATTATATCCTACAAGTTGCAAGCCTCATGCATAGTATACCAATAGTGCCCGCACCTTGTCCTAATTAGCTCGGATTACCTGGATTATCACCGCAATACATATGTTTTAACCAAGTATCACAAAGGGGTACCTCTATGCCGCCTGTACAAAGGTCTAAGGAGAAAGCTCGCATTGGATTTCTCGCTTTTGATTATTCTCAACTTAGACATCCATACCGGGACAACATAGACAACATATAATGGACTCCTCTTTAATGCTTAAGCATTCAACGGCAAATAATTTTCTCATAAGAGAATTGAGGATTGTTGTCCAAAACTGAAACTTCCACCATGGATCATGGCTTTAGTTAGCGGCCCAATGTTCTTCTCTAACAATATGCATGCTCAAACCATTCAACTCATGGTAAATCGCCCTTACTTCAGACAAGACGAACATGCATAGCAACTCACATGATATTCAACAAAGGTAGTTGATGGCGTCCCCAGGAACATGGTTATCGCACAACAAGCAACTTAATAAGAAATAAGATGCATAAGTACATATTCAATACCACAATAGTTTTTAGGCTATTTGTCCCATGAGCTATATATTGCAAAGATAAAGGATAGAAATTTAAAGGTAGCACTCAAGCAATTTACTTTGGAATGGCGGAGAAATACCATGTAGTAGGTAGGTATGGTGGACACAAGTGGCATAGTGTTTGGCTCAAGGATTTTGGATGCATGAGAAGTATTACCTCTCGATACAAGGCTTAGGCTAGCAAGGTTATTTGAAACAAACACAAGTATGAACCGGTACAGCAAAACTCACATAAAAGACATATTGTAAGCATTATAAGACTCTACACCGTCTTCCTTGTTGTTTGACCCTTACTAGAAAATATCTAGACCTTAGAGAGACCAATCATGCAAACCAAATTTTAGCAAGCTCTATGTATTTCTTCACTAATAGGTGCAAAGTATATGATGCAAGAGCTTAAACATGAGCACAACAATTGCCAAGTATCACATTATTCAAGATATTATACCAATTACCACATGTAGCATTTCCCGTTTCCAACCATATAACAATTAACGAAGCAGTTCAACCTTCGCCATGAATATTATGAGTAAAGCCTAAGGACATATTTGTCCATATGCAACAGCGGAGCGTGTCTCTCTCCCACACAATGAATGCTAGGATCCAACTTTATTCAAACAAATCAAAAATAAAAACATACAGACGCTCCAAGCAAAGTACATAAGATGTGATGGAATAAAAATATAGTTTCACTAGAGGAACCTGATAATGTTGTCGATGAAGAAGGGGATGCCTTGGGCATCCCCAAGCATAGATGCTTGAGTCTTCTTTAAATATGCAGGGATGAACCACGGGGGCATCCCCAAGCTTAGAGCTTTCACTCTCCTTGATCATATTGTATCATCCTCATCTCTTGACCCTTGAAAATTTCCTCCACACCAAACTCAAAACAACTCATTAGAGGGTTAGTGCATAATCAAAATTCACATGTTCAGAGGTGACATAATCATTCTTAACACTTATGGACATTGCACAAAGCTACTGAAAGTTAATGGAATAGAGAAATCCATCAAGCATAGCAAGACAGGCAATGCGAAATGAAAGGCAGAATTTGTCAAAACAGAACAGTCCGTAAAGACGAATTTCTAAGAGGCACCAGACTTGCTCAAATGAAAATGCTCAAATTGAATGAAAGTTGCGTACATATCTGAGCATCACTCACGTAAATTGGCAGAATTTTCTGAGTTACCTACAGAGAATTCAACCCAGATTCGTGACAGCAAGAAATCTGTTTCTGCGCAGTAATCCAAATCTAGTATGAAACTTACTATCAAAGACTTTACTTGGCACAACAATGCAACAAAATTAAGATAAGGAGAGGTTGCTACAGTAATAACAACTTCCAAGACTCAAATATAAAAAAAAAGTGCTGTAGTAAAATCATGGGTTGTCTCCCATAAACGCTTTTCTTTAACGCCTTTCAGCTAGGTGCAGAAAGTGTGTATCAAGTATTATCAAGAGACGAAGCATCAACATCATAATTTGTTCTAATGATAGAATCAAAAGGTAAATTCATTCTCTTTCTAGGGAAGTGTTCCATACCTTTCTTGAGAGGAAATTGATATTTAATATTACCTTCCTTCATATCAATAATAGCACCAACAGTTCGAAGAAAAGGTCTTCCCAATATAATGGGATAAGATGCATTGCATTCAATATCCAAGACAACAAAATCAACGGGGACAAGGTTATTGTTAACCGTAATGCGAACATTATCAACTCTCCCCAAAGGTTTCTTTGTAGAATTATCAGCAAGATTAACATCCAAATAACAATTTTTCAATGGTGGCAAGTCAAGCATATTATAGATTTTTCTAGGCATAACGGAAATACTTGCACCAAGATCACATAAAGCATTACAATCAAAATTATTGACCTTCATCTTAATGATGGGCTCCCAACCACCCTCTAACTTCCTAGGAATAGAAGCTTCGCATTCTAATTTCTCTTCTCTAGCTTTTATGAGAGCATTTGTAATATGTTTTTTAAAGGCCAAATTTATAGCACTAGCATTAGGACTCTTAGCAAGTTTTTGTAAGAACTTTATAACTTCAGAGATGTGTCAACCATCAAAATCTAAACCATTATAATCTAAAGCAATGGGATCATTATCCCCAATATTAGAAAAAAATTCAGCAGTTTTATCACAGGCAGTTTCAGCAGTTTTAGCAGTTTCAGGCAGTTTTTCACGCTTTGCATTAGAAGTGGAAACATTGCCAACACCAATTCTTTTACCATTAATAGTAGGAGGTGCAGCAACATGTGGAACATTAGCATTGCTAGTGGTGGTAATAGTCCAAACTTTAGCTACATTGTTATCTTTAGCATTTTCTTCTTTCTCCCACGTAGCACGCAATTCGGCCATCAATCTTATATTCTCATTAATTCTAACTTGGATGGCGTTTGTTGTAGCAAATGACTTAATATCATTATTTTCATTAGGCATAACTTTCGATTTCAAAAGATCAACATCATGACAAGACTATCGACTTTAGAAGCAAGTATATCAATTTTCCCAAGCTTTTCTTCAACAGATTTGTTAAAAGCAGTTTGTGTACTAATAAATTCTTTAAGCATGGCTTCAAGTCCAGGGGGTGTATTCCTATTATTGTTGTAAGAATTCCCATAATAATTACCATAACCGTTACCATTATTATAAGGATATGGCCTATAGTTGTTACATGAATTGTTCCGATAAGCATTGTTGTTGAAATTATTATTTTTAATGAAGTTCACATCAACATGTTCTTCTTGGGCAACCAATGAAGCTAAAGGAACATTATTAGGATCAATATTTGTCCTACCATTCACAAGCATAGACATAATAGCATCAATCTTATCACTCAAGGAGGAGGTTTCTTCGACAGAATTTACCTTCTTACCTTGTGGAGCTCTTTCCGTGTGCCATTCAGAGTAATTAATCATCATATTATAAAGAAGCTTTGTTGCGTCGCCTAGATTGATGGACATGAAGGTACCTCCAGCAGCTGAATCCAATAAGTTCCGTGAAGAAAAATTCAGTCCTGCATAAAAGGTTTGGATGATCATCCAAGTAGTCAGTCCATGGGTTGGACAATTTTTAACCAAAGATTTCATTCTTTCCCAAGCTTGGGCAACATGCTCAGTATCCAATTGCTTAAAATTCATTATGCTACTTCTCAAAGATATAATTTTAGCAGGAGGATAATATCTACCAATAAAAGCATCCTTGCATTTAGTCCATGAATCAATACTATTCTTAGGCAGAGATAGCAACCAATCTTTAGCTCTTCCTCTTAATGAGAAAGGAAACAATTTTAATTTTATAATGTCACCATCTACATCCTTATACTTTTGCATTTCACATAGTTCAACAAAATTATTGAGATGGGCAGCAGCATCATCAGAACTAACACCAGAAAATTGCTCTCTCATAACAAGATTTAGTAAAGCAGGTTTAATTTCAAAGAATTCTGCTGTAGTAGCAGGTGGAGCAATAGGTGTGCATAAGAAATCATTATTATTTGTGGTTGTGAAGTCAGACAACTTAGTATTTTCAGGAGTACTAATGTCTACGGGTGCTTCTAAGGAGAAAATGCTCAAATTGAATGAAAGTTGCGTACATATCTGAGGATCACTCACGTAAATTGGCATAATTTTCTGAGTTACCTACAGAGAATTAGGCCCAGATTCGTGACAGCAAAGAAATCTGTTTCTGCACAGTAATCCAAATCTAGTATGAACCTTACTATCAACGACTTTACTTGGCACAACAATGCACAAAACTAAGATAAGGAGAGGTTGCTACAGTAGTAACAACTTCCAAGACTCAAATATAAAACAAAAGTACTGTAGTAAAATAAACACATGTGTTATCTCCCAAGAAGTGCTTTTTTATAGCCATTAAGATGGGCTCAGTAATTTTAATGATGCACTCCCAGGAAATAAGAGTTGAAGCAAAAGAGAGCATCAAAAAGCAAATTCAAAACACATTTAAGTCTAATATGCTTCCTATGCATAGGAATCTTGTAAATGAACAAGTTCATGAAGAGCAAAGTGACAAGCATAGGAAGATAGAACAAGTGTAGCTTCAAAAATTTCAGCATATAGAGAGGCATTTTAGTAACATGAAAATTTTTACAACCATATTTTCCTCTCTCATAATAACTTTCAGTAGCATCATGAGCAAACTCAACAATATAAATATCACATAAAGCATTCTTATCATGAGTCTCATGCATAAAATTATTACTCTCCACATAAGCATAATCAATTTTATTAGTTGTAGTGGGAGCAAATTCAACAAAGTAGCTATCATTATTATTCTCATCATCAAATATAGGACGCATATTGTAATCATAATCAAATTTATCCTCCATAACAGGTGGTACCAAAAGACCACTATCATTATAATCATCATAAATAGGAGGCAAAGTATCATCAAAGTAAATTTTCTCCTCAATGCTTGGTGGACTAAAAAGATCATGCTCATCAAAACCAGCTTCCCCAAGCTTAGAATTTTCCATAGCATTAGCAACAATAGTGTTCAAAGCATTCATATTAATAACATTCCCATTAGCACGCATATAAAGTTCCATGGGTTTTTTAATTCTCTCTTCAAACACATCATGTCCTAATTCAAGATAAAGTTCATAAAGATCTCTCATATTTTTGTTGTTTTCCATTATGCCTAACTAGTGTAAACAAGAAACAAAAAGATGCAATTGCAGGATCTAAAGGAAATAGCTTCGAGTACTTACAACGGCGCCGGAAGATAGCTTAGTAGCCGAGATCCAGAGTGTGAGTACCTTTTACCTTTCCTCCCCGGCAACGGCGCCAGAAAAGTGCTTGATGTCTACAGGTGCTTCTATTCTTGTAGACAGTGTTGGGCCTCCAAGAGCAGAGGTTTGTAGAACAGCAGCAAGTTTCCCTTAAGTGGATCACCCAAGGTTTATCGATCTCAGGGAGGAAGAGGTCAAAGATATCCCTCTCATGCAACCCTGCAACCACAAAGCAAGAAGTCTCTTGTGTCCCCAACACACCTAATAGGTGCACTAGTTCGGCGAAGAGATAGTGAAATACAGGTGGTATGAATATATATGAGCAGTAGTAACGGCGCCAGAAAAGTGCTTTGCTGCCCAGGACTGGCGTGTGGTTGATGGTGGTAATATTGCGGACAGTACAGATGCAGTAGAACAGTAAACAAGCAGCGATAGCAGTATTTAGGAACAAGGCCTAGGGATTATACTTTCACTAGTGGACACTCTCAACGTTGATCACATAACAGAATAAATAAATAGATGCTAGACTCTACACTCTCTTGTTGGATGATGAACACCACTAACTGTGTAGGATTACACGAACCCTCAATGCCGGAGTTAACAAGCTCCACAATATTCGATGTTCATATTTAAATAACCTTAGAGTGCACGACAGATCAACACAACTAAACCAAGTACTAACATAGCATGCACACTGTCACCTTCACGCTACGAAAGGAGGAATATATCACATCAATACTATCATAGCAATAGTTAACTTCATAATCTACAAGAGATTACAATCATAACCTACGCCAAGTACTACACGATGCACACACTGTCACCATTACACCGTGCAGGAGGAATAGACTACTTTAATAACATCACTAGAGTAGCACATAGATAAATTGTGATACAAAACACATATGAATCTCAATCATGTAAGGCAGCTCATGAGATCATTGTATTGAAGTACATAGGAGAGAGATTAACCACATAGCTACCGGTACAACCCTTAGCCTCGATGGAGAACTACTCCCTCCTCATGGGAGTCAGCAGCGGTGATGAAGATGGCGGTGGAGATGGCAGCGGTGTCGATGGAGAAGCCTTCTGGGGGCACTTCCCCGTCCCGGCGGCGTGCCGGAACAGAGACTCCTGTCCCCCAGATCTTGGCTTCGCGATGGCAGCGGCTCTGGATGGTTTCTCGTACCGTGGCTTTTCCGTATCGAAGTTTTAGGTCAAGGACCTTTATATAGGCGAAGAGGCGGCGTCAGAAGGTCAACGAGGCGACGACACAACAGGGGGGCGCGGGCCCTAGCCTGGCCGCGCCAGCCCCATGTGTGGGCCCTCTGTGGCCCCTCTCTGGCGGCTCTCGGGTGTTCTGGAAGCTTCATGCAATCCTAAGATGCTGGGCGTTGATTTCGTCCGATTCCGAGAATATTTCCTTACTAGGATTTCTGAAACCAAAAATGTAAACTAGCAATCGGCCCTTTGGCATCTCGTCAATAGGTTAGTTCCGGAAAACGCATAATAATGACATAAAGTATGCATAAAACATGTAGATATCATCAATAATGTGGCATGGAACATAAGAAATTATCGATACGTCGGAGACGTATCAAGTACCCATTTTAGCAACAGTAAATAAAGCAAACTAGATAAAGTAAATGCAAGTAACTAATTTTTTTGTGTTTTTAATATAGAGAACGCAAACAAGATAGCAAATAAAGTAAAGCTACTAACTAATTTTTTTGTGTTTTGATATAATGCAGCAAACAAAGAAGTAAATAAAATAAAGCAAGACAAAAACAAAGTAAAGAGATTGAAGTGGAGACTCCCCTTGCAGCGTGTCTTGATTTCCCCGGCAACGGCGCCAGAAAAAGAGCTTGATACGCGTACAGCACGCGTCCGTTGGGAACCCCAAGAGGAAGGTTTGATGCGTACAGCGGCAAGTTTTCCCTCAGTAAGAAACCAAGGTTTATCGAACCAGTAGGAGCCAAGAAGCACGTTGAAGGTTGATGGCGGCGGAGTGTAGTGCAGCGCAACACCAGGGATTCCGACGCCAACGTGGAACCTGCACAACACAACCAAATTACTTTGCCCCAACATGACAGTGAAGTTGTCAATCTCACCGGCTTGCTGTAACAAAGGATTAGATGTATAGTGTGGATGATGATGTTTGCAGAGAACAGTAGAACGAGTATTGTAGTAGATTGTATTCGATGTAAAGAATGGACCGGGGTCTACAGTTCACTAGTGGTGTCTCTCCCATAAGATAAATAGCATGTTGGGTGAAGAAATTACAGTTGGGCAATTGACAAATAAAGAGGGCATGACCATGCACATACATGTTATGATGAGTATTGTGAAATTCAATTGGGCATTACGACAAAGTACATAGACCGCTATCCAGCATGCATCTATGCCTAAAATGTCCACCTTCAGGTTATCATCCGAACCCCCTCCAATATTAAGTTGCAAACAACAGACAATTGCATTAAGTATGGTGCGTAATGTAATCAACAAATACATCCTTAGACATAGCGTTGATGTTTTATCCCTAGTGGCAATAGCACATCCACAACCTTAGGGGTTGCTGTCACTCCCCAAGATTTAATGGAGACATGAACCCACTATCGAGCATAAATACTCCCTCTTGGAGTTACAAGTATCAACTTGGCCAGAGCCTCTACTAGCAACGGAGAGCATGTAAGATCATAAACAACACATAGATAGATTGATAATCAACATAGCATAGTATTCATTATTCATCGGATCCCAACAAACGCAACATATAGCATTACAGATAGATGATCTTGATCATGTTAGGCAGCTCACAAGATCCAACAATGATAGCACAATTAGGAGAAGACAACCATCTAGCTACTGCTATGGACCCATAGTCCAGGGGTGTGATACGCGTACAGCACGCGACCGTTGGGAACCCCAAGAGGAAGGTGTGATGCGTACAACGGCAAGTTTTCCCTCAGTAAGAAACCAAGGTTTATCGAACCAGTAGGAGCCAAGAAGCACGTTGAAGGTTGATGGCGGCGGAGTGTAGTGCGGCGCAACTCCAGGGATTCCGGCGCCAACGTGGAACCTGCACAAAACAACCAAAGTACTTTGTCCCAACGTAACAGTGAGGTTGTCAATCTCACCGGCTTGCTGTAACAAAGGATTAGATGTATAGTGTGGATGATGATTGTTTGCAGAAAACAGTAGAAAAAGTATTGCAGTAGATTGTATTCGATTAAAAGAATGGACCGGGGTCCACAGTTCACTAGAGGCGTCTCTCCAATAAGAATAAGCATGTTGGGTGAACAAATTACAGTTGGGCAATTGACAAATAAATAGGGCATGACCATGCACATACATGATATGATGAGTATTGTGAGATTTAATTGGGCATTACGACAAAGTACATAGACCGCTATCCAGCATGCATCTATGCCTAAAAAGTCCACCTTCAGGTTATCATCCGAACCCCTTCCAGTATTAAGTTGCAAACAACAGACAATTGCATTAAGTATGGTGCGTAATGTAATCAACAACTACATCCTTAGACATAGCATCGATCTTTTATCCCTAGTGGCAACATCACATCCACAACCTTAGAACTTTCATCATCGTCCTGCATTTAATGGAGGCATGAACCCACTATCGAGCATAAATACTCCCTCTTGGAGTTACTAGCAAAAACTTGGCCAGAGCCTCTACTAATAACGGAGAGCATGCAAGATCATAAACAACACATAGATAATAGATTGATAATCAACATAGCATAGTATTCTCTATCCATCGGATCCCAACAAACACAACATGTAGCATTACAGATAGATGATCTTCATCATGTTAGGCAGCTCACAAGACCCAACAATGAAGCACAATTAGGAGAAGATGACCATCTAGCTACTGCTATGGACCCATAGTCCAGGGGTGAACTACTCACTCATCACTCCGGAGGCGACCATGGCGGTGAAGAGTCCTCCGGGAGATGATTCCCCTCTCCGGCAGGGTGCCGGAGGCGATCTCCTGAATCCCCCGAGATGGGATTGGCGGCGGCGGCGTCTCTGGAAGGTTTTCCGTATCGTGGCTCTCGGTACTGGGGGTTTCGCGAAGAAGACCTTAAGTAGGCGGAAGGGCAGGTCAGGAGGCGTCACGGGGGCCCCACACGCTAGGGCCGTGCGGGCCCCCCCTGGGCCGCGCCGCCCTAGTGTGGCGGCACCCCGTGGCCCCACTTTGTCTCTCCCTCGGACTTCTGGAAGCTTCGTGGCAAAATAGGCCCCTGGGCGTTGATTTTGTCCAATTCCGAGAATATTTCCTTACTAGGATTTCTGAAACCAAAAACAGCAGAAAACAGCAACTGGCTCTTCGGCATCTCGTTAATAGGTTAGTGCCGGAAAATGCATAAATATGACATAAAGTATGCATAAAACATGTAGATATCATCAATAATGTGGCATGGAACATAAGAAATTATTGATACGTCGGAGACATATCAGCATCCCCAAGCTTAGTTCCTGCTCGTCCCGAGCAGGTAAACGATAACAAAGATAATTTCTGGAGTGACATGCCATCATAATCTTGATCATACTATTGTAAGCACATGTAATGAATGCAGCGATCAAAACAATGGTAAATGACATGAGTAAACAAATGAATCATATAGCAAAGACTTTTCATGAATAGTACTTTCAAGACAAGCATCAATAAGTCTTGCATAAGAGTTAACTCATAAAGCAATAATTCATAGTATAGGTATCGAAGCAACACAAAGGAAGATTAAGTTTCAGCGGTTGCTTTCAACTTGTAACATGTGTATCACATGGATAGTTGTCAATGTAAAGTAATATAACAAGTGCAATATGCAAGTATGTAGGAATCAATGCACAGTTCACACAAGTGTTTGCTTCTTGAGATGGAGAGAAATAGGTGAACTGACTCAACATAAAAGTAAAAGAAAGGCCCTTCGCAGAGGGAAGCATTGATTGCTATATTTGTGCTAGAGCTTTGATTTTGAAAACATATAGAGAGCATAAAAGTAAAGTTTTGAGAGGTGTTTGTTGTTGTCAACGAATGGTAGCGGGCACTCTAACCCCCTTGCCAGACAAACCTTTAAAGAGCGGCTCCCATTTTATTTTATTTTTGTGTGGCACTCCTTACAACCTTTCTTTCACAAACCATGGCTAACCGAATCCTCGGGTGCCTGCCAACAATCTCATACCATGAAGGAGTGCCTTTTTATTTTAGTTTTATTATGATGACACTCCTCCCCACCTTTGCTTTCTCAAGGCATGGCTAACCGAATCCTTCGGGTGCCGTCCAATAATCACATACCATGGAGGAGTGTCTATTTTTGTTAATTAATTTGGGACTAGGAATCCCATTGCCAGCTCTTTTTGCAAAATTATTGGATAAGCGGATGAAGCCACTAGTCGATTGGTGAAAGTTGCCCAACAAGAATGAAAGATAAACACCACATACTTCCTCATGAGCTATAAAACATTGATACAAATCAGAGGTAATAAATTTTGAATTGTTTAAAGGTAGCACTCAAGCAATTTACTTTGGAATGGCAGAGAAATACCATGTCGTAGGTAGGTATGGTGGACACAAATGGCATAGTGGTTGGCTCAAGGATTTTGGATGCATGAGAAGTATTCAATACCACAATAGTTTTTAGGCTATTTGTCCCATGAGCTATATATTGCAAAGATAAAGGATAGAAATTTAAAGGTAGCACTCAAGCAATTTACTTTGGAATGGCGGAGAAATACCATGTAGTAGGTAGGTATGGTGGACACAAGTGGCATAGTGTTTGGCTCAAGGATTTTGGATGCATGAGAAGTATTACCTCTCGATACAAGGCTTAGGCTAGCAAGGTTATTTGAAACAAACACAAGTATGAAGCGGTACAGCAAAACTCACATAAAAGACATATTGTAAACATTATAAGACTCCACACCGTCTTCCTTGTTGTTCAAACTCTTTACTAGAAATTATCTAGACCTTAGAGAGACCAATTATGCAAATCAAATTTTAGCAAGCTCTATGTATTTCTTCATTAATAGGTGCAAAGTATATGATGCAAGAGCTTAAACATGAGCACAACAATTGCCAAGTATCACATTATCCAAGACATTTTACCAATTACTACATGTAGCATTTTCCGTTTCCAACCATACAACAATTTAACGAAGAAGATTCAACCTTCGCCATGAATACTATGAGTAAAGCCTAAGGACATATTTGTCCATATGCAACAGCGGAGCGTGTCTCTCTCCCACACAATGAATGTTAGGATCCATTTTATTCAAACAAAACAAAAACAAAAACAAACAGACGCTCCAAGCAAAGTACATAAGATGTGATGGAATAAAAATATAGTTTCACTAGAGGAACCTGATAATGTTGTCGATGAAGAAGGGGATGCCTTGGGCATCCCCAAGCTTAGATGCTTGAGTCTTCTTGAAATATGCAGGGGTGAACCACCGGGGCATCCCCAAGCTTAGAGCTTTCACTCTCCTTGATCATATTGTATCATCCTCCTCTCTTGATCCTTGAAAACTTCCTCCACACCAAACTCAAAACAACTCATTAGAGGGTTAGTGCACCATCAAAATTCACATGTTTAGAGGTGACATAATCATTCTTAACACTTCTGGACATTGCACAAAGCTACTGAAAGTTAATGGAATCGAAAAATCCATCAAGCATAGCAAAACAGGCAATGCGAAATAAAAGGCAGAATCTGTCAAAACAGAACAGTCCGTAAAGACGAATTTCTAAGAGGCACCAGACTTGCTCAAATTGAATGAAAGTTGCGTACATATCTGAGGATCACTCACGTAAATTGGCATAATTTTATGAGTTACCTACAGAGAATTAGGCCCAGATTCATGACAGCAAGAAATCTGTTTCTGCGCAGTAATCCAAATCTAGTATGAACCTTACTATCAAAGACTTTACTTGGCACAACAATGCAACAAAACTAAGATAAGGAGAGGTTGCTACAGTAGTAACAACTTCCAAGACTCAAATATAAAATAAAGGTGCAGTAGTAAAATCATGGGTTGTCTCCCATAAGCGCTTTTCTTTAACGCCTTTCAGCTAGGCGCAGAAAGTGTGTATCAAGTATTATCAAGAGATGATGCATCAACATTACCTTGGGTTTTACACCTACCTTTCTTGTTCTTTTTCTTACTCTTTGATTTAGGGAATACATGTCTACCCCCCGGTGTAGAGGTGAATTTTAGGGTGCCTTCTCCCACATCTATGACTGCTCCCAATAGTTTCAGCAGGGATCTTCCGAGTGTGATTTGTCCTGTTCCTACACATTCAATAACAAGATAATCAATGGATATTGTTCTTCCAAGAATGGTTGTATGCACACCCGCGGCTATTCCCTTAGGAATTATAACAGAGTTATCAATAAGAGTTATTCCTTCTCCCCCTTCAATGAGTCCCCAAAGTGTCAAAGATTCATAAATACTCTTAGGCATAAGGCAAAATTCAGACATAATATCATAATTGGCATGAAAAGTTTGACCGCCGATAACAACTTTAATAGTAGGGTCCCATAATGAAGGTTCAGAGTTCATTAAAACTTGATCAAGACGGTTACGAACATAGCTATAATTTTCGTGCAAGCGAGATGCACTTGTCTCAAGAGTGTTTAATCTATTATAAATGCTGATAAGAGCTGAATCAAAGTTATTAGCTGAATCATGTGATGCAACCAATTTCTTTATGGCATTAAAAGCTTGATCCACATTGCAATGAAGGAAATCTCCTCCCACTACAGCATCCAAGGCATATCTATAGCGAATCATAAGCCCAAAATAAAAGTTACTAAGGAGCAAACTTAGAGTCATTTGAGGTTCAGCTTTACGATAAGAATCAAAAATTCTGGACCAAGCATCTTTAAAACTCTCCTCATCCCCTTGTTTAAAAGTGAAGACTAATTCCTCAGGTGAGGAAGTAACAGGTGCAGAACTAGACATGGTAACAGAAGTAAAATGCAAGAAACTAAGTAAAATGCAAGTAACTAATTTTTTTGTGTTTTTGATATAGCAAACAAGATAGCAAATAAAGTAAAACTAGCAACTAATTTTGTGTGTGTTTTGATTTAGTGCAGCAAACAAAGTAGTAAATAAAGTAAGGCAAGACAAAAACAAAGTAAAGAGATTGGAGGTGGAGACTCCCCTTGCAGCGTGTCTTGATCTCCCCGGCAACGGCGCCAGAAAACAGTCTTGATACGCGTACAACACACGACCGTTGGGAACCCCAAGAGGAAGGTGTGATGCGTACAGCGGCAAGTTTTCTCTCAGTAAGAAACCAAGGTTTATCGAACTAGTAGGAGCTAAGAAGCACGTTGAAGGTTGATGGCGGCGGAGTGTAGTGCGGCGCAACACCAGGGATTCCGGCGCCAACGTGGAACCTGCACAACACAACCAAAGTACTTTGTCCCAACGTAACAGTGAGGTTGTCAATCTCACCGGCTTGCTGTAACAAAGGATTAGATGTATAGTGTGGATGATGATTGTTTGCAGAAAACAGTCGAACAAGTATTGCAGTAGATTGTATTCGATTAAAAGAATGGACCGGGGTCCACAGTTCACTAGAGGCGTCTCTCTGATAAGAATAAGCATGTTGGGTGAACAAATTACAGTTGGGCAATTGACAAATAAAGAGGGCATGACCATGCACATACATGATATGATGAGTATTGTGAGATTTAATTGGGCATTACGACAAAGTACATAGACCGCTATCCAGCATGCATCTATGCCTAAAAAGTCTACCTTCAGGTTATCATCCGAACCCCTTCCAGTATTAAGTTGCAAACAACAGACAATTGCATTAAGTATGGTGCGTAATGTAATCAACAACTACATCCTTAGACATAGCATCGATGTTTTATCCCTAATGGCAACAACACATCCACAACCTTAGAACTTTCTGTCACTGTCCCAGATTTAATGGAGGCATGAACCCACTATCGAGCATAAATACTCCCTCTTGGAGTTACTAGCAAAAACTTGGCCAGAGCCTCTACTAATAACGGAGAGCATGCAAGATCATAAACAACACATAGATAATAGATTGATAATCAACATAGCATAGTATTCTCTATCCATCGGATCCCAACAAACACAACATGTAGCATTACAGATAGATGATCTTGATCATGTTAGGCAGCTCACAAGACCCAACAATGAAGCACAATTAGGAGAAGACGACCATCTAGCTACTGCTATGGACCCATAGTCCAGGGGTGAACTACTCACTCATCACTCCGGAGGCGACCATGGCGGTGAAGAGTCCTCCGGGAGATGATTCCCCTCTCCGGCAGGGTGCCGAAGGCGATCTCCTGAATCCCCGGAGATGGGATTGGCGGCGGCGGTGTCTCTGGAAGGTTTTCCGTATCGTGGCTCTCGGTACTGGGGGTCTCGTCGACGAAGACCTTAAGTAGGCGGAAGGGCAGGTCAGGAGGCGTCACGGGGGCCCCACACGCTAGGGCCGCGCGGGCCCCCCTGGGCTGCGCCGCCCTAGTGTGGCGGCGCCCCGTGACCCCACTTTGTCTCTCCCTCGGACTTCTGGAAGCTTCGTGGCAAAATAGGCCCCTGGGCGTTGATTTCGTCCAATTCCGAGAATATTTCCTTACTAGGATTTCTGAAACCAAAAACAGCAGAAAATAGCAACTGGCTCTTCGGCATCTCGTTAATAGGTTAGTGCCGGAAAATGCATAAATATGACATAAAGTATGCATAAAACATGTAGATATCATCAATAATGTGGCATGGAACATAAGAAATTATCGATACGTCGGAGACGTATCAGGGTGAACTACTCACACATCACTCCGGAGGCGACCATGGCGGTGAAGAGTCCTCCGGGAGATGATTCCCCTCTCCGGCAGGGTGCCGGATGCGATCTCCTGAATCCCCCGAGATGGATTGGCGGCGGCGGCGTCTCTGGAAGGTTTTCCGTATCGTGGCTCTCCGTACTGGAACTATTATCGACGAAGGCTTAAGTAGGCGAAAGGGTAGGTCAGGGGGCGCCACGAGGACCCCACACGCCAGGGCCGCGCGGCCAAGGCCTGGGCCGCGCCTCCCTGTTGTGTGGGCTCCTCGTCGCCCCACTTCGTTTCCTCTTCGGACTTCTGGAAGCTTCGTGGAAAAATAAGATCCTGGGCGTTGATTTCGTCCAATTCCGAGAATATTTCCTTACTAGGATTTTTGAAACCAAAAACAGCAGAAAACAACAACTGGCTCTTCGGCATCTCGTTAATAGGTTAGTGCCGGAAAATGCATAAATATGACATAAAGTGTGTATAAAACATGTAGGTATCATCAATAAAGTAGCATGGAACATGAGAAATTATCGATATGTTGGAGACGTATCACCGCCATCAACCTTCAACGTGCTTCTTGACTCCTATTGGTTCGATAACCTTGGTTTCTTACTGAGGGAAAAACTTGCCGCTGTACGCATCACACCTTCCTCTTGGGGTTCCCAACGGGCGTGTGCTTTACGCGTCATCAAGGAGCAGGATGCATGCGTGAGAGGAGGAGAAGTTCCATCCGATGCCAGGACTAGTCGACCGGCTGTACCGCCGGGTCACCCGGTCCCAGGGCCGGTCCGACCGGCCCCCACGCCGACGCAGCCCGGTCCAAACCGGGATTTCAACTTGTGCCAGCCGGGGCAGGTCCAGTAAGCCAGGACGCCCGCCCGGTTGCCGCCCGGCGCTAGACCCGGTCCAGACCGGACCGGCCGGTCCCAGGCCCGGTCAACCGGATTCCAGACCGGCCGTGTCCGAGTCTGTCTCGACCAGATCTGTTCTGGGTCGGTTATTTTCGTACTTTTTCGACCCGAGGTCGTCCCGGACGCCTATATAAGTGCCCAGGACGCCCTCAAAGTTGATGGAGACCGCGTTTAAGATAAACCCTAGTTCTTAGTTGTTTGCTTTGCAAAACTATTGAATCCATACACCATATTGCTTGATTTGGTGTAGATCTGAAAGTCTTGTAGATTGCATACACCACATTGGGAATTAGTAGATTGCAACTTAAAGCTTCGTGGTCGGCGGCTACGTGCGCAAGTGTGTGGATTTGCGAATATCTTGCAGGGTTGAGAGCTGTTGCATTGGCGACAGGGACCAATCGAGAGATCTCGTTGCGTCATACAAGTTATCATCCACTACCTCATCGTGTTTCTCTGCTGTGTTCATCCCGTGATCATCATCACCACCGTTGCTTACTAAGAAGATCGGGCCACCCCTTATCATCTTGGTATCAGATTTCAGCGTTTCCTCGGTAAGCCATCCACAATCCACCCCATAGTTGAGTTGTGAGTGTTTCCTATCCAGAGAAAGCCATAAAAAGTTAGGGTTAGGGTTTGCCATAGCCTTAGATTGCACTAATTTCGAGTTTTAGTTGCTTTTCGTAGTTGTTTTTGTGTATCTTTTTCTTCCATCTAGTTGTTAGGGTTTGTGTTTCCGCTATCATTGGTGTCAGTTTTTGTTTCTCCGAGTCCACATAGCATACAGTGTGTTTGTTCCCAACCATAGACACAGCCTTTCGATATACGTGACTAGAAACTTTCCCAAAAGAGACTAGTTTTACCGCTCGACAGGCTGCTCGTTAGGTTTTCGGTGCTTTACAATTTCTGTTGGCCGTGTTACAAGGAGAAAATTCGTCAATTTTTTTACTGTAGCTACAGTACCCGTGCTACAGTAACCACGAAAAAAAGTGAAAAAAAGAAGAAGAAAAGTGTTGTGCTATTAGAATTAAGTGAAGGCCTAAGTTTTTCTTTAACTGCACATGTAGTTGAGCAATCTTGTGCCTGTCTCGTTGAGCTTTGCTAGCGTCTCTCCAGTGCATTGCAACCTATTCTTCCATATAGCTGCCTTGCCACATTTATCGCCTTGTGTGAGTATCATTGGTTTTCTACGGTCAGCACTAGAGCTTGTTATTGGTGCAAATAGGTAGCCTACCTACAACCCCACATATATCCTGCTTTGCCGTGTGATTTGTTCTTATATCCTTCATATTCGCTTCGTTACATCGGTGCACTAGTTGTTACTACACGTGGTAAGCAACACTAATTTACTTTGGAACGGTAAGATCTCCTTTTCTTATCAGTTTTTGAGTGAGTTGTGAGAGTACTACCATGTATTTTTGAGTTAGTGCACTAACCTACTAATCATGTCTGCTAGTGATCAAAAAATTGTTAACCAGGAAAACTAGGATTCTGCAGATATCATCACATGGAGGGAGTATGAAGCTCTTCGTAATGAGATGCGATGTGAATTCCGCACTCAAGGTGATGAGCTTAGGGGAACGGTCCAAGGGATCTCCCAGAAGTTGGATGCTACTAATGAGACCGTCAGTACAATGAAAGATCAAATGACGGATATCCAATGCGCTCTTCAAACTTTGCAAATGTCTGTTGAGAATTTGACCCAACAACAAAAAGAAGATGACGATGCTCCTGAGCTTCAAGGTGACGCATGTAATGCTCGTGGTGCGCCACATGGTAATCGTCCTCGTGGTTGGGCTGAACTTGGACGCCATGGTCGTGCATTTGAGGAAGAAGATGGATTGGGTAAGCCTAAGTTCTCCATACCCAAGTTTGAAGAAGGTGCTGATGTTGAAGAATACCTCACTTGGGAGCTCAAGATTGAGAAGTTATGGAATTTACATCCTTACACTGAAGATAGGAAGATCAAGCTTGCTTCTTCCGAATTTGATGGCTATGCATTACGTTGGTGCGATGCACTTGTTCGTAATCGACACGAGGATGGTGAGCAACCTATTATCACATGGCGTGCTATGAAGGAGGCGATGAATTCTCGTTTTGTGCCCACTAATTATTTGCGCACAATTTATGATAAGTTGACCCTATTGAGACAAGGTGTGAAGACTGTGGATGAATACTACATGGAGATGGAGATGCTTATGCAGCGTGGCCGTGTCCGTGAGTCTCTCGAGATGACGATGCAGCGTTTTCTCAACGGATTGAAGTATGATACCAAAGGCATTGTTTGTCACTACAGTTACACCAATATGAATCAATTGTTACATCATGCAAGAGAAGCTGAATCACATATGGCTGAAGAAGCAAAGGTTAAAGGTCGTGCTACGGGAGCTGGGCGCTTCACGCCACGTGCGCCTCAAACTACGGCGCCGGTACCATCGACGCGCTCCGCACCCTACTCTACTGCGTCTAGCAAACCGGCCTCCAATGTGTCTAATGCAAAGAAGTCTGAATCTGCTGCAAGTACGAGTGGTTCTAGCATGTCAATTGCGCGCAATCGTGATATGGCTTATCATACATGTGGTGGCAAGGATCACTTCAAGAGAGATTGTCCTAACCGTAAAGTCATGATTATCAATGAGGACAATGAGTATGAGACTGGAGATGATGTTGATCCAAATGTTCCAGACGATGAAGACAATGACAGTGATGGTGAAGATGCATATCCGTCTGATGCTCGCACTATTGTTGTGTCGCAGCGTGCTCTTAATGTGTTACCTAGTGCATCTACTCAGCGCTGCAATTTGTTCCAAACAAAGGCTTTAGTTGGTCCTGACAAGGCTTGCAAGGTCATTATTGATGGCGGGAGTTGCCGCAATTTAGCAAGCAAGGAGTTGTGTACCAAGCTAAAGTTGAAGTATCTACCACACCCGCATCCATACTATATTCAGTGGTTGAGCGACAATGGTGAGATGAAGGTAAACTACATGGTGCGTGTTGAATTTGCTATTGGACCGTATAAGGATTCGATTGATTTTGATGTGGTTCCTATGACGGTATGTCACCTACTATTGGGTCATCCTTGGCTCTATGACCGTTATGTGCAACACAATGGCCGTGCCAATACATATCACTTGGAGTTCAAGGGCAAGAAAATCAACTTACAGCCTATGTCACCACAGCAAATTGTCAATGAATCTCGTCAGAAAATTGAAGTAAACTTGGAGGATGCTTCTTTAGATAGGCGTGGGAATTGTAATGTCGTGAGTGATATAATGAAAAGTGAGAGAGTGAATTCCTTAATCTCATTAGCCGCCAAACAAGATATGAAAGAATTTAGTGAGGATCATACAACCATGCCTCTTGTGCTCATGTACAGGGGTACGGTTTTGGTTTCTAATGACATGACCCCTCTTCCTCTTGGTGTTTCTAATGTTTTGCTGGAATTCAGCGACGTGTTTCCGGAGGAGGTACCCGCAGGACTACCACCATTGCGAGGTATTGAGCATCAAATCGACTTGATTCCTGGAGCTTCGCTGCCCAATAGGGTGCCATATAGAACGAATCCCGAAGAGACGAAGGAGATACAGAAGCAAGTACAAGAGCTACTCGACAAAGGTTATATCTGCAAGCATAAGCCTTAGTCCTTGTGTTATTCATGTTATTCTAGTTCCTAAGAAAGATGGTACATGGCGTATGTGCGTGGATTGTAGAGCGATTAACAACATTACTATTCGATGTCGTCATCCTATTCCCCGTTTAGAGGATATGCTAGATGAATTGAGTGGTGCTGCTATTTTCTCTAAAATTGATTTGCGTAGTGGTTATCATCAAATTAGGATGAAATAAGGGGATGAGTGGAAAACAGCCTTTAAAACAAAAGTTGGTTTATATGAGTGGTTAGTAATGCCTTTTGGGTTAACTAATGCACCTTGTACTTTCATGAGACTGATGAACCATGTTTTACGTGAATTTATTGGCAAGTTTGTGGTTGTGTACTTTGATGACATATTAATCTACAGCCGCAATGAATCTGATCATATTATACATATTCGACATGTTTTGCAAGTGTTGCGTGCTAATAAACTTTATGGTAATCTTGAGAAGTGCACATTTTGCAAAGATAAGGTCATATTTCTGGGTTACGTTGTCTCTCAGCATGGAGTAGAAGTAGATGTGTCTAAAATTGAAGCTATTCAAAATTGGCCTACTCCCATGAATGTGAGTCAAGTTAGAAGTTTTCATGGTCTAGCTGGGTTTTATAGAAGATTTGTGCCCAATTTTAGTACTATTGCTGCACCTTTGAATGACTTGACTAAAAAAGGTGTAATATTTGAGTGGGGCGCAACCCAAGATCATGCTTTTGATGAACTTCAGAGATTGTTAACTTCTGCATCGTTGCTTGCACTTCCTGATTTCAATAAACAATTTGAGATTGAATGTGATGCTAGTGCTATTGGAATTGGTGGTGTGTTGATGCAAGAGGGTCGTCCAATTGCATATTTTTCTGAGAAACTGTCTGGTGCTAAGTTAAACTATCCTATATATGATAAATAATTGTATGCTTTAATTAGAGTTCTTGAGGTTTGGCAACATTACTTGTGGCCAAAAGAATTTATCATACATTCTGATCATGAAGCTTTAAAATACCTGAAAGCTCAGTCTACTTTGCATAAGTGTCTTGCTAAGTGGGTTGAGTTCATTGAGTCTTTTCCATACATTATTAAGCATAAGAAGGGAAAAGATAATATTGTTGCTGATGCTCTATCTAAGAAGAATATGCTATTAACTCAACTTGATGTTAAAATTCCTGGATTAGAGGTACTATGTGATTTGTATGCTACTGATCATGATTTTGCTAAACCATATCGCTTATGTGCTCTTGGTAAAGCATGGGAAAAATATCACATACATGATGGATTCTTGTTTAGAGCTAACAAACTATGTGTTCCAGAATCGTATGGGTGTTTGCTCTTAGTGCAGGAATCACATGCTGGAGGTTTGATGGGTCATTTTGGGCGTGAGAAGACGCTGCTCATACTAGCTGACCACTTTTATTGGCCAAAGATGAGGCAGGACGTGGACATGTATGTGAAGAGGTACATTACTTGCAACAAGTCCAAGTCCAAGCTGAAGCCTCACGGTTTGTATACTCCGTTACCGGCACCTACAATACCTTGGAAGGATATAAGTATGGATTTTGTGTTGGGTTTGTCGCGTACTAAGAGAGGCCATGATTCTATATTCGTGGTAGTGGACAAATTTTCTAAAATGTCACACTTTATTGCCTGCCACAAGAGCGACGATGCGTCGCATATTGCTAACCTATTTTTCTGGGAGATTGTATGTCTACATGGAGTCCCGAAGACTATTGTTTCTGATCGTGACGTGAAATTTATGAGCTACTTCTGGAAGACGTTGTGGAGAAAGCTGGGGACAAAGCTACTGTTCAGTACAACTTGTCATCCCCAAACTGATGGTCAAACTGAAGTGGTGAATAGAACATTGTCACAACTGTTGAGATCCATGATCAAGAAGAACCTGAAGGAGTGGGAAGAGTGTTTACCGCATGTGGAATTTGCTTACAACATGGCGGTACATTCTACCACAGAGCTATGTCCCCTTTGAGGTGGTGTATGGTTTCAAACACATTACTCCGCTGGATTTGTTGCCTCTACCCATACATGAGAGAGTCAATATGGAGGAATCCAAGAGGGCTGATTTTGTGCGAAAGATCCATGTGAAGACTAAAGAGTTGATAGAGAAGAAAGGCAAGAGCAATGCTGCAAGGATGAACAAAAAGCGCAAGGAGATATTGTTCAAGCCTGGTGATATGGTCTGGGTACATTTTCGCAAGGATAGGTTCCCGAAGCTACGGAAGTCCAAGTTGCTTCCTCGTGGTGTTGGCCCTTACAACGTGCTTGCCAAGATCAACGATAATGCATACTCGATAGATCTTCCACTTGATGAGTTTGTTGTCAGTAATTTTTTCAATGTTGCTGATTTGACACCATATGACAGAGAATACCTTGGAGTGTCGAGGTCGACGCCTTTTGAAGGGGGAGATGATGAGGACATCCCTACCTCACTACTACCTCCGTCATTACAAGAGGATGTTCCTGCTGTGAAGCTCAAGTCCAATGAAGTCAGGATTCGACCAATGACACGAGTCGTGCGAAGCTACTTAAGCAACAGGTGAACTTGTTCCTAAACGATACCTTGATTGATGAAAACTTTATACTGCCTAAGTCTTGTTACTTATGTATCATCAGGTATGAAGAGGAGACAAGCATCGCACGAGGGGAAGAGGAGCAGCTGGACATGAAGAAGGACGTGAAGCTGGACAAGGAGCTGGACATGAAGATATCTCATGGACGCGCGAGGGAGGAGCAGGAGGCATGCGCGAGAGGAGGAGAAGTTCCAGCCGACGCCAGGACTAATCGACTGGCCGTACCGCCGGGTCACCCGGTCCCAGGGCCGGTCCGATCGATTGGCGTTGGCTAGAAAAATCTTGGTTCCAAGGCCAAAGGTCTATCATATTCAGACTATTGTTGATATTTTACGTCCAGCATGGAACAACCCACGAGGCTTGTTTTCCGGGATGGGGGTCCTAATCTATTTGTGGTGGAGCTTCCTTTGGAAAGAGAGAGGGACAGAACCTGGGAGAGAGGTGATGTCTATGCACGCTTCTATTCCTGTAGACAGTGTTGGGCCTCCAAGAGCAGAGGTTTGTAGAACAGCAGCAAGTTTCCCTTAAGTGAATCACCCAAGGTTTATCGAACTCAGGGAGGTAGAGGTCAAAGATATCCCTCTCAAGCAACCCTACAATCACGATACAAGAAGTCTCTTGTGTCCCCAACACACCTAATACACTTGTTAGATGTATAGGTGCACTAGTTCGGCGAAGAGATAATAAGATGCAAGTGATATGGATGAATATGAGTGGTAATAACAATCTGAATAAATATGGCAGCAAGTAAACATGCAATAGAACAGTAAATAAACGGAGATTCGATATTTGGAAACAAGGCCTAGGGATCCTACTTTCACTAGTGGACACTCTCAACAATGATCACATAATAAAACTACTCTACACTCTCTTGTTGGATAACAAACACCATTCATTGTGTAGGGCTACAAAAGCACACCTCAAGCCGGAGTAAACAAGCTCCACAACATCCGGAGTTCATATTTAAGTAACCTCTAGAGTGCATAATAGACTGTTGCAATTTAGACCGAGTACTAACATAGCATGCACACTGTCACCATCAGCTATGAAAGGGGGAATAGATCGCATCAATACTATCATAGTAATAGTTAACTCCATAATCTACAAGAGATTACAATCATAACCCATGCCAAGTACTACATGATGCACACACTGTCAACATTACATCATGGAGGAGGAATAGAGTACTTTAATAACATCACTAGAGTAGCACATAGATTAATAGTGATACAAAGCTCATCATATGAATCTCAATCATGTAAGGCAGCTCATGAGATCATTGTATTGAAGTACATGGGAGAGAGATGAACCACATAGCTACCGGTAGAGCCCTCAGCCTCGGGGGAGAACTACTCCCTCCTCATCACGGGAGACAGCAACGGCGATGAAGATGGCGGTGGAGATGGCTTCCGGGGGCACTTCCCTGTCCCGGCGGCTTGCCAGAACAGAGACTTTTGTCCCCCGAACTTGACTTCGCGATGGCGGCGGCTCTGGAAGGTTTTCCGTATCGTGGCTTATCTTTTTAGGGTTTTCGCGACGGAGGCTTTAAGTAGGCGGAAGGGCAGCCTCGGAGGAGTCCTGGGGGACCCACACAGTAGGGAGGCGCCCCCCCTTGGCCGCGCCGCCATGTGTGGTGGGGCCCCCTTGGCTCCCCTCAGGTCCCTCTTCGGTGCTCTGGAACCTTCCGTGGAAAATAGGACCCTGGGCGTTGATTTCGTCCAATTCTGAGAATATTTCCTTTGTAGGATTTCTGAAACCAAAAACAGCAGAAAACAGCAACTGGCTCTTCGGCATCTCGTCAATAGGTTAGTGCCGGAAAATGCATGAAATCATTATAAAGTGCGAACAAAACATGTAGATATTGTCATAAAACTAGCATGGAACATAAGAAATTATAGATACGTTTGAGACGTATCAAGCATCCCCAAGCTTAGTTCCTACTCGCCCTCGAGTAGGTAAACGATAACAAGGATAATTTCTGAAGTGACATGCTACTATCATAATCTTAATCAATACTAATGTAAAGCATATGAGATGAATGAAGTGATTCAAAGCAATGGTAAAGACAATGACTAAACAACTGAATCATATAGCAAAGACTTTTCATGAATAGTACATTCAAGACAAGCATCAATAAGACTTGCATAAGAGTTAACTCATAAAGCAATAAATTCAAAGTAAAGGCATTGAAGCAACACAAAGGAAGATATAAGTTTCAGCGGTTGCTTTCAACTTCAACATGTATATCTCATGGATAATTGTCAACACAAAGTAATATGATGAATGCAAATAAGCAAGTATGTAAGAATCAATGCACAGTTGACACAAGTGTTTGCTTCTAAGATGGAAGGAAGTAGGTAAACTGACTCAACATAATTAAAGTAAAAGAAAGGCCCTTCGCAGAGGGAAGCATGGATTACTATATTTGTGCTAGAGCTTTTCATTTTGAAAACATAGAAACAATTTTGTCAACGGTAGTAATAATTCATATGTGTTATGTATAAGACATCCTATAAGTTGCAAGCCTCATGCATAGATTACCACTAGTGCCCGCACCTTGTCCTAATTAGCTTGGATTTACATGGATTGTCATTGCATAACATATGTTTCAACCAAGTGTCACAAAGGGGTACCTCTATGCCGCCTGTACAAAGGTCTAAGGAGAAAGTTCGCATTGGATTTCTCGCTTTTGATTATTCTCAACTTAGACATCCATACCGGGACAACATAGAAAACAGATAATGGACTCCTCTTTAATGCATAAGCATTCAACAACAGATAATATTCTCATAAGAGATTGAGGATTGATTGTCCAAACTGAAACTTCCACCATGATTCAAGGCTTTAGTTAGCGGCCCAATGTTCTTCTCTAACAATATGCATACTCAAACCATTTGATCATGATAAATCACCCTGACTTCAGACAAGACGAACATGCATAGCAACTCACATGATATTCAACAAAGGTGTAATAGTTGATGGCATCCCCAGAAACATGGTTACCGCTCAACAAGCAACTTATAAGAAATAAGATACATAAGCGACATATTCTTTACCACAATAGTTTTTAAGCTATTTTTCCCATGAGCTATATATTGCAAAGACAAGGAATGAAATTTTAAAGGTAGCACTCAAGCAATTTACTTTGGAATGGCAGATAAATACCATGTAGTAGGTAGGTATGGTGGACAAAAATGGCATAGTTTTTGGCTCAAGGATTTGGATGCACGAGAAGTAATCCCTCTCAATACAAGGCTTTGGCTAGCAAGGTTGCTTGAAGCAAACACGAGTATGAACCGGTACAACAAAACTTACACAAGAACATATTGCAAGCATTATAAGACTCTACACTGTCTTCCTTGTTGTTCAAACACTTCACCAGAAAATATCTAGACTTTAGAGAGACCAATCATGCAAACCAAATTTCAACAAGCTCTATGGTAGTTCTTCATTAATAGGTGCAAAGTACATGATGCAAGAGTTTAAACATGATCTATTGAGCAAAACAATTGCCAAGTATCAAATTATTCAAGACAATATACCAATTACCACATGAAGCATTTTCTGTTTCCAACCAAATAACAATGAACGAAGCAGTTTCAACCTTCGCCATGAACATTAAAAGTAAAGCTAAGAACACCATTGTTCTTATGAACGAGCGGAGCGTGTCTCTCTCCCACATAAGCATGAATTTATTCAGAGAATGAAAATAACAAAACGAAAATAAAAGCACATAGACGCTCCAAGTAAAGTACATAAGATGTGACAGAATAAAAATATAGTTTCACTAGAGGTGACCTGATAAGTTGTCGATGAAGAAGGGGATGCCTTGGCCATCCCCAAGCTTAGATGCTTGAGTCTTCTTGAAATATGCAGGGATGAACCACGGGGGCATCCCCAAGCTTAGACTTTTCACTCTTCTTGATCATATTGTATCATCCTCCTCTCTTGATCCTTGAAAACTTCCTCCACACCGAACTCAAAACAAACTCATTAGAGGGTTAGTGCATAATCAAAAATTCACATATTCAGAGGTGACAGAATCATTCTTAACACTTCCGGACATTGCACAAAGCTAATGAAAGTTAATGGAACAAAGAAATCCATCCAACATAGCAAAACAGGCAATGCGAAATAAAAGGCAGAATCTGTCAAAACAGAACAGTCCGTAAAGACGAATTTTTCTGGGGCACTTAACTTGCTCAGATGAAAATTCTCAAATTGAATGAAAGTTGCGTACATATCTGAGGATCACGCACGTAAATTGACAGATTTTTCTGAGTTACCTACAGAAGGGGCGGCTCAATTTCGTGACAGTAAGAAATCTGTTTCTGCACAGTAATCCAAATCTAGTATCATCTTTACTATCAAAGACTTTACTTGGCACAACAATGCAATAAAATAAAGATAAGGAGAGGTTGCTACAGTAGTAACAACTTCCAAGACACAACAAAACAGTAGCAAAATAAAAACATGGGTTATCTCCCAAGAAGTGCTTTCTTTATAGCCATTAAGATGGACTCAGTAATTTTAATGATGCACTCGCAAGAAATAAGAGTTGAAGCAAAAGAGAGCATCAAAAAGCAAGTATGAAACAAATTTAAGCCTAACCCACTTCCTATGAAAAGGAATCTTGTAAATAAAACAAATTCATGGAGAACAAAGTGACAAGCATAGGAAGATAAAACACGAGTAACTTCAAGATTCTCAACATAAAGAGGGGAAACTTAATATTATTAAGATGCATATAACCATGTTTTCCTCTCCCATAATAACTTTCAGTAGCATCATGAACAAATTCAACAATATAACTATCACATAAAGCATTCTTATTCACATGCATAAAAGTATCATTACTCTCCACATAAGCATACACATTCTTATTAATTGTAGTGGGAGCAAATTCAACAAAGTAGCTGTAATGTCCCAGGTTTAGAGACGATCGAGGGGTAGATTTTAGAAAGGGATGTGCATTGCATCGTAAATTCTGGGGAAATTTCGCGCTTTTAAAACAAAACTGCATCGAAGGGGGACAGGTTTCTCTCTCGACACCTTACAGGGTTAGGGTTTTGAGAGTGCGACAAACTTGTTCCTACTTAACTAAATTAGGGTTTTGAGAAGAGAGAAGAGATATTGCATCAAAATCTTAAGTTGCATGATTGAATTCAAAATTAAGTTGCATGATTGAATTCAAACCAAATTTGAATTTGAAATTCAAATTCAAACATCAAATTGATATCCCATAATTCAAACTTAAGATAATTCAATAAACAATTATAAGTAATCACGAATATAAATAATACAACACTTAGATAAAGCTCATTAAGGAAAATTTGAGCTTTATTGATAATCACACAAGATACATTGTCTTTACAATATTCAGAATTGTAATATAAAAGATTACAACACATTGCATGAATTGAATAATGGAAAAAGAGAGAAAAATAAAGAAAAATTACAACTTAATGAAACTTCCTAAACTACAAAATGATCTTCATGAAAGCTTGGATCAAGATGAGCTTGCACTTCATCTTGATCATCTTCTAGTCTTCCCTGCACACAAACGCAAAGAAAGCAAGTTATGCCAAGTGGCAGGTTAGAAATTAAATGAAAAGAGAGAGGATATGACCAAAGCTGCCGAGCTGATCAGCTCACAGCCAAGTCCCAAGCCAGATGCAAAGCATCAGGATACACACACACACACAGCCTGCTCACAAGGCTGTGTGCATGGAGCACAGCACACACACACAGCTAGTGAGTCACCAACACATGCCAGGCCTTGTTGTCGACCAGAGAAGAAGAAGAAGATCACATAAAAGCCTCCACAGTAAACCCTAGTCATTCCATCGACAGGACTGCACTGGGTAAGTTCATCAGAAAACCAAGAACTCAAGAACAGGAAGAACAGCCACTGCTGTTCAACCTGCTCAAACAGCCACAACACTTAATCCAGCACCACAAGCTTGCTAGGAGGAGCAGGGCAAGCAAATCAAGCAATCACTGAAGCAATCCTCTACACCAACACCCATTTCTAGGAGCTGGAGTGAGGTATACCAGTAAATCATGAGCAAGCAAGGTTTTGCTCATACTAATCCAGCATATGCACAAGTCACAGAAGCAAAAGAGGGTAGAACCCTGTTTGTGTCATCATTTGGCTGTAAAGCCATTTGGTGCAAGCAAATATGGGTAAAGACCATCAGGCAATCATCCTATGGGAACAGCAGTTATGCAAATTAGTGCATAACTGAAGAAATCCAGCAAAAGATGAAGTCACAGCTAGCCTAGCCCACACACTTAACACCTACAGCTACTTATGCCATCAGACTATAGACAATTTCTTGTCTATATCCTTTATCAACATCAAAAGGCCACTGGAAGTCCAGATTTGGATCAACCAGTGAGCAATTATTCATCACAGCAAGCCACAGAGAAAGGGGAGCTACCATGACAGCGCCAATGGGCTGTCAGGGCCACCTCAACCCACAGCCAACACTTCCAGCCCTCACATCATCACCCAAGAGGGTTCAGTATGAGCTAGGGTACCCAACCAGTGGTTGGCATCCCTCTAGCTACATCAAATCCATCCATATGATCATTACTGCTAAACAGTTCACATCATTTATCCATCTAATAAAGCAAGGAATTACAGATAAATGAAACAGACAAGTAATCAAAGCACCAACATCTTGCCAGTGACCCAATGGCTCACTGCAAGCATCAGATGATGCTTGAGCAAGCATCAACACACACCAGCACAAGTATGTGTGTCACACAGACACCAGGATGAGCATCAGATAGACCCAGGTAGTAAGTAAGCATGCAATCAACAAGCAAGTGATGACCATTTGATCACCAGAGCTTGCTAGAGCCTGTTAAGGCAGGCTAGAATCAATCATGACATCAATTCATAAATCATATAAAGGTAGTAGCCACAGTTAATCAATCGATGCTCACAGATAATCACATAATAATTTATGATTGTATCCAGAAGCACATCAAAGGCATGATGAGCCACTGGATCAAGATGCACAAGCAAGGCACACATCAAATCATTATTGAATAATACTGTTAAGCCCACAGTAATGCTCAATTGAGCATAATCATAAATTTGAGCACCAGAATAAGCCACAATTGCTCTGGCACTTGCAAATATGCAAGAATTGCACACTGTAATCAAGCCAGGAAAATCTTACATGAATACACTTGAATTCTAGCATGCATAGCAACCAGAACAGAGGCACAAAGCAGGAATTTAGTAAGGATAACAAGCACTGGCATTGCCAGGGTAACAATGGCCAAGGCAGTAGGGCCAGTAGCAAGAATAGCAGCAGTAGCACACGCGCATCTACAGCAAGCACAGGCAGCAGAGCAAATCGAGGTAGAGCAGCAACACAAGCTATGGCTATGGCCAGTAAAGCACGGCACATCATAGGCGCAAGGAGAAGCAGGCCAGTGGCCAGAGCTAGACTAGAAGGGAAGGAGAAGAGGAAGAACATGTAGTAGAGAAGGAGGGAGGCGGTGTGAACTTACAAGTTAATCGGAGAAGGGCACGGCCATGGCGGCACGGCGGCACACGCCGGGCGAACGGCGGCGCCGGGCCATGGCCAAGCCAAGCAAGTTCATCGCCGAGGCGCAGGGGCTCCAGCGCAACCACGGCGGGGCACACGGCCACGCCGCGGCGCCAGGCTCGTCGGCAACGACGAGATCGCCGCGGATTCCCCACAGCCATGCAGATGTGTTGGGGAAGAGCGGTGGCGGTGGGGGAAAACAGATCGGCGCGGACCGATCGGTGCGCCGTCGTACGGCCGTTCGTCTGGTACCGATCTCGCCGGCGGGGATGGCCGGTGGTGGCCGGATTAATTCGGCGACGGCGAGGCGACCACGGCGTCGCGAGAGCGAGAGAGAGAGAGGTAGGGTTTCGCGAGGAAGAGGAGAAGGGGTCGGTGCGACCGACCGAGCCCAAGTGTGGCTCGGGTTAGGGTTAACCCGCTGGGCCACCCTGACAGGTGGGCCCAGGGGCATTTTTGCCATTTCATAATTCAATTAAAATACAGGAACTTTGGAAAAGCACAATAAATGTTTAATAGCTCTAAAAAAATAATTAAAAATATGAAAATTGAGCAGCATAAAATTCTCTACCTGAATAAAATATCAAAGGGAATTTTTGAAGACAACTAAGAATAAGTCTTAATTTGATGATTTAAATAATCATTTAAATCACACATATTATTTTCATTAATGAAAATAAGTCCATTAATGCCTTTGGACTTTAAAAAACACCTTGACAACATTTCAAGGTTGTATTTTACTTTAAATAAAGTATTCCCAAATTATTCTTAGTATTAACCTCTCACATGAAATAATAAGACACCGGAAGGGGGGAAACAAACCCTAAAAGCTGAATCATGCATAATTGCTTCTTTAACCATTGCCCTTATCGGACAATGATGCTATTTTTCAGAAACAGAGGACAAGGGTCAGTCCACACCATCCAACTGCAAAACTTTGCAGTGTTCAGGCAAGTTCATCGCTTGCTCATGTCATTCGAGTATTTTTATCAAATTACTTGCAAAGTACTATGTTTATCACTATTGCATAAAAACCAAAACCACTATTTTCATAACTATGAATATGACTCTGTGGTGGGCAATGGAACCATGGATTGTGTGGATATGGTGGAGGTTCCATTGCAAGGGTTTATATCCATCTAGGATTAAACAACAAATGTCGTCCAGTGATTCTTGTGCCGTAATACCCGTGTTAACCATAAGATCTGGAGTGGGACAGTATAGTCAATCGTATTTCCACCTCTTGTACATCAACGAACGCGCTTTACCGTAGCACACTTGTCATCTATCGGGGCAAGCGGTAGGCTGGGGAAGCCAATTGAAGTCCCCACGGCTTTGTCCATAGCACACTTGTCGCCGAAGTGCAAGCGGTAGGTTGGGGAAGCCATTGAAGTCCCCACGGTATTGCGGTCTATGAGGGGTTGCATCTGCCGGCGAAGGAGTTTGGTTTGATCCCAGACTGTCGTCGTGGTCGGGGTCCACCCTGAAATACGGGAATAATGGGGCCGGCGAGGACCCAGGGTCGGGGATGCAGCAAAGGGTGGGTATGCGAGGTAGCGGAGGAATATGATTGGCTATGACCTTATACCGGGCTTCACACCGAAGGAAGTGTGGACGGGAAAGCTGCCCGGTTGGCACCAAGGTTAAGATCTCTTATGGGTAAAGCAACACACCTCTGCAGAGTGTAAAGAACCGTGACCTGTCACTCCCTGTTCCGGGATATGGAACTGCGAACGCGGCCGGAAAGGAGCTCCATGAAGTTCTAGTAAACCGGTGAAGGCTGACGGACATAGCTCTTTGAAATAAAAGCAACCTCTTGAAGAAATGATTATCAAAACCTGCATTGGTATTAGACTTTCTGGTCTAATATCGTAGCTAGTGCATTAAACACCTCTTATCTATAATGAACTTGTTGAGTACGCTCGTACTCATCCCACTCTTAAATCCCCTGCTTAGATTGTCTGAACCGTCTGGAGGAAGACAACGACAACCCTGAAGGAGCCGAGATCATCAGCTATGAAGAACCAGACCTCTCTGGAGGTGTTGAAGGCGTAGACTACCTTATAGTCTACGGAACCGGGGAGGCTTCCGGTGGAGAACAAGCTTAGACCGATAGAGAGTAGTAGTAACCGAGCAGTACGAACTTCTAGTACTTAACTGCTCGTTGAAATAAATGTATAACCTAGTGAAACTTCTATATTGTAAGTTAAGATGGGTTCGCCTCGAACCCAGGAGTATTCCTCTTAGGACCCAAGAGGAGCTCCGAGACGATATGTATATTATGCTTGTAATAATAAATGAATGAGTTATGGACCTGCTATGTTCTGTTGTACTACTCTGAGGGATGTAATATTTGCGGAATGGTACTTCGTGAATGTTATATCAACGACTGGCATACTACAACATGCAGTGGTATGCAGGGTCACCACAGTTGGTATCAGAGCAAAAGCTTTGACCTTAGGTTGGAACCTAGTAAATGGGACCGAACGTTAGGAGTCAAATAGGACTAGTATAGAATTCTCTAAAAATATGGTATATATTCAATTGAGAATACAACAATCATATCTTTTAGTGCGATAATTCTTTATTATCTCTATTATGATGCATTATTACTAATCTTATATTCTTTCTATTTCTACAACCAACTATGGCAAGTTCACATCCGGGACGAAACGTGAAAGTGATGGATTCAACCCTGAGTGAATATGAAGGAGGACTCGCAGATATTCTACGTGCCATGTTACTTGAATTTGGGTGTGATCCCCAGATCCAAGTAAAGAAATACATGTACTACGACGGTACTGTATTGTCCAAGTGTAGGGTAGGACTAAGACTCCCAGAATCCCTAGGAATGAGCATAGTGATGCCAGCAGGTGAGGCCAGAACTATCAAAATAGCCTACCATATCGCCATTATGAGAGTCATCACTGATATCCGGGAGCATAAGATGAAAGAGCTTATGGGTTCCGAATTCTCACACATTCCTCATATGGAGGAGGAAGATGATCCCATGCTTAACCACTTCAAATTTGCAAAACGCAAACCAGCAGAAGCCGCAAAGTACATGGACAATAGCCGCAACTTACTGTCATTATTCTTTCAGTTGAACCGACACCTGTCGGGAGCAATTGATACAATGCTAAAGGAGTTTACTGAACCCAAGGAGGAGACTAAGGGGAAGGAACCCATGGAGAATGAGGTGCACACACCAGTTTACTCAGCTGGTGACTACATTAGTATTGACCACCCTGAACTAGAAACTATGCCTATTACACCTGGGAACTATCTTAGTAGTTCCTATAGAGGATATGAGGGTGGAGAGGAATCCGGAAACAATCAGCGTTCCGAGACTCCTATAGAGAACTCAACAGGTTGGCGTTGGGGGTCAGACACAGGAAACTCTGGCAACTCTGTCAGAAATAATGCGGAGATGAATGAGGACGCCACAACCCAGTCCAGGGCAATCAGTATAATAGGGCTGACTATGAGGAGTACCCTATACTGATTGAGTCAGATACTGATGGAGGTAATACCTATGGCGGAGTCGCAGGGGAATATACCCGATGGGTGGATTATGATGTTTTGAATAATCAATTCATGAACACAGATTTCTCCCTCGGATCATCCTCTGATTCCGACTACCAGCCAACGGGAAGACCCTACGTTCCAGGTTTTGTCAGGAGGACGACACGTTCGACCGGATCGAAGCCTGGGATGTACCGGGAGTGAAGCACGACTAAAGACCACCAAGGGAGGCGAGACTATAATACACAAGTACCACATGTATTATAGTATGTAATATTTGTAGAAATTTGTACATATACTTCAATAAGTGAGTTTGCATACTCACAACGTCACTGAGTATTGTAATAAGACCACTTAAGTATGTATATACATGGTATATGTTTTGTATGATTTGGATTTGCTTCTTGATTTCCATTGCGTGACTAGTTCTGTGCACAAAGTTGAGCTCAGAAAACTTGCGCATGGAGTAATTATGAGTATCATCTTGTGTGCTGAACTAGGGGGATATGTCGGGACCGGTAGGAGAGGAGAGTGAAGCGTAGCGCAGCGCATGGAGCGCGAGGCTAAACAGAAGGAAGAGGCTGACGAAGCAGCCCGAAATCAATTTCCACCACCACCACCACCCATGACGTAGCAAAATTTCGTCCAGTACATGCAGATGATGGAAGAGAGGCAACGTATAACGTTGGAGCAGCAGAATAAATTCTTCCAGGAGCTGCTGCAATAGAACCGGGTAGAGAGACCCGAGAATCAGGGAGTCACCTTGTCAGACTTCCAGAACACAAAGCCTATATCTTTCGCATACGCGCCCGAGCCAATGGACGCGGAGGACTGGCTTATTGACACTGAGCGAAAGCTCAACACCGTTGGTTGCAACGACCTGGAGAAGGTCCATTATGCTACACACTTGTTGTGTGGACCTGCCGCATCATGGTGGGACAATATAGTAGCCGTGTATCCGGCTGGAAAGGTATTCACCTGGGAGGAGTTTGCGAGGAAGTTCAGGGAATCCAATGTCCCTGAAAGCATTGTGGAACTGAAGCGTCGAGAATTTGAAAGTCTCGAGCAGAAGGATAAGGCCATCCTGACTTATGTCAGGGAGTTTTCAAAGCTGTCCCGATACGCTGTTGAGGAGGTCAACACTGAGGACAAGAAGAAGAAGAGGTTCTTGCGGGGGTTAAGCCCCAGTTCAAGGTTCAGCTCCGGATGATGAGAGCGACTGAGTTCCAAGAGTTGGTGGATGCAGCCATCACTCTTGAAGATGACTTCAAGCAGCTGCAAGAAGAGAAGAGGAAAAAGGCCAAGTTTGAGCCTAAGAGGTTTGTCAGCAACAAACCTAATACCGGCTTGAGTTTCAAGCCGAGGTACAACAACAACAACAACAACAACAACAACAACAACAACAACAACTACAACAACAACAGCAACCAGAAGAGGAATCAAGGATTCCAGCCTGCAAACTTGGTATTGTGCCGAAGCTGTGGGAAAACAGGACACCTTTCCAAGGATTGCAGGAAGCCAAGGATAATCTGCTTCGGTTGCCGTGAGGAGGGACACATGCTTAGGGATTGCCCTAAGAACAAGTCAGGAGGAGGAGGAAGCCGAGGAGGAAACGCTGGAGGGAACTGGAAGAACAAGAAACCCTTCGGCAAATTGAACTGCACCAGCTTGGAGGAGGTGGTTAACTCCGATCAGGCAGTGATAGGTACGCTCCAGATACTCACTCATCCTGGCAAAGTACTTTTTGATACTGGTGCAACTACATCATTCATTTCTCAGCAATTCATCATCAAACATGGGATTAGTTGCACAAAGTTAGATACACCCATAACTATACTTTCCGCGGGGGGAACGATAGTAGTAACCCATACCAAACAAAAACAAGTCATCATGATCAATAAATGCGCGTTTGATGCAGACCTGTTCATTTTACCGATGAAGGACATTGATGTCATTCTTGGTATGAACTGGTTAGAAGCTAACGGAGCATTGATCGACTGTGTGAACAAGACTGTGTCCTTGAAAAGCCCTGATGGAAGTAGAATGATCTACCAAGGTGACAATCATACACAGATCGAAGTCGAGTTACAGTTGAACAACATGAAGGAGGTGAAGTTGGAGGATATACCTGTAGTGAATGAATTCCAGGATGTGTTTCCTAAGGAATTACCTGGAATGCCACCAGATAGGGAGATAGAATTCACTATCGACCTAATTCCAGGAATAGCTCCGATTGCTAAAGCACCATATAAGATGGGGCCTAAGGAGTTGAAAGAACTTAAGGAGCAATTGGATGACTTGGAACAGAAAGGATTCATACAAGAGAGTGTTTCACCATGGGGATCACCTGTGATCTTCGTTGATAAAAGAGACGGAGGTAGAAGGATGTGCGGAGATTACAGGAATTTGAACAATGTCACAATCAAGAACAAGTACCCACTTCCAAGAATACAAGATCTATTTGATCAAGTTAGAGGCGCGGGAGTCTTCTCCAAAATTGATCTAAGGTCCGGTTATCATCAGATAAAGATCAAGAAGGAAGACGTTCCGAAAACCGCCTTTGTCTCAAGGTATGGACATCATGAATACCTTGTAGTGCCTTTTGGATTAACCAATGCCCCAGCAATCTTCATGAATCTTATGAATAAGATCTTCATGCCTTATTTAGACAAGTTTGTCATCGTATTCATCGATGATATTTTGATATACTCCAAAGATAAAACTGAACATGCTGAACATTTGAGGTTAGTGTTGCAAACACTAAGAGAACATCAACTCTATGCCAAGTTCAGCAAGTGTGAATTTTGGCTAGATCAAGTGGAATTTCCTGGTCATGTCATTAGCAAAGATGGAATAGCTGTTAACCCGAGCAAGGTAGCAGCCGTTTTAGAATGGGAAGCACCCAAGACTGTCAAGGAAATCCGAGGATTCCTAGGAATGGCAGGATACTATTGGAGATTCATTGAAGGGTTCTCCAAGATATCAGGACCAATGACGAAGCTGTTAAGAAAGAACACACCCTTCGTGTGGTCAGAGGAGTGTGAGAAGAGTTTTCAAACTCTGAAAGAGAAACTCACCACGGCACCGGTGTTCGCAGTTCCTGAAGTTGGCAAGGATTACACCGTGTACTGTGACGCATCCAAGCATGGATTGGGTTGCATACTCATGCAGGATAGGAAGGTAATATCTTATGGATCGAGGCAACTCAGACCTCATGAAGTGAATTATCCAACACATGACTTAGAATTAGCAGCAGTTGTATTTGCACTTAAAACATGGAGACATTTTCTCTATGGAGCCAAGTGTGAGCTCTATACGGATCATAAGAGTCTCAAGTACTTCTTCACTCAGAAGGAACTCAATATGAGGCAGAAACGATGGCTTGAACTAATCAAGGATTATGATTTGACCATCAATTATACTCCAGGAAAGGCCAATGTTGTAGCAGATGCCTTGAGTAGGAAGAGCACTGGAGGAGTGGAACAAGAGTTATCACCGGAGTTGAGGAAGGAAATAAGCCAAGCCCAAATACAACTTTGGGAGAAAGAAGCTCATGAAGGACTATCAGCTTTACAAGTAGCCGATGAGCTAAATGTTAACTTAAAGAATGAGATAATGATGGGTCAGTTGGATGATCCCTTCATTGTAGAGGAGATGAGAAGGATAGATGAAGGTAGACCATCCGAATTTCATCGAGGAGAATCAGGATCACTATGGTTTCAGAAGAGGATTTGCGTTCCGGATATTGCTGAGATCAAGGAAGTAATACTCTGGGAAGCCCATCAAACACCATACTCCATACATCCGGGAAGTACAAAGATGTATATGGATCTCAAGGAGTTATTCTGGTGGAACAATATGAAGAGAGAAATAGCACAATACGTGGCGGAATGCCATACCTGCCAAAGAGTGAAGGCTGAACATCAGAGTCCGGCAGGAAAGTTACAACCTCTACCAATCCCAGAATGGAAATGGGAGGAGATAGGAATGGATTTCATCACCGGACTACCCATGACCAATAAAAAGAAGGACATGATATGGGTAATCGTGGACCGGTTGACGAAAAGTGCACACTTCTTAGCGGCAAATCAGCAGGATAAAGGTGAGAAACTCATCGATCTTTACATCAAAGAGATCGTGAGTAAACATGGAGTGCCCAAGAAGATCGTGTCGGATCGAGGATCCGTGTTCACGTCAGCATTTTTGGAAGCAACTACATGAAGCTTTAGGATCCAAGTTGGACTATAGTACCGCCTATCATCCTCAGACAGGTGGACAAACCGAGAGAACTAATCAGATCCTAGAGGATATGCTTAGGGCTTGTGCCCTAGACTTTGGAGGATCATGGGAGGAGCATTTGCCACTTGCAGAGTTTTCAAACAATAATAGCTATCAAAGCAGCATCAAGATAGCACCGTTTGAAGCTCTGTATGGAAGGAAGTGTAGATCACCCATATGATGGTATGAAGCTGGAGCAAGTAAAGAATTCAATCCTGATTATGTCAAGGAAAAGCAACAAATAATTGACATTATAAGAGATAGGCTCAAGATAACCCAAAGCCGACAGAAGAATTATGCCGATCAGAAGAGAAGGACATGGGAGCCACAAGTTGGAGACATGGTATATCTCAAGGTGAGCCCGATGAAAGGACTTCAGAGATTCGGAGTAAAAGGGAAGTTAAGCCCTAGGTACATCGGACCTTTCAAGATTCTGAGTCAAAACCGAGGGTTAGCCTTTGAATTGGAACTACCGGGAAGGTTATCCCAAGTTCACAACGTATTCCATGTGTCGCAACTCAGAAAGTGTTTAAAGACCCCAGATGAGCCAATATCACATGATGAGCTCAAGTTACAACCAGATTTGACCTACATCGAGAAGCCAGCGAAGATTCTCGAGGAGAACTGGAAACAACTCAGGAATCGAGCTATTAAGTACTGCAAGATACAGTGGAAACATCACCCCGAGAGGGAAGCCACCTGGGAAAAGGAGGAAGACCTGAGGAAAACATACCCCGAACTTTTCAGGTATTACAACCACAACTTCGGGACGAAGTTTTCTTTAAGGGGGAAAGGCTGTAATGTCCCAGGTTTAGAGATGATCGAGGGGTAGATTTTAGAAAGGGATGTGCATTGCATCGTAAATTCTGGGGAAATTTCGCGCTTTTAAAACAAAACTGCGTCGAAGGGGGACATGTTTCTCTCTCGACACCTTACAGGGTTAGGGTTTCGAGAGTGCGACAAACTTGTTCCTACTTAACTAAATTAGGGTTTTGAGAAGAGAGAAGAGATATTGCATCAAAATCTTAAGTTGCATGATTGAATTCAAAATTAAGTTGCATGATTGAATTCAAACCAAATTTGAATTTGAAATTCAAATTCAAACATCAAATTGATATCCCATAATTCAAACTTAAGATAATTCAATAAACAATTATAAGTAATCACGAATATAAATAATACAACACTTAGATAAAGCTCATTAAGGAAAATTTGAGCTTTATTGATAATCACACAAGATACATTGTCTTTACAATATTCAGAATTGTAATATAAAAGATTACAACACATTGCATGAATTGAATAATGGAAAAAAGAGAGAAAAATAAAGAAAAATTACAACTTAATGAAACTTCCTAAACTACAAAATGATCTTCATGAAAGCTTGGATCAAGATGAGCTTGCACTTCATCTTGATCATCTTCTAGTCTTCCCTGCACACAAACACAAAGAAAGCAAGTTATGCCAAGTGGCATAGCCACTTGGCAGGTTAGAAATTAAATTAAAAGAGAGAGGATATGACCAAAGCTGCCGAGCTGATCAGCTCACAGGCAAGTCCCAAGCCAGATGCAAAGCATCAGGATACACACACACACAGCCTGCTCACAAGGCTGTGTGCATGGAGCACAGCACACACACAGCTAGTGAGTCACCAACACATGCCAGGCCTTGTTGTCGACCAGAGAAGAAGAAGAAGATCACATAAAAGCCTCCACAGTAAACCCTAGTCATTCCATCGACAGGACTGCACTGGGTAAGTTCATCAGAAAACCAAGAACTCAAGAACAGGAAGAACATCCACTGCTGTTCAACCTGCTCAAACAGCCACAACACTTAATCCAGCACCACAAGCTTGCTAGGAGGAGCAGGGCAAGCAAATCAAGCAATCACTGAAGCAATCCTCTACACCAACACCCATTTCTAGGAGCTGGAGTGAGGTATACCAGTAAATCATGAGCAAGCAAGGTTTTGCTCATACTAATCCAGCATATGCACAAGTCACAGAAGCAAAAGAGGGTAGAACCCTGTTTGTGTCATCATTTGGCTGTAAAGCCATTTGGTGCAAGCAAATATGGGTAAAGACCATCAGGCAATCATCCTATGGGAACAGCAGTTATGCAAATTAGTGCATAACTGAAGAAATCCAGCAAAAGATGAAGTCACAGCTAGCCTAGCCCACACACTTAACACCTACAGCTACTTATGCCATCAGACTATAGACAATTTCTTGTCTATATCCTTTATCAACATCAAAAGGCCACTGGAAGTCCAGATTTGGATCAACCAGTGAGCAATTATTCATCACAGCAAGCCACAAAGAAAGGGGAGCTACCATGATAGCACCAATGGGCTGTCAGGGCCACCTCAACCCACAGCCAACACTTCCAGCCCTCACATCATCACCCAAGAGGGTTCAGTATGAGCTAGGGTACCCAACCAGTGGTTGGCATCCCTCTAGCTACATCAAATCCATCCATATGATCATTACTGCTAAACAGTTCACATCATTTATCCATCTAATAAAGCAAGGAATTACAGATAAATGAAACAGACAAGTAATCAAAGCACCAACATCTTGCCAGTGACCCAATGGCTCACTGCAAGCATCAGATGATGCTTGAGCAAGCATCAACACACACCAGCACAAGTATGTGTGTCACACAGACACCAGGATGAGCATCAGATAGACCCAGGCAGTAAGTAAGCATGCAATCAACAAGCAAGTGATGATCATTTGATCACCAGAGCTTGCTAGAGCCTGTTAAGGCAGGCTAGAATCAATCCTGACATCAATTCATAAATCATATAAAGGTAGTAGCCACAGTTAATCAATAGATGCTCACAGATAATCACATAATAATTTATGATTGTATCCAGAAGCACATCAAAGGCATGATGAGCCACTGGATCAAGATGCACAAGCAAGGCACACATCAAATCATTATTGAATAACACTGTTAAGCCCACGGTAATGCTCAATTGAGCATAATCATAAATTTGAGCACCAGAATAAGCCACAATTGCTCTGGCACTTGCAAATATGCAAGAATTGCACACTGTAATCAAGCCAGGAAAATCTTACATGAATACACTTGAATTCTAGCATGCATAGCAACCAGAACAGAGGCACAAAGCAGGAATTTAGTAAGGATAACATGCACTGGCGTGGCCAGGGTAACAATGGCCAAGGCCAGTAGGGCCAGTAGCAAGAATAGCAGCAGTAGCACACGCGCATCTACAGCAAGCACAGGCAGCAGAGCAAATCGAGGTAGAGCAGCAACACAAGCTATGGCTATGGCCAGTAAAGCACGGCACAACATAGGCGCAAGGAGAAGCAGGCCAGTGGCCAGAGCTAGACTAGAAGGGAAGGAGAAGAGGAAGAACAGGTAGTAGAGAAGGAGGGAGGCGGTGTGAACTTACAAGTTAATCGGAGAAGGGCACGGCCATGGCGGCACGGTGGCACACGCCAGGCGAACGTCGGCGCCAGACCATGGCCAAGCCAAGCAAGTTCATCGCCGAGGCGCAGGGGCTCCAGCGCAACCACGGCGGGGCACACGGCCACGCCACGGCGCCAGGCTCGTCGGCAACGACGAGATCGCCGCGGATTCCCCACGGCCATGCAGAGGTGTTGGGGAAGAACGGTGGCGGCGGGGGAAAACAGATCGGCGTGGACCGATCGGTGCGCCGTCGTACGGCCGTTCGTCTAGTACCGATCTCGCCGGCGGGGATGGCCGGTGGCGGCCAGATTAATTCGGCGGCGGCGAGGCGACCACGACGTCGCGAAAGCGAGAGAGAGAGAGGTAGGGTTTCGCGAGGAAGAGGAGAACCGAGCCCAAGTGTGGCTCGGGTTAGGGTTAACCCGCTGGGCCACCCTGACAGGTGGGCCCAGGGGCATTTTTGCCATTTCATAATTCAATTAAAATACAGAAACTTTGGAAAAGCACAATAAATGTTTAATAGCTCTAAAAAAATAATTAAAAATATGAAAATTGAGCAGCATAAAATTCTCTACCTGAATAAAATATCAAAGGGAATTTTTGAAGACAACTAAGAATAAGTCTTAATTTGATGATTTAAATAATCATTTAAATCACACATATTATTTTCATTAATGAAAATAAGTCCATTAATGCCTTTGGACTTTAAAAAAACACCTTGACAACATTTCAAGGTTGTATTTTACTTTAAATAAAGTATTCCCAAATTATTCTTAGTATTAACCTCTCACATGAAATAATAAGAGATCGGAAGGGGGAAACAAACCCTAAAAGCTGAATCATGCATAATTGCTTCTTTAACCATTGCCCTTATCGGACAATGATGCTATTTTTCAGAAACAGAGGACAAGGGTCAGTCCACACCATCCAACTGCAAAACTTTGCAGTGTTCAGGCAAGTTCATCGCTTGCTCATGTCATTCGAGTATTTTTATCAAATTACTTGCAAAGTACTATGTTTATCACTATTGCATAAAAACCAAAACCACTATTTTCATAACTATGAATATGACTATGTGGTGGGCAATGGAACCATGGATTGTGTGGATATGGTGGAGGTTCCATTGCAAGGGTTTATATCCATCTAGGATTAAACAACAAATGTCGTCCAGTGATTCTTGTGCCGTAATACCCGTGTTAACCATAAGATCTGGAGTGGGACGGAATAGTAAATCGTATTTCCACCTCTTGTACATCAACGGACGCACTTTATCGTAGCACACTTGTCATCTGTCGGGGCAAGCGGTAGGCTGGGGAAGCCAATTGAAGTCCCCACAGCTTTGTCCGTAGCACACTTGTCGCCGAAGTGCAAGCGGTAGGTTGGGGAAGCCATTGAAGTCCCCACGGTATTGCGGTCTATGAGGGGTTGCATCTGCCGGCGAAGGAGTTTGGTTCGATCCCAGACTGTCGTCGTGGTCGGGGTCCACCCTGAAATACGGGAATAATGGGACCGGCGAGGACCCAGGGTCGGGGATGCAGCAAAGGGTGGGTGTGCGAGGTAGCGGAGGAATATGATTGGCTATGACCTTATACCGGGCCTCACACCGAAGGAAGTGTGGACGGGAAAGCTGCCCGGTTGGCACCAAGGTTAAGATCTCTTATGGGTAAAGCAACACACCTCTGCAGAGTGTAAAGAACCGTGACCTGTCACTCCCTGTTCCGGGATATGGAACTGCGAACGCGGCCGGAAAGGAGCTCCATGAAGTTCTAGTAAACCGGTGAAGGCTGACGGACATAGCTCTTTGAAATAAAAGCAACCTCTTGAAGAAATGATTATCAAAACCTGCATTGGTATTAGACTTTCTGGTCTAATATCGTAGCTAGTGCATTAAACACCTCTTATCTATAATGAACTTGTTGAGTACGCTCGTACTCATCCCACTCTTAAATCCCCTGCTTAGATTATCTGAACCGTCTGGAGGAGGACAACGACAACCCTGAAGGAGCCGAGATCATCGGCTATGAAGAACCAGACCTCTCTGGAGGTGTTGAAGGCGTAGACTACCTTATAGTCTACGGAACCGGGGAGGCTTCCGGTGGAGAACAAGCTTAGACCGATAGAGAGTAGTAGTAACCGAGTAGCATTTAACTTCTAGTACTTAACTGCTCGTTGAAATAAATGTATAACCTAGTGAAACTTCTATATTGTAAGTTAAGATGGGTTCGCCTCGAACCCAGGAGTATTCCTCTTAGGACCCAAGAGGAGCTCCGAGACGATATGTATATTATGCTTGTAATAATAAATGAATGAGTTATGGACCTGCTATGTTCTGTTGTACTACTCTGAGGGATGTAATATTTGCGGAATGGTACTTCGTGAATGTTATATCAACGACTGGCATACTACAACATGCAGTGGTATGCAGGGTCACCACAGTAGCTATCATTATTATTCTCATCACCATAATCATCAATTATAGGAGGCATAGTATAATCATAATAAACTTTATCCTCCATAGTAGGTGGGCTGAAAATATGATAGTCATCATTGTAATCATCATATATAGGACGTGATGCCCATATGAATACTTATCAAACACATGTTGAAGTTTCAGCAATATTATATCTTTGATGAATTATTTGTGTCCATTGCAAATTAAAAAAAGAGTAGACTGATACATCTAAAACGTATCTATAATTTTTTATACTCCATGCTTGTTTTACATTAGTTTATATATGTTTTGTTCATGCTTCGTTGTATTTTTATACATTTTCAGCCATTAACCTATTAACAAGATGTCATAGTGACAGTTTCCTGTTTTCTGTTGTTTTGTATTTCAAAAAAGTTGTACAGGAAATATTCTCGAAATTCGGCGAAACAAAAGCCGAAGTCAATATTTTTCCGTAACGAAGACATAGTGAAAGATCGAGATGTCGCCTAGAGGGGGGTGAATAGGCAATTAAAAACTCTTATGGATTTGTCTTGTAAGAATCGGAATTAAACTAACGTTTAGATTACAAGCACAAACTCTAAATACGTTAAGCTCAACTAAGTGTAACAATAACAACTAGAGCTAAGCAAGATAGGCACAAGATATATGTAACACAAGTGATAGTAAGATATATGTACTTCAAGCACGATGGCTATCACAAGGAAAGAGAGCTCGGGTATAGAAATAACCGAGGTACGCGGAGACGAGGATGTATTCCCTTGTTCCCTTCCTTTGCAAGAAGGTACGTCACGTTTGGAGGAGTGGAGGTCCCACGAAGGATTCCCCAACGCCACGAAGGCTCACCCTATTCTCCGAGCCACACCCACGAAGGATAATGGCCCTTTCATTATGGTTAGCTTTTCCTCCACTCCGGAGATGACAAGCTCCACAACCACTTCACAAGCTCCACGAAGGAGAAGCCCGGGCCTCTTCACAATCTTCCTTGAAGAGATCACCGGAGCACCAACCGCCAAGCCAACTAGGAGGTCTCCCTCCAAGAGTAACAAGCTCACGGTCTCTCACTCGAACTAATCGTGGTGGAGAGCTCAACACTATGCAATGATGCAAAGCAAGAACACTAGAGGTGTTCAAATCCTTCACACTCAAATCCCACCAAAGCAACAAATGCTAGGATGAGATTAGAGAGGAAGAACAAAGAGGAAATCAACAAATGACTCCAAGATCTAGATCCAAAGGGTTCCCCTCACTTAGAGGAGAGATGGATTGGTGGGGATTGTAGATCTAGATCTCCTCTCTTAGATCCCTCAAGAATGAGCAAGAATCATGGGGGAATCAAGAGAGAGGGCAAGTTCTTCAAAGTCAACAATGGAGGAGAGAGAATAGGAAGAACTACTCAGCCCAAGGTGGAAGAAAAGCTATTTATAGCCCAAGAGCAAATATAACCGTTGGGAAAAAGTTGGGCTAAGTCAGCCATCGAGGAGGCCGGTCAACCGGGCGTGGGACCGGGCCGTCCGATTCAGGACCCGATCAGACCGGGCCACCGACCAGGCCATCCGGTCCACAGACCGGTCAACCGGGCTAGTGACCGGACCAAGCTGGAAAGCTTACTGGATAGTGCCCGGTTGGCACCGGTACAGGGGCCGGTTTGAACCGGGCCATCCGGTCGGACGGCCGGTCACACCGGGCTAGAAACCGGGCCAGCAGGAAAGCATGTTATACAAAAACTATGATAACTTTTGTGTCCGGACCCCGATTGACATCACTACAAGAAAAGTTGCCATGGCCGACGAAGTTGAAGTCGCGCCGTGGTTGCTGGTGTACCATGGCCGACGATTTTGGGTCTGTCCGTTGTGCATGTCAAAACGTTTTTTTTCTCGTTTTTGAGGCCACCTAGCTCGACGAAACCGGCCAAAACATTGCGTATGGTGGCCCGGGACGTGGTGCATCTCGAATTCTCGGGTTCGCCGGCCGAGTCAACGCAAATCCGCACCGCCGAGGGATGTAGGGCCCAGATGGCAGCCTCTTTGGCATTGTTTTTTTTCTCGATCGCGCCATCTCGTTCAACGCTCTCCGATCGAGCCGTTTACGATGCAGGATCATGGGTCCCGCATGTCATCCTCTATGAACCAAAATTCTTTCTATTCTTGGATTTTTTTTGACACCCTGATTTCTGGCTACTTCCTTTTTCTTTTGATCCCTTGCCGCCTTGGAAACGTTGACACCGCTGCTGCTAATTGGGACCCGCATGTCATCCTCTATGAGCAATCAACTTTATTTTCTTGGAGTTTTTTTTGGCACCTCAAATTTGGTCACTTGCCTTTTTCTTTCGATCCCCTGCCGCCTCTCAAACGGTGATACCGCTGCTGCTAAATGGGACCCGCATGTCATCCTCTATGTACTATAAAACTTTCTTTTCTTGGATTTTTTTTGGCACCTCATATTTGGTCACTTACCTTTTTCTTTCGATCCCCTGCCGCCTCTCAAACGGTGAGACCGCTGCTGCTAAATGGGACCCGCATGTCATCCTCTATGTACTATAAAATTTTCTTTTCTAGGATTTTTTTTTGGAACCTCATATTTGGTCACTTGCCTTTTTCTTTCGATCCCGTGCAGCCTCTCAAACGGTGATACCGCTGCTGCTAAATGGGACCCGCATGTCATCCTCTATGTACAATAAAGTTTTTTTCTTGGATTATCTTTGGCTCCTGATATTTTGTCACTTGCCTTTTTCTTTCGATCTCATGCCGCCTTTGAAACGTTGAGTAAGCTGCTGGCTCATGGGTCCCGCATGTCATCCTCTACGAACAATAAAAGTTTCCTTTCTTGGAGTTATTTTTGACCCCTAATTTCTGGCTATTTGCCTATTTCTTTTGATCTCCTGCCCCCTTTGAAACGATGACGACGCAGCTGGCAGGTCGGTCCCACATGTCATCCTCTATGAACAATAAAAGTTTCCTTTGATGGATTTATTTTGAACCCCTAATTAATTTCAGGATATTTCCTTTTTTCCTTTGATCCCCTGCCGCCTTAGAATCGTTGAGGATGCTGCTGCCTCATGGGTCCCGCATGTCATCCTCTCAGAACGGTAAATGTTTCTTTTCTTGGATTTTGTTGACCAAATGATTTTTGGCTTATTTTTTCTTTCGATCTCCTGCAGCCTTTAAAACGTTCAGGCGCCTGGCTCACGGGTCCCACATGTCAACCTCTATGAACAATAAACGCCGAGGATGCCGCTGCCTCATGGGTCCCGCATGTCATCCTCTCAGAACGAAAATGTTTCTTTTCTTGTATTTTTTACCAACAGATTTTTGGTTTATTTTTTCTTTCCATCCCCCGCCGCCTTTAAAACGTTGACGACGCTGGCTCATGGGTCCCCGATGTCAGCCTCCCGTACAAGAAACATGTGATATCTTGATTATTTTGCAGACAATAAACATTGTATTTCGCTCGAGCTATTGCAAACGGATAAATTAAATCTTTATTTTTACATAAACAAACTTATATGTTGAATCTCCTTGTTTTGTGTTTTTGCGAAGCATAGGACTTTCCTGTTTTTTAGAAAAATCCGAACTTTCTGTTTTGGAGTGGGCTGAAATTGTACGAGTCAAAAGGCCCGGCGGGATAGTTCGAAGGCCCGATGTCCGAGATGCAGCCCAATTGAAATCTTTCTTTTCTTGGATTTTTTTCACCCTGATTTACGGCTACTTCATTTTCTTTTGGTGCTGTGCCGCCTTGGAAATGTTGAGACCGTCGCTGCAAAATGGGACCCGCATGTCATCCTCTATGTACAATAAAATTTCTTTTCTTGGATTATTTTTGGCTCCCGATATTTGGTCACTTGCCTTTTTCTTTCAATCTCATGCCGACTTTGAAACGTTGAGGAAGTGCTTGGCTCATGGGTCCCGCATGTCATCCTCTATGAACAATAAAAGTTTCCTTTGTTGGATTTATTTTTTACCCCTAATTTCTGGTTATTTGCCTTTTTCTTTTGATCCCCTGCCCCCTTTGAAACCATGACGACGCAGGCAGTGTCGGTCCCACATGTCATCCTCTATGATCAATAAAGGTTTCCTTTGATAGATTTATTTTTTACCCTAATTAATTTCTGGCTATTTCCTATTTTTATTTTGATCCCCTGCCGCCTTGGAATAGTTGAGGATCTTTGCCTCATGGGTCCCGCATGTCATCCTCTCGAAGGTAAAAGTTTCATTTCTTGGATTTTGTTTACCAACTGATTTTTGGCTTTTTTTTTATTTCGATCTCCTGCCGCCTTTAAAACGTTGACGACGCTCTTGGCTCATGGGTCCCCAATGTCAGCCTCCCGCATCGCAAATCCTCTTTCGCAAAGGTTGTATTTCTAGCTAGATAGCTAAGGTGGATTCGAATCTGCCGTGGTTCGAGCAGCTCAGGTAAGCCTTCTTGCACCGATTAATGGAACTAGTGTATAGCAAGGTCAAGACATGTGGCTTGGTGTAATGAATCTATTTGAATCATGTTGTGGATTCAATCGATAGTTCTCTAACAGGTCAGCCAAAATAGAAATTAAGTTTTTTTCTAAAACGGAAATGCAAATTAAGATGAACACAAACATTAGTTATCATAATAGCTGATCATACATACATACTTGCTAAGAGCAAAAGCTTGCCAGAGTTTTACCACCCATACAATTAATTAGCAGTTCAGATAAGATAACCTTATATAAGTATAACTACAAATGCATTTGCTAAGGGCTCATGGGACAATAGAACTAGACACCCGGAAACTTGCTGACCGGCATGTCACGGTGGCATCGAAAGATCTTGACCTTCAACTTTGATCCAATGCGAAGTTTGGCACCGTCAATGAACTTTTTCCACACGGAAGTAACAGCCAAGCGGCCATCTCTGTGGACCGACGGAGTACCGTCCCTCCACGGTGAGACCTTCACTCTCCATGACGAGGGAAATCTTGCCCCTTCGGCCAGCATTGAGATCCTTGGCGATACTTTTAGGCAATTTACTGATTCAAAGCAAGAGATACCAACAAAAATTAGTCAATGGCACCAATGCATCAAGACTGAACCATGTGAGACTTTGAGCAGAGAAGACATCAAGATAAGAGCGGTTATCTTGTCATATACTCACGAACATGGCCTTCGGATGCGTCCCCGGTCACCACACGGGTGGCCACAGCAATGAGCCGAGACGTCGGTGATCCGGTGGGCAGGTGCGGGAGCTGGGCTGGTACACGAGTGCGATGCAGGAGACTGCTGGGCGGGTGCAATAAATGGTGCCTCTAGAGGAACTGGTGCGATGCAGAGGCTGTTGGGCGGTGCGAACGGTGCAGCTAGAGGAACCAGTGCTAATGCGAGAACTCTTTGGCGGGTGTAGTATATGGGGCCTCTACAGAACCAATGCTGATGTAGGGGCCTGCTTGGGTAGATGCAATAAACGGTCTTGGTACAGAACCGGTCTTGATGCAGAGAGTGGGAAGCCGGTGCCGGTCTTGGTGTGGGTGCCCTTTGTGACATCCGCTCCCTGTTCCATCGGGGATCTGCAGCTTTGATCATGTTAAACCCGACAAGCTAGAACAGAGGGAATGGTTTAGAACAAGCGCTCGTAATGCGGTAATCAAAGGATATGAGTACAAAAAAGTTACATATTATATATTTGGAAGTGTCTCCAACTCTGTAAGCAGTTACGTATATCTGCCCGTTTGAGTTTCTGATGCTCAGCTCGTCGCCCTTCTTCAGACCGTAGTCAAAAGCAAACTTTCTCCAATGATGTCCATACAAATATGTGATGGCCTGCGTCTTGTAGACATACACCTCATAGACCGTGTAGGTGTTCATCAATTTGCCATTGCCATGCATAGTGAAAGACCCTTCATGCGGACACATCTGGTTAATCATTGGACGAAGTTCACAAGGTACGATCTGCAGTGAAAATTGATACTAATGTAAGAAGCAGGAAGACTAAAAACAAGACTTTACTATATGCCAATTCATGCTAAACCACCGAGAATACATACCTGTAACTACGTGAAGGAGTTATTAGAAAGGTAGATAGAGCCATAGGAGGTGTTATATGCGGGGTATGTACATGGGCCCGCCATATTCCCGCAAGCTCGGCATCGGGATGGTGAAGGAAACATGGGAGGTACTCTTTTGGTGCGTAGCGCTGAATGTAAGTGGAAGAACTAGGTTGTGTAAAGTGCATAGTTCAGAGCAATGCAAATGTTGACAAGCGAGTGCATAACACTATGTTACAAACTGAACAGTCAAAATTTAGTGTATGATGAATATAAGCATGCTAATTTGGCGTTTCGAATTCCAAGAAGCGATGAGACAGAGCCGGTGTTAATATCAGAAATAAATCATGGCATGTATATGTGGCTTAAGAAAATATACTCGAACCCTTGGATGGTTAAGGCCCGGCTGGTCCTTGGACTTGAGCTTATATAAGCATCCAGAAGGTGGAGCTGACAGTAACTTGGTGGCAGCCTCTGCAGATGCCTCATCAGCAGCAGTTGCAATCCTTTTGACCAATGAAGGCTTAGCGTTTGATCTGCATATGAAAATTGATGAGCAACGAGACATCAGTGATGATATATAAAATGAATCTATGATACACTGATGCATATAGTGCTGGATGTAAGTGGAAGAATAGGGTTGTGTGTGTTTCTGAACTATTGGTAAGCATAATTAGACAAAGCCGGCAGTAAACAGACAAATCAAATCATGTATGAGGATTAAGAAAATATATCTGCTTAAAAAGGATACCACCCAGCTGGCCCGTGGCCTTGTGCTTGAGGAGGTTTTCAGAAGATGGTGGCGGCACCATCATCTTCACAGCAGCCTCATCAGGATCATTTTTTATCCATTTGAGTAGAGGCACATAAGCTTCATCCTGCATATGAATAGCAACAAAACTCATAATTGATATTTAATAAATCTATGAGATGGACTGATGCAAAAAGTGCGGGATGTAAGTGGAAGAATAGTGTTGTGCATAGACAACAGTTGACAAAAATGCAAATGATTACAAAAGAAGCCAACGGAACTCAACAGTTTATATACTGGATGAGACAGACTGAAAAGTGAAAAATTAGTGTATGATGATTGTAAGCAAACGCAGTGTTTCTGAACTTTTGGTAAGCATTAGGCAAAGCCAACAGTAATTAAACAGATAATAATAAAATCATGTATGTGGATTAAGAAAATATATCAGATTCATTAAAAGGTCACCACCCAGCTGACCCATAGCCTTGTGCTTGTATAGGTTTTCGGATGATGGTGCCGGCACCATCGTCCTCACAGCAGCCTCATCAGCCTCATTTTGCATCCACTTGAGTAAAGGCGCAGCAGTTTCAGCCTGCATAAGAATGGGAACAGATCTCAGCAGTGATATTGAATGACTCTGAGACAGACTGATGCATATAGTGCTGGATGTAAGTGGAAGGGTATGGCTGTGTATGGACAACAGGTCACAACAATGCAAGGGTGTGTTCGCTTCTGAGACAGCGTGGAATGGAATGGAATGGTTCCATTTCAGAGGAATGGAATGGTTACATTTTTTCGGTTGGGAAAAATGGAGAGCGGAACAGATCAAGGTTAAACTAATCATTTGCCTCAAAATTGTAATTAGCAATTGCAAATGACATTTAATCTCAAAATCGTAATTAACAGCGCCTAATGGTGCTCTTTTAATCTAAAAATCGTAATTAACATCATTTTTTGTTGGGTTAGGGGAACTGGAGAGTAGATGAACATTACTGTATGATGATTGTAAGCAAACGAATTTGGTGTTTCTAAACTTTTGGCTTCGAGATCTTATGGGCTTCAACTATAGCCTACCCCAACTTGTTTGGGACTGAAAGGCTTGGTTGTTGTTGTTGTAAACTTTTGGCAAGCATTAGAAAAAACCGACAATAAACAGAAAAATATCAAGGCATGTTTTGTGGATTAAGAAAATATACCATATTCATTAAAAGATCACCACCCAGCGGGCGCGTGGCCTTGTGCTTTTAGAGGCATTTAGAAGATGGGGGCGGCATCAACATACTGGCAGCCTGATCAGCCGCAGTTTTGATCTTCCTTTTGAGTAAAGGCCCTAAAGTTTCAGTCTGCATATGAATAGCAAAACAAAAGGCAGACCTCAGCAGTGATATTGAATTACTGTATGAGATAGACTGATGCATATAGTGGATGCTCTTAGCCTTTTGCACCATGAACACTAGCTATGGACAGACAAAAAAAAACTACTCCAGTTGACTCAGCTTTGTCTAGATACCTCCATCCCAAAGCTTAAGGCTTATTTATTTTTTAGAAATCAAAACAAGTAAAGTTTGACCAAAATTTTAGAACATTCTATCAACAAATATAATATTGTGTAGATACCGTAGGAAAATATATTTCACAACCTATTTAATGATATTAATTTTGTATTTTGCATGTTAATGATTTTTGGTAAAAGCTTAGTCAAACATGGTATAGTTTGACTTTCTAAAAATAATATAATCCCTAAGCTTTGGGATGGAGGTAGTAGTAAGTTGAGTCAATTAATTTGGATCTGAGGGAGTATCAGATTCAGACTACATCATGGTAAGTTGGTTAAAAAAAATTACCCCTCGGCGGTCCCCGGCTTCTCGGCGATGGCATTTCGCTTCTTGTCTTGCAGATCGGGCCATGCTCTGCGCAGGTGGGGCGCTATTCTCGTTCCCCATAGCCTTAGCACGGAACCTGGAGGTACCAACCTGATACAGAGAATATAGAGCATGGTGTCACAGAGGCTTTATGCACAAACAGCTGAAGACATGTGCTACTTTAAGCATCTTCCAGAACAGGAACAGATTGAGGATGCAGACAGACAGAGTGGATAAGCAAACGGAGTACCTGCTTATGGGTGGGGACGCGGCTCGGGCTCGCCCAATCGCGCCCACATGCGTGGTGGCCTTACGCTCCATTGCCCCCACCACCACCACCGAGGTATTTCCTTTCCTGTACAAGCTGACAAAAGATACATTGAGGATCTGCAAAAACTACAAAGGTTGCAAATGTCGACAAATAAAGGAAGAACACCCCAATCCAAGCAAAGGTAGCCCCCGCTCCCCACCCCCATCAATCACTCCCAGCGCGAGGGTGACCAGAAAGACACCCCTTCGCCCAGAATAGGAAATAGTAGATGCGCAAGATATCGAGATGAGGAAAAAAGAACCGATCTCGAGAAAGGAAAGAGCATTACTAGTACTACCTAATCCGCTTGGTCTAGATGCAGCTTGCCCCTCCAAGCTGGATGCCTGGACAGTGGAGGCGAAAGGAGGGGATCGAGCTAGCGGCTTGCATCCGTCGGCTGTGGGCCTCGATCGGGAGAGACAAAGGGGGCTACATAAAGGGGAGGGGTAACATATTTTATTACACAGTGAACTTACTGCTGTGACTAGTCATTACATGTCTCACTGAAACTGGGGCCCATAGTGTGGCACCCCAAATTCACTTGAACCTGCACGGCGGGACGCATTGGCGCGTCAAGAAAACCCCCGAATTGTAGCGGGGAAATGAAACATTTCACAAAAAATCGAAATTCAAGCACACTGCCACGCGCCAAGCACGCGGGCTGTTCCTTCCTCTTCCTCGGTTCCTCCTCCCCTATCCGAAAAAACCCCAAATCCCAAGCTCAAACAACAACAAAAAAAAAACAAATCCCCTGGCCGCCATGCATGTCCTCGTTAACCCGCTGGAGATCGTTCCCGGACGAGGCGGACCCCCCGCCTAGAGATCCCGAGTTCGTCCGTTCCGTCCACCTCGAGGCACTTCGTGCTGTCTCGCAGCGGCGGCTTGAGGGCGTGATACGTCTCCGACGTATCGATAATTTCTTATGTTCCATGCCACATTATTGATGATATCTACATGTTTTATGCACACTTTATGTCATATTCGTGCATTTTCTGGAACTAACCTATTAACAAGATGCCGAAGTGCCGATTGCTTTGTTTCTGCTGTTTTTGGTTTCAGAAATCCTAGTAAACAAATATTCTCGGAATTGGACGAAATCAACGCCTGTGTTCCTATTTTGCCCGAAGCATCCGGAACACACGAGAAGGACCGGAGGGGGCACTGGGCCCCCAGACCATAGGCCGGCGCGGCCCAGGCCCTGGCCGCGCCGCCCTATAGTGTCGTCGCCCTGTTGACCTTCTGACGCCGCCTCTTCGCCTATATAAAGCCCCTCGACCTAAAACCTCGATACGAAAAAGCCACGGTACGAGAAACCTTCCAGAGCCGCCGCCATCGCGAAGCCAAGATCTGGGGGACAGGAGTCTCTGTTCCGGCACGCCGCCGGGACGGGGAAGTGCCCCCGGAAGGCTCCTCCATCGACACCACCGCCATCTCCATCACCGCTGCTGTCTCCCATGAGGAGGGAGTAGTTCTCCATCGAGGCTCGGGGCTGTACCGGTAGCTATGTGGTTCATCTCTCTCCTATGTACTTCAATACAATAATCTCATGAGCTGCCTTACATGATTGAGATTCATATGATGATGCTTGTAATCTAGATGTCGTTATGCTAGTCAAGTGAATTTTACTTATGTGATCTCCGGAGACTCCTTGTCCCATGTGTGTAAAGGTGACAGTGTGTGCACCGTGTGGGTCTCTTAGGCTATATTTCACAGAATACTTATTCACTGTTATGAATGGCATAGTGAAGTGCTTATTTATATCTCTTTATGATTGCAATGTGTTTTGTATCACAATTTATCTATGTGCTACTCTAGTGATGTTATTAAAGTAGTTTTATTCCTCCTGCACGGTGTAATGGTGACAGTGTGCATCCGTGTTAGTACTTGGCGTAGGCTATGATTATGATCTCTTGTAGATTATGAAGTTAACTATTTCTATGATGGTATTGATGTGATCTATTCCTCCTACATAGTGTGAAGGTGACAGTGTGCATGCTATGTTAGTACTTGGTTTAGTCGTATTGATCTTTCATGCACTCTAAGGTTATTTAAATATGAACATTGAATTGTGGAGCTTGTTAACTCCGGCATTGAGGGTTCGTGTAATCCTACGCAATGGTGTTCATCATCCAACAAGAGTGTAGAGTATGCATTTATCTATTCTGTTATGTGATCAATGTTGAGAGTGTCCACTAGTGAAAGTCTGATCCCTAGGCCTTGTTCCTAAATACTGCTATCGCTGCTTGTTTACTGTCCTGGGCAAAGCACTTTTCTGGTGCCGTTGCCACTGCTCATATATATTTATACCACCTGTATTTCACTATCTCTTCGCCGAACTAGTGCACCTATTAGGTGTGTTGGGGACACAAGAGACTTCTTGCTTTGTGGTTGCAGGGTTGCATGAGAGGGATATCTTTGACCTCTTCCTCCCTGAGTTCGATAAACCTTGGGTGATCCACTTAAGGGAAAACTTGCTGCTGTTCTACAAACCTCTGCTCTTGGAGGCCCAACACTGTCTACAGGAAAAGGAGGGGGCGTAGACATCAAGCTATTTTCTGGCGCCGTTGCCGGGGAGGAAAGGTAAAAGGTACTCACACTCCGGATCTCGGCTACTAAGCTATTTTCCGGTGCCGTAAGTACTCGAAGCTATTTCCTTTAGATCCTGCAATTGCAACTTTTTGTTTCTTGTTTACACTAGTTAGGCATAATGGAAAACAACAAAAATATGAGAGATCTTTATGAACTTTATCTTGAATTAGGACATGATGTGTTTGAAGAGAGAATTAAAAAACCCATGGAACTTTATATGCATGCTAATGGGAATGTTATTACTATGAAGGCTTTGATAACTATTGTTGCTAATGCTATGGAAAATTCTAAGCTTGGGGAAGCTGGTTTTGATGAGCATGATCTTTTTAGTCCCCCGGGCAATGAGGAGGAAATTTACTTTGATGATACTTTGCCTCCTATTTATGATGATTATAATGATAGTAGTCTTTTGTTACCACCTGTTATGGAGGATGAATTTGATTATGAATACAATATGCCTCCTATATTTGATGATGAGAATAATAATGATAGTTACTTTGTTGAATTTGCACCCACTACAACTAATAAAATTGATTATGCTTATGTGGAGAGTAATAATTTTATGCATGAGACTCATGATAAGAATATTTCATTTGATAGTTATATTGTTGAGTTTGCTCATGTTGCTACTGAAAGTTATTATGAGAGAGGAAAATATGGTTGTAGAAATTTTCATGTTACTAAAACACCTCTCTATGTGCTGAAATTTTTGAAGCTACACTTGTTTTATCTTCCTATGCTTGTTACTTTGCTCTTCATGAACTTGTTTATTTACAAGATTCCTATGCATAGGAAGCATGTTAGACTTAAATGTGTTTTGAATTTGCCTCTTGATGCTCTCTTTTGCTTCAAATACTATTTCTTGCGAGTGCATCATTAAAACTGCTGAGCCCATCTTAATGGCTATAAAGAAAGAACTTCTTGGGAGATAACCCATGTGTTATTTTGCTATAGTACTTTGTTTTTATTTTGTGTCTTGGAAGTTGTTTACTACTGTAGCAACCTCTCCTTATCTTAGTTTTGTGTTTTGTTGTGCCAAGTAAAGTCGTTGATAGTAAGGTTCATACTAGATTTGGATTACTGCGCAGAAACAGATTTCTTTGCTGTCACGAATCTGGGCAAAATTCTCTGTAGGTAACTCAGAAAATTATGCCAATTTACGTGAGTGATCCTCAGATATGTACGCAACTTTCATGCAATTTGACCATTTTCATTTGAGCAAGTCTGGTGCCTCAATAAAATTCGTCTTTACGGACTGTTCTGTTTTGACAGATTCTGCCTTTTATTTCGCATTGCTTCTTTTTCTATGTGGGATGGATTTCTTTGTTCCATTAACTTCCAGTAGCTTTGAGCAATGTCCAGAAGTGTTAAGAATGATTGTGTCACCTCTGAACATTTGGATTTTTGATTATGCACTAACCCTCTAATGAGTTTGCTTAAAGTTTGGTGTGGAGGAAGTTTTCAAGGGTCAAGAGAGGAGGATGATATACTATGATCAAGAAGAGTGAAGAGTCTAAGCTTGGGGATGCCCCCGTGGTTCATCCCTGCATATTTCAAGAAGACCCAAGCATCTAAGCTTGGGGATGCCCAAGGCATCCCCTTCTTCATCGACAAATTATCAGGTTCCTCCCTTGAAACTATATTTTTATTCGGTCACATCTTATGTACTTTACTTGGAGCGTCGGTTTGTTTTTGTTTTTGTTTTGTTTGAATAAATGCTTGTGTGGGAGAGAGACACGCTCCGCTGTTGCATATGGACAAGTATGTCCTTAGTTTCTACTCATAGTATTCATGGCGAAGTTTCTTCTTCGTTAAATTATTATATGGTTGGAATTGGAAAATGATACATGTAGTAATTGGTAAAATGTCTTGGATAATTTGATACTTGGAAATTGTTGTGCTCATGTTTAAGCTCTTGCATCATATACTTTGCACCTATTAATGAATAAATACATAGAGCTTGCTAAAATTTGGTTTGCATAATTGGTCTCTCTAAAGTCTAGATAATTTCTAGTATTGAGTTTGAACAACAAGGAAGACGGTGTAGAGTCTGTTATCACCAGATTTTGGACAAATCCAGAGGTGGGCCGTAAGGGAGATGGGCTTGGAGGACTACACGTGGAAGATCTCTGAAACGGCCTTGCGTGGAGAATTTGGGCTAGATTGCCCGTGTATCTTTAATTATAGTAGATTATGTCTTAGATCAAAAGTTAGAGTTTGTATCGTGCACGATGGGATATTCCCACGTTAGAAAGTCCGCTGGACTATAAATATGTATCTAGGGTTTATGGAATAAACAACAACACAACGTTCACCCCCAAAACAAACCAATCTCGGCGCATCGCCAACTCCTTCGTCTCGAGGGTTTCAATCAGGTAAGCGACATGCTGCCTAGATCGCATCTTGCGATCTAGGCAGCACAAGCCCCACGTTGTTCATGCGTTGCCCGTACTGAAGCGTCTTTGATGGCGGGCAACGTAGTTATCATAGATGTGTTAGGGTTAGCATGGCTCTTCGTATAAACATGCTTACGTAGTGCAACCCTTGCATATCTAGCCGTCCTCACGCCTATCTCAGGCGTGGGGGCGGCACCCTGCTTGTTCATCGTTTAGTGGATCTGATCCGTTGCGATTGCTCCTTGCTCTGCAAGGATTAGTTTGATATCCGCAATAGTTAGGCCTTACAAAGGGGTGGAGGATCCAGCGGCACGTAGGGTGGCGTTCGCAAGTCCTAAACAGGATGTTCCGAGGATCAACTTCATGTTGGTTTTTAGGCCTTGTTTAGGATCGGCTTATGAGCACCGTGCGTGGCCGCGAGGCCCAACCTGGAGTAGGATGATCCGATTATGCGGTGAAAACCCTAAATCGCCGTAGATCTCATTAGCTTTATCTTGATCAGCGGGATCACCAGGTATTCGCGCACCCCGCACGGATCATGGGTGGATCGGCTCTTTGAGCCGATTCACAGGATAACCTGAGAGCCGATCGAGGCTCGTATTTAATGTTTACATGTATGCCCTGCAGGAACTAAGCGAGGCATCCCCATCACCTTCCTGACCAGGTATAGGTCAGGTGGCACGCCCTTGCACTTCGCATCGCCGCGTGTGACCAGAAGAGCATTGCGGGCCGTCGCTCGGAGGGGTCTCAGCCAGCCGCAGCTCTAGGCTCTTCCCGGCTCTACGGTGTTGACAGGCCGCTGCCCGCCGGTGGGTTTCGGACGTCAACACATTCTGGCACGCCCGGTGGGACCATCATCTACATCAACCACATCGCCATCTACATCTGAGATGGCGGCGGACGGCACGCCAGTCACCTACGAGGAGCTGCTCGCTGAGCTCAAGAAGAAACATGACGAGATAAAGGCCACCCTCGAAGCCGACCTCATCGGCTCTTTTCGTAGAACCCGTACCCATGGCATCGATGGAAGGGGTTCTCACCACAAGGTGCACTCGATGGGATAGATCTCTCGCCCCGTCGGAGGAACGCACCAGGGCCCTTCGGCGGAGATCAACTACTTGGTGGCTCACTCGCTACACCGCCACTCTGAAAACTTGGTCAACGTGTTGGAGCGTCTCGCTCTGCGCGTGATCCAGGAGATCATGAGCCACCAGTACTCGCCGTCAGGACCAGCTCTCGGGACGCACCAAGGAGAGTTGCCACTCCAGTCCCGTCCACCGCTGCCATACGCGTTGGCAGCACCAGCTGAAGTGCCGGCTACACCGGCATTCGTCGTTTACAAGATCGGTGGTGACCCTAGTGACTACCAGTTCTTGGCTGAGGCGCCCAAGGAGATCCCTCAAGGATATGCATGCACGTATGTGCCAGATTGTGGCAACTGGCCGCTCTCAAACCAAGCCACAACGTCAGGGACTCCGGCGCAAACAGGAGGAACGTCAGCGACAGAGCTTGAGAAGCAGATGTGGCTAACTAAGTACGCCACCCCGACGAAACTCCCGAGCCCAGCTCCTGCAGTTGGCTCAGAGCTGGAAAAGCAAACATGGCTGGCTAAGTACGCCACCCCGGCGAATCTTCAGAGTGCATCTCTGCAGCCAGACACGGATCAGATCAGTACCATCGAGAGACCAGTTCGGCATGGTGCCGAAAGAAGGGCAATCGGCTATTCCAAGCCGCACCACGACGAGTACGAGATGATCCCGCTGCCACCTAAATATCGGCTCCCTGACTTCTCCAAATTCAGTGGATCAGATGGCTCCAGCTCCATCGAGCACGTCGGCCGATATTTGGCGCAACTAGGACCGGCTTCAGTGTCGGATCAGCTACGCGTGAGGCTCTTTTCACAGTCCCTCACGGGATCGGCTTTTGGATGGTACACCTCTTTGCCAGCAAACTCCATCCGGTCTTGGAAGCAATTGGAAGAGCAGTTCCATACGCAATACCATTCAGAAGCTTCCGAGTCCAGCATTGCCGATCTAGCACAACTACGTCAGAAGCGCGCAGAAACGGTGACAGAGTACATCCAGCGTTTCAGGAATCTTAGGAACCGATGTTATTCGGTTCGTATAACTGAAAAGGAAGCAGTCGAGTTGGCAGTAGCAGGCCTTGCAACACAGCTCAAGGACATGGCCTCCCAAGCAGATTATCCCTCGCTGGCGCACATGGTTCAGAAACTATCAGCATATGAACAGCGCCACCCAGACCTGTACCAAGATAAGTTCAAGCGTGCGATAGTCATGGTCGATACAGAGGGAAGGTGAAGTGCTGCGGGAGACCAAGAAGTAGCAGTGGCTGAGTGGACTCGGGGAGGAACCCCCGTGTCCTGCAAATGGGTAAAGCCACCAGGGCCGCCCAGGGGATTTGATTTTGACGTGACCAAGACTGAACAAATCTTCGACCTCCTGCTCAAGGAGAAACAGTTGACGATTCCTGAAGGTCTCAAGTTCCCCACGGCGCAAGAGCTAAACGGAAAGCCGTACTGCAAATTCCACAACTCGCTTTCCCATGCCACCAACGACTGCAGGGTGTGGCGTCAGCACATCCAAGCGGCGATAGAGAAGGGGCGTTTAATTTTCAACCAGTACGCCATGAAGGTAGACACCCAGCCCTTCCCCGCCGTTAATATGGTAGAAGTCATCTACCCTGAGAGTTGCCAGCCAGGTCCCACGTTCAGCATCAACATGGTAGGACCTGGGAACCACTCTGGCAAAGATGGAGATGAGGGCAGCTGCTCTCATAGCAAGGATACAGAGGAGGCCGCTCCACGCGATCGGCTCCATCATGATGGCAAGCGCTACGTTACAGAGGGAGAAGTGAAGAACATAAGATATCAACGACCTCTCTCTGATCACCTCCTCAACAAATATGTGAGTCAGTATGACCAACGCCGACGGTCCAACTATGATGATGAAGGAGATCGTCTGGCTAGAGAAGCCAGAAGACATCGTCGGCAGGATCGCGATGAGGAGGAGCACGAGCGCCGTGCCACGGACAGGCCAAGGGAGCAAGAAGACAACGCCAGACACTGGGATTGCCCTTTCTTCAGACACTGTTGGGATTCAGGAATGAGCCGATTGCCCACAATCGGCAATTGCCCAGAATGCAATAAGAAGAAGAAGGAGGCAGCCAACGTGTCTGTGTTTGAGCGCTTAGGGCCTCTCCCACCACAGAGCAAACGTGCTGAGTCACCTCGTTGGGCAGATCTGGAGGATTCCGAAGACGAGGGGCTAGAAGAAGAAGAAGACAGGTACCACCGTCCAAGGTGGTGCCCTGACGGACTCAGCCGTTCACAAAAACGCGGGGTTCAGCGGTTGCGCGGCCTGGAGGAAGCCGAAAGGTTATACTTGCACACGCTAAGGAAGGCACGGCCTGATCTGGCTGCAAAGGTTCAGCGAGCCCTGGATGAGGAGGGTCGTCCACGGAGAATGGAGTGGCGTCCCAAGCAAAAGAAAACCGATGGTGAAACATCGGCTGGCACAAACATGGTGTTTGTCTTGCCGACAGAGCTTAATGCTCCACGATTATACGATGCACTCAAGGTGGATGACAGCAGGCGCATCAAGTCAGAGGTTGGGTTGGTTTTATCCAGCCTAACTGAGTAGCAAGATTAAACCAATGAGCAAACCATGCGAGGCTGATCCTTGTGATCGGCCCCAAAAAATTTATGGAGGGACATTACAAAACCTTCATCGAACAAGCAATGTGGGGGCCGATTCCAGCAAATCGGCCAAAATTGTTTTCTGCACATATTCTGTTTGTGGTCAACAACGGTCTACTGGGCAGCGGCCACGTCGGCAGATGAAAGTTAGCATGAATCTTTGCTAAGCCGACGTGCAAGTGCAGTGCCCTGACTTACCAAGAAAGCCGATATCTGCAGTCATTCAGCAGATTCGGCTCGGGGGGCATATAGTCAGATGAACATATGCAGATAAACATGTGCAGACATGCGTGCAGTGGAACATTGGGGGGGCCGGTTAAGGAAAAATCGGCCAAATAAAAAAAAATTTTCAGAAGCAAAGCCGATGCGTCGACTTTAGTACAGTTGCACAGGACCAAGACCTACTGGCTATGTGCTCAATGGTTTACATCAACGTCGATTGTTCAGTAGGTAGAAAGCTGATCAACGACTTATACATCCTCGCCGGTATTCTTGCCTTGATGAAAGCTCGGGGGGCAGCTCGCCCTGGAAGTTCTTCAGAGAGCCGATTTTGATGGAATCGGTTGATTCTGCGTTACGGTTCGGAGGCTGATGGTGACACATGTGGTTGGCTCACGATTGTCCTCGCCTTGATGAAGACTCGGGGGGCAACGGACTACATGAAGATTTGGTTCTTTAGAAACCAATTGGAGTTGCATCGGTCGATCCTGCATCGTGATCCTCTCTAGAAGCAATTTTGGTCGCGATAGAAGGTTGCTGAAGCTATGGAGAGGAAACAGGAAAAGAGGCCGTCGGCTTTTACAGATTTTGGACTGTCCTGCCGCCGCAGAGGGATTGGATTCTCAAAATAGCCGATGAGTAGTCATTGGCTAAGGGATTGCGGAAAATTATAGTCAGATGCCAGATCGCAGCCTGAAATTGAGAAGTTCTCGGCCTGCGAGCTAAGCGACATAAGAATCCAGCTTCATGGGCGTTTAGAAGAAGGAAATCGATACATTGCTATCGGTCTGGATATGATAGGCGGAAGGAATGAAATTGGGACAATCGAAGGATGAATCAAGAGAGTAATTTCATTCGTTCAGAGGAGCGGCTTTACAAGAAAGAGCCGATGGCTCTCAAAAGAAGGATCTAGTGCCTGGCGCACTGCTACTACTAGTCCTATTATACTAGTCGTCGCTGTCCTCGTCGTCACCGCCATCGATGTCGTCGGCGCTGCTCCCGGGGAGCTCCTCGTCGCTGCTACCCCAGCCCGTGGCCGGAGCCTCTGCCTCCTCGTCATCATCATCGTCCTCGCTGTCCGCCCAGGAGCGGAAGCGCTTGGTTGGCGGGTACCCGGCGGAAGAGGAAGATTCATCTTCTTCCTCCTCTTCTTCTTCTTCGTCATCATCTTCATCCTCGCTGTCCGCCCACATGCGGGAGCGCTTCTTCGGCGGGAGCTTGGCGGAGGGGAGGGTCTTGGCCTTTGCTACTTCTCCTGCTTTCTTCTCATTATCGGAGGAGAGGGGGTTCACCTCGGAATGGGGCTTGTCCTCGTTTTTCTTTGGTGAGAATGGGGGGAAGAGGTTTGAGAAAGAGGAGGAAGAGGAAGACATGGCTGAGGGAGAAAAGGGTTTTTTGGTGCCGATGGCTGGAACAGAGGAAGGGTATGAAGAAAGCTAATCGATCGGCACAGCTTAAATAATGGGGAACCTGGTGGAAATTTATTGTCATTACAGTGTCCAAGGGGATGACGCCAGGGCTATCGAATTTTGCAGAGAAGCTGAGAAGACGGGGCATAATGATAACGGATACTGCAACAGCTTTGCTCTGCCATGACATGACCCGACGAAGGAAAGCATAATGATTTTGGAAAAATTATTTCCAAAACCAGGGGGGCATGTGTTATCACCAGATTTTGGACAAATCCAGAGGTGGGCCGTAAGGGAGATGGGCTTGGAGGACTACACGTGGAAGATCTCTGAAACGGCCTTGCGTGGAGAATTTGGGCTAGATTGCCCGTGTATCTTTAATTATAGTAGATTATGTCTTAGATCAAAAGTGAGAGTCTGTATCGTGCACGATGGGATAGTCCCACGTTCGAAAGTCCATTTGGACTATAAATATGTATCTAGGGTTTATGGAATAAACAACAACACAACGTTCACCCCCAAAACAAACCAATCTCGGCGCATCGCCAACTCCTTCGTCTCGAGGGTTTCAATCAGGTAAGCGACATGCTGCCTAGATCGCATCTTGCGATCTAGGCAGCACAAGCCCCACGTTGTTCATGCGTTGCCCGTACTGAAGCGTCTTTGATGGCGGGCAACGTAGTTATCATAGATGTGTTAGGGTTAGCATGGCTCTTCGTATAAACATGCTTACGTAGTGCAACCCTTGCATATCTAGCCGTCCTCACGCCTATCTCAGGCGTGGGGCGGCACCGCTTGTTCATCGTTTAGTGGATCTGATCCGTTGCGATTGCTCCTTGCTCTGCAAGGATTAGTTTGATATCCGCAATAGTTAGGCCTTACAAAGGGGTGGAGGATCCAGCGGCACGTAGGGTGGCGTTCGCAAGTCCTAAACAGGATGTTCCGAGGATCAACTTCATGTTGGTTTTTAGGCCTTGTTTAGGATCGGCTTATGAGCACCGTGCGTGGCCGCGAGGCCCAACCTGGAGTAGGATGATCCGATTATGCGGTGAAAACCCTAAATCGCCGTAGATCTCATTAGCTTTATCTTGATCAAGCAGGATCACCAGGTATTCGCGCACCCCGCACGGATCATGGGTGGATCGGCTCTTTGAGCCGATTCACGAGATAACTGAGAGCCGATCGAGGCTCGTATTTAATGTTTACATGTATGCCCTGCAGGAACTAAGCGAGGCATCCCCATCACCTTCCTGACCAGGTATAGGTCAGGTGGCACGCCCTTGCACTTCGCATCGCCGCGTGTGACCAGAAGAGCATTGCGGGCCGTCGCTCGGAGGGGTCTCAGCCAGCCGCAGCTCTAGGCTCTTCCCGGCTCTACGGTGTTGACAGGCCGCTGCCCGCCGGTGGGTTTCGGACGTCAACAGAGTCTTATAATGTTTTCAATATGTCTTTTATGTGAGCTTTGCTGCACCGGTTCATCCTTGTGTTTGTTTCAAATAACCTTGCTAGCCTAAAACTTGTATCGAGAGGGAATACTTCTCATGCATCCAAATACTTGAGCCAACCACTATGCCATTTGTGTCCACCATACCTACCTACTACATGGTATTTCTCCGCCATTCCAAAGTAAATTGCTTGAGTGCTACCTTTAAATTTCCATTCTCTACCTTTACAATATATAGCTCATGGGACAAATAGCCTAAAAACTATTGTGGTATTGAATATGTACTTATGCACTTTATCTCTTATTAAGTTGCTTGTTGTGCGATAACCATGTTCCTGGGGACGCCATCAACTACTCTTTGTTGAATATCATGTGAGTTGCTATGCATGTTCGTCTTGTCTGAAGTAAGGGCGATCTACCACCTTATGGTTAGAGCGTGCATATTGTTAGAGAAGAACATTGGGCCGCTAACTAAAGCCATGATCCATGGTGGAAGTTTCAGTTTTGGACATATATCCTCAATCTCATATGAGAAAATTAATTGTTGCTACATGCTTATGCATAAAAGAGGAGTCCATTATCTGTTGTCTATGTTGTCCCGGTATGGATGTCTAAGTTGAGAATAATCAATAGCGAGAAATCCAATGCGAGCTTTCTCCTTAGACCTTTGTACAGGCGGCATAGAGGTACCCCTTTGTGACACTTGGTTAAAACATGTGCATTGCGATGATCCCGGTAGTCCAAGCTAATTAGGACAAGGTGCGGGCACTATTAGTATACTATGCATGAGGCTTGCAACTTGTAAGATATAATTTACATGATACATATGCTTTATTACTACCGTTGACAAAATTGTTTCTTGTTTTCAAAATCAAAGCTCTAGCACAAATATAGCAATCGATGCTTTCCTCTTTGAAGGACCATTCTTCTACTTTTATTGTTGAGTCAGTTCACCTATTTCTCTCCATCTCAAGAAGCAAACACTTGTGTGAACTGTGCATTGATTCCTACATACTTGCATATTGCACTTATTATATTACTCTATGTTGACAATTATCCATGAGATATACATGTTATAAGTTGAAAGCAACCGCTGAAACTTAATCTTCCTTTGTGTTGCTTCAATACCTTTACTTTCATTTATTGCTTTATGAGTTAACTCTTATGCAAGACTTATTGATGCTTGTCTTGAAGTACTATTCATGAAAAGTCTTTGCTATATGATTCACTTGTTTACTCATGTCATTTACATTGTTTTGATCGCTGCATTCATTACATATGTTTACAAATAGTATGATCAAGGTTATGATGGCATGTCACTCCAGAAATTATCTTTGTTATCGTTTACCTGCTCGGGACGAGCAGAAACTAAGCTTGGGGATGCTGATACGTCTCCGACGTATCGATAATTTCTTATGTTCCATGCCACATTATTGATGATATCTACATGTTTTATGCACATTTTATGTCATATTCGTGCATTTTCTGGAACTAACCTATTAACAAGATGCCGAAGTGCCGATTCTTTTTTCTGCTGTTTTTGGTTTCAGAAATCCTAGTAAAGAAATATTCTCGAAATTGGACGAAATCAACGCCCAGGTTCCTATTTTGCCCGGAAGCATCCAGAACACACGAGAAGGACCAGAGGGGGGCACTGGGCCCCCAGACCATAGGCCGGCGCGGCCCCGCCCTATAGTGTCGTCGCCCTGTTGACCTTCTGACGCCGCCTCTTCGCCTATATAAAGCCCCTCGACCTAAAACCTCGATACGAAAAAGCCACGGTACGAGAAACCTTCCAGAGCCGCTGCCATCGCGAAGCCAAGATCTGGGGGACAGGAGTCTCTGTTCCGGCACGCCGCCAGGACGGGGAAGTGCCCCCGGAAGGCTCCTCCATCGACAGCACCGCCATCTCCATCACCGCTGCGGTCTCCCATGAGGAGGGAGTAGTTCTCCATCGAGGCTCGGGGCTGTACCGGTAGCTATGTGGTTCATCTCTCTCCTATGTACTTCAATACAATAATCTCATGAGCTGCCTTACATGATTGAGATTCATATGATGATGCTTGTAATCTAGATGTCGTTATGCTAGTCAAGTGAATTTTACTTATGTGATCTCCGGAGACTCCTTGTCCCACGTGTGTAAAGGTGACAGTGTGTGCACCGTGTGGGTCTCTTAGGCTATATTTCACAGAATACTTATTCACTGTTATGAATGGCATAGTGAAGTGCTTATTTATATCTCTTTATGATTGCAATGTGTTTTGTATCACAATTTATCTATGTGCTACTCTAGTGATGTTATTAAAGTAGTTTTATTCCTCCTGCACGGTGTAATGGTGACAGTGTGTGCATCCGTGTTAGTACTTGGCGTAGGCTATGATTATGATCTCTTGTAGATTATGAAGTTAACTATTGCTATGATGGTATTGATGTGATCTATTCCTCCTACATAGTGTGAAGGTGACAGTGTGCATGCTATGTTAGTACTTGGTTTAGTCGTATTGATCTTTCATGCACTCTAAGGTTATTTAAATATGAACATTGAATTGTGGAGCTTGTTAACTCCGGCATTGAGGGTTCGTGTAATCCTACGCAATGGTGTTCATCATCCAACAAGAGTGTAGAGTATGCATTTATCTATTGTGTTATGTGATCAATGTTGAGAGTGTCCACTAGTGAAAGTCTGATCCCTAGGCCTTGTTCCTAAATACTGCTATCGCTGCTTGTTTACTGTCCTGGGCAAAGCACTTTTCTGGTGCCGTTGCCACTGCTCATATATATTTATACCACTTGTATTTCACTATCTCTTCGCCGAACTAGTGCACCTATTAGGTGTGTTGGGAACACAAGAGACTTCTTGCTTTGTGGTTGCAGGGTTGCATGAGAGGGATATCTTTGACCTCTTCCTCCCTGAGTTCGATAAACCTTGGGTGATCCACTTAAGGGAAAACTTGCTGCTGTTCTACAAACCTCTGCTCTTGGAGGCCCAACACTGTCTACAGGAAAAGGAGGGGGCGTAGACATCAGGGCGCTGCAGAGGAAGTTCCGCCGGAAAGTGCTCATGGCAACCGTGCAAGCTCACCGGCGTGCTGTATCCTGAGAGGAACTGGTCAAAGCTTTGCTATTCGCAAAAAAAAGCGGGCCAAGATCTGGTCAAAGCTTCGTCGATGGCTTGCCGCGAGAGGCTTGGAGTCCAGAGTCAATAAACTAGCTGCTGGAGGACTTGGGCGGTTTACACCGATTCATATTAACTGACTCAAGTTTGTTAGTCTAGTTAACAAATGCATCTAGATACATCCATATCTAGACAAAATTGAGTCAATTAATATGAATCAGAGGGGAGTGCCTGAAAGTGTTTCATGCTACCAATTAATGCGCTGGTAGGACTGGCTGTAGAAGTAATTGTGCTACTACTCATACGATGAACTGATTGTGTGGGTGTCAAATTTTGCAACGCGATCATCCACTGAATGCTTAATTATAGTTCTAGCGCCAAAGGCGTACAAATAAAAACAAAGATAGTACATACTACAGCACCAGAACATAAGAGTACGAATCATAAAGTAGCTCAACATTTTGCATTAGGGCTAGGTGGTCCTGAGACTACCGGGACGCCCCTGATGATCTCCGGGCGTGCATCCGCTTCAACGCAAAGTTGTGTACTCGGTCCACGGCCTCCTTCTGTAGGCTGGATAATCTCAGGTGCAGGACCTTCGTCTATGAAAGGCTCGTCATCAGTACCATCCACAGGTGCATCAGGGCTGGGTGGTCTTGAGACTACCCGGATGCCACTGATGATCTCTGGGCGTGCATCCACTTCAACGCAAAGCTGTGTACTCGGTCCACGGCCTCCTTCTGTAGGCTGGATAATCTCAGGTGCAGGACCTTCGTCTATGAAAGGCCCGTCATCAGTACCATCCACAGGTGCATCAAACTGAGATTCATCTTCAAATCTCCCATCAAACTGAGAGACCTCTTCAACTCTATGCTTCTGCAATTAGTACATCAACAGATTAGACAAACATCTAAGGGATGCAACCTGAACAAATGCCGTTTTACATATTTACCTTCTCATATGGCACAACACATGTCCCAGAGCTGAAACCCGGTTCCTGAAGCAAGCGCTTTTTCTCTCTCATTCCCGTCCATCCATCTGCAATAAGTTAAATTTGAGTACAGAACTTGCACAGCAATGCAAACTATTGATCGAAACAGCGGCAGCATCAATATAAATAATTAACTACATATGCCAGCACACATACAGTGTGAGCAAGATCTGCTTCTCCCGCTGAAGGATCATTATGTGGTTCACCATGATAAACCCACATAACATATGTGCGGTCCATCCCAAAAATGTGCAAATGATCTTCCACTACATGGTGAGGCCTCTTCTCACCATTCATACATGTGCAGCGCGGGCAATACACGTCCAGGTCGTGACCTTCATGAGCTCTAATAAACCCCATAAAGGGTTGAACACCATTTATATATGAAGGGGAACATAAGTGTCCATGCAGTATCCAAGTTCTGTCCATCTGTTTAATTATGAGATACAATGGTTGGTGATTAATTTAAGGCAAAGTAGGAAATGTATATCCATCGAGTACAAAACTATACTAGTACATGATCATGCATTTCAGCAATCATGTCGAGTACAAAACAAAAAATGCCCATCGATATTTTGGCAAACAGATCGTGTACAAATCTCTGCCATGGCATTTCAGCAAATTAACGGATCGAGTGCAGAACTGACTCTATATGCCCACGCAAATGAACAAATTGATCGAGGACAAATCGAGCGGAAAACTATAAAGTGCCAATTAGTTCGAGCATACTGACGATTTTTTTTAGCAGCATCAAGAAAATATAAATCGTTAGGCCGTCTTGCCCGATGCATGATTGAGCTAGAGATAGCAACCCTACCGTGGATCAACTTGACCGCCGGTGCGTCTCGAGAAGAACGACGGGGAGGGGAAGCTTCTTCTTCGCACGGACGGGACGGGGAGGGGAAGCTCTTCGCACGGACGGGGATAAGTTGTGTAGCGGTGGGTGGGGGGTCATGCGGCCGGGCCGCCCGGTAGGTGGTGTTTAATGGAGTTGCGTGTGTAATTTGCCGTGCACAAGGTTGAGGAATAGGCGGTTCCCTTTGCCGCGCGCACAATTCAAACTATCCCGCCCATGTAGTTTAAATTCGCCCTATTTTCGTTAAATCGACATAAAGTCATGTGAGTGGGTGGAAATTAGCAAAGTTGATTGAAAAATAGTAAAACTCTGGAATTATCCTTCAAATATGCTCTACTTCCTGTGAAAATCGGGGTGTGCATTGTGGAGGCATGTTGAGCTGTTTTATTTGTACCTTCTTCATTAAAACTCCCATTTTATGCACTTTGGATGGAAAGAAATCATTTGTACATAAATTTTGACAACGCCATTTGCAAACATTAATTGTTTTACATGCCAAGATGCACCCATCCACCAAATATGGGGCAAAAGTTTATCACAATCTAGATATATATGTATAATTAGTGAGGGACCCCTTTTGATTTTGTGCAATTTCCACTAATTAGCTAGAGAGAAGGGGTCAGTTAATTAGGCCATGTTAGGGGCTATGTGTTTTAGATTAGGGTTGTGTGGATTCAAATACAACTTCTATATTTGTGTGCTATGATTAATCAAAACTAGACCGATCGATCGCAAGCACACATTATTAGAGGCACATGCCTTTGCGCACAAAGTGCATGTGTGTGTTGTTGGCCACCAACGAGAGCGGCGAGAGAGCGATTGAAATCTCCAAATTAAACACATATATAAGCATACATGGTTAGGCCATGCATGCATATTTATTATATATATTGTGAGGCAAATAAATTAAAGTACATGTGTATATATATAAGTGTGTTTCTTGGCCACCAACGATATATAGATCGAGAGAGAGAGATTGAAATATATATATCCCCAAGAATATCTTCAAACATGTATTGAAATATATGCACGAATGATATGCAAGGTATGCCATGCGCACATGCACACTAATTATATATATTATGAGACAACTTAATCAAATGTGTTTTCATTGGAGATCGGGAACTTGTCAAAAATCAAGTTAATTAATTTATCAGCGCTAATTAGTTAATTGGTCGCCTACTTGATGAGCAATTAAGTGTCGTTGGCATATATATATATGTAGGGTTTAATTAGGGTTTAGGGTTTAGGGTTAGCTAGCTAGGGTTTTAGGGTTAGGGTTTACGGTCTAGGGTTTAGGGTCTAGGGTTTAGGGTTTAGTGTTTAGGGTGTTTAGGGTGTACATTTAGGGTTTATGGTCTAGGGTTTAGGGTGTTTAGGGTGTACGTTTAGGGTATAATTAGGGATTAGGGATTAGGGTTTTAGGGTTTAAGGTTTAGGGATCAACGATCGAGTGCACACACACATTATTAGAGGCACCCGCGCCTTTGCGCATAAAGTGCATGTGTATATATATAAGTGTGTTTCTTGGCCACCAACGATATATAGATCGAGATAACAGAGAGATTTAAATAAATATATATATATATATATATATATATATATATATATATATATATCCCCAAGAATATGTTCAAAGATATATTGAAATATATGCACGAATCAAGTTAATTAATTTATCAGTGCTAATTAGTTGGTCGCCTGCTTGATGCGCAATTAAGTGTCGTTGGCCTATATATGTAGGGTTTAGGGTTTAGGGTTAGCTAGGGGTTAGGGTTTAGGGTTTAGTGTTTAGGGTTTAGGGTTTAGGGTTTAGGGCTTTAGGGTTTAGGGTTTAGTGTTTAGGGTGTTTAGGGGGTGTATGTTTAGGGTATAATTAGGGATTAGGGAGTAGGGTTTTAGGGTTTAAGATTTAGGGATCATCGATCGAGTGCACACACACATTATTAGAGAGGCACCCGCGCCTTTGCGCATAAAGTGCATGCGTATATATAAGTGTGTTTTTGGCCACCAACGATATATATATAGATCGAGAGAGAAAGAGATTGAACTATATATATTTATCCCCAAGAATATGTTCAGATATATATTGAAATATATGCACGAATGATATGTGCAAGGTATGCCATGCGCTCATGCACACTAATTATATATATATATTATGAGGCAACTTAATCAAATGTGTTTTCATTCGAGAGAACTTATCAAGATTCAAGTTAATTAATTTATCAGCGCTAATTAGTTGGTCGCTTGCTTGATGCGCAATTAAGTGTCGTTGGCCTATATATATATGTAGGGTTTAATTATGGTTTAGGGTTTAGGATTAGCTAGCTAGGGTTTTAGGGTTAGGGTTAGGGTTAAGGTTAATTAATTAGGGTTTAGGGTCTAGGGTTTAGGGTTTGGGGTTTGGGGTTTAGTGTTTAGGGTTTAGGGTCTAGGGTTAGGGTTTAGGGTTTAGGGTTTAGGGTGTAGGGTGTAGGGTTTAGAGTTTAGGGTTTAGGGTTTAGGGTTTAGTGTTTAGGGTGTTAATTTAGGGTGTACGTTTAGGGTATAATTAGGGATTAGGGATTAGGGTTTTAGGGTTTAAGGTTTAGGGATCATCGATCGAGTGCACACACATTATTAGAGAGGCACCCGCGCCTTTGCGCATAAAGTGCATGCATATATATATAAGTGTATTTTTTGGCCACCAACGATATATATATAGATCGAAAGAGAAAGATTGAAATATATATATTTATCCCAAAGAAATATGTTCAGATATATATTGAAATATATGCACAAATGATATGTGCAAGGTACGTATGCCATGCGCGCATGCACACTAATTGTATATATATTATGAGGCAACTTAATCAAATGTGTTTTCATTCGAGAGAACTTGTCAAGATTCAAGTTAATTAATTTATCAGCGCGCTAGCTAATTAGTTGGTCGCCTGCTTGAGGCGCAATTAATTAAGTGTCGTTGGCCTATATATATATATGTAGGGTTTAATTAGGGTTTAGGGTTAGCTAGCTAGGGTTTTAGGGTTAGGGTTAAGGTTAATTAATTAGGGTTTAGGGCCTAGGGTTTAGGGTTTAGCAGGGTTTGGGGTTGGGGTTTAGGGTTAGGGTTTAGGGTTTAGGGTTTAGGGTTTAGGGTGTAGTGTTTAGGGTTTAGGGTCTAGGGGTTTAGGGTTTAGTGTTTAGGGTGTTAATTTAGGGTGTACGTTTAGGGTATAATTAGGGATTAGGGATTAGGGTTTTAGGGTTTAAGTTTTAGGGATCATCGATCGAGTGCACACACACATTATTAGAGGCACCCGCGCCTTTGCGCATAAAGTGCATGCGTATATATAAGTGTGTTTTTTGGCCACCAACGATATATATATAGATCGAGAGGGAAAGATTGAAATATATATATTTATCCCCAAGAATATGTTCAGATATATATTGAAATATATGCACAAATGATATGTGCAAGGTATGCCATGCGCGCATGCACACTAATTGTATATATATTATGAGGCAACTTAATCAAATGTGTTTTCATTCGAGAGAACTTGTCTAGATTCAAGTTAATTAATTTAGCAGCGCTAATTAGTTGGTTGCCTGCTTGATGCGCAATTTAGTGTCGTTGGCATATATATATGTAGGGTTTAATTAGGGTTTAGGATTTAGGATTAGCTAGCTAGGGTTTTAGGGGTAGGGTTAGGGTTAAGGTTAATTAATTAGGGTTTAGGGTTTAGGGTTTAGGGTTTAGGGTTTGGGGTTTGGGGTTTAGGGTTTAGGGTCTAGGGTTAATTTAGGGTTTAGTGTTTAGGGTGTTTAGGGTGTACGTTTAAGGTATAATTAGGGATCATGGATTAGGGTTTTAGGGTTTAAGGTTTAGGGATCATCGATCGAGCTAGTGCACAGACACATTATTAGAGGCACCCGCGCCTTTGCGCATAAAGTGCATGCGTATATATATAATAAGTGTGTTTCTTGGCCACCAACGATATATATAGATCGAGAGAGAGATTGAAATATATATATATATATCCCCAAGAATATGTTCAGATATATATTGAGATATATATATGCACGAATGATATGTCCATGGTATGCCATGCGCGCATGCACACTAATTGTATATATATTATGAGGCAACTTAATAAAATGTGTTTTCATTCGAGAGAACTTGTCAAGATTCAAGTTAATTAATTTAGCAGCGCTAATTAGTTGGTCGCCTGCTTGATGCGCAATTTAGTGTCGTTGGCCTATATATATGTAGGGTTTAATTAGGGTTTAGGGTTTAGGATTAGCTAGCTAGGGTTTTAGGGCTAGGGTTAGGGTTAAGGTTAATTAATTAGGGTTTAGGGTCTAGGGTTTGGGGTTCGGGGTTTAGTGTTTAATTAGGGTTTAGGGTCTAGGGTTAGGGTTTAGGGTTTAGGGTGTAGTGTTTAGGGTTTGGGGTTTAGGGTTTAGTGTTTAGGGTGTTTAGGGTGTACGTTTGGGGTATAATTAGGGATTAGGGTTTTAGGGTTTTAGGGTTTAAGGTTTAGGGATCATCAATCGAGTGCACACACACATTATTAGAGGCACCCGCGCCTTTGCGCATAAAGTGCATGCGTATATATAAGTGTGTTTTTTTGGCCACCAACGATATATATAGAGATCGAGAGTGAAAGATTGAAATATATATATTTATCCCCAAGAATATGTTCAGATATATATTGAAATATATGCACAAATGATATGTGCAAGGTATGCCATGCGCGCATGCACACTAATTGTATATATATTATGAGGCAACTTAATCAAATGTGTTTTCATTCGAGAGAACTTGTCAAGATTCAAGTTAATTAATTTATCAGCGCTAATTAGTTGGTCGCCTGCTTGATGCGCAATTTAGTGTCGTTGGCATATATATATGTAGGGTTTAATTAGGGTTTAGGATTTAGGATTATCTAGCTAGGGTTTTAGGGGTAGGGTTAGGGTTAAGGTTAATTAATTAGGGTTTAGGGTTTAGGGTTTAGGGTTTAGGGTTTGAGGTTTGGGGTTTAGGGTTTAGGGTCTAGGGTTTAGGGTTTAGTGTTTAGGGTGTTTAGGGTGTACGTTTAAGGTATAATTAGGGATCATGGATTAGGGTTTTAGGGTTTAAGGTTTAGGGATCATCGATCGAGCTAGTGCACAGACACATTATTAGAGGCACCCGCGCCTTTGCGCATAAAGTGCATGCGTATATATATAATAAGTGTGTTTCTTGGCCACCAATGATATATATAGATCGAGAGAGAGATTGAAATATATATATATCCCCAAGAATATGTTCAGATATATATTGAGATATATATATGCACGAATGATATGTCCATGGTATGCCATGCGCGCATGCACTCTAATTGTATATATATTATGAGGCAACTTAATCAAATGTGTTTTCATTCGAGAGAACTTGTCAAGATTCAAGTTAATTAATTTATCAGCGCTAATTATTTGGTCGCCTGCTTGATGCGCAATTAAGTGTCATTGGCCTATATATATGTAGTGTTTAATTAGGGTTTAGGTTTTAGGGTTAGCTAGCTAGGGTTTTAGGGTTAGGGTTAGGGTTAATTAGGGTTTAGGGTCTAGGGTTTAGGGTTTAGGGTTTAGTACGTGTTTAGGGTTTAGGGTCTAGGGTTAGGGTTTAGGGTTTAGTGTTTAGGGTTTAGGGTTTAAGGTCTAGGGTTTAGGGTTTAGTGTTTAGGGTGTTTAGGGTGTACGGTTAGGGTATAATTAGGGATTAGGGTTTTAGGGTTTAAGGTTTAGGGATCATCGATCGAGTGCACACACACATTAATAATTAGAGGCACCCACGCCTTTGCGCATAAAGTGCATGCGTATATATATATATAAGTAAGTTTCTTGGCCACCAAAGATATATAGATCTAGAGAGAGATTGAAATATATTTAGGGTTTATGGTTTAGGGTTTAGGGTTCATGGTCAAGGGTTGGGGTTTAGGGTTTAGGGTCTAGTGTTTAGGGTTTAGGGTATATGGAGTTTAGGGTTTAGGGTTTAGTGTTTAGGGTGTACGTTTAAGTTATAATTAGGGATCATGGATTAGGGTTTTAGGGTTTAAGGTTTAGGGATCATCGATCGAGCTAGTGCACAGACACATTATTAGAGGCACCCGCGCCTTTGCGCATAAAGTGCATGCGTATATATATAATAAGTGTGTTTCTTGGCCACCAACGATATATATAGATCGAGAGAGATATTGAAATATATATATATATATATGCCCAAGAATATGTTCAGATATATATTGAGATATATATATGCACGAATGATATGTCCATGGTATGCCATGCGCGCATGCACACTAATTGTATATATATTATGAGGCAACTTAATCAAATGTGTTTTCATTCGAGAGAACTTGTCAAGATTCAAGTTAATTAATTTATCAGCGCTAATTATTTGGTCGCCTGCTTGATGCGCAATTAAGTGTCGTTGGCCTATATATATGTAGTGTTTAATTAGGGTTTAGGTTTTAGGGTTAGCTAGCTAGGGTTTTAGGGTTAGGGTTAGGGTTAATTAGGGTTTAGGGTCTAGGGTTTAGGGTTTAGTACGTGTTTAGGGTTTAGGGTCTAGGGTTAGGGTTTAGGGTTTAGTGTTTAGGGTTTAGGGTTTAAGGTCTAGGGTTTAGGGTTTAGTGTTTAGGGTGTTTAGGGTGTACGGTTAGGGTATAATTAGGGATTAGGGTTTTAGGGTTTAAGGTTTAGGGATCATCGATCGAGTGCACACACACATTAATTATTAGAGGCACCCACGCCTTTGCGCATAAAGTGCATGCGTATATATATATAAGTAAGTTTCTTGGCCACCAAAGATATATAGATCAAGAGAGAGATTGAAATATATTTAGGGTTTATGGTTTAGGGTTTAGGGTTCAGGGTCAAGGGTTGGGGTTTAGGGTTTAGGGTCTAGTGTTTAGGGTTTAGGGTATATGGAGTAGTGTTTAGGGTTTAGGGTCTAGGGTTTAGTGTTTAGGGTGTTTAGGGTGTATGTTTAGGGTATAATTAGGGATTAGGGTTTTAGGGTTTAAGGTTTAGGGATCATCGATCGAGTGTACACACACATTATTAGAGGCACCCGCGCCTTTGCGCATAAAGTGCATGCGTATATATATAAGTGTGTTTCTTGTCCACCAACGATATATAGATCGAGAGATAGAGATTGAAATCCCCAAGAATATGTTCAAATATACGCACACACATGAATTATTAGAGGCACCCGCGCCTTTGCGCATAAAGTGCATGCATATGTGTGTTGTTCTGGCCACCAACGATAGATCGAGAGAGATAGATGGATTGAAATCCCCAAGAATTAGAGGACCCCTTGCACAAGTGTTGGCCATCTATATATAATATGAATCCCAATAATGTTCATACATGATAGGGCATATGTGTGAAGCAATTTTTTTTCGAGAACTTGTAAAGATTCAAATTTATCAGTGCTAATGGAAACTAGTGCACATTAGAGGACCCCCTCTTACACGTGTTGGCCATCTATGTATAGTTTGAATCCAAATAATGTTCATACATGATAGGCTATATGTGAATCAATTTTTCTTCCAAGAACTTGTCAAGATTCAAATTTATCGGTGCTAATGGAAACTAGTGCGCACTAGACGAGCCCCTTGCGCAAGTGCTGGCCATTACATATAGTTTAAAACTCAAGAATGTTCATACATGATAGGCCATATGTGCAAAGGAATTTTTTTTCCCATGAACTTGTCAAAATTCAAGTTTATCGGTGCAAATGGAAACTAGTCCAAAAAATTACATAGAGGTCCAAGAGAACTAGACAATAACTAATAGGACCTGCAACTTTACAAAAAGGACCCAAAAACATATAGAAGAAAATCAATCGAGTCCTTCTGGACCGCACATCAGATCTCTGCTCCGCATCCTTTCCAGCAACTCCGTCGCCGGGGACGCACCACTTGGGATGGTGTCGCCGGTAGTCGCCAGGACGAAGGAGAAGAAGGGCCTCAGCAACGGCACATTGGCTCTGAGAAGGGCCACTGAAAGGCCAAGATGTTCACGGGCAAGACGGATGACGCCGTCGTATGCCCCGAGCTTGTGAACGTTAGCAGCTTGACTTCCCCATTGACCAGATCTGAAGCACTGACCAAAGCAAGCCTCACCGTTAGCGCCATCACCTTGATGGCACCAGATCGGGGTTTGGCCGGCAAGATCCGCCAGATTCACCGTAGGCCAAATCTGAAGCCGATGACGAGATCCCCGACTCCATTGCGCCATTCTGCTCATGGGAAACACTGGATCTAAGCTTACAACAACATGAACTCCCTCGGATCCAAATTAACTGACTCAACTTTGCTTATCTAAATATGGATGTATCCACACATGTTTTTACTCGAGATACATACACGTCTAAGGAAAGTTGAATCAATTAATTTAGTTCGGAGGGTGTATGATATACAGAGAGAAGTCGGCCTCGTCTCCGGCCGGCGAGGCTGCCAGTGAGAAGGGGGAGAGGAGCCAGGGGAGTGGGAGAGACTCGAGAGAGAAAGAGAAGAGGAAGAAATGAGAGCTCCCTGGGGAAGAACATTATTTTTGTCGTTCTGCTCGTAGCTTGAAACTGAAAATTTCGGCCGCGCGCCAAATCATCCCGCCGCATCCATTCGAAAATCCCGTGACCAGTTTTACCCTTTTAACCCTGGTCCGGAAGCTACAACCCACCGACCATGGAGGGCTCATTCGGTAACAATGAAATATCTTGCCTAGATCCCGAACCCTCCCCACAGGCCCACACCCACCCACCAACCATTCGCCCCATTAGCTCAAAAATACTCTCACACGCCAAAGCTCTGACTCTCTACAGTACTACTAGATCTGCTTCGCCGCCGGCATACTCCTCCACAGCGTAGCCTTGATCGTGTTGGCTGTCCACCCACCTGATCCGCTCCCCCGCCGCCCTCGCCACCGACGGATCTGCTTCACCGCCGACCTCGCCACCGACGGATCTGCTTCACCGCCGACCTCGCCACCGATGGATCTACTTCACCGCCGACCTCATCCACAGCGTAGCAATCAACGCCTTTCCTGTCGACGCACCGGATCCTCTCCAACGGAACCGTGTCTACTTCACCGCGCCCCCCCCCCTCCATAGAAGCCGATCTATTCCACCGACTACCTCGGCGCAGCGGCTGTATCAACTTCACCAAATCCCTTGCCAGCCAACCAGATCTGCTTCACTAACGCCCGCTTCTACTGAAACAGGGTCGACTCATCGTCTCCCGCGTTCGCCGCCGCTGGAATGCAAGTTGCCGCCCCCGTCCACCCCGCCGCAGCTTGGTTAGTACGCTGGCCCGTTAGATCGCGGTATTTCTTTAGCCATGTTTTGTGTAGTTATTTGCAGATCTCATATGCCATTAAATTTCTTGATGTGTTACTTCGCATGAAGTTCGTTTAAATATTGTACAGTACCAAACCATTATCCGGTCGCTACCATCCTGTTCATTCTACTGACACCTGTGTGCATCCACATATTTATAGGGGACCCATTCATTTGCTGCCAACTGTTTTTGTACTGCATGCTATTCCTTTTATAGTCATGCTATGGGCATTTCCAATCTGGTTGTTCTTATATCACGTCATTAGCTCACCGCTAGCCGCTAGCTGTTTTCTCGTGTCTGCTATTCTTTTACTGCTTTTATAATCATGCTATGTGCATTTCCAATCTGCTTGCTCTTATACCTCGTCTTTAGCTTATAGCTATTTTTTCCATGAATGCTCTGTCGCACAGCCTTGTATAGTTATTCTTTGCGTGCATGTCTCGGTCTTTGTATTATCGTAGACTAACTTGTCAATGTTATTTTTCCTAGGGATTGATCATGCGAACCACTTATTAGAATATCCAACATTAACAGCGGGGACGCTAGGGAAGGTTGGAATCTGAGTTCTTGGTTGGTAACTTTGGCAGTTTACTTCCGTTATTATCTATAACCTATATGCATTGTTCCTTATGCAAGAGATAAACACTTGGAACCCTGCCATAGCAATGCCATCCATGCTTTACTATGTTTCTGCCTATTTGATATGCTTGTCTTGGAGCAACTGCGAAGGTGATTTGAACCTGACATTTGGTCATTCTTAATGCTAGTTTACTTTATGTGGAAAACCTTGGCATTACCCTACTCTAAATCTGAATGTCTGAAATTCGTATCTCATGCAAAGCAACATCTAGTTGGTTTTAATCTGATATCTGGTAAATATTGGCTTATTCATTTGGCAGCTCAAGTTTTTTGTTATTTGAAACCAGCTGACTTGGTCTTAAATGTGATATCTAAACACAGATTAAGGACAATGGAGCAGGAGGATTAGCATTTCACTTGATGGCTGAACCTAAAATGACAGGCATGTCGACCACGACTAGTGCACGCAAGAGAAGGACTGCAATGAGCAAGATGTTACTGCTACATGTCGTTATCTGATCTCTACATTGCGTAATACATGTTTGAATAGTTAATTGTTGTAACTATTTTTGCAATATTACCATAATGCAGTTTTAGTGAAGCAGTCATCATTAGAAGATAGTCGCCAAAGCGACCCTGTGCAACATTATGATGTAAGTCTGCTTAGTACAAGTTCCATACATTGTCTTATTTATGCAACTTGTTATTATCTTATATCTACATTGCATAATAAATGTTTGAATAGTTCACTGTTGTAACTATGTTTGCAATATTACTAGAATGCAGTTGTAATGAAGAAGTCCTTGTTGAAGATAGAGCGCAAAAAAGGTTCCGGCGTGAGCCTATGCAACGATATAATGTAAGTCTGCGCTTAGTACTTGTGACTATCTCATATCGACAATGCTTAATACATGTTTGCATAGTTCATCGTTTAACTCTTTTTGCATTATTATCGAGAATGCGATTACGATGAAGCAATCTTCATTAGAAGAGAGGCCCACAAAAAGTTCTGATCTTTGTTACGATGCATCCTCTCATAGCCGTCAACCTAGACCATTCTTTTCATCAAACAGTGAACATCTCAAGGCTGTACTTTATAAAAGACATGGTATTGCTGCTTTAAGGTCTGTAGCTGATATGTTGACCAAGAGTACACAAGATTCAATCAAGGCGGTTGCCAAATGTCAACATGTTATTGATGATGCTAATAGAAGTCCTCAATGATTCTATGTAATTTTTTTTATTTGGGCACATTAATTGCCTTGTAATTTTCCTAGTTATTTTATTTGTGTATGTAATTGTGTGTATCATTGATATCAGATTTTAGGCTCATGTAATTTAATGCAAGTTGACTAGTCAAACAACCAGGGCCCTATAACAGATCGGGCCGACCCATTAACAGTAGTGTGGGACCCACTTTCATTTTGGGCCGGCTCACTTACTTATCGGCGGCCGTTATCAGAAAGTGGGACCCACCTGTGCTTTTGGCCCGGCCCACTGTCTTGTTGGGCCGGCCCACTTGCTACATGACGGACCCCACATACTAAATGGGCCGGCCCTTTAAGAGGAAAGTGGGACCCACCTGCGTTTTTGGCCCGGCCCACTAGCGTGTTGGGCCGGCCCACTTGCTACATGGTGGACCCCACATAGTAAATGGGTCGGCCCTTTTAGAGGAAAGAGGGACCCACCTGTGTTTTTGGCCCGGCCCACTAGCGTGTTGGGCCGGCCCACTTGCTATATGGTGGACCCCACATACTAAATGGGCCGGCCCTTTAACTGGAAAGTGGGACCCACCTGTGTTTTTGGCCCAGCCCACTTGCTATATGGTGGACCCCACATACTAAATGGGCTGGCCCATTAACAGGAAAGTGGGATCCACCTGTGCTTTTGGCCCGGCCCACTGGCTTGGTGGGCCGGCCCATTTGATCTAATGTGGACCCCACGCACTAAATGGGCCGGCCCGATTAGCAGGAAAGTGGGACCCACGTGCTAATTGGGTCGGCCCAATAACTTCTTGGGTCGGCCCACTTGCTTTAAGGTGGACCCCACTTGGTAAATGGGCCGGCCCGATAACATGAAAGTGGGTCCCACATGTTTTGTGAGCCGGCCCTTTTGCCTGTTGACCGGTCAAACGAGTGCATTCGGCCCGGCCCACATGCTTAGTGGGCCGGCCCATTAATGTTTTGACCAGTCAACCTTAGAGGTTAGGCCCGACCCACGTAACTAATGGACCAGCCCAGCTATATAGTTGACCGGTCAAACTAAGTCAGCTGGCCCGGCTCGCAAACTTAATGGGCCGGCCCGCTTAAGACGTGGCAGGCCTCGTGTGGGCCTACCGTCTACCACGGGGTTTCAGCGGTTAACGCCGTTAATCGCGATTAACTGCGTACGCCACGTGGCGGTTTGCATGACGTCGCGATCGGCGGGCTCCCGGAAACACTTCTGCAACGGTCCGATTTTCCGTGGCGGAAGGGCACCCAAGCGCGACGGACCGGAAAAAACGTGGTAGGACTTTGCCTGACGCAGTTTCGACAACAGAACCCATATCGTCGGGTTAGGCCCATAGGCGACGAAAAACACCCCTTAGCGGACGATTTTGGGACGTTGCCTATCAGAACTTTTCTTGTAGTGCATGAAACCAATTTTGTCGGAAATATGGAGACTCCTCACAGAACATTTTAGATGATTTTAGAGAGGGAGTCTCCCACCGTCAAGAAACGGTGAAGACGTCCAAACTCGAAAACGCAATAGAAGATGCATGCGGATTCCGTTTTCGATGAACTTGGGCTTGTTGTAAAGCTAGCAACAAGCTCAAGAACCTCTCATAGAGAAACACCAAGAAGCAATAGGGATATGCAAAGTATGAAAAGGATTGAGCTCCCTAAGACGATGTGATCAAGTTACCCAACCGAAAGCCCCTCTTGATAGTGTGGCTATCTATCCTATAATCCGGTCTCCCATCAACCACCTTGAGACCGGTAAAAGGAAAACCTAGCAAGGTCATACCTTTGCCTTGCGCATCCCGCTTGATCTTGATGATAACTCTTCAAGCTCCACTCAAACCGGAATGCCACACTTGATCATCGTTACTTCGTGAAGACTCACAAATGCTCCCCCATACACTATGATGGGAAAACTCCATTGATGTGCATATTCACATGTCCATTATCATCAAATGGATGGCAAGCTTCAAGCATATGATCCTCTCGAGATGCTCAACTTGAACTTGCCCAACACAACCTTGATGACGATCACCACTTGCCGTCATCCTCTCATGGGCTATATGAGAGCTCACTCTCGATGCATGCCCATGGAAAGATACCATGTGACTTCACGTGGCACATTCTTCATGCTTCATATGTAGACCAAACTTGAATCTATTCTTCACTCTTTGTATTGGTCAACCTTGTATCTTTTCATGCTCTATCATACTATCTTGATCGATGATCTTGATGCCCATACACAAGGTGTATCTTTATCTTCATGGCATCCATACTTGAATCCAACACATGGAATACAAGTAGTACCTATGGAATATTCCTTCATATAAACTCAATGAAAACATTAGTTCATAGGGGTTGTCATTAATTACCAAAACCACACATAGGGGCAATGTACCCTTACACATAGTCCAGAGGGGCATCGAAGAAAGGCAGCAGGGCGGCCATACCAGCCCTAGGCGCGGCCTGGCCCTGGCCCACGCCTAGTGTGATGTGGGTCCCCCTAGCCTTCGCCTATTTAATCACGATCTCGGGAGATCCTGGACACCCGAGCCTCCAACCACGAAAAGTTCCGTCGCGGCCGCCATCGCAGACCCTAGCTCGGGAGGGTTCTGAAGCTCTTTCCGGCACCCTGCCGGAGAGGGAAATCATCGCCGGATGCATCTACATCACCATGCCCGCCTCCGAAGTGATGAGTGAGTAGTTCATCCCTAGACTATGAGTCCATAGCAGTAGCTAGATGGTTGACTTCTTTGATTTGTGTCTCATGTTTAGATCTTGTGAGCTGCCCTACATGATCAAGATCATCCTTTATTTAATGCTACATGTTGTGTTCGCTGGGATCCAATAAATATTGAATACTATGTCGAGATCGATTATATATTTTCCCAAAACTTCCTATCTCTATAAACACCTCTGAGATCTAAGAGCATCTTCAGCCGCGTTTCCCAAAACTTCTCCAAACGACGCCGGATCAAGCGTTTGGGGAACATGTTTTGTTCGTGCCGCGTTTGGGGGACGTCGCTCCCCAGCCGCGTCCCCCCAAAACGCACCCCAAATAAATAAAAGTACACGAAAATAAAGGTTTTCATTCAAATTTGGTTATATACTACAAGTTTGAATGAAAACGGCTACATTTTATCTAACCCTAGCCTATTGGCCGCCCGGCGGTGCGTTCGACGGTCCCGCCCCGTAGTCGCCTGCCCTCCGCCGCAGCTCCTGCTGTGCGCGCCGCCTCTCCATGCGTAGCGTGGAGGCAAGATGTCGCTGCTCCAGCAACGCGTCGTCGCCTGCCCTCCCCTGCTACGCCGCCTGGAGGGAGAGGTCGATGGCGCGGTGAATCTGCGCGTCTTCGCGGGCACGTGCGTCATCCTGGAGCTTCTTCTCCGACTCAAAGGACTTCGCGAGCGCTCATTGCTGATCCGCCGTCTAGTCCGGGTGCGGCCCATCGTCGTCGGACCACTCGAAGTTGTCGTCATCGTCCTCCTCCTCCGCCTCATCCTCCTCCTCCGCTTCGTCGCTGTCGTCCTCCTCCTCCTCCATTTGCGCCGCCAACGCGTCGGCCTCCGCCGCCAACGCATACGCCCGCGCCCCCTGGGCCGCCTCCGTTGCCGCCAACGCCGACTCCCGCTGCTGACGCTCCTCCGCTGGCTGCCGCTGATGACGTCCACCACCTCCTGCCGCCGCTACTCAATCGCCTCCATCCGTTCACGGTGCTAGGGATGCCACTCCATGTGCAGGCGATGCCGTTCTGCACGCCACTGCTTGGTCATCTCCTCCGTCCGGCGCCGCCGCGCCTCTTCCACTGTGGCGGCATCGAACACCGCTATGGTGTTCGCCAGCGCCGCCTCCTCCCACGCCTCTTCTCTGTAGCTTCCAGGTCGATGTCGAACTGCCGGTGCTTCAGGTGGTGGAGGTGGTGGTGGAGACGGTGGTGGAGGGAACTAGCCGGCGCCGGGGCGGTTCATCATTGCGCAGTGGTGTTTATGCGACGAGGGTTGTGCTTGCGGCGGAGAAAGGGGTACCAGCGGCTGTGCTGACTGCCATTAGGCCGGGTGGGCCTTTTATAGACGCCGACATCGCCAGAAGAGGCAAGAAGATAGCGCGAGAAGAGGCTAGAAGCGGCAGGAAGAAAGCGCGGAAATGCGCGGTGGCGTGCGACGCTGGAAACGCGTGGAGGCTACGTAGCACCGATGAGATGCCTCGCCTGCCCCTCCGTCTCCATAAAGGCAAAGCTGCGACGATTTGTTCGTGTGTCACTGCGCGCCAATAACTTCCGTCCCGAGGTAGGCGACAATTAGATTTAAACTTGAATGTGCCACTGACGCATCGGACCCGCCACTCCCGGCCTCGCATTTCGTTGTGTCCGCCGTGCCCAGCCTCCCTGCGTAGCGGAGACAGACTCGGGGCGGCAGGCACCTTACTGAGCCGCGCCGAACGGAAAAAGGCTTTGGAACGCGCGGCTGGGAACAGTTTTTTGTCCGACGCGCCCTAAATCTCTTTGGGGAACATTTTAGAGGACGCGGCTGGAGATGCTCTAAATCCAAAAAAACTGATATGATTGTTCTTGAGATTACCAAAGTCACCACATGCACTATCATGGAAACGTCACCTCCCTTCATACCAATTCTTGTTATCCAAAAGATATGACATCATGGATACTGTAACGCTAAAAGCAGTTTCCCCGCAAAGAAAAATAATATCACAATTAAATTTAGAAATTTAAGGGTCTTTCTGCTTTAGAAGATTTTCGTAGGAGTTCTTTCCTAAGTAGGTTGTCTGATTTGTAGAATTGAGTTCGACAATATTTTCTTGTATGGATTGCTTTTCATTACATTTTGTAGAATTTTTTTCAACATCAACTTACATCTTTTGGAAATTTTAACCCTGAAACAAAGATCTCCTGGAAATATTTTGTTTCTTGTTCGATTAAACAAAATTTCGCGTATATGAAATTATGAACACCATTATATGGGAAACAAAGATGACATTGCAATCCTCTATGGACACGAATATCCTCTCTACCATAACAAAACCACAAAGAGGTAGATCATTCAAAAAAGTAATAAAAAGTGGCCTAAGAATGAATGTAGCAAACAAGATTCTCTTAGGCTTTACGATCTTTAAGCAATATTATTCACACCTTGAGTATTGATTTTTTTCTTTAATCGAGTTTGAGAAGTGAGCCTACCCCAATTCATTAGGGAAGTGAATATGCAACCTAGCCACTTGATTCAAGTCTCCGAAGACGTGGATTCGGGTTCATATTATTTTTTTAAAAAAAATCGATGTAGGGGTTTCGTATTCCTTTTTCAAATTGCGGGCGTTAAATTTTCTGGATTTTGTAGGTAGATGTGTTTCGATATATTAATGGAAAACTTACCGAGGAAACATTTGAACTTGCAAGATAATAACATTTAGGAAATTTAAACCTTACTGTAAGATAATTGCCCCAAATTTTTTTTTAGGGAATACCCCAAATTGTTTTTTTTGAGGGAAAGGGAATACCCCAAATAGATTGGTTCAATGGCAATAAATATCACTGGCAGCCCAATAGCCTATTAAGGCCTTAAGCCCAGTGAGAAAACATTCTCTTCTGAGTTCTCCCTCGACTCCCGTACTCCACGTCTCCCCCACACGGCCACTCAGAAGAACCACCACAACACCTCGCTGACGCCGCCGCCACCGCCACCGCCGCCGACGACGACGATGTGGCGTTCGCGAGCTCGTGCTCTCCTCCTCCTGCGCTCTTCCACGCCGAAATCTCCCCCGCAGCCAAATCCACTTCGAACCTTGACCCGAGCGCCACCGCCACGCCTTCTCTCCCGTTTCCTCTCCTCCTCCCCTGAGGCCCTCCCAGACGCCTCCTTCGCCTCCGCCTCCTCCTCGGAAACCCTCCCGGACGCCTACCCATCCTCCTCTTCCGACGCCATATCCGCGTCGGCTGATCCCACCGAGGACGGCGAGGAGAACCTGGCCGCGCTCTGGGAGGAGGATGCGGACGACGCGGACGACATCTTCGTCTCCACCGCCTCCTCCGACACCGCCGATGCCGAAGCCAGCGACGAGGAGGTCGCGCGCGTCCGCGCCGTCGTGGAGTCCACCCCGGAGGACCAGATCCCCTCCGCCATCGCCGACATGGTCGTTGACTTCACCGAGCCGCTCCTAGCCGCCGTACTCCTCTCCGCCGAGAACTGCTCTGGTAAAAAGCTCCTCCTTTTATTCAAGTCCGCCGGGAAGAACAACCCCGACGTCAAGAGCCTTGCCAATCTTGAAATCATCGCTGGCAAGCTTGCTGATTCAAATGAGTTCGACAAGATGGATGCGTACTTGCTCTGGGATATGGTTAAGGAAATGGGCAGTGTGCCAGGATCAGTGAACACTCAGCTCCTGAATATAGTGATGTCAATGTTCTGGAAGCTTGAGAAGTCCAAGGCGGCGCTAGAGGTGCTTGACAAGTTCAGTGAGTTTGGCTGTACTCCGGATGGTGACAGCTACTATCTGGTTATCCAAGCAGCCGGGAAGAAGGCCATGGTTGGTGCTGCATGGGGTGTGTGTGAGAAGATGGTTGGCTCTGGGTGCTTCCCTGATGGGAAGAAGACCGGTGAGATCGTGACCTTCTTTTGCAAGGGGAAGAAGGTCAAGGAGGCACATTCAGTGTACCTCGCAGCGAAGGAGAAGAAGGTTCAGATTCCAACATCAGCCTTGGATTACCTTGTTGGTGCTTTGGCGAGGAATGATGAGACCATCAGTACGGCTGTGGAGCTGCTGGAGGAATACAAAGGGAAGTCTCTCAAGCATGCAGGCAACTCCTTCGCTGCAGTTATACATGGTTTGTGTAGGATGAAAAATGTGAAGGATGCAAAGAAATTGTTGATGAGGATGGTGAATCTCGGCCCAGCTCCTGGCAGTGCAGTGTTCAACTTTGTTATCACGGGGTTGTCTAAAGAGGGGGAAATGGAGGAAGCAAAGGGTTTGATAAGAGTGATGGAGAGCCGAGGGCTGCGTCCTGATATTTACACGTACAGTGTGATCATGAGTGGCTACACTAAAGGAGGCATGATTGATGAAGCACATTCTCTACTCCGCGAAGCCAAGAAGATCCACCCAAAACTAAGCAGGGTTATGTATCACATACTAATTCGTGGTTACTGCAAGATGGAGGAGTTCGAGAAGGCTCTGGAATGCCTAAAGGAGATGAAGGAAGATGGATTGCTGCCAAATATGGATGAGTATAACAAGCTTATTCAGTCATTATGTCTCAAAGCTATGGATTGGAGAACAGCTGAGAAGCTCCTGGAGGAAATGGAGGGTAGTGGATTACGCCTTAAGGGTATTACACGCAGCCTCGTAGTAGCAGTAAAGGAATTAGAAATGGAAGAAGCGTCAAAAGACAGCCAAGAACCATAGTTTTTTTTTTAGGATACGCTTGAAGTGACAAAGACACTAATCAGTTTTGGCTCATTGCCCCTTTTTGCTCTCTGCATCTCTGGTGAGGTTATGAAAACACCATCCTTTGTACTTCTCTGTTTGTTGTTAGATTCTAAAATAATTTTGCATTTATATATATTATAAATGTTGGACCGGGAGGGATGCGTATGTAATTTGGTCTAGAATTTCTGCTTCTGTGGGATTAAGAACTTTTGCATGCCATTTTCGATCCAATCTCCTGCCCAGCCAAGGGAGGATGTGCAGCAGGAGGTATGCTCTATTACATGAATAGAAGAGCATGCCCTATATGCTATTATTTACTATAATGTACAGTGTTGGAATGTCAGAGGTATAACTATAACCTTATTTTTCTTTTGCTCCAGATCTGATTTTTCTGCACTTTCTCTCTGTAAATCTTTGTGCTTGGTCTGGTCCTAGATAGTGAAAAAAAAATCATCTGGTTATCTGCCTGACATTTGTCTTCTACTGTTGTTCAAGGAGACCCTTACTTGATAGGGCAGCTGAGCTACATGAGCTCAAATGGTTCTAGTTGCGCCTCTTCAATATCTATGAAATGATTCACATCCACAGAATTGCGCATAGTTTTCTCCTTTTATTTTCTAAGTGGAATTGGTACCTTATCAGATATATATAGCTGATATTCTCCTCAATAATCTCTGATATAGTATCTCTTCGTTCATACAGTTGTGGCTCTTTTGTATTGCTCCATCATCAACTACCTGAGGATTCTCTCTCACAAGGTTGGTGGGATGCCTGCACTACCTGTGATTGCTTCTGGGTTATGTTCAGAATGGGGGGCAGTGAGGGAATGTTTGCTTCATGCCCTGTTTAGCCCGACAAAATGTTGGCAAGAATTGGCTTGCCATTATTTTTGGCTAAGGAATCCTCCACCCACACTTGAGCAATTATTTGCAAGAATCCGTGAGAGGGATAAAGGGAGACTACTTGGCAACATACCAAATCATAGAGCAAAGTGTACTAGGCCACCAATTTTTTGTCAGGGCTAGCTTGGGCAATGAACCAAACGTAAACCAAACCTACCCTCAATCTACATGTGTCATCTGCGTCAGAAATGTAACATGTTTTGATTTGAGAGAAGACATCAGAAATGTTCCTACTGTTTCTTCAGAATGGTTTGAACTTCACAACTGTTCTTGGTAGCCTTCTGATTAGACAAAACAGACTTTTTCATCTCCTTTCTGTTTTCTTGTTCAATAAACATGAGACTTCTTGATTTTCGTTTTTTTTGCTACTGGGTACTAAGTTTCCGACACTTATTATGGATCGGAGAGACTAGAAGATTTTTGAGCTTCCTCTTTTGTATGACATCTAGAAATAATTGAGATGTTGAGACATCTTACACATTTCCAATTTTCTCCTGAAAATAAAAACATTACAGCGCCCTGCTTGTACGTGTAGTTTTAGGCTTTTCGAACAGCAGTATACCACGTAAGTCCAAATGTGACGCAATCAAATTATTACCATGCAACTCAACTCGTACTGACATACAGTCAATATATATATTATTTTATTTCAAGGATAGTATTATCTATGAACAAATTTTAAAGTGTCGTCTTTTTCTCCAGATCCAATTTCTCTCTTTACACTTTTGTGTTATTCATGGGATAGCTGAAACTTGTAGGGTGATCCCCTTCTTCATGGCATGCAGCCACACACTTACCACTCCTACCAACTCTGATATGATTGCCGTTCAATTTCAGTAGTTGTTTTTGTTCTGGAATCATCTCAGTTTTGCAATTCCAAGAAAAAATGAATACACATATGTACAATACGAGATGGTATGTAGAGCAAAGGCTCAATGATCTGACACAAGCAGTACACAATCCTGCATAAACGAAGATCATGAATAGCAGTACACAATCCTCCGGTTCATATTAATTGACTCTAATATGGATGTATCTAGAACTAAAATGTGTCTAGATACATCCATATTGAAGTCAATTAATATGAATCGGAGGGAATACTCAATTGTCCAGCGATGATCTTTTTTTTTTCAGGTGTGACTCACCATCAGTCTAAAAGGTGGCAACAAACTGGGGCCGTGATTAACTTACAAGCAACATAAGACATGCTTGATTTCAGGTGTCACCACCGTAAGACATGAGCAGACCACAAGATGGATTACATTACATTCCCTAGCACAAACAGTAACTGCACTTCAGATATCAGATATTCAGATGTACATGAATTCCCCGCCCCTGACAGCATTGGCTGCTCCCTTCCTGTCTTCCTCCTCCTCTCGCTCCCGCTCCCTCCTGCTCTCGTAGGCATGGTCATCTGTCCTCAGCTCATGCCGGCAGATCGGGCAGGAGTTGTTCTCATCCTGAGAGACAAACATCATGATTGGTTAGCTATGCAGAGTTGTAATGATCAAAACTGCTTCGAGAGCAATGGTTTTGAGGGTGTACGAGGGAGATTTTACCAGCCATGGCTTGAGGCATGGAGGATGGAAAAGGTGCTTGCACGGCAGCTCCTGCATCTTGTCATCCACAACCAAGTTTTCCCGGCAAACAGCACACTCAGTCTCACTACCCAGTCTAGCAATGATTTCTTCAGTTACAGTTACAACAGGAAGATTTGCGACGACTTCCTTTGAAGCTGGGGGTACCTTGGGCTGTGCTGTAATACCCTGACAATAGTAAATCAACTCTCAAGATCCATAATAATATAGTATGATTTCTATCTACTTTATTGTACTTATAACTGAAGAAGGAACATCAAAAGACTCTCAATTTTGATGGACTTGTGATAGGAACACTAGTAAGTATAGTAAATTAATTGTACTGGTAGATCGTTCCCATTATAGCAAACAAAAAGGGCCTGTAAATTTGAGGGTGCAGGTAAAGATGGTACACATTCAAAATCTATCAAGGATAACTCACAAACTACACTAAACTACACATTGGATAAGATACTAAACAAATTTATAAAATTTGTTCTTGTCTCTATAGCCCCAAGAAGCCATAACTTTTAGTTGTATACCTTCTCTGGTTAGTTAAGATATTTGCATCAACAAATTAAACTTAGAGAGGTTAGGATATAAAAGTAGACACCAAAAAAATGCGACCCTCATGAAGTACTCAAGCCTACCTGCAGTGATGCTTCCAAGGCAGCTTCGAAATCCATGTCCCCTGTCCCTGATATGGTGTTTAAGAAGTTCACAAAAGCAGGTGGCAGCTCCCCTCCTCTCGACTCTGTTCTAGTGGTGTTCCCATCTTGATCTCCAGAAGGTTCCTCTGCAATGCTCAATTCACGTGCTAAGTTCTGGGCAACAAGCCATGCTGGAGGAGGAGGTTCTTGTCCCACGGTAAGGTGGCCTTCAAAAAGAAATCTAGAGTCTGGGAAAGGCAACACCTTATTAGCAAATAGATATTTCAAACGATATATAGACTTTTGAGGACAGACAATTGATGTAACCAAAGTACACTCATAAAAAATCTTATACATTCAAAACTCTCATATGTTTATATAAGTTGCTGCGATAGACCAAATAATACAATCTATTAACTATGGATGTTACAAGCTGAAGTTCTTGTGCTATTACAAACACCCCCTAAGGCCAATCAATAGAGGGACTACCAGAAAGAAATGAGCATCGGGAATGTTGCATTCCAAAATCTCATAAAACATGTTCATGCTATCTTTCTAATCACTGATGTGTTATGAAACTTCACAAGTTACTTAAATTTCTTAATTATATACCTGGTACCCTGTTGCTTGGCATTGACTCCTCTTGTTCTTTTTCATCAAGATGCTCTCGGGCCCTCAAAATGCAGGTCTTGAGGTGCTCCTTTTCAGAAGGATTAGTTAAGAGCTTCTCTGTTCCTATGAAGAGGTTCAGGCCAGCACGCCAGAATCCAGGTGCTGTATACCTAGTCTGAAGGACGGTTGCGACACGGCAAACAGTAGAGTACATCTGCAGAAGGTATTTTATATATATCGATGAAGACAATACAGGCAGAAAAATATATGACAGGTATAAAAAGAAAATGAACTGTAGCAACCCAAACAATTGATTTTAAGTAAAGCAAAAATAACATGCTCTAGGTTTATTTGTAGTAAGTAGTACGAGGATCAGTTCAGGAGATAATGGAATAGTAGGATAACATGAATGAATGCTATTCATGGCAAGTATCTTCGCTAACATCTGTTTTGAACTCCCAGTGTTTCAATTCAGTGTGATGGTTTGTGACATGAGCAGTGCATGAGCTGATGATCATTAAGGTTATTTTTTTCATGTGTTCAGTACAAAGTCAGTAGGCTCCAGCTCACGGCCATAATACTCTGTCACAACGTATCATGTACCTATATCATGTTGTATGGTGGTTCGATATTGTAGTTTCTCACTTCTAGCAATTCAACAACGTATCAATTTCCATAAAAGCGAGTTGTTCTGTTTCGGTGATGCCCAAGATGATACAGCTCTTTATACAGAGTTGTTTGGTTGTGGACAAGGCCAATTTCCTATTCGCTATTTGGGTCTTCCGATTCATTATCGGAGACTTACGATTGCTGAATGGAAAATAGTGGAAGAAAGATTACAGAAGCGCCTTAGTAGTTGGAAAGGTAAATTGCTGTCCCTGGAAGGGAGATTGATACTCATTAATTCGGTACTGACAAATATGGTACTATATATGTTATCATTCTTCCTATTGCCAAAAGGAATTCTGCATAAACTCGATTATTATCGATCCAGATTCTTTTGGCAAGGGGACAGCGAGAAAAAGAAGTATCGACTGGTCAAATGAAGTATAGTTTGTAGTCCCAAAGATCAAGGCGGGCTTGGAGTTCATGATCTGGAGGTCATCCTCACCAAAGACAATCTTGTCAAGCGGAATTGGCAAGGAAGTAAGCGATGTGTTTTTTGTCATCATGATGAAACTATTAAACACCTCTTCTTCCAGTGCCAGTTTGCGAGATCTATTTGGTCTGTCATCCAAGTAGCGTCTACCTTGCACCCTCCGACTAGTGTGGCCAATGTCTTTGGCAATTGGCTTCATGGTATAGATTCAAGGTTTAAGTTGCTTCTTAGGGTGGGGGCACTTGCAGTGATCTGGGCGCTTTGGCTGAGTAGAAATGACAAGATTTTTAATGATAAAAATTGCTCTTTGTTGCAGGTCATCTACAGATGTACATGTATTCTCCGTTTGTGGTTACCTCTTCAGCGCTTGGAGAACCGAGACCTATTTACGGAGGTCTGTACACGGTTGGAGGCTACGGCGAGGCATACTTTTTCCCTACATGGGTGGCAGCATAGTCTACGGATTGAAACCCCACCCGCATCTTAGGCGTCATATGATTCATCGTTTCGATATGTATTTCGCCTATTTTCTCCTTTAGTTTGATATTTTTGTGATACTAAGACTATTAAAACGGCTGCGTGCACCCTGGTTGTGCAGAGGCTGGATGTAATTGCTTATCAAAAGTAATAAAGCATCCTTTATCGAAAAAAGCAATTCAACAATGTTAACTCATATCAGCCCAATATTCAGAGGCCTTTTGTCCATATAGAATATGTGAAACACTTCCCCTAGACAGTTTGTCCGTGATAACATCAAATATGAGATGATCACATCTCACCAAAATTCACCATCTAGTCATGCAAGAACAATAAGGCTGACAATTCTACTTTTACCTGCATAAAGCCAGCTGCTATAGGTAAGATTCTAATAAATTTCCTGCTGCTTGCCTGCTAGGGTAAGCGAAATACTACTCAAGCACATGAAATTGGAACATTCATGGTCGATCAGGGCACGCTGCTAATCAGAACGACCATTGCTCGTCGGTTTAACTAAAATAGCCGCAGCTTAACTAAGGCGAGTCTGAATTTGAGCAGTTGTATCTAGAAATTTATATCCCCCAATTCTACTAAGGCGAGTCTGAATTTGAGCGGTTGTATCCAGAAATCTATATCCCCAAATCCTGCCCTCCTAGATCCACCCCAGGCAGCGACCTCTCCCTCTACACGAGCAAATCTAGCCCGTCGTATGTATCTCCCAGCCAAGCCCCATGGCAGGCGAGGCGCGCGAATACTTGCTCCTATGGGTAGGGGGAAGGCGAGGCGAGGTCGTCCATACATACCGATTGGCGGAGGGCGGGCGAGGCGCCGGCGTAGCGGTCGCGGAGCGTGGCGGCGAGGTCGGCGACGGCCTCCTCGAAGTGCTGCTTCTTCCCGAGCTTCCTCCGCAGCGCCTCCAGGCGCTCCGCCGCCGCCGCCTCGTCCCCCGCGGTTGCGGACATGGTGTTGCGGTCCCGGTTCCGAACGAATCCTCCGCTCCTGGGGCTCCGAATCCTCCGATGTCGTCGCCTGATTCGGGATCGGGCTGTCGATGGTCTGGCCGCGCGATTCGTGTGATGATGATGCGTGCGTCGCCGGAGGTATAAATGCCGGCGTGTATGGACTCTCTGTTCCGGTGGTGTCTTGGGGGAGAGGAAAGAAACGCCGCGGGACGGTGGCTTGGGCAGGAGGGCGGTGACGTGGTCGTGCGTGGCGTGCGGGTGGACGGGGACGGAGAGCGGTTGGGCCGAACCTTACAGCTAAACTCCAGGTCTGTTGGGCCGAGAAGACCAGAGACGGAACCGCGATGGGCCCAATAATGCCTGCTACCAGTGTCGCAGCCTCGGAGCATTCCGACGCTGGAAGTTTTTTTTCTTACTATTTCTTCTACTTTCAAGTGTATAACATGTTAATACTGCTAATATTTTTAGAATGTAACACGTGTACTTTCAAGTACAGCGCACATATACTGATATACCTTCAATTTCATGTCATGCACTTTCAAGTGCAGCGCATCATCTGTGTGTACGTCAAAATCCACGCAGTGTACTTGCGGTACGCGCCTCCTGTTTTTTGCAGGTACTTAAAAGCGGAGGAAGCATTTGCGAAGGGAAATTTCACTCTCACCGTTTCCGCTTCCGCACCACCGTCACCATTGATCTTGCGCTTATAGGTGCCGCTGCCGATATCTTGGCCGCGACACCTGAATCGATGCCTCCCATGCCATGGCCACCCCAACCGCTTATGCATTTCGTAGGCCCACCAAATGTTCACCTCGGTAGGGAAAACTCGCGGTGGTGAGGGTTCCTCTGGGCCCCTCCGCCTGCATTGTTCGCGTTCTTCAACCTTCCATCCACGGTGTCTAGGGACTATATGAGCGCCCCACTAAAGAGGAAGAATCAGATAGTGTTGTGGCTTGGAGGCTTGGAGTCGTGCATTGGAAGTCACACCGCCGTGTCGTGTCGAGCTGTGATGTTTTTTTTTGTTCATTTTGATTCGTAGGCATGGAATTGAGGAAAAAAATCCTATACGACCCAATCTGGTAAGACCCGGGTGGTAGACCACATCTCACGCCGTACATTTTGCTCCCACCTGTTCTTCCTGTACCGATCGAAATATTTTTTGCTACGTGCAAGATGGCTGATTGGGTCTACCGCCGGGTCGTACGACATTGGGTCGTATAGGATTTTTTTCATGGAATTGACTGAAGGTGAAGCCACCTGATATCAGGTCGTGCGTGCAGGTAGCGATAACCTTGCAGGACGCGCGCGGCGTGTGCGAAAGCAAAAAAACAAACAGCAAACAGGCTCAGGGTTGAGGCAGGACGCCTGTGGTCGGCATCGGTAAGACTAGTCATAGTGGGGAGTAACATAGAGTAGTAACATGCACATGTTACTACTCTATGTTACTACCTTCATAGTGGAGAGTAACATATGTGTGGTGTCATGCAAACTAATATTTATTATGTTGTAGACTCATGTTGTCTTGAAAAGTGTGATGTTATGGTAACATAGCTAGTTACCACCCCACTCTCTTTCATCATTTATTATCATGCTATGTCACCAAAATGTCTTGAAACGTATGATGTTACTACCTATGTTACTCCCACTATGAGTAGTCTAATCAGACTCTCGCTCGCTCAGCAGACGCACGGTTGGATTCTGTTTCGCTAGCTTGCTGCTGCCGCCGTACGCGCGCCCGTACGCTAGGCGACACGTACGCGTGACGTGGCCTAGAAGAGCACGCCGGCCGTTCACCGCTTTCTGTCCGGCTCCGGATGTCCCCAAACAGCCGCCGTGCGCCCGTGCCCGTGCCCATGCGCCTCAGCATCATCTTCGGCCTATCCCGTCCCCGATCTCGACTTGCGAAGGAAGCCTCGCCAGTCGCCACCACTTCGGGCGAGCTGCAGGGTCTCCTCAACTTGCGAACGAAGCTTGTACGAGCACGTCGGGCCGTTGATGCATTTCCGTACAAAAATATACACGTATGGCCAGATAAAGGCACGCGCGGCGTCGTCGGACGGCGTTGATCTAAAAACAACAAACTCCTGGCCGGCCAGCAAACCGCTCTTAACAAGAAGAAACGAAAATTCGAGTCGTTGGTCCTCTAGTCCATTAGCACCGAGATTTAGGACTAGATCCGCGGCGACGTGAGGTTAGGTACTCCTACTAGATTGCAATGCGTTTAATTTCCTTTGCTTCCAGCTTTAGCACATTCGGTTCAGGTGGTTAGTCCTCTAGCTAGTACTCCTGTAGATCTCAGGTTCTCAGCTACCGCGCGCTTTACTTAATCAGTCCGATTATTTATTTTCCCAACGGATTAACAATAATCTAATACCCTGCCCCGGCCATCGAGCATCCCGTTCCGTTCGATGCATGAGTGGAGTCAGCTGACGCTTATTATTTGTGCCGCTCCCACTTGTCATGTGACGCCAAGCAAGGCTGACGTGCAGCGCCAGAGACACGCTCAATTTCCTTCTTTTCTTTTTATGGTGCACCCAAGTTTGTTTTTAGCAAATCTTCGAATTTAAAAGAAAATAATGTGTTGGTTGGGCATGAGATACTGGTACGTGACCTCGATCTCATAAGTTGACATTTGGAGCTGCACAAAATCTAAGTGGAATTATCGTTGCCCACACTCCTCTCTAACTAAGGGATGGGCTAGACATTGTGTGATAATTAAAAAAAATTCTCCCGTTTCTGCCAAGAGTCTCTTATCTCCCATGATCTCGAAATGATTGTATTTTTGTATATTGCAGATAAGAACAACCTGCAATGCCCAGCTGAACCACTGAGGCCATGCAGCGTTGCACATTTTCAGATCGCCAAGTCAATGTCCATTTGTATGCATGCATTCTAGTCAGAGCCTATATAAAAAAATTCCACAGGCTAGCTATGAAAGAATATACAATGAACTTCAAAATCTGCCTTTGCGTTATACAATATACTCCCTCTGTTATAAAATAGAAAGCCCATAATACTTGGCATTTATAAGTGTCAACATTTATGATCTCAAATTAATATTGTTAGAACCGTCATGGAATATATTTTCATATTACGTGCATTCAAAATTTTAGATGCTTATATTTTTTTTATATAAAGTTGCTCAAACTTTTAAAATTCAACTATGGCTTAAAACTATAGGGACCCTAATTTGGGAAGGAGGGAGTACGGACTATGACTATTCGTACACCTGGTGCACTTAGTTATAATACATTCCAGAATACGATAAATCATGCGATTTTAAGTGGGCATCTTGGTGTGCAATATACATCCTTTAACTGGGGATGCAATTCCCACACCGACAACCCCATACGGCAACCCCCGAAGAAATCATTTATGAAAAACATTAAAAAAATCATACGAATTTAGACAAATTTTGTACAAAAGTGACTCGAATTTGAACTTAAAGCTTTTAAAAAATAAACTAGCGGCGCCCCGGAAGGCGCTGAAGTCGAGATGGTCCGCGTCATCGCTGTTACCATCCTCGTTGGAGAAATTGAAGTAACAGTCGTCGTTCTCCTCCTCCTTCGGCGGCTCGGCGCCAGCAGCTCAGAAGGATTGACGAGGTCGACGAAGTTGTTGCCGTGGTTGCCGGCACAAAGTTGTCGTCGCTTTTATTGGACTCGAAACCACGCCAACGCTTTTTGGGGCGCGCCGGTGTGAACCCAAAAACTACGTCGTCTTTCAAATAGCTATCGGGGGCGCCGGTGAAGATGCTCTGATTTGACTTCAAACTCTGTCTCTGCATTGTACGAGTACAATATAACTATAACTATTCGTACACCTGGTGCACTTAGTTATAATACGCTCCCGAATAGGACAAATCATGCGGTTTTTAAGTGGGCACCTTCGGGTGCAATATATAGATGCGCAGATGCAACGTACAAACTAGTCACAAACACTTGGGCGAAGGACAAAGCTGCCAATAAACAATCCACCTCACTCTTTCTGTTTCTGAATTCTTGCTCCATCATCTAGCTAAAAAAGTACGAGCTGCCCGGTCTGCTGCTCAGCCATGCCTAGTGCGGATTTCTGCACCGACCGCGAGCGCGGCCAGGCGCGTCGCCAAGGCAGCGAGCTCGCGACGTGCCGTTGGATCCTCTGCACCAAAGCAAAACGGCACCGGCACGCTCGTCGGCATCTGTATTCATCAGACTCGCTCGCTCGCTCAGCAGACGTACGGGTTTGCTTCGTGATTCCGTTCATGGTTACGTACAGCGCAGCTGCGACTGACCGGCGGTGCGCGCGTGTTGGAGCACGCTACATAACAAACACGTACGGAGCACGTCGGCCGCTCACCGCATTCTGTCCGGTTGTCCCCAAACCAAACAGCCGCCGTGCCCATCCACCTCCGGGCTATCCCGTCTCCGATCTGAAAACTTCACAAGGAAGCTTCGCCACCGCCACGACCATCTATCTTTTGCTTCGCCCGTGCGTGCGTCGACGCATTTCCGTACGAAAGTATAAATAGCAGCCAGATAAAGAAGCGAGGTCGACGCGCGGCGTCGACGGCCGGCCAGCGGTGATCTAAAAATGACAAACTCCTGGCCGGCCGGCCAGCAAACCCATCTTAGCAAGAATGCACGAGCTCCCGCAACTGAACAAAAGTTCGAGTTGCTGGTCTTGTCCATTAGCGCCAAGATCACAGCGAGAGTGACATTCACTATTACTAGATTGCATATCGCACATTCAGCTTAATTGGGTCTCAGCTAACCGGCCACGACCTAATCAGCACGATTATTATTTTCCAACGGATTAGTAGTGTAATTAAATACCCTGCCATGACCGTGTCGAGTGGCATTTTCTGGAGAATATGATAAGAAAAATGGGTTTCGATGAAAGGTGGATTTCTTTGATCACGAAGTGTTGTTCGTCAGTGAGATACAAATTCAAGGTGAATGGTACTCTTACAGAGGAGGTAATCCCGGCTAGAGGGCTTCGGCAAGGGGATCCAATATCCCCATATCTCTTTCTCGTTTGTGCAGAAGCTTTCTCTAGTTTGCTTAATCAAGCGGAACAGGATGGGATTTTGGAAGGGGTTAGAATTTGTCCAGGTGCACCGACTTTTAACCATTTACTGTTCGCAGATGATTCTTTAATCCTCCTGAAAGTTTCAGAGGAAAGCTCGCTTCATCTGCGAAATACAATCAACGTGGACAAATCATCCTTTGTGTTCAGTACGAATACACCGAGAAGGAGTAGGGACCAAATGATGGTTGCGCTCGGCGTCAGCTGTGAAGGACGGAATGGCAAGTATTTGGGCCTTCCGGTATATGTGGGGAAGTCGAGATCCAAAACTTTTGAATACCTCAAGGATAAAATTTGGAAAGCAATTCAAGGATGGAAGGAAAAGATGTTATCAAAAATGGGTAAGGAAATTCTCATCAAAGCTTGTGCCCAAGCAATTCCTGTGTTTGCTATGACCTGTTTTGATATCACAAAAGGCCTATGCGACCAAAATCAATAGTATGATCGGCAGATTTTTTTGGGCAAGTCAAGACAAAGAAAACAAGATACACTGGTTGAGTTGGGAGAAACTCACGTTGCCAAAGGAGAAAGGTGGGATGGGGTATAAGGATCTGTATACTTTCAACCTTGCCATGCTAGCGAAGCAAGGCTGGAGGCTACTCACGAACCCGGATTCTCTTTGCGCAAGGGTGATGAAAGCTCGTTACTTTCCTGTTTGTTCTATCTTTGAGGCGCAAGCTCAGAATGGGATATCATATGCATGGAGAAGCATCCTAAAGGGTATTGAAGTGCTTCGGCAGGGTGTCATTAAGCATGTCGGTGACGGAAACACAATCAACATATGGCAGGATCCCTGGCTGCCTCGTCCATGGAATCGCCGACCAATTACTAGACGTGGACAGAGAGTTGTGAGCAGAGTTTGCGAACTGATGAACCCCACTACAGGAACTTGGGATGAGACCCTTGTTCGAGACATTTTCTGTGTACAAGATACGACCTTAATTTTGTCTATCCCGTTGTTTGAAGATATGGTCGATGAATGGGCCTGGCACTTTGATGTAAAGGCATTGTTTAGCGTCAAATCGGCATACCATCTGCAGAGACAATTAACTGAAGTTCAACTGGGACAGGAGGAGAGTTCAGATCCGTCTAGAGGTTTTAAATGGGAAGAAATCTGGAAAGCTGAATGTACTCCGAATGTCAGACAGTTCTTATGGCGATTCGCTCACAATAGTCTGCCTTGTCGTTTTAATCTGCAGCGCCGAGGGATGCAGATTGATACTATATGTCCTTCATGCAATCGGTTGGATGAGGATGGATGCCATTTATTTCTTAAATGTAAAGTGGCAAAAAATCTGTGGCGTACATTTGGCTTGGAGAAGACCAGGACTGATCTGATTGAATGCGATGGACCACAACATGTGCTCACTCATATCTTTAAGCTAAGGCGTGATCTGCAGATTTTGATCTTTGCTTTGTTGTGGTGGCGTTGGATAGATAGAAACAAGGTGGTGGCAGGAGAGAATGGAAACTCTGAAATCAGTCTCACTCATTTGATTAGGCACACTGTCAATGACTTTGATCAATTCTGTACAAAGGAGTTAGCTAAGAAACCAAAGCCCCAGATCTGGAGTACTCCAACTGGGGATGAGTTGAAGCTGAACACTGACGGCAGTTTCTTCCCTGACACTCATACTGGAGGATGGGGTTTTATTGTTCGAGATTCTGATGGGGTGCCGGTGGGTGCAGGTGCTGGTCCGATCCAATATGTACATGATGCCTTGCATTCTGAAGCTGCTGCTTGCTTGGCTGGTTTACAGTGGTCGCAATCCTGGGGTATATCCAAAATTCAAGTGGAGACCGATTCTCAAAGACTTGTTGAAGCTATCACGACAAATATTTTCCGAGAGATTAAGTTTTTAACTAGTTTGAACTTTTCTAGTTTTTCTATTAAGTATTGCCCAAGGGCATGTAATAAAGTTGCGGACGCTATGGCGACCTATGGTGCAAAACTTGGGCATCAGTCTCCAGCCGTATGGCCGGACGGTGCGCCTGAGTTTGTACATGGTTTAGTGGACATCGATCGTGCTGGTTCCACCTGTTAATGGAAGTCTGGTTCCATCTCAAAAAAAAAAAAACCCTGCCATGCCATCAAGAGCATCTCGTTCCGTTCGATGCATGATTGGAGAGTCTGTTGACACCGCTGGGGTACACGCTTAGGCTGCTCATAGTGGGGGAGTAACTTAGACTAGTAACATATGTCATGTTACTAGTCTAGGTTACTACCTTCATAGTGGGTAGTAACTTATATGTGGTATCATGCATTATGTTATTTATTATGTTGTAGACTCATTTTGCCTTGGGGTATGTGATGTTATGGTAACATAGCTAGTTACCACATCACTCTCTTTCTTCATTTATTCGCATGTCATATCACCAAAATGCCTTGAGATGTGTGATGTTACTAGCTATGTTACTCCCACTATGAGCAGTCTTACAGTATTGTTTGCGGCTCTCCAGTTGCCATGTGACGCCGAGCCAGGGTGACGCGCACCGCTAGAGACACGCCCAATCATTATTTCTTATTTTCTCGTGCACCCTAGTTTGTTTTTGTAGCAAAAGATCGAATAAAAGAAATACGGTGTTTCTTGGGCGTGAGATATTATATTGGTGACCTCTGGTAAGAGCATCTCCACTCGTTCCCCCGACGAGGCCCCCGAGCGACGTTTTTCCCATCCGGACGGCGAAATTCGGCCCAGTCGCGCCCCCGGTTTCTCGTTTTCGTCCGGATTTGGCCCTTCATCCATCCGGCGAGCCCACGCCATCCCCGGCCCCCCGGGGACCTATCGGGGACTCCAGACGAGTGAAAAGCGGGGAAGGGCCCGATCTGTCGGTGACTCGACGCACGAACCCCACCGCCACGTCGCTCAAAATCTCCCCCATCCCTCGTATCTCACTCGCCGCCGGCACCACCCCGCCGGCTTGTTGCCCAGACTCCGCCGCCCCTCCTTCCCCACCTGCCTATATTCCGCCGTCTTTGGACGACGGCCTATCTGGCTGCTCTTCCGCCGGCCTGTTTTCCGACTTTGGCCTGCTCCTCGTCGCTCGCGGCTCGGGTTGCCTTGACCACGTCCGTCAGGTGTTCGTCCATTTGCCTCGCCGGCCATGGACTCGGACGAAGAGGAGGAGCAGATGTTCGTCGAGCTTATGCAAGAAGAGATGGCAGCAGCCGCCCAAGACGACGAGCACATGACGATCCTCGGTTGCTTGGCAAGCAGACAGCGAATGGAGGGCTACTGCATGTTGTACGCCGACTACTTCGCCGACAATCCATTGCACGGTGAGAGTGTTTTCCGGCGTCGTTTCAGGATGAGCAGAAAGCTATTTCTGCAAATTGTGTATGCCATCCGAGACTTTGATCCCTACTTCAGATGCAAGGCGGATTGCACTGGTTTGGTTGGATTTTCGTCACTGCAGAAGTGCACAGTGGCTATGAGGATGCTGGCGTATGGAGCTCCCGGTGATGGTGCAGATGACTATCTTCGGATGACGGAGTCCACCGCCCTTGATTGTTTCTACCGGTTCTGCAGGGCCGTCATAGCAGTGTTCGGGGACTATTACTTGAGATCACCCACTGTCGAAGACACTCAGAGGATCCTTGCAACAAATGAAGCTAGGGGTTTTCCAGGGATGCTTGGAAGCATTGACTGCATGCATTGGCAATGGAAGAACTGTCCGTTTACGTGGCAGGGAATGTACAAGGGTCACAAAAAAGGCTGCACTGTGATACTTGAAGCAGTGGCTACCCATGATCTCTGGATTTGACACTCTTTCTTTGGTATGCCTGGATCCAACAATGACATCAACGTCCTAAACTGCTCCCCGGTCTTTTCCAAGCTTGTTGAGGGTCATGCTTCCCCGGTGGACTATGTGATCAATGGTCGGCACTACAACAAAGGATACTACCTTGCAGACGGTATCTATCCAAAGTGGGCAACATTTGTGAAGACTATCTCCAACCCTAGCACCCCCAAACTTTGCGAGTTTGTCAAGAAACAAGAAGCTTGCCGAAAAGACGCCGAGCGTGCATTTGGTGTCCTCCAGCAGAGATTTGCTGTCGTCCGGTTCCCCGCTATGACTTGGTCCAAAGATCAGATGTGGGAGGTGATGAACTGTTGTGTGTGCCTACACAATATGATTATTGAAAATGAGCGAAAGCATCCGGTTCCTCTGGCTGAGCAAGAAGCACCATATGAGAGAGAGGGTCCTCTTGCACAGCCTAATCACCAGGTGCCTCCATCATGGGCCGCCTTCATTGCTATGCGCCAGGAGATTCGAGACTCTACAATGCATCAGCTGCTGCAAGATGATCTGGTGGAGCACATATGGAGGCTCCGAGGCAACGCCAATGCCGACGCCAACTAGCCTGTCTTAATTTGTTTGAAAAATTGTGAAATTGTGTGCTTCATTTGTTTCAGCACTTGTTAAACATTGTACTGATTATCGCCGAATTTGTTTCAGCAATTTTCGTACTCTTGGTCGCCGAACTTGTTAAATTTTATGTTAAATTTGTTTGAAATATGTCAAATGGTCGAGGTTGGGGGTTTCCTGCCGGGAGGACGGCTGAAACTTCGGCGCTCCCCACGCCAAATCTTCCTCCAATCCGGACGTAAATTTTCCCGAATTTGAGCGTGGGGGAGCGCCAACGAGTGGGGATGCTCTAAGGGATGGGCTAGGCATTGTGTGATAACCATTTTCTTCTCCCGTTTCTGCCAAGAGGCTCTTATCTCTCCCATGATCGTCAAAATGATTGGACATAAACAACAACCTGCAATGCCCGCAACTGAAGCCATGCGGGTTCCGAGCTCCAAGTCAATGTCCATTTGTATGCATGCATTCTAGTCAGAGCCGATCGCTTGTAAACAAACTCCATTGGCCAGCTAAAAGAACAATAACTGACTTCGAAATCTGTCTCTGTGGTAGTATTATACAACAATTATTCGTGCATCTGGTAAACTTATGTAGTTATAATAATATGCTCCATAATACGACAAACCGTGCGGTTTAGTAAGTGGGAATCTCCCTGTGAAATATAGATGGGCAGATGCATCGTACATAACTAGCCGCAAAAACTTGGACGACAAACAAAGCTAGCAGTAAACAATTCACCTCAGGGTTTCCTGTTTGTGAATTCGTACTCCATCATCTAGTCTAGTTGAAAAAAGTACCAATCAGGTCGTACATCTATGATTTTATTTAAGATGTTGGCATAGATAATATAAAATAATGCCTCTTAATAATTTGCTACTCTCTCTTTTCAGGAGGCATTGTTGGTGGTCTTCATCAGTATCTCACGATGACTCGTCATGACTTGTCATTTGTTGTTAATAAGATTTGTCAGATCCTCGTTATGTGAGCCATAATGTAGATTGTGGCCTACAGCTTCGGTCCTCTTTCTTCACACTTTTATCAGCCTTTTCAGATACACGGCTGGAAATATGGATGACTGGCTATTCACGGGGGATATGCTATTTTTTATGAAGGAATTTTGATCGTCTGGTATGCTCGTAAACAATCTACATTCTCTAGGTGGAGCACTGAGTCAGTGTAAAAGGCCCTTGCTAATGCTACAGTTGAGCTTGTATGGATAGAGTCGTTGCTGAAGGAATTTAATTGGTGTTGTTCAAACCCAACCTCCACTGTTATGGTGTCAATATTGGTGCCACATATTTATCATCCAACTCAGTTTTCATACAGGTACAAAAGCACATTGAAGTTGATTTTCACTTTGTTTGTGAGCGTGTGTCGGAGAAGCAACTGCAGATTCGGTTCATTACGATCATTGTAAGAGCAATCTCAATCTTTCTCTAGTTAAGATTGAGGGAGGATGTTGGATTATACCCGTATAGGTATAGAATTGCATTTCATCCACCCTTAACATATAGTATAGATTTGTACCTACTATATAATAGATAAGATCCCTACACAACGAGCAACGTTGGGACGGATAAATCATTTGTCCATGTTACTTTTACACGATAAGATCATATATGTATATGGTCTTATTGAAGATGTTCGGATAGATAACATAAATAATGCCTCGAAATAATTTGTTACATTCTCTGATCCATAATAAATGTTGCCAATTTAGTACAACTCACGGTTGCTGAATTGCACCGTGATTAACTTATTTTTGAACTATTTCTACAGTGACCGATAAATAAATAAAAATAAAAAGCTACTCCCTCTCTCACAGTTTATTAAGCGTGCGCGTACCTCTAGGTCGTAAATTTGATCAAGTTAGCATTAGTTATATGTTATAAAAATTATATCATTAGAAATTTTAGATGTTCCTTTTCTAATAATATAATTTTTGCATTATATAATTTAAATTATATAGGTCAAATTGATGATCTAGATATACGAGAAAGACTAGTAAACTCAGACGGAGAGAGTAGATAAAACTATTAAAGGAACGAGATGATCAATGAGCCCCAACTACTCTAGGCAGCCACCACTGGGTAAATTGCAAAACAACCATCACAATTGGGAAAGTTATCATCCCTTTAAGGAAAAAACCACAAAAAATGCATTTGGGTGGGTGCTTGTTGACTTTTGGCTACTAATGATTGTTTTGTGGAATATACTCTATTCCTCAAGATAATGGTAAAAATGGAACCTGCATACTCAAGGACTGAAATTTGGTGTGCACATGCTACTGTCGACCCTGCCGAACGTTTAATCCGGCCTCACTTAGGTGAGGAGGATGTGACTGAGTGTGGTGTTTTGGAGACCGAGCTACATGTAACTCTTTATTTTCAAACACACAAAATTCTAGAGGTATACAATGATATATGCTACAATGGTGTAAATTCCAAGTGCAAATTAATTTGTATTCTAGGCTATACAAAATTGAGAAAATCTGACAAATTTTGTAGTCTTGAAATGTGTACTATTCACTATAAAATTTATCAGAATTTGTTATTTTTGTGTAGCCTAGAATACGAAGTAGTTTATATTGATATTTTACATCATTGCAGTATACATAATTAGCTATATGTAGAATTTTGATTTGGATTTTTTTGAATCTTTGAAAAACTAATTCTAAGTGTTTGAAAATAAAGAGCTAAATGTAGCTCGGCCTCCATTTGAAGTTTCTCGGTAGTAACTAACTTATATATAAGGGAGAGTTTTTCTCCTCCTTTCAGCCCAATTTTTTCTTAGCTAGGATGGAGTTGGCTCTATGCTTGCAGTTGAGTCGTATGCGGCTGAACGATCCGAGTGCATGCGGAGCGTTAGGTTAGGCTTGAATGGATGCTGACATCTGGCATCAGAGCCGTCGTCTCTATGCCTTTCTACATGAATTCTACAGGGATGAGGTGTGATCAAGACCGTTGCAGGTTGGTTATGATGCACACTGTTTAGTGCCACCTCGTTTAGAGCATCTCCATTGGCGAGCCCCGTAACGTTCGCCATACGGTTATTGGGGTTCAAAGAAAAAAAATGCTCACACCGGGTGTTCCCAATAGGAAATCTACGTTAGCTTGAGCCTAATAGAGGCTCCAACGAACCCCAAAGGATCCCTATACGAAGGGATCTATCGTGCGCGCGAACATCAACCTTTCACGTAGGATGTCCCCCCCCCCCCCCCCCCTCTCTCTCTCTCCAGACCTAGTCCACCCGTCGCACTCACATCTCCCATATGCACCCTCTCTGCCCTCGTCTATTGGGATCGGTATTGGGGTATTGGGGATAGACCGGTGTGGGACTCGGATATTTTTTTGTCCGGCATATCTCGCCGGCAACCCCCAAACGTAGCTGACAAATATGGTGCCGGCTAGTATTTGGGGTCACCCGTGAATTATGACGCTCTTACAGGAGGAGGATGCGACCAACTTGTAAGGAGGAATTTCTCTCTTCTCGTTGGTCTAGGCTTTTAGGCTCTTCATTTATTGTTGGGCCATGTGCGAAAAGTCCTTTTGGCTCTTGCGCTCTACTGCTCTCGCTATCTTTATCTTTAAAATACTAAAAGATATTATTACAAGTTATCAAAAAATCTGAAAATAATTTATGAGATTACCATCGATACATCTCACAATCATGAAAAATATCGACCCACAATTATTTTACTTTTGTTCGAGACAAAAATGAAAAAATGGGATACGTTTGTTGATTTGAAAATGAACTACTCGCATCTACACTTTTATCTCTTTTGTGTAGCTTAGAATATAAAGTATTTGAAATTAATATTTTGCACATTTATGGGATACATCATTGGCTATATGTGGATTTTTTTTCAGATTTTTTTAAAAATCAAAAAATATATTTTATGTTTTTTTGAAAAAACCGAGACCATAGATGCCCATGCGCACCAAACCTGCACTCGGCCATACTATGCGCCTAAATTTCCTGAGATTATGAGTGCTCGCCTATACTGAGATCTAGGTAGGACTTAACACATAGTAGTGACTTGCTTGCGAACGCAGATTTCGTGCTCCGAGCTCCAGTGCTCCTGGTTAGTTCAAAAAATTCAAAACCATATATGTGAGTCTTAAAAAAATTGAAAAAAAAAATTCGGATGTAGTTCATGAATTATCCCACAAACGTGTAAAATGTCAATTCAAAATACTTTGTATTCTGAGCTGTAAAAAAATAACAAAATTGTAGATCTGTAGAAGTATGTTTCAAATCCCCAAATTTTATCAGATTTGTCATTTTTGTGTAGCCCACAATACAAAGAATTTCAAGGCACGATTTTACATGCTTGTGGGATACAACACTAACTATGTGTAGAATTATTTTCAGATTTTTTTAAAACTTGTAAATCATGATTTTAAATTTATTTAAACGATGAGAGCATTGGTGCTCAGGAGCAAATGATACTTTCCGCTTGCTTCCGATATTGTGCAAGAGCAAACGTCCTGTTTTCTCATGACACGCAGCATGCACGAGAAAGGAAACACGAGATAGAAACGGTGACCACACGTCCACACGTATGTACTAGTAGTAGCCGACATACCGTGCAGAGAGAGCGGCGGCCCGCCGGCCGGAATGACGATTTTCCGCGTCAGAGAGAGCCGCCGCCGATCTGCAAAACCACCATTCTGCCCACCGCTTCCAGCGCTACTACAGGAAACACTTCCGTCACGTGCTCGCGTCTCCCAGTGCGCTAGCTACCGCTGTACGATCGCACAGCTCGCCTCGCACCCCTCGCGCGCGTTTTATGACGAGTCGGGACAAACACCGGGAGAAAACGTGACGGCACACGTCGCGGTTCGGCACACCCAAGACGGTCGATCACGATCACATGATCGGTTTGCTCCCAAAGCAGCTTTTGTGAGATGCGAGAAACGTCTAAAGCGCATTTAAGATCGACCAAACGTCCGACCGACCGAGCGAGCCTAACTCGAAGATGCACCACCTACATACGTGACAGGCCAAATATCTTGTAGGGCATGTTCAGTGGGATCTGAGCTGGTTTTTGTTCTCCGCAGGTCGACAGCGTTAAGAACCCATCAGTTTTGGTAAGGAAAAAGTCTAAAACAAAGCTTGAATTCATAGGCAATGTCGGGGGAAGACCCCGGATAGCGCAATGGACGCGGAGCAGCCGGTTGGCCACTGGCCGGCTCGCGGCAAAGGCCGGCTGAGGAGCAGCCGGCTGGCGCCGTGGCCGGCTGGTCCAGAAGCCAGCTGGCTCTAGGTCCTAGTCGGCCTGGCTACGACCACCAATGCTGTAGTTGGGCCGGCTTCTACAAGCCATATCCGACTGGGGTTTGTACCTCAGACCGACTCGAGGCTGGCGAGTCTTGCACTGGAAGGAACCGGGTTGGTGATCCGGGTTCCCAAAGTCCACGCTGACTTCATCTTCCGTAAAGCGCGGGCACTTGTAGAGCAATAGTGCCACGCGCGGACAGGCCGTCGGGGCTTACGACGATCCGTGCGCTACGATGGGCGACGGCGACGAGGACACCTCCTCTCCATACCGCTAACCGTGGCAGCCGGATGGGACAGGCCACGACGCCTCAACGACTCCCGACGTCACCGCCTCGGGAAGGAGCGGAAGCCGAGCCGGCCAAGCCGGCGCAAGAACTATAGGGTCTTATATGTAAAGTGCCGGTGCCTATATAAGCCGCACTACCCCCTCTCGTGCGGGGGATCGATCATTCTTACTCCATTCCACCCTTAGCGCTGCCCTGTGAGAGAGATCATCGTCTCCCTTAGCCTCCCAGGAGCAGCCGGACACAGCTCTAGGAGCACCATTGTATTGTGTGATCATTATATACACTCTAGCAGGAGTAGAGGTTTTACCTCCATTGGAGGGCCTCGAACCTGGGTACGTCGCCGTGTCGCTCGTCCCCATACCCGCATCCGGATACCGCCGTGAGATCCCTCAGGAACCACTTCGATTAGCCACCCTATGGCATATGCCGTGACGATACCACGACATTTGGCGCCCACCGTGGGGCCTTCAGCATCCTCGGCCGGTGTCTTCATCCGGACGGGCCTCACCACCACCACCGGCGAGCGAGTCGCTTCAGGCTTGATCCGGAGATTCGGCTCCTCGACCGCGTCAGCGTTTCATGGCCAGGCTGCCGCCGACCAAGCCCTTCCCAGCCCGGCGGCAGCGTCATCTCCTTCGGCGGCTACGACGTCACGTCGCCACCGTCGCCGCACCGCCGCGCTACCCGCGGCGGCAGTGCCGCGCTGCGCAAGCCCTCCTCCGCGAGCCGGCAGCAGCGCCCCCGCCAGCCCCGCCGTCGTGCAAGTCATGATGGCTGGCGACGAGCTCCCCACCAAGAACCCGCGCATGCGCGGCCCCAACCTGGAGCGCAACACCGACCCCAACGCCTCCGGCTCGCCACCACCACCGTCTCGGCTGGACGCAGTCCGGGCAAAACTGAGCACCCCGCTCACGCCTGGTGCCGACCCCACCGCCATCGAGGCGGACTTGGAGGCGCACCGCCAGCTCCTCCTCAAGCAAACAAGAATCGGCTGCTGCTAAGCGCCAGATGGAGATCACCCAGCGCGAGTACAACCGCGCCCACGGCCTCACTCCAGGCGGCGACGAGCCAAGCCGAGCCGGCCATGTCCGCCGCAGGGGCCGCGACCTTGGCGCCGAGATCGCCCGCGACGGCGCTCCTTCGCCAGCTCTGTCCGCAGAGCTGCCCGTCTACAACACCCCCGACAAGAACATGCGCGCGGCAGAAGCCGCCGCAGAAGAGCTGAACCGCCTCGAAGGCGAAGAGTTACGCCGCCAGACCAAGCGGGTGACTGAGCTGCTCAACGCAGCCAACAGGCAGATCGCCGACCCCAGGTATGTCAATGCCCCCAGAGCTTCTCACGCTCGTGGAGCTGCAGGCAACGACAGGGAAGGCGCCAGGGACTCGGCCGAGTCCGCCTCCCCAGCACCAAGCCGGCACCGTGACTCCCGGGCCACCCACGCAAGCTCGAGCCGGCCGAGCCACCAGCCGGGCAGCAGCAACCGCAGCCGGCCTCCCCCGGGACGGAACCAGGAGCAAGACTCCGAGCCTCGCCGCCAGCACCGGCCGGCTCCAGAAGCAGCCGGCACGCGCCAGCCGGCACGCTCCCGGCTGGGCCCCGCATCGAACCCACCGATGCCAGAGACCGCCTCGATCGGCTGGTCGAATCCCGCATCGCGGAAGAGGAGGCGCCGGCTTGCCCCAAGTGCTTCGGGCCCCGCATCGCCAACGAGCCCGTGCTCGACGGCTTCCAGCTCCCCCGCGACACGCCCAAGTACGACGGCACCGCCAAGCCGGAGGACTGGCTGCAGGACTACTCCACCGCAGTCGGCATCTCTCGGGGCAACAAGCGGTGGGCGGTACGCTACTCCCCCCTGATGCTGGTCGGCTCCGCCCGCACCTGGCTCAACAACCTGCCAGCCGGCAGCATCAACGGCTGGCTGGATTTCGAAGAGGCCTTCGTCAGCAACTTCACCGGCACTTACCGCCGGCCGGGTCGCCCTCAGCAGCTTGAGATGTGCAAGCAGGGCCCGGACGAGACGGATCGCGCGTACCTGACGCGCTGGTGCGAGATGCGCAACTCCTGCGAGGGCGTGCACGAGATCCAGGCCATCAGCTTCTTCATGGGAGGCTGCCGGCCAAACACCATGTTGTGGCACAAGCTGCGCCGCAGTGACCCCAAGTCGATGGCCGCCTTGATGGCCATCGCGGACAAATACGCGCTGGCTGAAGAAGCCGGCAAGACGCCGGCTGACCCAGCACCGGCTCCCTCCAGGCGGGACCACCACAAGTCGGCTGAGCACAAGCCGGCCGAGGGCGCCTCGCATGGCAGCCGGCGGGACAACTACCGCGGCAAGCGTCACAGCGACCAGCCGGACCGCCAGAAGCAAGACCGGCAGTGGAAGCCGAAGTACACCTTCGAGCAAATGCTCGACTCGCCGTGCAAGTACCACAGCGGCAAGAACCCCTCCAACCACACCACCCGCGACTGCCACTTCATGAAGCGGCTGACAAGCGGTGAACCTCTCCCGCCTCCACCCCCGCCCCCACCAGCCGGCGGGCCGGGTGGCCAAGCCAGCGCAGAGAACGCCAACCTCGAGCACCACGAGGCTAACCAAGTGCACCATGGTGGCCGATATCTGGCCGAAGATGCTACCTACATCATCTTCACCTCCGAGCCCGAGGACAAGACGAGCCAGCAGAGCCGTTCCCTCGAGGTCAACGCGGTCATACCGCCGGTCCCCCAGTACCTAAACTGGTCAGAGCAGGCCATCACTTTTGATCGCCGCGACACACCGGCTGTCCTGCCGAAGCCGGGCAGCTACGCCATGGTCCTCGACCCCACCATCGGCACAACCCGGCGCAGCGTGCGCTTCTCGCGCGTCCTCATCGACGGGGGCAGCAGCATCAACATCCTCTACCGCGATACCGCCCGCAAGCTGGGCATCCAGGAGGCCGAGTTGCGCCCCACCCCCACCGTCTTCCATGGCATCGTGCCGGGCCACTGCTGCCAGCCGATTGGCCGGATCACGCTGGAGGTGATGTTCGGGAAGCCGGACCACTTCCGCACCGAGAGAATCGAGTTCGAGGTGGTGGACCTCGTGAGTCCCTACCACGCGCTCCTGGGCCGGCCGGCCCTGACCAAGTTCATGGCGGTGCCCCACTACGGGTACCTGAAGATGAAGCTGCCTGGCCCCAAGGGGGTCATCACCATAGCCGGCGACTATCGCCGCTCCATGGACTGCGCCACGCAGAGCTCCAAGATGGCCCAGACGCTGGTCATCGCCACCGAGAAGCAGCTCATCCACGACGCCGTCGCCCTCGCCAAGGCCGCGCAGACAGACATGCCGGCTGCGGGCAACCCGGCTGGGACGACTCACTTCCAGCCGGCCGACAACACCAAGAAGATCCTGCTGGACCCGGCGCAGCCGGACAAGTACGTCACCATCGGTGCCGGCTTGAGCAAGAAATAGGAAAGCGAGCTCACCAGCTTCCTCCGTGAGAATCGGGACATCTTCGCATGGACTCCAAGAGACATGCCGGGTGTGCCGAGGGAGTTGGCTGAGCACCACCTCCACGTCCGGCCTGAAGCCAAGCCGGTGAAGCAGCCTCTCAGGCGCTTCGCCGAAGAACGAAGGAAGGCCATCGGTGAAGAAATCGCCCGGCTCCTAGCTGCCGGCTTCATCATGGAAGTGCTGCACCCGGACTGGTTGGCGAACCCGGTCCTGGTTTTGAAGAAGAACGGCTCCTGGCGCATGTGTATCGACTACACCAGCCTGAACAAGGCGTGCCCGAAGGACCCCTTCCCCTTGCCGCGCATAGATCAAGTTATAGACTCGACTGCCGGCTGTGAACTGTTGTCTTTCCTAGACGCCTATTCAGGCTACCACCAGATTCCTTTGAATCCGGCTGATCAAATAAAGACTTCGTTCATTACCCCGTATGGGGCTTACTGCTACACGACTATGCCGTTCGGCTTGAAAAATGCAGGCGCCACCTACCAAAGGTGCATGCAAAAGTGCTTGCAGGATCAAATCGGCAGAAACGTTCACGCGTATGTGGATGATGTCGTTGTAAAGACCAAGGAGACGACTACCCTCCTTGATGACCTGAGAGAAACCTTCACCAATCTGAGAAGATTTCGGATGAAGCTCAACCCGGCCAAGTGCACATTCGGCGTGCCGTCTGGCCAGCTCCTTGGCTACCTCGTCTCTCAGCGAGGGATCGAAGCCAACCCGGACAAGATCAGTGCCCTGGAGAAGATGGAACTGCCGCAGTGCCTCAAGGACGTCCAGAAGTTCGCAGGCTGCCTGGCTTCCTTGAGCCGCTTCGTCGCCGGCCGGGGGAGAAGGCAACGCACTGTATCAATTGATGAAGAAGGCGGACAAGTTCGTCTGGTCACCGCAGGCGGAGGAAGCCTTCCGTGACTTGAAGTGCGTGCTCTCAACCGCGCCAATCCTTGCAACGCCGGCTTCAATGGAGCCGATGCTATTGTACATCGCAGCCACCACCCGGGTGGTTAGCGTTGTCCTGGTGGTGGAGCGCCAAGAAGCCGGCAGGGAGCAGCTGGTTTCTACTGGCCGACTGCGCTCAGAGACGCAGAAGAGTTAGTGAAGAAGTGCAATGGCTGTCAGCGCTTCGCAAAGAAGAGACACCAGCCGGCCTCCGCCTTGAAAACCATCCCCATCACATGGCCATTTGCCGTATGGGGCTTGGATATGGTAGGCCCATTCAGAACAGCGCGAGGCGGCATGACACACCTCTTGGTGATGATTGACAAGTTCACCAAGTGGATCGAAGCCAAGCCAATCAAGAAGCTGGATGGCTCCACAGCCGTCACATTCCTCAAGGAAATCATTGTGAGATTCGGCTACCCCCACAGCATTATCACCGACAACGGCAGCAATTTCTCCCAAGGCATCTTCTCTCGCTATTGCGGGGAAATGGGGATCCGGATGGCCCTATCTTCTGTGGCACACCCAGAGTCCAACGGACAAGTGGAAAAGGCTAACGGCTTAGTACTAGCCGGCATCCGGCCCCGGCTGGTGGAGCCGCTTGAGCGAGCAGCCGGCTGCTGGATTGAAGAACTGCCCAATGTGCTGTGGAGCCTGCGCACAACGACAAACCGCTCAGTCGGCTTCACACCATTTTTCCTCATATACGGGGCCGAAGCCGTCTTGCCGACTGATATCGAGCATGACGCGCCAAGGATTAAACTCTACACAGAAGCCGAAGCCAAAGAAGCTCGCGAAGATGGAGTTGACCTGGTCGAAGAGGCCCGGCTGCTGGCTGCGTCTAGATCTACTATCTACCAGCAGAGCCTCCGACGCTATCACAGCCGGAAGGTCCAGCCCTTAGCATTCCGAGAAGGAGACCTAGTGCTCCGGCTGATCCAGCGGACAGCCGGACAGCATAAACTGTCATCCCCATGGGAGGGTCCCTTCATCGTGAGCAAGGCAGTAGGCAATGATTCCTACTATCTCATAGATGCCCAAGAGGCCAAGAAAAACAAGCCGGACAAGGCTGACGAGGAGACTAAACGTCCCTGGAATGTCAGGTTACTCCGCCCATTTTACACATGAGAGCAGGAATGTATGTATCCCTTGTATCCCTTTTGTGAGCTATGAAAAAGCATGCGCCGAGAGCGCCGTTTCCGACAAGTTTTTCGCGTACTCTACCTATTTTCGCCAATTGGCTTGAACCCTCTCACGCGGTCGGCTCAGTAACGTGATCCGGTTTCCGACAGCCGGCTTCCGATCCAGCTACAGACCGCAACCCGGCTGTCCGGCTGGCGGGAGTAAGGCCTAGGGAGCCGGCACGCGAAAAAACGACTAAGGGAAAGAGTAAAAGCGAGTTGACTTGCAACTTTTCATAAAAGTGCCGGATTGCCGAACTCAGCTCGTTCGACTGAAATACTGTCGGCCTCACCCAGCAGCCCGCTCTTGATCCGGCGACGGATCGCAAGTCGGACGTACGACCGGCAAGAGCACAGCCAAAGAGTGGGGCGGATGGGAAAAAGCGAACGAGTCGAAAGAAAGCAACTCGGCACACAAATGATTAACAAACACATTAAAGTGTGACTTAATTAAAGGACGATAATATTCATACATACGCACCCGGCATCCCGGGGATTTAATAAATTGTCTTGGCAAAAGAACAACTGAAAAGCAGGTAAACTAAGCCGGAGGGGCATCAGCGGAGCCGGCTGCCGGGTCGTCCTCGGGCGCGTCTTCCGCCTCCTCATCTTCCATGTAGTCCTCATCGGATGGAGGAGGGTTCGGGTCCGCGACGAAGGCGCCCTTGTCGACGAAGTCGGCGATGGCGCTAGCTCGGGCAAGACGGGCGGCCTTGAGTTCGGCTGGGAGCTTGTCCTCCACGCCGGCTCGCCGGAACTGGAGCTGCCCCAAGTCCACCTCGTTGTACCAGGAGAGGACGAAGGACAGCGCCATGTCGGCACCAGCGCGCGTGGCCGACTCCTTCCAGTCGAGGAAGCGATCCGACGCCCGCTCCATCAAGGAAGCGAGACTGGAGATGTCTTGCGGCACCGCCTCCTCAGGCCACAGCAACGGCGCCAGCTCCTCAACCGCCTTCCGGAGCTCCCAGCCAAGCTTGGTGATGGGCTCGACGCGGGCGGCCATGGACGCCATGTAGTCCTCCATGGAGAAGTACTCTGAGCTGCCCTGGCCGGTCTCCCGCCTCCTGGACTCGCGCGCAACGCCAACGGCTGCTAAAGCCGCGTCCTGCGTCTCCGGGAAGGCCGCTGCAAGAAGAAACAAGTCAGAAGTCATTGAAGCCGAAATAAGCTGAAAAATGCAAATTTTCGAAGTCCTAAAGTAAGCCTGGCGGCAGCCGGCACGAGCCGACTGCCCCCAGCCCGAAGATGGAGATTTCGAAGGATAAAAGAAAAAGCCTGGCGGCAGCCGGCAAGAACCGACTGCCACCAGCCCGAAGATGGAGACACTACAACATATGTGACATTATATGACGCTTATTCCGTGACGATACGGTGAAAAAACGTCAGGAAATAGTCATTTTTTCACAAACTGTGACGTTTTCTGACTGAATCGTCATGGAATGAGTGTCATATAATGTCACATTTGTTGTAGTGAGATTCCGAAGCTCTAAAGTAAGCCTGGCGGCAGCCGGCACGAGCCGACTGCCCCCAGCCCGAAGATGGAGATTTCGAAGGATAAAAGAAAAAGCCTGGCGGCAGCCGGCAAGAACCGACTGCCACCAGCCCGAAGATGGGGATAGCGAAGAAATCAGAAGTTTCTGCTGCCGGCTGCCAACGAAAGCCGGCAGTAGACAGCTGAAAGCCGGCAAAGGGAAAGGAACATGAAGATGCACTCACCCGCCAAGCCGCGATCAAGCGCGCCAAACTCGTCCGTCCAGCGCTTGGCGGTAGCCGTCAGCTCCGTAGACTTGGCGGTGACCTCCTCCTGCAGCGCAAGCCGCTGCTTCTCCACCTCCGTCAGCCGCCGGCTCAGATCCTCCACCTTCTCCTTCTCCGCCGTCCTGAGGGAGTTGAGCTCGGTGAGGTGGTTCTGCTCCAGCAGGCGCAGCTGCGTCAGCTCCTGCTCAGCCAGCTTGAGCTTGGCGGTGGCAGATCGGCCCGCCTCCTCGCTCTCGGCGCACTGGGCGCGAGCAGCCCGCAGATCCGACTCCAGCCGCGGAACCTTGGCGGCTTCAACTGCAAGGCAGCCGGAAAGAAACGTCAGCCAACCAAGACTAAAAAGAGAGAAGACATCGAGTCGACAGAAGCAAATCTTACCCTTGACGGTTTCCAGCTCGCGGGCCAAGTCGGCCCGGTCCAGCTTGGCCTTGTGGTAATGGGTAACGGCGCGGTTGTACAGAGTGGTGCGCCGACCCATCACAGCCTAAGGAAAAGAGAAAGTCAGTCAGATAGGCGAAACCCATGCCGGCTCCGAGCAGCCGGCCCGTGCCTCGGAGGGCTACCAGGATGATAACCAAATCGAAAAACAAATGAAGCTCACCTTGCCGGCTTCCTCCACCTTGGCGACGTTGGCCGCGGTCTCGGCAGCCCTGGCCTTGAGGTTGGCCTGCAGGCTGGAGAAGAACATCTCCACCGATGCCTGGCCGGGGTTCCCCTCCCGGCTGGTCACCTCGTAGGAGTCGGCGCGGAGCCACGCCTGCTCCATGGTGGCAGCCGAGCCAAGGCTGGAGTCGGAGGCGGACGGCACCTGAAGAAGAAGAGCGCCCTTGGCCACGTGCAGGCCCAGCTGCGACGCCGATGGGGCTTCCGTCCTCACCAACGCGCGCGAGTCGGCGCCCTCCGGGCGCGACGGCTCATCCCTCGCCGGCTCCTGCCTGGCCGGCTCCCCCGTCGTCGGCTCTGGTGGTGGCGGCGCGTGCAGCAGATGGCCCCGATCGGCGCGGTCGTCTCCGGCGCTCGAGGTGCCCCCTCCGGGCTCCCATCCAAGACCACCACGCTTGGCACGGCTCCGGCTCCATCGCGGGCGGCGCAGCCACGCCGGCTCCGGCTCGGCCACGGGCGGTGCAGAGCCGCGCTCCGGCTCCGGTTGAAGGCGGCATGCCCCGCCCGGCCCTGGCCGGCCGGGTCCGAGAAGAGGTGTCCGGCGCGGGAACATATCGTCCAGCGTCGGCTGCCGCGTTGGCTCGACCCTCGTGCCACGATCAGGCGCTGAGGCCAGCGGCACGGCAAAGGTAGGTGCCCCTGCGGCAGGCGGCGGCGGCGTAGGTGCGCGCGAGGAAGGCTGCGGCGTCTGCTCCCTCCTCTGGCGGGGAAGCGGCGACACAACGCGCGGAGTCTGCCGGGAGCCGCCGCCCTGGGCAAACTTGATGGGGGCCCTAGCCGAATAAACAAAGAGAAGATAAGCATAAAAGTAAGGAAACAAAAGGAATCAAACAAGGAAGAGGGAAGAGAGAACTCACCCGGCCTGCTCCGGAACCTTCTTCGGCTGAAGCCGGCGGAGCTTCTTCGCCTTCGACTCCGCGGCGGCGGTGGAGCCGACTCGCTTCGTGCCCTTGGGCGCCGAAGTCGCCGTGGTGCTGGGCGGCCTCGTGCGCAGAGGCACGGCGGGGATTGGCCCCGTGGCGGACGTCGCCGGCTCCTCGTCCTCCTGCTGCTCCGGTGATGGGGGCGGATTGTGCTCCCCCTGGCCGCCTAGATCAGGCGCCTGCAGCAGGTCGTCGTCGCCGGCCTGGTCGCCGGCTTGGTCAGCCGGATCGACGTGATCCGGCGTCCACCTCCTCGTCGCCAGGTCGCCGTCCTCGGCGTTCTGGCGCTCAAAGAGCAAGAAAGACAGAAAACATGAGTAAACAAACAAGCCGGAAGTCGGCAGAAGAAAAAGGAAGTCGGCCTCGCAGTCGCAAGCCGGAAATTGGCAAATAACACAAAGCTTACCCGCTCCGGTGGATGGTCCCTGTCGCGGGGCGCCAGCCCGTAGTTCCAGTCGTCCGACAGGTTCGCCTTGGTGATGTTATTCACCCGGCTGGCCACCTGGGCCTTGGTGAGCAGTGCCTTGGACGTCCGGTTCGGATCGAACCGGCCGGACATGTGCCCGATTTTGTGGGTGCGCATCTGGAGCGGCAGCACCCGGCGCTCGGCGATGGTGCAGAGGAGATCTTCGGCAGTCAGCCCATTGTCGACGGCTGCCGCCAGGAAGTCCCAGAGCTGGTTTACCTCAGCGTCCGGATCCGTTGTGCGGGCGTTGTAGCTCCAGTTGATCCGGCCGACTGGAGGAGCCGGGTTGAACTCCGGCAGGTTGATCCGGTCGACGAGCTGCCCCTCGTTGCGCACATAGAAGAACGACATTTGCCAGTTCTTCACCGAGTCAACGGTGGGGATTTTGGGGAAAGGCGTACCGGGCCGAGTGTAGATCGAGGCGGCGCCGCAGGCTCGCAGGTGGCCGTCGGTGGTTTGCGCCTTCAAGAAGAACAGCCGGCTCCAGAAGTCGATGTCTGGCCACAAGCCGGCGTAGGCCTCCATGAACGCCACGAAGCAGCTGAGGAGGACGCACGCGTTGGCCGGCAGGTGGTGCGGCTGCAGGCCGAAGTTGTCGAGGAACTGCCGGAAGAAGGTGGAAGCCGGCAGGCCCAGCCCGCGATCGAGGTGCGCGCCGAAGACGACGCGCTCGCCGTCCCTCGGCTCGGGCGCCGTCTCCTCGCCGGGCACCCGCGTGACCACCGACCGCGGGATCCGCCGGAGGCGCACCAGCCGCTCGATGTCGTCCGCCTGCATGTAGGAGCCCCTCCACGAGCCGCTGGGGGAGGCCATTGTTGAAGCAGAGGAAGAAGATGACCAAGAAAGGCGAAAGGGCGACGACGAGCCTTGCGACGGCGGCGGCGACGACGGCGGCTGAGGACGCTCCGTGGAGACGCGCGGCCCCGTGGCGCCGGATTGGTGGATTGGCGGCGGCGGCCCGGCGGAAGAATGTCGGGGCAGCTGCTCGCCGGAGTTCGCCAGGAGGATGCTGGAGGAAAAGCGTCGGTGTGCGGCGGAGCGCTCGAGCGAAGAAACGAGAGAGCTTGGGCGAGAGGATGAAGAGCGCAAGGAAGAAGAAGGGCGCCTCGGTACCGCTACCGGGGGCATTTATAGCCGCCTGGCGCGCCAGTTGCGCGGCCACGTGGCGATCGTGGGCCACGATCGGGATTTACTGCGCTATAACTCCGCCCACGACCACGACGGTTACCGAAAACGGCCACACCACGTCGCCCACGACCGCACCGGATCCGGAGGAACATTGATGTGACCAGACGAAACGACCGCAGGAGCCAGTCGTCAGACCGGTCAAGTCGGGCGCAGGGCCCGAGGCGGCGGAGACTCCTGCGCGTCGCAAGCCGGAGTCGGACAATAAGTTCAACCCGGATCAAAAATCATCAGCGAGGCGGAGACGCCACCAAATCTTGCGAGAAAGCAAAAGCTGCATAAGTGTAAAAAGCGGCCGGCTAGGAGCAGCCGGCAGAAACGAGCCGGATGAGGGCGCAGCCGGTTGAATGAAAATTCTTAGTCGGCCCCTCCAAGTGCCGTCAAATATATTGGAGAAGCCAGAAAAACCTGCCTAGGTCCTTCTAAACGCAGGACCTTGCCAGCTTCGGGGGCTAATGTCGGGGGGAAGACCCCGGATAGGGCAATGGACGCGGAGCAGCCGGTTGGCCACTGGCCGGCTCGCGGCAAAGGCCGGCTGAGGAGCAGCCGGCTGGCGCCGTGGCCGGCTGGTCCAGAAGCCGGCTGGCTCTAGGTCCTAGTCGGCCTGGCTACGGCCACCAATGCTGTAGCTGGGCCGGCTTCTACAAGCCATATCCGACTGGGGTTTGTACCTCAGATCGACTCGAGGCTGACGAGTCTTGCACTGGAAGGAACCGGGTTGGTGATCCGGGTTCCCAAAGTCCACGCTGACTTCATCTTCCGTAAAGCGCGGGGCACTGTGGAGCAATAGTGCCACGCGCCGGACAGGCCGTCAGGGCTTACGACGATCCGTGCGCTACGATGGGCGACGGCGACAGGGACACCTCCTCTCCATACCGCTGACCGTGGCAGCCGGATGGGACAGGCCACGACGCCTCAACGACTCCTGACGTCACCGCCTCGGGAAGGAGCGGAAGCCGGAGCCGGCCAAGCCGGCCAGTAAACTATAGGGTCTTATATGTAAAGTGCCGGTGCCTATATAAGCCGCACTACCCCCTCTCGTGCGGGGGATCGATCATTCTTACTCCATTCCACCCTTAGCGCTGCCCTGTGAGAGAGATCATCGTCTCCCTTAGCCTCTCAGGAGCAGCCGGACACAGCTCTAGGAGCACCATTGTATTGTGTGATCATCATATACACTCTAGCAGGAGTAGAGGTTTTACCTCCATTGGAGGGCCTCGAACCTGGGTACGTCGCCGTGTCGCTCGTCCCCATACCCGCATCCGGATACCGCCGTGAGATCCCTCAGGAACCACTTCGATTAGCCACCCTATGGCATATGCCGTGACGATACCACGACAGGCAAAAACTAAATTAAACCCTGAACTTGCAATCCCTGAAATTGACACTCCGAACTCATCAATTCCGGTCTATTTTAAACCTTGGAACGTTTTTTGACAGAAGAAAATAAAAAGTCTAAAACATAATAATTCGCTACTTTCACTGACAAGGTGGACCCACTTGTCATATGTATCATCTACCTCTGATCTCTCACTCCCAAATTCCAAACGATTTCTCTCTCACACATCTGGTTCTCATGGGGCACGCCCCGCACCAGCAGCAGGTCTTCCACACCACCAATGCAGCGGTCCAATGGGCGGAGGGCACAGCCTGGAGGATCCCCCGCGGGGATGGTGGCGGAACCCTGCTGCTGCTCGGACGGGAGGCACGGCCGATGCTGCTCTCGATGGGTTGTCACGGCTGATGTGTGCACCGTCCCGTCCCCTTTCTCGGTCGCCACGTCCGTTGTCCCTGCCCGGCTTCCACGAACCTCCCCGCCCGACCACAGCACGACCTGACCTGCACGGCCCATCCAGCTCAGCCCCAGCATCTGCAGGCACCAACGAGAGGAGCACGGACGCCTGCACAAGCCCACGTGTCCTGCACGCGCCCCAGTATGGCTCCTGCAAAAGCCGCTCGCGGCTCGCCTCATGCTCGCCAGATCGCCGACGAGCGACGCGGCTAGCCGTGCCAGCGACATGCGCGACTGCCGAATAGCCGGTGGGATGGTTGGGATCGGGTGGGTTGCTATGAGAAAGATTTGGTCAAAGGGTTGGGTATGACATATGGGTCCCACTGTCAGTGAGTGAAGCAGAATATCCCGGCCGGGATTGTAGCATCCCCATGTGCCAAACAGGTTCAAGGTCTAAAATAGTCCGGGATTGATGAGTTTGGAGTGCCAATTTCAGGAATTGCAAGTTGAGGGTTTGATTTAGCTTTTGCCTATGAATTTAAGGTCTGTTTTGGTCTTTTTCCGTTTGGTAAACCAAGGAGCTCATAAACGCGAATGGAATTCTCACACCTTGTCACGTATCATCAGTACACTCTGGGCGCGAAAGGGACACGGCAGGCTCAGTAATCAGCGGGGGTAAAAAATGACGAGACCTCCGAGCCACTCTGATTGCCGCTGTCGAGTAGTGGTGCGTCAGCTGACATTGCCATTATAAGTAGGGAGGCACCGCGCGCCAGCTACCACCACCCCGACCTCCCACTCCGCCCTCTCTCGCCAAAACAACTGTGCCGCCCCGCCCGTGCTCTCCGCCCCGATCCGGCGACCCACCCCCAACCCTCGCGATGTGCGGCGGGGCCATCCTCTCCGGCTTCATCCCGCCGTCCGCCGCCGCGGCGGCGGCCAAGGCGGCGGCCAGGAAGAAGCAGCAGCAGTACCAGCAGCGCAGGGTCACGGCCGACTCGCTTTGGCCCGGCCTGCGCGGCAGGAAGGCGCCGCCCCGCAGCCACGAGGACTTCGAGGCCGACTTCCGCGACTTCGAGCGCGACTCCTGCGAGGACGACGCCGCCGCCCAGGACGAGGACGTGGTCGAGCAGGTCCCCCCGCCGCCGCCGCGGTTCCGCTTCGGCGCCAAGGCCGAGGCCGCCGCGCTGCCTCCTGCCGCCCTAGGTGAGAACCGAGGAGCGCATTCGACTTGGCCTCTTCTTCCTTCCCCTTCTGTTGGAGGGCAAACTATACTCCGCCTCCGCCTGATTTGCCTCGCGCTTTTTTGTTTTTCGCTGAGGAGAAAGATTGAGTGTCTCTGCCAAACGGGCTTCTGACAGCAGGACGCGGTAGATTTAATCTTGAGCCGTTAGATGGAATGGGTACTGGTGCTTTAAATCTGGCCGAGTCTAGGGCATACCAACTGTGTAGGAAATCTGGTTCTTCTTTAGGGCCTATATACATTGTTTCTCTAGGTTTGATGGTGGTACCGCGAGTGTCAAATCGGCGGGCCATCGTTAGACAAGCTCTGTCTCAGAATCTGGTCTCTGTTTTTATTTCACTGAATATTTATTTCTAGTCCAGTAAGGAGCGAATTAACGAGTTTCCAAGGTAGTTCTTGTAATAAGCGCTCTGATGTGTGACTTTGGTTAGTAGAATGTTTCAGATGTATCTTTTCTTGTCAAGCGTTCATTCCCTCTAGTACATGTACAGATGTACTGCCAACTCCTCGCAGCATCTTGAGATTTTTTTTATGTATACACTTCGTGAGATCTATTACTACTTATGAGGGTTTACTATGCTTGCTTGTTCATTTTCAGTACAATATTTCTGTAACCTCTTTTCTTGTTACCTAGCTGGAATCTTAACTTTTCATTACCGATTACTGTTCTCAGACTTAGCTTTCCACATCTTAGAGATGTATTGTGGAACAGTTTATGCTAAATCTGGGAGGTTAGTCGATCACCCTAGTGCCATCTTTAGATGATTTTTTGTATGTATTTTGCACATCAAAAAGGACTGTCAGCTCGAACATTCAAATTCATCTCTTCCACAACTAGAGTGGAAACATGACCTGTTGGAATTTGTTCAAATAAACAGATTTCATGCTTGTTTAATTTTATCACATACTGTCTAATTTATTGGCTATTTATTAACATCCCGTAGTATTGCTTATGATTTCTAACTACGATCATTTTTATGTAGTTAAGTCAATTGCTTATGGGATTGTTATACCAACTCCTAATTTCCTTTTTTTCAAAAATTCTTCTTCAGATGCGTTAATAAGTAACTTTTCATGTAGATGTTACTCAACATGATGGATCCGCTGCTAAGCCGGTAAAGCGCAACCGGAAGAATCAGTATAGAGGGATCCGCCAGCGTCCCTGGGGAAAATGGGCAGCTGAAATCCGAGATCCTAGCAAGGGTGTCCGGGTTTGGCTTGGGACATACAACACCCCTGAGGAGGCAGCTAGGGCATATGATGCTGAAGCCCGCAAGATCCGTGGAAAGAAAGCCAAGGTCAACTTTCCTGATGAAGTGCCAGCGGCTCAGAAGTCTACCCTTAAGCCAATTGTTGAGAAGTCCACCTTGAAGCCAACTGCTGCCAAATCAGCTAAGCTAGCTCCACTTCCAAAGACCTGCGAGGATGAGGCTTTCAATCATCTGAGCAATGGAGACAATGATTTGTTTGCGATGTTTGCCTTTACTGACAAGAAGGTTCATGCAAAGCCAGCTGAAAATGTTGATTTCATCCTTCCATTGAAATCTCTTGCTACCACTGAGGCATACGGGATGAACATGCTATCTGATCAGAGCAGCAACTCATTTGGCTCTACTGACTTCGGTTGGGAAGATGAGGCCATGACGCCGGACTACACATCCGTCTTCGTTCCAAATGCTGCCATGCCAGCATATGGTGAGCCCGCTTACGTGCAAGGCGGAGCGCCGAAGAGGATGAGGAACAATTTTGGTCTAGCTGTGCTTCCCCAGGGAAATGATGCGCCGCAAGATGTCTGTGCTTTTGACCATGAGATGAAGTATTCACTGCCTTACGTTGAGAGCAGCTCGGACGGATCGATGGACAGCCTTCTGCTGAACGGTGTCATGCAAGACGGGGCAAGTACCGGGGATCTCTGGAGTCTCGATGAGCTGTTCATGGCAGCTGGTCCTTATTGAGGGGTCGTGGTTCTGGTCAATAGCATAAATGTAAGCTATACATACTGTAGAGTAGTTTCGTTCTCTTTCACACTTTTCCTGTATATAAATAAATTACAACTGCTGTTAATGAATATATTCTCCACTCTCGTTTCTTGCCAGGTCTCATGCCTATGTCCAAGATGAAGAACCGGTGGTATCTGCTATGTTTCGTAGCGGATCAAACCGTAGCTATGCTAAGATTATATGTGGAACTGTATGACATGTTTATATTCTGTTTATGTAAGTCGTGTCTATGATTGGGTGCATGTTGGAGTCTGGATTTAATAACAACCTTGGTCATATGACTGCTGTTATGTGCTTGTTAAGTGTATGATTGTGCTTATATTGTACTTATACAGTTGCGCTGTGCGAGTGCTGCTCCTATTCGCTGTCTGTGAGCTCATCTGAAATCTAGGTAGATCTAGAGAGATCTAGACCAGATTAGCAATTAATTTTGTCTTCACTGAGCAGTTTGCTGAGAAGGATTAGTGCTAGATTAAAGCATCAGGTTTTGATTGGTAGATGGCCAAGTCAATAACTAACATTTGCCTTTACAGATTTGTGTGGTGCACATTGATGCTAAAGATTATAAATTGGAGCTGACTGTATCTGGGAGAATTGAATCTAAAAAATGATCAGTTGCACACTGGATCTGATTCCTGGTTTTGCTTTACCAGGTTGGTGTTCCTGGAACTAACCATGAGTTTCCTAGGGAGGAAGTCGGCATCAGCTTGCGCATATAGCTGTTGGCATATCCTTTTCATCGTACATGCTGAGCGATGCCCCACTTTGCAAGTAGTGACACTTGCGGGAAGTTCATGCTCCAGGGCCGGTCTGCTTCATGGTTGATCATCCCGAGATTTCCGAGCGCAAAATCTAAGAGCATCTCCAACCGCGTCTCTAAAGGAATTAGGGCGGCAGTCGGATAAAATTTTATTTCCTACCGCGTGTCCCAAAGCCTTTTTCATACGACGAGGCTCAATACGGTGTTCCGAGCCCGTTCCCGCTACACAGGGGACGTTCCGAGCACGACGGACACAACGAAAAGCAAGGAGAGGAGACACAGACCTGACACGCCAGCGACATGGAAGCCTAAAATCCCGTCGCCGTCAAGCGATGTTTATGGCGCCCCAGCTTTCCCAGGCGACGTAGGGACGCGTCTCGTCGTGCATGGCCGCGTGGCCATTTGCGCCAGCATTTATTGCGTCCAACGCCCCGCTGCCGCTTCGCCTGGCGCCGCTGCGTAATAAGAGCGCCCCTCCTTCCGTCCTCATCCCAATCTCTCGCCGCTCCCAAATCCCATCCTCCCTCGCCGTTCCCAACCTCTTCCTCCAATATCGTCGTCTCGCAAGATCGCCGCGACGAACAGCATCGGTCGCGGCAACCTCACCGTGGTGGAGGCGTGGGCGTTGTACCGCGCGGGATATCCCGTCCCGTCGGACATGCGCCTGCCAAGCAACGGCGGGTGGAAGATGGCCATCAACAGCGTCGGAGTCCCGTCCTCGCCACGAGAGGGCATGGAGCGCTGGAGGGACGCGATCAGGGCCCGGCGGGCTCGCCTCACCACCGAGGAGCGGACCGATCCAACCTGGGCGGCCATCGGTGGGTCGACTACTTCTAGGCGCATCACGACACTGAGATGAACAACAACGCCGGCCTCATCGGCCAGCGGAACAGCTGGAACAGGGAGGGGCGCCTCCTCTTCTGGGGCGTTCTGGGGCGCACCCTGGAGCATGTCGTCGACGGCATCCAGAACGACGCACCCAGGTTGGAGATGCCGTCGTCGCCGCCACCATCCCCTACGTCCGCAGCGCGCTGGCAGCCGAGGAGGAGGTACTCGTCCTTCTCCAACTCTTCCTCATCAGGGCCGGCGCAATCGGCGCCTTCTTCGTCCCACCGCGACGCGCCCTACACCATGCCTAAGCGCGAGGTGAAGGAAGACCCGGAGTTCGCGCCGCTAATACGTCGGAAACGTATCTATAATTTTTGATGCTCCATGCTTGTTTTACACCAATTCCTATATGTTTTGCTCACACTTCGTTGCACTTTTATACATTTTCCGGCACTAATCTATTGTCAGTTCCTGTTTTCTATTGTTTTGTATTTCAGAAAAGTTGTACAGGAGAATTCTCGGAATTGGATGAAACAAAAGCTGAAGATCTTATTTTTTCGTAACAAAGACGAAGTCCGGAGGAGAGACAAAGGGGTCCACATGGTGGCCAGACCATGCCTAGGCGCGTCCTGGCCCTGGCCCGCGCCTAGGGGTGGTGTGAGGCCACCTGGCCTCCACCGACCTCGCCCTTCCGCCTATAAGAAGCCTCTCGACGCGTGAACCCTAAATCAACCAGCTTCCATCCACGAAAAGTTTTGTAGCTCCGTCGCCGTCGCAGACAAGATCCGGGGGACATAAGTCTCTATTTCGGCACGCTGCCGGGACGGGGAATTGTCCCCGGAGCCATCTCCATCGATTTCACCACCATCTTCATCGCCATTGCTGACTCCTGTGATGAGGAGTGAGTAGTTCACCCCCGAGGCTGAGGGTTTTACCGGTAGCTATGTGGTCTATCTATCTCTCCATGTATGATCTTTATTTGATCATGAGCTTTATAATCTAGTTGAATAAGTAGATGTTATTCTACAATATTGTGCTACTCAAGTGGTTTTATTATGTGATCTCCGGGGACATCTTGTCCAACGGTGTGAAGGTGACAGTGTGCACACCGTGTTTGTTTCTTATGCTTAATTTATAGACATACTTATGAATTGTGGTGACTAGTTAGTACCATCTTTGTATGCTCAAAGTGACATCGTGGGGTGCCATAGATTGGAAATGCGAACTTTAAGGAATGCTTATGCAGACCTGCGCAATGAATTTGTGTTTATTATCAAACCGGAGAGTGGTTCAAAGTAGCGTAGTGAAGAGATAATATCTATGTATTCAATTATGGTATCATTCTTGAGAGTGTCCACTAGTAAAAGTATGATCCCTAGGCCTTGTTTCCAAGCATCGAAACACCGTTTACAACCATTTCTACTACATGTTTGCTTGCTACCATTTTTATTTCAGAATGCAATTACTACTTACAATCATCCATATTACTTGTATTTCACTATATCTTCACCGAACTAATGCACCTATACACCTGACAAGTGTATTGGGTGTGTTGGGGACACAAGAGACTTCTTGTATCGTAATTGCAGGGTTGCTTGAGAGGGATATCTTTGACCTCTACCTCCCTGAGTTCGATAAACCTTGGATGATTCACTTAAGGAAAACTTGTTGCTGATCTACAAACCTCTGCACTTGGAGGCCCAACACTTTCTACAAGAATAGAAGCGTGCGTAGACATCAAGCTCTTTTTTGGCGCCGTTGCCAGGGAGGTAAGGTAAAAGATACTCACATTCTTTGGCTACTAAGTCTTTTAGTTGCTGGTGAGTGCTCGAAGTTATTTCCTTTAGATTCTGCAATCTTTTAGTTTCTTATTTTATTTTTCACTAGTTAGGCTTAATGGAAAACAATAAAAAAATTAGAGAGCTTTATTGTATTTATCTTGAGTTAGGACATGAGGTGTTTGAAGAGAAAATTAAAAAACCTATGGAACTTTATTTGCATGCTAATAGCAATGTTATTGGTATGAATTATTTGAACACCATTATTGCTAATGCTATGGAAAAGTCTAATCTTGGGAAAGCTAGTTTTTATGAAAATAATCTTTTTAGTTCCCCATCTTTGGTATGACGATACTATGCCTCCAATATATGATGATTACAATGATGATTATGTAATTTTCAGTCCACCTACTATTGAGGAGAAAGTTAATTATGATTACAATATGCGTCCTATATTTGATGATTATGGTGATGAGAATAATAATGATAGCTATTTTGTTGAATTTTATCCCACTACAATTAATAAGAATGACTATGCTTATGTGGGGCGTAATAATTATTTTATGCATGTAGCTCATGATAAGAATGTTTTATGTGATAGTTATATTGTTGAGTTTATTCATGATGCTACTAAAAGTTATTATGAGAGTGGAAAATATGGTTGTAGAAGTTTTCATGGTACTAAAACACCTCTCTATATGCTGCAAGTTTTGAATTTACTCTTATTTTATCTTCCTATGCTTGTCCCTTTGTTATTTGTGTACATGATTTCTATGCATAGGAATTGGGTTAGACTTAAATATGTTTTGAATTTTCTTCTTGATTCTCCTTTGAGAGTGGATTTGGTGCCTGGCGGACGCCACGGCAGAGCGCGCGCGAGCGGCGCTGGTCCAGGCGGGCGGACAAGAATCCTAGCGTCCCTGGTGAATTTGGTGTCGCCGCGGGCTCTATCGGCACCCTCGCCAGCGCTGCTCGCTAATGCCGTGTTGCTGAGCATCATGCTCACGACGACGAAGTAGCTGTCAAGAAGTCTGCGTCCTCCGCCGTCTATTGTTAGCAAGCAACGTCGAGTATGGTGCTAGCTTTACACAGCTACTATTATAGCAACAGAGTTAGTGATTGGTGATGAACACCTCTTGTACCTGTGAGGTTGAGACAGGACAGGGGAGAGCAAGATTGTAGATTATTATGCCGAACAGTTAAGAAGATAGCCAGAAGTAGATACTTAATGATGTAACTGTTGATGTTTCTCAAACACATACGAGAGCTTTGTTCCCAGCTTGTTAGCAAGCAGCGAGGAGGCCGGTCAACGAATGGTGGGTCAACGGATGGTGGAGAGTGTTGAGTACGGTGGATAAGTGGAGAGTGTTGCATAGGGTTATCACTTCACGGACAACTAACACCGTTTGCCACATGTCAATCTATCACCGCGTGCTCACTGATGACCCACAAGTATAGGGGGTGTATCGTAGTATCTTCGATAAGTAAGAATGTCGATCCCAACGAGGAGCAGAAGGTGTTGACAAGCAGTTTCGATGAAGGATTCGCTGTAAATGCTCACAGACAAGTATTCAGGGGGTTTTGATGTAACAGTTGAATAAAGTACGAGTAAGTAAAGTGCGAGAGTAACAATTGCAGCGAGTGGCCCAATCCTTTTTAGCGCAAAGGACAAGCCGGTTTGTTTACTTATAATGACCAAATGTTCTCAAGGACACACGGGATTTTAGTCTAGTGCTTTCGCTACATACGGCTAAATAATCTTCATTGTTATGATAAGTGTTGTGTGGGTGAACCTATGCTAATGTACCGCCCTTCCTAGGACTAATACATACTTGTGATTATACCCCTTGCAAGCATCCGCAACTACAAGAAAGTAATTAAGAATAAATCTAACCACAACCTTAAACTCTGAGATCCTGCGATCCCTCTTGCATCGATATACCAACGGGGGTTTAGGTTTCTGTCACTCCGGCAACCCCGCAATTGGCAAACGAATACAAGATGCATTCCCCTAGGCCCATAAATGGTGAAGTGTCATGTAGTCGACGTTCACATGACACCACTAGAAGAATAACACCACAACTTAAATATCATACCATTGAATATTACTCAACCATAGTTCACTACTAACATTTAGACTTCACCCATGTCCTCAAGAACTAAACGAACTACTCACGAGACATCATATGGAACATGATCAGAGGTGATATGATGATGAATAACAATCTGAACATAAACTTGGTTCAATGGTTTCACTCAATAGCATCAACAACAAGTAGAAATCGATACCGGGAGAGTTTTCCCTATCAAACAATCAAGATCAAACACAAATTGCTACAGCGGTGACGAGGTGCTGCGGTGGAGACGGCGGTGATGATGGTGGAGATGATGATGATGGCGGTGGAGATGATGTCCAGCTCGATGATGGTGACGATGGCGTCGATTTCCCCCTCCCGGAGGGAATTTCCCCGGCGGATTCCTGCCCGCCGGAGAGCTTTTTTCTCTCTGGTGTTCTCCGCCCCGCAGAGGCGGCTGTAACTCTTCGCGAGGTACCCTCTGTGGCTTAGATTTTCGGGACGAAGGGTTTCGCGAAGAAAAGGAGGCGAAAGGGGCTGTGGGGCCCCCACACCACATGGTGGCGCGGCCAGGCCATGGGCCGCGCCGGCCTGTGGTCTGGCCCCACCTTGGGCCTTCTCTGCTCCTCCTTCTGGCTTCCTTCGTCATCTTGAAAAATAGGATTTTTGGTATAATTTCCTTCCACGGTTGATCTTCCGAAATATTACGTTCTGACGGTGCTTTTTCCAGCAGAATCCTGGCTCCGGTGCTTGATCCTCCAATAATGATGAAACATGCAAAATAGATGAAATAACATAAGTATTGTGTCCCAATATGAAATATATCAATGAATAACATCAAATTATGATATAAAATAGTGATGCAAATTGGACGTATCAACTCCCCCCAAGCTTAGACTTCGCTTGTCCCCAAGCGAAACTGAACTCAGTAAACAGGACCACATGTTTATGGAGTGAAGAGTCGATAAATAAAATACGGACAAGAAGCATCATATTCATTCACACAAGACATTCTAGTAAACAACTTCCTCATATAATTCAACTTGAAACAAGTATAAGGTAATCACAAATAAAAGTGCATAAGAAATCATAGTTGGTGATGGCAAACTTCGTTCTTGGTCAGAGAACAATTAACAGATTATACTTATCTCATTGAGCAGCGCTCTCATGTTAAAGTTTATAAGGCACAACTTGCATACTCAATCATAATGGTCTCCTCATGATCATTGATAACTTGCAAAGCTATATTCATTCAGATAAAACTTGTACTAAACAAGGAAAAGTAAAAACATGATGAAGTAAATCACAATATAATGGTTTGATCACAACTACTCAAATGCTTGCTTGAGATGGAGGGAAATAGGTTTACTGACTCAACATAAGGTAAAAGACAGGCCCTTCGCAGAGGGAAGCAGTGATTAAATCATGTGCTAGAGCTTTTTCAGTTTTGAAATCATATAGAGATAATAAAAGTAACATTTTGAGAGGTGTTTGTTGTTGTCAACGACTGGTAGCGGGTACTCTAACCCCCTTGCCAGACAACCTTCAAAGAGCGGCTCCCATATTATTTTCATTTTATGTGGCACTCCTTCCAACCTTTCTTTCACAAACCATGGCTAACCGAATCCTCGGGTGCCTGCCAACAATCTCATACCATGAAGGAGTGCCTTTTTATTTTAGTTTTATTATGATGATGACACTCCCCCCAACCTTTGCTTACACAAGCCATGGCTAACCGAATCCTTCGGGTGCCGTCCATCAATCACATACCATGGAGGAGTGTCTATTTAGTTTAATTAATTTGGGACTGGGAATCCCATTGCCAGCTCTTTTTGCAAAATTGTTGGATAAGCGGATGAAGCCACTAGTCCATTGGTGAAAGTTACCCAACAAGATTGAAAGATAAAACACCACATACTTCCTCATGAGCTATGAAACATTGACACAAATAAGAGATAACAAGTTTTGAATTGTTTAAAGGTAGCACATGAAGTATTTACTTGGAATGGCAGAAAATACCATGTAGTAGGTAGGTATGGTGGACACAAATGACATAGGTTTGGGTTAAGATTTGGATGCACGAGAAGTATTCCCTCTCAGTACAAGTCTTTGGCTAGCAAGGCTAATTGGCAAGCATAAGAGTTGAAGGAAACAAACAAATATACATGTGATAGAAACAATCATGCATCTTCCTTGTAAGCACAAACAATTTTAACTTCGGAATAATAAGCTATGAGCTAACAAGAAAGAAAGACAATGAAATAACTACATGTATTTCTCTTTTCTACTTAAACCTCAAAGTGTTGTTGCTATTGACCAATGCTAAGTTTGCCAAAACCAAATAGATTTATTCAATGCTCCCAAAGTGATACCAATACTAATGACAAGATAAATCATATAATAGAGATTGCAAACTAAAATAAGATGTGCAATATGTAAATGATAAGACTTCTCATTAATATTCCATAACGATAACTCACACCAAGGGATACATAGATAACCAACTAAAGGAGAGATACTTCCAAACTGCAACCCATCTTATATGATAACTTCCCTACTCATGATATGACACTACTTGACAATAAAAAGTAAAAGATAGTGATGATGTGATACCGCGGCACTCCCCCAAGCTTGGAACAAACCAAGGGGATGCCAATACCGATGATGAATTACTCCTTTGGCGATGATGGCGATGAACACCTTCCGCGCTTCTTACAGATCTCCTTCAGCTTCCGTTTCTCAGCTTGGCACACTACACGATGGACCAAGCATGGAGGCTATAAAACTGCCGGCGTAAGTAGCTTATGGAGGCAAGTAGCCTGCCGGCAAAAATGTTGTGCCGGCAGACATATCTGCCCTCTATAATGCTGACGGCAAAGACATATGCCGGCAGATAATTCTGTGCCGGCAGGCTAGCTGCCCTAGGGTAATTCTTTCCCGGCACATACCCTACGCCGGCAGTTATGCTGCCCGTACATTTCTACCGGCAGTTTGTCTGCCACAAATATTTCTACCGGCAGTCAAATCGCCACAATTTCTACATGCTGGCCATTCTAGGCCCACTACCAATATCAATTCACATATGTGGTCATCTAAAAGCCCGCCAAAATCAAACATGTCGCATACAGATGAATTTAGAAACAAAATCAGATCATTCAGAATAGTTTGATCACATAGATAAATTCATAGTTTGATCATACAGATATTGATTCGTAGTCTGATTTGAAATTGCATACATATGCCAGTTATATTGCGACTAATACATCAGCCCACTAGCAGTGCAACATTCATAAATATTTCAAGACACTTCAGCTGGAAAACGAAAAAGACATCTCCAATCCAACCACCAGTGTCATCACAGCGCGCCTTGCATGGTACGAGTTAGTCTGCATTCCTGTTGACCTGAAATAAATGAAAAGATCAATGAAATGTGACTAGTCTGCAATGGTATAGAAGGTGCAATGTCTGGTTTCTTAAATGTGACCATGTCCAAAACTCACAGTTAGCCGAATATGCACTTTACCAACTAGTCAAAGCTGATATTGCTTCGATGCAGAGAATAAAGCAAAGTACATGCACACTTATCGTTGGCAAGTTGTCAAGAAGCTAGCAACAACCATATATAGACCCAAGTGATAGCGTGGCTAAGATATGTTCAGTATGTTGAAAGAAGTTGAGTTGAAAGTTGCCAGGAACATCATGCATCCAAGTTCACTGTTTGCACATACATAAAAACAAATAAATGAGGTAATGGATTTCTCAGGCGGCGGCGCTGTGTTCCCAGTGGACTGTGACGAGGTTGGCAACTACTCTATGAACATGTCGAATATGAATGATTACAGCGTGATGGAGTACTCTCAATGGCTGCAGTATTACCAGTTAGCACGAACCTGTTGAGTGCTCATCTTGTCTTCTCTCATGTGGGTTGCATGTTCATTCCTACAACAGTTTTGGACAACTGAACTACCTGGATAGGTTTTTCTCCATGTTTGATCTCCTAGTAAGAATCTGAACTTCTACTCCTGCAAGTTAATCTGCAAATTTTGCGCAGCCTTTTGGTCTCTCCTGTCAGCATGCTGATACAGAATTCAAGTTGTCACCTGACTGTGTCAACTGATTGCTTGGATCTCTCGAGTAGTCTAAATCTGCTCTCAAATAAGGCTGTCTCTGTCCCTGGATGTGATCTCTCAGATAATCCCCCGCGCCGCCCCAATATCTGTGATCTCTCGAATTGTTCCATTGTTTACATAAGTGCATTGTGTTTGAGTATTTGTTTGTTTTATCTCTCTCCCTGGACGTAATGCTAATAAGTAATGTGCGCTGGCATGATTGTGTCTAGGACTATTAAGGCTATTTGTAAGTAACCTGATCTGACCTGTAGGCTATGATTTAGACTTTCAAACATTACTTCAAGAGGACATTACTTAAATGCTTATACGTAGCCTCTATAAAAAATCGATTTTCATAATCTGACCATATAAGCATGATAACCTTGGAGTTAGTTCTATGAAACAACTATATTTCCTTTCTCTTTTACCATGTCCTAGAAAATAGTCTGAAGCATAATAGCAGTTCATTTTATACAATGGTACAGTTTACTGAAGAAGCACTAATCTCTCAAGTCAAACACCACAATGTAATTGTGCGACAGAACTAGTTGTTTTACTTCAGAGTATTTGAAACTGCAGTTTTTGTTCCAGCCAAACACCACAAAGTAATTGAGCTACATAAGTAATTAGCTTTCAGATGTATAGTTCCAGCCAAACACCACAATGCAACATCCGATGGTAATAAGCAAATTCAGAAGCAAGAAGACAAGTGTACCTGTTCTTGAACGGGAGCTGAGGTAGGCTTATCCGTAGACTTCTTCTGTTCCTCCATCTGCATATACAAAATCAAGAAGCAATACACAAAATTTAACCTCCATATGCACATTTAGTACAATAAGAAGATGACAGGATATGGCTTCTTTCAGAAATAGAAACCTACATGTTTGTAGAGCCAGGCAATAGATCGCCCTTGAGCTTGTCCCATGGTAGTGATATTGCCAATAGGACGAGGGAGGAAGAAAGGAGGGGACAGGGAGGAACTAAGCGTACTGCTCTCCTCAACAGCAACAGATGATCGTCGACTTGCTCTCCTCGGACGGCAACGTGCGCTTGCCCTGCTCTCCTTGCATACATAACAGGGACAAAAAAATATGTTATCAGCCGACCAGGGAGAGGAAGGGAACGAAACCAGCCAACCAGGGAGGAGTAGGGGACGGGGGGAGCGGGAGGACGATGGCGGGGAGGGGAAGGAAGGAGGGTACCGCGGCTGGCTTAGGGCGGAGGGAGAGGTGGCGACGGCGGGCAGCTGCAGCGGCGACGCCGGCGGGTGGGCGGTGGCGGTTGGGCGCAGTCTGCGAGCGCGGCCGCGAGCGGGTCGGCAGTGTGTGAGCGCGGTGGCGAGCGGGTGGGCGGCGTGCGGAGGCGAGAGGGTGCGCGGCGAGTGGCGGCGAGCGGGTGCGCGGCGAGCAGGTGGGGAGCGGGGGCGAGCAGGTGGGCGCGGCGGCGAGCAGGTGGGAGCGGGACGAGAGCAGGTAGGGTTTTCTGGGGATTTGGGGATTTGGGGATTTTGGGGACTTTGCAGTATTTCGCTCGCCCGCGTCACGCGCCACAATTTCATTCACGCGCCAAACTTTCCCTCCCGCGGCGCCAAATAATTTCGTTCCACTCGCCTAACTATGTGCCGGCAGATGAGGTGCCTCTACTGCATCTGTTCCGGCAGTTTCCCCGCCACGACTTGTGCCGGCAGTTAATTGCCCTTGATCCAAAACTTTTAGCGGCAGTTCACCTGCCACCTTGTTTCTATTCCGGCGGTAAACTTTTCCCGGCAGTTAAATTGCCTCTATAAGTCAACTTTTCCCGGCAGTTGTTTGCCTCCATGCTTGGTCCATCGTGTAGTGGCAATTCTGCACTAAGACTCAAAGAGATTCATTGTTATCTGAAGTTGGCGATGATGACCTTGTGATGTGAATCGAGTGGTATTCCAGCATTCTTCGGAGACGGCAATTCTCCTCCTGGAGTATCTCCACTTCTCTTCTTAGAGCCCGATATTGATCACAAAACTCATCGGTAGTTCGTAGAGCTTCTTCCAACACAGGGAAGGAGTCGAGGCTAAGAGCGGGTGGTAAAGGTCCCTGCAAGTTATGAGAAAAAGAACGTCGAGTGTCAACAGATCCCACAAAGATTTGCTTGCTCCCAACGGCTTGCTGCTCTTGTCTTGATGGCACCCTCTTCACTTCTTCCTCCGAAAGCCCCTTGCCCTTGTTGTTGGAGGCCATGGTGCTTCTAGACCGAAAACAGATCCTGGCAGAAACAGCTCGAAACAAAACACGTCGAGAAAACGGTATACGGACCTCCAGGGGTCCGGGGGATTATATAGCAAAAATTTTCACGACTAAAGGAAAGTACCAGATCGAACCAGAGTCGGAAAGGGGCGACGAGGCGGCCAAACCATAGGGCGGCGCGGGCCCAGGCCAGGCCGCGCCGGCCTATGGTGGCACGCCCTCGTGCGTCTTTTCCACTCCGTTTCGATCCCGTAATTTTTCATATTTTCCAAAAACAGCAAAAATATTGTTCGGAAAGTAAATTGCGTACTTTTCATTACCAAGATCTTTATTACCTATTCAAAGTGGAGTTCTGGCGGACTGTCAATTTGCCCTTTGATGAAAGCCTCCGGTGTTTCCACTTGAATAATATCAACATCAACATTATAAGAATCACCTGAGATATAATGCTTGAGTCTTTGTCCATTCACCACCTGCGTAGCATTGCCTTGGAGAGAGCTAATCTTGATTGCTCCTGAACGATACACCTCCTCGACAACATATGGTCCTTCCCATTTCGAGAGTAATTTCCCTGCAAAGAATCTGAGACGAGACCGATACAATAGGACTTTATCCCCAATATTAAATTCTCTTTTGATAATCCTTCTATCATGCCATTTTTTAACTTTCTCTTTAAAGAGTTTAGCATTTTCATAAGCTTCACTTCTCCATTCATCTAGAGAACTCAATTGCAACAACCTCTTATTACCGGCAAGTTTAGGATCTTTATTTAATTCTCTAACAGCCCAATAAGCTTTGTGCTCTAGTTCTAAAGGTAAATGACAAGCTTTCCCATAAACCATTTTATAAGGTAACATTCCCATGGGATTTTTATAAGCAGTTCTATAAGCCCATAGTGCATCCTTCAATTTACTAGTCCAATTCTTTCTAGTTTTATTAACAGTCTTTTGCAAGATAGATTTAATCTCTCTATTTGATAATTCTACTTGCCCACTAGTTTGAGGATGATAAGCGGAAGCAATTCTATGATTAATACCATACCTAGCAAGAGTTTTTCTAAAACCTCCATGAATAAAATGAGAATCTCCATCAGTCATAATATATCTAGGCACTCCAAATCTAGGAAAAATAATATCTAAAAGCATTCTTAAAGAGGTCTCACCGTCAGCACTTTTTGTAGGTATGGCTTCCACCCATTTAGTAACATAATCAACAGCAACAAGTATATGAGTGTTACCTTCTGAAGACGGAAAAGGTCCCATGAAGTCAAATCCCCAACAATCAAATGGTTCAATAACAAGAGTATAATTCATAGGCATTTCATTACGTCTGGAGATATTACCAACCCTTTGGCATTCATCACAAGATAAAATAAACTTTCTCGCATCCTTGAAGAGAGTTGGCCAATAAAAACCTGATTGTAGAACCTTTTGCGCGGTTCTTTCTCCGGCGTGATGTCCTCCATAAGCACTACCATGGCATTTACTCAATATCTCCTATTGTTCATATTCGGGAACACATCTTCGCATAATACCATCCACTCCTTCTTTATATAAGTGTGGGTCATCCCGGAAATAATGCCTCAAGTCATAAAAGAATTTCCTCCTTTGCTGAGCTGAAAAGGTTGGAGGCAAGTACTTGGAAACAATAAAGTTAGCATAATCAGCATACCAAGGACTGTCTCGCGAGCTCACCTTTATTGCAGCCAATTATTCATTTGGAAAACTATCATTAACAGGAACAGGATCATAAGCAATATTTTCCAATCTAGACAAATTATAAGCGACAGGATTATCAGCACCTTTCCTATCTACAATATGTAAATCAAATTCTTGCAAAAGAAGTACCCATCTAATAAGCCTCGGCTTAGCATCTTTCTTTGTCATAAGGTATCTAATTGCAGCATGATCAGTATGAATAGTAACTTTTGAATCAACAATATAAGATCTAAATTTATCACAAGCAAAGACTACAGCTAATAATTCTTTTTCAGTTGTAGCATAATTTCTTTGAGCAGCATCAAGAGTTTTACTAGCATAATGAATAACATTCAGTTTTTTATCTACTCGCTGTCCAAGAACAGCGCCTACAGCAAAATCACTAGCATCACACATAATTTCAAATGGTAAGTTCCAATCAGGAGGTTCAACTACAGGAGCAGTTGTTAAGGCTTTCTTTAGAGTTTCAAAAGCTTCCTTACAATCATCATCAAAAACAAAAGGTACGTCTTTTTGAAGAAGATTAGTAAGAGGCTTTGAAATCTTGGAGAAATCTTTAATAAATCTCCTATAAAACCCAACATGACCAAGAACACTACGAATACCTTTAACATCCCTCGGATAGGGCATCTTCTCAATTTCTTCAACTTTAGCTCTATCAACTTCAATACCTTTCTCAGAAATTTTATGTCCCAATACAATTCCTTCATTAACCATAAAGTGGCATTTCTCCCAATTAAGAACAAGGTTAGTTTCTTCACATCTCTGCAAAACTTTATCAAGGTTTCGCAAGCAACTATCAAAAGAATTCCCATAGACGGAAAAATCATCCATGAATACCTCTACAATACTCTCGCAAAAACCATGAAAAATAGCAGACATGCATCTTTGAAAAGTAGCAGGAGCATTACATAAACCAAAAGGCATACGCCTATAAGCATAAGTTCCATAGGGACAAGTAAAAGTGGTTTTCTCTTGATCTTTAGTTTTAACAGCAATTTGTGAAAACCCAGAATAACCATCAAGAAAACAAAAATGAGTATTTTTAGACAATCTTTCTAGCATTTGATCAATAAATGGTAAAGGTAATGATCTTTCTTAGTAACTTTATTAACTTTTCGAAAATCAATGCACATTCTATACCCTACAACTACTCTTTGAGGGATGAGCTCATCATTATCATTAGGCACAACAGTCATTCCTCCTTTCTTGGGAACGCAATGCACAGGACTAACCCATCTACTATCAGCAATAGGATATATAATACCAGCTTCAAGAAGTTTTAATACCTCATTCCTTACCACTTCCTTCATCTTCGGAATTAGACGACGCTGATGTTCAACAACAGGCTTTGCATCATCTTCCATATTAATAGCATGTTGGCAAATAGAAGGAGAAATCCCCTTCAAATCATCAAGAGTGTAGCCAATAGCTCATCGGTGTTTCTTCAATATTTCCAATAACCTTTCTTCTTCAAACTCTGTAAGCTTAGAACTAATAATAACAGGATATATTTTCTTATCATCAATATGAGCATATTTAAGATTATCAGGCAAAGGCTTTAATTCAAAAACAGGATCTTCCTTTGGTGGCGGTGTTGTACCCAGATCTTCCACCGGTAAATCATGCTTAAGAATAGGTTGGCGAAGAAAAATTTCCTCAAGCTCATCTCTTTCTTTCCTAAAAACTTCACTCTCGCTATCCTCCAAATGTTGCTGCAAAGGATTATTAGGAACAAGAACAATAGATGCACACTGTTCCATTTTAAAATCATTATTAGGCAAATCAGCTTTATAAGGAGTTTTGGTAAATTTAGAAAAGTTAAACTCATAAGATTCACCAGCAAATTTAGTCAAAATTTTCTCTTTCTTGCAGTCTATAATAGCTCCACAAGTATTTAGAAAAGGTCTACCAAAAATGATAGGACAATAATCACTAGCAGCAGAACCAAGTACCAAAAAGTCAGCAGGATATTTAATCTTACCGCATAAAACTTCCACATCTCGAACAATACCAATTGGAGAAATAGTTTCTCTATTAGCCAGCTGAATAACCACATCAATATCTTCAAGTTCACAAGAATCAATTTTGTGCATAATCTCCGTGTAAAGCTCATAAGGAATAGCACTAACACTTGCACCAATATCACATAATCCATAATAGCAATGATCACCAATTCTAACAGATAGCATAGGAACACTAACTTGTTTGGGTTTATTAGGATGTGAAACAATATTAGAAGCATCTTCACAGAAAATAATATGACCATCCTCCACATTTTCCGTCACGAGATCTTTAACTATTGCAACAATGAGGTTCAACTTTTATTTGTTCTTCAGGTTCTACAGGTTTCTTTTCACTTTTATGAACCGCACTATTTATAACAGAGTACTCCTTCATTTTAGCAGGGAAAGGAGTTTTTTCAATATAAGCTTCGGGAATAACATGATCAGCAGTTTCAACTACAACGCATTTATTAATAGATGAATCAATTTTATCTTTATACGGTTCATGATACTTATCAAAATTCTTCTTTGGCAATTCATAATGAGAGGCAAAAGCCTTATAAAGATTTGCAGCAACTTGAGAATCAAGACCATATGTAGCACTCATATTACGAAATTTATCAGTATCCATAAAAGCTTCAATGCATTTATAATCATAAATTATACCTGATTCTCTATCCTTGTCGTTCTCCCAACCTTCAGTATTTTCTTGGATCCGATCAAGAAGGTCCCTTTTAAACTCTTCTTTGTTGCGTGTAAATGATCCAGAACAAGAAGTATCCAGCAAGGTCTTGTCTTGAAAAGAAAGTCTTGCATAGAAATTATCAATAATAACATTACCAGGAAGCTCATGAATGGGGCATTTGAGCATTAAAGACTTCAATCTCCCCCAAGCTTGGGCAATACTCTCTCCATCATGAGGCCAAAAATTATATATGCGATTCCGATCCTTGTGAATTTCACTTGGAGGATAGAACTTAGAATAAAACCGGGGCACAATATCATTCCATTCAAGAGAATCCCCATTATCCAGTAATTTATACCAATGCGCCGCTTTACCAGACAGCGATATAGAGAATAGTTTCTTCCTCACTTCATCCATAGCAATACCTGCACACTTGAATAAACCGCATAATTCATGTAAGAACAGTAAATGATCTCCGGGATGGACAGTTCCATCCCCTTCATAGCGGTTATCCATAACACGTTCAATAATTTTCATAGGTATTTTATATGGTATCACTTCCTCACCTGGCGCCTCATCCACTACCGTTGCAGTAGTAGTAGATTTCCCAAATAGAAATTGAAGAGAAGATCTCTCCATAATGACTTATAGCAGCAGGCAGAAATAAAATCAGCACAAACAGTAAAGGTTTTCCTTACCAATTCCACTTACCAATAGCGCTTCACTCCCCGGCAACGGCGCCAGAAAATTGTCTTGATGACCCACAAGTATAGGGGGTGTATCGTAGTATCTTCGATAAGTAAGAATGTCGATCCCAACGAGGAGCAGAAGGTGTTGACAAGCAGTTTCGATGAAGGATTCGCTGTAAATGCTCACAGACAAGTATTCAGGGGGTTTTGATGTAACAGTTGAATAAAGTACGAGTAAGTAAAGTGCGAGAGTAACAATTGCAGCGAGTGGCCCAATCCTTTTTAGCGCAAAGGACAAGCCAGTTTGTTTACTTATAATGACCAAACGTTCTCGAGGACACACGGGATTTTAGTCTAGTGCTTTCGCTACATACGGCTAAATAATCTTCATTGTTATGATAAGTGTTGTGTGGGTGAACCTATGCTAATGTACCGCCCTTCCTAGGACTAATACATACTTGTGATTATACCCCTTGCAAGCATCCGCAACTACAAGAAAGTAATTAAGAATAAATCTAACCACAGCCTTAAACTCTGAGATCCCGCGATCCCTCCTGCATCGATATACCAACGGGGGTTTAGGTTTCTGTCACTCCGGCAACCCCGCAATTCGCAAACAAATACAAGATGCATTCCCCTAGGCCCATAAATGGTGAAGTGTCATGTAGTCGACGTTCACATGACACCACTAGAAGAATAACACCACAACTTAAATATCATACCATTGAATATTACTCAACCATAGTTCACTACTAACATTTAGACTTCACCCATGTCCTCAAGAACTAAACGAACTACTCACGAGACATCATATGGAACATGATCAGAGGTGATATGATGATGAATAACAATCTGAACATAAACTTGGTTCAATGGTTTCACTCAATAGCATCAACAACAAGTAGAAATCGATACCGGGAGAGTTTCCCCTATCAAACAATCAAGATCAAACCCAAATTGCTACAGCGGTGACGAGGTGCTGCGGTGGAGACGGCGGTGATGATGGTGGAGACGATGATGATGGCGGTGGAGATGATGTCCAGCTCGATGACGGTGACGATGGCGTCGATTTCCCCCTCCCGGAGGGAATTTCCCCGGCGGATTCCTGCCCGCCGGAGAGCTTTTTTCTCTCTGGTGTTCTCCGCCCCGCAGAGGCGGCTGTAACTCTTCGCGAGGTACCCTCTGTGGCTTAGGTTTTCGGGACGAAGGGTTTCGCGAAGAAAAGGAGGCGAAAGGGGCTGTGGGGCCCCCACACCACATGGTGGCGCGGCCATGCCATGGGCCGCGCCGGCCTATGGTCTGGCCCCACCTTGGGCCTTCTCTGCTCCTCCTTCTGGCTTCCTTCGTCATCTTGAAAAATAGGATTTTTGGTATAATTTCCTTCCACAGTTGATCTTCCGAAATATTGCGTTCTGACGGTGCTTTTTCCAGCAGAATCCTGGCTCCGGTGCTTGATCCTCCAATAATGATGAAACATGCAAAATAGATGAAATAACATAAGTATTGTGTCCCAATATGAAATATATCAATGAATAACTGCAAATTATGATATAAAATAGTGATGCAAATTGGACGTATCACTCACGTATACACCCGGTCACCAGGCTTCTTTTGATTCTCTTTTTGCTTCATTTTCTATTTTCATGAGAGCATCATTAAAACTATCAAGCCTAGTTGAAAGGCGTTAAAGAAAAGTACTATTGGGAGATAACCCATATTTTATTTATGTAATTTTTATTTTGTTGAGTCATGAAAGTTATTAGCTCTGTAATAACCTCCCCTTATTATTTTTATTTCGTTTTTGTGCCAAGAATAGCCTCTAATAGGAAGAAAGTAAGATTTGGGGAAGTTGCTGTCCTGAAACAGATTCTGTGTTGTCACCATAAAAATTCTTGTTCCCACCAGAACATAATTTTGAGCTTCCAAGTTGTGAGCATATGCCCCAGGTTATTATCTAACTTTCATTAGTTGAACACTTTTCGATCTGAGCAACATAAGATTTTCGAAAAAATTAATCTTTACCTGCTATTCTATTTTGACAGAATTTTACTACTATTTGCATTTGCCTCTTAATCAATTTCCTTTTGGGTTCTTTTGAGAGAAAGAGCTTTTTGAAGAAGTTGCTACAGTTGCTAATATTTTAATGAATGTTTGACATATGTTAGAACTGAACCCAAATAGATTTGTTGTTTTGATTACACTAATGCTGCTAATAAGAATTGTGTGACATTTTGTATGAAGGAAGTTTTCAAGTGTAGGGAGAGAAGAATGATGTAATGAGATGAAGTATGAACAAAAGCTAAAGATTGGGGATGCCCATGTCACCCCAAGAAATATCCAAGACGTACAAACGTCAAAGCTTGGGGATGCCCAAGGCATCCCCTCTTCATCAACAAGCATCAGATCATCTTTCTAGCCGCTATATTTTTATTGCTTCATATGTTATGTGTTGTTCTTGGAGCGTTTTTATTTTTGTTTTTAGTTTAGTTTTGTTTTGTTTGTTGTAGTATATGGTTGGATCCTAGCATTCTTGTGTGGGAGAGAGACATGCTCCGTTTTCATTGCATAGAACGCTCTAGTTTTCGCTCTTATTGTTCTGCGAGTATTCTCTTTTGCTAGTACTGCGTTTAGCTCTGGTTTTCCATTCTTATTTTGTTCAGAGCTTGTTAGTTTTCTTTATTCATGTATGATTAGCTCTCTGGTCTGTATTGATTATTATCTATGAGAGTTGTTTCAAATAAGTTGATTGGTGTTGGAGACGAGAAAAATGTTCCATGCTCATAGTGATGCAAAAGGAAGCTTGTCTAGACTGTGGCATAGACTTTGGCATGTCATGTTGGATGTTATTATTATTATATGATTAGTATTTATTGTTGTAGCATGACTTGTCTCAAAGAGCTGAGAGTGATTAATGTGGCATTGAAAGAATCATGTTTTGTTTCCTTCATACAAAGTATAATATTGTGGTATTCTCCTTTGATGATTTATTGGGTTGACTTGGCACATGTTTAAATCATGTTATAACTACAAATCAGTCAACTAAAGCCTCTATAACCATTATTTTTTTACTTGTAATATCACTTGATGCTATGATTGAAATGTTTGTCGCTATGCATGATTATGGCCATTATTGCTCTCTTAGTTGGTCACTCACAGTCTTTTGCTAGCCTCCGCTGGTACTGAGTATGAGCTCTACTCGTGCATCCAACCACCAAAAACCAAAGTTTGCCAATTGTGTACACCATATCTACCTATTAGCATTATTTCTATTCCAAGTATGTTCATCATGTTTTTGTTTATCTTTCAAATTAAATTTTGGCATGAGAAAATTAGTCAGTAAAGCTCTCACGAACTTGATGAAACATTTATTTTCTTGCACTTAATAAACTTGATCATTGTGACTATCTTATAAAGTTTATATGTTTTCAAATTGTGAGTTGAGAGTTAGCACAACCATGCTTCCATGGGGAACGCTTTCAACATTGCACTTATTCATATTTAGTTGATGTTGATGTCTTTTGTTTATGGATGCCTAGCGGTACGAAATAAAATGGAAACTTGTAAGTCCATGGAGTTTATATATATTTTTGGGAAACGCCTGGGCCGCTAATCTAAGCCATGCATCATTTATGGTGGAAATTTACAGCGAATCATAGTGAGCATTCTATGAAGAATTTTCAATAAAAAGCTATACCCATAGTAAATAAAAGGATTGCTGATATGCTCATTGTCTGTTTGTCTTGTCATTTTGGCATGGGATTGCTCCTACAAGATTACTTCCATATCATGGAGCAGGAGGTACCCTGTTGGCGGTTCTCAATGATACATGTATACTTACAATGATAAGAACTTATTTAGGACCTAAGTTGAGTAGCATGAGATTTAGGTACTCGTATTCAAGGGGCATGAGATTTTCAACTTGTGATTTGTCAAGCATATAACTCATATTTGCCTCGCATTAACTTTAACCATTCAAGATGCTTATGACAGGGGCAATGAGAGCTCAAAGCTAATGACTACCGTACTTTTTGGAAGGTTTACAAAACTTGTTTATCTTGCTTACTCTGCAAAGAGTCTTTATTTTACTTTTATGTTGAGTCTTCATCTTCTGCTTTATGTACCAATTAAGAGAGCATAGTTTTCATTCTTAGTGCAATGTGCATAGTCCTAGAATTATTATTGATTGATTCATTATTATGCTATTGCTTGTTCATAAATTACTTGTATCTAGTCACCCTTTGAACTTTGAAGGTGTCCTAGCATTTATGTTTTGCTATTTCATAAAGGACATGTTGAGTACCACTTTACTATGTTTTCTCTATGGTCATAAACAAACAGTTGCTTTCAATGCACTATTATTCATGATCCTTTGTTTGAGTTACTCTTCATGTTATAACATAGTTGCTAAGTTCTATTGTTAGAATTATATTTATCATGCCTATGTTTAGAGTACTTTGATCCCAGCTCACAATGCTTTTACAATAACTTGATCAAGATTGTGTTGGCTTCATGTCACCTCAAAATTATTTTGTTATCACTTAACTACTCGAGGACGACCAGGAGTTAAGCTTCGGATGTTTGAATCGTCGAAAACGTATCTATAATTTTTGATGCTCCATGCTTATTTTACACTAATTCCTATATGTTTTGCTCACACTTTGTTGCACTCTTATACATTTTCTGACAGTGACCTATTGACAAGATGCCACAGTGCTAGTTCTCTGTTTTCTGTTGTTTTGTATTTTAGAAAAGTTGTACATGAAAAATTCTCGGAATTGGACGAAACAAAAGCCGAAGATCTTATTTTTCCATAACAAAGACGAAGTCTGGAGGAGAGACAAAGGGGGGCCACAGGGTGGCCAGACCATGCCTAGGCGTGGTCTGGCCCTGGCACGCGCCTAGGGGTGGCGTGGGGCCACCTGGCCTCCACCGACCTTGCCCTTCCTCCTATAAGAATCCTCCCGATGCGTGAACCCTAAATCAACCAGCCTCCATCCACGAAAAGTTCGTAGCTCTGCCGCCGTTGCAGACAAGATCTGGGGGTCATAAGTCTCTGTTTCAGCACGCTGCCGGGACGGGGAATTGCCCCCTGAGCCATCTCCATCGACTCCACCGCCATCTTCATCGCCATTGTTGAATCCCTTGATGAGGAGTGAGTAGTTCTCCCCCGAGGCTGAGGGCTTTACCAGTAGCTATGTGGTCTATCTATCTCTCCATGTATGATCTTTATGTGATCATGAGTTTTGTAATCTAGTAAAATAAGTAGATGTTATTCTTCAACTATTGTGCTACTCAAGTGGTTTTATTATGTGATCTCCGGGGACATCTTGTCCAACGGTGTGAATGTGACATTGTGCACCGTGTTTGTTTCTTATGGTTAATTTATAGAAATACTTATGAATTGTGGTGACTAGTTAGTACCATCTTTGTATGCTCAAAGTGACAGCATGAGGTGACCATAGATTGGGAATGCGAACTTTAAGGAATGCTTATGCAGACCTACGTAATAAATTTGTGTTTATTATCAAACTGGAGAGTGGTTCAGAGTAGCGTAGTGAAGTGATAATATCTATGTATTCAATTATGGTATCATTGTTGAGAGTGTCCACTAGTGAAAGTATGCTCTCTAGACCTTGTTTCCAAGCATCGAAACACTGTTTACAACCAGTTCTGCTACATGTTTGCTTGCTGCCATTTTATTTCAGATTGCAATTACCACTTACAATCATCAATATTACTTGTATTTCACTATCTCTTCGCCGAACTAGTGCACCTATACACCTGGCAAGTGTATTGGGTGTGTTGGGGACACAAGAGACTTCTTGTATCGTAATTACAGGGTTGCTTGAGAGGGATATCTTTGACCTCTACCTCCCTGAGGTCGATAAACCTTGGGTGATTCAGTTAAGGGAAACTTGTTGCTGTTCTACAAACATATGCACTTGGAGGCTCAACACTGTCTACAAGAATAGAAGCGTGCGTAGACATCCGAGGTGCAGCGGCAACAGCGTTAGCCGGTAGCAGCACATGCGCGCCGACAGTGCCCTCCTCATCACGAATTTCTGGAGGTGAAGGAGGAGCAAGATGACGAGGGAGCCAAGAAGGCGACGTTGTTGGTGGAGTACAAACGGCATCAGCGTCTCATCGCCAGCAGCGACGACCCCGAGGACTGCCCTGGCTTGCGAGCGCCGTGCTTGGCGTCGTTGAACTTCAAGGACGCCTGGAGGGGCGACCTCGACGCGGCGATCACCATGTCTATCCGCAACTCTGGGAAGCCGCTCGTTGACCTCACCGACGACAACGAGTCTGGGCCAAGCGGCACGGTGAAGGACGAGCCCATCGACGAGCCCGACGAGCGCGGCAAGCAGGACGTCATCGTCGGCGACATGTACAACTTCCACCAATACTACGACGCCTCTGGCCGCCGCTAATACTACTAGATTAGGGTTTAGTTTAAATTTCATCGAAAGTTTGAATCTATGTAATATATAGCAAGTTTGAATGAATTTGCTTAAGTTTTAAATATCTGAAATTTTTGTTTGGGGGACGCAGCTGGGGAGCGACATCCCCAAACGCGGGACGAAGGAAACACATCCCCCAAACGATAAACCTGGCGTCGTTTGGCGTATGCTTTGGGGGACGCGACTGGAGATGCTCTAAGGGCTTCTCCAACGGAGTGAGTTAAATAGACCGATCACATCTATTTGCGATGGCACGGTCAAAAAATGCGTCTGTACCTCAGCTCAGCGGCCCGATGCATAATATTTGACATGTCCATCTAGACGCAAACGCTATGCATCTAGGCGGACGCTAAGCAGTCAGCGCGGGCGTCCGCGCGCTTCTCGCACTGGCGCGCCTGGCAGCGACATAGATGGTTCGTCTTCAGTGCGGCATAGCTGATAGGCATCCGCGTTGCAGCTTTCTGCGTCGTGTTCATGGTGCACCTCACCTTCCGCGCGTGCACTGATGGGTGGTGTCGCAGCGGCTTCAATGGTAGGGCCTTGAAGGTAAGGTGGTGTCCGAGCCTTTTTAAGGGCCGCTAGCGGCGCCCATTTTATGGGCCACGCCATTGCCAGAGCCTGAAATATCCACTTGATCGACGCCATGTGGAAGGGTTGGTTGTACGTACCGCAAGACGAAGAGCGACCACGAGGCAAGCGGATCACGGTCCGGCAAGAAGCCGCGGGTAGGACGGTACGTCCGCATCGAGTTCGCGCGCCAGCTCTGGGAGGAGAATTGGCCGGTGCAATGGCCGGATGTGAGCCTGCCAGGAGGAGGCAGGTGCCTCAACTCCAGGTGTGTGTCCGTACCTCCCGTGCCACGCTAGGGGATAGAGCGCCACGACGAGGTGCGCCGCCGCCGAGCCATCTTGCCGGCTAGCCAGCGAGAAGATCCGGCAATTGGATCTCGTTCGGGACATGGCAGTTCGACCTGCGCCGCCGAGCGGGATGCCTTGGCGACGATGACTACTACAACCGCGAACTCTCTATGGACGAGGACGACAACGACGAGGGCGAGTAGAGGTACGACAACTGCGACGATGTTGGGAATATGCCCTAGAGGCAATCATGTGTGATGTAATTCCCAATGTATTCATAAATTTATTAAGTTGTCCTTGTATGAACATCTGATATGCATCGTTGAATATGTGATTGGATTGTGGAACTGTGTATTCATGTTGTTCGTACTAGATTTTCCTTAGTCATCGAAGTTGTGTTTGACACATAAGTTAGACTAATGTGTATGTCGGCTGAATGACTCGATTCCACTTGTCATGGGCATGATGATGCTATTCTTGGACAGACCCATATTGAGATACAACGAACAAGTTGTCATTTGTATGTCTCAATCAGTGTATTCCTTAGACCTGAGTTTGTCGCATGATCCAAGTTGAGGATGAACCGGCTTAGGTTCTGTCAAACGTTGTTCCGTAACATGACAACTATAAAGATAGGGTTCCGGCCGGCTTAGAAGCAAGCTGCGTGACATGTATAACCAAGATGGGATTTTTCCGCTCCAACTCGAGAGACATTCTCTAGGCCCTCTCGAGTGATATGATTCGAAAAGCATGGCTATGCATGACTCGATTAAGTGTTAACCGAGGCGATCGGCTATTAATCGAGTGAATCACATATCTCAGATCGAGAAGAGAGTTGAGCTATTAAAGGGATGACGATAATTCACCTATAGCTCGACAAGATATATTGTGAGGCAAAAGGGACTCAGACGTAAGTCGCATTGGAATGCCATGTCATCGTGACAATATGGGACTTGGGAGTCGGCACGTTCTGCTAGGAGCCGCTACCGACTGATCGATTGAGAGTGAGACTCCAACCGTGTCCAAGTCGCCATGGGCCAACGGGGTCACACACTTAAGAACGGGAGCAAGTGGTTTCGGTTGGACCTGAATCGGACACGGACTGAATCAGTGAGTTGGACTCGCGGTGATTAGAGTAAGTGAATTAGTGGGTGTGTCGAAATCGGTGATTAAGCTCACTATCACTCCACAAGTGTCGTGGAGCGAGAGCCCCGTATCACCCTCTATATAAGTTGGGCGTAGGCTGCCCAGAGGGAACTCGGGTAAAACCAGTCCATGCGTTAGAACCCTAGCCCCCATTTAGTCCAGCCGTCGAACTGGGCCTAGCAGTCCACCGCCGGCGCTCCTCCTCGTACGTGTGGATACCGGCAAAGGCGATGTACGTTCAGCGCTTCGACGATCGTGGGATTGGATCGGATTGTGGGACGATCGGATCATCTACACTGCCCCAACGCGTTTCCTCGAGTTTACGCACCTACTCCCTTTTGTTCTGAAATACTCTACATTCTAGCTTTTAGTCAACAACAACACTGAAAACGAAGTGGTTTTGCTCTCTTTATTGGTTGTTGTTATTTTCAATGTAGCTTTGATTGGTTGTTCACATATCTAAGTAGTACTAATAAATGCAATACTAGTTTGTCTTATTTTTTCTAAAATGTAGACTAAATCAGAACGGAGGAAGTACACGTCTAGTGGTAATCATCATGGCCTTCCACCTCGGCTACACCTTGGGAGTTCCGTGTTAGGTGAAATTTTTGTTTATCACCTCGTGGCCCAATAGACGATGAAGACGTCGAGGACGACGACCCTGCGGAGGATGCCGCCGACAATCCCAAGGCCGATTCCGACGGCCATGTCCAAGGCGGAGACAACGGCCACGATGGCGGCGGCCTGGCGTGGGATTTGGAGACCAAGCCACCGGACATTAGCAAGGAGGAGGCCATTGCAATGGCAATGGACAATAGCGAGCTTGACCAACTCGCAATGTGGGATGGCCTCGCCACATAGCTTCGTAAGTCGTCGTTGGCGCAGGGGAGACCGGCGACTCCTCCGGCCACGCCGACACGTACCCACGCGCGTGGACGTCTCCTGCTCCTTCGACGGGCTGGGATCCATGGCCACCTTCACCACAGCCTCCTGCTCCGCTGACAGCCTAGCAACAGTCACAGCAGGCTCCCCTTCCTCCTCCACCGTCGGAGTTCATCGACCTCGCCAACGACGACGAGCAATTGTCCATAGCTAGGTTTTAGCATGCCTTGACCCTTTTTAATTTCTAAGCTTTATAATGTATTATTAATGTAAATTATGGGCTTTTCAATGATGATTTTTTTATGCCTCGGGCCGCTAGGGACATCCCTATACGCAAATGGACGCGTGATCGATTTCGACCATTCGGCCCAATGCAAATGGACAATACGATCAGTTTTGCCGTCTGATTCGCCTCGGGCCGTTGGAGATGCCCTAACGCGCAAATTGGACAACTTGGATGCTTGGATACGGCTGTCACGGAATCAAGGGTCCTCCGAATGATTGTTGTCAGGGGAGTGGATTGTGGATGCTTATGCAGTGACAAAGACCGACTGTTGCACAAAGAGTTCACAATTCACACAAAAGTCTAACTCTATTTTTTGAGTTATTGTCGCCATGAGAGTGGTGTGTCGATGCTTATGCGGTGACAAAGACCCCATGTCCAGTTGCATTGTCCATCAAGGTTTCCGGCCAAGTGGCCTCACACAAAGTCTTGCTGGTGAGAACAATACACTACATCCACTCCAATGAATAAGGCTGAGCCTATATTATTAATAAACTAGCAAGGTGGCCCTCGCAAATGCGAGGGCATCTGTGTAGTGTTTGTGTGAAAGATAAGTCCATATGCTACATGCATATATTTAATGTGTAATGATTTTTTTGAATATAATAGCAAAGTAATTTGTTCGTGATGCCATTAATTGAAAATAAGTTATGGTCTGTTGATAGGTAGGACAACTAACTAATGAGAAACTTTACTGCGTCGGGCGGAAATTTCTTCCTCTCATTCGCTATACCCGTTTAAAATCCCTAACACTCTTCTAAAATAGGGTATATTCTAAATATGAACACTTACTCCAAGTCTCAGTTGGTGCATTGTTTTGTATATGAATATTTTCTTAAATTAAAAGTAATAAACACAAATATAAGTATAAAATAATATGTGCTTAATTGAAATATTTCTTATATCGATGGCCAATTTAAAACAGGATGGTTACGTTTTTAGAAAATTAGAAACCCCTCCTAGCCAGAACTCTTCATCGGCAAATTGGAATATTTCGGTCAGTGTGGACACTCACCTACATAAACTGATCCGTTAAGAACATTTGGGTATAGTGCTGGGAAGTCTCCAACTCTTGGATACGGTAAAATATTTTAGAAAATATATTTTCAAAACATCTGTATCCCTTTGCGTGTTTTGTACTAAACTAAAATATATATCTTTTCTCGCGGCTATATTTTGTATACTCAATCCATAAATACATATAGATATACATCAGTGATCAGCATACTCGTATTCATATAGATATATCCGAGTTAATTTATGCTTGAGATCCTACCATAAATTTTCCATCATGTTCAAGCTAGCTAGCTTTTTTGGATGGGCGAAGTTAGCTTGTGCCTACAGGGTATGTATTTTTTTACGGACGCAGCTAGCGTGGTTAAATCTAACATAAAAAAGTGGAGGTAAAATATGTTCCACTAAGCTACTACCTCCATCCCAGTTCATAGAGCTTGCGCGTATTTCTAGGTTGTCAATTTGGCTAACACAATATCATTTGTATAATGTAAAAATTATATTATTAGAAAGTAGAATATCTAAACTTTCTAATGATATATATTTTGTAATACATATGTTGCATTATCATCGTTAAATTTACGACATAGGGACACGCATAAGTCTTGTGAACTAGGACGGAGGGAGTAGGCCGATATTTGAGAGATCTGTAAACGTGTATAGAGAGACAATAAATATGTCTGAACGGGTGTGGTGACCCTGCATACCACTGCATGTTGTAGTATGCCAGTCGTTGATATAACATTCACGAAGTACCATTCCGCAAATGTTACATCCCTCAGAGTAGTACAACAGAACATAGCAGGTCCATAACTCATTCACATATTATTACAATTAACATACACATGTCGTCTTGGAGCTCCTCTTGGGTCCTAAGAGGATTACTCCTGGGTTCGAGGCGAACCCAACTTAGCTTACAATACCAGAGTCTCATTAAACTAAACATTTATTTCATCGAGCAGCTAAATATTAAGAGTTCGTGCTGCTCGGCTATTTCTACTCTCGGATATCTCTAGGCTTGATCTCCTCCGGAAGCCTCCCCGGATCCGTAGACTATGAGATAGTCTACGCCTTCAACTCCTCCTGAGAGGTCTGGTTCCTCGTAGCCGATGATCTCGGCTCCTTCATTGCTGTCGTAGTCCTCCTCCAGACGATTCAGACAATCTAAGCATGGGATTTAAGAGTGGTATGAGTACGAGCGTACTCAACAAGTTCATTATAGATAAGAGGTGTTTAATGCACTAACTACGATATTAGACCAGAAAGTCTAATACCAATGCAAGTTTTGATAAACATTTCTTCAAGAGATTGCTTTTATTTCAAAGAGCTATGTCCGTCAGTCTTCACCGGTTTACTAGAACTTCATGGAGCTCCTTTCCGGCCGCGTTCGCAGTTCCTCATCCCGGAACAGGGAGTGATAGGTCACAGTTCTTTACACTCTGCAGAGGTGTGTTGCTTTACCCATAAGAGATCTTAACCTTGGTGCCAACCGGGCAACTTTCCCGTCCACACTTCCTTTGGTGTGAGGCCCGGTATAAGGTCTAGCCAATCATGTTCCTCCGCTACCTCGAACACCCACCCTTTGTTGCATGCCCCGACCCTGGGTCCTCGCCGGTCCCATTATTCCCACTCACGGGTGGACCCCGACCACGACGACAGTTTGGGATCGAACCAAACTCCTTCGCCGGTAGCTGCAACCCATCATAGACCGCAATACCGTGGGGACTTAAGGCTTCCCCAGCCAACCGCTTGCACTTCGAGCGACAAGTGTCTACGGACTATGCCGTGGGGACTTAAGGCTTCCCCAGCCAACCGCTTGCCCTGACAGATACAAGTGTCTACGGTAAAGCGCATCCGTTGATGAACGAGAGGTGGAAACACTTTTGACTACTCCGTCCCACTCCGGATCTTATGGTTAACACGGGTATTACGGCACAAGAATCACTGGCGACATTTGTTGTTTAATCCTAGATGGATATAAACCCGTGCAATGGAACCTCCACCATATCAACACAATCCATGGTTCCATTGCCCACCACATAGTCATATTCATAGTTATGAAAATAGTGGTTTTTCTTTTTATGCAATAGTGATAAACATAGTACTTTGCAAGTAATTTGGTAAAAATACTCAAATGACATGAGCAAGTGATGAACTTGCCTGAACACTGCAAAGTTTTGCAGTTGGAAGGTGTGGACTGACCCTTGTCCTCTGTCTCTGAAAAATAGCATCATTGTCCGATAAGGGCAATGGTTAAAGAAGCAATTATGCATTATTCCATTTTTAGGGTTGGTTCCCCCCTTCCGATGTCGTTATTATTTCATGTAAGAGGTTAATACTAAGAATAATTTGAGGATACTTGATTTAAAGTAAAATACAACCTTGAAATGTTGTCAAGGTGTTTTTAAAGTCCAATTGCATTGATGGACTTATTTTCATTAATGAAAAATAATATGTGTGATTTAAATCATTATTTAAATCCTTAACATAGGACTTATTCTTAATTGTCTTCAAAAATTCTCTTTGATATTTTATTTAAATAGAGAATTTTATGCTGATCCTTTTTCATATTTTTAATTTATTTTTAAGAGCTTTAAATAATTTTCTATTGAATTTCAAAGTTTCATATTTTTATTGAATTGTGAAAAGTCCTTTTTGCCCCTGGGCCCACCTGTCAGTGGAGCCCAGTGGGTTGGGCTAGACCAGCTCGGGTCCAACCGACCCGAGCGGTCGGTCGCTCACTCCCGCACCTCGCGCCGCTCGTCCTAACCCTAATCCCCTCCGCTCTCACTGGCGACCTGCGTCGCCCGCACCGTCACGCTGACCGATTCCGGCGGTCTCCGGCCGCCATGGCCTACGCCATGGGGCGCAATCGAACCGCCAGACGACGGCGATTCGTTCTCTCCGCGTCGATTTGGAGCTGACGCCGTCCCTCGCTCGCCATCGACCCTCGCCGCCATGCCTAGGGTTCGGGATCCGCTTGATCCCGTGGTTCCCCAAGCTCCGGGCGAGATGGTGCTGTGGCCGCCACGATGGGGTGGTGCTATGGCGCCGCCATGGCCTGGCTTGGCCTGGCGCCGCCGCGCCCTGGCGTGTGCCGCCGTGGCCGCCATGGTGGTTGGCCTGCTCGACCCTGGTACGTCCTCCACCTCTTCTTCTCCCATGTGTGCCTGTTCTTCTTCCTCTCTCAGTAGCTCTAGCTAATGCTTTCCTCCCAATGGAGGGCTTGCCGTGCTGTTGCTGCTGCTCTGTTGTGCCTAGCTTGCTGTGTGGCGTGTGCTGCTGCTGCTAGAGCTACTGCCATAAATCCTAGCTACGGTGCTGCCCTATTCTGCCTATTAGCTGGGCTTAATTCTTGCTATCTTGATTATGCACAGTTCTGTGCATGTTCCAGAGCCACATGCTTGTTGAATCTTGCATATCTGGCTTGGAACCTTCCCTATGCCTCTGTTCTATTTACTATTCTTGCCAGACATTCATGTGTATTCAATTTGGCTGCCCTGGCTTGATTACCATGTGTAATCCTTGCAATTTGCAAGTTCCAGGGCACTAATATGCTGTCCCTGGTGCTCAATTTCATGTGTAAGCTTGGTTGAGCATTACTGCTGGTTAACTGCATGATTCAGTGATGAGCACCAAGTGCTTTACTTATTTATCTTGATCTAGGGTTCATCCTGCCTTGGGTGTGCTTCTGGATACAATCATTTAATTATCTATTTGGTTGCCTGTGAAACACTTGTTGATTATCTGTGGCCAATTAAATACTTGGTCCATGCTCTGTTGCTTAGTGATGCTCTAGCATGCCATGGCAAGCTCTGATGATCATGTGATCATCAACAGCTGATAATTGGTTTGCTTACCTGTGCCTGTGCATTGCTGTTATCTATTTATGTGTATGTGTGTGGCACAGATCAGTGCTGGTGCTTGCTCAAGCATCAGCTGATGCTTGCAGTGATCCTCTGGATCACTAGCAATTATTTATTCCAAGGTTTGCTTGTTAACATCAATTATCTGTGTTGCCTTAATCGATGGAGTGGATAATTGATGTGAACTGTGATACAGTGATGATCATCACACTTGATTGGCTTAGGCTAGATGGATGCCCACAGTGGTTGGGAACCCTAGCCCTTCTTTGAACCCAACCAGGGTGATGATATTTGTATCTGGCTTGTTAGTTTGGCTGTTCTAGGGTTTGAGGTGACCCTGGCAGTATTCATATGCTGCCCTAGGGTAGCTCCCCTATTTGGTGGCTTTCTGTGATGGATAGATGCTCACTGGCTAGTCACTTAGTGAACTTCCAGTGGCCTTGATGTTGATAAACAGGATAGGCACATGTTGCTTGTCAAACTGATGGTTTAGCTAGGCTAATAGGTGCTTTGCAATTTGGATGGTTACAAGGGTAATCCATGCTGGATTTCTCTGGTTTTGACACTGTGTTGTCACAACCAGTGTTCCCTGGTTTAGTTTCCTTCTAACCCTGATTATACTTGCTGGCACCAATTGGTTTAGTAACCAAATGATGATACATCCAGGGTTTTCCTACCCTTCAGTGCTCATGTGATGCAAGCATGCTTAAGTATGAGCAAGGTATGATCTTGCTCAGGCTCTTGTGTGGTATACCTCACTCCAGCTCCTAGATTAAAGTGTTTGTTGTAGAGGATTTGCTTCTGTGTCGATCTTTTGCTTGCCCTGCTCCTCCTGGTGATCTTGTGGGGCTTGATTCAGTGCTGTGGTGAGTTAGCAGATTGAACAGCAGTGGCTGTTCTTGTGTTCTTGTGTTCTTGTGATCTTATGTTCTTACCAGTGAAGCCTGTCGATGGATATGGCTTAGGGTTTGCTTCTGAAATGCTTATATGTGGTGCTCCCTTGCTCTCCCTGGTCGACAGCTCTTGCTTGTCACTTTGGTGACTCACTGTGTGTGTGTGCTGCATGCACACAGCCCTGTGAGCAGGCTGTGTGTGTGTGTAGGCATGTGCTGTGCACCTGGACCTGGAACATGACTATGGCATGGATCAGCTCGGCCACTTTGGTCCTATCTGCTCATTTCCTATTTTCATTTGATTTCTAACCTGCCAAGTGGCTATGCCACTTGGCATAACTTCTTTTTGTTGTGATTTTGTGCAGGGATCAACAATTGTTCAAAATGGACATGGAGGTCATCAAATCCAAGATCAAGTGAAGATGATCTTGTAGTATTTAGACTAGGATACATCCTTGTACTTTTCTTTTTATTTTCTTTTATTTTTCAATTTCACCAATTCTTGTAATGTGTTGTAATATTCATTTATTTCCATTATGAATATTGTAAAGACAATGTATCTTGTGTGTTAATCAATAAAGCTCAAAGTTTTCCCTAATGAGCTTTACTTTATTATAATTTTTCATTTTGTTTATTATTGATTATTTACTTAATGAATTTCCTCACAATTGAATTATTTAGGGTAATTATTTAATGTTTGAATTTGAACTTCAAATTCATCATTGGTTTGAATTCAACCATGTCACTTCATTTAGAATTCAATCATGCAAACTCTCCCCTCTCTTCTCAAAACCCTAACTAGTGAAGTGAGATGCAAGTTTGTTGCACTCTCGAAACCCTAACCCTGTAAGGTGTCGAGAGAGAAACTTGTCCCCCTTCGATGCAGTTTTTGTTTAAAAGCGCGAAATTTCCCCAGAATTTACTATGCAATGCACATCCCTTTCTAAAATCTACCCCTCGATCGTCTCTAAACCTGGGACATTACAGCCTTTCCCCCTTAAAGAAAACTTCGTCCCGAAGTTGTGGTTGTAATACCTGAACAGCTCGGGGTATGTTTTCCTCAGGTCTTCTTCTTTTTCCCAGGTGGCTTCCCTCTCGGGGTGATGCTTCCATTGTATCTTGCAGTACTTGATAGCTTTATTTCGGAGTTGTTTCCAGCTCTCCTCGAGAATCTTGGCTGGCTTCTCGATGTAAGTCAAGTCTGGTTGTAACTCGAGCTCATCATGTGATATTGGTTCATCTGGGGTCTTCAAACATTTCCGGAGTTGTGACACATGGAAAACATTGTGAACTTGAGCTAACCTTCCCGGTAGATCCCATTCAAAGGCTAAACCTCGGTTCTGACTCACTATCTTGAAAGGTCCTATGTATCTAGGACTGAGTTTTCCTTTTACTCCAAACCTCTGGAGTCCTTTCATCGGGCTTACCTTAAGATAGACCATGTCTCCAACTCGTGGCTCCCATGTCCTTCTCTTCTGATCGGCATAACTCTTTTGCCGACTTTGGGCTATCTTGACCCTGTCTCTGATAATGTCAATGATTTGTTGTTTTTCTTTGACATAATCAGGGTTGAACTCTTTGCTTGCTCCGGCTTCGTACCAACATATCGGTGATCTACACTTCCTTCCATACAGAGTTTCAAATGGTGCCATCTTGATGCTGCTTTGGTAACTATTGTTATATGAAAACTCTGCTAGTGGTAAGTGCTCTTCCCATGATCCTCCGAAGTCTAGGGCACAAGCCCTAAGCATATCCTCTAGGATCTGGTTAGTTCTCTCGATTTGTCCACCTGTCTGGGGATGATAAGCGGTACTATAATCCAACTTGGATCCTAAAGCTTCGTGAAGTTGCTTCCAGAATGCTGATGTGAACACGGATCCTCGATCTGATACTATCTTCTTAGGCACTCCATGCTTACTCACGATCTCTTTGATGTAAAGATCGATAAGTTTCTCTCCTTTATCCTGCTGGTTTACCGCTAAAAAGTGTGCACTCTTCGTCAACCGGTCCACGATTACCCATATCATGTCCTTCTTTTTATTAGTCATGGGTAGTCCGGTGATGAAATCCATCCCTATTTCTTCCCATTTCCACTCTGGAATAGTTAAAGGTTGTAACTTCCCTGCCGGACTCTGGTGTTCAGCCTTCACTCTCTGGCAGGTATGGCATTCCGCCACATATTGTGCTATCTCCCTCTTCATGTTATTCCACCAGAATAGTTCCTTTAAGTCCATGTACATCTTTGTACTCCCCGGATGTATGGAATATGGTGTTTGATGAGCTTCCCGGAGTATTACTTCCTTAATTTCAGCAATATCCGGAACGCAAATCCTTTTCTGGAACCATAATGATCCAGATTCTCCGCGGTGAAATTCTGATGGTCTTCCCTCATCTATTCTTCTCATCTCCTCCACGATGAATGGATCGTCCAGCTGACCCATCATTATCTCATTCTTCAGGTTGACATTTAGCTCATCCGATACTTGCAACGCCGATAATCCTTCATGGGCTTCCTTCTCCCAAAGTTGTATTTGGGCTTGACTTATTTCCTTCCTCAACTCCGGTGATATTTCTTGTTCCACTCCTCCGGTACTCTTCCTACTCAGGGCATCTGCTACAACATTAGCCTTCCCTGGTGTGTAATTGATTGTCAGGTCATAATCCTTGATCAATTCTAGCCATCTTTTCTGTCTCATGTTGAGTTCCTTCTGAGTGAAGAAATATTTGAGGCTTTTATGATCTGTATAGAGCTCACACTTAGCTCCATAGAGAAAATGTCTCCAAGTTTTGAGTGCAAATACGACTGCTGCTAATTCCAAGTCATGTGTTGGATAATTCACTTCATGAGGTCTGAGTTGCCTCGATCCATAAGATATCACTTTCCGATCTTGCATGAGTACGCAACCCAATCATGTTGGGATGCGTCACAGTACACGGTGTAATCCTTGCCAACTTCCGGAACTGCTAACACCGGTGCCGTGGTGAGTTTCTCCTTCAGAGTTTGAAAACTCTTCTCACACTCCTCTGACCACACGAATGGTGTGTTCTTCCTTAACAACTTTGTCATAGGTCCTGCTATCTTAGAGAATCCTTCAATGAATCTCCGATAATATCCTGCCATTCCTAGGAATCCTCGGATTTCCTTGACAGTCTTGGGTGCTTCCCATTCTAGAACTGCTGCTACCTTACTCGGGTTGACAGCGATTCCATCTTTGCTAATGACATGACCAAGAAATTCCACTTGATCTAGCCAAAATTCACACTTGCTAAATTTGGCATAAAGTTGGTGTTCCCTTAGTGTTTGCAACACCAACCTCAAATGTTCAGCATGTTCGGACTTGTTCTTGGAATATATCAAGATATCATCGATAAATACGATGACAAACTTGTCCAGATATGGCATGAATATCTTATTCATGAGATTCATGAATATTGCTGGGGCATTGGTCAATCCAAAAGGTACTACAAGGTATTCATGGTGTCCATACCTTGAGACAAAGGCAGTTTTCGGAACGTCTTCCTTCTTGATCTTTATCTGGTGATAACCGGATCTTAGATCAATCTTGGAAAAGACTCCCGCGCCTCTAACTTGATCAAATAGATCTTGTATTCTTGGAAGTGGATACTTGTTCTTGATTGTGACGTTGTTCAAATTCCTGTAGTCTCCGCACATCCTTCTTCCTCCATCTCTTTTATCCACGAAAATCACAGGTGATCCCCATGGTGAAACACTCTCTTGAATGAATCCCTTTTGTTCTAAGTCATCCAGTTGCTCCTTAAGCTCTTTCAACTCCTTGGGCCCCATCTTGTATGGTGCCTTAGCAATCGGAGCTGTTCCTGGAATTAGGTCGATAGTGAATTCTATCTCCCTATCTGGTGGCATACTGTAATTCATGAGAAACACATCCTGGAATTCATTTACTACAGGTATATCTTCTAACTTCACCTCCTTCATGCTATTCAGCTGTAGCTCAACTTCAATCTGTGTATGTTTGTCGCCTTGGTAGATCATTCTACTTCCATCGGGGCTTTTCAATGACACCGTCTTGTTTACACAGTCGATCAACGCTCCATTAGCTTCTAACCAGTTCATACCAAGAATGACATCAATGTCCTTCATTGGTAAAATGAACAGGTCCGCGTCAAACGCGCACTTATTGATCATAATGACTTGTTTTTGTTTAGCATGGGTTACTACTATCGTTCCCCCCGCAGAAAGTATGGTTATGGGTGTATCTAACTTAGTGCAACTAATCCCATGTTTGGTGATGAATTGTTGAGAAATGAATGATGTAGTTGCACCAGTATCAAAAAGTACTTTGCCAGGATGAGTGAGTATCTGGAGCGTACCTATCACCGCCTGGTCAGAGTTGACCACCTCCTCTAGACTGGTACAGTTCAGCTTGCCGAAGGGCTTTTTATTCTTCCAGTTGCCTCCGGTGTTTCCTCCTCGACCTCCTCCTCCTCCTGACTGACCTCCTCCACTATTTTTCTTGGGGCAGTCCTTCAGCATGTGCCCCTCCTGGCGACAACCAAAGCATATTACCCTTGGCTTTCTACAGTCCTTGGCAAAATGCCCTGGAAGTCCACAGATTCGACAGACCATTGGATTGGCGGTCTGGAAAGCTTGATTCCTCCTACTACCGTAGTAGTTACTGTTGTTGTTGTTGTTGTATCTGGGCTTGAAACTCAAGCTGGTATTAGGCTTGTTACTAACAAACCTCTTAGGCTCAAACTTGGCCTTTTTCCTCTTCTCCTCCTGTAATTGCTTGAAATCATCTTCTAGAGTGATGGCTGCATCCACCAACTCTTGAAACTCCGTCGCTCTCATCATACGGAGCTGAACTTTGAACTGGGGACTTAACCCCCTCAGAAACCTCTTCTTCTTCTTGTCCTCGGTGTTAACTTCTTCAACAGCATACCGGGACAGCTTTGAGAATTCCCTGACATAAGTCAGGATTGCCTTGTCCTTCTGCTCGAGACTTTCAAACTCTCGACGCTTCAACTCCACAATACTTTCAGGGACATTGGATTCCCTGAACTTCCTTGCAAATTCCTCCCAGGTAAATACCTTTCCAGCCGGATAAACGGCTACAATATTGTCCCACCATGATGCGGCAGGTCCACACAGCAGATGGGTAGCATAACGAACCTTCTCTTGGTCGTTACATCCCACGGTGTTGAGCTTTCGCTCAGTATCCATCAGCCAATCTTCCGCGTCCATTGGCTCGGGCGCGTATGCGAAAGATATAGGCTTAGTGTTTTGGAAGTCTGCTAATGTGACTCCCGGGTTCTCAGGTCTCTCCACCCTGTTCTGCTGCAGCAAATCTTGGAAGAATTTGTTCTGCTGCTCCAGTGTTACACGCTGTCTCTCTTCTACCAGCTGCATGTACTGGATGAAATTTTGCTGCGTCATGGGTGGTGGTGGTGGTGGTGGAAACTGATCTCTGGCTGCACCCTCAGCTTCTTCCTTTTGTTTTGCTTCGCGCTCCATGCGCTGCGCTTCAGTCTCATCTCCTAGCGTTCCTGACATAACCCCCTAGTTCTGCAACACAAGATGATACTCATAATTACTCCATGCGCAAGTTTTCTGAGCTCAACTTTGTGCACAGAACTAGTCACGCAATGGAAATCAAGAAGCAAATCCAAATCATACAAAACATATACCCTGTATATACATACTTAAGTGGTCTTATTACAATACTCAAGTCGATGTGAGTATGCAAACTCACTTATTAAAGTATATGTACAAATTTATACAAATATTACAAACTATAATACATGTGGTACTTGTGTATTATAGCCTCGCCTCCTTTGGTGGACTCTAGTCGGTCTTCACTCCCGGTACATCCCAGGCTTCCATCCGGTCGAACGTGTCGTCCTCCTGATAGACCCTGGAACATAAGGTCTCCCCGTTGGCTTGTAATCCGAATCAGATGATGATCCTAAAGAGAAATCAGTGTTCACAAACTGATCGTTGAGTGCATCATAGTCCACCCATCGGGTGTACTCCCCTGTAGCCCCACCATAAGGGTTACCAAAACTCATATCCGACTCAACCTGTGTCGGATACCCTCCATCAACTCCTTCATTACTAGGATAGCTCTGGTTCTGGGTTGTTGCGTCATCATTCATCTCCCCATCATAATACACAGAAGTACTATGAGTTCCAGTATCCGATCCCCAACGCCAACCCCTGGAATTCTCGATAGGAGTCTCGGAACGCTGGTTGTTTCCGGATTCCTCTCCGCCCTCGTATCCCCCATAGGAACTACCCAGATAGTTCCCAGGTGTAACAGGTGTAGGTTCACGCTCAAGTGGATCAATACCGATGTAGTCACCAGCTGAATAAACTGGTGTGTGCACCACATTCTCCATAGGTTCTTTCCCCCTACTCTCCTCCTTGGGTTCAGTAAATTCCTCTAGCATCGTATCAATTGCTCCTATCAGATGATGGTTCAGCTGAAAGAGTAATGATATGAAGTTGCGGCTATTATCCATATATTTTGCCGCTGCTATAGGTTTGCATTTGGCATATTTGTAGTGGTTGAGCATGGGATCTTCTTCCTCCTGATTATGAGGAATATGGAAGAACTCGGAATCCATAAGCTCTTTTGTCTTATGTTCCCGTATGTCGGTTATGGCTCTCATAACAGCTATATGGTAGGCTGTGTTGGCTGTCCTAGCTTCCCCAGCTGGCATGACTACGCTCATTCCCAAAGATTCGGGAAGTCGCAGTCCTACCCTGCACTTGGCCAATACAGGACCATCATAGAACATGTACTTCTTTACTGGAATTTGGGGATCGCACCCAAATTCAAGTAACATGGCACGTAAGATGTCTGCAAGTCCTCCTTGGTATTCGTTCAGTGTGGAATCCATAACTTTCACGTTTCTTCCCGGTCGTGAACTTGCCATGTTGGCTGTAGAAATAGAAAGATTATAAGATTAGTAATAATGCATCATAATAGAGATAATAAAGAATTATCGCACTAAAAGATATGATTGTTGTATTCTCAATTGAATATACACCATATTTTTAGAGAATTCTTTACTAATCCTATTTGACTCCTAACGTTTGGTCCCATTTACTAGGTTCCAACCTAAGGTCAAAGCTTTTGCTCTGATACCAACTGTGGTGACCCTGCATACCACTGCATGTTGTAGTATGCCAGTCATTGATATAACATTCACGAAGTACCATTCCGCAAATGTTACATCCCTCAGAGTAGTACAACAGAACATAGCAGGTCCATAACTCATTCACATATTATTACAATTAACATACACATGTCGTCTTGGAGCTCCTCTTGGGTCCTAAGAGGATTACTCCTGGGTTCGAGGCGAACCCAACTTAACTTACAATACCAGAGTCTCATTAAACTAAACATTTATTTCATCGAGCAGCTAAATATTAAGAGTTCGTGCTGCTCGGCTATTTCTACTCTCGGATATCTCTAGGCTTGATCTCCTCCGGAAGCCTCCCCGGATCCGTAGACTATGAGATAGTCTACGCCTTCAACTCCTCCTGAGAGGTCTGGTTCCTCGTAGCCGATGATCTCGGCTCCTTCATTGCTGTCGTAGTCCTCCTCCAGACGATTCAGACAATCTAAGCATGGGATTTAAGAGTGGTATGAGTACGAGCGTACTCAACAAGTTCATTATAGATAAGAGGTGTTTAATGCACTAACTACAATATTAGACCAGAAAGTCTAATACCAATGCAAGTTTTGATAAACATTTCTTCAAGAGATTGCTTTTATTTCAAAGAGCTATGTCCGTCAGTCTTCACCGGTTTACTAGAACTTCATGGAGCTCCTTTCCGGCCGCGTTCGCAGTTCCTCATCCCGGAACAGGGAGTGACAGGTCACAGTTCTTTACACTCTGCAGAGGTGTGTTGCTTTACCCATAAGAGATCTTAACCTTGGTGCCAACCGGGCAGCTTTCCCGTCCACACTTCCTTTGGTGTGAGGCCCGGTATAAGGTCTAGCCAATCATGTTCCTCCGCTACCTCGAACACCCACCCTTTGTTGCATGCCCCGACCCTGGGTCCTCGCCGGTCCCATTATTCCCACTCACGGGTGGACCCCGACCACGACGACAGTTTGGGATCGAACCAAACTCCTTCGCCGGTAGCTGCAACCCATCATAGACCGCAATACCGTGGGGACTTAAGGCTTCCCCAGCCAACCGCTTGCACTTCGAGCGACAAGTGTCTACGGACTATGCCGTGGGGACTTAAGGCTTCCCCAGCCAACCGCTTGCCCCCGACAGATACAAGTGTCTACGGTAAAGCGCATCCGTTGATGAACGAGAGGTGGAAACACTTTTGACTACTCCGTCCCACTCCGGATCTTATGGTTAACACGGGTATTACGGCACAAGAATCACTGGCAACATTTGTTGTTTAATCCTAGATGGATATAAACCCGTGCAATGAAACCTCCACCATATCAACACAATCCATGGTTCCATTGCCCACCACATAGTCATATTCATAGTTATGAAAATAGTGGTTTTTCTTTTTATGCAATAGTGATAAACATAGTACTTTGCAAGTAATTTGGTAAAAATACTCAAATGACATGAGCAAGTGATGAACTTGCCTGAACACTGCAAAGTTTTGCAGTTGGAAGGTGTGGACTGACCCTTGTCCTCTGTCTCTGAAAAATAGCATCATTGTCCGATAAGGGAAATGGTTAAAGAAGCAATTATGCATTATTCCATTTTTAGGGTTGGTTCCCCCCTTCCGATGTCGTTATTATTTCATGTAAGAGGTTAATACTAAGAATAATTTGAGGATACTTGATTTAAAGTAAAATACAACCTTGAAATGTTGTCAAGGTGTTTTTAAAGTCCAATTGCATTGATGGACTTATTTTCATTAATGAAAAATAATATGTGTGATTTAAATCATTATCTAAATCCTTAACATAGGACTTATTCTTAATTGTCTTCAAAAATTCTCTTTGATATTTTATTTAAATAGAGAATTTTATGCTGATCCTTTTTCATATTTTTAATTTATTTTTAAGAGCTTTAAATAATTTTCTATTGAATTTCAAAGTTTCATATTTTTATTGAATTGTGAAAAGTCCTTTTTGCCCCTGGGCCCACCTGTCAGTGGAGCCCAGTGGGTTGGGCTAGACCAGCTCGGGTCCAACCGACCCGAGCGATCGGTCGCTCACTCCCGCACCTCGCGCCGCTCGTCCTAACCCTAATCCCCTCCGCTCTCACTGGCGACCTGCGTCGCCCGCACCGTCGCCGGCCGATTCCGGCGGTCTCCGGCCGCCATGGCCAACGCCATGGGGCGCAATCGAACCGCCAGACGACGGCGATTCGTTCTCTCCGCGTCGATTTGGAGCTGACGCCGTCCCTCGCTCGCCATCGACCCTCGCCGCCATGCCTAGGGTTCGGGATCCGCTTGATCCCGTGGTTCCCCAAGCTCCGGGCGAGATGGTGCTGTGGCCGCCACGATGGGGTGGTGCTGTGGCGCCGCCATGGCCTGGCTTGGCCTGGCGCCGCCGCGCCCTGGCGTGTGCCGCCGTGGCCGCCATGGTGGTTGGCCTGCTCGACCCTGGTACGTCCTCCACCTCTTCTTCTCCCATGTGTGCCTGTTCTTCTTCCTCTCTCAGTAGCTCTAGCTAATGCTTTCCTCCCAATGGAGGGCCTGCCGTGCTGTTGCTGCTGCTCTGTTGTGCCTAGCTTACTGTGTGGCGTGTGCTGCTGCTGCTAGAGCTACTGCCATAAATCCTAGCTACGGTGCTGCCCTATTCTGCCTATTAGCTGGGCTTAATTCTTGCTATCTTGATTATGCACAGTTCTGTGCATGTTCCAGAGCCACATGCTTGTTGAATCTTGCATATCTGGCTTGGAACCTTCCCTGTGCCTCTGTTCTATTTACTATTCTTGCCAGACATTCATGTGTATTCAATTTGGCTGCCCTGGCTTGATTACCATGTGTAATCCTTGCAATTTGCAAGTTCCAGGGCACTAATATGCTGTCCCCTGGTGCTCAATTTCATGTGTAAGCTTGGTTGAGCATTACTGCTGGTTAACTGCATGATTCAGTGATGAGCACCAAGTGCTTTACTTATTTATCTTGATCTAGGGTTCATCCTGCCTTGGGTGTGCTTCTGGATACAATCATTTAATTATCTATTTGGTTGCCTGTGAAACACTTGTTGATTATCTGTGGCCAATTAAATACTTGGTCCATGCTCTGTTGCTTAGTGATGCTCTAGCATGCCATGGCAAGCTCTGATGATCATGTGATCATCAACAGCTGATAATTGGTTTGCTTACCTGTGCCTGTGCATTGCTGTTATCTATTTATGTGTATGTGTGTGGCACAGATCAGTGCTGGTGCTTGCTCAAGCATCAGCTGATGCTTGCAGTGATCCTCTGGATCACTAGCAATTATTTATTCCAAGGTTTGCTTGTTAACATCAATTATCTGTGTTGCCTTAATCGATGGAGTGGATAATTGATGTGAACTGTGATACAGTGATGATCATCACACTTGATTGGCTTAGGCTAGATGGATGCCCACAGTGGTTGGGAACCCTAGCCCTTCTTTGAACCCAACCAGGGTGATGATATTTGTATCTGGCTTGTTAGTTTGGCTGTTCTAGGGTTTGAGGTGACCCTGGCAGTATTCATATGCTGCCCTAGGGTAGCTCCCCTATTTGGTGGCTTTCTGTGATGGATAGATGCTCACTGGCTAGTCACTTAGTGAACTTCCAGTGGCCTTGATGTTGATAAACAGGATAGGCACATGTTGCTTGTCAAACTGATGGTTTAGCTAGGCTAATAGGTGCTTTGCAATTTGGATGGTTACAAGGGTAATCCATGCTGGATTTCTCTGGTTTTGACACTGTGTTGTCACAACCAGTGTTCCCTGGTTTAGTTTCCTTCTAACCCTGATTATACTTGCTGGCACCAATTGGTTTAGTAACCAAATGATGATACATCCAGGGTTTTCCTACCCTTCAGTGCTCATTGATACGTCTCCGACGTATCGATAATTTCTTATGTTCCATGCCACATTATTGATGTTATCTACATGTTTTATGCACACTTTATGTCATATTCGTGCATTTTCTGGAACTAACCTATTAACAAGATGCCGAAGTGCCAGTTCCTGTTTTCTGCTGTTTTTGGTTTCAGAAATCCTAGTAACGAAATATTCTCGGAATCGGACGAAATCAACGCCCAAGTTCCTATTTTCACCGGAAGCATCCAGAACACCCGGGAAGGACCAGAGGGGGGGCACTGGGCCCCCAGACCATAGGCCGGCGCGGCCCAGGCCCTGGCCGCGCCGCCCTATGGTGTCGTCGCCCCTTCGACCCTCCTGCGCCGCCTCTTCGCCTATATAAAGCCCCTGGATCGAAAACCCTGATACGATTGGCGAAAACCACAGAAACCTTCCAGAGCCGCCGCCATCGCGAGGCCAAGATCTGGGGGACAGGAGTCTCTGTTCCGGCACCCTGCCGGAGCGGGGAAGTGCCCCCGGAAGGCTTCTCCATCGACACCGCTGCCATCTCCACCGCCATCTTCATCACCGCTGCTGCTCCCATGAGGAGGGAGTAGTTCTCCATCGAGGCTCGGGGCTGTACCGGTAGCTATGTGGTTAATCTCTCTCCTATGTACCTCAATACAATAATCTCATGAGCTGCTTTACATGATTGAGATTCATATGAGTTTTGTATCACTACTATCTATGTGCTACTCTAGCAAAGTTATTAAAGTAGTTCTATTCCTCCTGCACGTGTGTAAAGGTGACAGTGTGTGCACCGTGTTAGTACTTGGTTTATGCTATGATCATGATCTCTTGTAGATTGCGAAGTTAACTATTGCTATGATAATATTGATGTGATCTATTCCTCCTACATATGCATGAAGGTGACAGTGTGCATGCTATGCTAGTACTTGGTTTAGTCTTTTGATCTATCTTACACTAAAGGTTACTAAAATATGAGCATTATTGTGGAGCTTGTTAACTCCGGCATTGAGGGTTCGTGTAATCCTACGCAATGTGTTCATCATCCAACAAAAGTGTAGAGTATGCATTTATCTATTCTGTTATGTGATCAATGTTGAGAGTGTCCACTAGTGAAAGTCTAATCCCTAGGCCTTGTTCCTAAATACTGCTATCGCTGCTTGTTTACTGTTTTACTGCGTTACTACTGCTGCAATACTACCACCATCAACTACACGCCAGCAAGCTATTTTCTGGCACCGTTGCTACTGCTCATATATATTTATACCACCTGTATTTCACTATCTCTTCGCCGAACTAGTGCACCTATTTGGTGTGTTGGGGACACAAGAGACTTCCTGCTTTGTGGTTGCATGGTTGCATGAGAGGGATATCTTTGACCTCTTCCTCCCTGAGTTCGATAAACCTTGGGTGATCCACTTAAGGGAAAACTTGCTGCTGTTCTACAAACCTCTGCTCTTGGAGGCCCAACACTGTCTACAGGAAAGGAGGGGGAACGTAGACATCAAGCTATTTTCTGGCGCCGTTGCCGGGGACCAGAAAGCTACACAACAGGAATTTCCTCCCTCATCAACCACGCGCCAGTCCTGGACAACATCAAAGTATTTTCTGGCGCCGTTGCCGGGGAGGAAAGGTAAAAGGTACTCACACTCCGGACCTCGGCTACTAAGCTATTTCCCAGCGCTGTAAGTACTCGAAGCTATTTCCTTTAGATCCTGCAATTGCAACTTTTTGTTTCTTGTTTACACTAGTTTGGCATAATGGACAACAATGAGCTTTTTACTCTATTTCCTGATTTAAGACATGGATGGTTTGATCCGAAAATTAAAAAACCCATGGAACATGTTAGTATGAACACTTTGAATACCATTGTTGCTAATGATATGGAAAATCCTAAGCTTGGGGAAGCTGGTTTTGATGAGCATGATCTTTTTAGTCCACCAAGCATTGAGGAGAAAATTTTCTTTGATGATACTTTGCCTCCTATTTATGATGATTATAATGATAGTAGTCTTTTGTTGCCACCTACTATGGAGAGTAAATTTTGTTGTGATTATACTATGCCTCCTACACTTGATGAGAATAATAATGATAGCTACTTTGTTGAATTTGCTCCCGCTATTACCAATAAAATTGATTATGCTTATGTGGAGAGTAATTATTTTATGCATGAGACTCATGATAAGAATGCTTTATGTGATAGTTATATTGTTGAGTTTGCTCATGATGCTACTGAAAGTTATTATGAGAGAGGAAAATATGGTTGTAGAAATTTTCATGTTACTAAAATGCCTCTCTATGTGCTGAAATTTTTGAAGCTACACTTGTTTTATCTTTCTATGCTTGTTGCATTATGCTTCTTGAACTTGTTTATTTACAAGATTCCTTTTCATAGGAAGCATGTTAGACTTAAATGTGTTTTGAATTTGCCTCTTGATGCTCTCTTTTGCTTCAAATACTATTTCTTGCGAGTGCATCATTAAAACTGCTGAGCCCATCTTAATGGCTAAAAAGAAAGAACTTCTTGGGAGATAACCCATGTGTTATTTTGCTACAGTATTTTGTTTTATATTTGTGTCTTGGAAGTTGTTTACTACTGTAGCAACCTCTCCTTATCTTAGTTTTGTGTTTGGTTGTGCCAAGTGAAGCCTCTAATCGAAGGTTGATACTAGATTTGGATTTCTGCGCAGAAACAGATTTCTATCTGTCACGAATCTGGGATTTTATCTCTGTAGAAAAATCAGAAAAATATGCCAATTTACGTGCGTGTTCCTCAGATATGTACGCAACTTTCATTAGTTTTGAGTTTTCTGATCTGAGCAACGGAAGTATTTATTAGAAATTCGTCTTTACGGACTGTTCTGTTTTGACAGATTCTGCCTTTTATTTCGCATTGCTTCTTTCGCTGTGTTGGGTGGATTTCTTTGTTCCATTACCTTCCAGTAGCTTTGAGCAATGTCCAGAAGTGTTAAGAATGATTGTGTCACCTCTGAACATGTGAGTTTTTGATTATGTACTAACCCCTCTAATGAAGTTTATGAGAAGTTTGGTGTGAAGGAAGTTTTCAAGGGTCAAGAGAGGAGGATGATATACTATGATCAAGAAGAGTGAAAGCTCTAAGCTTGGGGATGCCCCGGTGGTTCATCCCTGCATATTTCAAGAAGACTCAAGCGTCTAAGCTTGGGGATGCCCAAGGCATCCCCTTCTTCATCGACAACATTATCAGGTTCCTCCCCTGAAACTATATTTTTATTCGGTCACATCTTATGTGCTTTACTTGGAGCGTCTGTGTGCTTTTGTTTTTGTTTGTGTTTGAATAAATTGTATTACATCATGCTTGTGTGGGAGAGAGACACGCTCCGCTGGTTCGTATGAACACATGTGTTCTTAGCTCATAATATTCATGGCGAAGTTTCTTCTTCGTTAAATTGTTATATGGTTGGAATTGGAAAATGATACATGTAGTAATTGCTATAAATGTCTTGGGTAATATGATACTTGGCAATTGTTGTGCTCATGATTAAGCTCTTGCATCATATGCTTTGCACCCATTAATGAAGAAATACATAGAGCATGCTAAAATTTGGTTTGCATATTTGGTTTCTCTAAGGTCTAGATAATTTCTAGTATTGAGTTTGAACAACAAGGAAGACGGTGTAGAGTTTTATAATGTTTTCAATATGTCTTTTATGTAAGTTTTGCTGCACCGGTTCATCCTTGTGTTTGTTTCAAATAAGCCTTGCTAGCCTAAACCTTGTATCGAGAGGGAATACTTCTCATGCATCCAAAATACTTGAGCCAACCACTATGCCATTTGTGTCCACCATACCTACCTACTACATGGTATTTTCCGCCATTCCAAAGTAAATTGCTTGAGTGCTACCTTTAAAATTCCATCATTCACCTTTGCAATATATAGCTCATGGGACAAATAGCTTAAAAACTATTGTGGTATTGAATATGTAATTATGCACTTTATCTCTTATTAAGTTGCTTGTTGTGCGATAACCATGTTCACTGGGGACGCCATCAACTATTCATTGTTGAATTTCATGTGAGTTGCTATGCATGTTCGTCTTGTCTGAAGTAAGGGCGATCTACACTGAGTTGAATGGTTTGAGCATGCATATTGTTAGAGAAGAACATTGGGCCGCTAACTAAAGCCATGATCCATGGTGGAAGTTTCAGTTTTGGACAAACATCCTCAAATCTCTAATGAGAAAAGAATTAATTGTTGTTGAATGCTTAAGCATTAAAAGAGGAGTCCATTATCTGTTGTCTATGTTGTCCCGGTATGGATGTCTAAGTTGAGAATAATCAAAAGCGAGAAATCCAAATGCGAGCTTTCTCCTTAGACCTTTGTACAGGCGGCATAGAGGTACCCCTTTGTGATACTTGGTTAAAGCATATGTATTGCGGTGATAATCCAGGTAGTCCAAGCTAATTAGGACAAGGTGCGGGCACTATTAGTACACTATGCATGAGGCTTGCAACTTATAAGATATAATTTACATGATGCATATGCTTTATTACTACCGTTGACAAAATTGTTTCATGTTTTCAAAATCAAAGCTCTAGCACAAATATAGCAATCGATGCTTTTCCTCTATGGAGGACCATTCTTTTACTTTCAATGTTGAGTCAGTTCACCTATTTCTCTCCATCTCAAGAAGAAAACACTTGTGTGAACTGTGCATTGATTCCTACATATTTGCATATTGCATTTGTTATATTGCTTTGCATTGACAACTATCCATGAGATATACATGTTACAAGTTGAAAGCAACCGCTGAAACTTCATCTTCCTTTGTGTTGCTTCAATGCCTTTACTTTGAATTATTGCTTTATGAGTTAACTCTTATGCAAGACTTATTGATGCTTGTCTTGAAGTGCTATTCATGAAAAGTCTTTGCTATATGATTCACTTGTTTACTCATGTCATATACATTGTTTTGATCGCTGCATTCACTACATATGCTTTACAAATAGTATGATCAAGTTTATGATGGCATGTCACTCCAGAAATTATCTTTGTTATCGTTTTACCTGCTCGGGACGAGCAGAACTAAGCTTGGGGATGCTGATACGTCTCCGACGTATCGATAATTTCTTATGTTCCATGCCACATTATTGATGTTATCTACATGTTTTATGCACACTTTATGTCATATTCGTGCATTTTCTGGAACTAACCTATTAACAAGATGCCGAAGTGCCAGTTCCTGTTTTCTGCTATTTTTGGTTTCAGAAATCCTAGTAACGAAATATTCTCGGAATCGGACGAAATCAACGCCCAAGTTCCTATTTTCACCGGAAGCATCCAGAACACCCGGAAGGACCAGTAGGGGGCACTGGCCCCTGCACCATAGGCCGGCGCGGCCCAGGCCCTGGCCGCGCCGCTCTATGGTGTCGTCGCCCCTTCGACCCTCCTGCGCCGCCTCTTCGCCTATATAAAGCCCCTGGATCGAAAACCCTGATACGATTGGCGAAAACCACAGAAACCTTCCAGAGCCGCCGCCATCGCGAGGCCAAGATCTGGGGGACAGGAGTCTCTGTTTCGGCACCCTGCCGGAGCGGGGAAGTGCCCCCGGAAGTGTTCTCCATCGACACCGCTACCATCTCCACCGCCATCTTCATCACCGCTGCTGCTCCCATGAGGAGGGAGTAGTTCTCCATCGAGGCTCGGGGCTGTACCGGTAGCTATGTGGTTAATCTCTCTCCTATGTACCTCAATACAATAATCTCATGAGCTGCTTTACATGATTGAGATTCATATGAGTTTTGTATCACTACTATCTATGTGCTACTCTAGCAAAGTTATTAAAGTAGTTCTATTCCTCCTGCACGTGTGTAAAGGTGATAGTGTGTGCACCGTGTTAGTACTTGGTTTATGCTATGATCATGATCTCTTGTAGATTGCGAAGTTAACTATTGCTATGATAATATTGATGTGATCTATTCCTCCTACATATGCATGAAGGTGACAGTGTGCATGCTATGCTAGTACTTGGTTTAGTCTTTTGATCTATCTTACACTAAAGGTTACTAAAATATGAGCATTATTGTGGAGCTTGTTAACTCCGGCATTGAGGGTTCGTGTAATCCTACGCAATGTGTTCATCATCCAACAAAAGTGTAGAGTATGCATTTATCTATTCTATTATGTGATCAATGTTGAGAGTGTCCACTAGTGAAAGTCTAATCCCTAGGCCTTGTTCCTAAATACTGCTATCGCTGCTTGTTTACTGTTTTACTGCGTTACTACTGCTGCAATACTACCACCATCAACTACACGCCAGCAAGCTATTTTCTGGCACCGTTGCTACTGCTCATATATATTTATACCACCTGTATTTCACTATCTCTTCGCCGAACTAGTGCACCTATTTGGTGTGTTGGGGACACAAGAGACTTCTTGCTTTGTGGTTGCAGGGTTGCATGAGAGGGATATCTTTGACCTCTTCCTCCCTGAGTTCGATAAACCTTGGGTGATCCACTTAAGGGAAAACTTGCTGCTGTTCTACAAACCTCTGCTCTTGGAGGCCCAACACTGTCTACAGGAAAGGAGGGGGAACGTAGACATCAAGCTATTTTCTGGCGCCGTTGCCGGGGACCAGAAAGCTACACAACAGGAATTTCCTCCCTCGTCAACCACGCGCCAGTCCTGGACAGCATCACTCATGTGATGCAAGCATGCTTAAGTATGAGCAAGGTATGATCTTGCTCAGGCTCTTGTGTGGTATACCTCACTCCAGCTCCTAGATTAAAGTGTTTGTTGTAGAGGATTTGCTTCTGTGTTGATCTTTTGCTTACCCTGCTCCTCCTGGTGATCTTGTGGGGCTTGATTCAGTGTTGTGGTGAGTTAGCAGATTGAACAGCAGTGGCTGTTCTTGTGTTCTTGTGTTCTTGTGATCTTATGTTCTTACCAGTGAAGCCTGTCGATGGATATGGCTTAGGGTTTGCTTCTGAAATGCTTATATGTGGTGCTCCCTTGCTCTCCCTGGTCGACAGCTCTTGCTTGTCACTTTGGTGACTCACTGTGTGTGTGCTGCATGCACACAGCCCTGTGAGCAGGCTGTGTGTGTGTAGGCATGTGCTGTGCACCTGGACCTGGAACATGACTATGGCATGGATCAGCTCGGCCACTTTGGTCCTATCTGCTCATTTCCTATTTTCATTTTATTTCTAACCTGCCAAGTGGCTATGCCACTTGGCATAACTTCTTTTTGTTGTGATTTTGTGCAGGGATCAACAATTGATCAAAATGGACATGGAGGTCATCAAATCCAAGATCAAGTGAAGATGATCTTGTAGTATTTAGACTAGGATACATCCTTGTACTTTTCTTTTTATTTTCTTTTATTTTTCAATTTCACCAATTCTTGTAATGTGTTGTAATATTCATTTATTTCCATTATGAATATTGTAAAGACAATGTATCTTGTGTGTTAATCAATAAAGCTCAAAGTTTTCCCTAATGAGCTTTACTTTATTATAATTTTTCATTTTGTTTATTATTGATTATTTACTTAATGAATTTCCTCACAATTGAATTATTTAGGGTAATTATTTAATGTTTGAATTTGAACTTCAAATTCATCATTGGTTTGAATTCAACCATGTCACTTCATTTAGAATTCAATCATGCAAACTCTCCCCTCTCTTCTCAAAACCCTAACTAGTGAAGTGAGATGCAAGTTTGTCGCACTCTCGAAACCCTAACCCTGTAAGGTGTCGAGAGAGAAACTTGTCCCCCTTCGATGCAGTTTTTGTTTAAAAGCGCGAAATTTCCCCAGAATTTACTATGCAATGCACATCCCTTTCTAAAATCTACCCCTCGATCGTCTCTAAACCTGGGACATTACAGCCTTTCCCCCTTAAAGAAAACTTCGTCCCGAAGTTGTGGTTGTAATACCTGAACAGCTCGGGGTATGTTTTCCTCAGGTCTTCTTCTTCTTCCCAGGTGGCTTCCCTCTCGGGGTGATGCTTCCATTGTATCTTGCAGTACTTGATATCTTTATTTCGGAGTTGTTTCCAGCTCTCCTCGAGAATCTTGGCTGGCTTCTCGATGTAAGTCAAGTCTGGTTGTAACTCGAGCTCATCATGTGATATTGGTTCATCTGGGGTCTTCAAACATTTCCGGAGTTGTGACACATGGAAAACATTGTGAACTTGAGCTAACCTTCCCGGTAGATCCCATTCAAAGGCTAAACCTCGGTTCTGACTCACTATCTTGAAAGGTCCTATGTATCTAGGACTGAGTTTTCCTTTTACTCCAAACCTCTGGAGTCCTTTCATCGGGCTTACCTTAAGATAGACCATGTCTCCAACTCGTGGCTCCCATGTCCTTCTCTTCTGATCGGCATAACTCTTTTGCCGACTTTGGGCTATCTTGACCCTGTCTCTGATAATGTCAATGATTTGTTGTTTTTCTTTGACATAATCAGGGTTGAACTCTTTGCTTGCTCCGGCTTCGTACCAACATATCGGTGATCTACACTTCCTTCCATACAGAGTTTCAAATGGTGCCATCTTGATGCTGCTTTGGTAACTATTGTTATATGAAAACTCTGCTAGTGGTAAGTGCTCTTCCCATGATCCTCCGAAGTCTAGGGCACAAGCCCTAAGCATATCCTCTAGGATCTGGTTAGTTCTCTCGGTTTGTCCACCTGTCTGGGGATGATAAGCGGTACTATAATCCAACTTGGATCCTAAAGCTTCGTGAAGTTGCTTCCAGAATGCTGATGTGAACACGGATCCTCGATCCGATACTATCTTCTTAGGCACTCCATGCTTACTCACGATCTCTTTGATGTAAAGATCGATAAGTTTCTCTCCTTTATCCTGCTGGTTTACCGCTAAAAAGTGTGCACTCTTCGTCAACCGGTCCACGATTACCCATATCATGTCCTTCTTTTTATTAGTCATGGGTAGTCCGGTGATGAAATCCATCCCTATTTCTTCCCATTTCCACTCTGGAATAGGTAAAGGTTGTAACTTCCCTGCCGGACTCTGGTGTTCAGCCTTCACTCTCTGGCAGGTATGGCATTCCGCCACATATTGTGCTATCTCCCTCTTCATGTTATTCCACCAGAATAGTTCCTTTAAGTCCATGTACATCTTTGTACTCCCCGGATGTATGGAATATGGTGTTTGATGAGCTTCCCGGAGTATTACTTCCTTAATTTCAGCAATATCCGGAACGCAAATCCTTTTCTGGAACCATAATGATCCAGATTCTCCGCGGTGAAATTCTGATGGTCTTCCCTCATCTATTCTTCTCATCTCCTCCACGATGAATGGATCGTCCAGCTGACCCATCATTATCTCATTCTTCAGGTTGACATTTAGCTCATCCGATACTTGCAACGCCGATAATCCTTCATGGGCTTCCTTCTCCCAAAGTTGTATTTGGGCTTGACTTATTTCTTTCCTCAACTCCGGTGATATTTCTTGTTCCACTCCTCCGGTACTCTTCCTACTCAGGGCGTCTGCTACAACATTAGCCTTCCCTGGTGTGTAATTGATTGTCAGGTCATAATCCTTGATCAATTCTAGCCATCTTTTCTGTCTCATGTTGAGTTCCTTCTGAGTGAAGAAATATTTGAGGCTTTTATGATCTGTATAGAGCTCACACTTAGCTCCATAGAGAAAATGTGTAATTCTAATGATATATATTTTGTAATTCTAGCCATCTTTTCTGTCTTATTTTTCTTGTGTATGTGTCGTATTCTAATGATATATATTTTGTAATTCATATGTTGCATTATCATCGTTAAATTTACGACATAGGGACACGCGTAAGTCTTGTGAACAGGGACGGAGGGAGTAGGCCGATATTTGAGAGATGTGTAAACGTGTATAGAGAGACAATAAATATGTCTAAATGGGAAGAGACAGAGAAAATCAAACCGTGTCGCTTAAAGTAGGAACTTGCTTAGATGATTATTGATTTTCCGATCTTTTTATATTTTTTCTGTTGCCGTGGCATGGAGCTGTTGCCACACAGGGGAAAGTTTATTTTTCTTGTGTCTGTGCACTTCTGCTCCGGTGCTCCTCCCCTGAAAAAAATCTGGGAGCCTCAAACACAATAACGGTGGAGATATTTTCACACCTGTTTGTAAACAGGGGTAAGATTATAATTTTAGTGTAGGTCCACCGTCCATACAGTTTTGTACAGACCTGTTTGACCCGCGTTGTGTCGTACCTCGTTTTTATACGTATCTACGATTTCAAAACAAAGCATGCACGATGTGGAGCGGTACTTAGGAAGATGAGATCGTTAACTAGTCATGCGACCTCTTTTTCCTTCTTACGCGAGTACACATATTGTATCAATACACACATGGTTGGACATGGGTTTCGGCGGATCTAATACACGAAAAAAAAATTAACTATGACTCTTCAACTTACATTTAGGGGAGCACCGGAGCAACCCTCGTGTTTGTGTCGTACGTGGATCTGGCAATTTGAATTAGGAAAGTCCTGGAGTAGATCTAAAATACAAAGCACGAGTAATTAATTTTTGTATGTGCAGCTCGATATGTTTCTACTTGATGTGGAAATACTTTTTATTGCATGTATCCAGGTAGGTTCATCTCGTATGTGACCTAGAGATCAATTTAATCGTTTCAGAACAATTTGGCAAGAAACCTATCCAGCCGGATATGTCACGTACAATTATTTTTAAGGAACGTGTGGATCCATTTAGACTTGCATGCCATAAATTTACTTTTGTACACATATAATATTGTGCGTAACACCTTTTGTTCTTTAATCTCATGCGTTCGAAATAATATCAACGATTTACATTTTTTAAGCATATGTGGATCAACCTGATGGCTCGAAAAACATTCTTATTTTACTTTTAGTACATAATTGATTGATATATTTTAGATGTTAATATTTTTCATACTATATATTTGGAAACTTTACAAATTTTTATTTTAACTAAACCCTAAATGCAACGTAATAAAAGACGGAGACTCATAAATCGTTTACTCCGTGGACTGGAATAACTGATTTTATTAAATGAATGTCATAAGCCTATTCCGAAAAAAGAATTAGACATGCTAGCTAGCGTGTTCAGCAAAAAAAAAATGGTACCCGTTCCTTTGCTAACACGTTGTGGCAAGGCCTTTATTTTTTTCTTTTCTTTGAAGATATCACGTTTTCAGCCATCAAATCTTAGTTGTGTACATGGCTGGACTTATTTCTTTTAAACTTTCCATATCTTACTTGTGTACACGGCCGTGCCTTTTTCTACTTTATTGATATTACGTTCCAGCCAAACGAACACATCTATTTACGGCACATCACACTCAATTATATGAGTCTAGGTCCGAGAGACGTGACATTCTCAACATAAAGAGTGTCAAATATGTTACGTTACTACTAATCCTTCATAAAATCCTAGCCATACATTTTATACTATCTAACTATCAATATTAATATAAATGATGTGGATTAATGTGGTGGCTCTATTGATCCACCTTATTTTGCTTTTAGTAGATAATAGATATTAAATCCTCTAAGGTTTGATCAAGTATTTACAAAAGTAAAATCATGAACATGCAAAATACATAATCATTATCATTAGACATGTCATGAAATATATTTTCATTGATATTTATAGAATATCATATTTATTGATTTTTTTTCTAAAAGTTCAGTCAAATTTTACTTAGATTGACTTCTTTTACAAAAAAATAAATCCTTATTCACCGGAGCAGAAGTAGTATAGTTTGCGCAATCCTCTATTAAGAATAAAAGGTGTGAAACCTTGCGAGATCTTAATTCCCATGGCAAACTAAGAGCATGTCAGGCCCCAAACAGTGTTTGACATAAGCGTCGGATTGAGCATTTGAAGAACGCCGCCACACGGTGCTATTTTTGAGACGCGTCTGTTCCCGGCCACATTCCCAAACAAAAAAAAATTAAAATTAAATTCAGACAAAAAGATAAATTTTCATTTAAATTGCTTATATATTACAAGGATTTGAACGAAATTCATTTAAACTTAAACCTAAAGTGAAACTAGTGGCGCTTGCGGCGGACGCTGCAGCCTTAGTATTGGAGGATGTTATACTCTTCTTGGTTGATGATGTTCTTTTTGCCGCGCATGTTGGCAGAAACGTCCTTCACCGCGACGCTGGGACTTGCTTCGCTGTCGTGACACGTGAGGTCGACGAGCGGCTTGCCCGAGTCGCGTATGGACATGGCGATGACGTCCTTGATGTTCCCCTCCCAAACGATGTTGACATTCAACGACTCCATCTAGGCGGTGTTGAATTTCGATGTGTCTTCGGTATCATCACTGCTAGCAATGAGAGGCTGCTGGCGGAGGAGCGCCGCTATCTTCACGGAGGCGTCAACCTCCTCATCCTCCCCCTTGACCTCAGCGTTCACCTCTGGCTTTGGGCGGCAAAGGCTGCTGTTGCCGCCGGACGTCGCCTGTCGCGTCGGCTCGCGGATCATGATGTCGCGGCTGCGGCTCTTCGCATGCGTTGTGTACTTCTCCTTCACCTCGCGCTTGGGCACGACGTAGGGGAGGCGTGGCAGGGCGAAGGCACAGAACGCACCGGCCCTAAAGATATGGACCCACCAGACGTCTTGGTCGGTGGCCACCTAGGTGGGATCATCCCGCTCCTCCAGCTGAAGCTGTCGGCGTTAGTCCCAGGTGAGGGCGCCGGAGGGATGCCGACGTTGTTGACGGCCATCTTCCTGCCGCCGCTTCTGAGCATGCGCATGTCCGTCGGCACCAGCTAGCGCGCTTTGTACATCGCCCACGCCTTAGCGACGATGACGCTGTCATGGCCAAAGCCATTCATGGCAAGGACGTTGCGGCGGTTGCTCGACATGCTAGATCTGGAGGTAGTCGAGGGGTTTGAGGGCACGCCGAGAGAGATAGCGGCGAGAGTGTGGGGAGAGTGGCGAGAGGATGATGGCGCCTTTTATTCGGAACAGGTAGGCGAAGAGGCGGGGGCAATGGTGCGCATTAACGCACGACTAGACACATCCCTATGCCCTACGAAAGTTGGTCTATTAACGACGCTTTACAAGAGGTAGGTGACAGTTATAAACCCACGTGTCCATACATCTGTGTCACTAACACGACATGCTCTACTGGCTACGCCTCTCCACGTTGCATCCGGCATCCGACAACGTGTGGCGAAGATGGGGTCAAGGTGGCAGACATCGTATTGGGCCATACCCAACTGAAAGGGGGCTTTGGGAGGTTATATGTCCAACGCATCCCAAATCTCTTTATAGAATGCTTCGGAGCATCTACTGGCGATGCTTTAAGTTTCGGTTCTCTATCACTGTAAATTTTATTTTTTATTGTTTTGCGAAACTGTCACTGTAAACTTTACATCTACATCGAATAAGGCGATGATCAGATATATTCAGATATTTTATCGCATATCTTGGACCGGATTTCACATCACCCCTTGTGTGATGATGAAGTGACAAGAACGTCGCGGCCTGAACAGGAACTGTGGTACAGCGATGAGCACATAAAGCGCATTGAAGGACCAGACGAGATATCGCGTAGACAGGTGCTCTGGATGGGCTTGTTGCTCGTGGCGCTGATGCCGGTGTTTGATCCCACTCGCCTCGATCGATCAGGTTCACTGAACTGAAGTGAACCCTCCGCTGAGCTGAGCTGAAGAAAAACAGGAGGGCAAAAGGCTTGTGCCACGGATGGCATAGAGACGGCCGGTAGGGTCGAGTACCGTTCTGGTGAGTAACATCATGGCCAGATCAAATATTTGTAGTACTGTTCACAACGATTGATCTCAGAAATATTATTTTCTTTTTTGCGAGGAAAGAGAGCTTTTATATTACATCATTGTTAAGTTTTACAATCTCAACTTCCACTATTTCAGCTACTACTGTAGGGACAATCCCCAGCCAGAATTGATTTATACCGTTTAACCTGGCAGTATCAGCTAGAATATGGGCTGCACTATTTCTCTCTCTACCTATCTCAGAAATATTATACTTCCTCTGTCCCATAAAAGGGCAGATGTTTGTCTCAATCTAGACATTAAATAGTACGTATATAGATACATTGAAATTTTGATAAATTTTCAACATGTTGCATGGACGGAAGGGGTGAAGTGCTCTGCAGATCCATCGGTTGGACAGACACCCATACCATTTTATTTCATTCTAGTGTGGGTGTAGACATTATGGCCACACAAACACGCGCGCGCACGTAATGCCACTTTCTTACTGATAGTGGCTGTGCTGCGCATGCCTCCTTGTCTTGAGTTAGCTCCATGACCTGCCTGATACCTCAATCATTTTGCTTCCCGTGTCTTGGCGCGCCAGCCAGCTTGTCGCTGTCCCTGCTGCTTGTTGGTATCGGAGTATCGGACTGACGCGTTTGATTGGGAGCAACAGAAAGTCGTTCAGCTTGTTTTTTCATGATCGACCGGAAGTCCGCGCTCGTCTCCGGCCGGCGCCGAGCTAGCGCCAGAGGCGTATGATGCGTGGCGCGGCCTAAATTTCCCCAATGAGGCAGATTGCGTCCATCTCCACCGCGCGCGTGCCAGAACAAGACGATTGGCCGGTGATGGAGGCGGGCAACAAAACCGTTTCTTGACAAGATCTAGAGAGATCTAGACCAGATTAACAATCATGTTGTCTTTACTTAGCTGTTTGCTGAGAAGGGTCAGTGGCCAGATCAAAGCATCAGGTTTTGATTGGTAGATAGATGGCCAAGTCATTAGCTAACATTTGCCTTTATAGATTTGTGTGGCACGCATTGACGCTGAAGATCAAAAACTGGAGCGCGCTGACTGTAAGTGTTGATTTCCTCCTTCCAGTGAGACCTCTTGTTCCCACTGAGATGAACATGCTCTCTGATCAGAGCAGCAACTCGTTTGGCTCTACCGACATTGGCTGGGATGACACTGGACTACACATCTGTCTTCGTTCGAAATGCTGCCATGCCAGCATATGGCGACCTAGCTTTCCTGCAAGGCGGAGTACCAAAGAGGACGAGGAACAATTTCGGTGTAGCTGTGCTTCCTCAGGGAAATGATGTGCCACAGGATGTCTTTGCTTTTGATCATGAAATGAAGTATTCACTGCATGCCTTACGTCGGGAGTAGCTCAGACGGATTGATGAACAGCCTTCTGCTGAACGGTGTCATGCAAGATGGGGCAAGTACGTAATGGGGATCTCATGCTAAGATTATATGTGGAACTGTATGACATGTTTATATTCTGTTGATGTAAGCCATGTCTATGATTGGGTGCATGTTGGAGTCTGGATTTATAATAACTACCTTGGTCATATGACTTCTGTTATGGTGCTTATATTATACTAAGTGCATGATTGTCCTACATATTGTACTTATACAATTGCGCAGTTGCGCTGTGTTAGTGCTGCTCCTTTTTGCTTTCTGTGAGCTCATCTGAAATCTAGATAGATCTAGAGAGATCTATACCAGATTGACAATCATTTTGTATTTACTCAGCTGTTTGTTGAGCAGGATCAGTGGCCAGATCAAAGCATCAGGTTTTGATTCGTAGATGGCCAAGTCATTAGCTATTCCATTTATAGATTTGTGTGGTACGCATAGACGCTGAAGATCAAAAACTGGAGCTGACCGTATCTGGGAGAACTGAATCTAAAAAAGATGCGATTTGCGCACTGGGTTTGATTCCTGGTTTTGCTTTACCAGGTTGGCGTTACTGGAACCAACCATTAGCAAGCCTCTTGAGTTTCCTAGGAGGAAGTCGGCATCAGAGCTGTTAGCATATCCTTTTCGTTCGTACTACATGCTTAGCGATGCACTTCTTTGCAAGTAGCGACACACTTGCGGCAAGTTCATGCTCCAGGGCCAGTCTGCTTCGCGGCTGATGACTTCCCAAGATTTCCGAGCGCAAAATCTAGTGCGCAAATTGGCCAACTTGCTTTGATGTGGCTGTCATGGAATCATGGATGGTCCTCCGAATGATTGTCGCCAGGGCAGTGGATCGTGGATGCTTACGCAGTGACGAAGGCCGCATGTCCTGTTGCATTGCGTTTTAAGGTTTCCGCCAAGTGGGTTCGCAGTTAACGCAAAGTCTAACTCTAATTTTTGAATTATTGTCGCCATGAGAGTGTTGTTATGCAGTGACAGAGACACCATGTCCAGTTGCATTGTGTTTCCGGCAAAGTGGCCTCACACAAAATCTTGCTCTAATCTTGCCTGGTGAGAACAATATACTACTCCCTTCGGTCTAAAATAATAATCTAAAACTGAATGTATCTAGACGTATTTAAGTGTATAGATTCCTTCAGTTATTTTAGTTCGGAGGAAGTAGTATAATTTGTGCAATTCTTTAATAAGAATAAAAAGTTGAAACCTTGCGTGATTTAGGACCTGACGACATCTCCAATGAGAGGGCTGCTCCGGTGCTCCCTCAGTCCCTCTAAACCAAGTTGAGGATTATATTTGGTTTTTTATTTTTCCTTGCGTTGGGCATGTCGAAATCCATATCTAGTCCATGTGTATCGATTTGTATTGATAAAGTATATGTACGTCTTGTTTGAAAAAAAAGAGGTCATGTGACCAGTTAACTATCACCCCACCTGGTTAATGCCTTCTATTTCGGTACACACGTGACCGTAGATACGTACAAAAAATAGGCACAACACAACACATGCCATACGGGCCTATACAGAGATATACGAACGGTGGACCTACACTGAAATTACGATCGTGCCCCCGCTTACGGACATGTATGGGAAGATCTCCACCTTTATTGTGATTGACGCGTCCAGAATTTTTCCAGGGGAGGAGCACCGATGACTCGACGCAAACGGACCAAACATGTCTGTTTTGTTTGTGCGGACAGCAATCCTAACCCAGTGGCCAATGCAAAGTGACCGACATGACATGTCTGTGCTGACGCACCAAATCCCGAGAGAGGAGGAGTGGGACGACACCAAGGACTACCTCTTCTACCTCGCATACCTGGCGGAGCAGGCCAAGGAAGCGGGCACGATGAACCAGCTTCCTCTCGTGCTGGAAGGCATGGACGAGGAGGAGGAAATGAGGCTTGCATTGAAGGTCTCGCAGGAGCAACCGCTAGCGCTGCCTTGCTATGCAGTGGCGGTGATGCTTGTTGGCCTGTCCGAGAAGGAGGCCCTAAGGGTGGCCATGGAGGCATGTTGCGTGGCGCCACCACCATCGTCGTGGGTTTAGTGGCCCGAGCATGCCTCGGCCTATTCTCCACCACCTCCAACGGCGTACCCGCTGCCTTTCTAGGCAGCCAATTGCCACCAGCGCCAATCCCTCCTCCTCCACCGCCGGTCTACCATATGCCTGCGTCGGTACCCAACTGGCCATGGTTGATGCCGGAGATCATGAACCTCACGTGGAACGACAAACCTGACTTGTAGAATAGGCCCGGGTAAAAAAAGACCCGTTAGCTTCCAATGTTTTTCTATTTTTTAAATCTATGCAAATTATAGTTTCCTATCAATGGAAATATATAAAAAAATTACGTCGGACCACTAGGGCAGGTCGCGACCCAAATGAACAAAAGAGACGGAGCGGCTGATTTTAGTGTCCGTGACCCGGCGTGAATTGATCGAAACGGGCACAAATAATGTTCAAAATGAGTCGGGCGGGAGATGCCCTAAATCTAACGGCAAACTAAGTTTCGGTTCTCTGCCACTCTGAAAATTTACATCCCGTGACAAACGTCTACATCGAATGAGGCGATGATCAGATATTTTTATCGCATATCTTCGACCGGATTTCACATCACCCCTTTTGTGATGACGAAGTGTGACAAAAACGTCGCGGCCTGAAAAGAAGCTGTGGTACAGCGATGAGCACATAAAGCGCATTGAAGGACCAGATATCGTGTAGACAGGTGCTCTGGTTGGGCTTGTCGCTCGTGGCTCTGATGCCTACGTACCGGTGGATGGATCCCACTCGCCTCAGATTCAGTGAACTGAACTGAACCCGCCGCATTCCGAGTAGCTCTTATTTTTCTGAAGAAAAACAGGAGGGCAAATGCTTGTGCCATGGATGTCATAGAGACGTCCGGTAGGGCGAGTGCCGTTCGGGCGAGTAACATCATGGCCAGATCAAACATCTGTCATACTGTTCACAACGGTTGATCCCTGAAATATTATACTCCGTACAGAATTGCACTGAGAAAGAAGATGAAGTGGTCTGCAGATCCATGGGATTGGACAGACGCACGCACCATGCATGCCATGGCCTTTATTTTGGTGTGCGTTCGTGTAGACGCCATGGCCACACGAAGCACTCGCACGCAGATGGCGCCGTTTTCTTATTGCAAGTGTGCATGCCTCCTTGTCTCGAGTTAGCTCCATGCCATGATAGGCTGATCACCCACCTCAATCATATACGCTTCTCGTGTCTTGGTGCGCCAGCTTGTCGTTGTCCCTCCGATGGCTGCCGCTATCTGAGTGACGTGTCTGATTCGGGGCAACAGAAAGTCGTTCAGCTTGTTTTTACGATGATCGAGCGGAAGTCCGCGCTCGTCACCGGCCGGCGCCGAGCTATCGCCAGAGGCGTATGATGCGTGGCGCGTCGAAGCCGTGGCGCGGCCTCAATTTCCAAGGAGGCAGATTGCGTCCACCGGCGCCGAGCGCGTGCTGGCCGGCACGAGTTGCTTCTGTGACACCACGGCAGCTACAGCGACAGCGGCTCGTCGGTCGGCGCCGCCGGCCTATCCGCTCCGTTTCCAGCGGCGCGGCCGCGGACGCAACCGGAGACGAAGACGGCACGGCGCAACCTCGGCCAGACCGCGATTAGACGACTGGCCGATGATGGAGGCGGACAAGAAAAGTGTTTCCGATGTCACGTCCATGTCCCAGCGAGCGCGGATCTCGGCCGACGTGTTGCGTGCTAGGTGAGGTGCATGCATGTTTCAGTACCACGGTTGCCGTGTGGACTGGACACCCGGCCGTCTGGCGTCTGGCGTCTGATCAGCTTGCCGCTGATCCATCGAGCGGGTTTTTATAAGTTGATTACGTTTTCCTCGGTTGGGTAGTCGACTCGATCCACAGCAACGGCACTGCAGACATGGTCGCTGAGTGTTTATTTTTCTGCCGACTGTCGCTCAGTTAATATAGACTAGCAAATAAAGGCACGGCGGCACGCCGCGCCGTGTCGCTACATTTTATATTTTTGAATTGTTAGTGTATTTGATTATTTACGGAGTGCCTGGGTTAAAGTGTGTACTACATTTTCGCAATTCAGTGGTCTATACGATTGTCCGATTTGGTGGGCTGCACTACGAATAGGCGGCCCATATGCGACGAATCAATATTGATTGCTTTGTCTCATCCGCTAAAAAGTTAGGATTGCCTCTTCTCATTTTCTTTGCTAGCTTCTCTATATATATATATATATGTTTGACTAACTCGTGTGAAAATAGTCATTTTTGATCGTCGTTTGTATTTGGGTGTGCCACCAGCAGTCCGACGCATATTATTTTTCCAATAATTTTTACATTCTCTAAAACACATAATTTACATATGAAATAAAGGAAAAAATAAGAAGGAAAAAAAACTAAAATGAAAACGGCTAGGCCCCTAGACTACTTGTCGCCCCTCGGGGCAGTTAACGGTATGGCCCTATAGTTGCCTCCCTCCGATTCTCCGCCGCCCGCATCTGTCGCGCGGTCCGCGTCCTCCAGTAGCCGCTGGTGCACCGCCTCGTTGGTGTCATACTCGGTCTTCTTCAGCGTCTCGAAGGACGCAACAAAGGCATTCTGCTCCGCTGCCTTCTCCTCAGGGTTAGGCCAATTCCAGTCAAATTTGTCGTCATCGTCATCGTCAAATTTGTCTCATCATGCCAAAGTTGGTGGCTACGGTGGAGGTTGTGCGGCGGCTAGGATTGAGGAGGGTATGAGGCAGCCAAGCACGCGCCCTCTTCATATATGCCAGAGGAAGCCGATGAGCACTGCACATTTGGCAACGGCATTAATTTCGTTGGCAGAGGTGGGCGGCAGCCGCGTGGCACGCGAAGCGTCGTCATTAACATGGCACAGACTGCCGAAGTGATGCCTCATCGTCAGTACCGACGCGCTTGAGAAGACGCATCTACCTAGATCGCTGCCAGGCGAGCCCGTGGGAGAAGCAAGCGGTCACACGGCGCGACTGCGCAGCGTCCGGTGAGACACATATTTAGAACGCGTTTGCGTCTCCACGGATAGCCTAGTTACTATGCATCGGGCTGTTGGGCTAGGTAGGCGCATTTTTCGACCGTGTGGTCAACCGTTGGAAATAGTCTAAGAAGAAAAAGAAAAGAAATAGTGTCCAGTCGCTAACGCCTATTAATGGGCAGAACCATTCGAGATTTGTGAGTAAGAGTCCGTTAGAGAAGAGAAGTGGGAGTTTTACTCCGTCACCGTCCCCACCGATGCGGCCTAGCAGCAGGCCGAGATCCAACAGCTCGCCGTCGCTAAGTTCATTATCGAGCTTAGAGAGGAAGGACCACTAGTTGCTAGTACCAAACAGCAGCGAAAGAGCAGCAGAACGCGAAGAATCGGTGGTACCAGCCATTGGCAGATGGAGAGCAGCACAAGGCGAATTGGGGGGAAATGATTGAAGTGACCCGTCCGAGATCCATCAGCTGACTGGTATGTTATTATTTCTTGAGTACCTTATACTGAAAGCGGGTATCTGCTGCACTGCAACTCTAGAAGCATCAAAATCTGAAAAGTGAACAATTTGACTGTCAAGTTGACTGTATCATACTATTTCTCTGTAAACAATTGAACTATTGTGTCTGCATATTAATTGGTACCATCAAGTTAAAGGAGACAAAGGAGAAAAAGTTTCGGGAGAAAAGTGACAGCAGTCTCCTGAATTTTATTCTCGAATTGGATAATTGACGGATTCTTGTGCTAAACGGTACATATAACTTGACTAAATCTAGAAAAGCAAGGCAAAAGCCAAATCTATATAGTATAAAAGATAGCCCATTGCCAAAGGACCCAAGCAGAACAGGAATAGATGATATGGAAACGAATACTGATTATGTTACATCCATACAAATGGACACTAATTACAGCAGAGGGGCTGCTGAACATGGAATACACCAACTGCTAATTTTGTACTCGAAAGTGCAGTAGTTCTTGTGGGTAGCTTAAACAATGAATGTAACAGTCATCTACAGATAGTTGAAGTTTGGTACTTGAGAATATCCTGGTCCTGCAATCAGTTGTACCAATATATCTGTGTTAAAAATCCCAGTTTTGGCTATCACCCAAACACACTACTTCATTATGAAACTGACATAGAAGAACTACTACTTCAGTAATTAATGCCATCTTATTGAGCCAAGCTGATATGGTAAAACTGAAACGTTGCAATTAAAACAGCTTCATAGCATTTATGCGGACAGAATACATGATCAAAAAAGGTCCCAGTACAAACTTACTGGCTGTACTTGTATTCAAGAGGCAGCTAGAATGAGCAACAAACTTGATGCCATCATTAAAGAGTGATTTCTGTAAAAATAACAGTGAAAACAGTGTTAATGAACTGATTGTGCAAAATACACATACTAATAGTCTAACAGTATGAAAGGATAGTGTTGGGTAAGGTGTAGAAAAGTGCAATATCATTTTAAAAGCTTAACTCGCAAATGAACATATGCGTGTATGTATGATGAATGATATAAGTACTGACCAAGGATGTAAAACCACCGCTCAAGAATATATTTCAATAGCTGTAGCAAGTAACTTAGGTGAACTGAAGCTACTTCATGGACATACGTACTCTGTTTTCTCCACAAAAACAGTATATTTGCTTAAGAACATAGGGCCAAACACGTCTTCAGCTATTGAAGCTGACGTCGCATCATTTTCATGAAACTGGGTAGCAATCGGACCTGGTATGGATTTCTCTTCGAGAACTAACAACACTTGTATAGCTAGATGGGTATTCCATCGTCTTACTTCTAATCAATGTGCTCTAGTGTGAAATAAGGGCCAAGCATCTGCTCAACAATAATATGTGTCCACATATGCAAGGGTATTTTTTTTAATTTAATGAGTAACCATTCATCAACAATTTTAGTTCTTAGGTGTACCAATGTGTCACTTGCAGGTCCGGTAGGCACATCAATTAGGACACAAAGTTTCTACTCCTCCACCAAGATTAGTAGTTTGTAATGCTTCTCTGTAATGAGAAAAGGAAATAATAACTTTTTCGGCGGTAGACAAATTAACGGTCCATACCATGACGTATAACCATCTTGTTGGCCATAGATCGAACCACTATATAAGATGGCACCCTTTTACATGGAGAGAGTGGTTCTTCAGTGTATGCACGATGAAGAAATGAAACATGGTCATGAATTATGTTGAGTGTCACTCAAAGGTTTCCTTGGTAGATGGAAGATCTCTAAAATAATTGTAGTTCTAAAAGGTGGAACGGCCAAATTAAGTGAGTAACCGATGCGAACAATATACTCGTAGCTTTCTTACCTACAATAGCAATGGGTTGCTAAATTGGAAATTTGGAATGAATGCCCAATTATGTGGGTTCTTTGTGAGAGGACGCACCTGATAAAAGGCAATCCTATATAATGATAGCATATAGCAATGGGGTGCTAAATTGGAAATTTGGAATGAATGCCCAATTCTGTGGGTTCTCTGTGAGAGGTGGCACCTGATAAAGGGCAATCCTATGTAAGGATAGCAGAATCTATAATAAATCGGAAATTTGGAATGAATGCCCAATTCTGTGGATTCTTTGTGAGAGCCTGAGAGGTGGCACCTGATAAAAGGGAATCCTATGTAAGGATAGCAGGATCTATAAGGAATTACCTTTTTATTTACTGCAGTGTGCAATGCGATAATAAATAATGTGATATTCTGTAGTAGTTTAATAGCGCTGTAGCTATCATTATAATTTAGGAAACATATATGGAGCTAAGATAATCTAAGAGTGGAAGAGCCCAACATGACAAAGGTTCTGTTTGCCTACTCCATTTGAAATGTTCATGCTTTTTACATATGGGCAGGTTGAGACGTTGAGTACACCAGCTTCGAGAAAGTATACGCCGGCGCGTTACTTGCATCCATATTTTCCTTCACTTCCAAAAATTGCAACAAAGTTCAGATATGCGTCAGTAGACATGGGGTGTTTTGTACATTCTACAACTAATGTACATTTTCCCCTTAAGTAACTATAATCAAATTCAGAATTACCTGGATAACGAATATAAGATTTTGCAAAGGTAAAACCGAATCCAGAGGTTGCAACTATAACAAACCAACCAAGTTACAATAAAACATTGCCTGCACAACATGAAAGAATAGTTGAGGATAACTTAAGAAGGGGATTGGTTCACACTGGTTGAAAGAGGTATCAGCATAGCCTCTCTCTGCAACAAATTATAGAGACAAATATAGAGAACAGATTTCTCAAAAAAATAAATAAATAAATATATATATATATATATAGAAGACAGATGTTCATGGATGGTCATTGGTCACCAGTTTAATTGACTAATTACATTTCTTTGGCTTACCAACTGCGTGAGACCATAAGGGTGGATACTATGCAACCATGTGAAGTTAACATTTTTGCTGACTTTTACTACAGTCAGTATCTAACATATTTGCTTTGAACAGAGAAAGAAAAGAATTAGGTTGCATAGTGGTAGTAGTACAGTCAATCACCTCCTTGCTTAGACATCATCTGGAAAATTGCTAGCTGAACTGACATGGCTAGTAGAAGAAGAAAATTTTCAGCAAGATACGCCCCCAGTAACTGTCCATCAGAGCCAGCAATATGAGGTACAAAGCCTACACGTAAATCACTATAAAGTAAAAATCAATTTGGAGGAAAAACTAAAAGTCCAAATAACAGAACACAAATAATTTTGTACTTAATTGAGAGCATCACATACCAGAAGAAGAAATAGTAAGAAGTTGATGTGGCCTGCCGCCTAATGAAGCGAAAGAGCCAATGGATTGGAAGCGCGGAAGCGGTGGACAAAGAAGCCCCGCACCAGAGAACCTGAAGGGACCGATCTCCGAGCATCTACATCAGCCGAAGCACCACAACAGCAGATTCACCTCCATTAGCAGCCGACCCTCCATCGATACACGGAGAGCGAGGAGTCGAGGACGCCCCGGGACGCGTCGCCTACCAACGCCGCCGGCGCGCGCGGAAGGCCACGGACCTGCCCTCGGCCGCCAGCCCCACCACCGCGACGTTGACCACCACCGCACCTCCCTCCAACGACTCCTCCATTACAGGCAAATCGAATCAGATCTGGCGTGGGAAACCAGAAAGAAAGAAGGGAAGAAAACGAAAGGAAAATTGCAGTAGTGAAAAAGGAAAGTGAATAAACCACCGTCAACTACACATGGTCAAGGCCAACAAACAGATTGATACGACCACCGCACCGCTTTACCACGCAGGTGGGGTCCACCACACAGCAGCGCTACAGGAAGAGGGAACCACTACATCCACCCAGAAGTACAGATGAAAGAAATAACAGAGGGGAGCCAAAATAGTTGGAAATTGCAATGCACCCCCCAAACTACACACGGGCCATCAATGTACCAAGGTAAAACACGTGTCAAGATGGCAGGTGGGTAAAAAAAAAATCAGGAAAAGTGAGAAAAATCGAAGTTGTTCAAGTTTAGTATAGTAATATGCGATCAACTTACATTATCATTGGTCTCATAGCTAACCACAAAAGCATTGCCTTCTACAAGCTTTGAGGAGACCGGTGAGCGATGGAGCACACTGAAATCATTGTGGAAACCAACAACCATGCCAAAGAAAAAAATACCAAGCAACTGCCTTAAGAATGAAAATCCATCCCTCCACATACTTTATACTGGCACTAACATCCAAATGGAATTTCCGCTCCTAATGCATGAAATGTATGATGCTGACCATTCCCGGAAATCCTCTAACTTCGTTGATCGACATTAGTAGGGCAGGGTTGGCAACATTTGGCTCTCTCAAGTAAAGACCACCGAACACCGTAATAACAACTCGACAGTACGTCACCTCCAGCCATGTGGACTCACTCATTCGCAAGTACTTATCAAGGAGATCACTAGCCAGTCCGTACACAAGCATACAAACAACTGCGAACACTCCTCGTAAGAGGTGAAGCCTAGCTTAGACTGTCATCGAGCCCATGGACGGAGGGACCATCCAAATAATGGGTGTACACACTTGTCTAAAAAGCATAGTTTAGTCATACTTTCTAATTTATTTGATGTAGATTGCTCTATATATAATCTGAACTATACACCTTTATATAAATTTTTCTAAAAAATAATGGGCGTACATTTGTACACCCATGTCTCCATGTAGCTCCGCCCATGACCGGGCATGCATCCGCACTAGGGGTCGTAGTCTCCCGCGTGTAGAATAGTCAAGAACACGTCTCTTGACATATGATACCGCCGCCCGAACATGGCCTCCGTGAAGACTAGCTTGGTGGGGTGGAAGTAGCCCCGATACACCCGATGGCCACCCTCTCGATCGTGCAACATGTTTCCATTGCGAGGACTCGTCGAGTCTCTGTGCACCGATCACTACATCTTAGTGTGCTCGTAGATGAGGGAGGCTGCGGCAACCATGAGCCCCGAAGAGGCGTTTGACTCGTCTTCCGACGTGTTGTCGAGGATGTCTTTGAAGAAGTCGATCGACTCGCTGATGTTCATATGTGGGGGCAACAATTATGGGTCAATGGCTTGATTATTTAAATCAAATGGCGAAAAATGGTCCGAGATTTCTTACCAGAAAATTGGCAAACAGGTTTTGGGCGTTGTGACCAGCGGCCGTTACGAGCAAGATGGAGGTTGGATAGGTGCTATGTCGAGGCCTGCAAGGGCACTTGAGGCTGCCACCAACAAGTGTCCTCCGGCTATGTGTGGACCGAACAAAACCGTAATGGCAATAGCGAGCGGCAGGGCATGTGGTGGACAAGCTCTAGGATTGCGAAGGGGAGGGGAGGAAAGTGAATGGGTGAGGTAGGTTTGCTGCCCCTAATGGGGGGTGGGTGGGGGCAGGGTCGAGCAGAGGAGGACGCCCATGGATTCTCTTTCTGTCCGCGTCAACGCATCCGTGGCCCAAATTTAAGCCGCGGATACATCGGCGCAGTGGGGCTCTGAACGGAATTTTCCCTAATTTTGACCGGCCAGATCATAATGGATACTTTTAATTCCATTACATAGGGCGCTGCAAATGTGTAATATCCCAGGTAATGGGGTTACAAAAATAAAGGAAACAGATGTGTGCATTGCATTCATGCATAGAAAATCTGGGGAATTTTCGCGCTTTAAAGAAAAACAGTCACAGTAACTGAAGTTTCACTTGACCTTGGTGGAATTGAAGTAGCTCATCAAGTCAAGCGCGATAAACCTCAATGTGACTTTGCTAAAACTTTGTTTTGGGTAGAGATAACTTGATCTAAGGGGTTAGATCAAATGGAACTAATAATCAACACAACAACACTTTACTCAATGATCAACTACCTGATCTTATTAAATATCACAACCTGATATTCCTAGCCATAACATGTGAACATCCATGTAATTGGAAATCAAGTAACAATAATTGAAGAAAACATTCTCCACTTATCTTCTCCATGTCTTAAACTAATCCATGATCCTACCATGAATCTCATGGTATTTATTTTACTTCATTCTTGGAAACATGACAAGGAGATCAACTCTAGAAATAAATATTCTTCTCTATTCCAAATAGTTAAGCACCAAACCTAGAGAGGTGAGAGTTCTATTATAATTATTAGAGAAGCATTAACAAACCTTGAATTAAACCTTGGATATACATCCATGTAATCAAATTATCATCTTTCAGAGAAAACCTAGGATGTTAATCAAGACAATCCTTAGAGAGAGAACCCATTTATGTTAACCAAAGATATTGGTGACCACATCATTATCTTTGGAGAATAACCTTAGGTTAGCATTGAAGTCCTTTCCAAATGAGAGAGTCCATTCATATCAATCTTAGTTTTACCTATTTAAGAATAAAGGATAATCATTGAACTAAAGTATTAGAAGATTAACCATTTCATCTTGGAGTGGTGAGACAACCTAATATCACATGAAATAATACCATATCCAGGAATTGATAAGGTGAGGAAGAGACTAACCCAATTAAGCTAGACAAATGGAACCTTAGCCTAGATACCTAAGGAGATATTAAGACTACACCATAAACCCTAGAATAACTGTTCTTAAATGAGAGAGCTCAACCTATGGTGTTATACTCAAGATAATTGAGACAACCATAACCCTGTCCATTCAAGAAACTATAAATAAAGTCTATGTTTAGTTGATCAAGACAACACTTGATCATGGGAGTGAGAAACCAAATTCATCAGAGATACCTTAGGAAGCCAAACCTTGATCATTATAAATTGAGTGATGATCATAAACCCTAAGAACTTGAGGTAGAGATATTAAGAACAAATTGATCATGCCTAATCCATGATCATGCTCTTGAGGTATGTGAGGATAATTTAAACCCTAATATGATTACTAGATATTATTCCCCACATGAAATCATAGGGGGGAAACTAGTAAACAAACCTAGACTTATATCCTAAACCCTAACTTGTGAACCACTTGGTGATCACAAGTAGAATTCTACCACACCTACATTCCACTTATTCTTCATCTAAGAAAGCTTTAGAGTAAAACTCCATACTTGATATGGTGAGAAATCATCAATCTATATGACCAAAGTTAACTATAAAAAGAACTATAACCACTGTAGTTACTTTAATGATAAATTGAGGTTAACAATAGAAGTTAATTGGTAGAAGATAAAACCACTTCTCAAATCCTTAGTAACTAGGAAGCACATGAAATATTAAGTAAGTAAACACCTAACCATGGTTAGGGAAGATTAAACCCTAGCATGCAATATGGTGTCATCTCATTTTTACAACACTGAAGTAAATCTCAACACTGGTTTATGTATCACTATGGTGATCATAATATAAAACCAGGCCATAATTGAGATTCAAACCAATTTCCATTAGGTGGATATGCTTAGAACCCTAGGATTGCTCACTAGTTAAATCCTAGACTTAATTATGCAGCATAAGATGAACATAGTTGAAACCCTTTATTTAAAACCATAAGTGTAATTATCAACCACTTATCTATTTAATTAAGACCCAACCTTGAGGAGAGTAATACCTACTCTAAGTAATTCAAGGTGTTATTAAATATAATCCTAGTGCCACCTTTGAGGTATGGTTATAATAAAACTTACAAGACCCTAACAAGCAAGTGCTCACATAAAATGCAAGTGACCAATTCCCTAAAATCAAACCAAATTTTAATACAACCTTTGAAATACTTTGAGTTAAAAGTATCAACTATAATAATCCAAATATTTGATTCACAAGAAAAATGGAAATTATAATGAGAGCACAAAATCATGATTAATTAAAAATTGCAAGAGAAAGTTCATACATAAAGATTAAATGATCATTCAAGAACAATTCAGAATGAAAATGATCTTCTTATTAGTCCTCAGTAATTTCCAATTGACAATCACCTGCAAAATAAAAAGATGCAAATTTGAATTAAAAACAGAATTCAAAAATAGAAAAACAAAACAGAAAATGAATAAAAGAGAAAAAGAAGAAAAACCTCACCTGGACTTACCTGCTGTCGCAGCCCACGTAGCAGCCCACCAGCAGTCCACCAGCACGGCCCAAACCACGGCCTGGCCCAGCCCACTTACCCCTTCATCCAAAAGATCTGAGGAGGTCGTCCCCATCCTCTCCAAGCGCATGCCGGCCAGCACGACGCCGTGCTCTTCCTCCTCTCTCTCGCTGGCGGTCTCCCCTTCCTCGACGACGTGACGAGGCACTCTTCAACGCCCTATAAAAGCTCTAGCACGAACAGCAGCTCCGGGTTTCTTCCTCCTTTGCCCAAATTTCCCCCTCTGCCGAAACCTGGCCGCCCTAGTCTCCATTACCGCCGGTGAACGAGACCTCCCCGAGCCAATCCAAGTACACCAGAGCAACCGCCGTCCTCGACTTGCTACGCCCACGGAAGGAATCGAGCCGCCGTGCTCGAAATCGACGCCGACGAGCTCATCGTTCCGAAGGCCGACGACACCAAATTCTGGCGAACCAGACCACGGCGAGCTTCTCCGACCCCATCATCATGTTCCTGGTAATCTTGCGCACCTCCAGAGCTAATTATTGCATCCATGCGCATCCCGTAGCTCAATGTTGTGAGATGGCCGGAGTGCGCCGCCGCAGTACATCACCGCCGGGCATGCCCCGGTGACCTATTCAGAGCGGCGCTACCACCACGAGGTTCGTCTCGTTTTCCTCTTTCCAACGCACCTACGCGCGCCCCCGCGGAAAGCCTTCAACGCCGGCGACCATCGGCGACTGTCCCGCCGGCCACCGTGAAACAAGCCATGTCGACGCCACCGTGGCGTGTAACGTGGCCACGGGCCCATTAGTCAGTGTGTAGGGGTAGGCGTAGCCGGGTACGTTTAGTATTTCAGTTTAATTTCAAATTACATAAAATGCCTGAAACTTTGAAATAATGTAGAAAATTCATAAAAGCTCAGAAAAATACAAATAAGATATCAAAATTATTATAAAAGAAAAATCTATCCAATAAAAATATAAAATGAAATTTATATTTTCAAATAGAGATTCATTATTTAATACTTATTAAATAAGCCTTTTCTTTAATTCTAAATTGAATTAAAATTCAATAAATAGTAAAACCTTTTAAAATAAATAAAAACCAGTAAGAAAAATAAAGAAAACATTAAAGCTATTTTTCTTTATTTGTTATTTTGTTAAAACTTTATTAGTGGAAATTTAAACCCTAATTAATAATTACTTTAATTATTAAATGTTTAAAAATAATAAAAAGCCAAATTTAATATTATTTTTATTTCTAAGTTATTAATAACTTCAACTTTATAATGAAGTTATTAATCCAAGAATTATAGGATAATTAGGACAACCCTAGATCCATTATAAATAAAGTTATAACCTCATCATTTCATGTGATCCCTAAAACCCTAATATCATTAGGAACCCTAGTTCCATTATTACTTGTGAACCCTAAATAGCTTCCAAACCTAAACCCAAGTTCACATGTGATCATATTACTTCAATAATAGTCATATAACCATAGTAGCAACTAAATATTTGCTATAACCACATAAAATGTAGAAGACCTATCACTAATATATGGGTATTCCATGTGTTCATCCTCATCAGACCCAAATGATCAAATATGGTCAACCAAATGTAAACCTAGATACTATTACCAAATCCATCACCCTCATTTAGCATCACACCATTGTGATGAACCCTAATAGCAACCATACCTACTATTTGATATTACCTAACCATACTCCACTAAACCCTATCTGTGTAAGATAATCAATAATCATCCTACCTAGGAATCCACTATCTCTTACTTAGTGAATCCAATAGTAAAACCTAGACTCCCTCAACCCTAATGGATATACTTCTTATTACTTAAGAAGTATGCTCTTCAAAAGTTATTCTTTTGAAGTAAATAAGGAGTAGCCATCAAACCTGCTTATTGGGATCTATAAACCCTAGCCAACTGTCACCAATAAGATATACCATCTTGTTAACAATTATTGGTAATTAAGATGTTTAGACCTAATTCAACCATATAAGCCCTAGTAGCTGATGAATCCAACTAGGTTGTGATCCATCTAATAACTACTTCAGAAACTAGATGAAACCATAGTCAACCATAGAACCCCACCAGTCTAATTATCATACTTGTTCTTTATTAAAGAACATGTTCTTCAAAAGTTATTCTTTTGAAGAATATAACAAGTAATCATTACCCATACCATATAGTACTAAAATTGACAACTGTTCTTTACACGTTAACATTATGCCAATTATCATCCTTTGTGTGCTCAATTGATTACTGTACTTTCTTATCTACCTGTTCATGATACCAAGTAATCACACCTGAATAAGAACCTTGTTTGTGAATCACTCTAAAAGTGCAACACACCCTGAATCAATTATTACCACTCACTAATCCTAAATCATCGGGGTTAGGTCACGCTTAGAGCGATTGCATCTCATTCTTATGCATTATTGCATCCTTGCCAATCCATTAAACATCGTCCTTACCGGACGATGATGCTATTTCAGAATTTGGAGTTATTACGCATCGAAGACCTTGTCTGCATAATCTTGCAGCCAAGCAAGGCAAGTTCATCACTTGCTCATGTCATTTGAGTATTTTTATCAAATTACTTGCAAAGTATTATGGTTATCACTATTGCACAAAAATCAAAACCACTACTTTCATAACTATGAATATGACTAAGTGGTGGGCAATGGAACCATGGATTGTGTTGATATGGTGGAGGTTCCATTGCACGGGTTTATATCCATCTAGGATTAAACAACAAATGTCGCCAGTGATTCTTGTGCCGTAACATCCGTGTTAACCATAAGATCCGGAGTGGGACGGAGTAGTCAAAAGTGTTTCCACCTCTCGTTCATCAACGGATGCGCTTACCGTAGCGGTTGTATCTTGCGGAGCAACTTGTGGGTGGGGAACCCATTCTAAGTCCCCACGGTTATGCTGTGCATACCGTAGCGGTTGCGGCTTGCGGAACAACTTGTGGGTGGGGAACCCATTCTAAGTCCCCACGGTATTGCGGTCTATGATGGGTTGCAGCTACCGGCGAAGGAGTTTGGTTCGATCCTGCATCGTCGTCGTGGTCGGGGTCCACCCTGAAATTACGGGAATAATGGGACCGGCGAGGACCCAGGGTCGGGGCATGCAACAAAGGGTGGGTGTTCGAGGTAGCGGAGGAACATGATTGGCTAGACCTTATACCGGGCCTCACACCAAAGGAAGTGTGGACGGGGAATATGCCCGGTTGGCACCAAGGTTAAGATCTCTTATGGGTAAAGCAACACACCTCTGCAGAGTGTAAAGAACCGTGACCTGTCACTCCCTGTTCCGGGATATGGAACTGCGAACGCTGCCGGAAAGGAGCTCCATGAAGTTCTAGTAAACCGGTGAAGGCTGACGGACATAGTTCTTCTGAATAAAAGCAACCTTTTGAAGAAATGGTTATGAAAACTTGCATTGGTATTAGACTTTCTGATCTAATGCCGTAGCTAGTGCATTAAACACCTATTTCCTATAATGAACTTGTTGAGTACGCTCGTACTCATCCCACTCTTAAATCCCCTGCTTAGATATGGAGGCATCGAAGGAGGATCTACAGTGCAACTCGAAGACCGAGGGATCAACAAATACTTCAAGGGACAGGAACCTGACAGAAGAGTCAAACACTACCTCCAACAAGGATCAAACCTAGCTTAGCAATAGAAAGGAACTAGTTTCCTAAACCTAGCTCCTATTTAGCTAGAATCTATTCACAACCTCTAGAGTTAGTTGAATACTCTACAAATAGAGTTCGTGATAAGACTAGACTACGAGTCGTTCTTCTGGAGTTTATTTGCAGTTTTACCTCATTGTAAAGTAGGAGGCTGTGATGATCTTATGTAACAGAGTCATTGTTGTAATTCTATAGACATGCCTTGGGCCCGCATATGTTTCTGTTGTACCACTCTGAGCGATATAATACTAGTGGAACGGTGTTTCATTGGTGTTATATCAGACTTGCATACTACACCATGCAGTGGTATGCCGGGTCACCACAGTTGGTATCAGAGCCAATGCTTTGACCTTAGGATTAAAACCCTTTAAAAGAGACCTATAGGATTGGTAGTGTCTATAGGAAGTTGTCTTAGTCAAACCAAATATTCTTATGACTTGAGATGGATATTCACTTGAGAATAATCCTGACACACTTGAGTCAACTTTTTTAATCTATCTTTTCTAAGTAAAGATAGTTAGCTAATCCCAAACATGTAGCACATCATTAAGTCCTTAAAACCATAGATGAGTAGATTACAGTTGATATACAATACATGGTAGTCCAAAGAGAGGATACAACCATAAGGAAGATATCCTATTGGAAGATGTGTACCAACACCTATCATGAATAAATTAGAGTTATCCAGACCTGTAATAGGAGTAATAACATATGATTAAAATCAGTATATCATGAAGATATCCCCTTAGAAGGTGTAAACCAATACAAGTAATGGGTAAGTAAATTATCCAACTAGGTGAAACAACTGATAGTAAGTGAAAAATGTAAGTCATATAAGGTAGTATAGACCATGATGAGTCAATCATGGGAGGTAAGGATGAGTGATATGAAAAAAATATGCTTACTTACATAGTAGAGTTCTTAATCATATATGATTCACTTGAGAATCAGTATGTGATGGACTAGAATCTCCTAATTAGTTAGGAGGAGAATACTGAGAATCCAGTGTTCAATAATAGTGCAAGATTTGTGTTCCCAAAACTATGGGGAGTGTGCCAAACATCTCATGACCATAGTTTTATGGTAGAAACACTGGAAAGTATAGGAACTATATTCTAATAAATATGTGTTCAGAGTAGACATGATAGAACCTAGCCATAATATGTGAGATAGTCTTCAACAAAATGGAAGCTAAGTTACATGATAGAACCTAGCCATAATATGTGAGATAGTCTTCAACAAAATGGAAGCTAAGTTAGAACTTCCAAAGAAAATTAGGTTGACCTTAACTATCCCAGACCACTTTGTTTCAAGTTTATCTCATTGCAAATGTGCAATTAAGGTAAATACTGAGACAAATAGTAGAATTCCATATATTCGTGCTAAGTATCACGATATAAACCTATATTATGTGGTGTTATATACTACACATCTCAGCCTGATGTTTAGAGATGTCCTACTCAACTACTATATTCAGGCTTATGATGGTGTGTATTATATGCGCAAAGCTGAATCTTCTTGGATTTTATTGGATTTTCATTGTTTGACTAGATCTATACATGAAGTTTGACTTTGGTATGCAAATGCATGTTGTTATATCAAGTTCTTACTTAAAGCTATAGATCTAGAGGGTAATGGTATTCGTGTGAGGAAGTGACGAATTCTGTATATTTTGAAGACAAGATGAAGGTTCATCAGATAAAGGAAACAAAGTTGTGGGAAGTAACCACAATACTCTGAAGGAAGTACTAATCAACATTCATGCTTTACCTCAACAGAGGAGTAATTTAGTACATGAGAAGCATGAAGGTGAGAAATATAATGATTATGGTGAAGCTGAAGCAGATCCATAGTCAACATAGAAGAGGGAATGCATGGGAAATCACTTAGGATACTATAATCATAGTGTCAGCTAGTGGTTTTCTTGCAAAATAAACCCTGAATGAAGGAAGATGATATCTGAAACCATAGCAGATATAAGAAGACCATAGTTGATATCAGAAGACCACAATTGGTATAATATCAATACTGCGAGATAAAGTAGAAGATGTCTCGTCCAGTTGATTAGAACCTATAATAGAATCCATTTTTAGATATCAAATAGCCACAGTTGGTATAATAACCACAGCTGGTATCAGTTGGTATTACTAATAGTCCATGATTTAATTATTTGTAACAAAAGTTTGTGAACAAATAAAAATCTTATCAGCCAAATAGCTAGATCTATAATCAGTTAGTCGAAGGATTCACATTGGATGTCCACAATTGAGTGAATATACCACAAAGATCCTTCACGAGACCTTAGAAGGAGTACAAACCATAAGTTAGACCTAGACCAATATTTTAACCATAATTCCAATGGTTGGAATAAAAGGAGTTGAAGACCATAAGAAAACTCTAAGGGGTAGAGTAAAGACTGAGTTGGATGTACAATAACGTAATACTTTAAGCTTGATAGAAGCAGAAGGTCTGAACTGAGAGGAAGTTCGATCTTATTTTCATAAGATTGTTGGTCATTACTTTCAGAAGGATGTCAGACCAAAAGCCGAGGTTTATACTTTGAGGAAGTAAGAAGTGGACTGTAACTTGAGAAAGTGAGTAATATTTACTCAGAAGTATGATAGCCCAAGTAAATTAAGGCTAAGGAAGTTGGATGAAGGATTGTAGGAGACCAAATACAGCTCAAGATGGCTAAAGACTGAAGAAGATTGACCATACCAAAAATCAGATACTATTTGAAAGATTCCTTTCATGGAACCTAAATAACCCAAAATAGTTATAGGTATCAACTATAAACCATGATTGGATGGACTAAATTAGTCTAATCCATTCTTAGGAAAATAAACCATCACGACCATTCCATGTTTAGTACCTTACCAAGTACCATTATTGCAGTTTTGGTAGTAAGGGAAAAACAAAGACCTATTTTATCAAATAGGAGATTGTTATCCAATTAGTCCTAAATTAAGACTGTCAGGATAAGAAGAAGTCCCAATCATGGAATATTCAATGAGAAAGGAAACAAGCTTATAATATTGGAGGAAATCATGGAAGTAAAGGAAGTAATAGTTGTTGGATGTCAAACCCTAATGGATTCCAGGAAGAATCTGGACAAGAGATGTATTCAATTATATCCAGTAAGATCACCATGGAGTTCGAGAAAAGATTTAGTCTGCACAAGTCAGATCCACACTCCGAAACGTGAGAGAGATCAAACTTCGAGGACGAAGTTTAGTTTAAGGGGTAGAGACTGTAATATCCCAGGTAATGGGGTTACAAAAATAAAGGAAACAGATGTGTGCATTGCATTCATGCATAGAAAATCTGGGGAATTTTCGCGCTTTAAAGAAAAACAGTCACAGTAACTGAAGTTTCACTTGACCTTGGTGGAATTGAAGTAGCTCATCAAGTCAAGCGCGATAAACCTCAATGTGACTTTGCTAAAACTTTGTTTTGGGTAGAGATAACTTGATCTAAGGGGTTAGATCAAATGGAACTAATAATCAACACAACAACACTTTACTCAATGATCAACTACCTGATCTTATTAAATATCACAACCTGATATTCCTAGCCATAACATGTGAACATCCATGTAATTGGAAATCAAGTAACAATAATTGAAGAAAACATTCTCCACTTATCTTCTCCATGTCTTAAACTAATCCATGATCCTACCATGAATCTCATGGTATTTATTTTACTTCATTCTTGGAAACATGACAAGGAGATCAACTCTAGAAATAAATATTCTTCTCTATTCCAAATAGTTAAGCACCAAACCTAGAGAGGTGAGAGTTCTATTATAATTATTAGAGAAGCATTAACAAACCTTGAATTAAACCTTGGATATACATCCATGTAATCAAATTATCATCTTTCAGAGAAAACCTAGGATGTTAATCAAGACAATCCTTAGAGAGAGAACCCATTTATGTTAACCAAAGATATTGGTGACCACATCATTATCTTTGGAGAATAACCTTAGGTTAGCATTGAAGTCCTTTCCAAATGAGAGAGTCCATTCATATCAATCTTAGTTTTACCTATTTAAGAATAAAGGATAATCATTGAACTAAAGTATTAGAAGATTAACCATTTCATCTTGGAGTGGTGAGACAACCTAATATCACATGAAATAATACCATATCCAGGAATTGATAAGGTGAGGAAGAGACTAACCCAATTAAGCTAGACAAATGGAACCTTAGCCTAGATACCTAAGGAGATATTAAGACTACACCATAAACCCTAGAATAACTGTTCTTAAATGAGAGAGCTCAACCTATGGTGTTATACTCAAGATAATTGAGACAACCATAACCCTGTCCATTCAAGAAACTATAAATAAAGTCTATGTTTAGTTGATCAAGACAACACTTGATCATGGGAGTGAGAAACCAAATTCATCAGAGATACCTTAGGAAGCCAAACCTTGATCATTATAAATTGAGTGATGATCATAAACCCTAAGAACTTGAGGTAGAGATATTAAGAACAAATTGATCATGCCTAATCCATGATCATGCTCTTGAGGTATGTGAGGATAATTTAAACCCTAATATGATTACTAGATATTATTCCCCACATGAAATCATAGGGGGGAAACTAGTAAACAAACCTAGACTTATATCCTAAACCCTAACTTGTGAACCACTTGGTGATCACAAGTAGAATTCTACCACACCTACATTCCACTTATTCTTCATCTAAGAAAGCTTTAGAGTAAAACTCCATACTTGATATGGTGAGAAATCATCAATCTATATGACCAAAGTTAACTATAAAAAGAACTATAACCACCGTAGTTACTTTAATGATAAATTGAGGTTAACAATAGAAGTTAATTGGTAGAAGATAAAACCACTTCTCAAATCCTTAGTAACTAGGAAGCACATGAAATATTAAGTAAGTAAACACCTAACCATGGTTAGGGAAGATTAAACCCTAGCATGCAATATGGTGTCATCTCATTTTTACAACACTGAAGTAAATCTCAACACTGGTTTATGTATCACTATGGTGATCATAATATAAAACCAGGCCATAATTGAGATTCAAACCAATTTCCATTAGGTGGATATGCTTAGAACCCTAGGATTGCTCACTAGTTAAATCCTAGACTTAATTATGCAGCATAAGATGAACATAGTTGAAACCCTTTATTTAAAACCATAAGTGTAATTATCAACCACTTATCTATTTAATTAAGACCCAACCTTGAGGAGAGTAATACCTACTCTAAGTAATTCAAGGTGTTATTAAATATAATCCTAGTGCCACCTTTGAGGTATGGTTATAATAAAACTTACAAGACCCTAACAAGCAAGTGCTCACATAAAATGCAAGTGACCAATTCCCTAAAATCAAACCAAATTTTAATACAACCTTTGAAATACTTTGAGTTAAAAGTATCAACTATAATAATCCAAATATTTGATTCACAAGAAAAATGGAAATTATAATGAGAGCACAAAATCATGATTAATTAAAAATTGCAAGAGAAAGTTCATACATAAAGATTAAATGATCATTCAAGAACAATTCAGAATGAAAATGATCTTCTTATTAGTCCTCAATAATTTCCAATTGACAATCACCTGCAAAATAAAAAGATGCAAATTTGAATTAAAAACAGAATTCAAAAATAGAAAAACAAAACAGAAAATGAATAAAAGAGAAAAAGAAGAAAAACCTCACCTGGACTTACCTGCTGTCGCAGCCCACGTAGCAGCCCACCAGCAGTCCACCAGCACGGCCCAAACCACGGCCTGGCCCAGCCCACTTACCCCTTCATCCAAAAGATCTGAGGAGGTCGTCCTCATCCTCTCCAAGCGCATGCCGGCCAGCACGACGCCGTGCTCTTCCTCCTCTCTCTCGCTGGCGGTCTCCCCTTCCTCGATGACGTGACGAGGCACTCTTCAACGCCCTATAAAAGCTCTAGCACGAACAGCAGCTCCGGGTTTCTTCCTCCTTTGCCCAAATTTCCCCCTCTGCCGAAACCTGGCCGCCCTAGTCTCCATTACCACCGGTGAACGAGACCTCCCCGAGCCAATCCAAGTACACCAGAGCAACCGCCGTCCTCGACTTGCTACGCCCACGGAAGGAATCGAGCCGCCGTGCTCAAAATCGACGCCGACGAGCTCATCGTTCCGAAGGCCGACGACACCAAATTCTGGCGAACCAGACCACGGCGAGCTTCTCCGACCCCATCATCATGTTCCTGGTAATCTTGCGCACCTCCAGAGCTAATTATTGCATCCATGCGCATCCCGTAGCTCAATGTTGTGAGATGGCCGGAGTGCGCCGCCGCAGTACATCACCGCCGGGCATGCCCCGGTGACCTATTCAGAGCGGCGCTACCACCACGAGGTTCGTCTCGTTTTCCTCTTTCCAACGCACCTACGCGCGCCCCCGCGGAAAGCCTTCAACGCCGGCGACCATCGGCGACTGTCCCGCCGGCCACCGTGAAACAAGCCATGTCGACGCCACCGTGGCGTGTAACGTGGCCACGGGCCCATTAGTCAGTGTGTAGGGGTAGGCGTAGCCGGGTACGTTTAGTATTTCAGTTTAATTTCAAATTACATAAAATGCCTGAAACTTTGAAATAATGTAGAAAATTCATAAAAGCTCAGAAAAATACAAATAAGATATCAAAATTATTATAAAAGGAAAATCTATCCAATAAAAATATAAAATGAAATTTATATTTTCAAATAGAGATTCATTATTTAATACTTATTAAATAAGCCTTTTCTTTAATTCTAAATTGAATTAAAATTCAATAAATAGTAAAACCTTTTAAAATAAATAAAAACCAGTAAGAAAAATAAAGAAAACATTAAAGCTATTTTTCTTTATTTGTTATTTTGTTAAAACTTTATTAGTGGAAATTTAAACCCTAATTAATAATTACTTTAATTATTAAATGTTTAAAAATAATAAAAAGCCAAATTTAATATTATTTTTATTTCTAAGTTATTAATAACTTCAACTTTATAATGAAGTTATTAATCCAAGAATTATAGGATAATTAGGACAACCCTAGATCCATTATAAATAAAGTTATAACCTCATCATTTCATGTGATCCCTAAAACCCTAATATCATTAGGAACCCTAGTTCCATTATTACTTGTGAACCCTAAATAGCTTCCAAACCTAAACCCAAATTCACATGTGATCATATTACTTCAATAATAGTCATATAACCATAGTAGCAACTAAATATTTGCTATAACCACATAAAATGTAGAAGACCTATCACTAATATATGGGTATTCCATGTGTTCATCCTCATCAGACCCAAATGATCAAATATGGTCAACCAAATGTAAACCTAGATACTATTACCAAATCCATCACCCTCATTTAGCATCACACCATTGTGATGAACCCTAATAGCAACCATACCTACTATTTGATATTACCTAACCATACTCCACTAAACCCTATCTGTGTAAGATAATCAATAATCATCCTACCTAGGAATCCACTATCTCTTACTTAGTGAATCCAATAGTAAAACCTAGACTCCCTCAACCCTAATGGATATACTTCTTATTACTTAAGAAGTATGCTCTTCAAAAGTTATTCTTTTGAAGTAAATAAGGAGTAGCCATCAAACCTGCTTATTGGGATCTATAAACCCTAGCCAACTGTCACCAATAAGATATACCATCTTGTTAACAATTATTGGTAATTAAGATGTTTAGACCTAATTCAACCATATAAGCCCTAGTAGCTGATGAATCCAACTAGGTTGTGATCCATCTAATAACTACTTCAGAAACTAGATGAAACCATAGTCAACCATAGAACCCCACCAGTCTAATTATCATACTTGTTCTTTATTAAAGAACATGTTCTTCAAAAGTTATTCTTTTGAAGAATATAACAAGTAATCATTACCCATACCATATAGTACTAAAATTGACAACTGTTCTTTACACGTTAACATTATGCCAATTATCATCCTTTGTGTGCTCAATTGATTACTGTACTTTCTTATCTACCTGTTCATGATACCAAGTAATCACACCTGAATAAGAACCTTGTTTGTGAATCACTCTAAAAGTGCAACACACCCTGAATCAATTATTACCACTCACTAATCCTAAATCATCGGGGTTAGGTCACGCTTAGAGCGATTGCATCTCATTCTTATGCATTATTGCATCCTTGCCAATCCATTAAACATCGTCCTTACCGGACGATGATGCTATTTCAGAATTTGGAGTTATTACGCATCGAAGACCTTGTCTGCATAATCTTGCAGCCAAGCAAGGCAAGTTCATCACTTGCTCATGTCATTTGAGTATTTTTATCAAATTACTTGCAAAGTATTATGGTTATCACTATTGCACAAAAATCAAAACCACTACTTTCATAACTATGAATATGACTAAGTGGTGGGCAATGGAACCATGGATTGTGTTGATATGGTGGAGGTTCCATTGCACGGGTTTATATCCATCTAGGATTAAACAACAAATGTCGCCAGTGATTCTTGTGCCGTAACATCCGTGTTAACCATAAGATCCGGAGTGGGACGGAGTAGTCAAAAGTGTTTCCACCTCTCGTTCATCAACGGATGCGCTTACCGTAGCGGTTGTATCTTGCGGAGCAACTTGTGGGTGGGGAACCCATTCTAAGTCCCCACGGTTATGCTGTGCATACCGTAGCGGTTGCGGCTTGCGGAACAACTTGTGGGTGGGGAACCCATTCTAAGTCCCCACGGTATTGCGGTCTATGATGGGTTGCAGCTACGGCGAAGGAGTTTGGTTCGATCCTGCATCTGTCGTCGTGGTCGGGGTCCACCCTGAAATTACGGGAATAATGGGACCGGCGAGGACCCAGGGTCGGGGCATGCAACAAAGGGTGGGTGTTCGAGGTAGCGGAGGAACATGATTGGCTAGACCTTATACCGGGCCTCACACCAAAGGAAGTGTGGACGGGGAATATGCCCGGTTGGCACCAAGGTTAAGATCTCTTATGGGTAAAGCAACACACCTCTGCAGAGTGTAAAGAACCGTGACCTGTCACTCCCTGTTCCGGGATATGGAACTGCGAACGCTGCCGGAAAGGAGCTCCATGAAGTTCTAGTAAACCGGTGAAGGCTGACGGACATAGTTCTTCTGAATAAAAGCAACCTTTTGAAGAAATGGTTATGAAAACTTGCATTGGTATTAGACTTTCTGATCTAATGCCGTAGCTAGTGCATTAAACACCTCTTTCCTATAATGAACTTGTTGAGTACGCTCGTACTCATCCCACTCTTAAATCCCCTGCTTAGATATGGAGGCATCGAAGGAGGATCTACAGTGCAACTCGAAGACCGAGGGATCAACAAATACTTCAAGGGACAGGAACCTGACAGAAGAGTCAAACACTACCTCCAACAAGGATCAAACCTAGCTTAGCAATAGAAAGGAACTAGTTTCCTAAACCTAGCTCCTATTTAGCTAGAATCTATTCACAACCTCTAGAGTTAGTTGAATACTCTACAAATAGAGTTCGTGATAAGACTAGACTACGAGTCGTTCTTCTGGAGTTTATTTGCAGTTTTACCTCATTGTAAAGTAGGAGGCTGTGATGATCTTATGTAACAGAGTCATTGTTGTAATTCTATAGACATGCCTTGGACCCGCATATGTTTCTGTTGTACCACTCTGAGCGATATAATACTAGTGGAACGGTGTTTCATTGGTGTTATATCAGACTTGCATACTACACCATGCAGTGGTATGCCGGTGAAAGTGCATGGAGCCCCCATGTGTGGTTTTGGTAATTAATGACAATCCCTATGGACTAATGTTTGCATTGAGTTATATTTGTAGGAGTTGTCCATAGGCAATTCTTGAACCATATGTTGGCTTCAAGGTTGCAATAAGAAGAAATTGATGAAGGATATCAAGTGTCAAGTATGTCTTGAAGATGAAGATGAAGTGAGCCCTCAAGCTACTTCAAGACATCAACATGATGAAGAATGAAGAAATGAAGTGCAAGTTCAAGATGAGCCATCTCGAAGAGATCCTTTGCTTGAGTCTTGCCATCCATATGGTGATCATGGATATGTGAAGATGCGCCGAAGAAGAAGCTCTCCCATGGTGGATTATGGGGGAGCAATCCACATGGTGGTCATGGTTATGTGAAGATGCGCCGAAGAAGAAGCTCTCCCATGGTGGATTATGGGGGAGCAATCCACAAGACTTCGTCAAGCAAGCACAAGCAAGAAAGGCGTTCCATCTTGTTGAGGTCAAGATCGTCGTCATCGAGCTCAAGTGGAATGCGCAAGTATAAGGTTTGCTCTTGATAGGGTTTGTTTCTCACCGGTCTCATGGTGTAGTTGGAGACCGGTTTATAGTTTAGTTGCCGTACTATCAAGAGGGCTCTCGAGTGAGTAACTTGATCGTATCGTTCGGAGAGAGCTCAAACCTTTGCATCCTTGCATCATCTTTCTTGGTTGTTATTTGGACCTTATCCATGTGATGTTTTAGAGCTTGTGCTTATTCTCATGACAAGCTCTAGTTCATCGAAACGGATTTCGCATAGATCACTTGTTGCGTTTCGAGTTTGGTTCATCATCTTTCTTGGTTTTATTTGGATCTTATCCATGTGATGTTTTAGAGCTTGTGCTTATTCTCATGACAAGCTCTAGTTCATTGAGAATGGTTTTTCCATGGGCAACTTGTTGCATTTTCAAGATTGGAGGTTTTACCGGTATGTCTTTTGAGATAGGTCAAACCTTTCATCATTTGTTTCTATCCTCCTTTGCTGGACTATGATGTTTCTATGCATATTGTTGTAGAGCTCGTTGTTGTGATTTCAACGAGCCCAAGATCATCGAAATCGGAGTCCGGATGCAAAAGTTATGCCCGTTTTAGTTTTGGTGTTTCTGCAGTTTTCTTAGGCCGGATATTTTGGAAATATCCGGGCCGGATTATCCGGGCCGGATATTTCGGAAATATCCGGCCCCCCCGAAATCGTCTAAGGACCGGAAGAAAAGCAGCTCTGGATAGGGGCCGGATTTTTGGCCGGATTTTGTCCAGGTGTTGTCGCTGAGGCCGGAGTATCCGGCCCCCGGATAATCCGGCCCCAACTTGGGCCGGAATATCCGCCCGTTTTTGCCCAAACGGCTTGATTTTCTTGGGGGTATAAATACCCCCTTCTTCCTCCTTGGGCTGTGCTTCTCTCACTCTCTCTCTCCTCCATTGTTGAACTAGAGAAGCTTGCTCTATCTCTCAATCCCTCCATGATTCTTGCCCCCATTTGAGGGAAAAGAGAGAGGAGATCTAGATCTACATTTCTACCAATCAAATCCATCTCTTTGTGAGTGGAACTCTCTAGATCTTGATCTTGGTGTTCTTTGTGAATTCCTTTGTTCTTCCTCTCTTATTCCCCCAATAGCTTTTGTAGCTTTGTTGGAATTTGAGAGAGAAGGACTTGAGCATCTTTGTGGTGTTCTTGCCATTGCATTTGGTGCATCGGTTTGAGTTCTCCACGGTGATTCGTGGAGGTGAAAGCAAGGAAGTTGTTACTCTTGGGTTCTTGGAACCCTAGACGGATTCTAGGCCTTTGTGGCGATTTGTTGGGAGCCTCCAATTAAGTTGTGGATGTGTGCCCCAATCTTTGTGTAAGGCCCGGTTTCCGCCTCGAAGGAAATCCCTTAGTGGAACCGTGACCTAGGCCTTTGTGGCGAGGGTCACCGGAGATTTAGGTGAGGCGCCTTCGTGGCGTTCGGTGTGTGGTGTGAGTACCGCATCTTGGGGTGAGGCCTTTGTGGCGTTGGTGTGCATCGAGCAACCACACCTCAAGGTGAGCCTCTTGTGGCGTTCGGGAGCACTAAGCAACCGCACCTCTCCACCGGAGATTAGCACTCGCAAGAGTGTGAACTCCGGGATAAATCATCGTCTCCCGCGTGCCTCGGTTATCTCTATACCCGAGCTCTTTACTTATGCACCTTACCTTGTGATAGCCATCGTGCTTGAAGTTATATATATCTTGCTATCACATACTTGCTTGTATTGCTTAGCATAAGTTGTTGGTGCACATAGGTGAACTCTTGCTTAGAATAAGTTGTTGGTGCACATAGGTGAACCATAGTATATATGCTTTGGGCTTGACAAAGTAAACGCTAGTTTTATTCCGCATTTGTTAAGCCCATCTCGTAAAAGTTTTAAATCGCCTATTCACCCCCTCTAGGCGACATCCGTGTCCTTTCAATTGGTATCAGAGCAAGGTCTCTCATTCTTAGGCTTCACCGCCTTGAGAGTAAAGATGTCGGTTAGGGATTAGATCACAATAACTTGTTTATATTTGATGGCACAAATTATGATCTATGGAAAATTTATGTGCTTAATATTTTATGGGTATTTCCCGAACATGGAGCGATTTCTTGACATGGGTTTTTCTTCTCCTAAGGATCCCCAAAATTTATCTTATGAGGAGAAGAAAAACTCTTGTCTCGATGCTCTTGCTTCTCATGTGTTTTCCATTGTTGTGAGCAATGTAGTTACTTCTTCAATCATGCCTTTTGGGAGCGCTCATGAATTATGGACAAAGCTTCGAGATAAATATGATGTGTCCAATATCATTGAGGATGATTGTATTGCTTCCACTTCCGGCCGTGATGAGTTCTCATCTTCATCCACTTCACCAAAGTGTTTCAAGACACAAGGTAATGATATGGTGAGTGGTGATGGAAATTGCAATGTTGGTATTGAGCTTACTATTGATGATCCTTCATCTATATCTCATTGCAATGGTTCATCTTTGGACTTAAACACATCTAGCACTAGAAATGATTTACATGCTTGTGTTGATAGTCCTTGCATATCATGTGTAAGTTGCTTGAAAAAATCTAATGATGATATGCTTGCATTGTCTTGTGGCCATGATAAAAATGATTCTATTTCCTCTAGTTGTTGTGTGTCTAACAATGTAGAGGAAACCAAAGATTCTATTGGTCAAGACAAGATCTTGAAAGGAGCCTCAAGTAACTCCTCATCTTTATTTCACGGTCCTCATATATGCCTTATGGCCAAGGGTTCCACGGTACCTCCTACCATGGAACCTAATATGTCTCGTGGTGATAAGAATGAGGATGAATATGAAGAAGAGGATTGGGTTGTCTCTCTACGCGATAAAGGTGAGAGTGTATTCAAGGTTCTTTACAAAGATAAAATTGCTAGCTCTCACTTCTTTGAAATCTTGACTACCGCTATTGAGAGCCAAAAACTTATTTGGATGCATGAGAACACCATTGATAAAAAGGGTGCTCTTGAACGAGAGTATGCCGATGATGTAGCATCTTTAAAGAATGATCTTGAAGAAGAACAAGAGACCGTAGCCTCTCTTGAGGAGCAACTTCAAACCCTTGAGGTGTCTCAAAATGAAATATTTGCTAAACTCACTAAAGAAAGAGACCATGCTAAAGCTAAATTAAAATTGCTTAAAAATGAAAAGTTCAAAGTTGGTGTTGGCCATGATAAACTTGTTAAGGATCTAGATGATCTAGACAAGGCCCACAAGGCCTTGGAGAGCGAACACTCTATCCTCACCAAGTCATATGAGCAACTACAAGCTTCATATTTAAAAGAGCATGCTATGTTACCTTCTCTTCTTAATATGTCTTGTGATGATGCTTGTGCTACTAACTCTACTTCTTGTGAAGCATCTATCTTGAAGGAGAATGTTGAGCTAAGGGCTCAACTTGAATTGCTAACTAGCAATTATGGGAAATTGGAAGAAAATCATGGAAAGCTTTCTAGCTCCCATGAGGATCTTCTAGCCTCCCATGATAGGCTAAAGTTAGCTCATGAGACTATCATATCGAAGGCAACACCTTGTGAGCCTCATGTGGATACTAGCACTACTACCCAAAATGCTATATTGCCATGTGCTAGTCCTAGTAATTCATCCACTCATAGTATTGCTAAATCTTGTGATGAATTATCTTCCTTGCCTTGTTGCTCTAACAATGAAGGTTCTACTTCCTCTAGTACTTGTGTTGTTACTAACCATGTAGAGGAAATCAAAGAGCTCAAGGCCCAAGTCACTTCTTTGAAGACCGACTTGGTAAAGAGTCATGAAGGGAAATGCAAACTTGACACGATGTTAAGTGTGCAACAATCCCCCAATGACAAGAGTGGACTTGGATTCAAATCCAACAACAAGAACAAGTCCAAGAACAACAACAACAAGAAGGGCCAAGTACAAGTCAAAGACCCGGCCAAGATTGTTTGCTTCAAGTGCAAAATTGAAGGGCACCATGTTAGATCTTGCCCTTTGAAGAAGAAGCAAAAAGGGAAGCGGCCTCAAGCTCAAACTCATATTCAACCTCAAGTTGAAGAAATTCCACTTCCCAAGAAGAATCAAGCCAATGCTCCCATTGTGGAGAAATCTAGTGAGAAGAAGGAGAAGAAAAGAACTTGCTACATATGCCGTGAGAAGGGCCACATCTCCTCTTTTTGCACTATTGGTACCTCATCCAACTCTATCTCCATTGATGATGTTTATTCTCTTTGTAAGGATGAGGGTGGCAATGTGTTTGCCAAATATGTTGGTGCTCAAAGTGGTGTCAAGAAAAGAACCATTTGGGTTGCCAAGCCTATTGTGACTAACCTCTTAGGACCCAACTTAGTTGGGGACCAACAATCCAAAACTTGATCAATAGGTGCTTTTTGGAGGGCATTGGAGACTTGGCTACATCATGAAGAATTAAGGGATCTTCATCATTTATATTATATCAAGCCAAGTCTTTTGATTATCTTGCTACAATCATATATCCAATGTTCCTCCTTGCGGTAACATGTTCTCAACTCATTTATATTGAAAGTTACTCGCCCCTTTGCATGTGTTAGTTTTGTTCCTAACATGTGTTTGTATATGTTGTGCTTCCTAATAGTTTTGCTTGAGAAATCAAGTCTATGAATGTTGGGTTGCACACCATGTATTTGTGTTTGTGTTGGAGCCTCTTTGCATCTTGGTGTATCTTATATGGCTCTTATGAGCGATTAATGGACAATCCCATTTTGGGGGAGTGATATTCCTTTGGGAATTTCATGATCCTAAACAATGTGTGTACATGAGGAATGTCACTTAGAATTGATATTGCAAGATTATCTAGTCGCTATGTGGTATGTCATCTTCATGAGAAATTCAAATTCTAATGTCCATTAATATCTCTACTTGGATCTTTTTGCCTCTTGTGAAAATAAATTCCTTATCACATTATGGGGGAGTAATAAGCTTTGTGCATATTACAAGCCTAGAAAATGTGAACATTTGAGGTTGTGTCACATAGAATTGATACCGTAAATTATCTCTCTCCTATGTGGCATGTTTGCTCAAACAAGCTCCAATTTGCTTAAATGGCTTCATTGCTAATATCTTTGTGGATCTTATTTGTGAAAGTTTTTCTTGGCATGGTTTTTCACAACGTGTCCCTCAATACATTTTTGGAAAACCATGTGCTTCAAGTCATACTATTAATTGCTTTGCATGTTGGTATGAATACTATTAATTGCTTCGCATGTTGGTATGAATACTATTAATTGCCTTGCATGTTGGTATGACTAAATGAAGCTATCAAGAAACTATCTTTGCATGATGGTTAACTCTTATCTTTTACCATATGCTTTGTTCATTGTAAATATGATCTTATGTATACTTACAAACTACCACCGGGAAATATTTCCTAATACCTCTTATCCTAGGACAATTGGCAATCTATTATTGGGTAGAAATTTATTGATCATATTTACATTGGCTCTTGTGTTTAAATTGTCTTATTTATTGCCATGAATGTGTTGTGCTTTGACTCCCATGTGTCTTCCTTGCATCTTATGGATCTAATTTGTCTATTCAAACTTTCTTAGCATTTTAGTAGATATAGGTAGCGTGATGATCCTAGTTTTGTGCATTTAGTATTCATATGCAAAATCCTAGATAATGCACTAATCTTGGGGGAGCTCTCCTATATTTGTTAGAATGCTTAACATCTCTTGATCATTATCAAAATTTGGTTTTGGGAGACATAAATTTTCTGTAGGCTACTATGTGCCATCATAAAAAGTATCGAGGGTTTGGTTTATTTGTTGGAACCTTGCTCTCTTGGGAGTTGGTTATCTCATTCCTTTGTGCTTAGGTTTAATTAGCTTCTTATAATGAGATAAGTCTTTGGAGTCAATCTTGTGTTGATTTGATTCTTTGATATAATTTGGACAACCATTGTCTCTTGGTTTATTTGGTGTTTTGTCCAAATTGTATCTTCCTTTGGTTCTTGAAAGTATTGTGCATGCATATTTAATATATGTATATCTTATGGCATGTGTCACTTTCTTTGATCCAATATATAGGGTAAACTCCATCAAATCCTAATTTGACTAAGATGTGCATGAAATTCAATTTCATATCTATATGCACATAGAATTGTGGAGTTTGTCCTATATGTTGTAGTGTGTCTAACTACTTCGGACCCAATTAGTTTGGGGACCATTTTGTACTTACCTTTGTGTTAGGTACAATGGATATGCATTGAATGCTTGTCTCACTCTTGGAAAGAAGTGGTGACTCAATGGTAACGTGAGGCAAGCTAGGATGATCAACGAACACATATCTACTACATCCACACCAATGCTATCTTGGTAACAAGTATCTTCTCATGCATACTTTTCTTGTATCCAACCTTATGGTTGCATCTTGGCATGAATCTCTTGATTTGCAAATGTTGTGCTTCTTGCAAAAGTCTTAATGAAACCTCTTTATTGTGAATGTGAGTAATTTGAGATGAGTGCATTTGTTGGGAAGTATTTTAAATCATGCTCATGATTCATCCATCCCAACTATGCCTATCTAGCAATTTTGTTGCATATCAATTCCTCAAGGCTCTCACATGTGCAATATAGATGAAAGTGCAAATTTAGTTACTTCTTTTGGTATCCCCGTTTGTGATACTTGTTGCCTTTCTCAAATGCATCCCAACTATCTTCTATCCCTTGTTGATATTTGTGATGTATTTTAGTTGTTTGTGGTTGAAGTTCATGAATGTACAATAAGATAAAATTGAGCCTTTGGCCATGCTATTAAGCAAAATTCTTATTGGTATATTGCATGACTTCGTCTTGAATATCATACTATTTTTCTTGCGTATCTATTTTGTGTGTGCATGTTTCTTTGTGGATAAATATCTTTGTGATATTGCCCACTTAGAGAAACTTATACACATAAGAGATGATACATCTCCTTTTGATATCTTTTTTATTTATTGCATGTTGATTGGTCATGCCAAGCAATATAATTCATTGAAGACTATGATGATGCTTTTTGCTCATCCTTGTAATAGTCTTATAATATGCTTTATCATGCCTTTCACATATCCTCTTGGTTGAGCCTTTTTTATTATGGTGCCTCTTACTTGTTGCTCAACTATTTGTTTGTTGCAAGTGTTAAGCTTATTGTTCTATCTATGATCTATTGCAAATGTTTGTGTTTTAAATGGTAATAAGGGAGTGAGGATTCCATGTTATGCATATTGTATTCAAATACAACATTTTAATTTATGCATGTACCTTGGGGAGCTTCCTCATTTGATTTAGAGCACTATCTTGTGGCGATCATTAGAGTTTGATTCACTTGGTATCTTTTATTTTTGAATGATATTATGGGAGTGATGATTCCATGTTTGTGCACTTTATACTCTAATGGAAATTGTCTAGTTTTGTGCACAAACCTTGGGGAGCTTCCTCATATTATTTAGAGCAATCTTCTTGATCTTATCATAATATCTATCTTTCTTTTGGTATCTTCCTTGTGGTTCATTTGGTTGCTTGCTTCATTTGTTGAAGCTTCTTGACTTTGTTATCTTTTTGCAATCTTTGATCCTATCTATAGTGTGATTCCTTCCGAATATTCGTCATTGGATATGAGCATTTGATTCCACTCAAATTATGAGAAATGCACACGCTATGGAGGAACTCTCACTATATTGGCCTTCTAAATTTTTCACCCATTTCGGCAATTGGTGCCAATGGGGGAGAAGTTTGGAGGGTTTAAGGGAATTTGGTTATGTCTTTGCTTTGTGCTTAAGCATGTGCTTTTATTGCATTGCATCTTGTTGCTTTGCATAGTTGAATATTTAGAGGAAACTCCACTAGGCTTTGAATGCCAATATATGCAATGAAAGTCAAGATCATTCACACATGCATATATTATGGGGGAGTTTGCTCTATATATTCAACTTATTTGTTACTTCAATTCCTTATATAAACCCTCTCAAAGAGATTGTCATCAATTACCAAAATGGGGAGATTGAAAGTGCATGGAGCCCCCATGTGTGGTTTTGGTAATTAATGACAATCCCTATGGACTAATGTTTGCATTGAGTTATATTTGTAGGAGTTGTCCATAGGCAATTCTTGAACCATATGTTGGCTTCAAGGTTGCAATAAGAAGAAATTGATGAAGGATATCAAGTGTCAAGTATGTCTTGAAGATGAAGATGAAGTGAGCCCTCAAGCTACTTCAAGACATCAACATGATGAAGAATGAAGAAATGAAGTGCAAGTTCAAGATGAGCCATCTCGAAGAGATCCTTTGCTTGAGTCTTGCCATCCATATGGTGATCATGGATATGTGAAGATGCGCAGAAGAAGAAGCTCTCCCATGGTGGATTATGGGGGAGCAATCCACATGGTGGTCATGGTTATGTGAAGATGCGCCGAAGAAGAAGCTCTCCCATGGTGGATTATGGGGGAGCAATCCACAAGACTTCGTCAAGCAAGCACAAGCAAGAAAGGCGTTCCATCTTGTTGAGGTCAAGATCGTCGTCATCGAGCTCAAGTGGAATGCGCAAGTATAAGGTTTGCTCTTGATAGGGTTTGTTTCTCACCGGTCTCATGGTGTAGTTGGAGACCGGTTTATAGTTTAGTTGCCGTACTATCAAGAGGGCTCTCGAGTGAGTAACTTGATCGTATCGTTCGGAGAGAGCTCAAACCTTTGCATCCTTGCATCATCTTTCTTGGTTGTTATTTGGACCTTATCCATGTGATGTTTTAGAGCTTGTGCTTATTCTCATGACAAGCTCTAGTTCATCGAAACGGATTTCGCATAGATCACTTGTTGCGTTTTCGAGTTTGGTTCATCATCTTTCTTGGTTTTATTTGGATCTTATCCATGTGATGTTTTAGAGCTTGTGCTTATTCTCATGACAAGCTCTAGTTCATTGAGAATGGTTTTTCCATGGGCAACTTGTTGCATTTTCAAGATTGGAGGTTTTACCGGTATGTCTTTTTGAGATAGGTCAAACCTTTCATCATTTGTTTCTATCCTCCTTTGCTGGACTATGATGTTTCTATGCATATTGTTGTAGAGCTCGTTGTTGTGATTTCAACGAGCCCAAGATCATCGAAATCGGAGTCCGGATGCAAAAGTTATGCCCGTTTTAGTTTTGGTGTTTCTGCAGTTTTCTTAGGCCGGATATTTTGGAAATATCCGGGTCGGATTATCCGGGCCGGATATTTCGGAAATATCCGGCCCCCAAATCGTCTAAGGACCGGAAGAACAGCAGCTCTGGATAGGGGCCGGATTTTTGGCCGGATTTTGTCCAGGTTTTGTCCCTGAGGCCGGATTATCCGGCCCCCGGATAATCCGGCCCCAACTTGGGCCGGAATATCCGGCCCTGTTTTTGCCCAAACGGCTTGATTTTCTTGGGGGGTATAAATACCCCCCTTCTTCCTCCTTGGGCTGTGCTTCTCTCACTCTCTCTCCTCCATTGTTGAACTAGAGAAGCTTGCTCTATCTCTCAATCCCTCCATGATTCTTGCCCCCATTTGAGGGAAAAGAGAGAGGAGATCTAGATCTACATTTCTACCAATCAAATCCATCTCTTTGTGAGTGGAACTCTCTAGATCTTGATCTTGGTGTTCTTTGTGAATTCCTTTGTTCTTCCTCTCTTATTCCCCCAATAGCTTTTGTAGCTTTGTTGGAATTTGAGAGAGAAGGACTTGAGCATCTTTGTGGTGTTCTTGCCATTGCATTTGGTGCATCGGTTTGAGTTCTCCACGGTGATTCGTGGAGGTGAAAGCAAGGAAGTTGTTACTCTTGGGTTCTTGGAACCCTAGACGGATTCTAGGCCTTTGTGGCGATTTGTTGGGAGCCTCCAATTAAGTTGTGGATGTGTGCCCCAATCTTTGTGTAAGGCCCGGTTTCCGCCTCGAAGGAAATCCCTTAGTGGAACCGTGACCTAGGCCTTTGTGGCGAGGGTCACCGGAGATTTAGGTGAGGCGCCTTCGTGGCGTTCGGTGTGTGGTGTGAGTACCGCATCTTGGGGTGAGGCCTTTGTGGCGTTGGTGTGCATCGAGCAACCACACCTCAAGGTGAGCCTCTTGTGGCGTTCGGGAGCACTAAGCAACCGCACCTCTCCACCGGAGATTAGCACTCGCAAGAGTGTGAACTCCGGGATAAATCATCGTCTCCCGCGTGCCTCGGTTATCTCTATACCCGAGCTCTTTACTTATGCACCTTACCTTGTGATAGCCATCGTGCTTGAAGTTATATATATCTTGCTATCACATACTTGCTTGTATTGCTTAGCATAAGTTGTTGGTGCACATAGGTGAACTCTTGCTTAGAATAAGTTGTTGGTGCACATAGGTGAACCATAGTATATATGCTTTGGGCTTGACAAAGTAAACGCTAGTTTTATTCCGCATTTGTTAAGCCCATCTCGTAAAAGTTTTAAATCGCCTATTCACCCCCCCCCCCTCTAGGCGACATCCGTGTCCTTTCAGCCGGGTCACCACAAAATGCCCTAGCTTAACTCAAATTGCTTTGTTATTGTAACGAATTCAAACATCAGCTTGCTTGTATAACTAGCGAGCTGTCTCGTTTAGCTCGAGAAATTTCTTACGAACATGAATAGCGAACATGCATACACTGTATGCCACTATCTGTAATAGAGCACACATCTATACAATTTAGAGGTTTACTAACAAAACGCAAAATAAAAAAAAAACAGATGTATAAATCACCACGTCATCGTAAACTTGGAGTACGAGAAAATAATTTTCCAAATAATAATATTTTTTTTCTTGAGATAAACCAAGTTTTTCTTAAGCAGAGACATAATCTTTGCCTCATCTTTTTTTTTTTTTTTGTTTAGGTTGCTCATCAAGCATATCGCTCGATTTTGCCTCACCTCATTAGTTAAGAAAAAAACTGACCTCATAATTTTTTTAGTTTGGTCAAAACAGGACACATTTTTTTTTTAGTTTAGGGGCATGCCGACACTCCTCCAAATCTTTGTGTGATGAGATCAATAGTATGATATGCAAATACTGGTGATGGGAAGGACAAATGCACCGGATCGGTTGGGAAAGGATGATAAAACTTAAAAGCAAAAGAGTGTTGGAGGTCTGGGCTTTAGAGATCGTCACACTTATAACATGGCCATGTTGGCACGTCAATGTTGGAAAATTCTGCACAACCCGAATTCCCTTTGTGCGACTGTACTGAAAGCAAAATATTTCGAGAACGGATCTATCCTTGAGGCGGTGCTGCAGCTAGGCATGTCTTATACATGGCGAAGCATCTAAGGACTAGGTATTCTCAAGAAAGGGATTGTGTGGTGAGAGATGGCGAGATGATTGATGCTTGGAATGACTGGTGGATTCCAAGAGGCACTAAGAGAAGACCTGTCGCAGCGCGGGGCTTATCGATCATATCCACACTTAGTGAGGTCATCAACCCCATCGAAGAGAACTGGGATGAAGAACTAATCAGGGACAACGTCAAGGCTGTGGATGCTTGTGATTTCCTCTTGGTCCCACTAATGCAGATATGGAGTATTGTGGAGTCCCTGGAATTTTAGGCCCAAAGTCCATGGGCTATGGAATTCCAATTCAAGATTTAAGTATTGGGTGGCTTGGCACTATGATAGCAAAGGGAGTTTTAGCGTTAAATCAGCTTATCACCTGGGTGTAAGCCTACGAGATGTAAAGCTGCAATGGGATGCGAGTGCCTCTTCTGACTGTTGCAAACCCCTCCACTTAATGGAAAAAGATATGTGATAGGAATGTGCCAGAAAAGGTGAAAATCTCTGTATGGAGATTTTCCCACAACAGCTTGCCAACACCGATGAACATCAAAAGGAAGAGAGTGGAGCTGTATACTCGATTCCCTATCTGCAATCGTCTGGATGAAGACGGTGGAAACGTCTTCTGAAAATCAAGTTTGTCAAGCAAGTCTCAAGGAACCTGAACATGAAGGATAGTAGGCTGGAGGTCTCAGCATGTTCGGATGCACGAGCTGTTCTTGAACATATTTGGAGCTGCAGCACGGGCGGCATAATTTTTCACAAGTCCAGAAACTACAACAATGCTAGAATCCTCACAGGTAAGATACATAACACTAGATTGATCCAGAGCTGGAAGCACAACTGTTGGCATCCTTGTTGTCTTCATCTTCAGCAAGCTCGGCAGTGGGTGCGCCAGAGGTGCGCTACAACACATGCATGAAAATGGAAAGATCGGCTAAAATAAGAAGCACATAATTTATGAAAAAGCTCTCAACTTCTCATATGTTCTTGACTGTAGATAATGATGCAACTATAAGTTACAGAAAGCCAACAATGTGTGTTCTGCTACTACCCGATCGATACAGATTCTTCTGAGCTTTTAGCAAGAAAGACCATCCATATTGTGCTGACCCTCTATCTCAAGCAAGACAGCAAGTGGGTAAATTCTTAGTGAAGTGCCAGTAGAATATCCAACAACATTATCAAAAGGAAAAGAGTGTGCGGTATCCCAGATCTTACAAATTGTTTCTTGCAATAGAATAGCATTGAAGGTAATGGATTCAGGAAAATAAGAAATATGCAAAAGGTGTTGTATCATTATGAATTTAAGGACATTGCACGAGCCAGAGTTTTTTATTTAGAAAGAAACACGTCAAGGTTGAGGCAGATTGCCAACTTGTGTGTAATGTCCTAGGATTCAGTAGTACATCATTACTATCATCAGAATAAGTAATAAGTGACAGGAAAACAATGCCAAATATTGCTCTTTCCAAAGTTTTTTTTATAAAGGCAAAATCTTCGCGTACTGTAATGATAAAATAGAGAGCAAGACAATTACACGACAATTAAAGAAGAAACACTAGAAAGCGCCATATGTATCTGTCGACCGTTTCGGGCTTTATTCATTCAAAGCTGGGCACTTGATGCCTTTAGTCTAAAAAAGAAGGCTTCAAGCAACCCATGCTTTCAAATGTATGTGCAGTGCGACCATACGTATGTACTCAAGTAGCACATGCTTTTAAATGTTCTACCAAAATGATGTGGAGTCCAAGCTTTTCCAGCAACATCTTTTCTTCGCAGCACCAAAGAATAGCACTAGAAACCGACATAAAGCTTTAAGTATGTTCATTAGATATTTATATGACCATGACCATGGCAAGCGGGTGAATTCTTTGTGGAATGCCAGTAGTACATACACAGAGCAGTATCAAGAGGAAACTCATGTGTGGTATTCCAAATCTTACATATTGTTTCTTCCAATAGAATAGCATGGAAGGTAATAGATTCTGGAAAATAAGAAATATGTAAAGGTTGATGTATCATTATTATGAAGTTAAGGACATTGCGAAAGGCAGAATTTTTTATTTAGAAAGAAGCACATCAATGTTGAGGCAGATTGCCTAGTTGTGCGTAGAATGTCTTAGTATTCAGTAGTACAGCATCACTAGAATCAGAATCTCATAAGTGACAGGAAAAAATGATAAATATTGCTCTTTCCATAGGTTTTTTGGTAAGAGGAAAAAGCTTTGCCTACTGTAATGATAAAGCAGAGAGCAAGAAAATTACACGATAAATAAAAAAGAAACGCTAGAAAGCGCCATAGGTATTTGTCGGCCGTTTGGGGCTTTTATACATTCAAAGTTGGGCACTTGATGTCTTTCGTCTAAAAAAAGGCACCAAGCAACCCATGCTTTCAAATGTATGTGCCGTGCGACCATAGATATGTACTCAAGTAGCCGCATGATTTAAATCTTCTACGAAAATGATGCAGAGTCCAAAATTTTCCAGCGACATCTTTTCTTCGTGGAACCAAAGAATGGGACTAGCATTTTGCCTTCTCTGGTTTCAGTGTACAGAGACAAACACATCAATTTATACTACTACTTCTATTTCTTCCCAATTTCATAGCCTAATTAGGTAACCTCTAAGCCTGCATCTGGCAAGCAGGAGGGGAATGCTCTCTATTCACACTAATACTGCAATGGCACTAAAGTAGGGAGACACTAAACTCACCGGCCTCTTTGGTGCCTCTTGATCTTCAGATTCCCCCGCTGCAGTATCACTGTATTTAGGGAACATAGGATAGCTGTCATCATCCTCTTCTTCTTCATTATGTTCCATCACAACCCCTCTTTCTCCGTGCTTGGTCCAACAATTATAACTAGGCATGAAACCGGACACAAGCAGGTGGGTGTGAAGGATTTTTGAGGAAGAGTAAGCCTTCTCATTCTGACAGAAACGACATGGACAACACATAAAACCATCCCGAGTGTTTTCCTTCGCCACACCGATAAAATAATGCAGGCCCGTAATAAACTCGGTAGTGCGTCGGTCACCGTACATCCATTGCCGGCTCATCTGCATTATATATTAAGTATATATAAAAAAACCATTTCAGAACATCATGAATAGAGACGTAACCAGTGTACATCGACACATGCATTTTATCAATGACAGATGAAAGGATAAAGTTGCCAACCTCGACCGAGGAGGAAACAAAAAGAGAAAGCTTAAGTGTGGCTCGGGCACTTCATATCATGTTTGTTTTGTGTGAACTCAAGTGGCGTCATGCTCTCAGTGATTTCATCAAGCACCTCTTGTGCATAAGAAGGAAAAAAGCAAACCAGCATACACCCCAACCTCGGGCATCAAAGCTAAGTGTGACTCACACACAAGCTCGGGCAGGTATATATATAAGAAAACTTTAGTCCCGGTTTGTGTCTCTAACCGGGACTAAAGATGGACCTTTAGTCCCGGTTGGTGTCCGTTTGAACTGGGACTGGTGCTAGCCGTGCCCCGTGCGACGTCCTAGCCGTTGGAATCGGGACTAATGCTCACATTAGTCCCAGTTCCAAACGCGGCCAGGACTAATGCTACGGGCAGCTCCGGACGGAAGGCCCTTTTTCTACTAGTGTGTAATGATACAGCAGCAGAGAGCAGGACAATTACACGATAAATAAAGAAGAAACGCTAGAAAGCGCTATAGAGGTATTTGTCGGCCGTTTGGGGCTTTTATACATTCAAAGTTGGCAGTTGATGTCTTTCGTATACAAACAAGGCTTCAAGCAACCCATGGTTTGAAATGTATGTGCAGTGCGACCATAGGCATGTAGCGCATGATTTACATGTTGTACCAAAATGATGTGGAGTCCAAACTTTTCCAGCGACATCTATTCTTCGCAGTACCAAAGAATAGAACTAGCATTTTGCCTTCTCCGGTTGGAGTGTACAGAGCAGACACATCTATTTATAATATTGCTAATCAATTTCATAGCCTAATTAGGTAGCCTCTAAGCCTGCATCTGGGAAGAATGGTACTAGCATTCTGCCCTTTCTGGTTGCAGTGCACAGAGCAAACACATCAATTTATACTAGTCCTACTCAATTCCATAGCCTAATCAGGAGGGCTGATTTCTACTGACACTGCAATGGCATTAAGGTAGGGGAGACACTAAACTCACCGGCCTCTTTGGTGCATTCTGCTGCTCCTGCTGCCGGAGTTTTTCCTTCTCCCACAGGTGCCGTTGGTAACCCCACTCTATCCGCTCCTCTTTCCGTAGCTTGCTTAATGCATACGCCTCAATGAGGGAAATCTCCCTCTTTCTAGTCTTAGCTCCCTGAAAATGCAATCCAAAATACACGAATATCAGGAGATCTCCAATGTCAGAGACCTGAATATACATGAAACCTGTCTGGCTTCAGCAGTTGAGCCTGAACTTCTGAAACTGGTAAATATTGAGAGCAGTACCTGCGGTTTTGACACTTCCTCCCCACCAGCAGCAGCAACCTCCACATCCTTTTTCCCGTGAAGATTACCATTGTCCCCGGGGGACGGCTTAGCAGTGCGGCTGCTACGGCTCTCGCCGTGGTACACCCACACCGTGTAATCAGGCTGGAAGCCGTTCTTGCCCAGGTGAATCTGCATGTCGTACTTGGACTGCTTTCGCCTGTTGCCGCAGCACGCGCAGGGGCACCACACGCAGCCGTCCGGCGGCACGCGGCGGAAGGCGAGCTCCACGAACTCCATCGCCTTCTCCGCCCACTCGGGGGTGATTGAGGTCCTGCTCTGACGGCCCGTGTACATCCAGCTGCGGCCTTCCGCCATCGTCGCCGATCCCCGTCCCTGCGTTGGCACACATGATGATTTCAACTCTCTTGATGGCTCGGAAACCGAGCTATTGTGTGCAAGAACGCGCAGATCTGCCATTGCCGGCCCTGAAATGCACGAATGCCAACTCGATTGCTGTGGCAGCGAACTGACCTGAGTGCTGGTCGGTTTCCTGAAACGCGCGACCTCCGTGAACAGAAGGCTCGGATGGAGGGGGGCGGGAGGCGGCGATGAGTGGCGGCGCGAGTGAAAGGGGGTGGATAGGAGGGTTTTGTGGGAAATGCAGCCGGTGGTCTGCGTATGCCGACAGGCGGTGGCGGGAGGTCGAGGGGAAAAAGCCGCCGGCAACGAGGGCGCCGCGCCTTGAGGATTACCAGTTTGCAAGGCCTGACAGGCATGGGCCTGATTTGCTGCTACTACTACTTGTCTACTTGGGCCTATCTTCTCCTCTGTACCTGTTCCAGCGGAAACTGAAATGACCATTATTATTCTTCCAGTTTGTTCTTTCCTTCAAGGCCTCTTTCTCGACTTTACTTGAATGCCATTTGCTGAGGTATCTTCTTTTTTCTTCTTCTGGCGAAAGGGCATTTTATTATTTTACAAAAGAAAGAAGAAAGGTCATTTCGCCAATCTGGGAAATAACATCGAAAGCAATCGATCGGAGAAGCCCCCTAGTATTGAGAATGAAAACGTGGATTCATTCCCCAGGCGTGTGTGCTTTCCACGGGCCTGATTTTGATTTCTTTTTAAATTGTTCAACTATATCCTCCAAAGTGAAGACACCTTTATCTTTCTTCATCATCTTGAAAGTAGCATCATAACTTGGAAGAACCCGTGAGTAATATCGGAATCACACTAACGATTTCAATGAGGAAGTAGTGTCAGAAGAAGAGTCTAGTGAGGACGGTCCCCGCCCTTCGGCTTGATAAAAAACAAAGTAGCCTAGGTCGTGCCACATTGTGTCTCCCACCTATGGATCTCGATAAATATGGTTGGTATTAGCTGGTGTCAAGTGGAGCATTGGTTCACCAATCCCAGGTGATCCACATGAATTCCTACATCCATCATAGCAACCAACCGAATAAGTGAGTTTTCTAAAGAAGTAGTTCCGCATGCCTGCGAAAAAACCGTTAAGTTATCAATTTGCATAGGCCTGCTGTTAGCCAAACGCTTGCCCTTGGGCTTTGTACCTCTTTCTCCTCTTTTCCCCTCATTTCTCTTCTCGGTCAAGAAAGAGTGATGGCTTTCGCTAGTCTACCGAGATGGAAGTATCATATAAGCAATTCTAGAAAGTACCAATTCAAATGTTTAGGAGGATCCTGCACGAAGGTATCATACTCATCCGGCGGGCAATCATCTCTTACTGCTATCGAACAGAGAATATGCTTCTTGGCATCGATCCACGGTTTTAGAGTTATAGTCACAGGAAACCATATATGTTTCGTCGTGTATCTGCCAGTAGCCAATATTTTTGCTTTTCCTTTGCTGAGGCCAAGCAATCCCCCGATTTACCTAGCGGATTTCTTCACCCAGTTGGTCCAGATTGTTGATCAGGGTAGCCCGTTAGACCCAATCCACCTATCGATCAACGCCACTTTCGTTACAAATATGAAAAGGTAAGGATCTGCGACTGGGCCAAATGGTCTATGGATTTGTCTGGGTTTATGGTCTAAGAGTAACCGCGTTGGTAAAAGGACAAGTGGAAGATGATCTCGAATTGTTCTCTTTCCTTAACCTGGCCAAGTCGGTGGAAACTTGTTCAAGGTTGGATCGAGAGGACTTTGTCGGTGGGGGGAAAGGAAGTGTATTGATAAAGTATCTCTTGTCCAAGCCGTATCTACATATTTTATGTCATGCTTCAAATTACCAAGGGGATTGTTTGTATCAGCACATAACATCGATGTGAAGACAAAAAGGGGATTATTTAGCATCAAGAATGGAGAAATGAAGGAAGACACCACGGGTCTCGTCGGACTTGTTGACGATGCTGAAGTATATGGGAGCCATGGGATTTAGAGACATTGAAATTGAGAATCTGGCTATCTTGGCTAGGCAAGCCTGGTGGATTCTACAAGATCCTATGTGTCGTCGTGGCGAACGAGCAGATGCCATGGGATGGCTTAAGTTGGGGCCGAATGGGCGCTAGAGGATTCGGGGGAGGGTTTTTGGATTAGATTGGATGAACTTCCGGGTGCTTTCCTCAAGAACTAGGCCAAGGCCAAAGGTAGAAGAAGAGAGACACAAGGAAGAACTCTGCTCTAGATCTTTCTCTTCATTGATCTCATTAGGTTACAAGTTTCATCATAACATTGATACGTGCCCGCGATGGGGTGTGCCTCCTCTCCTTATATAGGGGAGAGGGTGGCTTACAGGGGAAGAAACCCTAATGGCATCTTTGACTAGACAAACTACTTTACAAAGTAACTTTAATCATAGGTGACGCCGGTATCTTCTTTAATCAGGGAGGCTGACGTCCTCCGGTTTCTTTTGGCGTCACCTTCCTCTTTGGCGCCAGGGCTTCGTTTAAAGCTACTTTGCTTAGCTCATCTTTGTCCTCTAGCTCTGGAGAGAATCTTTGACCAGTCTTGCCGACGTGCTACAATACACTTCTTACCGGTTCTCCGGTGTCTTCTTAGCTCATACCGGTATACCTCTCTTGGGGATACCGATATAGACTTACTCAGCCCAATGCTCAACTTTGAGCTCTGGAATAAATATTAAACCGGTATCTTGATGGCTCAAACCATCCGGTTTGGCATGCCTTTGGCATACCGGGGGTCATCCCCCCAACATTAGTCCCCGAAGCTGGTATAGTCCGGTGGATTTTATCCGACGGACCATGCCAGGTTCCCACATCATAAGGTACCGGTTTAATCTTTCCGGATGCCAGTTAGATCTTCCGGCATCTTCGCCGGACTTACATCTCCCTCTCTTTGCAAAGTACTCCCGGTATCTTATCTTCCGGTGTCTTTGTCATTAAACTCCTCCTCGGTGAAGTCGAGCATTTCTCGGGTATAGTGCCTGTCAGAGACATGCGCACTGTTTCTGACGCGCCAGTGCCAGGGGTCACTTCCCTTCGGCTTCTACGCCCGCATTTACTGCGTCACATCAGATCCCAGCTGCCATTCCGGATCCGTGCGGTTTCCCTGCGGCATTCTATTTTTCGCGCGTGTATCATCGTGCCACGTGGCGGCCCACGAACTGAACCGCCGTGGCCCAACGGTTGCCAGCCCACTAACTCCTTCTCCTATAAAGAGGGAGTGCGGTTCCACCTCGTCTCTTTCCCCGCACTCGCATACTCTCCAGCGCTTCGAGCCTTTTGCCTCGTGCAATCTCATCGCCGCCGGTCGCTGCCAGAGCCCTGCTCCCGACGAACTTGCGCCGTTGCTCTTGCTGCGCTGAAGATCTTCGCCGCGGAGAGGTCCACCGGTGCTTCTTCGCCGCCGCTGCTTCGAGCTTTCTTCGGCGGTTTTCATCCTTCTCCGTCGCCAGCCTCCGTCGGCGCTCACGAGCTTGCCGCCGCTTCGGCAACCTTCTCCCTAAGCGCCTCCGCCGCCTCAGGTTAGGCTCGAAACACATTTGCTTCTTTCTTCGTTGCTCTTTAGATCTTGGGCCGGTAGGGTATTTATTTTCCTTCTTTGTTGCTTTTCCTCTTACTCGTAGATCTTCGCGCAAGAGTAGATCTTGGGAAACCTGTTTTTTCGGTAGAATCCGGCATCGTTCAATCCTTATGTCTAGCGAGGGGTATTCTTCCGAGTCCTCTTCGAGCAGCCGCCGAAGCGATACCTTCGACAGCCTTTCTGCTGAAATCGCCCGGATGGACTCCGATACCGGAAGAGGCTAAGAGAGCGGCGGCTCCGGCCAGGGTTCCGGGGTAGATCTTTCCGGCATCACCCGCGGAGCCTGGAAAGGTTCCGACGTGACGCAGCACGAGATAGATTGGCTCTACCGTTCCCGGAGGATACCGGCAGAAGTCTCCTGCCAGCTTCCGCGCGACGAGATCGAACCGGTACTAGAACCCGGTGAGTCCGTCGTTTTCCTTGCTCACTTTGAGCGCGGCTTCGGCCTTCCTGCTTCCGATTTCTTCTGCGAGTTCTTAGATTTTTATGGACTCCAGCCTCACCACCTTCCCGGCAATGCCGTTTTTTATCTTTCTTGCTATGTCTCCTTCATGGAGGGCTACATCGGCCTCCGTCCCACGAAGGAGACTTTTGCTCGCTTCTTTAGCCTTAGGATCAACTCGGTCCAAGGCAAAGATATACCTAAGCCCAAACCCCACGTTCAATGCGGGTCTTGCATCATTGGCTCCCGCCAAGGGAGCCCCTTTTTTAAGTTTTCCGGTCTCGAGTCATGCCGGGCATGGCAAGAGACCTTTTTCTATGTGAAGAACACCGGCGAGGCCGATCTCATCAAACTACCGGCTTTTAATCCGGCGGTGCCCACGAAGGCCAACTGGAGCTTTAATCCGAGGACCAATCACATTGAGACCAACCGGATTATCCGCTTCATGGAAAATCTAAAGAAGGATACGGACATTAGCTCCGACGACATCGTCCGCACCTTCATCTCACGCCGGGTGCTTCCCCTCCAGCGCCGGGCGCATAAGATAAGCGAGATGTATGGCCCTCGTGATCCCACCAAGATCACCGGCCTCCCTCTGACCAAGGAGGACATAGTGCTTAAGGCCAAGCAGATCTGTCAAACAGATATGCCAATGGACTGGGAATGGGGCTTCGTGCCTCTCAGCTGCACCAACCCTCCAACTGCTGAAGTAAGAGATTGTGCAATCCGGGTTGTTGTACCGTAGCTTTTGTGTTGTGGCTAACTGTCTTTCCATTCTTTTTCAGGCCAAAGAGCGCTTTCCTCGCATCGCCGCAGAGAAACGAGGCCCGAAGCAGAAGCGGGATCTTGACGAGGTCGACCCCGATCCTTATATCCATTGGACCGACCTCAAGATGGGCCGCACCCACACCCCGCGCCCCGGTAACTTTTCATCTGAAGCTTCCGGTTCGGATGATGAGGTCGTTATCCTCGAGGTAGTTTTCTCTTCCGGTTTCTCATGCTCTTTGTTATTTCCCTTCTGTAGATGCTCCCTCAGCTAGCACCCAACCACAGGTTCATGAGCACGTGGCTCCTCTGCAGGCCGAAGTTGGCCGCGAGTACATGGAGAAGCTCACCTCCCAGGGCAAGAAGCACAAGGCCCCGACAACTGAAGCCGGTTCAAGCCAAGGCCCTCCCGCCAAATGCTCCCGGACCGAAGTTGTCGGAGGGAAAGCGGTGGACAAGAAGCGCTATCAAGGCAAACAGATGCCGATTGCTTCCGGGTAAGTCTTCTTTTCTCTTTATGCTTTGTTTTTCAGACTTTTTCTTCCGGTTGCTCTTTCCAACCTTTTCTCTTTTTCTTGCTCAGCCCTGCGCTCAAGCTCTCCAAGAGCGCCAGCGGCCCAAGGCCTGAGAGCTCTGAGGGAACCGCAAGGACCTCATCTCCTCTTTACTCAAGCCCGGTACCTTCTGGTACCGGCAACGCTTCTGCCTCCCCTCTGGGAGGCACTCCAAGTGCGGGGCGCGCGGCCCCTACACCTCCAGATCACCGCGCGGAGGAGGAGCGCATCTCCCCTCCTGAAACACAAGACACCGGCGCCAGCAACATCGGCGCCGACTCTGAAGCTGCCGGGAGGGCGGAACCTCTGGTTCCTCCCGTCCCTAAAAGAAAGAAGAAGAATACCACGAACTCTTCCCCCTCCAAGCCGGTGCCGGACTCTTCCGCGCCGGCAAGCTCTGCTCCGGGCCAGGACGCACCCGGTGCCCGTTCGCTGCGCAGGACTTCATCCGCGCCTCCGTCGGAAGCTCCCAGCGTCGAGCCAACCGGGGCCACGCCGACGCCGCCGCCAAACCAAGGACCCGCGCCAACTCCTAGCCAAGGGCCCTCTACGGCCAAGCCGACGCCGCCGCCAGAAAGCAGCAAGCTTCTCAAGCCGGAACCTTTCAAGGGGAAGGCCGCGGCTTCCAGCACCCCTTCGCCTGGCTCACAGCAGCTGGCGCTGCACGCCAGCCGCGCCGCTGTTGCAGCTGGTGAGGTGACCACCGGTCTGCTTGGCCGGATAACCGAGCTGAAGCGCGAAGGCCGCGAGCTGGGCCATCTGCTTGAATATGCTGAAAAGTGGAATCAAGCAGATGTGTCCGCGGCCACGCGCGGCTTGGGGAAGGACAGGCTTCCGGCGGTTTACCCTACTGGCCCCCGGTGCACTGAGGAGCACTTCATCCGGCTGCGGCGCGCGGTGAGGGAGCTCGACAACGCGTGGCACGATGCCACCAACAATGTTGTGGTAAGTTACACCAAGCTTTTTGCAATTTCTCCAACTCTTGCCGGTTTCTCTTTTTCCGGATTATGTATATCTCCTCAGTCCCCGAGTTTCGTGTTGAGAGCGTAGCTCTTAGCGCGAAACTTAACCAAGAACGTAAAGAAACCGGCTTCTTCTCATAGCCATTTTTACTTGAACAGAGCACGGCGGACGCCCGGAAGCGCCTCTTTGAGGAGCTTCTGTGGGAGCACCGGGACCTTTCTGAGGCCCACAGCCACTGCCAAGGTAAGCTCTCTTACCCCCGGCTTCTTTTTACCGGTTGGTTTTCCCTTTTTGTTACTTACAAAATTCTGCATAACAGCTATCCCAGAAGCCTCCATTGAGGCCCTCAAGGCCCAGCTCAGCACCCTTCAAGGTATAGCTCTTTTTTCGGTTAACTCGTTTTTCTACGTTTTTCCCATTACAACTTTGCCAATATTTCTTTTCGTACTCTAGATGAGAAGGAGCAGCTCATCCAGGAGCATCGCAAGGCTCTGGACGCCCAGAAGGCCGTCACTAGAGGGCTGAAGGACGACCTCATCCAAATCGGGCTCCGGCATGATCAGGAGCTGAAGGACGCCAAAGCTGCGGCTGAGGCGCAGCTAAAGGAGGCCCTGGATGATTCTGTTAACTCCACCGCGGTGCTGCGGGCAGAGCTTGAGGAGGGAGGCAAGGCGCGGAAAGCAGCCGAAGATCGGGCTGCCCTCCTAGAGGCGGAGCAGAAGGAGTATGACCTGCTGGTCATGCAAACCGACGCGCTCGCCCTCCGTAAGTTTTTCTTTTTTCTTTTCTGGCTTCTGCTTATAAGCTTATGCCTTCCGGTAGCGTGTCCTTATCGTTTTCCTTTGTCTTGCAGGGCTCTTTCCGGACTCACAGGCGTACGCGCAGAAAAAGGTAGCAGAGCGCCGGATCGCGCAAGCGTTCAAGAATCTGGATCCGCCCTGGGACCCTTATGACCATCTGGTCGCGCTTTCTGCCTGGGTCTCGCACATGCGCGCGGTGGACCGGAACCTTGCCGACGTCCCCGAGGTAGCGATCCAGCTCTTCAAGGTGTTGTGGCCTGAGGAGGAGGTGCCGGCCAACCTGACGCTCACCTCCGATCGCCTGAAAGGTGCCGGTCGGAGGATCCGCGAGTGGCAATGGTCAGCGGCCCGTGCCGGAGCAGACGAGGCGCTACGCACTGCCTGTTCCTGGTATGAAGACCTGGACCTGGACGCCTTCGTCGCCGCGCGCCAAGACGCTCCTACCGACATGGATCCGGCCCTCACCGCCAAGCGGAAGGATCGCGCCTACCGGATAGCTGAGTATGCGGCAGTCCGCACCTTCATTCCTCCTCCTCCTGGCGTCACTGATTATCTTAGTGACTATGAAGAAGAGGAAGATGAGGATGAAGATGTCGGAGAAGATGCGCCTCCGGAAGGTGCTGATGCCGGGAACGTTCCTCCTGAAGCTCCTGCCTGAATATGCTTATCCTGCTTTTGTTGTGTCCTGTTTAACTTGAAACAATGCTCATTAAATTCGACCCCGGTATGCCGGGGGTTATGCTGTAATTTAACACTTGGCCGTTCTTTTGGCTATGATACCATATTGTCTGCCGGTATGCTTTACCGGTAGGCTATTAAGTTATGTTTGCCTTATTGACTTAGCATTTTGCTTATCGTTTGCTTTGATCTTGTACTGCAAAGATTCCGGGATCGTTTTCGCATCCAATCCGATGCACACTTGGCTCTTTTACTTTGGCTCTGCCTACCTCTTTTGGGTGTTTTGGCGTATGAGACACAAAGTTCTTTTGCCAAGCAAGCACTTTCTTGAACTTAGAAACAACTCGAAATTTTCACAAAAAACCGGTTTAACCGGGGTTAGTTAAACTTTTCCGGATTGTTCGTTCCCACTATCTCTTTTCGTAGTTCACGTGCTTAATTCCTACCGGTTTATCTTGCTTGCCATGAAGCTGGGTTGCGGACAGCAACAGAGTCGAAGACTCCGGTAGGTTTTAGCACGTTACTAAACCGGAAAGAAAAAATGTTCAACAAGCAACCGGTAAACTGAAAAAATAAACATATTGCATGCAACTTTAGTAGGGGTAGTCCCCGAGATTCATTTGAGGTTCCGACATCTTTTTATTCATAGCAAATAAGGTACAAAAAGGAACTTCTTACACCACAACTTCATGAGTAGAAAGGACGCACCAGAGCTATGTTCCACGGACGCTTAGTCTCATCTCCGGACCTGTCCGCCTTGCCCTCTTTCCATTCCTGTGCATCAATTAGGTAATAGGCATCATTGTGGAGAGCTTTGCTCACAATGAAAGGTCCCTCCCATGGGGGTGATAGCTTATGCCGGCCTTCAGTGCGCTGCACTAGGCGTAGCACCAGATCTCCTTCCCGGAATACCCTCGGGTTAACCTTCCGGCTGTGATAGCGTCTGAGGTTTTGCTGGTAAATGGCTGTTCTTGCCAATGCCAATTCTCTTGCTTCTTCTAGCAAGTCCACATCGTTTTCTCGGGCCTCTTTTACCTCTTATTCGGTATAGAGTTGCACCCTTGGTGAGTCATGGAGAATGTCGGTTGGTATGACCGCTTCTGCTCCGTAAACCATAAAGAATGGAGTGTATCCGGTAGACCGGTTTGGAGTCGTTCTTATGCTCCACAGCACTGATGGCAGTTCATCAAGCCAACACCCCGGTGCCTTTTCGATTGACTCGATGAGCCTTGGTTTTATACCGGAAAGCCCCAGCGCATTTGTCCTTTCCACTTGGCCATTGCCTTGTGAGTGTGCCACCGAGCACAAATCCAACCGGATGCTGTTATTCTCACAGAATCGTTTGAACTCGCCTTGGGCAAAGTTTGAGCCATTGTCAGTTATGATACTATGTGGGTACCCGTACCGCAGGATGACATCCTTTAAGAATTTCACCGCTGTGTGCCCATCACATTTTGCAATAGGCTTTACTTCTAGCCACTTGGTGAATTTATCAACCATAACCAAGATGTGGGTCATGCTGCTCCTTGCAGTTTTGAATGGTCCAACCATGTCAAGGCACCAAACAGCAAACGGCCAAGTTAGCGGTATGGTTTTTAAACCGGATGCCGGGGTATGATTTTGCTTGGCGTACCTCTGGCACCCATTGCATTTTCGTACTAGATCCTCAGCATTTTCCAAAGCAGTGGGCCAATAGAACCCATGCCGGAATACTTTTGCAATCAGCGCCCTTGACGAGGCGTGGTGCCCACATTCTCCTTGGTGAATCTCCACAAGCATTTCTTTTCCCTCTTCCGGTTCCACACATCTTTGAAGGACACCGGTAACACTTCTCTTGTACACCTCGCCATTGATGATGGTGTATGCTTTGGACCTTCTCTGGATTCTTCTGGACTCGTTTTCGTCAACCGACAAGGTGCCATTGATCAGGAATTCCTTAATAGGTTTAACCCAAGATGGTGCCTCTCGAACCAGAAACACCGGTACGTCTATCTCCATGTTATCCACCATCATTGTTTCTTCCGGTATGGACGCAGCAGTCCCCGAGCTTGTCAGAACAGTCCCCGAGTTTGCCGGAACAGTCCCCGGGTTTCCTTCATCGATATCAAGTGGTACAACATGTGATTCCGGTACAAAGATAGATTCCGACTCCGGGCTCGGCTTGATCAATGGTACTCTTAAGTGCGCCAAGGCTATTCCGGGAGGAATTTCTTGCCTAGAGGAGCCCATCTTGGACAAAGCATCTGCGGCTTCATTTTCCGCTCGTGGCACATGGTGAAACTCACAGCCCTCAAAGAAGCCGGCAATCTTTTGCACGTGAAACCGGTATGAAGCCATGTTGGCATCTTTTGCGTCCCAATCTCCGGAACATTGTTGCACCACTAGATCTGAATCTCCATAGCAAACGATCCGGTGCGCGCCGATTTCTTTTGCGACCTTGAGCCCATCGATCAAAGCCCCGTATTCAGCGACATTGTTGGATGCCCTGAAATGTACTTGCAAAACATACCGGAGGTGGTCTCCCTTTGGTGAAGTAAGTACCACACCGGCACCCAGAACCTCTTTGAGTTTGGATCCGTCAAAGTGCATCTTCCAGTATTCTATTTTTTGGTCTGGCGGCTTGTATTGCATTTCTGCCCAATCAACTAGGAAATCAGCCAAAGCTTGCGATTTTATGGCATCCCTTCTTTCATATACCGGTACGTATGGTGATATCTGGATTGCCCATTTTGCAATCCTACCGCTAGCATCTTTGTTGCACATGATATCGGAGATGGGTGCCTCACTCACCACTTTCATGGGGTGCTCCTCAAAGTAATGCTTAAGCTTTGTGGCGGCCATGAACACGCCATAAGTCATTTTCTGGAAGTGCGGGTAGTTTTGTTTTGAGAGGGAGAACACCTCGCTCAGGTAGTATACCGGCCTCTGCACGGTTTTTCCTTCCTCTTCTCTTTCAACTACAACCACCACACTCACAACCCGGTGTAACATCCCAAGTTTCAACAATAATAAACAAGAAGAGAAATTCCCCAAAGTCAAAATTTGCATTTAACAAAAACTTTTTCTATGCATATAGTGCCACATATAGATAAATGCATTTGAGTGATATTCTTTTGTGCAATTGCCATGATAAGTGCTAGTATGTGTAAACCTTGCTATGTGAACCCTAACCAAGTTCACTAAACCCTAAATTGGGGAGAAATAAAGAAATTGGGAAAAACCCCTCTCTCACTCACATACACTCTATGTAAAATAACCAATCCTCAACCAAGGCCAAGTTTGCTTGCCCCATTGCTTCTAAAATGCTTCAATATGATAAACTAACCCTTTTGCATCCTTGGATCAAGAATCAAATCAAAAGAAATCAAGATTTCATCACACATGTGATAATGGTCACATAACCCAAATTTATTTTCTTCACCACTTTACCCTTCTGTATTTCTCAAATCTTGAACTAAGCAAGGTCAACTAAAGCCAGGTCATCCAAGACCATGTCAAGGTGAGTAACTTTGATGTTGACCACCCTCCCTAAAGTTGACTAGGTTGACCAGAATAAGAGGGCAAAGAGGGAACCCGGGAGAGAGAAGAAGATCACCCCAAATTTTGAAAAGTTGCAAATCAATTCCAAATTGAGTGCCACCACCACCAATACATCACAATATTTATATAAATGAGAATCACCAAAAAGATTTTCAAAATTCGAAAGAAAGTTTCTTGCGGCCATTTGGTCGAACAGTGGTGCAGCCTCTAGACTAAGTGATACATGCTATTATCCAGCAGTTTTGACCCTAAACCACTTTGGCAAAGTGATCATCAGCCTCCCCTACACCCCCTGCCTCTAGCCCAGTACTTGCATGGCTGATTAAAGTGGAGGAGAAACCCTAAAACATGCTACACAATGCCATGCCGGCCACCTTTGGCACCCATCTCCCTGGCCACTCCCTCGTCGTTTCTCCATGTCCTCGAGCATCCCTGATGCATAAGGATCACGCCCGTACCACTGGATCGCTCGCCATTGCACGGCACTGCCCAGAACGCCCGCGTCCAAAACGTGCCAGGACGTGCCAGCCGGCGTGGTGATCACGCCCTGGACGCGCAAGGACGCCACGCACTCGACCGCTACCGTCCTCGCCCTGCATCCCTAGCACCGCGTCGAGCATCGCCTCTGCACCCTCTACAAGCTAGACGAACGCCCGTGCCTGCCCTGCATCGTCGCCGTCGCCATAGCCCAAAATGATGCCGCGCGCCCAGTGATAGACATTGCACGCGCCCGAGCTCTCCCATCACCCTTTTCTCGGTCTCGATACAGGTTGAGCATCTCCCGTACACCAGCTAGCCATAGCCGTCCTTCGCTTGCCCTTTCGCTCGCCGGAAACGCCACGCCATGGCCGCGCCCTTGCAGCACCCCGCGGCACCCCTCGCCGCTATAAATAGAGGCCCTCCCAGCAAGCTCCTCTCACACCACTCGACTCCCCTCTCACCACTGATCTTCCTCACCACCTTAGTTCGTTCGATTGCCGCCGGAGGAGGAGCAATTTCAAGATCGGAGCCGCCGGGGGACGCAGCTCACCGTCGACGATTGGCGCCTCCCCAAGCGCCGCCGCTGCTCCCAACCTCTTCCCCATCTACTACACCTTCACCGCGCATACTGCCTGAGTCCTGCATCGGCCTGGTAGGCTCTCCGACCCCCATCGCCGCCGTGACCTCGTCGGAATCCCGCCGGGACGACGACGCTCCCCAGCCGTAGATCTCTGTTCTAATCCTACGGCCATTCTTTCGCACCGCTTTCGCCGTGTAAAGAGGCGCCGACAGGTGGCCCCCACCCTGTCAGCTGCCCGAGCGCGCCAGCCGCGTGTTGGGCTGCGAAGTGCTGAATTTCGTTTCGGCCCAATAACCTTTCCCGCCTAAGCCCACCAATTCAAATCTAGTTTATTCTTTATCCAAATTTGTCCTGCTGAATGTTTAGAAAAATTTGAATAGTTTGAATTCTACCAAACCAAATCTAGCAAACTTTATACCGTTGGAAAGCCCATGAAATTATCTATCCAATGCCACTGGCCCCATCTCCATTTTCGTTGTAGATTTAATTTGACAAAAAAGACAAGACAGGGACTTTTGCACATTCAAACTTTATTTAAAATTCAACCAAAATAGATTTTTGAGTAATTCCAATTCTAATAAATCACAAATGATGTCCTCTAATTGATTATGCAATAACATAGCCCTGTTGTTTGCATGATCATGGACTAGATCAAATAAAATGGCTATGTAGTCATTTCTAGAGCATTTTTAAAGTGGAATTCAAACTCAACCCCAATATGAGAATTACCTCTCATTTAAAGTTTGATCCTAAGTACTAATAACCAGGGGGAATGACTTAGGCTAATGAACCCTTGAGAATTATTACTTAGAGATTTTAATTCATTTAAATGTTAAGTTTTAAAACTATGTGAAGTATAGCACCACAATTAAATTGAACTCACATATAATAGATATGAAATGTTGACTTTGGGGTCAACCTATATTTCATACCTTATTATTATATGGAGAGATTAAATCTTAATATTAGGTAATGCAAAGAAATGAAATTCTTTTAAAGACTTACTTACCAAATATAAGAAATAGGAATAATGAGAGGAAATTATTTCTCTTTCAAATAAAGACAAACCAAATAATCCACCATGCCATGTTTGATTGATACTAGGACTAGTGTGTCAACTCTTTGAGTGTTTCTAGCTTAGTATATGAGCTTGGTTTAGTATTTATACCTCGCATTCGTATATAGACGCTAGTAACGAGGAATACCAAGAGGAGGAGGGCTACTCTCAGGAAGAAGAAGAGAACTTCGATAACTACCCAGCTCAAGGCAAGCTAACCCTTGCTAAACACAAGTGCTTAGCTCTACAAGAGCAAAGGCACCATCACACTTTACTTTTATGTATTACCTATCCCATGTTTTTACTTACTTTTGCTTTTGCTTATTTATTCTCAAAGTACTTTTGATTTATGATTCCCTTGTCTAGAATAGAACAAGAGCATCAAAGTTAGCCTAAGCAAATAAAGCTAGATAGCACCCCCTCATGACTAGTTGCTATTGCTAAGAACTAAAAATTGACTACTCTAGATGGGAACATGTGTGATTTTGAACTGAAGTGAAAGATTTTTTTTGAAGGTGAATATGACCAAGAGAAGATGGTGATTTTTGATAAAACTGATAGTTGAGTTCGAATGCGATACCCTTCCAATTATACAAGTACCCCCACAATACCTGATTATGGGTAGGGCTTAACTAGAAGCTTGTGTATTTTAGTATGGGTTCCCTCTGAACAAACATCATAGGGGTTACGCTGCGGCTGCCTCCGTTACTTGTGGATTGATGTTGAAATGAGGTGAATGTACGGCCCAAGCCCTGTGCAGTTCCCGGGTTAACTGCGGTTTCCACCGGGAGGCCAAGCTCATGGGGAGAGGTGCTCATACTAGCATATATAAGTGAAAGGTTTCGATTGATGATCCGCGTACTGTGTTACGATGATTCGAGGTTACCCTCGACGGATGTAATCAAAAGTTGTGGCACAAGAGTACAACCTCTGCAGAGTGTTAAACCTATTCGAATAGCCGTGTCCACGGTTACGGACGATTGGAAAGGCCATACTATCTCCGTTATCATTAAAATGTTTGGTTCTAGAAATGAATGGTGGTTTGAAAGGTGACATTATGGTGATCCATAATGAGTTGTGGGAATGACACTAATGTTCCCACTTGAGTTAGTCTAGCACATGATTTAGGTTTTACCAAAGATTTATGAAACCAAAACTTGGCTTTATGCAAATAAACCTAGAGCTTAGCACCTCCTTACACTTAATGAATATTTATCTTAGAATTAGTTTGCGAGTACTTTACAAGTACTCATGGCTTTGCCCTGGCTATTCAAATGCCAGACTATGAAGGAGAGCACCAGTATCAGGATGACGGACAACAGGACGTCTACGATAACTAGGATCATCTTCTAACGTCAAGCGTTGCCTGTGAAATAGATCGTCCACTACTACTTCGCTTCCGCTACTATTGGTGATGTTGAACAATATATTCGTGTAATATTGGATCATGTGATCTATGGTTGTAAGACAATATGTGTTGTAATAAATGATGACTCTATGCTACTTACTATTATGTCTCGCAAAAACATTATTTCTGGGATTGCGATGTACGGCATAATAGGCATCTGGACTTAAAAATCCGGGTGTTGACAAGTTGGTATCAGAGCCATTGTTTGACCTTAGGAGACCCTAGTTAGAATGGACGTTCAAAAATTTAGCTTCAAATTCCATGATTTGACTAGTTATGAAAATCTTATTCACCTCCTTACCTTGAAGAGTCTTTTTCAAACTTTAAATTCATGCCCTTCTTCTAAGAGAATTAAAATTTGGAACACTTGCACTTATCTAACTTAATCATCTCATCTCCCTACAGATGGATCACGTCGTGGACGCGCAGCCCTTTCTCCAGACTGAGTTCTATCAGTTGGGGAACGGTGGAGAGATCATCTTCGAGAGGGACCTCTTCTCCCTCTCCGAGTTCCTCGGGCGCCCACCACCGGAAGTCTTTGGCGGAATGCTGAATGACCAACCCGGTGGTCAACTTCAGTGGGTGATCATGGTGGACCTTCGTGGAAGGTTCACGCTCCCAATGAGCGCAAGGATCCAGTTCTCCTTCAGGGAGAACAACTGGGCTGATGGTCTCGCAAGGGGACTTCAGGAAGGACTCGCACGTCTGTGCGGGCAAAACTTCATGGACTTCACCGATAGTCGCTTTGTGCACTATGCAAGGCACAACTCACTCGGAGTGCCAATGAACCTGCCGTCACACCCGCAGCTTCGCCACCATGTTGATCATCTTGACTTCATGCTGAGCGAGACCCGCATCGACCTCGACAACTCCCGCGAATACGCCAACCACACTCACATCCAGTTGGCGCAGCAGGCGGAGACCATCAAGGTCATCGCCGGAGAACGCAGGGCACTCCGCCGTGCCAACCAGAAGAAGGATCACGCCATTAACCGCCTGAAGGCCAGGATCGCCACTCTGAAGGCGACCATCGCTGCACAAGCTGAGCAGATCCAGGAGCTGGAAAGCGAAGGTGAAGGGGAGAACATCCAGGGGGACGGCTACTCCTACGTCAGCAACGGCATTTACGACTACGAGGAGGAGGAAGACGACGACCTGGAGTTCCACCCTTACGAGGATGGCCACGAGCACCTCGATGCCGGGGTAGACAATGTCTATCCTATCAACGTCGATGGCGAGTAGTCCCGTCTGAGCACTTGCGCCCCGTGTTATGTATTGGTCCTTTGTACCCGCCCCATGTATCGTAGATTGTTGAAAGGGTTCTTAAAACCCTCCTGAACATTTGGCTTGTAATATGTGCTACCTCCATGACTATGTTTGTGTGTGTGTAATATTATTATATTTATGAATCAAGTTTAAGTTGTATTTTACCCCAAAATGAGCCATAGACATTTCCCTCTTATCTCATGATCCCTATCACTGTTCAGATGGCACCCCCAACTCGCAACATGACTCAGGAGGCAATGATGCAGATGTTGCAACAGATGTTGGCTGATAGAGAAGTTGAGAGAGCTGAACGGCAAGCCAACCTAGCTGCACTTCAACAACTTGCTCAGGGCAATCAAGGCCACGGAAACCACGACCACCCAGGGTCAAAGCTGAAAAACTTCCAGAACACTAACCCACCTGTGTTCAACAAGACCGAGGAACCCCTCGATGCTGATGATTGGCTCCAGACTATGGAGAACAATCTCGAGGTTGCCGGAGTGGAGGACAACGAGAAGGTGTTGTTCGCCACCCACTATCTGGCTGGACCTGCACGTGCCTGGTGGACAAGTACCCGCGCCTTACATGCGGGGAACCTGATGACTTGGGAGGACTTCAAACTCAAGTTTAGCAAGTATCATGTGCCCCCGGGTTTGATTAAGAAGATGAGGGATGAGTTCAGGGAACTGAAGCAAGGAAGAATGACCGTGGTAGAATACCGCGACAAGTTCCTCACTTTGTCAAGGTACGCCCCGGATGAGACGGACACCGTCGAGAAGAGGAAGGAGAGGTTTCTGAATGGACTGCATGATGAGATGCAGACTGTGCTGATCAACATTGCCTTTGCTGACTTAGAAGCACTCGTTGACTCCGCCATTCAGATGGAGGGGAAGATACACCAAGCCAATGAGAACCGCAAGCGCCGTATGATGAACCAGAGTGGGCCCAGCAACAACCACAAGTATCGCCCCAACTCAGGTGGAGGGTTCGCCCCAAGAAACAACAAGCCCCCGATGCGTAATCCACGTCCGAGTTATCAGAACAGGAGTGGAGGAAACCCCAGGTCAGGAGGACACACCAACTACAACAACAACAACAACCACAGCAACTTCAACCGCGCCCCACCTCGCGCCCCCAACAATAACTCCAACACTGCTCCAAGGACTGGGAGCAACGCTGTTCCCATCACCCCCAAGGACAAGTCCACCTACAACTGCTACGAGTGCGGAGTGGCTGGACACTTCTCCTATGAGTGCCCCAAGAAGCTCGCCAAGACGGCCGCCAACACCTCAGGCCCTGCGCAGCAGCAGCGTCGTGTCACCACCAACAAGAAGTTCGCCCCCAACAACCCGAACAACCGCAACGGCCGCCTCTACCACATGAATGCAGAAGAAGCTCAGGAAGCCCCAGACGTTGTGCTGGGTATGTTCTCTGTTAACTCAATACCCGCAAGAGTGCTGTTTGATTCTGGAGCATCGCATTCATTCATTACCGAAGATTTTGCATGCACTAGTAAGATTCAACCCATCAGTTTGAAGCATGTCATGATAGTTCAAATACCTGGATCAACAACTAAAGCTAGAAAAATTTGCAAAGATGTGCCAATCAGAATACATGAAATAGAATTCTATGCAAATTTGATTGTTCTGGGAGCCAAAGGTATGGAAGTAGTCCTGGGAATGGACTGGATGGCGAAACATCATGGACTGATTGATTGTGCCAAGAAGGCCATCACCATGACTAGTAGCACCGGAATAATAGTCGAACACATATCTGAAAAGATGCCCCGAAAATTCACTTGTAACCAAAGCCTAGCCAAACCCACTTTGGATCAGATCAGGGTCGTTTGTCGATATCCTGATGTGTTCCCGGATGATCTACCCGGTATGCCCCCAGATCGGGATATCGAGTTTATCATCGAGTTAATCCCCGGAACCGGACCTATAGCCCAGAGAGCCTACAGCATGAACCCGGCAGAGTTAGTGGAACTGAAGAAGCAGCTGGATGATATGCTATTCAAAGGTCTGATTCAACCAAGTGCGTCACCCTGGAGATCACCAGTTCTGTTTGTGGGTAAAAAGGACGGTGCCACTCGTTTGGTTACGGACTATCGTAAGCTTAACGATGTCACCATTAAGAACAAGTATCCATTACCCAAGATAGAAGATCTGTTTGACCAGCTGACCGGAGCCCGAGTATTCTCGAAGATTGATCTGCGGACAGGATACCATCAGTTGAAGATTCGTGCCACCGATATCCCCAAAACTGCCTTTACCACCAGATATGGATTGTATGAGTACAATGTCATGTCATTTGGATTGACCAATGCCCCCGCTTACTTCATGAATCTCATGAATAAGATCTTTATGAACTTCCTGGACAAGTTTGTGGTTGTCTTCATCGACGACATCCTCATATACTCCAAGTCCGAGGAAGAACATGAGCAACATTTGGAAGTGGTCCTAGATACCCTTCGGGAACATCAGTTGTATGCCAAGTTCAGCAAGTGTGAGTTCTGGTTGAAAGAAGTAGGATTCTTGGGTCACATCTTGTCAGCCGGAGGAATTGCCGTTGACCCCGCAAAAATCAAGACTGTTGAAGAATGGAAAGCCCCAACCACTCAGACCGAAGTCCGTGCTTTTCTCGGATTGGCGGGATATTACCGCCGATTCGTTGAAGGATTCTCGAGTATAGCAAGACCGATGACCCAATTGTTGAAGAAGGACCGGAAGTTCGAATGGACCGACAAGTGTGAAGAGAGCTTTCAACAGCTCAAGTTAAGATTGACAACAGCCCCAATACTGGTTATGCCGGACATTACCAAGCCCTTTGATGTGTACTGCGACGCCTCCAAGATTGGTCTTGGATGTGTGCTGATGCAAGAAGGCAAAGTGATATCTTACCTATCAAGACAGCTGAAGCCGCATGAACAGAACTACCCAACCCATGACTTAGAGCTAGCAGCGGTGGTGTTAGCACTGAAAGTATGGCGTCATTACCTCATGGGTAATCGATGCGAGGTTTATTCGGATCACAAGAGCCTGAAGTATATCTTCACGCAGAAGGAGCTGAATATGAGACAGCGCAGATGGATAGAGCTAATCAAGGATTACGACATGGAAATCCACTATCACCCCGGCAAGGCCAACGTGGTAGCGGATGCTCTGAGTAGACTGCCGTGTCAGTTGAACTCCATGTTAGCAATTGAGCAACCTAGCCTGTTTGAAGAGTTTGAACAGTTTAGACTTGAACTAGTTAGCGAAGGATACCTCGCCAGCATTGAACTCCAACCCACCCTGATTAGTCAGATCAAAGAAGCTCAGAAAGGAAATGCTAGCATTGACGGAATCAAGAACCAAATAGCCGCCGGAAAAGCACCAGGATTCGCCGTAGATGAAGAAGGAGTGCTATGGTATAACAAGCGCCTTTGCGTACCGTCAGACTCAGAATTGAAGCAAGTTATCCTGAAAGAAGCTCACGACACCCTATACTCCATTCACCCCGGAGGGACCAAAATGTACCAGGATTTGAAGGAGCAATTCTGGTGGCATGGAATGAAGAGAGAAATTGGAAGCTACATCGCCAAGTGTGACATCTGTCAAAGAGTCAAAGCAGAACACCAACGCCCCGCAGGACTGTTGCAACCCCTACAGATTCCCGAATGGAAGTGGGATTCCGTAGGAATGGACTTCATCACCGGACTGCCCAAGTCTAGTAAAGGAAATGATTCCATCTGGGTAGTGGTCGACAGACTGACCAAAGTCGCCCACTTCATCCCCGTCAAGACCACCTATCAAGGACCGAGACTCGCAGATATATCTCAAGGATAGTCAGCCTGCACGGAACACCGAAGTCGATAGTATCCGACAGAGGATCCCAATTCACCTCCCGATTCTGGCAGAAAGTACATGAAGGACTCGGAACTCGTCTGAATTTCAGCACAGCCTATCACCCGCAGACAGATGGACAGACAGAAAGAGTCAACCAAATCTTAGAAGATATGTTGAGAGCATGTGTGCTAGAGTATGGATCTAAGTGGGAAGACTGCTTGCCGTACGCAGAATTCTCGTACAACAACAGCTACCAAGCCAGCTTGCAGATGGCCCCCTTCGAAGCACTGTATGGAAGGAAGTGCCGTACCCCTCTGAATTGGTCGGAAGTAGGAGAGAGTCAAATCTTTGGACCCGACATTCTCCGAGAAGCCGAAGAGAAGGTTCACAAGATTCGTGAGTACCTCAAGACAGCCCAATCAAGACAGAAGAGCTACGCCGACAAGAGACGCCGAGAGATGACCTTCGAGATCGGAGATTTCGTATATCTCAAAGTGTCCCCTCTTAAGGGAATGCAGAGATTCCAGCTTAAGGGAAAGCTCGCACCCCGATATGTCGGACCCTTCAAGGTCCTGAGTCGCCGAGGAGAAGTATCCTATCAGCTGGAGTTACCGGAAGAAATGTCAGCGGTACACAATGTGTTTCACATCTCGCTACTCCGGAAATGTTTAGAAGTACCTGAGAAGACCGAGGTTTTCAAGAACATCGACCATCAAGCTGTGGATATCAACTCAGATCTGACCTACCGCGAAGTACCTATTCGCATCTTGGAAGAAGCTTTCAGAACCACTCGTACTCGAAGTATCAAGTTTCTGAAGATCCAATGGAGTAACCACACCGAAGAAGAAGCCACTTGGGAGAGAGAAGACTTTATGAGGACTGAGTACCCAGATCTCTTTAGTACCTAGTTTTCTCAGATCTCGGGACGAGATCTTTTGTAAGGGGGAAGGGTTTGTAACATCCCAAGTTTCAACAATAATAAACAAGAAGAGAAATTCCCCAAAGTCAAAATTTGCATTTAACAAAAACTTTTTCTATGCATATAGTGCCACATATAGATAAATGCATTTGAGTGATATTCTTTTGTGCAATTGCCATGATAAGTGCTAGTATGTGTAAACCTTGCTATGTGAACCCTAACCAAGTTCACTAAACCCTAAATTGGGGAGAAATAAAGAAATTGGGAAAAACCCCTCTCTCACTCACATACACTCTATGTAAAATAACCAATCCTCAACCAAGGCCAAGTTTGCTTGCCCCATTGCTTCTAAAATGCTTCAATATGATAAACTAACCCTTTTGCATCCTTGGATCAAGAATCAAATCAAAAGAAATCAAGATTTCATCACACATGTGATAATGGTCACATAACCCAAATTTATTTTCTTCACCACTTTACCCTTCTGTATTTCTCAAATCTTGAACTAAGCAAGGTCAACTAAAGCCAGGTCATCCAAGACCATGTCAAGGTGAGTAACTTTGATGTTGACCACCCTCCCTAAAGTTGACTAGGTTGACCAGAATAAGAGGGCAAAGAGGGAACCCGGGAGAGAGAAGAAGATCACCCCAAATTTTGAAAAGTTGCAAATCAATTCCAAATTGAGTGCCACCACCACCAATACATCACAATATTTATATAAATGAGAATCACCAAAAAGATTTTCAAAATTCGAAAGAAAGTTTCTTGCGGCCATTTGGTCGAACAGGTGTGTGCAGCCTCTAGACTAAGTGATACATGCTATTATCCAGCAGTTTTGACCCTAAACCACTTTGGCAAAGTGATCATCAGCCTCCCCTACACCCCCTGCCTCTAGCCCAGTACTTGCATGGCTGATTAAAGTGGAGGAGAAACCCTAAAACATGCTACACAATGCCATGCCGGCCACCTTTGGCACCCATCTCCCTGGCCACTCCCTCGTCGTTTCTCCATGTCCTCGAGCATCCCTGATGCATAAGGATCACGCCCGTACCACTGGATCGCTCGCCATTGCACGGCACTGCCCAGAACGCCCGCGTCCAAAACGTGCCAGGACGTGCCAGCCGGCGTGGTGATCACGCCCTGGACGCGCAAGGACGCCACGCACTCGACCGCTACCGTCCTCGCCCTGCATCCCTAGCACCGCGTCGAGCATCGCCTCTGCACCCTCTACAAGCTAGACGAACGCCCGTGCCTGCCCTGCATCGTCGCCGTCGCCATAGCCCAAAATGATGCCGCGCGCCCAGTGATAGACATTGCACGCGCCCGAGCTCTCCCATCACCCTTTTCTCGGTCTCGATACAGGTTGAGCATCTCCCGTACACCAGCTAGCCATAGCCGTCCTTCGCTTGCCCTTTCGCTCGCCGGAAACGCCACGCCATGGCCGCGCCCTTGCAGCACCCCGCGGCACCCCTCGCCGCTATAAATAGAGGCCCTCCCAGCAAGCTCCTCTCACACCACTCGACTCCCCTCTCACCACTGATCTTCCTCACCACCTTAGTTCGTTCGATTGCCGCCGGAGGAGGAGCAATTTCAAGATCGGAGCCGCCGGGGGACGCAGCTCACCGTCGACGATTGGCGCCTCCCCAAGCGCCGCCGCTGCTCCCAACCTCTTCCCCATCTACTACACCTTCACCGCGCATACTGCCTGAGTCCTGCATCGGCCTGGTAGGCTCTCCGACCCCCTACTGCCGCCGTGACCTCGTCGGAATCCCGCCGGGGACGACGACGCTCCCCAGCCGTAGATCTCTGTTCTAATCCTACGGCCATTCTTTCGCGTACCGTTTCGCCGTGTAAAGAGGCGCCGACAGGTGGCCCCCACCCTGTCAGCGCGGCCCGAGCGCGCCAGCCGCGTGTTGGGCTGCGAAGTGCTGCCGAATTTCGTTTCGGCCCAATAACCTTTCCCGCCTAAGCCCACCAATTCAAATCTAGTTTATTCTTTATCCAAATTTGTCCTGCTGAATGTTTAGAAAAATTTGAATAGTTTGAATTCTACCAAACCAAATCTAGCAAACTTTATACCGTTGGAAAGCCCATGAAATTATCTATCCAATGCCACTGGCCCCATCTCCATTTTCGTTGTAGATTTAATTTGACAAAAAAGACAAGACAGGGACTTTTGCACATTCAAACTTTATTTAAAATTCAACCAAAATAGATTTTTGAGTAATTCCAATTCTAATAAATCACAAATGATGTCCTCTAATTGATTATGCAATAACATAGCCCTGTTGTTTGCATGATCATGGACTAGATCAAATAAAATGGCTATGTAGTCATTTCTAGAGCATTTTTAAAGTGGAATTCAAACTCAACCCCAATATGAGAATTACCTCTCATTTAAAGTTTGATCCTAAGTACTAATAACCAGGGGGAATGACTTAGGCTAATGAACCCTTGAGAATTATTACTTAGAGATTTTAATTCATTTAAATGTTAAGTTTTAAAACTATGTGAAGTATAGCACCACAATTAAATTGAACTCACATATAATAGATATGAAATGTTGACTTTGGGGTCAACCTATATTTCATACCTTATTATTATATGGAGAGATTAAATCTTAATATTAGGTAATGCAAAGAAATGAAATTCTTTTAAAGACTTACTTACCAAATATAAGAAATAGGAATAATGAGAGGAAATTATTTCTCTTTCAAATAAAGACAAACCAAATAATCCACCATGCCATGTTTGATTGATACTAGGACTAGTGTGTCAACTCTTTGAGTGTTTCTAGCTTAGTATATGAGCTTGGTTTAGTATTTATACCTCGCATTCGTATATAGACGCTAGTAACGAGGAATACCAAGAGGAGGAGGGCTACTCTCAGGAAGAAGAAGAGAACTTCGATAACTACCTAGCTCAAGGCAAGCTAACCCTTGCTAAACACAAGTGCTTAGCTCTACAAGAGCAAAGGCACCATCACACTTTACTTTTATGTATTACCTATCCCATGTTTTTACTTACTTTTGCTTTTGCTTATTTATTCTCAAAGTACTTTTGATTTATGATTCCCTTGTCTAGAATAGAACAAGAGCATCAAAGTTAGCCTAAGCAAATAAAGCTAGATAGCACCCCCTCATGACTAGTTGCTATTGCTAAGAACTAAAAATTGACTACTCTAGATGGGAACATGTGTGATTTTGAACTGAAGTGAAAGATTTTTTTTGAAGGTGAATATGACCAAGAGAAGATGGTGATTTTTGATAAAACTGATAGTTGAGTTCGAATGCGATACCCTTCCAATTATACAAGTACCCCCACAATACCTGATTATGGGTAGGGCTTAACTAGAAGCTTGTGTATTTTAGTATGGGTTCCCTCTGAACAAACATCATAGGGGTTACGCTGCGGCTGCCTCCGTTACTTGTGGATTGATGTTGAAATGAGGTGAATGTACGGCCCAAGCCCTGTGCAGTTCCCGGGTTAACTGCGGTTTCCACCGGGAGGCCAAGCTCATGGGGAGAGGTGCTCATACTAGCATATATAAGTGAAAGGTTTCGATTGATGATCCGCGTACTGTGTTACGATGATTCGAGGTTACCCTCGACGGATGTAATCAAAAGTTGTGGCACAAGAGTACAACCTCTGCAGAGTGTTAAACCTATTCGAATAGCCGTGTCCACGGTTACGGACGATTGGAAAGGCCATACTATCTCCGTTATCATTAAAATGTTTGGTTCTAGAAATGAATGGTGGTTTGAAAGGTGACATTATGGTGATCCATAATGAGTTGTGGGAATGACACTAATGTTCCCACTTGAGTTAGTCTAGCACATGATTTAGGTTTTACCAAAGATTTATGAAACCAAAACTTGGCTTTATGCAAATAAACCTAGAGCTTAGCACCTCCTTACACTTAATGAATATTTATCTTAGAATTAGTTTGCGAGTACTTTACAAGTACTCATGGCTTTGCCCTGGCTATTCAAATGCCAGACTATGAAGGAGAGCACCAGTATCAGGATGACGGACAACAGGACGTCTACGATAACTAGGATCATCTTCTAACGTCAAGCGTTGCCTGTGAAATAGATCGTCCACTACTACTTCGCTTCCGCTACTATTGGTGATGTTGAACAATATATTCGTGTAATATTGGATCATGTGATCTATGGTTGTAAGACAATATGTGTTGTAATAAATGATGACTCTATGCTACTTACTATTATGTCTCGCAAAAACATTATTTCTGGGATTGCGATGTACGGCATAATAGGCATCTGGACTTAAAAATCCGGGTGTTGACACCCGGTTTGTTGCTGCTATGTATAATAGCATGGGCTCTCTTTCTAGAGGTGAAGCCAATATAGGCGCTGTGGCCAGCATTGTTTTTAGCTCTTTAAACACTGCGTCTGCCTGAGGGGTCCAGACGAACTTATCGGATTTTTTCATCGAGGCATAGAGCGGCAGAGCCTTATCTCCTAACCTGCTTATGAACCGACTTAGCGATGCCAAGCTTCCGGTAAACTTTTGCACGTCCTTGAGATCGCGCGGTATGGTCATTCTTTCGATTGCCCGAATTTTTACCGGATTAACCTCAATGCCCCGGCTTGATACGAGAAAGCCAAGCAGTTTGCCGGCGGGAACACCGAAGGTGCATTTTGCCGGATTGAGTTTCATCCGGAACCTTCTCAAGTTATCAAATGTTTGCCGAAGGTCATCGATTAAGGTTTCTTTTACCTTAGTTTTTACTACGACATCGTCCACATAAACTTGCACATTTTTTCCAATTTGATCAAACAAGCATTTTTGCATACAGCGCTGGTACGTTGCACCAGCGTTGCGCAGACCGAAAGGCATAGTGACATAGCAATAAGCCCTGTGCGGGGTAATGAACGCAGTTTTTATTTGATCTTCCTTTTTCAAGGGAATTTGGTGGAAATCGGAATAAGCATCCAGGAAAGACAACAGTTCACAGCCAGCAGTGGAATGAATCACTTGATCGATCCGGGGTAAAGGGAAAGGGTCTTTCGGACAAGCTTTGTTCAGGTTGGTGTAGTCGATGCACATGCGCCACACCTTTGGAGCTTTTGCCTCAAGGTTCTCTTCTTTCTTCGTTTCGACCAGCACCGGATTGGCTAGCCACTCAGTATGCAGCACTTCCACGATGAAACGGGCGACCAGCAACTTTGTCACCTCTTCTCCAATGATCTTTCTCCTGTCTTCAGCAAACCGGCGCAGCGGCTGCCTTACCGGCTTAGCATCCTTACGGACATTTAAAGAGTGCTCAGCCAGCTCCCTCGGAACACCTACCAAGTCATCAGTAGACCAGGCAAAGATATTCCAATTCTCACATAGGAAGCTGACGAGCGCGCCTTCCTATGCCTCATTCATGCCGGCACCGATACGAACGGTGAACTCAGGGTAAGCCGGGTCCAGCACAATGTCCTTTGTTTCTTTTGTCGGCTTGAATGCCGGTGTGCCCAAGTTTGCGCTCATTGCCGCTAAACTCAGCTGTGAGGACTGAGCCAGCGCAACCGTAGTTTGCATCCTCCTTTTTTCCTCTGCAATTACCAGCGATTCTGCCAGGTTTGATCCGGCTGAAGCGGTTTCCAGTGAGACTTTGTAGTTTCCCACCACAGTTAAGGGTCCGCGAGGTGCCGGCATCTTCATCTTGAGATAGGCCATGTGTGTTGAGGCCATGAAAGCTGCCAATGCTGGTCTCCCCATCAATGCATGGTAGGGACTATCTAGGTCCACCACCTCAAACTCAACGTTTTCAACCCGGCAATTATCACTCCCTCCAAACGATACATCCACCCGGACTTTTCCTACTGGCGCGCAGGACAAGCCCGGAACGATCCCGTGGAATGTTGTGCGCGTTGGTTGCAGCATGTTTTCTGTTATGCCCAGCGTGTGCATGGTGTGCCGGTACATGATGTTTATGCTACTTCCATTGTCTATCAGCACTTTGCTGAACTTGACTCAAGCGTTTGGCCCATGCATGATTGGGTCTACCACAAGAGCATAACCACCCGGATTAGGCATTATCTTGGGGTGATCCTTGAACGACCAGGAAATTTCCTGATCCGACCACAACATGTATTTTGGTACCGCAGGCATCACATCGTTCACTTCCATGGAACGGCGATGTAGGCTTTGTCTGTCGGTTGGCTCAGTGACGAACACAACACAGCACATATCTGGATCATGGTAAACATTCCGGCCCAGAGGTGCCGGTGGAGGTGGTTGGCCATTGCCTTCTCCCACCTGATTAACTTGCTGATGTTGCTGCCGGTTTGGCTGAGGCTGTACCGGTAAAGCGTTTGCTCCGGTAAGCAGTGGTGGTGGTAACGGGTGTTGATGTAACATGTCATGCGAGGGAGGCAGTATTGTGGAGCATCCTTGTGCTTGCGCATCTTTTGCCGCACCTCTCAGCATCAAGTGCTTGATCCAAGAACAATCTTTTGTCAAATGGTTTGTCGGCTTAGCCGGATTTGGAGTGTGAAACCGGCATGGTTGCTCCATAGCTGCTTCCATAGTGTATCTTATATGTTCTTGCCAATCTTTTTTCTGGCCCCAGGGTTCCTTTTAACCCACTGTTTTTTAGGACCCGCCCACGGCTGCGATCCGGTTTTTTGCCTTTGGCTCCCGCTTGGACCGGAGTTATCCTGTACCACAGCTACTTGCTGTGGACCATACCTTCGATCCGGAAAATCTTCCCTTCTCTTGTTGTGCCGGTTGTCCCGGTATTGCTCTTGGTGCTGTTGAGGCTGGTTTGTTGTTCCGGCTCTGCTTGCACTACCGGTTGCATTGGGTCTCCCAACGCGTAGTTATCCGCCACTCGTATCATTTCTGCCATAGTTGTTGGCATGTTCCTCTGTAGCTTTTGCCACAGCGGTGATCCTCTTCTGCACCCATTGCAAAACCAAGCAATGGCTTGTGCCTCGATTACTCCTTCACAAGAGTTTCTTATGGAGTTCCACCGGGTCAGGTAATCCTGGTCTGTTTCATTTGGGCGCTGCACGCACAAAGCGAGCTGCTGCGGCCTGTTGGGCCTCCGGTATGTGCTGCTGAAGTTACTCACAAAAGCCTCCTCAAAGTCCAACCAACCGTTTATGCTTCCTGCCGGCAAGTTATTTAGCCAGATTCGTGCCGGTCCCACCAAGAATGATGGTACAATTCTCACGGCCCAAAGCCGGTTTCCTCCACCAGTTACAGTTCCTCCACCACCAGCGACGTATACCGCGGTTACATAATCCGCAAGCCAGTCTTCCGGCTTAGTGGTGCCATCGTATGTTTTTGTGTCACGAGGCAACTGGAAGTTGCGAACTGGTGGTTCCTCTTTCATGATCCTTGGACCAAAACACTTTGGGCCCGGAGGACCTTCTGCCTCGATCATTTCAGACAGATACACTCTATCCAGACGGTGCCTCGCATCCCGTTCTGGCTGGTGTCTTTCTCCCACACGTTCTCCCAAAGGGTTCCGGTATGCTGTGAGTCTTTCAGCTGTTGAATCAGCTTCGTCGTAAGGTTCCGGTACCGCGGCCCTTGCCTGCCGGTACCTTGGGGGAAGCATTTCCTCCTCATCATACGCTGCCCTTGCAGCTCGATAATTTTACCCGGTTTCATGTCTACCGGCCTGATTGTTTCCGGCATAGCCTCTTCTGGCGTAGCCTCGATCTGCCCCTTGGCTTTTTCTACCGGCATCGTGTTGCCCGGCTTGTTGCTTTCCGGCAAGGACCGGATCATACACAGTCATCTGCTGCGCATTCATCTCTTTTTTCTTTCCTCTTGTTTGGATGGGGGGACGATGCCTGCCCCTGGGACTTTCTACCGGCATTCTTTGTTGAACGCACGGACTTCGAAGCCGCAGCTTTGTTCAGCTTAGCAAGTTGCTCAACATTCTGCTGCTCGATGGTATCAAGCAACTCTCTGACACGCTCTTGCTGTTTTGCCAGAGCGTCCCCGGAAAGCGATTCACACAGCTCTACTGCAGCCTTAGCAGCTTTTATGGTTTTATCCGGACTGCTATACTTAGGTTTCTCTACAATGCTCAATGATGCAGAAACGCTCTTTCCGGTAAGAATCTCCTTACGCAAATCCTGATCTAGGTTGCGAGCTCTAAGCCGGTTTTCCGGTATCCTGGCGGCCTGAGCGCTAACAGAAGCAAAGCCATGGGCAGCGTTATACTCACGTAGGGTTAGGTTCAGCTCGCGCTACGCCCGGACGATGTTGGCTCCGTTCGCGAGCAGCGTCTGGCGTTGTGCCTCCAGCTCCGCCTGAGCCGCTGCCGGGTCGATGTTCTGCGCGATGGTTGTGGCGAGGACGCTCATTGCCGCTTGAAGTGGTGTCTCCGGTGGCGCGGAAGATGTTCCCGCAGCGCCTGCCTCGTGCTCCAGCGGTGGCTTGGCCGCACGGGTCGATGCCGCATGCCCAGCACCTTCATCCACAGCCTCCTTTCCTGCGCCGACCGCGCCAGCCATCATCACCTCCACGCAGCCGGCGGCGCGGCCAGCACATAGCCACCTTGGCGGATCCGGCGCCACCAGCACCGGCGGAGGGCGCTGGCGCACAGGGACGGTGCCGAAGTAGATGCGGTGGCTGCCGAACTCGATGATGCGGCCGTTCTTGGGGAAGATGCCGCCATTGGCGAAGCAGCCCACATTGTCGTTGATGAAATCCATGGAGTAGATGCGCTGCACCAGCGCGGACACCGTACGCTGGCCGGCGACATCAAGGATGCCCGCCCGAATGTGAACTCCATCAAGCGCCGCTTCTTGCCCCACGGTGGGCGCCAACTGTCGTCGTGGCGAACGAGCAGATGCCATGGCATGGCTTAAGTTGGGGCCGAATGGGCGCTAGAGGATTCGGGGGAGGGTTTTTGGATTAGATTGGATGAACTTCCGGGTGCTTTCCTCGAGAACTAGGCAAAGGCCAAAGGTAGAAGAAGAGAGACACAAGGAAGAACTCTGCTCTAGATCTTTCTCTTGATTGATCTCATTAGGTTACAAGTTTCATCATAACATTGATACGTGCCCGCGATGGGGTGTGCCTCCTCTCCTTATATAGGGGAGAGGGTGGCTTACATGGGAAGAAACCCTAATGGCATCTTTGACTAGACAAACTACTTTACAAAGTAACTTTAATCATAGGTGACGCCGGTATCTTGTTTAATCAGGGAGGCTGACGTCCTCCGGTTGCTTTTGGCGTCACCTTCCTCTTTGGCGCCAGGGCTTCATTTAAAGCTACTTTGCTTAGCTCATCTTTGTCCTCTAGCTCTGGAGAGAATCTTTGACCAGTCTTGCCGACGTGCTACAGTACACTTCTTACCGGTTCTCCGGTGTCTTCTTAGCTCATACCGGTATACCTCTCTTGGGGATACCGGTATAGACTTACTCAGCCCAATGCTCAACTTTGAGCTCCGGAATAAATATTAAACCGGTATCTTGATGGCTCAAACCATCCGGTTTGGCATGCCTTTGGCATACCGGGGGTCATCCCCCCAACACTATATCTTTTAGCGCCCGGATGTTGAAAATGGTTTGTTTTCCAACTGCTCCTAAGTGTTGCTCTAGGAAACAAACCGTAACCGACATGGACGGGAATATACAATGGACGTTGAGGTAATCTGTAATATTCTAATTAGCCATGTCACTTAGGGAAACTTCTAGGTGTGGCCCAACATTATAAGAAGACTGGTAACAACGGGACAAGACTATCTATTTGTTGAGACTATGTTTACTCTTTGCTTGGCATAAAAAGTTTAGGATGTGATCGAGGATAATAATAACAATGTAGAGAATTGGTCTAGCTACAACCCTCTAGTGGAATTAAAGAGACTCGCCAAGGCCAGTTCAATAGAATGGGAACCCTTGTGGAGAGACATGATCCCCATCTTTCGGTGGAAGAACCACTTGATCTTACACCCTATGTTCTTGGTAAAGTGAGCTATGTCATAGCCTATTGCTACCCGATCTACAAATCGTCTACTTATGGCTCTTGCCTTTATTGGAACGGCTTTAGAGTCTACCATGCTTTTGAAAGAACCCGACAGGCAAGTAAATCTCTACGCCAAGAAATGAGTTAAAGAAAGTGATGGAGTTATTGGCCAATCCGAAGAGAAAAGAGAAGCCTCTACTTGATGACCTTACCCTTTTCCATTGGTTCCATTAGGGCGGTGGAAGGGACAATGTCCCAAACAAATCCTACCCGCGACTCCTCTTGTTTTCTTCTTTCTTTTTCATCCAATTCAGACTTCTCTTGAAGACTTCTGTGTTTTTCTTTCTGCTTGCTTCCCTTTCAAATTGATATGCCGGAGATGTTGGTGGAATGTATGCACCAGAAAGAGTTTGGTATGGTACCTCGAAGGAAGCATTAAGTTAGGTATCCAATAGCCGCCTTTCTTAGCCTAGAAGGAGTCACGAAACTTTTGTTAGGTTCTTATCTTAGATTCCGTCTAGACCTTTTCTTCACACAATAGAAAATATTAATCTTAGATTCAGTCTATATGGAGCATATGTTGGTTTACAATTGCTCGGGAATTCACCGATAGCGAATTTCAAACAAAGTTCTACGGGGGGCTAATCTACTCCTCTTTTTCTCGATCGAGCCGTTTTCCCTCATTCTATTAGTCCAGTCCTCTTCACGAACTTGTACAATCAATGCCACAAAGATAGCAAACTTGATTATCGAATAGGGGGTGACGATTTGGCACCAAATATTCGGGTGTGTGGAAAGAGCAGCCGCGAAAAGTGGAAAAACCATCAAAAACAATGATTGCTCATGAAGGTTTCCAAAGCGGGGCCATTCGTTGAAGATAAGAGTATATCGAAACCATATGTTGTATTTCCATGAGTGGATTGTATCCATTGGGAAAATATAGGTTCCATCAAGATTTGCGTTTCTGGAGTACCAAAAGCAAGCGTGACATCGTTATGAACATAAAGGCCCAGGGTAATGGAATCACCATCATGGGTGCTACTCTCTGTTGGAGCGGTTGGAGGCACAATGCACTCCAAATGCCATGATGGTGCACCGTATTCTCCTCGAGCCTTCCCACTATAAGGGAAATCCTTGATCCACTAAGGGGCCTTGAGGATGGCCACCAAACCTGTACAAGCTTGGTACAAGCTCTACAACTCACTTTGTGGATCCCAAGTAAACTCCACGAATGTCCCAAGCTTGAGGCAAACTCCACAACAATTGGAGACTCTCAAGGCCACACCACCACAAATGTGTAGGATGACGTTGCATAGAAAACAAAAATTTTCCTACCGCGAACACGCAATCCAAGCCAAGATGCAATCTAGAAGACGGTAGCAACGAGGGGGTATCGAGTCTCATCCTTGAAGAGATTCCAAAGCCTACAAGATGAGGCTCTTGTTGCTGCAGTAGACGATCACTTGCCGCTTGCAAAAGCGCGTAGAAGATCTTGATCACGATCGGTTCCGGCGCCACGAACGGGCAGCACCTCCGTACTCGGTCACACGTTCGGTTGTTGATGAAGACGACGTCCACCTCCCGTTCCAGCGGGCAGCGGAAGTAGTAGCTCCTCTTGAATCCGACAGCACGACGGCGTGGTGTCGGTGGCGGTGGAGAAGTCCGGCGGAGCTTCGCTAAGCTACGCGGGAGATATGGAGGAGAGGGGGGCGGCTAGGGTTTGGGAGGGGTGGCCGGCCACTTCAAGGGGGGCGGCCAGCTTGTGGTCTTGGGGTGGCCGGCCCCCTCCCTTGGCCCCTCATTATATAGGTGGATCCCCAAGTGTTGGTGTCCAAGTCTTCGAATAAGACCCGAACCAAAAACCTTCCATAAGAGGGGGAAACCTAGCCCAACTAGGACTCCCACCAAAGGTGGGGTTTCCACCTCCCATATGGGGGGGTGGCCGGCCCCCTAAGGGGGAGTCCACTTGGGACTCCTCCCCCACTAGGGTTGGCCGGCCATGGAGGTGGAGTCCCATGTGGACTCCACCTTCCTTGGTGGTTTCTTCCGGACTTTTCTAGAACCTTCTAGAACCTTCCATAGAACCTTCCGCGACATTTTAATTCACATAAAATGACATCCTATATATGAATCTTATTCTCCGGACCATTCCGGAACTCCTCGTGATGTCCGGGATCTCATCCGGGACTCCGAACAAATATTCGAACTCCATTCCATATTCAAGTACTACCATTTCAACATCCAACTTTAAGTGTGTCACCCTACGGTTCGTGAACTATGCGGACATGGTTGAGTACTCACTCCGACCAATAACCAATAGCGGGATCTGGAGATCCATAATGGCTCCCACATATTCAACGATGACTTTAGTGATCGAATGAACCATTCACATACAATACCAATTCCCTTTGTCTCGCGATATTTTACTTGTCCGAGGTTTGATCTTCGGTATCACTCTATACCTTGTTCAACCTCGTCTCCTGACAAGTACTCTTTACTCGTACCGTGGTATGTGGTCTCTTATGAACTCATTCATATGCTTGCAAGACATTAGACGACATTCCACCGAGAGGGCCCAGAGTATATCTATCCATCATCGGGATGGACAAATCCCACTGTTGATCCATATGCCTCAACTCATACTTTCCGGATACTTAATCCCACCTTTATAACCACCCATTTACGCAGTGGTGTTTGGTGTAATCAAAGTACCTTTCCGGTATAAGTGATTTACATGATCTCATGGTCATAAGGACTAGGTAACTATGTATCGAAAGCTTATAGCAAATAACTTAATGACGAGATCTTATGCTACGCTTAATTGGGTGTGTCCATTACATCATTCATACAATGACATAACCTTGTTATTAATAACATCCAATGTTCATGATTATGAAACTAATCATCCATTAATCAACAAGCTAGTTTAAGAGGCATACTAGGGACTTCTTGTTTGTCTACATATCACACATGTACTAATGTTTCGGTTAATACAATTCTAGCATGATATATAAAAATTTATCATAAACATAAAGATATAAATAATAACCACTTTATTATTGCCTCTAGGGCATATCTCCGTCAGTCTCCCACTTGCACTAGAATCAATAATCTAGATTACATTGTAATATACCTAACACCCATGGCATTCTGGTGTTGGTCATGCTTTGCCCTAGGGAGAGCTTTAGTCAACGGATCTGCTACATTCAGATCAGTGTGTACTTTGCAAATCTTTACTTCTCCATCTTCGATGTACTCGCGAATCGAGTGGTAACGCAGCTTGATATGCTTCAGCCTCTTGTGTGACCTTGGCTCTTGTGCATTGGCGATGGCACCCATGTTATCATAGTAAATGATTAATGGGTCCAATGCACTAGGAACCACACCGAGCTCTACAATGAACCTCTTCATCCATACCGCTTCTGATGAAGCCTCTGAAGCCGCTATGTACTCTGATTCTGTTGAAGACTTCGCCACCGTGCACTGCTTCGAGCTTGCCCAGCTTACTGCAGCACCATTCAATATAAACACGTACCCAGATTGTGACTTAGAGTCATCAGGATCAGTGTTCCAACTTGCATCGGTGTAACCGTTTACAACGAGCTCTTGGTCACCTCCATAACAAAGAAACATATCCTTAGTTCTTTTCAAGTACTTCAGGATATTCTTGACCGCTGTCCAGTGTTCCATTCCTGGATCACTTTGATATCTACTAGTCAAACTAACAGTATGTGCTATATCCGGTCTAGTACATAGCATGGCATACATGATAGATCCTACTGCCGAGGCATAGGGGATATTACTCATCCTTTCTCTTTCTTCTGCCGTTGCCGGTCCTTGAGTCTTACTCAATACCTTGCCTGGTAACATAGGTAAGAACCCTTTCTTACTTTCGTCCATTCTAAACTTCTTTAGAATCTTGTCCAGATATGTACTCTGTGATAGCCCTATTAGGCGTCTTGATCTATCTCTATAAATCTTGATGCCTAATATATATGATGCTTCACCAAGGTCTTTCATTGAAAAACTATTATTCAAATAACCTTTAACACTGCTTAATAGTTCTATATCTTTCCCGATCAATAATATGTCATCTACATATAATATCAGGAATGCTACAGAGCTCCCACTCACTTTCTTGTAAATACAGGCCTCTCCATGACACCGTATAAACCCGAAGTCTTTGATCACCTTATCAAAGCGTCGGTTCCAACTTCTTGATGCTTGCTTCAGTCCATAGATTGAATGCTGAAGTTTGCATACTTTGTCAGCATTTTTAGGATCGACAAAACCTTTGGGTTGTACCATATACAACTCTTCCTCAATGTCTCCATTAAGGAACGCCGTTTTGACATCCATCTGCCAAATTTCATAATCGAAAAATGCAGCTATTGCTAACAAAATCCTCACAGATTTTAGCTTCGCTACAGGTGAGAAAGTCTCATCGTAGTCAACTCCTTGAATTTGTCGGAAACCCTTCGCGACAAGTCGAGCTTTATAGACAGTAATATTACCATCAGCATCTGTTTTTCTCTTGAAGATCCCTTTATTTTCGACAGCCTTTCGGCTATCAGGTAAATCTACCAAAGTCCATACTTTGTTATCATACATGGATCCCATTTCGGATTTCATGGCTTCTTGCCATTTGTTGGAATCTGGGCTCATCATCGCTTCTTCATACGTCGCAGGGTCCTCATCATTGTTATCCACAATCATGACATTTAGACAAGGATCATACCAATCAGGAGTGGCACGTTCCCTTGTCGATCTGCGAGGTTCGATAGTTTCCTCGTTCGAAGTTTCATGATCATTATCATTAGCTTCCTCTCGTTGCCGGTGTAGGCGGTACATGTACAATTTCCGATCGCGCTACTCTGATCAACGAGTATAGATTCATCAATCTCATCGAGTTCTACTTTTCTTTCAGTCACTTCTTTAGTGAGAAATTCTTTCTCAAGAAAGGTTCCGTTCTTAGCAACAAAGATTTTGCCTTCGGATATGTGATAGAAAGTGTACCCTATAGTTTCCTTAGGGTATCCTATGAAGACGCATTTCTCCGCTTTGGGTTCTAGCTTGTCCGGTTGTAACTTCTTTACATAGGCTTCGCAACCCCAAACTTTCAGGAACGACAGCTTAGGTTTCTTATTAAACCATAATTCATACGGTGTCGTTTCTACGGATTTTGATGGTGCTCTATTTAAAGTGAATGCGGCTGCCTCTAATGCATAACTCCAAAATGATAACGGCAAATCAGTAAGAGACATCATACTACGAACCATATCTAAGAGAGTTCGATTACGACGTTCGGACACACCGTTACGTTGAGGTGTTCCCGGCGGTGTCAATTGTGAAAGTATTCCGCATTTCTTTAAATGCATGCCAAACTCATAACTCAGATATTCACCTCCACGATCAGATCGTAGAAATTTAATCTTCTTGTTACGTTGATTTTCTACTTCACTTTGAAATTCCTTAAACTTCTCGAAAGTTTCGGATTTATGTTTCATGAAATAGATATACCCATATCTACTCAGATCATCTGTGAAGGTTAGAACATAACGATAACCACCGCGCGATGCTACACTCATTGGTCCGCACACATCGGTATGTATGATTTCCAATAAGTCAGTAGCTCGCTCCATCATACCAGAAAATGGAGTCTTTGTCATTTTTCCCATTAGACATGCTTCGCATCTATCAAGTGACTCAAAGTCAAGTGATTCAAGTAATCCATCAGTATGGAGTTTCTTCATGCGTTTCACTCCAATATGACCAAGACGACAGTGCCACATATAAGTAGAATTATCATTTAATTTAATTCGCTTAGCATCAATGTTATGTATATGCGTATCACTACTATCGAGATCCAACAGAAATAAGCCATTCTTTTGTGGTGCTCGACCATAAAAGATATTATTCATAAAAATAGAACAACCATTATTCTCAGACTTGAATGAATAACCGTCTTGCATTAAACAAGATCCAGATATAATGTTCATGCTCAACGCAGGTACATAATAGCAATTATTTAGGCTTAAAACTAATCCCGAAGGTAGATGTAGAGGAAGTGTGCCATCGCGATCACATTGACCTTGGATCCGTTTCCAACGCGCATCGTCACTTCATCTTTCAGCAGTTGTCGTTTATTCTTTAGTTCCTGTTTCGAGTTACAAATATGAGCAACCAAACCAGTATCAAATACCCAGGTACTAGAACGAGAACCAGTGAAATGAACATCTATAACATGTATATCAGATATACCTTCTTTCTTCTTCTTGACAAGGCCGCTCTTCAGATCAGCCAGATACTTGGAGCAATTACGCTTCCAGTGTCCCTTCTCCTTGCAGTAATAGCACTCAGCATCAGGCTTAGGGCCGTTCTTAGGTTTCATAGGAGGCGTGGCAGCTTTCTTGCCACCCTTCTTGAATTTTCCCTTAGACTTGCCCTGTTTCTTGAAACTGGTGGTCTTGTTGACCATCAACACTTGGTGCTCTTTCTTGATCTCAATCTCAGCAGCTTTTAGCATGCCAAAGAGTTCAGGTAACTCCTTGTTCATGTTCTGCATATTGTAGTTCATCACGAAGTTCTTGTAACTTGGTGGCAGTGATTGAAGGACACGATTAATCCCCAGTCTGTTAGGAATCACTATTCCCAAGTCACTGAGTTTCTTCGCATGCCCGGTCATGGCGAGCATGTGCTCACTAATGGAGCTGCCTTCTTCCATCATGCAGCTGAAGAAATGTTTCGATGCTTCATAGCATTCCACGGCCACATGAGTCTCGAATATAGCTTTCAGCTCATTCATCAACTCATGAGGATCATGGTGCTCAAAACGTTTTTGAAGATCGGATTCCAGACTGCACAGGATGGCACACTGAACTTGAGAGTACCGAGTTTTCCGAGTCGCGTAAACAGCTTTTACTTCATCGGTTTCAGTTTCTGCAGGAGGGTCACCTAGCGGTGCATCAAGCACAAATTGCAGATTTCCGCCAGAGAGGAAGATCCTCACATGACGGAACCAGTCGGTGAAGTTGCTACCGTTGCTCTTAAGTTTCTCTTTCTCTAGGAACTGATTAAAATTGATTGGGGACACCATCTCTACAACATATATTTGCAATAGTTTAGACTAAGTTTATGACAAATTGAGTTCAAATTTTAATTCAACATAATTAAAAATCTAAGTGAACTCCCACTCAAAACAATATCCCTCGCATTGTCTTAGTGATCACACGAACCAAATCCACCGCACCTAAACCCGATCATCACGAGAAAAGGTGTGATTTCAATGGCGAACACTCAAAGTGTTCATCATATCAACCATATGATTCATGCTCTACCTTTCGGTATCACGTGTTCCGAGACCATGTCTGTACATGCTAGGCTCGTCAAGGCCACCTTAGTATCTGCATGTGCAAAACTATCTTGCACCCGTTGTATGTACTTATTGAATCTATCACACCCGATCATCACGAGGTGCTTCGAAACGACAAGACTTGGTAACGGTGCTACTAAGGATGAACACTTTATTATCTTGAGATTTTAGTGAGGGATCATCTTATAATGCTACCATCGCGATCTAAGCAAAATAAGATGCATAAAAGGATTAACATCACATGCAGTTCATATGTGATATGATATGGCCCTTTTGTCTTTGCGCCTTTGATCTTCATCTCCAAAGCACGGACATGATCTCCATCATCTTCGAGCATGATCTCCATCATCGTCGGCGTAGCGTCAAGGTCAATGGCGCTGTCTTCATGATTGTCCTCCATGTAGCAACTATAACAACTACTTTGAAATACTACTCAACATGAAATTTAAAGACAACCATAAGGCTCCTGCCGGTTGCCACAATACAATAATGATCATCTCATACATATTCATCATCACATTATGGCCATATCACATCACCAAACCCTGCAAAAACAATTTAGACGTCTCTAATTTGGTTTGCATATTTTATGTGGTTTAGGGTTTTCGAGAGAGATCTAATCTACCTACGAACATGAACCACAACGTTGATACTAATGTTTTCAATAGAAGAGTAAATTGAATCTTTACTATAGTAGGAGAGACAGACACCCGCAAAGCCTCTTATGCAATACAAGTTGCATGTCGAACGAGGAACAAGTCTCATGAACGCGGTCATGTAAAGTTAGTCCGAGCCGCTTCATCCCACTATGCCATAAAGATGCAAAGTACTCAAACTAAAGATAACAAGAGCATCAACGCCCACAAACCATTGTGTTCTACTCGTGCAACCATCTATGCATAGACACGGCTCTGATACCACTGTAGGATGACGTTGCATAGAAAACAAAAATTTTCCTACCGCGAACACGCAATCCAAGCCAAGATGCAATCTAGAAGACGGTAGCAACGAGGGGGTATCGAGTCTCACCCTTGAAGAGATTCCAAAGCCTACAAGATGAGGCTCTTGTTGCTTCGGTAGACGATCACTTGCCGCTTGCAAAAGCGCGTAGAAGATCTTGATCACGATCGGTTCCGGCGCCACGAACGGGCAGCACCTCCGTACTCGGTCACACGTTTGGTTGTTGATGAAGACGATGTCCACCTCCCGTTCCAGCGGGCAGCGGAAGTAGTAGCTCCTCTTGAATCCGACAGCACGACGGCGTGGTGTCGGTGGCGGTGGAGAAGTCCGGCGGAGCTTCGCTAAGCTACGCGGGAGATATGGAGGAGAGGGGGGCGGCTAGGGTTTGGGAGGGGGTGGCCGGCCACTTCAAGGGGGACGGCCAGCTTGTGGTCTTGGGGTGGCCGGTCCCCTCCCTTGGCCCCTCATTATATAGGTGGATCCCCAAGTGTTGGTGTCCAAGTCTTCGAATAAGACCCGAACCAAAAACCTTCCATAAGAGGGGGAAACCTAGCCCAACTAGGACTCCCACCAAAGGTGGGGTTTCCACCTCCCATATGGGGGGGTGGCCGGCCCCCTAAGGGGGAGTCCACTTGGGACTCCTCCCCCACTAGGGTTGGCCGGCCATGGAGGTGGAGTCCCATGTGGACTCCACCTTCCTTGGTGGTTTCTTCCGGACTTTTCTAGAACCTTCTAGAACCTTCCATAGAACCTTCCGCGACATTTTAATTCACATAAAATGACATCCTATATATGAATCTTATTCTCCGGACCATTCCGGAACTCCTCGTGATGTCCGGGATCTCATCCGGGACTCCGAACAAATATTCGAACTCCATTCCATATTCAAGTACTACCATTTCAACATCCAACTTTAAGTGTGTCACCCTACGGTTCGTGAACTATGCGGACATGGTTGAGTACTCACTCCGACCAATAACCAATAGCGGGATCTGGAGATCCATAATGGCTCCCACATATTCAACGATGACTTTAGTGATCGAATGAACCATTCACATACAATACCAATTCCCTTTGTCTCGCGATATTTTACTTGTCCGAGGTTTGATCTTCGGTATCACTCTATACCTTGTTCAACCTCGTCTCCAGACAAGTACTCTTTACTCGTACCGTGGTATGTGGTCTCTTATGAACTCATTCATATGCTTGCAAGACATTAGACGACATTCCACCGAGAGGGCCCAGAGTATATCTATCCGTCATCGGGATGGACAAATCCCACTGTTGATCCATATGCCTCAACTCATACTTTCCGGATACTTAATCCCACCTTTATAACCACCCATTTACGCAGTGGTGTTTGGTGTAATCAAAGTACCTTTCCGGTATAAGTGATTTACATGATCTCATGGTCATAAGGACTAGGTAACTATGTATCGAAAGCTTATAGCAAATAACTTAATGACGAGATCTTATGCTACGCTTAATTGGGTGTGTCCATTACATCATTCATACAATGACATAACCTTGTTATTAATAACATCCAATGTTCATGATTATGAAACTAATCATCCATTAATCAACAAGCTAGTTTAAGAGGCATACTAGGGACTTCTTGTTTGTCTACATATCACACATGTACTAATGTTTCGGTTAATACAATTCTAGCATGATATATAAACATTTATCATAAACATAAAGATATAAATAATAACCACTTTATTATTGCCTCTAGGGCATATCTCCTTCAAAATGGCCACAATGCCACAAAGGCCAGAATGCCACAAAGGTCACACCATACCGACAGAAAGGCCACAACGCCACAAAGGCCAACGATCCATATAGGGTTCCAACAACCCAAGAGTTACAAGCTCCAGGCACAAGCACCAAAGAGAAACTACCCACAAACTCTCACTTCACCGAATCTCCGTAGAGAACTCAAACCGATGCACCTAATGCACTAGCAAGAACACGGAAGGCTCAAATCCTTTGTCACCCCCGAATTCCAACAAAGCTACAAAAGCTTACGAGGGAATAAGGGGGGCATGATCTACATCTAGTAGGTTCTCCTCACTAAGAGAAGATTTTGATTGGTGGAGTAATAGACCTTGATCTCATCTCTTTTCCCTCAAAAATATTCAAAAATTATGGGAGGAATCAAGATATAGGGCAAGGTCTTTAAGGTCAACAATAGAGGAGAGAGAACAAGAAAGAACTACAGCCAATGGGGAAGAAGGGGCCTTAAATGGGTCCCCACGAAATCTGGCCGTTATGCACATATCCGCGCATGACCGGTACTACCTCTCGGGCGAGCGGCACTACCACTCCAGGTGTAACCGCTAGTCCTCGTCAAGAGGCATGGATCGTTGAGGGTACTATCGGTACAAGTACCGATCGAGGTACCGCGCCTTAGGTATGGAGCCAGAAAAATTGTTGGGAGGGGGGCAATTGAACAACATATTGCTTAGAGGGCACCAATTAGACAATATTTAAAAATTTAGGGATCAATCCACTTAAATTTTAGGTGGAGCTTTTAGAAAATTTTCCAGCATAGGCCGGGGCATGGCCCCAGCTAGCTTAGCACCCCTAGCTCCGTCCCTTCCCTGGCTTGTTATGCAAGCTCTCTGTACTGTGTGGTATTTGAGCGGTACCTAGCCCGGTACCTCCGCGTCCGCGTGAGACCACTAAGTGATACCTTACCTTGGTCGGTACTACCATGAGCCACATATAACGTGTCTCAACGATACTTCCGGGCCAGGTACCGGTCGGGTACCAGTCGAGTAACAGTCAAGGTATATAACCAAACCGACTCCCGAGACAAATCCATAGTGGTACCGCACGTGGCGGTAGTAACGCTCCTTGAGGAGCAGAGATAGTACCACTGAAAGAGCAAAATCTATACCTCGTGTTTTGTGCGTTTGATAACAACACTTGAATGAATTTCACCGTGTGGATAGTTTGTCTTTGATAGATTTGCAGGTGCACGGTGCCCTCGCTGAACGCATCAGGATCGAAAGACTCAAGCGTAGCTTATAGGTTTTATGGTTTTGTGTGTGTGTCGCGAGGTGACGTGGTTGGAGAGGGAAAGAGGAAAAAGCTGAATTTGCCTGACCGGTACTACCGGTACCAAGAGCGGTAGTACCGCTAAGCTATTGGTACCGGTTAGTGGTACCGCTCTGGACTTGGACAACGAAAATTCCCACAGTACATGTTACGGTACCTCGACCAGAAGTACCGCTCCCGAGCGGTAGTTTCGTCAAGGTACCGCTTTGGTACCGTAATTATGAGATACGACACTACCGCCCTCATACCGCTCTGGTACCGGGTGGGAGTCTGGGCTTGCAAAGGCCCTGCTGTCGGTACCTCAGCGGTACCGGCAGCGGTACTACCGCTTCGAGCCCACATGGCAGATTTGTGGGCAGAATTCGAATCCAGAGCGGTACTACCACTTGCCCAAGCGGTAGTACCGGTCGTGCGGAATCAGCACATAACGATTGGATTTGGGGGGCCTATAAAAGGGCCCCTTCTTCCCCAACTCGATTTTATCTCTTCTCCCTCTCATCCATTGTTGCTGAGCTCAAACCTTGAGGATCTCCCTACCTACCCAACAAATCTTGCCCAAACTTTGACGAGTGGTGGAGGAGACCCCGATCTATAGTTGTACCAAGAGAAATTTCACCAATATCATCTAGTCCTTAGTGGATCTTGGAGTTAGGGTTCCTATGGTGGGATCTTGGAGGAAGTGCTCCTATGGAGGCTAGCTTGGAGTTGTGTTAGCCCCATAGGGTGTTGGGAGTCTCTAGTGTTTGTGGAGCTCACCCCAGCCTTGTGAAGGAACCGCCGCCTCGACCGGCTACTTAGTGGAGAAGGGGAAGCTCCTTCGTGGGGCTTTCTTGAGGAACAAGGTGAGGCCTTCGCGGCCGCCTAGCCTTCGTGTTTAGCACCTCCTCAACGCATACGTACACCCTTTTGTGGGAGGAACTGCAGGAAATAAACCTCGCCTCGTCTCTGCTATCCCGGTTGTTTCGCTCCCTCTATTTACTACCTTGTTCGGTTCCTTTACTCGTTGCATCGCTAGGATCATACTAGCAACACCCCTATCATCAAAGTCACCACATTTACTTCCGCATCGCGCTTAAAATTGAAAAGCTATAAAACTTGTTTAGCGACCATTCACCCCCTCTTGTTTGCTATGATCCATTCAATTGGTATCAGAGCAAGGTTTTCTTGCTCGGGCTTTACCGCCTAAGAAATGTCTGAACAAGGGGTGCTTGGGAATGGGTCCCTTCCCAGTGGGCAACCACACCATTAAATGTCGATGGCACAACGACTACTTTGGATGACCTCAAGAAATTGGAGTTATCCATCGTAAACCAAATGAAGGCTATGATGATGGAGTTGGTTGCTCCAAAACCAACCCCCGCCATAGATCCTAAGGCAAGTGCCGAGGTTCCCGCACAAAAAGTTAATTCTATTCCTCTTGTTGGCTTTGTCGCGCAATCGAAAAAAATCCCTCAAGAGGAGGAACTTGGGGATGTCGGCACTTCATCAAAAAGGAAGGAGGAACCACCGGTTGTGGAACATTTAAGGGGTAATCATGCGGTGCCACCGCCAAGTGAGTACACCATAAATGTTCCAATTCCTATGCCATATATCTTGTCTCATGGTTCACCACCGCTACTTGATTCCAATAGCTTTGAAAATTGGCAGTTCTTAATGCGTTCTCATGTGCGCAACGCATCCACCGAGCTATGGCGGATCATCAAGGAAGCTTACTCACCACGAGATCCAAGAAACTTGACAAGAAGAGAAGTGGTGGATGACCAACTCAACGCCACCGCCATCAACATGATCCACATGGCCGTCACACCAAAGGACCACCCTCATATTCGCTCGCTCAAGACCGCCAAAGAAGCATGGGATAACCTCAACAAGCTCTTCCTCGGAAATGAGAGCATTCAAAGCTCTAGTTTCGATGAAGTGAACAACATGGCCGACAACTTCGCCATGATTGAAGGAGAATCTGCCGAAGAGATGTACTGATGCCTCATCGCTCTAGCAGTGCAAATGCAAGATCTTGGAGTCACTTTTGTGGATGACCATTGGATCAAGCGAAAGTTCTACAACTCTCTCCTTCCCTATGAGGAAGTCAAGTTGAAGGCAATCCACCAAAATGCCTCCTTCCGCGCTATGACATCCGATGAAGTCTTTAGCGAAGTCATCGCTTTGGACATCTCCAAGAAGAATGCAGAGGATCTTGTCGCACGTGCTCACAACACCCACAAGCCCTCGCTTTGAAGATGAGGGAACATGAAGCTAGTGAAAGTAATGAGGATCCCATTGAGTGGGGTCCGGATTATCTCAAGACCAACTATCATGAACACATGGGTCTCGCCGCCAAGAGCTTTTGGGATGGGAACAAGACTAGAAGTTCAAGACCAAGAGGAAGCTCAAGATACTCTCCTCGTGACTCTCCAAGAAATTTCTCCAAGAGCCCAAGGGAGAGGCAAAGGGGGAGAACATGCTACAATTGTGGCGACAAAAGTCATTTTGTTGCGGATTGTGTCTATGAGAGAAGGGAAGACAATGGTGGAAGGCTCGTCTGCAAGGACAAGTTCAAATCCATCTCCAAAGGATTCTCCAAGTTCTCCTCCAAGCCCAGTGATGCCAAGGTCTCCTTCACCAAGAAGCCTAGAGCTTTCATTATCCGTGAGCAGTATTCCTCCGATGAAGGTGAAGAGCGTGAAGACAAGAGCTCGAACAAGGAAGAAGAGGGAGTGGCCGCCATCGCCATTTCCACTCCCTCCATGTCCCTCTTCTACTCTCCTAATGAGAACCTCGTCGCCAACAACTATTGTTGCATTATGGCAAAGGTATCGTCGGAGGTAGAATCCCCTTCCAAACCTACATCTTCATCTAATGCCATATCTATTGATGATGCCACTAGTCTTACCATTAAGCGTGAGATTGTGGGTTTGGATGCTTTTTTTACTAACATGCAAGGGGATACCAAGACCCATGTTGAGGCCTTCATGGCTCAACTTGGTGCGGCTCAAGACCTTATAAAGGAGAAGGAGAGGCTTGAGAGGGAGGCGGCAAATGAGATTGCCTCTCTCACTCAAGCCCATGAGGAGGAGCAAAACTTGCGCATGTCTCTTGAAGCAAGTGTTATTACCCTTGAAGTCTCTAACAATGCTATCATCTCCCAACTCACCAAGGATCGAGATCATGCTCTTGCCTTGGTGGGTGCGCTCAAGAAGGAGAAGCTTTTTCTTGAGGATGACCACGATTTGTTACTTGAGGAAGTTGCAACCCTCACCAAGGACTTGAAATCCTTGGAGAGTAAATTTGTACTTCTCTCTGAGTCGAGTGATCATCCTCAAGAGGAAGCTCACAAGGAGAAAGAAGTTGAAGTCCCTAACTCTTGTTGTGACGAGCTTGTAGATAAAGTTGCTTCTTTGAAGAGGCATAATGCATTGCTCTTGGAGGTCAATTCCCTTAAATAAGAAGCCTTGGATGAGTATTATAGCTTGAGCAAGGAGAAGATACCATGTTGCAACCATGAAGAAGAGATTGCCGCTATTGAGGAAACCAAGGCCAAGCTCTTGGAGTTGAATGACATGCAAGAAGAGTCCTTGATGGAGTGCCTGCGCATGAGCAAAGAGAAGGTCACTTGTTATGATCATGAGGACTAAATTGCCTCTTTGAAGAGGAGCAAGGCCAAGCTCATGGAGATCAATTCCATGCAAGAGGAAGCCTTGAAGGAGTACTTTCCTTTGAGCAAGGACCGTGTGTATTGCAATCATGAAGGTGACATTGCCACTTTGGAGGGCCACAAGCGTCTACTCATGAAGATGAACTCTCTCCAAGAAGAAGCATTGATGGAGCACTTCCGGGTGAACAAGGAGAAGGAGATCCAAGTGTTTGATATCACTCACCCTCATCCGGAACATGAAGATGAAGTCAATCGCTTGGAGGCCAAGATTAATAGACTCTGAATCCAAGCCCAATACTTGGAAGGAGTCATTGAAGCTATAGATGGAGCCAATGAGGGCTCTAGCAATGAAGGAGGTGTGGCTACCAAACCAAAGAGAAAGAGAATAAGAAGGACCAAGAAGAAGACGAACAACGAGAACATGGGTATCACCTGTGAGGGAGGTGACTCTAACCCAAGGAGGGGTGGAGTTCCCGATCCCACTGACGTGGGCATTACCCTTCGAGTAACCAGCATTGCCCTATCCGGTATTGACTAATTGGAGGCCCATGAAGATACCTGAAGGCGAGATGGGCCACTGGGTCGGCGCACCAGAAGATTCCTTGACGGGCAAGACAAGGAAGCGAACAAACAAGGAAAGATTGGATCTAAACTACTGTAAACCTAGTCGTACTCGGTTAGGCCTCTTGCGACCTAGCCTCCTATATAAACGCCAGGAGAGGGGCTGCCGAGGGACACAATCAATCTTAGAAATCTTAGCCAGGAAAAGCCTAGAGCTAGGTAACCCTAGCAATAGCAATCTCGACTAGATCTCAGCCGAATTATTCGGCACCCCATTGTAACCCATTGTCTTCATAATCAAAGAACAGACAGGCGGGACGTAAGGGTTTTACCTCATCGAGGGCCCCGAACCTGGGTAAATCGCTCTCATCGTGTCAGCCTACAGGATTCCGTCAACCCTAAGCCCCTATCGGAGGGCATTGGCGAGGAGTACCCTCGACAATTGGCGCCGTCTATGGGAACCCTGTCGGCACAAGATCGGACATCGGCTGAACCCGTTATGTCATCAGCAGCTTCATCAGCACCATCATCGCCTCATCTGGGAAGCCCGATCCGTTTTGGCTCCTACGAATTCACCCGGCACAGCGAATCATCTCGCTCGACCTTCTCTGGTCTTCAAGGCAACATGGAGATGGCTTTCGGGAGCGTCCACTACAACGTCAACTCAGAAGGAATTCTTCGGTTGATGGAATCCCCTATCTCCAGATCGACGAGTCCAAGCGCATCGTCGACAACCGACCTTTCGGCTGGCCTGACAAGCCCGTCGAGTCCGTCCGCGCCATCGACTCCTCGTTCGGTATCTTCCATGTCGGTTGGATCTGATGACCCTGTGCCCTCGGAGCTGACCTCGTATTACTGCATGAACTGCGACACCAGGCACGGACTAGGGTCAAGCGACACGCCATTCATCTGCAACGCCTACTATTCATCGGGAGAGGACTGCATCGGCAACATCGCCCGAGGGGACGCCCGAAGAGTGGCGACCCTCCAAGTTTACGTCGCTAACAGGGGAGACGGAGATCGCACCCCCCGTTCCAGCAGGCGGGCTAGTTTTCAGAATAGCGCCAGCAATGACAATAGCGACCACACCATTACGGAAGAGGAGTGGGCGGCGGCCAAGGCAGCCGTACTCAACAACACACCGCTTTCGGCGGGAACAACGGTTGGCACACTCAATGCTTACCGCTCCATATTGGAGAAAAATCGGGAGCGCCTGTCTAAGGAGCAAGCCACCCTCGAGAGACGCTTATCTGCGGCAGACCGGTCCAGCGAGCGACGAAGGGGCTCGTAGGGGAGTGCCTCTCGAAGTACCCACGGAGGAGGCAAACATCGATCGAGACTGTCCAGGCTTTCGGAAGATGATGCAAGGGAGATAACATCAAACCTGACCAAGTCTTTTATAACCACGGACACCGCGGGCATGCCACGGCCAAAAACCGTTGCAGGAGCAACAGCCAACCTTGCAGCATACCTCATTAACCAGCGTCCCGAAGGATCCATGGCTCAGGCCCACCGTGGCGCTTTGGAAAGTCTTGCGATACTAGGATATAATCTAGTTCCACCGAAAGAGAAGACCCTGCAGACCAGCGGGTCAAAGCATCGCGCAAGAGACGCTCGAGATGAAATCACACAGAGCAGGATCGACAAAGCAAGGCGGCGACGCGCCATCAGAGAAGAACTTGACAGTGATTCTTCGGACGAGACCCAGGAGAACGACGGCGAGCTTAGAGGAGCCGATTGTTTGAGCTACAAAATTCGGGAGGCGATGCCACCCAAGAAGTTCAAACCTACACCTACCGACGCCGCCAAATATGATGGGCAGCAGGAGCCAAGATCCTGGATAGAGGACTATCTGCAGACAGTAATTCTGCAAAAAGGAAATCAGATAGCAGCAATGCAATGCCTGTAGCTTTACCTAAAAGACTCAGCACGAGCCTGGCTCAGAGGGCTGCCGAAGGGTTCCATCAAGTCATGGGATGATCTAGTAGAAGCTTTTGTCGCTAACTTTCAAGCAACCTACAAAAGGCCCGTCGGGATCGAGGAGTTATGGCACTGTCAGCAAAAGCAGAAGGAGTCGATGCGCGCATATATCGGGAGGTTCACCAAACTCCTGAATGCTGCGGAAGACGTATCTGTCGATAGAGCAATCGATGCTTTCAGTGATGGCATCCGACGTGAAAGCTATATAGAAGAACTTGGGCGCAAGAAGCCAAAAACCATAACCAAGTTAATGGAAATCGCCAACAGCTGGGCCGACGGTGAAGACAACGTCCGAAAGCCACGACAATAGCCAGTTGACGATTTAAGAGGATGACCAGCCGAAGCATGATTCGGGTGGTCGAAGGGATCGGAACAAGAGAAGGAAGAACCGCAGTTACGATGACAATAACTTGGTGGCCGCAGGTTACTCTGATCGGCAGGATGATCGGTACGACAACAGGCGAGACGATCGGTAGGACGGTAATCGGAACGACTCTGGGAACCGTGGCAACTATAAAACCACGACCACAGAGAACTCCCGAATTACCTTACGCTGAACAGATCAACGCCCCTTGCTACCTGCATTCATATACCGATTCTAAGGATGGTAAAGTAAAGTCTAGCCACCTGCTCAGGGACTGTCGGCAGTTCCTCGATATGCATAAACTCATCCAGCAGGCAGGCCAGCAACAGCTACCGCCACCACCACCGCCACCCCCGTCACAACATCAAGTCCAGCAAGCTCAACCTCATCAACCCAACGAGGCGTTTCCACCACCACGTGGGCAAATGAGTATGATCCACAGGACAGGTGTTTCAAGGAGAGAGATGAAGAAGCTCACCCGAGAAATCAACCTGGCAGAAAGTGTTATGGCGAACATTCCTGAATATGTCGAGTGGTCGTCTCAGGAGATCACGTTTAGTCGAACGGACCACCCGATGACTATACCAAAACTAGGGCACGCCGCCCTAGTGGTCGAAGCACAGATAGGAGGGTTCAAGATGAGCAAAGTCTTCATGGATGGAGGAAGTGGACTCAACTTGATATTCCTTGACACAATTCAAAGTATGGGGATCACCATGAGAATGTTGGAAGACTCAGACACCCGCTTCCATGGGATACTCCCTACTTCACCAGCGTACTCTCTTGGCAAGGCATACCTGAACGTCGTCTTCGGCAAACCCGACAACTTCAGGAAGGAGAAGATCGAGTTTGAAGTCGTGAACTGGGAATCACAGTATCACGCCATACTCGGGAGACCAGCTTATGCCAAGTTCATGGCTGTACCGCACTATGCATACCTCAAGCTGAAGATGCGAGGGAACAACGGAACAAACATCACAGTCTAGGGAAGCTTCTCGCGCTCGGACAATTGTGATCGTGACTTCCAAAGGATTGCTGCAAAGTTTGGGCCACGGCGAGAGACTGTCGACCCCCCGCCCAAATTGACGATACAAGAAATCAAGGAGGAAAAACTCGACAGGGAAATCAAGAAGAAGCCAACTCCTGAAGCCCCAGCAGCAAAAGCATCGGCGGAAAAAGTTTCGGCAGTGGCCAAAGCAGAAGATATAGGAGGCAGCAAGATGCTAACAATCGCTGCCTGTGCACTCGGCGAAATCAATAGCGCTGCAGCAACCACCAGCATGACGAAGAAATCGGAAGATGCTTCTGAAGAAGAGAAGAACCCCTTCCTTGATAAAACACTCCCTTAGCTTTTAAATTTTTTCCCTTTACTTTACACAGGGCCTCTTGTTTTCGCCCTCTAGTTTCGTATTTACCCTATCAATAAGCACTTAAGTTTCGATTCTTGTTAAAGTATTGCAGTAATTTAAAGCATCTATGACCGTGCCGCCGCCAAGTAACGACATAGCGTAACGCGCGGCAGAAGATAGCGCCCAGGGCAAAAGCCTCTACGAGCACTGCAAAGAAGAATAAGGACATTAACCCTTCCCTCTGCTTCAGATGCCTCTACGAGTGCCGTACAAAGCAAGAGTTGGGAAAATTTATACACAACCCACGCTCGATATTTCAATTATGGAAATATCACAGAGCAACGGGCTCATCGGCAGAATCATTACACCCGAAAAATTTGGGAATGACTGTCGAAATTTACAATCGGTTGAAAGCAAAGTTGCGCATACAACAGGTTTAGCAAAACCTGCAACACGAGCTGATCACTCATAATGATTTGCTGACCAACTAGTTCACATACATCCAACGGGCAATTAAGCTTTGCTCCTTTGAATATTTGCCAACGGCATGGTAAAAGTACATATTCATGTATTAACCAAATAAAAAGTTTCGGCTCAACAATCCTAACACTAGGATGGACTAGCCAAAACAATTCACAAAAAGTAACTTTACACCTTCACATCAACCTTGCGGAGTTTCTCTTTCCTCAGGTACCTTTGACTCCTCCTCAAGCCTGTCGACAATTATATGGGCGGGTGCTAAAACCTTCGGATACAGCTCTTCAAAATCACCAGTCGCATTGGCAATAGATAACAAGCAAGCTGAAGGATAATGAGCAAGCACAAGGGCAAGCGTACACTTGGCCCCTGCAAAAACTTGAGATCTTACTAGCTCCCGAACCTTCTTGGCACTTCCGAACTCAGACATCAAAGTCAAAAGAGTAGGAGGAACTGCATTCAAAGGAAACATCGTCTTCCAAACTACCCTCATAGCCTTGTAGCACTTGTCGAAGAACTGGTGGACTTGTTGCACTCGATCCTGAAATTTGACGACAGCCGAGGCCTTTGAGTGTTCCCGCCAGAAAATCTCTTCGGATGAGGAAAGCTGAGTCAAAGCATGCACTCGCTCGTGTATCCGCTTGTTCTCTTCCGCATGGTTCAAAGCTATGACTGGCAAAAGAATCAGTAAAGACTTAGACAAGAAGTTGCTAGCAAACAAGCAAAGGGATCAGGAAACTTACAGTTTAAACTTTCGGTAGCCTTATGCAGCTCGCTAAGAATGTACCGCTCCACGTTGGCTGCAATCTCGCTCTTTTTATTGACGATGGCAGCTAAGGCATAAGTGCTGCGTAAGTCCTTTTCCATCTGCGTGACCCGGTCCTTCATACGCTGGATCCGATCACTTTCAGGAAGAGCACCCGACGAGTCGTCAACAAACGAGGGCACTGGGAAGACCTGCAGAAAATACCGTTATAAAGGGATGATGGATATGGTACAGCCGAACATCCAAAATAACTCCCATCGGGAGAAGTGCAAGAAAGTGATATCATAACAAAAGTGTGCTAACAACACTGCTAGCACGGAGTTTATTACAAGCATAAGTTTTGCGGCAGAACAATGTTTCGCATCAGCTCAAGGCACAAGTTTGTTACAAGAATCAAGGGAGTTGGGTCTGAGTCGATAAACTGGGTCCAGCCGATGACTTCCTTGATGAAACCAGTTCAAGGAGCTGACGGGCACAAGTGAGAGCAGACGCCTTAAAGGTGCTCAAATCAACAAGCTGCCCGTCTCGCTCTTTCGGAAGCCCCTTAGTCATTTCCTCGATGTCACCCTTAAAGCCGTAACCCATCATAAGCTGGAAGGCAAGGACAACACCAAAAGTGCGCGATGTACGCTTGAATACCTCGATAACCTCCTTGGTGTCAACCGCGAAGGTATCGATCAGCTTTCCCAGGGTCTTCTCTTGCTTGATCTTGGGGAAGATCATCGAGTGCATCCGCGCCAAAGCACCCTTCCGCTTCACAAGAAGCTCTTGTGTAAGCTGGTGAGAAGCAAGAATCGTTGATACAACATTCGCCGGAGAGTTATTTGGAACTCTTTCCAGGGCATCGACAGGGATGTTCGCTGCTTCTGCAGTAGAAAGGAAGGAAAAAATTCAGTCATTGACAAAAAAGTTCGAATCCATAAGTACGTCATTCGACAGAAGTATGACAGAAATTACCAAGCAAGGGCAAAGAAGACTGACGAAGGACTTCATCCTTTTCGGCTGCCCGAGCTTCAGCCGCCAGCCTGGATGCTTCCTCCTCCTTTAGCTTCTCTTTCAGACTGCCTAGTTCCTCCTTCAGAGAATCGATCTCTTGGCGAGCGGCAGCAGCTATCTTGACTGCGACATCCAATTTCGAGGAAGAAGATTCGACTTCCTCTTGTAGCCGAGCCTTGTCGGCTTCTAGAGAAGTGAATCGGGAGGCGAAAACCTCCAGAGAAGAGATAACGCCTCGCAGGTCCTTAAGAGAGAAAGAAAAACAGTTAAACAAGGCACGCTCCAAGAAATCTGTATTGCAATCAGAAGAGGACTTACAGAAAAAGGAGCCGCGGTGGCAGCAGTTGGAGAAATATCCTTCCCTTTGGAAAGGGAAGAGGCAGTCGATGCTTGAGCCATGGGGGCAGCCTTAGGAGCCGAAGCTTCGGAAGCCACCACGACCGGCGAGGCAGCATCAGATTTGGCCTTTTTAGGCGGAGGCTCGATAAAGCCCTCGTCGCTGCAAAGGTGAATGGTCGACTATGATTATAAAAGTGGTATGAAAAGTAAAAAAGGCATAGTATAACTTTTGGAAAAGAACTACTTACATGTCGAAGAGATCATCTTCATCGGCAAAGCCGCCGGTTGATCTCTTCGCAGGTGAAGCTCTGACCCCTTCCGCAGCTGCATCAACAAAAGTATCACGATCAGTGTCGTCATTGCGCACTGATCCATTTGCGACACAAGTGGTATCGGCTGAGGAGGGAAGGTCAGTGTGGGCAACTTCGAGATCCATCGGACCATTATATTCATCCTCTAGACCTGTTTGCTCGGTGGTGTGAAAATCTACGGGGATTGAGGAGCCTCTCCCCTCAGAAGTATCATCCAGTAAATCACGTGTATTTTCATAAGCCATGGGGATCTGGCAAAGAAAAATGACAAGTAAGAACAAAGGTAATTATGTCGGCTAAGAAAGAAGGCATGGTAGAGATGTGAAGAAAGGAAAATACCCCTGATGGTGGATGATCAACGTCAAGGGGAGCATAAGAAGAGATCAGCGGAATCGAATCTTCCTGGTTGAAGGAAGTAAGGCGACGGACTTCATCAAGCAACTCCTTTTCTGATAGATCGGCAGCATTAATCCTGGTCTCATCCTTTGGACCTAAGTACAACCACATCGGGTGAACTCTGGCCATGACTGGCTGGATTCGGCGCTTCAGGAATACTGCTGCCACCTCTGTACCAATCATAGTTTGGCCGTCAGCCTCTTTGATTCGAAGGAATTTGGCAAATAATTCTTCGGCTGAAGCCCTTTCGTCGGCTGAGAGAATATTCTTCCAAGAGTTCTTGGGCTTGGCTTCAGAAACATCGGCATAGCAAGGGAGCCGACACACGGGTGACGAGGAGTCCTTGACGTAAAACCATTTTAGCCTCCATCCTTGCACGGACTCTCTCATTGGGAAATTAAAGTAATTGACCTCTGAGCGAGCGACAAAACCTACTCCTCCGGTAACAAAGTACCCATTACTATTGCTGTATCTCTTCACATAGAAGATCTTCTTCCACAGCCCGAAATGAGGTTCAATACCCAGAAACGCCTCGCAAAGGGTGATGAACACAGCAACATGGAGGATTGAGTTGGGGGTAAGTTGCCATAATTGGATTTCATACGTCCGCAAGAGATGGAGGAGGAATCCGTGAGTGGGGAGCGAAAGGCCTCGATGAAGGAAAGATAAGAACATCACAGTAAATCCAGCAGGAGGATCAGGCCGAGAAATCGCACCTGGAAGGATCACATCTCCCGCATCGGAGGATATCAATCCCAGGCTTCGGGATCTCTTTTCGTCACGCTTGGTGACGGTTGATGCTACCCAGTCTCCAGGTTTGACCATTGAGCTTGGCGGTGATGTCTACGCCCCCTCCTTTTCCTGTAGACAGTGTTGGGCCTCCAAGAGCAGAGGTTTGTAGAACAGCAGCAAGTTTCCCTTAAGTGGATCACCCAAGGTTTATCGAACTCAGGGAGGAAGAGGTCAAAGATATCCCTCTCATGCAACCCTGCAACCACAAAGCAAGAAGTCTCTTGTGTCCCCAACACACCTAATAGGTGCACTAGTTCGGCGAAGAGATAGTGAAATACAGGTGGTATGAATATATATATATGAGCAGTAGCAACGGTGCCAGAAAAGTGCTTTGCCCAGGACAGTAAACAAGCAGTAGTAACGCAGCAGTAGTAACGCAGTAAAACAGTAAACAAGCGATAGCAGTATTTAGGAACAAGGCCTAGGGATCATACTTTCACTAGTGGACACTCTCAACTTTGATCACATAATAGAATAGATAAATGCATACTCTACACTCTCTTGTTGGATGATGAACACCATTGCGTAGGATTACACGAACCCTCAATGCCGGAGTTAACAAGCTCCACAATTCAATGTTCATATGTAAATAACCTTAGAGTGCATGAAAGATCAACACGACTAAACCAAGTACTAACATAGCATGCACACTGTCACCTTCACACTATGTAGGAGGAATAGATCACATCAATACCATCATAGCAATAGTTAACTTCATAATCTACAAGAGATCACGATCATAGCATACGCCAAGTACTAACACGGATGCACACACTGTCACCGTTACACCGTGCAGGAGGAATAAACTACTTTAATAACATCACTAGAGTAGCACATAGATAAATTGTGATACAAAACACATTGCAATCATAAAGGGATATAAATAAGCACTTCACTATGCCATTCATAACAGTGAATAAGTATTCTGTGAAATATAGCCTAAGAGACCCACACGGTGCACACACTGTCACCTTTACACACGTGGGATAAGGAGTCTCCGGAGATCACATAAGTAAAATTCACTTGACTAGCATAACGACATCTAGATTACAAGCATCATCATATGAATCTCAATCATGTAAGGCAACTCATGAGATTATTGTATTGAAGTACATAGGAGAGAGATGAACCACATAGCTACCGGTACAGCCCCGAGCCTCGATGGAAAACTACTCCCTCCTCATGGGAGACAGCAGCGTTGATGGAGATGGCGGTGGTGTCGATGGAGGAGCCTTCCGGGGGCACTTCCCCGTCCCGGCGGCGTGCCGGAACAGAGAGTCCTGTCCCCCAGATCTTGGCTTCGCGATGGCGGCGGCTCTGGATGGTTTCTCGTACCGTGGCTTTTCCGTATCGAGGTTTTAGGTCCAGGGGCTTTATATAGGCGAAGAGGCGGCGTCAGAAGGTCGAAGGGGCGACCACACTATAGGGGGGCGCGGGCCCCCCCTTGGCCGCGCCGGCCTAGGGTTTGGTGGGCCTGTGCCCCCTCTCTGGCGGCTCTCGTGTGTTCTGGATGCTTCCGGGCAAAATAGGAACCTGGGCGTTGATTTCGTCCGATTCCGAGAATATTTCGTTACTAGGATTTCTGAAACCAAAAACAGCAACTGGCACTTCGGCATCTTGTTAATAGGTTAGTTCCAGAAAATGCACGAATATGACATAAAGTGTGCATAAAACATGTAGATATCATCAATAATGTGGCATGGAACATAAGAAATTATCGATACGTCGGAGACGTATCAGCATCCCCAAGCTTAGTTTCTGCTCGTCCCGAGCAGGTAAACGATAAACAAAGATAATTTCTGGAGTGACATGCCATCATAACCTTGATCATACTATTTGTAAAGCATATGTAGTGAATGCAGCGATCAAAACAATGTAAATGACATGAGTAAACAACTGAATCATATAGCAAAGACTTTTCATGAATAGTACTTCAAGACAAGCATCAATAAGTCTTGCATAAGAGTTAACTCATAAAGCAATAAATCAAAGTAAAGGCATTGAAGCAACACAAAGGAAGATTAAGTTTCAGCGGTTGCTTTCAACTTGTAACATGTATATCTCATGGATATTGTCAACATAGAGTAATATAACAAGTGCAATATGCAAGTATGTAGGAATCAATGCACAGTTCACACAAGTGTTTGCTTCTTGAGGTGGAGAGAGATAGGTGAACTGACTCAACAATAAAAGTAAAAGAATGGTCCTTCAAAGAGGAAAGCATCGATTGCTATATTTGTGCTAGAGCTTTGATTTTGAAAACAAGAAACAATTTTGTCAACGGTAGTAATAAGCATATGAGTTATGTAAACTATATCTTACAAGTTGCAAGCCTCATGCATAGTATACTAATAGTGCCCGCACCTTGTCCTAATTAGCTTGGACTACCGGGGTTATCGCAATGCACATGTTTTAACCAAGTGTCACAAAGGGGTACCTCTATGCCGCCTGTACAAAGGTCTAAGGAGAAAGCTCGAATTGGATTTCTCGCTATTGATTATTCTCAACTTAGACATCCATACCGGGACAACATAGACAACAGATAATGGACTCCTCTTTTATGCATAAGCATGTAACAACAATTAATTTTCTCATATGAGATTGAGGAAATTGTCCAAAACTGAAACTTCCACCATGGATCATGGCTTTAGTTAGCGGCCCAATGTTCTTCTCTAACAATATGCATGCTCTAACCATAAGGTGGTAGATCGCTCTTACTTCAGACAAGACGAACATGCATAGCAACTCACATGAAATTCAACAAAGAGTAGTTGATGGCGTCCCCAGTGAACATGGTTATCGCACAACAAGCAACTTAATAAGAGATAAAGTGCATAAGTACATATTCAATACCACAATAGTTTTTAGGCTATTTGTCCCATGAGCTATATATTGCAAAGGTGAAGAATGGAAATTTAAAGGTAGCACTCAAGCAATTTACTTTGGAATGGCGGAGAAATACCATGTAGTAGGTAGGTATGGTGGACACAAATGGCATAGTAGTTGGCTCAAGTATTTTGGATGCATGAGAAGTATTCCCTCTTGATACAAGGTTTAGGCTAGCAAGGTTATTTGAAACAAACACAAGGATGAACCGGTGCAGCAAAACTCACATAAAAGACATATTGTAAACATTATAAGGCTCTACACCGTCTTCCTTGTTGTTCAAACTCAATACTAGAAATTATCTAGACCTTAGAGAGACCAAATATGCAAACCAAATTTTAGCAAGCTCTACGTATTTCTTCATTAATAGGTGCAAAGTATATGATGCAAGAGCTTAAACATGAGCACAACAATTGCCAAGTATCACATTATCCAAGACATTATAGCAAATTACTACATGTAGCATTTCCCGTTTCCAACCATATAACAATTAACGAAGCAGTTTCAACCTTCGCCATGAAAATTAAAAGCTAAGAACACATGTGTTCCTACGAACCAGCGGAGCGTGTCTCTCTCCCACACAATCATTTATTCAAACAAAAACAAAAATAAACAAACAGACGCTCCAAGCAAAGTACATAAGATGTGATGGAATAAAAATATAGTTTCAAGAGAAGGAACCTGATAATTTGTCGATGAAGAAGGGGATGCCTTGGGCATCCCCAAGCTTAGACGTTTGAGTCTTCTTGATATATGCAGGAGTGAACCACCGGGGCATCCCCAAGCTTAGAGCTTTCACTCTCCTTGATCATAGTATATCATCCTCCTCTCTTGATCCTTGAAAACTTCCTCCACACCAAACTCGAAACAAACTCATTAGAGGGTTAGTGCATAATAAAAATTCACATGTTCAGAGGTGACACAATCATTCTTAACACTTCTGGACACTGCTCAAAGCTACTGGAAGTTAATGGAACAAAGAAATCCATCCCACATAGCAAAAGAAGCAATGCGAAATAAAAGGCAGAATCTGTCAAAACAGAACAGTCCGTAAAGACGAATTTTATTGAGGCACCAGACTTGCTCAAATGAAAATGCTCAAATTGAATGAAAGTTGCGTACATATCTGAGGATCACTCACGTAAATTTGCATAATTTTCTGAGGTACCTACAGAGAAAAAAGCCCAGATTCGTGACAGCAAAGAAATCTGTTTCTGTGCAGTAATCCAAATCTAGTATGAACCTTACTATCAACGACTTTACTTGGCACAACAAAACACAAAACTAAGATAAGGAGAGGTTGCTACAGTAGTAAAAAACTTCCAAGACACAAATATAAAACAAAGTACTGTAGCAAAATAACACATGGGTTATCTCCCAAGAAGTTCTTTCTTTATAGCCATTAAGATGGGCTCAGCAGTTTTAATGATGTACTCGCAAGAAATAGTATTCGAAGCAAAAGAGAGAATCAAGAGGCAAATTCAAAACAAATTTAAGTCTAACATGCTTCCTATGAAGAGGAACCTTGTACACAAATGAATTCATGAAGAACACAGTGACAAGATTAAGAAGATAAAACAAGTATAGCTTCAAAAATTTCAGCACATAGAGAGGTGTTTTAGCAACATGAAAATTTCTACAACCATATTTTCCTCTCTCATAATAACTTTCAGTAGTGTCATGAGCAAACTCAACAATATAACTATCACATAAAGCATTCTTATCATGAGTCTCATGCATAAAATTATTACTCTCCACATAAGCATAATCAATTTTATTAGTTGTAGTGGGAGCAAATTCAACAAAGTAGCTATCATCAAATATAGGAGGCATATTGTAATCATAATCAAATTTACTCTCCATAGTAGGTGGCAACAAAAGGCTACTATCATTATAATCATCATAAATAGGAGGTAAAGTATCATCAAAGAAAATTTTCTCCTCATTGCTTGGGGGACTAAAAAGATCATGCTCACCAAAGCCAGCTTCCCCAAGCTTAGAATTTTCCATAGCATTAGCAACAATAGTGTTCAAAGCATTCATATTAATAACATTCCCATTAGCATGCATATAAAGTTCCATGGGTTTTTTAATTCTCTCTTCAAACACATCATGTCCTAATTCAAGATAAAGTTCATAAAGATCTCTCATATTTTTGTTGTTTTCCATTATGCCTAACTAGTGTAAACAAGAAACAAAAAGATGCAATTGTAGGATCTAAAGGAAATAGCTTCGAGCACAAACACAATGGCGCCAGAAAAGTACTTTACCTGGAACCGGCGTATGAGTGCCTTTTACCTTTCCTCCCCGGCAACGGCGCCAGAAAATAGCTTGATGTCTACGCCCCCTCCTTTTCCTGTAGACAGTGTTGGGCCTCCAAGAGCAGAGGTTTGTAGAACAGCAGCAAGTTTCCCTTAAGTGGATCACCCAAGGTTTATCAAACTCAGGGAGGAAGAGGTCAAAGATATCCCTCTCATGCAACCCTGCAACCACAAAGCAAGAAGTCTCTTGTGTCCCCAACACACCTAATAGGTGCACTAGTTCGGCGAAGAGATAGTGAAATACAAGTGGTATGAATATATATATATATATATGAGCAGTAGCAACGGTGCCAGAAAAGTGCTTTGCCCAGGACAGTAAACAAGCAGTAGTAACGCAGCAGTAGTAACGCAGTAAAACAGTAAACAAGCGATAGCAGTATTTAGGAACAAGGCCTAGGGATCATACTTTCACTAGTGGACACTCTCAACTTTGATCACATAACAGAATAGATAAATGCATACTCTACACTCTCTTGTTGGATGATGAACACCATTGCGTAGGATTACACGAACCCTCAATGCCGGAGTTAACAAGCTCCACAATTCAATGTTCATATTTAAATAACCTTAGAGTGCATGAAAGATCAACACGACTAAACCAAGTACTAACATAGCATGCACACTGTCACCTTCACACTATGTAGGAGGAATAGATCACATCAATACCATCATAGCAATAGTTAACTTCATAATCTACAAGAGATCACGATCATAGCATACGCCAAGTACTAACACGGATGCACACACTGTCACCGTTACACCGTGCAGGAGGAATAAACTACTTTAATAACATCACTAGAGTAGCACATAGATAAATTGTGATACAAAACACATTGCAATCATAAAGGGATATAAATAAGCACTTCACTATGCCATTCATAACAGTGAATAAGTATTCTGTGAAATATAGCCTAAGAGACCCACACGGTGCACACACTGTCACCTTTACACACGTGGGACAAGGAGTCTCCAGAGATCACATAAGTAAAATTCACTTGACTAGCATAACGACATCTAGATTACAAGCATCATCATATGAATCTCAATCATGTAAGGCAGCTCATGAGATTATTGTATTGAAGTACATAGGAGAGAGATGAACCACATAGCTACCGGTACAGCCCTGAGCCTCGATGGAGAACTACTCCCTCCTCATGGGAGACAACAGCGTTGATGGAGATGGCGGTGGTGTCGATGGAGGAGCCTTCCGGGGGCACTTCCCCATCCCGGCGGCGTGCCGGAACTGAGAGTCCTGTCCCCCAGATCTTGGCTTCGCGATGGCGGCGGCTCTGGATGGTTTCTCGTACCGTGGCTTTTCCGTATCGAGGTTTTAGGTCCAGGGGCTTTATATAGGCGAAGAGGCGGCGTCAGGAGGTCGAAGGGGCGACCACACTATAGGGGGGTGCGGGCCCCCCTTGGCCGCGCCTGCCTAGGGTTTGGTGGGCGTGTGCCCCCTCTCTGGCGGCTCTCGTGTGTTCTGGATGCTTCCGGGCAAAATAGGAACCTGGGCGTTGATTTCGTCCAATTCCGAGAATATTTCGTTACTAGGATTTCTGAAACCAAAAACAGCAGAAAACAGCAACTGGCACTTCGGCATCTTATTAATAGGTTAGTTCCAGAAAATGCACGAATATGACATAAAGTGTGCATAAAACATGTAGATATCATCAATAATGTGGCATGGAACATAAGAAATTATCGATATGTCGGAGACGTATCAGGCGGCGCTGGCGGCGCCGGAGCTGGGGGAGGGGCACCCGGAGCGCTCCCCTTCGGAAGAGAAGAGGAGGACTTGGCGGCGGCACCTCCGCTGGTGGAGCTAGCGGCGGCGGCAGGATTCTTCTTCTTCACCATCATGGGATCTGAGGAAGATTGGAAAAGCTGTGGTGGTGGCGCGACAATGACGAAGGAAGGAAGAAGGGGAAGAATGAGGAGATACTGCGGAACCGTGGAGAAGATTGGGAATTTTTCGCCCTTTGGAGATTTTGAGGAGAAGTTAAGAGTTAAGTAAGCACGTGGCGCTTGAGGAAGGGGAGGAACCGGCGGCCCACTACGTCCACGATTGCGCGAAAATCGAGGAGCCACCTCGATCGTTACGCGTGTAGTGGTCAAGCCCTAAAAAACTGATTGCACAGAGCTAGGGCAAGCCCGTCAGGTCAGGACCCGTCAAATCAGCCCGTAGCAGTTACACGTCAACAATGACGTCATAAAAAGAAACTAGAAGCATTCGAAGGAAACATGAAAAGTCATCGGATAAAGGACTTGAGTCTACACACGGATTGCAAGCATCCGAACTTAGACTCGGGGGCTACTCCCATCGGGAGTACTGACATGCACCCGATAAAAAGAAGGCTCGACAGGATAAGCAGTCGAAGGAAGAAGGTTTGAGTCTGTACCCAGACTCGATAATTATTCCCATCGGGAAGACGTGGTGCACACCTGTTAAAAGTTTTTTGCACTCCAGGATCATGCCCAGGGACTTGATTCTATGTAGGGTAACGTTGTTTTGCCATCGGCAGTTAACCAACAAAAGTTGGGCACTTTACTCATTATCCTTTGCGTAAAGAAAGTATATCAGATGACTCAAGAAGATCTGCGAAAAATTCGGCAGAGGAAAGCATTCGAGTAGAACAACTTGAGTCTACGCACGGATTGCAAGCATCCGTACCTAGACTCGGGGGCTACTCCCATCGGGAGCGCTAACGCGCACCCGATAAAAGAAGGTGAAGCTGATTCAAGATGAACAAGGACAATGAAGGAGAAAAATATCAGGAGAAAACATGCATTAAGTCTCTACCCGAATAATCTTCGGCTAGACACTCGGGGGCTACTGACGTGGGCATTACCCTTCGAGTAACCAGCATTGCCCTATCCGGTATTGACTAATTGGAGGCCCATGAAGATACCTGAAGGCGAGATGGGCCACTGGGTCGGCGCACCAGAAGATTCCTTGACGGGCAAGACAAGGAAGCGAACAAACAAGGAAAGATTGGATCTAAACTACTGTAAACCTAGTCGTACTCGGTTAGGCCTCTTGAGACCTGGCCTCCTATATAAAAGCCAGGAGAGGGGCTGCCGAGGGACACAATCAATCTTAGCAATCTTAGCCAGGAAAAGCCTAGAGCTAGGTAACCCTAGCAATAGCAATCTCGACTAGATCTCAGCCGAATTATTCGGCACCCCATTGTAACCCATTGTCTTCATAATCAAAGAACAGACAGGCAGGACGTAAGGGTTTTACCTCATCAAGGGCCCCGAACCTGGGTAAATCGCTCTCCCCGCTTGTCTGTGAACCGATGTCTCGTGTCAGCCTATAGGATTCCGTCAACCCTAAGCCCCTATCGGAGGGCATTGGCGAGGAGTACCCTCGACACCCACCACAAGGGGCTATGCCAGTGCTAACAACCCTTCTCATGTTCTCTTTGTTGATTACTATGGACATATTCGTGCTCTCTTTATTGGTCCTTATGAGGACAATGTTGATTGGACTATTTGGGTTCCCAAACCCCTTGTTACTAACATGATAGGACCCATTGAGAAATGGGTACCTAAATCCAAGACTTGATTCCTTGTAGGACAATGCTTCCGGTGGTGCTAAATGGGTGGTTGATAGTGGAGCCACTAGTCATATGACCGGAAGCAAGGAAATTGTTGTCGACCTCGAGCCATCTCATTCTACTGTTTCATATGGCGACAACACAAGATCAAAGGTATTGGGTCTTGGCAAGGTGGTGGTAACACCCGACATCTCACTCGTGAATGTCCTCCTTGTCAAGACCCTTGGTTACAATTTACTTTCCATTCATCAAAATGCACGCATGGGTCTTTGTACCTTTTTTATGAACATATGGTGGTCCTCTTGTGGAGCAAGACACTCCATGTAGCCTTTGTTGGATATGTGGAGAGCGGGTTGTATGTTGTTGACTTCTCCAGAAAGACAACTTCATCCGCTCTTTGCCTAATCGCTAAAGGTGACAAGGGTTGGTTATGGCCTCGCCAACTAGCCCATGTCAACATGAGGACTTTGCAAAGTCTTCACAAGGGAGGCCACATTCTCGGACTAAAAGAAGATGTTTCCTTTTGCAAAGATCCTTGATACGTCTCCGACGTATCGATAATTTCTTATGTTCCATGCCACATTATTGATGTTATCTACATGTTTTATGCACACTTTATGTCATATTCGTGCATTTTCTGGAACTAACCTATTAACAAGATGCCGAAGTGCCAGTTCCTGTTTTCTGCTGTTTTTGGTTTCAGAAATCCTAGTAACGAAATATTCTCGGAATCGGACGAAATCAACGCCCAGGTTCCTATTTTTCCCGGAACCATCCAGAACACCCGAGAGCCGCCAGAGGGGAGCCCTGGGGGCCCCACACCACACCCTGGCGCGGCCAGAGGGGGGGCCGCGCCGCCCTATGGTGTGGTGGCCCCAGGCCCCCTCCGAGGCTGCCCTTCTGCCTATTTAAAGCCTCCGTCGCGAAAACCCTATCACGTTCGACGAAACCCACAGAAACCTTCCAGAGCCGCCGCCATCGCGAAGCCAAGATCTGGGGGACAGGAGTCTCTGTTCCGGCACGCCGCCGGAGCGGGGAAGTGCCCCCGGAAGGCTTCTCCATCGACACCGCTGCCATCTCCACCGCCATCTTCATCACCGCTGCTGCTCCCATGAGGAGGGAGTAGTTCTCCATCGAGGCTCGGGGCTGTACCGGTAGCTATGTGGTTCATCTCTCTCCTATGTACTTCAATACAATAATCTCATGAGCTGCCTTACATGATTGAGATTCATATGATGATGCTTGTAATCTAGATGTCGTTATGCTAGTCAAGTGAATTTTACTCATGTGATCTCCGGAGACTCCTTGTCCCACGTGTGTAAAGGTGACAGTGTGTGCACCGTGTGGGTCTCTTAGGCTATATTTCACAGAATACTTATTCACTGTTATGAATGGCATAGTGAAGTGCTTATTTATATCTCTTTATGATTGCAATGTATTTGTATCACAATTTATCTATGTGCTACTCTAGCAATGTTATTAAAGTAGTTTTATTCCTCCTGCACGATGTAATGGTGACAGTGTGTGCATCCGTGTTAGTACTTGGTTTATGCTATGATTATGATCTCTTGTAGATTATGAAGTTAACTATTGCTATGATAGTATTGAGGTGATCTATTCCTCCTACATAGTGTGAAGGTGACAGTGTGCATACTATGCTAGTACTTGGTTTAGTCGAATTGATCTTTCATGCACTCTAAGGTTATTTAAATATGAACATTGAATTGTGGAGCTTGTTAACTCCGGCATTGAGGGTTCGTGTAATCCTACGCAATGTGTTCATCATCCAACAAGAGTGTAGAGTATGCATTTATTTATTCTGTTATGTGATCAATGTTGAGAGTGTCCACTAGTGAAAGTCTAATCCCTAGGCCTTGTTCCTAAATACTGCTATCGCTGCTTGTTTACTGTTTTACTGCGTTACTACTGCTGCAATACTACCACCATCAACTACACGCCAGCAAGCTATTTTCTGGCACCGTTGCTACTGCTCATACTTATTCATACCACCTGTATTTCACTATCTCTTCGCCGAACTAGTGCACCTATTAGGTGTGTTGGGGACACAAGAGACTTCTTGCTTTGTGGTTGCAGGGTTGCATGAGAGGGATATCTTTGACCTCTTCCTCCCTGAGTTCGATAAACCTTGGGTGATCCACTTAAGGGAAAACTTGCTGCTGTTCTACAAACCTCTTCTCTTGGAGGCCCAACACTGTCTACAGGAAAAGGAGGGGGGCGTAGACATCAAGCTATTTTCTGGCGCCGTTGCCGGGGAGGAAAGGTAAAAGGTACTCACACTCCGGATCTCGGCTACTAAGCTATTTTCCGGCGCCGTAAGTACTCGAAGCTATTTCCTTTAGATCCTGCAATTGCATCTTTTTGTTTCTTGTTTACACTAGTTTGGCATAATGGACAAGAATGAGCTTCTTATGCTATTTCCTGATTTAAAACATGGATTGTTTGATGCGAAAATTAAAAAACCTGTGGAATATTATTTGCATGCTGGTAGTAATATTAGTATGAACGCTTTGAACACCATTGTTGATAATGATATAGAAAGTTCTAAGCTTGGGGAAGCTGGTTTTCATGATCTTTTTAGTCCCCCAAGCATTGAGGAGAAAATTTACTTTGATGATACTTTGCCTCCTATTTATGATGATGATAGTAGTCTTTTGTTGCCACCTGTTATGGAGGATAAATTTGATTATGATTACAATATGCCTCCTATATTTGATGATGAGAATAATAATGATAGCTACTTTGTTGAATTTGCTCCCACTATTACTAATAAAATTGATTATGCCTATGTGGAGAGTAATAATTTTATGCATGAGACTCATGATAAGAATGCTTTATGTGATAGTTATATTGTTGAGTTTGCTCATGTTGCTACTGAAAGTTATTATGAGAGAGGAAAATATGGTTGTAGAAATTTTCATGTTACTAAAATGCCTCTCTATGTACTGAAATTTTTGAAGCTACACTTGTTTTATCTTCCTATGCTTGTTACTTTGCTCTTCATGAACTTGTTTATTTACAAGATTCCTTTGCATAGGAAGCATGTTAGACTTAAATGTGTTTTGAATTTGCCTCTCGATGCTCTCTTTTGCTTCAAATACTATTTCTTGCGAGTGCATCATCAAAACTGCTGAGCCCATCTTAATGGCTATAAAGAAAAGAACTTCTTGGGAGATAACCCATGTGTTATTTTGCTACAGTACTTTGTTTTTATTTTGTGTCTTGGAAGTTGTTTACTACTGTAGCAACCTCTCCTTATCTTAGTTTTGTGTTTTGTTGTGCCAAGTGAAGCCTCTAATCGAAGGTTGATACAAGATTTGGATTTCTGCGCAGAAACAGATTTCTATCTGTCACGAATCTGGGCTGTTTTCTCTGTAGAAAAATCAGAAAAATATGCCAATTTACGTGCGTGTTCCTCAGATATGTACGCAACTTTCATTAGTTTTGAGTTTTCTGATTTGAGCAACGGAAGTAGTTATTAAAAATTCGTCTTTACGGACTGTTCTGTTTTGACAGATTCTGCCTTTTATTTCGCATTGCCTCTTTTGCTATGTGGGATGGATTTCTTTGTTCCATTAAACTCCAGTAGCTTTGGGCAATGTCCAGAAGTGTTAAGAATGATTGTGTCACCTCTGAACATGTGAGTTTTTGATTCTGTACTAACCCCTCTAATGAAGTTTATGAGAAGTTTGGTGTGAAGGAAGTTTTCAAGGGTCAAGAGAGGAGGATGATATACTATGATCAAGAAGAGTGAAAGCTCTAAGCTTGGGGATGCCCCGGTGGTTCACCCCTGCATATATCAAGAAGACTCAAGCGTCTAAGCTTGGGGATGCCCAAGGCATCCCCTTCTTCATCGATAAATTATCAGGTTCCTCCCCTGAAACTATATTTTTATTCCATCACATCTTATGTGCTTTTCTTGGAGCGTCGGTTTGTTTTTGTTTTTGTTTTGTTTGAATAAATGCTTGTGTGGGAGAGAGACACGCTCCGCTGTTGCATATGGACAAGTATGTCCTTAGGTTCTACTCATAGTATTCATGGCGAAGTTTCTTCTTCGTTAAATTGTTATATGGTTGGAATTGGAAAATGATACATGTAGTAATTTGCTATAATGTCTTGGGTAATGTGATACTTGGCAATTGTTGTGCTCATGTTTAAGCTCTTGCATCATATGCTTTGCACCCATTAATGAAGAAATACATAGAGCATGCTAAAATTTGGTTTGCATATTTGGTTTCTCTAAGGTCTAGATAATTTCTAGTATTGAGTTTGAACAACGAGGAAGACGGTGTAGAGTCTTATAATGTTTTCAATATGTCTTTTATGTGAGTTTTGCTGCACCGGTTCATCCTTGTGTTTGTTTCAAATAAGCCTTGCTAGCCTAAACCTTGTATCGAGAGGGAATACTTCTCATGCATCCAAAATACTTGAGCCAACCACTATGCCATTTGTGTCCACCATACCTACCTACTACATGGTATTTTCCACCATTCCAAAGTAAATTGCTTGAGTGCTACCTTTAAAATTCCATCATTCACCTTTGCAATATATAGCTCATGGGACAAATAGCTTAAAAATTATTGTGGTATTGAATATGTAATTATGCACTTTATCTCTTATTAAGTTGCTTGTTGTGCGATAACCATGTTCACTGGGGACGCCATCAACTACTCTTTGTTGAATTTCATGTGAGTTGCTATGCATGTTCGTCTTGTCTGAAGTAAGAGCGATCTACCACCTTATGGTTAAGCATGCATATTGTTAGAGAAGAACATTGGGCCGCTAACTAAAGCCATGATCCATGGTGGAAGTTTCAGTTTTGGACATATATCCTCAATCTCATATGAGAAAATTATTAATTGTTGTTACATGCTTATGCATAAAAGAGGAGTCCATTATCTGTTGTCTATGTTGTCCCGGTATGGATGTCTAAGTTGAGAATAATCAATAGCGAGAAATCCAATGCGAGCTTTCTCCTTAGACCTTTGTACAGGCGACATAGAGGTACCCCTTTGTGACACTTGGTTAAAACATGTTGTTGCGGTCAAAACCCACCGGCGGGCAGCGACGGGCAACACAGTAGAGCCGGGAACAACTTAGGGCTGCGGCTGGCCCTGGTCCCTCCGAGTGACGGCCCGCAAAGCCTCTGGTACACACGTCCGATGCTGGTGCAAGGGCGTGCCACCTGACCTATACCTGGTCAGGAAGGTGATGGAGATGCCTCGCTTAGTTTCCTGCATGGCATACACGTAAACATTAAATACGAGCCTCGATCGGCTCTCAGGTTATCCTGTGAATCGGCTCAAGGAGCCGATGCACCCATGATTCGTACGAGGTGCACGAATATATGGTGGTCCTGCTTGATCAAGATAAAGCTAAAACGATCTACGACGATTTAGGGTTTTCACCGCATAATCGGATCATCCTACTCACGATTGGGCCTCGCGGTCACGTACGGTGATCGTAAGCCGGTCCTAGACAAGGCCTAAAAACCAACACGAGGTTGATCCTCGGAACATCCTGCCTAGGGCTAGCAAACGACACCCTACGCGTCGCTGGATCCTCCAACCCTTTGTAAGGCCTAACTATTGCAGATATTAAACTAATCCTTGAAGAACAAGGAGCAACCGTAACGGATCGGATCTACTAAATAATGATCAAGCGGGGTGCCGCCCCTACACCTAAGATAGGTGTAAGGGCGGCTAGATATGCAAGGGTTGCACTACGATAGCATATGATACGAAGAACAATGCTAACCCTAACACATCTAAGATAACTACGTTGCTCGCCATCAAAAAGGCTTCAGTACGAGCAACGCATGAACAACGAAATAAGCCTGTGCTACCTAGATCGCAAGATGCGTTCTAGGCAGCATGATGCTTACCGGTAGAAACCCTCGAGACGAAGGAGTTGGCGATGCGCCGAGATTGATTTGTGTTGAACGTTGGTTGTTGTTTATTCCATAAACCCTAGATACATATTTATAGTCCAGGGGACTTTCTAATTTAGGCGTGCACCTAACCGTGCACAGGTCAAACTCTATCTTCTAATCTAAGATGCGATCTACTATATTACAGATACAAGGGCAAATTAGCCCAAACTTTGCATACAAGGCCGATTCACGTATTTCTTCCGTATATAATCTTCAAGTCCATTTTGATCGCGGCCCACTTCTGACTCGGTCAAATTCTGGTGATAACACATGCCCCCCTGGTTTTGGAATTGATAATTCCAAAATCACTCTGCTTTTTCTTCGACGGGTCATGTCGTGGCAGAACCGTTGCAGTATCTTTCATCATGATGCCTTGCCTTCTCAACTTCTCCGCGTGACCTGGCAGTTTTTTCTTTTCTTTTAGGCACCACTTCCTCGGAAACTGCTGTGGCATTGAATTTCCACTATATCCCCTTTTATTTAACCGCTCCAAACAGTTTGCTTCCGCATCCCTTTCGCATTAGCACTCCAAAAGCCCTCCTGCGCCACCATGTCTTCTTCCTCCTCTGTCTCATCGGATCTTTCCACCCAGTCCTCCTCTTCCCGCGAGCCGACGCCGGAGCCGAACCAGGAGGAGGTCCACGCGGCGAACACCCGCCGCGCCATCGAAGCCGGGGAGGAGTCCAGCCACGACTTCTCCGTCTGGTCTGAGGACGACAAGTCCTTGACCGACGGGGAAAGCGACCTCCGCTTCCTTGCCGACGGGGAAACGGAGGAGGAGAGCGATGACGATCGCTTCTCCTACGACGACTTCACCTCTCCCGAGGAGGAGGAGGAGGAGGAGGTGAAGGAGGGGGAGGAGGAGGACGACACCTCCTCCGACGAGCCGCCGGCCAAACGGTTCTGCCCCTGGCCGGGGAACCTCAGTGACTTCGACAGCGACGACGACGATACTGACGAGGAGGATGAGGACAACGAGGGCCCGGCCGGCGGCCACTGGAGCAGCGGCGACGAGCCCGCCGGGAGCAGCGCCGATAGCGGCGATGACAGCGACGACGAGGGCAGCGACGGCCCGTAGATAGGACCTTTAGCATAGGATCAGTAGTAGTAGATGGGGCAATGTATCCCCTAGTACTTCCTTTTGAGAGGAATCAGCTCTTTATGTAAGAAATCTCGCTTTATCAATGAAGAACTTCTCCCAATTTGATTTTGCTGATTTCCTTTGAGCTTAATTTAGCCGATTTCCCTTCATACCAATTTCGCCGATTTGTCCCCTTAGCCAATGCGTAATGAGCCGATAGCAACGCATCGGTCCTTTAAAATCCATCCTTCAATTCTTCAACTGATGATCTTGAGATCTGGTGGATAATGTAGAGTCTTCAGGAAAGCCTTTGAATTCTTCCAACCAGACCCAATGGTCTTCTTCAAACACTCATCATTTTGTGAAGAAGGTTGCGACGAAGGATCAGCCGATGGTACCCCAATCGGCTCCTAAACAGAGCATCTACCAGGTCTGCTGCCCCCCGAGCCTTACTCAAGGTGAGAATGTCGGTGAGGATGCACCAAAGCCGATCACCTTTCTTCCCTCGAAAGCCGATATATCTCTCCTGACAGCACTGCTGAACTAGCACCAAGGGCTGAAAATCCTCGACAAGAAGGTTCAGGCACCAGAATCGGCTCAAGGCAGCTGAGGAAGCTCTCATTGTTTTACTCCCTCGAGGAAGCAGAAGGCCCCACAGCTGAACTGGACTTGGTGAATCCGTGCTTTGAACACGTAGCCAGTAGATCCTGCGTAGTTATACTAGAGTCGATGGCTGTGCATCAACTTTGCCTCTTCGTTCTAAAGTCGATGTCCACATCAGCTGTATGTCATGAAATTTTTTTTTACTGGCCGATTTTTCAAATCGGCCCCCAATATTTCACTGTACACATGCTCATCTGCACATGTTCACATGTTCATCTGGTTTAGGTGCCCCCCAAGCCGAATCTGTCAGGTAATTGCAGATATCGGCTCTGTAGTTTAGCCAAGGCACTGTATTTGCACGTCGGCTCTGGTAGGACCAATGTTGATTCTTCCTAACTCATCAGCCGACGTAAAACCGCTGCCAAGTAGATTGATGTTGAACACAAGCAGAACATGTGGTGAGGATAATTTTGGCCGATTGCTGGAATCGGCCTCCATATTGATCGAAGCACTCAATGAAGGTTTCGTAACGTTCCTTCATAGATCTTTGGGGCCGATCCAAAGGATCGGCCTCGCCATGTTTCTCATCGGTTTGTTCTTGCTACTCGGTCAGGCCAGTGGATAAGACCAGCCTAACCCTGCCCTTCGTCACGTCGATGCGCTCGCAGTCGTCCAAATTGATACCTGAGAGGGGCTCTTGGCCTGCTGCTTCCCACGCGTTCATGCCAGCCGTTGAAATTTCAGCTGAGTCATCAGCCTGGACGACCTCTACCTCATCTCCATCCCACTGTATTATGCATTGGTGCATCATGGAGGGAATGCAACAATTGGCGTGGATCCAATCTCTTCCTAGCAGAACAGCATAGGTGCTCTTGCTATCGACGATGAAGAACGTCGTAGGGATAGTTTTCCTTCCTACGGTCAGATCCACGTTCAGAACACCTTGTGCGTCAGACGCTTGGCCGTTGAAATCGCTCAATGTCACGTTGGTCTTGATTAGATCCGAGCTAGAGCGTCCCAACCGACGTAGCATGGAGTATGGCATAATGTTGACTGCCGCTCCGGTGTCCACCAGCATCTTATTGACAGGCCTCCCATCGATATAACCTCGTAGGTACAGGGCCTTCAGATGTCTGTAGCTTCTTTCTCGTGGCTTCTCAAAGATAACCGGCCGTGGGCCGCAGTCAAGTTGTGCCACAGGTGCCTCGTCTAATCCTGGAGCACTGAACTCCAAAGGAAGGATGAACACCATGTTTGTGCCAGCCGATGTTTCATCATCGGCTTTCCTTTGCTTGGGGCACCACTCCATTTTCCGTGGTCGACCCTCTTCATCCAGGGTTCGCTGAATTTTCGCGGCCAGATCAGGCCGTGCCTTTCTTAGCGTGTGCAGGTATAACCTTTCGGCTTCCTCCAAGCCGCGCAATCGCTGAACCCTACGCTTTTGGGAACGGCTGAGTCCATCAGGGCACCACCTTGGTCGGTGGTACCTGTCTTCTTCTTCTTCTCCCTCGTCTTCCGAATCCTCGAGATCTTCCATCCGAGGGGACTCAGCGCGTTTGCTTTGTGGTGGGAGAGGCCCTAGACGTTTGAACACGGACACGTTGGCTGCCTCCTTCTTCTTCTGGTTGCATTCTGGGCAAGTGCCGATTGTAGGCAATCGGCTCATTCCTGAATCCCAGCAGTGTCTGAAGAAGGGGCAGTCCCAGTGCCTATCTTCGTCGTCCTGCTCCCTCGACTTTTCCTTGGCACGGCGCTCGTACTCCTCCTCATCGCGATCATGCCGACGATGTCTCCTGGCGTCCCTAGCCAGACGGTCTCTATCATCATCATCGCTAGATCGTCGGCGTTGGCTGTATTGACTCACATACTTATTGATGAGGTGATCAGAGAGGGGTCGCTGATATCTTATGTTCTTCACTTCCCCCCCTGTGACGTAGCGCTTGCCATCATGACGGAGCCGATCGCGTGGAGCGGCCTCCTCTGTGTCCTTGCTACGAGAGCAGCTGCCCTCGTCTCCATCCTTGCCAGAGTGGTGTCCAGGTCCTACCATGTTGATGTTGAACGAGGATCCTGGCTGGCAACCTTCAGGGTAAGTGCATTCCACCATGTTAATGGCGGGAAAGGGGTGGGTGTCGACCTTCATGGCGTACTGGTTGAAAATCAGTCGCCCTTGTTCTATCACCATTTGGATCTGCTGATACCACACCCTGCAGTCGTTGGTGGCATGGGAGAGCGAGTTATGCCATTTGCAGTATGGCTTTCCGTTCAGCTCTTGTACCGTGGGGAATTTGAGACCTTCGGGTATCTTCAACTGCTTCTCCTTGAGTAAGAGGTCGAAGATTTGCTCAGTTTTAGTCACGTCAAAATCAAACCCCCTGGGCGGGCCTGGTGGCTTTACCCATTTGCAGGACACGGGGGTTGCCCCCTGAGTCCATTCAGCCACTGCTACCTCTTGATCTCCCGCAGAAACTTCGTCTTCCTCTGCTTCGACTAGGACTACTGCACGCTTGAATTTGTCCTGGTACAAGTCCGGGTGGCGCTGTTCATATGCTGACAGTTTCTGAACCATGTGCGCCAGCGAAGGATAGTCTGCTTGGGAGGCCATGTCCTTGATTTGTGAGGCAAGACCCACCAGTGCCAACTCGACTGCTTCTTTTTCAGTCACACGAGCCGAATAACATCGGTTCCTTAGATTTCTGAAGCGCTGGATGTATTCTACCACGGTTTCTCCACGCTTCTGACGTATCTGTGCTAGATCGGCAAGGCCAGACTTGGAAGCTTCTGAGTGAAACTGCATGTGGAACTGTTCTTCCAACTGCTTCCACGTCCGGATCGAGTCTGGTGGCAACGAAGTGTACCACCCGAAAGCCGATCCCGTGAGGGACTGTGCGAAGAACCTCACGTGTAGTGGATCCGACGCTGAGGCCGTTCCTAGCTGTGCCAAATATCGGCTCACATGCTCGATGGAGCTGGAACCATCTGATCCACTGAACTTGGAGAAGTCAGGGAGCCGATACTTGGGTGGTAGCGGGACCAACTCGTATTCATCGGGGTACGGCTTGGAATAGCCGATTATCCTCCTTTTCGGCACCATGCCGAACTGGTCCCTCAGATCGTGCCGATCCGATCCACGGTGCCAGCTGCCGCAGAGTCGAACTCGAAGATTCACCGGTAGCGTACTTAGCCAGCCATGCTTGCTTTTCCAGGCTCGAGCCAACTGCAGGAGCTGTGCTCTGGAGGTTTGTCGGGGTGGCATATTTAGCTAGCCACGTCTGCTTCTCAAGATCTGTCGCTGACGTTCCCCCTGCTTTCCCAGAAGTCCCTGATGTTGCGGCCTGGCTTGTGAGTGCCCAGTTACCGCAGTCTGGCACGTACGTGCACATGTACCCGTGAGGGATCTCCTTAGGCGCCTCATGCAAGAACTGGCAGTCACTAGGGTCACCACCGATCTTGTAGACGACGAATGCCGGTGAATTCGGCACTTCTGGTGCTGCCAACGCAAATGGCAGCGGTGGACGGGACTGGAGTGGCATCTCTCCTTGGTGTGTCCCGAGAGCTGGTCCTGACGGAGAGTACTGGTGCCTCATGATCTCCTGGATCACCCGGAGAGTGACACGCTCCAAAGTGTTCACCAGGTTCTCAGAGTGACGGTGCAGCGAGTGAGCCACCAGGTAGTTGATCTCCTGACGTAGGGACCTGGTGCGTTCTTCTGACGGGGCAGAGAGGTCTATCCCATCGAGTGCACCATCAGGCGAGAACCCCTTCCACCTGATGCCATGTGAACGGGTTCAGTGAAAAGAGCCGATGAGGTCGGCTTCGAGGATTGCTTTGACCTCGTCATACTTCTTCTTGAGCTCGTCGGTCAGATCCTCGTACGTGGATCGGAGTGCCGTCCGCCATCTCAGATGTAGATGGCGATGTGGTTGATGTCGAAGCTTGTCCCACCGGGCGTGCCAGAATGTGTTGCGGTCAAAACCCACCGGCGGGCAGCGACGGGCAACACAGTAGAGCCGGGAACAACTTAGGGCTGCGGCTGGCCCTGGTCCCTCCGAGCGACGGCCCGCAAAGCCTCTGGTACACACGTCCGATGCTGGTGCAAGGGCGTGCCACCTGACCTATACCTGGTCAGGAAGGTGATGGAGATGCCTCGCTTAGTTTCCTGCATGGCATACACGTAAACATTAAATACGAGCCTCGAACGGCTCTCAGGTTATCCTGTGAATCGGCTCAAGGAGCCAATCCACCCATGATTCGTACGAGGTGCACGAATATATGGTGGTCCTGCTTGATCAAGATAAAGCTAAAACGATCTACGACGATTTAGGGTTTTCACCGCATAATCGGATCATCCTACTCACGATTGGGCCTCGCGGTCACGTACGGTGATCGTAAGCCGGTCCTAGACAAGGCCTAAAAACCAACACGAGGTTGATCCTCGGAACATCCTGTCTAGGGCTAGCAAACGACACCCTTGCTGGATCCTCCAACCCTTTGTAAGGCCTAACTATTGCAGATATTAAACTAATCCTTGAAGAACAAGGAGCAACCGTAACGGATCGGATCTACTAAATAATGATTAAGCGGGGTGCCGCCCCTACACCTAAGATAGGTGTAAGGGCAGCTAGATATGCAAGGGTTGCACTACGATAGCATATGATACGAAGAACAATGCTAACCCTAACACATCTAAGATAACTACGTTGCTCGCCATCAAAAAGGCTTCAGTACGAGCAACGCATGAACAACGAAGAAACAGCTTTGCTGCCTAGATCGCAAGATGCGATCTAGGCAGCATGATGCTTACCGGTAGAAACCCTCGAGACGAAGGAGTTGGCGATGCGCCGAGATTGATTTGTGTTGAACGTTGGTTGTTGTTTATTCCATAAACCCTAGATACATATTTATAGTCCAGGGGACTTTCTAATTTAGGCGTGCACCTAACCGTGCACAGGTCAAACTCTATCTTCTAATCTAAGATGCGATCTACTATATTACAGATACAAGGGCAAATTAGCCCAAACTTTGCATACAAGGCCGATTCACGTATTTCTTCCGTATATAATCTTCAAGTCCATTTTGATCGCGGCCCACTTCTGACTCGGTCAAATTCTGGTGATAACACATGTGCATTGTGATGATCCGGTAGTCCAAGCTAATTAGGACAAGGTGCGGGCACTATTAGTATACTATGCATGAGGCTTGCAACTTGTAAGATATAATTTACATGATACATATGCTTTATTACTACCGTTGAAAAAATTGTTTCATGTTTTCAAAATCAAAGCTCTAGCACAAATATAGCAATCGATGCTTTTCCTCTATGGAGGACAATTCTTTTACTTTCATTGTTGAGTCAGTTCACCTATTTCTCTCCACCTCAAGAAGCAAACACTTGTGTGAACTGTGCATTGATTCCTACATACTTGCTTATTGCACTTATTATATTACTCTATATTGACAATTATCCATGAGATATACATGTTACAAGTTGAAAGCAACCGCTGAAACTTAATCTTCCTTTGTGTTGCTTCAATGCTTTTACTATGAATTATTGCTTTATGAGTTAACTCTTATGCAAGACTTATTGATGCTTGTCTTGAAGTACTATTCATGAAAAGTCTTTGCTATATGATTCACTTGTTTACTCATGTCATATACATTGTTTTGATCGCTGCATTCACTACATATGCTTTACAAATAGTATGATCAAGGTTATGATGGCATGTCACTCCAGAAATTATCTTTGTTATCGTTTTACCTGCTCGGGACGAGCAGAACTAAGCTTGGGGATGCTGATACGTCTCCGACGTATCGATAATTTCTTATGTTCCATGCCACATTATTGATGTTATCTACATGTTTTATGCACACTTTATGTCATATTTGTGCATTTTCTGGAACTAACCTATTAACAAGATGCCGAAGTGCCAGTTCCTGTTTTCTGCTGTTTTTGGTTTCAGAAATCCTAGTAACGAAATATTCTCGGAATCGGACGAAATCAACGCCCAGGTTCCTATTTTTCCCGGAACCATCCAGAACACCCGAGAGCCGCCAGAGGGAAGCCCTGGGGGCCCCACACCACACCGGGCGCGGCTGCAGGGGGCCACGCCGCCCTATGGTGTGGTGGCCCCAGGCCCCCTCCGAGGCTTCCCTTCCGCCTATTTAAAGCCTCCGTCGCGAAAACCCTATCACGTTCGACGAAACCCACAGAAACCTTCCAGAGCTGCTGCCATCGCGAAGCCAAGATCTGGGGGACAGGAGTCTCTGTTTCGGCACACCGCCGGAGCGGGGAAGTGCCCCCGGAAGGCTTCTCCATCGACACCGCTGCCATCTCCACCGCCATCTTCATCACCGCTGCTGCTCCCATGAGGAGGGAGTAGTTCTCCATCGAGGCTCGGGGCTGTACCGGTAGCTATGTGGTTCATCTCTCTCCTATGTACTTCAATACAATAATCTCATGAGCTGCCTTACATGATTGAGATTCATATGATGATGCTTGTAATCTAGATGTCGTTATGCTAGTCAAGTGAATTTTACTCATGTGATCTCCGGAGACTCCTTGTCCCACGTGTGTAAAGGTGACAGTGTGTGCACCGTGTGGGTCTCTTAGGCTATATTTCACAGAATACTTATTCACTGTTATGAATGGCATAGTGAAGTGCTTATTTATATCTCTTTATGATTGCAATGTATTTGTATCACAATTTATCTATGTGCTACTCTAGCAATGTTATTAAAGTAGTTTTATTCCTCCTGCACGATGTAATGGTGACAGTGTGTGCATCCGTGTTAGTACTTGGTTTATGCTATGATTATGATCTCTTGTAGATTATGAAGTTAACTATTGCTATGATAGTATTGATGTGATCTATTCCTCCTACATAGTGTGAAGGTGACAGTGTGCATACTATGCTAGTACTTGGTTTAGTCGAATTGATCTTTCATGCACTCTAAGGTTATTTAAATATGAACATTGAATTGTGGAGCTTGTTAACTCCGGCATTGAGGGTTCGTGTAATCCTACGCAATGTGTTCATCATCCAACAAGAGTGTAGAGTATGCATTTATTTATTCTGTTATGTGATCAATGTTGAGAGTGTCCACTAGTGAAAGTCTAATCCCTAGGCCTTGTTCCTAAATACTGCTATTGCTGCTTGTTTACTGTTTTACTACGTTACTACTGCTGCAATACTACCACCATCAACTACACGCCAGCAAGCTATTTTCTGGCACCGTTGCTACTGCTCATACTTATTCATACCACCTGTATTTCACTATCTCTTCGCCGAACTAGTGCACCTATTAGGTGTGTTGGGGACACAAGAGACTTCTTGCTTTGTGGTTGCAGGGTTGCGTGAGAGGGATATCTTTGACCTCTTCCTCCCTGAGTTCGATAAACCTTGGGTGATCCACTTAAGGGAAAACTTGCTGCTATTCTACAAACCTCTGCTCTTGGAGGCCCAACACTGTCTACAGGAAAAGGAGGGGGGCATAGACATCAATCCTGTTTGTAGGGCTTGCATTCAAGGAAAGATGCATGGAGCTCCTCACAAGGCCAAGACAACCATATCTACCACAAGGTGCTTGGAGCTTCTCCATATTGATCTCTTCGGTCCGCCGTCTCATGAAAGTCTTGGAGGAAAGAAGTATTGCCTCGTCATCGTCGATGACTATTTATGTTATTTTTGGGTATTCTTCTTCAAGTACAAGAGTGAGACTCAACGGACCATGATGGAGTTTGCAAACCAAGTTCAACGCAAGTACTACACCACGATCCTCGCAATAAGGAGCGACAATGGAACGGAGTTCAAGAACTACACCTTGGATGACTTCCTCGGCGAAGAAGGCATCCAACATCAATAATCCTCACCATATACTCCCCAACAAAATGGGGTCGCCGAAAGGAAGAATCGAACCTTGATTGAAGCCGCTCGAACAATGATGATGGAGTACAAGTCCAACTATAATTTTTGGGCGGAAGCTATCTCAACCGCTTTCCATGCTAATAACCGCCTCTACTTTCGCAATGGTTTGGAGAAGACACCATATGAGATCCTAACCGGTAACAAGCCCAATGTTTCCTACTTCAAGGTCTTCGGATGCAAGTGCTATGTTCTTGTCAAGGACACACGCCTATCCAAGTTTGATTCAGGAGCACAAGAATGAATCTTTGTTGGCTATGCAACGGATTCTCATGCCTATAGAGTCTTCAACAAGTCCAATGGACGAGTTGTGGAAACTTGTGATGTGACATTTGACGAAGATGATAGTTCTTTGGAGGAGCGAAGTGCTTCTTGTGAGAAAGGAGATGCAATTCCCCTGGATGCCGTAGGGAGGATGGGTGTTGGCATTCGCCGACCTCAAGAGCTACCTCCTATGAGTACCGGGGAAGGACCAAGTTCTACTCAAGTAGAGCCATCTACACCACAAGGCCAATCTTCTTCCACTGAGCAAACAAGTCCAAGTCAACCGCTACCACAACCTCAAGTTCAACATCAACAACAACAACAACAACCGCAAGTTCATCAACAACAACAACAACAACAACCACCAAGTGATCAAGGCCAAGCTTCAAGTTCTACACTGGATGCCTCGGGGACAAACATTCCGGATACTACATTCCCCAACACCTCCGAGTCATCCCTCTCTCATGATGATGATGATGCTCCCTACAACAACAATTTTGGTCAAGGCGAGGATCCAAACCATGATGAAGATCAAGTGTCCCCACGAGAATCTATTCCTATGGCCAACACTCACTGTGAAGATACTACTACAAGACATTTGCGCCTCAAGTCTCATTCCTTGCGCAATGTCATTGGAGATCTAAAGAGTAAAGTGACTACCCGGAGGCAACTAGAAAACTTTTGCGAGCACCATGCCTTTGTCTCCATGGTGGAACCACTCAAGGTCAACGATACACTTGAAGACCCCGATTGGTTGATAGCAATGCAAGAGGAACTCAACAACTTCAAGAGGAATGATGTGTGGACTCTCATGAGGCACCCTGATCATTGCCGCAATGTTATCAGCACCAAATGGGTCTTCAAGAACAAGCAAGATTAACATGGCATCGTCATCCGCAACAAAGCAAGATTGGTGGCACAAGGATATTCTCAAGTAGAAGGCGTGGACTTGGCGAGACATTCGCACCCGTTGCGAGGGTCGAGTCCATCCGTATCCGTTTGGCCTTTGCTGCTCACTATGGTTCCAAACTCCAACAAATGGACGTAAAGAGTGCTTTTCTTAATGGTCCTTTGCATGAGGAGGTGTATATGAAGCAACCCCCGGGGTTCGAGGACCCCCATTTCCTGGACCATGTCTTCAAGCTTAATAAGGCTCTATATGGTCTCAAACAAGCTCCTAGAGCTTGGTATGAGCACCTAAGGGAATTGCTTGAAGACCATGGTTTTGAAGTGGGGAAAATCAATCCCACTCTTTTTACTAAGAAATTCAATGGGGGAGCTCTTCATATGCCAACTCTATGTAGATGACATCATATTTGGCTCAACTAACACAAAGATTAATGATGATTTTGCCAAGTTGATGACTAATAGGTTCGAGATGTCAATGATGGGGGAACTCAAGTACTTCCTTGGATTCGAGATCAAGCAAATGCGTCAAGGCACCTTCATCAATCAAGCAAATTACATTCAAGGCATGCTCAAGCGCTTCGATATGAAGGGATGCAACGGTATAGGAACCCCAATGCACTTAAAGTGTCAACTCACCCTCGACGAGACCGGCAAGGTGGTGGACCCCAAGCTCTACCGTTTGATGATAGGTTCGCTTCTTTACCTTTGTGCTTCCCGTACAGACATCATGTTGAGTGTTGGTATGTGCGCACGGTTTCAAGCAAATCTGAAGAAAAGCTATATCATGGTAGTGAAGATGATCTTTCGATATTTAGTTGATACCCCAAATTTCGGACTATGGGTATCCAAGGGACACGGACTTCTCATTGGTTGGCTTCGCCGATTTGGATTGGGCGGGAGACAAGGTTGATAGGAAGTCTACATCCGGCGCTTGTCACTTCCTTGGGAGATCTTTGGTGTGTTGGTACTCGAAGAAGCAAAATTGTGCTTCCGTCTCTACCACGGAAGCCAAGTATGTTGCCGCGGCGAGTAGTTGTGCTCAAATCTTATGGATGAGGCAAACCTTGCGGAATTATGGACTTGATTATAGCAAGGTCCCTATTTTGTGTGATAACGAGAGCACCAACAAGATCGTCTACAATTCGGTACTCCATGGTAAGACGAAGCACATTGAGATAAGGAATAAATTCATCGGGGATCACATTGATCGAGGAGATATTGTTCTATCCTTCATTGGCACCAAGGAGCAATTGGCGGACATCTTCACAAAGCCCTTGGATGAGAAGTGTTTCATTGAGTTGAGGCATGAGCTAAATATCATAGATCCGTTGAACTTTGCTTGACAGTCGTGCGCACATACCACTCTTTAGCTAATGTCTTGATGGAAAGCACGCATGAACATAGGGGGAGTGTGGTTTAAACTTATTGAGCTATCCCTCCCACCGTAATGCATAAAGCAATTCAAAACTTACTCTATTTGTCAAATAAGTGACTAATGAGCTTCATGTTGAGTCTTAGTTGTGAGTCCTAGATACATCTACGCAACCTTACGCTATTATACTCTTACACGGTGGTCTCAGCCACCAACCTCCTCCTTGAGAAGTTTTTGGTTCTCTTTGGTTCTTCTTGATTTTCTTTGAATTTCTTTTCCATTTGCTTTTGGTTTTCTTTTCTCCATGTTCTTTGTGGGAGATTCACCCAAGCTTGGCTTTTCATGTTGATTCTTGCAAGCTTGGTTGAGTAGTACCTTACCCGTTTCTCCATCTAATCCTAAGACAATACCCACCTCTTGAGCCATTTCCGTCTAAAAGCACAAGCCTACACCATAATCTGAGTTTTCTGAGCTTTGGAGATCAGTACTACCGGTGGTCAGGCCGGTACTATCGCCCCTGTGCAGTGTCCTGACAACTGTCAGGATTTTGCTCGGGAGCGGTACTACCACCTGAGGTACCAGTTAAGTACCGAAAAGCGGTACTACCGCTCTTGCGACCGGTACTACCGCTTCCGTATTTGACTTAAGGTACCAGGTGGGGATGGATCTATCCAATCCATCACTTTCCCCCACCCACCTCAAGTCAAACACGGCGCCCAAGCTCAGGAGACTCGAGGAGACCGGCCCCGATCTCCTCCTCCGGCCATCCACGGTCAATTCTCCTCAGTGGAGAAGCTTCCCCACCCTCTTCCTAACCATGGCCTCCGATATGAACTCGAACCTCTCTCTCTAGGGTTTGTTGGATTCCCTAGATGCATAGGTTAGGGTTTGTTGGAGTTCTTCGTGGAGAATCATCCTAGAAAGCTTTTACATGTAGAAGGATACTAGCTAGCAACACTAGGTGAAATTTGTGCCTCAATGCTATGGATCACGACATAGATCTAGTGGTGCAGTGCTCGAGCGGTAGTACTGGTCATTCGTGACCGATACTACCGGTTCAAGCGGTACTACCGGGCTGGGTTGCGGTACTACCGCCCAGTGCAGTTTCACTTTTGTTGCTTGTTAGTGTCCTTTTGCGCTACAACTCCGATACTTGTGCACTTAACCCCTATCCCCCCTACAACCTATGTTGTTCACATGTTCATCCAAGCCCCGTGGTGGCACCAAGGTCAAGCCTCCCGCTTCTCGTCTCATAGGGAGCAAGAGGAAGAGGAGATTGTTTCGCCAAGGACTACGAAGCATCAAAGGGCAGCTGTAGCCAACAAGAGAACCGCCTCGGGTCCTCAAAGGCCAATGAGTGGACTTACCAAGGGCCAGTTCTTGGAGATAAGGAAGATCAATCCGTACTTGGTGGACAAGAATCACTGGCTATGCCCCAACGACTACTTCTACCATCCAAATCAAGAGAGGATATACAATGAGAACTATGGTGCGAAGGAGTTCAATTGCTGCCCCCAATGCTCTATCTCTATGGAAAAGCTCCGCTCTAAGCCCAAATACTTCGGTGAGGCACTTGAGATATGCGAGGAGCAAGGACTTATCCCCTTGATGACCTTCTCTCACAACTACTCCAAGGAGGTGATTTGCCAATTCTATGCAACCGTGGTGTTCCTTGAAGATTAGTTTGGCGTCCGCTCTCTCAAGTGGATGACTAAGGAGCATGTGATGGAGGCCACATGGGAGGAGTTTGCACGTGGCATTGGCTATCATCTCCCCGACAATGATATCAACTTCTTCCGGATTCATCTCCAACACAAGCCAATGAGCAAGGATAAGATGGTCAACCTCTACCTCCCCGGGCGTGCACTTTGCGATAGTGCCTATGACCTCCTTCCAACCTATGATATCATGAACCGCATCTACCGCAACACCGTCAACCCCAAGCACACCAACCACGATGAAGTGCATGGTTTCCTTGTCAACCTACTTGTGCGTACTCAAGAGAACAAGGGCCGCGGCAAGCAATTGGACGTCATGGACGTGCATGAGATGCAAGATTGTGCCTTCCTCCGCAAGCTTCCCCAATATGCACCGTACATCATGAGTCTCATTAGCCTCAAGTGGGAGCGAGCTAACCATGGGGATCTCCTCTCTCAATGCTCACCAATCACCGTCCACCGTGAGCGCAACCCCGCCGTCAAGAATCACTCTTCACCAAGGTATGGCAAGAATGCTCCCAAGGACAAGGAGGATGAGGAGGCTGATAGCGATGACTCCGACTTTGTGCCCAACTCCGTCAAGACCAAATGCCTCTTCGCCAAGCTCACTGCTCGCCTAAAGAAGTCCTTTTGCGTCAAGGAAGACCTCCAAGACAAGATGTACAAGGCCCACATCGACAACAAGAAGATTCATCAACGCCAAAAGGCTATGATGGTTCACTTGGGCCTCCCCGTCTCCGATGGCTTCGAGAACAACATCACCCCTACCGAGGAGTGGAAGTCCAAGCACACATGGTCGAGCTCCGAGGACTCCATTCCCGAGCGCATCGTGTGTCCCTCTCCACCACCTCATGGCAAGGGCCAAGCTCAAGACAAAGATGAGGATGAGGAGGAGGAGGACGACGAGGACATGTATGGAGATGATGAGGACGAGGAGGAGGAAGACGAGGACGAGGATGACGAGTGATCTCCTTGGGGCGCTAGCATGCTTCCTCTCCCTTTTTGGTGTTCTGATGCCAAAGGGGGAGAAGTTTCTCTATCAGGATGGGTATTTGCATGGGGATGCCAAGGTATTGGTGCTTCATTTTGATCTTTTAGGCCTTGGCATCAATTTTTATCCTAGTTATTTGAGAAACTTTATTCGTATGCTTGCTACTTTGCTTCTCTATTCATGGATCTCCCTGTTTGTAATAAGACCTATTCGTGGTAGCCTATATTGGTATTCGGTATTCATCTGTTGTGGGTACACCATTTTTATGGAGGCATTATTATTGGAAGTTTTGGGTTTCTAAAGGCAAAGGTATGACTCATTCACCCAAAACTCCTTGTATTGCCATATGTTGCCTCCATAGTGTGCATATGCTATATAGACATGTCAAATATCCTTGTTGCATGTGCTTGGTTTGTAGAATCTAGGGGAGTTATGTCTCTAGGATGTGTGTATTTATATTCAAATGCATATTCTAACTATGCACACATCTAAGGGGAGCTCCGTCTATCTTTTGCAAATCTAGAACCATATCATAATATCTTATGCTATATTGCAAATTCTTGTGTTGTCATCAAACACCAAAAATGGGGAGATTGAAAGAGCAAAATATATACCTCGTGTTTTGTGTGTTTGATCACCACTTGAATGAATTTCACCGTGTGCATAGTTTTTCTTTGATAGATTTGCAGGTGCACGGTGCCCTCACTGAACGCATCAGGATCGGAAGACTCAAGCGTAGCTTATAGGTTTTCTAGTTGTGTGTGTGTGTCACGAGGTGATGTGGTTGGAGAGGGAAAGAGGAAAAAGTTGAATCTGCCTGACAGGTACTATCGTTACCAAGAGCGGTAGTACCGCTACCCTATTGGTACCGGTCAGTGGTACCGCTCTGGACTTGCACAACGAAATTGCCCATAGTACATGTTACGGTACCTCGACGGTACCTCGACCGGAAGTACCGCTCCCGAGCGGTAGTTTCTTCAAGGTACCGCTTTGGTACCATAATTATGAGATACGGTGCTACCGCCCTGGTACCGTTCTGGTATCGTGTGGGAGTCCGGGGCTCGCAGAGACCTTGCCGGTACCTCAGCGGTACCGTCAGTGGTACTACCGCTTCGAGCTCACGTGGCAGATTTGTGGGCAGAATTCAAATCCAGAGCGGTACTACCACTTGCCCAAGCGGTTGTATCGGTCGTGCGGAATCAACACATAACGGTTGGATTTGGGGGGCCTATAAAAGGGCCCCTTCTTTCCCAGCTCGATTTTATCTCTTCTCTCTCTCCTCCATTGTTGATGATCTCAAACCTTGAGGATCTCCCTATGATGTGGGCATTACCCTTCAGGTAACTTGTATTGTGCTACCTTTTACGGCCCAACCAGGGGCCCATGAAGATCATCCATTGACCAAGGTGGGCTGCTGTATCGGTTTCAAAGAAATATACTTGGTAAATAAGGCATGAAGACGAAGAACAAGGAAAGTTTAGACGTAGAACTCTTTGTAACCTAGTCGTACCCGGACAGACCTCTCGAGACCTGGCTCACAATATAAGGGCCAGGAGAGGGTCTACCGAGGGACACACAACCACTTTAGCCATAACCACCGCAACTCTAGAGCTAGGTCATACAAAATCTTAGCCTCGCGACGAGATCTTAGTCCAAGCCTTCGGCTTCCCCATTGTAACCCGATATTTTCGATAATCAAGATCAGACAAGCAGGAAGTAAGGGTTTTACCTCATCGAGGGCCCCGAACCTAGGTAAATCTCTCTCCCCGTTTGTTTGGTATCTGATGTCTCGTGTTAGCCTGCAGGATTCCGTCAACCCTAAGCCCCAAAAGGTGGGCATTGCCGAGGAGTACCCTCAAGAATTGGCACCGTCTGTGGGAAACCTGTCGGTACAAGGCACGCCATCGGCAGCTCCGATCACATCAGAAGTGTTTGTGTTGACTTCACCAACACCTTCAAGCCCAAGAAACTCAGTTCGTTGCGGTTCCTTCGAGTACGCACCACGCGCTGAGGCCTCACACCCGATCTCTTCGGAGTTACGCGGCAATATGGATACAACCTTTGGAGGGGTCCACTTCATCATTGATGACCACAAGTATAGGGGATCGCAGCAGTCTTCGAGGGAAGTATTACCCAATTTATTGATTCGACACAAGGGGAGCCAAAGAATAAATATAAGCCTTGAAAGTTGAGTTGTCAATTCAGCTGCACCTGGAAATAGACTAGTCCGCAGAGGTTTATCAGTAGCAACAGTTTTATAGCAGTGGTAGTAATACACTAACAGCGGAAATAAAGTAAAAACAGTAGCAGTGGTGGATGTGGTAAACAGCAGGATTAAAATACTGTAGGCACAGGGATGGATAAGCTGGCGTTGCATGAATGAGATGACTCGTATAATAGCTAATATGGGGAAGATAAAGTGATACAAGTATCCAAGAATAAAATAACCACATGCGTGTGTTCCTATTTAGTCGCACGTTCTCGCAATGAGAAACTTGCGCGACATCTTTTGTCCAACCAGCCCGTTGTAGCGGGGCCTCGAGGGAAACTACTGGTAATTAAGGTACTCCTTTTAATAGAGTACCGAAGAAAAGCATTAACACTACGTGAACACACGTGATCCTCACATCAAAGCCATCCCCTCCGGTTGTCCCGATTATTGTCACTTCGGGGCCTCGGGTTTCGGACAATGACATGTGTATACAACTTGCAGATATGATCAAGAACAATATATAAAACATCATCATGAAAACACAATATGTTCATATCCGAGATCATGACACTCGGGCCCAAAGTGACAAGCATTAAGTATAACAAGTTGCAACAATGCATAAAATACTCACAACGGATACTAGGCACTATGCCCCGAACAATTATAATGCTATTACATGAACGAACTCATCCAATCCCGACCATCCCCTTCAGCCTACAACGAGGGAACTACTCACTAATGGATGGGGGAATCATGGATGGTTGATGGAGAGGCGTCGGTGATGGCGATGGCGATGATCTCCTCCAATTCTCCATCCCGGCAGGGTGCCAGAACGTAGTTCCTGCCTTCGAAATAGGGTTTCACGGGGCGGCGGCGCTACAGACTTTTCTCTAGAATAACTTCGAACCTCCTGGGGTTTTCTCGTGATGAGGATCTTATAGCCGAAAGGGGAGGCCGAAACAACGAAGGGGTGGGGAATACAACCCCCAGGCGTGGCCAGGCCTGGGCCGCGCATGGGCCATGTATTCTCAGCTCCAGCCCCCCTGCTCTTCACCTTCTGGCTCCGTGAGTTCCCCAGGAAAATAAGGCATTTGGGTATATTTCTGGGATTTTTCCCGAACGTTGATTTTCTGCACAAAAACAAGACACGAGGGCAATTCTGTTGAAAACAGCGTTAGTCCGCGTTAGTTGCATTCAAAACATACAAGTTTGAGGGAAAATAATAACAAAAAGGTTTGGGAAAGTAGATACGTTTTGGACGTATCAACTCCCCCAAGCTTAGCTTATTGCTTGTCCTCAAGCAATTCAGTGAAAAATGAGTGCGATAAAAGACTTTCACGAACCTATTTGTTCCATAAGATGTATATATTCTCACGGATGATCAATTACTTAGCTAATTCATAAATAAGGAGCATGTGAAACAACATAATCAGTAGTAATGCAAACCATGAATGGATACCAATAGCAATGATAAGCAACATGAAACATAAACAGTTGCAAAATTTCAATAGTCATAATGAAGTAAAACAAAGTGGTATCTCGCTTGCCCCTATTTGGAAGCAAAACATAAACTCACAAGGCACCTCTGAAGTCCAAAAGAAGACTAGAAGTAAAGATATCGAAAGATGCAAGCATCACAAATATGCAATAAATAATCTTGTCTTGGGACAAGCACATTACAGTAAGAATGACTGCCAATGCTTCTAGGAATGTGCTTTAAAAGAGAGAATGGTGACTCAACATTGCAGTGGTTGAATGGTCCTTGCAAAGGAAAGCAGAGATTAAACATGTGCTAGAGCTTTTCATTTGTAAAACTGAGGTAAAATTGCTTTTTGAGTGGTGGTTGCTTTTGTCAACGAATCGGTAAAAGGGTTTTTGTCATCTTCCATACTAAACAAGTTTGAGAGCGGTTCCGAAATATTTGGGCGAAGCCTCTTTTCATCTATGCTATTTATAAAACTGTGGCACTCCTCCCATCCATTGCTTACACATACCATGGCTAGCCGAATCCTCGGGTGCCAACCAACAATCACAAACCATGGAGGAGTGCCACTTTCTTATAATTTCCTATTTTCTTCCCCTTTTGGAAGTTGTGGTCAAACCAGCTCTTCTTCTTTTTATATCTATCATTTTTTATTGACAAGCGAGATGAAGCTCACGAGATTTCGGTACTTATTAAAGCAAGGAAGACGGCAATAATAACTCTCACATCCTCATGAGCTAAAAAAAGTGTCACAAAACGAGGATTTATTTGAAGGTTTTAAAGGTAGCACATGCAAATTTGCTTGGAGTGGCGATGAAATACCACATGTAGGTAGATATAGTGGACTCATTTGGCATGCTTTGGTTCAGTAGTTGGATGCACGAGAAGTAACTCTACTCAGTACAGGTGTTGTGGGCATACTTCATGGGTGTACCATCGACAGTGCCTAGATCCGGCAAGCCCGGGTGGCCCACAGATGGTGATGAGGCATGTGGCCCATCGGGCGGCCCAGTTGCTGTTGATCATGAAGGAAGAAGTCCGGCCCAGGATCAGTAAGCCGGATCCGTACCGACATTAGGAGGAACCCGGATCCGCGGAGGCCCATGAGGAACCCGGATCCAGTACGACGTATATGGAAGGCGGATCCGTGACGTGCACGGCAAGATATTGTACCGTAGCTAGGCTATCTGTAATCCGGCTAGGACTCTCCATGCAAACCCTAGATCCGTGCGCCTTTATAAGCCGGATCCCGGGAGCCCTAGAGGCAGAACCTCAACTCATTGTAACAATGCGAAAGCGCCCAGATAATTCCAGACAAGCAGCAGTAGGCCCTGTCATCGTGCAGGTGTTCCGAAGCTGGGTAAATCGCGTACCACCGTCCCGTGTGCACTCCGCCCTATGGCCCCTACTTCTTCTCCCCCTCGTGAGGATCCCTCCTCCGAGGTACCGTCGAATAGGCAACGACAGTTGGCGCCCACCGTGGGGCCTGTGGCGTCTGGAGGCCGGAACCGGGAGGGTTCCGCCATGGGAAGCTACGACGACACCATCGCTGTGGGACGCGTCCTCTACGCCGGAAATCTGCCGATCCTCCCTCCGGATGAGTGTTGGATTCCGGCTAGGACAAACCCCGTCAAGCTCTCCATCGTCCCAATTGGCGGCATACACATCTTCATCGGGGAAACCGTCGATTCCGACGGAAACCCACTGGTAAGTAACACAGACGCGACCGCCGCAGAGCTGGACGCTGTCGCGAAGATCCGATCTGAGATGCAGGAGCTTCCCAAGGAAGATTCCGCCTCGGATCTGGAAGTTTCAAAGCCCACCCAATCCGCCCCTGAGCAGGAAACAACGGTGGAAGACCAATGCAGATCCGCCTGGGTCTCCCAGGTGTTAGAAAAGCAGAGGTGCCACTTCGTACACTTCTTGGCCCACACCGCCGGAACCGCCCCTCAAGAAGACGGAGCTGGTCCTGAGCAGGTAGAGGCACCGGAAAACGGCGCAGATCCGGATCAGGCTGAGCCTGTCGGAGAAAGCGAAGCTCCGGTTGAAGAGTCGATTTTGGGCAATCTAAGCCCAATTTCCGGAGATACCCCCTCCATGGATACTGACGAGTTTAACCGCAAGCTAGGGGAGTACGGTTTCGGTGATTAGCCTGAAGTCGACTCCGCCCAGCCTAAGCAGGTTCTCGCAACGGTAGCAGCGCTGGGACAAACTGGATCTGAAGAGCCAACCAGCCAATCCGACCCTCAGCTATCCCACCAAGGATCTCCAATGTCACGGGAGCGACCCCGCAGGGATTCTTCCTCGGAGGAACTCCTGTCGGCTGAAGAGATGGTGGCGCGAGCAGTTCTTAACAAACCTATAACCCCGGGCGACGCCGCAGATCTGGAGGCTCTAGAGGCCACTAGACAGGAAATGCTGGCCACTGCCAAGAAGCTCACCGATACCGAAGCCGCGTTAAGGGAAGAAAGGGAACAAGCTGCAGGTTTGGCGGAAAATTTCGACAGACAGGATCGCGAGATTACTGCCACACTCGAGCAGGTCAAGAGCATGGCGAAAGAGTGGGAAGTAAAGATGACTTATGCGCAGGCGGAGGCCGATCGAATTGTTAGAGAAGCAATTCCGCCTCGCAGAATCAACTTCGCCACACCCGCAGAGCACCGGCCGCTGGAAACCCCAAAGGACAACATGCAAAAAGCTGCGGAGCTGTTGAAGAAGAAGGACGAAGAGGTTGATATCAACTACCTCCGCACACTTGTAGCTTCAGCAATGCAGCAGCAAAGCAAGGCGGATACTTCGCGCAGGTTGGAATCCAATCCGGATAACTGTGTATCTACCGCGCAGAAGGACGCCCGCGCCGATCGGCATCCCGATGATGAATCACACACCGGATCCTCGGAGCGCAGAAGAAGAACCAGGGAACACCCAAATCCGATCCTCGTTCCGTCAAAGACGCCTTCGTCAGATCCAAGAAAGGGAAAGGATGCAATGTACTCCGGACGAGACAAATATCGCAACCCCTCTCCTCCGCCCAATGGTTATCCGCGACCCCCTGGCCGCCGTAGTCTAGCTGGAAACACCAGGCCCTCAGGGCATGGTGGGATTGTTATCCGCGACAACGTGCTGCCAAGAAACAGAAACAGGGAGTGCTCGCCGGAACCACGCCGGAACCAGAACAATGTTCGTGAGCCCGAGCCCAGGAGGAATCGGAATGAGGAGCACGGCCCAGAGCCTCGCCGGAGCCGCGACCCAGAGCCTCGCCGGAGCCGCGACCCGGAGCCTCGCCGGAACGACCAGGGCAGCCAGCGCCAGGGCGAAGGCAGCCATAGGAGCCGGAGCCAGCACCAGGAAGGCCGAGGAGAATCAGATGGCGGAAGCAAGAAATCGGACCGTCCACCTCGCAGGTCTCCCTCACCACCACCTAGCGGTGGCGGCGGAGGTGGAGGCGGAGGCAACGGCCGGAGATTGCGCTCTCGCTCACAATCCCCCCGCCACGGCCCCTGCGACGCGCGGGATCGCCTTAACGAATACAGAACCGACTACGTTGGTCCGAAGTGCTTTGGCAGGATGATTCGAGAGGAACCAAAGCCAAGGATGAACCTCAAGCTACCCGGAAACCTGAAGCATTATGATGGCACCGAAAGGCCGGATACCTGGATTGAGGATTACTATAATGCAGTAACCTTTGCCGGAGGAACCCCTAACATCGCCTGCCGCATGCTCCAGTTGTACCTTGTAGGTCCAGCCCGGATCTGGCTCAGTGACCTCGAGAAGAACTCCATCTTTTGCTGGTTCGACCTGAAGACCGCTTTCGAGAAACACTTCAGAGGCACGTACAAAAGACCTGCCACGGCAAGCGACCTGCAAGCCTGCATCCAGAAGAAGGGAGAAACCTCAAGAAACTACCTCACACGATGGTTGGCATGCAGGAACGAGTGCGAAAACGTCGACCACACCACCGCCATGTACGCTTTTATTGGTGGACTGCAGAGGGGAGGATTGCTGAGGCATACGCTCACTCATTTGGCTAACTCAAGCAAGCTGACTTTGGATGAGATGATCTCCATTGCCAGTGATCACACTGCCGCCGATGATGACGCAGGCGGTGATCTCGCAGCTACAGCAATCCCCCTGCATCAACAAAAGAAGAACCGTGATAACGGTAGCAGCAGCAGCCATAAGCGCAAGAACCCTGATGACCAGAAGAGTGGCGGATCCGAGATGGTCGCCATGGCGTTTCAACGCGGAGGTTCAGGAGGCGGAAGAGGACGCGGACGTGGAGGCGGAGCCGGCAGGGGTCAGCAGCATACCTCTGAGGTCACAGCTGGCGGATCCCGCGCCCCGCAAACCTACGAGGAGTACAGAGACATGCCCTGCCTGGCCCACCTGGATCCGGTTACAGGGAAGTCCACTCACACCAACCGCAACTGCAAGTGGGTCAATGATCTAAAGAACGACCCGGAGGCAGGATACAAGCGAGCCCGGAAGCACCGCCCACGCGGCAAGGGAGGCAAGGGCAAGAACAAAGACAAAGAGGAAGATAGTTCCGAGGCGATGGATGAGGATGATAACTCGTCGGATCCCAAGGCAGGATCCGCAGGTAAATCCAACCCATTCGACAAAAAGAGCGTGGGGGCTTACCACACTTTCCTCGGGACCCCAACAGTACGCGCCTCCAAGTCAGCTACCCGGATCCTGAACGCCATAGTTCCGGCTGTGCCGCAGTACGTCAGGTGGTCGGAAATCCCGTGCACATTTGATAGGAAGGATCACCCCGCAATTGTGCCAAAAGAATGCTACGCCTTGGTTGTAAGTCCCCGCATAGATGGGTATGACTTCTCCAAGTGCCTCATGGATGGCGGAGCCAGCCTGAACATCATGTACCTGGAGACTCTAGAGCGGATGAACCTCACCAAGGAGCAGCTGAAACACAGCAACACTGAGTTTCATGGCGTGGTTCCGGGTAAGAAGGCGAATTCCCTCGGCAGCATAACAATTCCCGTGGCTTTTGGCGATGTTCATAATTTCCGCGAAGAAAAGATCACGTTTGAAGTTGTGCCCTTCAAGAGCTCCTACCACGTCATCTTCGGCAGGCCCACCTACCACAAGTTCCACGCAAGAGCGTGCTACATCTACAACAAGCTCAAGATTCCGGGTCCTAAAGGTATGATTACCGTATCCGGAGACTACAAAAAGGCTCATGAGTGTGAGTTAGGCGAAGCCGCCTTCGCGGAGTCTGTGATATCTGGAGAAGAGCTAAAAGGCTACAGAGCCGCGGTGGATCCGACTGAGATGCAGACCACCAAGAAGCAGATCTCCGAGCAGAAAACCTCCTTCAAGGCCGCGATAGAAACCAAGAAGCACGACCTCATCAAAGGCGACTCTTCCAAGCAGGTTTCAGTCGGAGCCAACATGGACCCCAAATAGGAAGACGCGCTCGTCGAGTTCCTCCGCGCTAACATGGATATCTTCGCATGGCAACCTTCTGACATGTCCGGAGTACCTAGGGAACTCGCCGAGCACTACCTAAACATAAATCCGGGGGCTAAACCGGTGAAGCAAGCTATGCGACGCTTTGGAGATAAGAAGCGCCGCGCCATAGGAATGGAACTAGCAAAGTTACTAGAAGCAGGTTTTGTAATAGAAGTTATCCACACCGATTGGGTCGCGAATCCCGTCCTTGTACCAAAAAAGAACACTGAAATACTAAGAATGTGCATCGATTACTCTGGCTTGAACAAGCATTGCCCGAAGGATCCGTTCCCCTTGCCGCGCATTGACCAAGTCATTGATTCGACGGCGGGGGCGGAACTTCTGTGTTTTCTTGATGCGTATTCCGGGTATCATCAGATCCGGATGAAGGAATCCGACCAAAAGGCGACTTCATTCATTACCCCGTTTGGTACTTACTGCTCTGTTACTATGCCTTTTGGTTTGAAAAATGCAGGTGCCACCTACCAACGTACGATGCAGCGATGCCTGAAGGACCAAATTGGCCGGAACGTGCACGCTTACATCGACGACATCGCGGTCATGACCCGGAAAGGATCCGACTTGATCAGCGACCTCACAGAAACCTTCGACAACCTCCGCAGGTACAAGATGATGTTGAATCCGCTGAAGTGCGTCTTTGGAGTGCCAGCCGGAAAACTCCTTGGCTTCATAGTCTCTCACAGAGGCATTGAGGTTAACCCGGAAAAGATCAAGGCAATCCTGTGTATCAAACGGCCAACTTGTCTCAAAGATGTGCAACGACTAACTGGTTACGTCGCAGCAATCAGTAGGTTTGTTAGCCGTCTTGGCGAGAAGGCACTACCTCTGTACAAGCTACTGAAGAAAACAGACAAATTTGTCTGGGACGACGCAGCTGACGCAGCTCTTCGGGGGTTGAAGGAAATACTCACCTCCCCACCTATCTTGGCAGCTCCAGCAGAGTCAGAACCAATGCTCCTTTATCTGGCAGCTACCAACAAAGTCATCAGCCTCGTCATCGTGGTGGAGCGAAAGGAAGAAGGTCATGAATATGACGTCCAAAGACCTGTCTACTACATTAGCGAGGTGCTGACGGAGTCAAAACAAAGATACCCTCACTTTCAGAAGCTAGCTTATGGAGTGTTCCTAGGCAGCCGGAAGCTGAGACACTACTTCCAAGAGCACCCAGTAATAGTTGTGAGCAAGGCTCCGCTGTCAACAATTCTCAACAACGCTGACGCCACAGGACGTACGGCTAAATGGGGCATCGAATTATCCGCCTTCGACATCGCTTACAAGCCTAGGACTGCGGTTAAATCCCAAGTCTTGGCAGATTTCATCGCAGATTGGACAGAAGCTCCGGATGCAAGTCTGGAGCCGGAACCAGAAACATGGGTCATGCACTTCGATGGATCCAAGCAGCATCAAGGCTCAGGAGCCGGAGTCACCCTGAAGTCCCCTACCGGAGAAGAACTGCAGTACGTTCTGCAGATCCACTTCAAAGCTACAAACAACATGGCGGAATACGAGGCTCTACTACACGGTCTGCGCATCGCTAAGGAAATTGGGATCAAGCACATCATATGCTGTGGAGATTCCGACCTGGTGGCACAACAAGTAGCCGGAACCTGGAACGCCAGAAACTCCGTCATGGCGGCCTACAGAGACGAAGTTGACGAGATCGCCAAGTGCTTCCTCGGATACGAAGTCAAGTACATCAGGAGAGACGATAACACAGCGGCAGGCATGCTATCCAAGCTCGGATCCGGCAGGAAGCAAATCCCGCCTGGCATTTTCCTGGAGCATCTCCGGATACCCTCGGTGAAGGGCGCTAACCCGGAAAACCCAGAGGTGGCAGTGTCTCTGGCTAGGGAGGTGATGGCTATCATTCCGGCTTGGACACAGCCTTTCCTGGACTATCTCATCGATCAGAAGTTGCCTGAGGACGAGGTCCTCGCAAGACAGATCGTCAGACGAGCGAGATCCTACACAATTGTTGATGGACAGCTCTACAAACGAAGTGCAGCAGGGGTATTTCTCAAATGCGTCTCCAATCAAGATGGCATTGAAATCCTCAGAGAGATCCACGCAGGGGACTGCGGGCATCATGCCGCCCCCAGATCGCTCGTTGCAAAAGCTTTTCGGTTAGGGTTCTACTGGCTCACAGCTAAAGAAGATGCTGACAAAATAGTCAAGACCTGCCGAGGTTGTCAGTACTACGCTACTCAACCAAACGCTCCAGCCCAAGAGCTGAAGACCATACCTATCACCTGGCCATTTGCGGTCTGGGGGCTCGATATGGTTGGTAAGTTAAAAAGATCATCTCCTGGCGGTTTTGAATACCTCTTGGTCGCTGTTGACAAGTTCAGCAAATGGATCGAGGCTAAGCCAGTGAGAAAAGCCGATGGTGCTACGGCACTAAAATTCGTCTGCAGCCTCGTGATGAGATTCGGCATCCCACACAGCATAATCACAGATAATGGCACAAACTTCGCTCAAGGAGAATTAAGGGATTATTGTGAGACAGTAGGGATTCGACTGGACCTTGCATCTGTGGCTCATCCACAATCCAACGGTCAGGTTGAAAGGGCTAACGGCCTAATATTATCAGGAATTAAACCACGCCTTGAAGGACCGCTGCGACGAGCAGCTGGAGCTTGGGCCGATGAATTGGAAGCTGTTCTGTGGAGTTTACGAACTACCCCTAACAGATCAACAGGGTTTACCCCATTTTTCCTGGTATACGGATCCGAAGCCGTGCTTCCCTCCGACATCATCCACGATTCACCGCGAGTTTCCGCCTACAATGAAGAAACAGCTGATGAGGCCAGACAGCTATCTGTGGACCTGATCGAGGAAGCTCGGAACTTAGCTGACCAGCGCTCCGCCATCTACCAACAGAAGCTCCGACGATATCACAGTCGTCGAGTTCGGAATCGCTCCTTCATGGCAGGAGACCTGGTCCTCCGCCTTCGGCAGGTGAAAGACCATAAGCTGCAATCTCCATGGGAAGGACCCTTCGTCGTTAGCAAAGTGCTTCATAACGGGTCGTACTACCTTGTTGATTTCCGCGAGCTGAGGGATAGACCTGCTAATTGGCACCGGAAACGCAAGCGTGAGGATCCGGATGACATCTACGACGAGACAGATCGCCCTTGGAACATCGCACAGCTACGTCCTTTCTACACTTAGCATATTTCTTCCGAGTTACAAACTCTGTAATAGTTATACATGATCAATGAAATAAAGCCTATGGTTCACTCTTTGAGTCTTTTACCTCCTTTACTTGTTCATTTTTAGATCATGTATGTTTTCCGACTAAAACCGCAGAGCTGGATTTTTCCGCCTAGGCGTGTATAAAAGTTGTGATTTTCAAAAATCGTCCTTTAGGACGTAAGCTTAAGTTTTCTGATTAAGTTGTTGTCTGTTGCGAACTCGTGGATTCCTAGTAGCGATTTCCGGCACCTATGCTTGGGGGCTTGTTTCCGCGGTTATTGACGGATTGCCATTGGGCTTCGTCGCCGCTGGCGAGCGTTTCCGGCTAAGGTCTTCCGGCTCGCGGAAGGTCAAGCGGGCAAGCCGGAAAACAACGAAATCAGCACTTGCTGTCCGACACAAAACGAAACATGCACATAACATTAACGGATAGCAGGATAAGTGTTTCCGCCCCATGCATAATCGTTTCGTTCCTAGCTACTTAAGAATTTAAAGTCTTATTACAAACCCACTCTGGGGCCAAAATGATGCAATTTGTTTCATTGTCTAAAACAGGAACTCTACTCGGAGTCCTCTTCTTCAGATTCCTGGTAGGTGGAGCCGTCGTCGCTGTCACCAGATCCGGCTTCAGAGTCGTCACCAGAGTTTCCTCCGGAATGCTCGCCGCTTGACCCGGAGCCTTCCCCATAATACTCTGGCTCACCTGCCTCCTCCTCCTCTGCATCGGAAAATCCCTTGGGCAGATCGTGTTTGTTATACCAGAACGAGTGATCCACTCGCCTGACAAACAACTGTTCATAGCCTTGGGTTTCCGCGAGGAGGGCACCCATGTCGGAACCCTTGGGGGCTCCGCGTGCAACATCCGCCAGGTTGAGCGAGGGGAAGTGAGCCTTGCAGGTGGCCAAGACTAGGGAGGCGACTCCGCGTGCTGAAGATTTTTGCCAGTCCTTGATGAAATCCGGCACTTTCTCCATAAGTTTGGTCATCGTATCGATGATCGTGGTTTTGGCCTTCTTCAGAGACAGAGTCTTGGCGATTCCGCGACAGGCTTCAAATAACGCGTCGATTGAAATCCGCGCTTCATCGTATGCCTCCGTCCTCTTCAGGTTCGACTCTTTTGACCACTCGAAACCAAGGCTTGCTGTGGAAGAAGGAGGTCCAGTTCCGTTAAGAGAGAAAGCATATAAGATAGTCGGAGCAACGACACGGAAGAGCACTTACGGAAGATAAGTTTGTCGATGGCCTCCGCCTCCGCCTCCAGAACTTTGTTCTTGGCTACCACGGAGATCACGCGACCCTGGCTTCTCTCCAGTTTTTCATTCAGCTCCGCCAGGTCGCGGGCATGCTTCTCGGAGAGTTCTTTCCTCGCCTCAGTCTCCTTACTGGAGGATTCTTGGATGAAGGTTTTGAGGGATTCATTCTCCGCCTCAAGCACCTTGACCTTGGCGGATAGCTCATCAAACGAGGAGTGCTTGGCAGTTTCTTCTGAAGGCAGAAAGTTGCACATATTATGCATCCTGAACAACTATGTCAGCACAAAAAATAAAGACCCGGATCTCGTACCTTGAAGGCGGGTCTCAAGCAGTTGGATATCTTTTCGGCTATTTTCCGCGTGCTGGCGCAGCCCCTCGATTTCCGCGATTTGCTCCAGCACGTGCACGCGCAGATCTTTGTGCATTTTCCGTGTGGTCTGCGAAGCGGCAAAGAGTTAGTCGGTTATTAAAATCTGGGTGGCTAGCGAAGAATTCAAAGTCTTGGGATAAAAATTTCAAATTTCCGCCTAAAGGTACATTTTGGGAAAGCATCGGCTAATACATATTACACGGAAATATATCACCCAATGCTTGGGGGCTAGTATCACCTGCCGCACTTCCTTGTGCTTGGCAAAAAACTCCTTCAGGCTGTCCTCCAGGTCGGCGAGTTCTCGCATTTCCTCGTCCGGTTTTCCCCACACTTTGTTCAGCATGGCGGAAACTTCCGTGTGACGCTGTGCAAGGGTAAGCTTTTGAAGGGACGGAGTTGGTTGGAGGTTGACTCGAGTCGCGTTGGTAACTTGAAGGAGCTTTGCCTTTTGCTCCTGTTCTTCTCCTGTGGGCCCTGCGAAAGCGGAGCTTGGCTGATCTTGTGGGGGAACGAGTGAGGAGGTCCCCTTGGCGGAATCGCCATGATGAGCAGGATCTTCAGGAAGGTCATCAATGTTGATGACATCTTTCGGATCCGGCTTGGAGGCGGATGAAGCCTTGGGCGGAACTTCAACCTCAGGAGTAATAGGAAAAGAAGCCGGAGATGGCCTGGCTCTCTTCTTTGGGACCCTTGGGGCCTTGGGGGGCTGGCTTCCGGAGCTTCAGAAAAAAACATAAAAGTGTAAGAGTGAGCGTGAAACCAGAACTTGGATCTCGGAAGTAGAAGCTTACCCGGAAGGCTTGAAGAAATGCTGGATGGCAGGCTGCCCCTTGTTGCTGGTATTAATCAGTGAAAGGCGCTTCTTCTCCGCCTCCGCTTTCCGGGTGGCCGCAGTGCTAAGCACTTCGCGGGCGCGTTTCGCATAGGGGCTGGAAGGAGCCGGCTTCTTCCTCTTAGCAGGGCGTGGGGCCTCGGGAGCTTCCGCCTCCGATGCAGCTTCCAGATCCGCGTTGCCGGTGGATGGGACCCGGAGGAGAGTTCCGAGTTCGTTTTCTTCAAGCGCCTCGAGCTAATGCAAAGTTAAACACTTAGACAAAAAAGTTTGCAGAGAAGCAATAGACTAAAGTCAAGACGACGTACCGCGGTTCCGGATCCATTCGTGTGGATGTCTTTGTTGCACACGTGAACATGGAGTTCACGTGGGATTTTGATGAGGACCCGGATCCTCTTGTCGATGGCGTCAGCGGAGAGATTGTCTTTGGTGGCGCGTATTGGGTCATCGCGCCCTGTGTATTGGAACATCAGGCGGTCCCTGTGTTGGAGCGGCTGGATCCGCTTGGTGAACCAGGAAAGGGTTAAGTCCTTCCCCGTCAGCCTCTCCTCCGTGAGCTTGCAGATCCGCCTAACAGCGTGGGTCAGCTGAGGCGAGTCGGAGAAGTGGGGGCACTGTGTCCATGCCGGAGTTTCACTGGCGGGGCTGTTCTTGAATAATGGAAGTCTCCTGTTGCCCGCCGGGTCGGAGACGTCCTTCAGGTAGAAGAAGCCTCCGGACCAATACCGCGCGGATTCGTGGCGGTCGGTATGGGGGTAGACGCGGCCGGGGCGGAGCATGAAGGTGATGGATCCGCAAGTCGCCAACTCGGAGGTCTGGCGGATCTTCTCCTTCTTGACAGAGAAATAGTATTGGAAGAGGGGAAGTTCGGGAGTTACCCGGAGGTGGCCCTCGCAGAGAGTGACATGGTTGCTAATCGCCAGGACGCTGTTCGGCGATATGTTGTGGGGCTGGAGCCCGTACGCCTTCAGGATTTCCGAGAAGAAATCCGATGGCGGAAAAGAGAAACCTCGCTCCACCAGCGCCTTTGTTACCACCATCTCGCCATCCTGTGGGGCTGGAGCCAGGGAACCCGGAACTGTTCGCCAGCTTCCGGGGAGCAGAAAACCTTCTGTCTCCAAGTTCTTCAGCTCCGTGTCAGTGGTGGTGCAGGGCCACCATTTCCCTTTGGCTTCAGCGTCTCGCTGACGAGCTTTGGATTTCCTGGCGGCGATTTCTTCCGCCTTTTGTTCCGCCTTTTCCTCCCCGGAGGCTTTCTCCGGGTTAGCAGAAGTTCCTTCGGTGTCCTTGCCGGAATCCTTGACAGGATCCAGGTGGACCGGAGCGAAGGGTGGAGGGGCGGAGGAGATGGGAGTTGCCATGATGGGCTCGGAAGCTGGAGGCGGAGTCACAGAAGACATCTGAAGATAAACGAAGTAGCGGAAAACGTAACTTAGTCAGATCCTGCATCGTCAACCTAATGATCATCCCTACCAACTACGGCAAAAATCGAAGCTCGAAGAACTTACTGTAATGGACTTCGCGGTGGTCGGAGTCGCCGGCGGTGAGGTTTTCGTACGGTGGCTCGCCGGAGTTAAGAACACGAAGAACACCACGGTGGTGAACTCGCTCCGGTGATGCTCCGGCGAATTTTCCGGCGGGTTCCGGCACGGCGGAGGAAGAGCTCGCGAGCGGCGCTGCGTGGAGAGGTGAGAAAGGGGGGTGAATGAGGAGTTAGGGTCGACGGCGGATATTTATAGGCTGACGGACGAGATTCGTGCTCCGCATCCTGTGGTCGGAACGCAAGCGTCGCGCCGTTGGATGCGTGACACGTGTCCCAAACCCTAACAGTAAAAATGGCTAGAGATAAGTTACCGCACAAATCGCGCGAAGATGGCGCCAGAATTGGCGGAACCGTTTGAGTCTATTAAGATTCCGGGTAAAAGCGTGAGGATAAGTAATTCTCATTCGCAAGCAGGGGAGTAACCCGGAGACATGTTTGAAACTGTCGATGGATGAAGTCCCGCAGGATGGGGGATTTTTCTGACTAAAGGTTAAGAAAGAAGAAAATGTGAAGTTGGAGTTCTTCAAATTTCTCCGCGTTACCAACGATGCCGGAAACCTAAGGTGCAAGCATGGCGGAAACTGCAGGCGAAACTCGGAGAACTCTGGGGGCTACTGTTGTGGGTATACTTCATGGGTGTACCATCGACAGTGCCTAGATCCGGCAAGCCCGGGTGGCCCACAGATGGTGATGAGGCATGTGGCCCATCGGGCGGCCCAGTTGCTGTTGATCATGAAGGAAGAAGTCCGGCCCAGGATCAGTAAGCCGGATCCGTACCGACATTAGGAGGAACCCGGATCCGCGGAGGCCCATGAGGAACCCGGATCCAGTACGACGTATATGGAAGGCGGATCCGTGACGTGCACAGCAAGATATTGTACCGTAGCTAGGCTATCTGTAATCCGGCTAGGACTCTCCATGTAAACCCTAGATCCGTGCGCCTTTATAAGCCGGATCCCGGGAGCCCTAGAGGCAGAACCTCAACTCATTGTAACAACGCGAAAGCGCCCAGATAATTCCAGACAAGCAGCAGTAGGCCCTGTCATCGTGCAGGTGTTCCGAAGCTGGGTAAATCGCGTACCACCGTCCCGTGTGCACTCCGCCCTATGGCCCCTACTTCTTCTCCCCCTCGTGAGGATCCCTCCTCCGAGGTACCGTCGAATAGGCAACGACAACAGGTGAAGGCTAGCAAAAGACTGGGAAGCGACAATCAAAAATGCATTGGCGGTCATAATCATGCTTGCGACAAAATGCGATTAAAAACGGCATAAAAGCAATGCAAGAACTCCGAGGCAAAATAAATCATCAAGGCTTAATTGACTATTGTTCAGTCATATGCATGCGTGAGCACGTGCCAAGTCGATTCAAATGAAACAGTCAGAGGAGGATACCACAATGTCAATACCGCTATATGAAAAGAGCAATGCAAGCAAACCCGAATGTAAAATGTTACCCACCAAATGTAAATTGAAACCAGACATGAGAGAGCGGTACTAATGAATATAATTGAGTAACATACACCCACATGAACAAACTAAGTACCTTTACATTGATGAGTATATGTACAAAAATGAAAACAAATAGAGTTCATACCAGCCTCTCACCACAAGCAGATAGTCGTAGATCGTCATTATTATTGTACTTGTGTGGCTCAAATGATATAAAATGAAAACCATGATCCAATATAGCCTTGAGATACCACTGAACCCTGCTTCAAACTATACAAAACCAAATAAGAACAACAAATATTTTTGGATTTTCGATATTAGAGTCACTGAACGAAAGTAAAATCTTTTTGGATTTTCACATAGCAAACCAACGATAGAAATAAAGCAAAATAGGAACAAGAAACCAAATAAACAAATGATAAAGAGAAACAGCAGAAATATTTTTGGTATTTTTGTGTTTTAGAAAAGAAATAAAGCAAAAACAAGAGAAAGAAAACTAAAAGAGTCACACAAAAGCAAAGTGGCAGAAATCTGCCAAAACTTGACAGTAGTACAGTAATGATTTTTTTCGAAAATCTTCTGCTGCTCAAATCGAAAAGTGCTAAACTAATGAAAGTTAGATAATAACCTGGGGAGCATGCTCAAAAACTGGCAGCTCAAAATAACGTTCTGGATATTTTTAGTAATTTTTCCAGTATCAGTCCATAATCTGTTTTTTTTTAGACAGCACTTCCCCAAATATCATCTTCCTCATGTGAGAGGCAACCATCGGCACACAAATGAAATAAAAAAAGTGAAAGTAGAGGTTACTAAAGTAGTAACAACCTTCAAAAACTAAAATAAGAACCTACTGAAATAAAAATAACCAAAAGAGAAACAACCAAAAGAAGCGAAACAAGTATATACAAATGACCGACAATTGTAATATGCAATGAATGAGTGATGCCGGCGTACCTCCCCCAAGCTTAGGCTTTTTGCCTAAGTGAGGCTCAGTACCAAGGGTCCCATGATGTAGTAGGTGCTGGGATATACTCCGAGGTAGCACCATCTTCCGGATGAGAGCTCGAGGATGCACCAGGATAATACACCATGTAGTCGACAGGGGGTGCCTCCTGATACTCCTGGGGTTCCGGGTCGTGCTTCTCATGGAAATCAGGTACTCTGAGCTCATCCTCCACTCTCTCCAATGTAACAAAGAGAGGCCTGTTGACAACACTGAACAAACTTTGTCGAGGCAAAGGCAAGTGCCTTTCCTCACGGTCAGCGAAAAACAATCTATACATCAAGTTTCCGAAAGTCGAATCATTGGTAACAAAATGATGCATTTTCATTGCCGCAAGGTCAAGCCTTGGCGACACCATCAAAGTATCAGTAGGATCCACATGGAGATCATAGTGGATAAGAGCACGTGTAGCAATAATCCCACCATAACCGGGACCTTTTTCTGACAACCGTCGAGCAATCAAAGCACCAAGATTATACTTGGGGCTTTCATTGATGGCCACATAGAGAAAGCCAAGTGATGGTTAGAGATATTACTAGTGTTCTCTCTTCCCAAAACACTAGTAACAAGAAAATAGGTAAAATAATGAACACCAGGGAATTGGATGTTTCTTATCTCCCTCGCTGGGAGCTGGGAGTGTCGTCACCGGTCACTTCCCTGTAGACTTCTGCAAGTTCAGCTGGACTGTTTGAAATCTTCTTGTCTGCACCAAATGCACCAAGACCTAAAATGCTGCAAAATTCTGTCAAGAGCATGACAATAGGTCGATCATATATTTTGAAGGACACAGTAGAACCATATTCTCTAGATTTGAGCTTGAAGCCCTTAGTGAAAATCTTGGTGAGCAATGCATATTGAGGGACTTCATTCCTCATATAAGAGGTTAGTCCAGCTTTATCAACAAGGTGTAGTAAATCTCCATGAATCCCTGCATCGTTCAAGAAATCATAGCAAGGATATGTGCATGCATTTGCATCACCAAAATCCCTGTCACCGATGTATGGCGTGATGTCATCTTCATTGTAGGATCTCCTAATTCGACTGGAAGACCTCGAAGGTCTCGATGACCTCCTTGGTTCCCCCTCAAAGAACTCACCAAAGTTGTGTTGGTTCATGCTCTTTTCTGAAATTTGAAGCCCACAATATAAAAATTAATTTCGAGACAAACAAATAAGGTAGAACACTAAAACAACAAGTAGGAAGGCTAAACATGCATCAAAACTACTTCTAAGAGCATAAATCAAGCATGCAAGCTCACATAACCTGTCATCTAAGATGGCAAAATACTCAAGATATACTCCACCAAACAAAATTCTACTTGGATGAGCGGAGGAGTCACATACCGGAGAGCAAATGTGCCAAATTTCAGACAGAAATCTGGGCTGAGCAAGGAGATCGAGAAATCCTGAGCTCTTGGCCGAAAACACGAGTGAGAACGAACTGGTACGAGTTTTTTCGGGAGAGAGAGTGGAATGAGTGGAAAGGATGAGTGAGTGGGGCCAGGGGGGCCCATACACATAGCAGGCGCGGCCAGGGGGTGCCCACGCCTGGCCCATGTATGGCCGGCCTCGGGGCACCCTGAGCAGCCTCAGGTCCCAATCCTCCTCATTTCATGAATACTTTTTTTGGTAAACTTTCTGGAATTTTTCGAGAAACTTCATTTTTTACCAAATTCCAGATTTTAAAACAAAAGATTCAGCGCAGGAAAAATTTAAACAACGATGAAAGACCAAACCAAATAAAACTTCCAGTAGCTCTAAAACATTCTAATATGAAATGTAAACAGTAGTGGCAATTATGAAAACATTTTTTCATTCATCAAAATCACTTTGGTGGCAAGGTTGATCAGGTCTTGACATCAAAAATAATTTTATATGAAGTAAAACCTTGCATTTTCACAAAATAATCAAGTTACCTCAATTTGAATAGGAATATCTCCAATCATAATAATATCACACTCCTTATGAGGCTTTGACATAGGCACATGTATTTGACCAATTTGAATGGTCTCAATATTCATAATAGAATTTAGGCAATATGCCCCATTAATCTTCTTCGGAAAATAGACGGTATGCTCCTTGTCATTAACATTAAAAGTAACCTTGCATTGATTGCAATCAATAGCAGCCCCTGCAGTATTAAGAAAGGTCTCCCAAGAATAATAGAGATATTGTCATCCTTGGGCATTTCTAGCACAACAAAGTCAGTTAAAATTAAACAATTATGAGCAACTTGAACAGGAACATCCTCACATATACCAACTGGAACAGTAGTGGACTTATCAGCCATTTGAAAAGATATATCAGTAGGTATCAACTTTTCTAAATCAAGTCTTCTATAAAGAGAAAAAGGCATGACACTAACTCCGGTTCCTAAATCACATAGAGCAGTCTTAACATAACTATTTTAATAGAGCAAGGAATTGTAGGTATACCTGGATCTCCAAGCTTCTTTGGAACTTTGCCATTGAAGGAATAATGAGCAAGCATAGTAGAAATTTCCTCAGTAGGAATTTTCCTTTTGTTATAAACAATATCCTTCATATACTTTGAATAAGGAGGCAATTTAATAGCATCAGTCAAAGGAATTTGCTAGTACATAGGTTTCATCCATTCACAAGATGGGTTAAAGTGTTCCTCTTCCCTTGATTTGTATTTCTTATCAGGGGAAGGCATTGGTTTTTGCACCCAAGGTTCTCTTTATTTGCCATGTTTGTTGGCAATGAAATCTTCCTTAGTGTACTTCATGTTTTTAGGTTGCTTTTCAGGTGCACCTCAGCTTCTTCTACTTCTTCCTTATCGGAAGCCTCACTTTTCTCATTGCCGCTTTCAGTTTCAGCATCGGAAATAGATATACTATTAGGATCTACAGCGGGATCAGAAGACTCTACATGTGTTCTGTTTTTTTATTTTTCTTAGATTTAATCCTAGTATCATCAGCGCTGAGAATCTTGCTCGACTCTCTTGGGGTGACCCTCGGGATATAAAGGATCCTGGGTAGTTGCACCACCTCTAGTTCTAATCTCATAAGCATGCTTCTCTTTAGAAGCATTCACTAACAAATCATTTTGCACTTTGGTGAGCTGATCTATTTGTGTTTGAACCATTTGGAAATGCTTAACAAGCATCTTCACATCATTGGAGGTTCGCTCCACAATAGCATGTAAATTACTAACCGCTCTAGAATTTTCCTCTAAATGTCTCTCAACTCTCTTATTAAAGTTATCTTGCTTGATACAATAATTATCAAATTCATCTAAGCATTGGTCGGGAGTCTTACCATAAGGAACGTCTTTGCTGTTGAATTGAAGAGCATGTACTTTAACAGCGGCAGGAGGAATTGGCTTACATAATTCTTCAATAGGAGGAAGGTTCTTCACATCTTCGGATTTAATACCCTTCTACTTGAGAGATTTCTTGGCTTCCTTCATCACTTCATCATTTAATTCAATCATCCCTCTTTTCTTTGGGGTTGGTGTAGACTTAGGAATATGCCAATCATCATAATTCTTGCTTATTTTAGCCATTAATTCTTCGGCTTTAGTAGGAGTTCTTTGCCTGAAAACACAACCAGCACAACTATCCAGGTATGTCCTAGATTCATCGGTTAGTCCATTGTAGAATATATCAACTAATTCATTTTTAGCAAAAGGAAAATTCATTACTCCTCTAATTAGTGAGCAAAACCTTGCCCATGTGGCATGCAATATTTCTTCTTTCTCCTGGAGAAAGTCTGTAATATTTTGCAAAGCAGCATGTTGAGCACTAGCAGGAAAATATTTCTGAAAGAAAGCTGCAACTAAATCTTTAGGATATTTAATAGATCCATGCAATAAAATATCATACCAAGCTTTCGCGGCACCTTTCAAACTAAAAGGGAAAATCTTAGTAATAAAGTAGGTGCGCATTTTATTATCATCAGCAAAAATATTACTCAAAGCACTGAGCTTATTCATATGCTTCATAGCACTTTCATTTTCAGTACCACAAAAATGCTCCTTCTCAACAATTGATATATAAGATAAATCTAGAGACAAATCATAATCCTTATCCCTAATATCTATGGGAGATGTGGCAAAAGTAGGATCAAAAGGCGGCGTATATTTAATAGTGCGCCTTGCAAGTAGGCTTTTAGCAGCGCTTGCATTAATAGCAGCGTAGCATTCATCAATTAAATCATCATCAAGCTCAATATAAGCTTCATCAAAATCGTCACTAGCATGCTCTCTGGGCTCAGGTGAACCGGAGGGAGAAAAAGTACTTCTTTCATTTTCGATTTGCTTAGCCCTAGCAATTGTGGAGTCTAGGAAAGGACCTAACGAACCACTTTCATCAAACACAGTAGAGGCACCATCCAAATCATCAGGAGAATTTTCAGATTCAACAGAAGTAGTAGGATGATCAACATAAGGTGGAGTAAGAAGCTTACTCATCACAGACAGCGAATCAAGAGTAGCAGAGGTATTTAAAGTTGTACCTCTTCTTGTAGTGGACGGAAATATAGGGACTCTTTTATCTCGAGTCTTCCCCATAATGAATAGCAGCGAATAGGATCACTTCCAAGTTGACTTATAAATAAAGCTATGCTCCCCGGCAACGGCGCCGGAAAATAGTCTTGATGATCCACAAGTATAGGGGATCGCAACAATCTTCTGAGGGAAGTATTACCCAATTTATTGCTTCGACACAAGGGGAGCCAAAGAATAAATATAAGCCTTGACAGTTGAGTTGTCAATTCAGCTGCACCTGGAAATAGACTAGCTCGCAGAGGTTTATCAGTAGCAACAGTTTTATAGCAGTGGCAGTAATAAAGTAACAACGGAAATAAAGTAAAACAACAGCAGTGGTGGATGCGGTAAACAACATGATTAAAATACTGTATGCACAGGGATGGATAACTGGGCGTTGCATGAATGAGATGACTCATATAATAGCTAATATTAGCATTTTCAGATAAAGTGATACAAGTATCCAAGAATAAAATAACCATAGGCGTGTGTTCCTATTTAGTCGCGCGTGCTCGCAATGAGAAACTTGCGCGACATCTTTTGTCCAACCAGCCCGTTGCAGCGGGGCCTCGAGGGAAACTACCGGTAATTAAGGTACTCCTTTTAATAGAGTACCGGAGCAAAGCATTAACACTCCGTGAACACACGTGATCCTCACATCAAAGCCATCCCCTCCGGTTGTCCTGATTATTGTCACTTCGGGCCTCGGGTTCCGGACAATCACATGTGTACACAACTTGCAGATATGACCAAGAACAATATATAAAGCATTATCATGAAAACACAATATGTTCAGATCTGAGATCATGGCACTCGGGCCCAAAGTGACAAGCATTAAGTATAACAAGTTGCAACAATGCATAAAATACTCACAACGGATACTAGGCACTATGCCCCGAACAATTCTAATGCTATTACATGAACGAACTCATCCAATACCGACCATCCCCTTCAGCCTACAGCGAGGGAACTACTCACACATGGATGGGGGAATCATGGATGGTTGCTGGAGAGGCGTCGGTGATGGCGATGGCGATGATCTCCTCCAATTCCCCGTCCCGACAGGGTGCCAGAACGGAGTTCCTGCCTCCGAAATAGGGTTTCGCGAGGCGGCGGTGCTACAGACTTTTCTCTGGAATAACTTCGAACCCCTTGGGGTTTTCTCGTGACAAGGATCTTATAGCCGAAAGGGGAGGCTGGAACGACGAAGGGGTCAGGAATACACCCCTAGGCGCGGTCAGGCCTAGGCCGCGCCTGGGCCATGTACTCCCAGCTCCAGCGCCCCCTGATCTTCACCTTCTGGCTCCGTGAGTTCCCCGGTAAAATAAGGCATTTGGGTATATTTCTGGGATTTTTCTCGAAAGTTGATTTTCTGCACAAAAACAAGACACCAGGGCAATTCTACTGAAAACATCGTTAGTCCGTGTTAGTTGCATTCAAAACATACAAGTTTGAGGGCAAATAATAACAAAAAGGTTCGGGAAAGTAGATACATTTTGGACGTATCAATCATCGATTCCGAAGGATTTCTCCGACTTCCCAGTTCAAACGCGTCAAGCCTAAGGACTTCGGCTCCAGAAACCATTGTTCCACCGACAGCTTCAGTAGGCTTACCCAGAAACAGTAGCGAAGGCAGAAGTCGCTTTGGTAGCAGAGAGGAGCAATGGAAGAGGCGAAGGGATCTATGTCGTGAAGAAGAAGAACGAGCCGCAAGTCGCCTTCGACAATGCGAGAAGGGATGCTACAATGCGCAATCCAGCAAGAACCGCATCCGTACACATTATTTAGCGGCTACGGAACAACTTGACGGGCCATGTTATTTGCACTCTTATATCGACCCGAAGGATAGCGTCGAGAAGGCTACTCATTTACTCAGAGATTGTCGGTAGTTCCTCGACATTTAGAAGTTCTGTGGCGAGTTAAGGTCCGAATAAGAGGCAAAAGCTCGTTCGGCAGATAAAAGAGCAGTAGCTTACAGCTACCCACAGCAGTATACACCGGGTGAAGATATTTACATACCAAATGAAGTTTATCCTACGTCTCGAGGTCAAGTGAACATGATTCATCAGACCAGTTTTTCGAAAAGAGAGGCCAAGAAGTTTTCACGAGAAATAAAATTTGCAGAAGTAGCTATGGTAGCGGTACCCGATTACATCGATTGGTCCGATCAAAGCATCATGTTCAGTAGAGCAGACCACCTGGCATCCGTTCCTAGGCCTGGTCACGCTGCCCTAGTTCTTGAAGCACAGATTGGAGGATACAACATGAGCAAAGTGTTCATGGATGGAGGAAGCGGCATAAATCTTTTGTTCGCAAGAACGATGAAAGCAATGGGATTATCGGTCGATATGCTAAAAGAATCTGATACTGGCTTTCATGGCATCATCCCAACCCGACCCGCTTATCCCCTCGGTAAAATTTCACTGGATGTCGTCTTCGGCACACCTAGCAATTTCAGAAAGGAGAATCTCGAGTTCGAGGTAGTCGATTGGGAATCACAATACCACGCCATCCTCGGCAGGCCAGCGTTTGCGAAATTTATGGCGGTTCCTCATTACGCGTATTTGAAGCTAAAGATGCCAGACAGCAATAACCGTCCACGGGAGTTTTTCTCGTTCTGATAACTGCGACAGAGAGTTTCAGAAGATCGCTTCTAAGTTCGGAGTCAGGGAGGAGCTCAATGCAATTGATGCAGTCACCGATCATACACAACCACCTGCTGATAATCGAAACACCAAACCCGACGAGTTCGATGTTAGCAAGGAAGCGAAGAAGCATCAAGTGCACCCCTCTGACCCGAAGAAGACGGTCAATGTATCGGCAGACCTTACTACCGCATAGGAAAGCATGCTCATCGAGTTCCTCCGTGAGCGCTGGGAAATATTTGCCTGGGAACCATCCGACATGCCAGGCATTCCCAGGGAACTTGCTGAGCACGCCCTTAATGTTCACCCCAAAGCCAAACGAGTGGGTAGCCAATCCAGTCATGGTGCCAAAGAAGGATACAGCAACTCTTCGCATGTGTATCGACTACACAAGTCTCAACAAACATTGCCCGAAGGATCACTTCCCGTTGCCTCGCATCGATCAAATAGTCGACTCTACGATAGGTTGCGATCGCCTCTCTTTTCTCGACGCCTATTCGGGGTACAATAAGATCAAGCTCAAGAAAGAAGATCACGAATTAACTGCATTCACAACTCCACATGGCGTTTACTTCTACAACGTCATGACCTTTGGATTAAAAAATGCAGGCGCAACTTATCAGCGGTGCATGAAAGCTTGCCTTGAAGAGCAGATTGGCCGTAATATCGAGGTTTACATTGATGACATTGTCGTCAAAACCCGGGGTGCCAGGAGGCCAAGTACTCGGGTACTTTACTTCATCAAGAGGGATAGAAGCTAATCCCTTAAAGATTAAAGTTGTTCTTGATATGGAGCCACCTAGAAGTCTACAGCAGGTCCAGCAGTTGGCAGGACGATTGGCAGCTCTTAGTAGGTTCATTGCAAAACTAGGAGAAAAGGCCTTACCATTCTACCAATTGATGACAAAATCTGAAAAATTCGATTGGACGATAGAGGCGCAAGATGCCTTCGAGAAACTGAAGAAGGTTCTGTCGACCTCTCTAGTTCTCGTAACCCCAAAGGATAAGGATCCAATGCTATTTTACATAGCCACAACTATTCAAGTTGTCAGTACTATCCTTGTCGTCGAACGCGAAGAAGAAGGAAGAGTACATGGCGTGAAACGCCCCGTTTATTACCTCAGCGAGGTACTCACACCTGCAAAGCAACGATATCCTCACCATCAGAAGCTAGCATATGCAGTATGGAGGGCAGCACAGAAACTACGACATTACTTTGCAGAACATCCAATTGTTATTGTCTCAGAAGCTCCATTGAAAATATACTTACCAATCTAGAGGCGACATGCAGAGTATCTCAATGGGCTATCGAGTTAGCACCACACGATATCTCCTATGTTAATCGAACAGCAATCAAATCCTAGATCCTTCCCGATTTCTTAGTTGATTGGATTCAGTCGCAAATCCCGGCAACACCCGATATGTCGGGCTCATGGACGATGTATTTTGATGGGTCTAAGCACAGTTCGGGTGCAGGAGCAGGAGTAGTGCTAATCTCGCCGCAAGGAAGCAAGATGAGATATGTTCTTAGGATGAATTTCTTGTTACCAACAAATAAGGAAGAAGAGTACGACCAACATATATTGCCCAAACTTTGAGGAGTGGTGGAGGAGACCCCGATCTATAGTTCTACCAAGAGAGATTTCCCCAATATCATCTAGTCCTTAGTGAATCTTGGAGTTAGGGTTCCTATGGTGGGATCTTGGAGGAAGTGCTCCTATGGAGGCTAGCTTGGAGTTGTGCTAGCTCCATAGGTGTTGGGAGCCTCCGGTGTTTGTGGAGCTCGCCAAAACCTTGTGAAAGAACCGCCGCCTCGACCGGCTACTTAGTGGAGAAGGGGAAGCTCCTTCTTGGGGCTTTCTCGAGGAACAAGGTGAGGCCTTCGTGGCCTCCTAGCCTTCGTGGTTAGCACCTCCTCAACGCAGACGTACTCCCTTTTGTGGGAGGAACTGCGAGAAACAAACCTCGCCTCGTCTCCGCTACCCCGGTTGTTTCGCTCCCTCTCTTTACTACCTTGTTCGGTTCCTTTACTCATTGCATCGCTAGGACCATACTAGGAACACCCCGATCATCAAAGTCACCACCTTTACTTCCGCATCGCGCTTAAAATTGAAAAGCTATAAAACTTATTTAGCGACCATTCACCCCCCTTCTTGTTCGCTACGATCAATTCAACCACAACATTGGTTCGAGCGCCTTGGTACCGAAAGGATGAGTAGCGGTAGTACCGCCTCCGTGGAGACAACAGTACTACCGGTCGCAAAGCCGGTACTAACGCTAGAGCAGAAGTGAAGAAACAAACATAAGGATAAATGCAATAACCTAAATTTGGAAACTCCGATTTAGGTGAAACCAATTTTGTTGGAAATATTGAGAAAATGTGGGAATCCTCGATTTTTGATGAATTTATAGGTGGAACCTCTCAACCCGAAGAACTGGGGAAAATCCAAACTCGAAACGCAACAAGGTTTTCGTGCGAAATCAATTTTCGATGATCTAGAGCTTGCCATGAGAATGAACACAATCTCTAAGACATCACATGGATAAGAACTAAGAACAACAAAGAAAGATAATGCAAATTATGCAAGGGTTTGAGCTCTCTTCCAATGTTACGATCATGTTACTCAATCAAGAGCCGTCTTGATAGTATGGCTAACTATCCTAAAAGCCGGTCTCCCAACAACAACAACAACAACAACAACAACAACAACAACAACAACAAGAGGCCGGTAAAAGAGTAAGCCTATCAAGAACAAACCTTGACCTTGCACATTCCACTTGAGCTAGATGATGAGGATCTTGACCGCTTCAAGATGGAAAGCCTTTCTTGATTATGTTTATGAAGTCTTGTGGATTGCTCCCCCATAATCCATTATGGGAGAGCTTCTTCTTGGGTATATATCTTCATGTATCCATGATCAACATTTGGATAAGCTGCTTCTTCATATATCTTCTTCAATGCACACCACTTATTATTTTTTCATATTTTTTTATGCCTTGAAGATGCAGATGAGGTCTCTCTCCGTCTTCTTTTTCAAAACATACTTGTCACTTGATCTTCTGCATTTTCTTCTTATTGCAACCTTGAAACCAATATATGGTTCAACCATGGCCTATGAAAAACACATATAGCAGCAAGTCAATGCAAGCATTAGTCCATAGAGATTGTCATCAATTACCAAAACCGCACATGGGGATCCATGCGCTTTTGCCACTGTTTCTCGCAACAGCACTGAAGCTCAATACAAGGTTGATGCCACTGCTGAGCTCAGTTGGGTACAATCTTTACTTCAGGAGTTGGGTATATCCCAAGATCGTCCTCAAGTCCTTTGGTGTGACAACATCGGTTCTACATAACTTTCATATAATTCAGTATTTCATGACCGAGTGAAACACATCAAAGTTGATTATCGTTTTGTGAGGGAACGTGTTGCACAAAAGCTACTATAAGCCACCACCATTGTCCATGTTTGAGTAGCAAACGGGTTGTTCAAGGACCATGTACAATTGTCACAAAGTGCTTGAAGCAAAGCTACGTCAGGAGAGTAGATAGTGATCAATTGTTTTGAAAATTAAAGCGCCACCTAGCGTTCATATCAGACAACGAGGTCAAAGCTAAAGAATGTAGGAATTCCCTAATTTTTAAGTTACTATAGTATAGACCACTATTTACCCTAAAAATAAGAATCACACCCATTAGTTGTCTTTAGTTTCACATACTATATCTTGGAACCAAGGAAAATACAAGCATTATGCCGGACAAACCCTTATCTTAAGCTAGCGGGTGTCTTTCTTTTTTGGAACTTTGACAAATTGGTACATATGTTTTCAAAAAAAAAAAAAGCACCAAAATGGAAGCATAACACTGCCACGAGAAATGTTTGTATTAGCCTAATAAAACTGAAGATCCTTATCTCATGCGGGAACTCTTTAAAACCAAGGCTCCTACTGATGATTAGGTGTGACACAAAACCTGCATCCTGGCACTCTGGACCATTCGCTGAATCAGCAACAGTAACAACATGTTGCTACATCATGACATATATCATACAAGGTGTCATATCCTCTTGGAGTAATGTATAGTAGCGAAATGAGAGAAACTCAACCAAATCCAAACATCCAAATTCTTTCAGTTCCAACCAGGAAAATGACAGTGTCACTTGACAAGAAGTAAAAACAGTTGGGCATGCATGCTCATATGTTACTCGATCTTCCGCGCGCAACATGCATGTTACCGACTAATCCCAGTTGTACTCCACTAACTCATCCTCGTCCCACACGGCCTGCTGGTTTAGGACGACCTCCGGCGCCGGGGGCGGGTCCAGGGGGTCCACGGGCGGCAGCTGCATGGCTTGGTCGACAAGGTTGGGGTGAGCCTGGTGGAGATGCGCCATGGCGAAGGCGAGCCCGGCGTTGTTGCACCGGCATGGCTCCAGCCCTGCTGCTCCCACCTGACCCATGTAGCTGGGCCTCCCGCACCGGTAGCAGAACCTGAAGCGGCACCTTCAAACACACCACGACACATAGTTAGCACACATCCAGCGAATATCATATCAGTTACAGATGGAATTAAGCCAAGCACGAACAAGACATGTTCACAAGGCCGGTTGATGATACCATCAAGAAAAAATAAATAGAATCAAGATAAACAGGTCATGATTTATATAAAGCGCCAATGGGGCTATGCTAGCTAGTGGTAAAACACCAAACCGCCAAACAGACACGACCAAATCATATACTCTAGACTCCTAGTATGTCGATCGATCCTAGAATATGTGCAGTCAACTTTATCCAACGTTAAGTATTCATGTCCGGGTGTAATTGGCAACTTGATATTAATATATTCCTTTGTTTAGAAAAAAAGTATTGATGTGTACCGTGTTATTTGGACTGGTCAAATGAAACTGGTATCATCAGAATTGCCGAGAAAAAAAAAACCCCCATGGGACTACCGGAGTATGTGTGAACAAAGCCCAAAGTTGATCACAGGAGAATGTCTTAAAAGCTAACTGACAATGCACATGTTGTACTGATGGAGTATATGCCTAATTGCAACATGCAATATGCAGCTGATCAACCTGGCTACACTTCCGTTGACTGCATAGTATGCATTTTTCAAATACACCTAGTATGCGCTAAAGATAACTACATGACCGAGATGATGTGAAAAGTAGAAGACGATGCCAATGTCAATGCCAAAATGAAAATAATGTACAACTTGTCATGAATGAAGTGATCAAGACATCGCATAGTATATCTCCTATGAGTTGGCTGAACTTGTCTCAAATCCTAGTCACATTATGGATTTTTTGATACATACATGGGCTCCAGCATGTATAATAACCAGTTAAGTTTTGCTTAAAAAGTACACACCATCAAATTGCAACCATAGAGAACACGCGACTAATTTGACTCAGACTTTATAAGACAACTGTGAATTAATTAATATTAATAGAGCATAAATAATAATAAAGCACAGGAATGTAATAAGAACTTGATGTAAACATGAGGCGCGCGCGCGCGAGAGCATTACCTGCATGTCATCTGGTTGCATCCGTCGATCCTCTCGACGTACATCTTGCAGCTCGGGCACCGCTTCCACCGGCTCTCGCGCGCGAGCTGCCTCACGAGCATGGCGTCGGGGCCCCTGGCGCAGTCGTGCTCGCCGTGGCCGGCGCCGTCGTCGGAGCTCCACTCCATGCCGCAGGTGGCGCACAGCGCGTATCCGCACGCCAGGCACAGCGACTTGGCCGGCACCGCGTCGCCGCTCGTCTCCAGCGGGATCCCGCACCGCCTGTTGGGGCAGTAGGCGCGCCGGCCCGGCGCGATGGCGCTCTCGGTGAGCCGGGCGCCCCAGTCGACGAACGCCCCGTAGTCGATCGCCTTCTTGACCTTCTCCGGGTGGAGCTCGCTGCGGCGGCCGCCGGCGCCGTCATCATCATTGCCTTTCCTGCACGTCGGGTCGGGGCACGGGATGGGCAGCTCGCTGGAGCGGATCCTTCCCTCCACGTACGTGGTCATGCACGGCGCGCAGAACTTGTGCTTGCAGGTGATCCCGGGGAAGAGGTCGAAGACGGGGAGGGTGTCCATGCAGATGCCGCAGTCGAAGGCGGGGACTTCGTCGTCGGCGAGAGGGGGCACCTTGGGCGCCCTCGTCGACGGGCCTGGCTCGTCGGGCTCCACTTCGGACGGGGTGACGCCCCACCTCTGGCAGAAGTTCGGGAGCGAGAATTCCGCTCCTTGACCGACAGTGGCGACGGCGGGGTTGCAGGGTTCAAATCGCGGGATGCATTGCTCCAACGATTCGTTGAGGCCCTGCATCTCCTCCACCTGCTGCTCGTCGTCGTCGTCGGCGGCGGCGGCGACCATGGACTCGTACCAGCGGTTGTTGTGCCCTTCTTCCATGCCGGCGAAGATGAACGCCGAGTCGGCGTCGGCGAGGAGGGCCCGTCGCTTGGTGCAAACGGGCCCGTCGTTGGCAGGGGCGGTCGGCCTTGGCAGTCGGGGGGTGGCGCAGCGCCGTGCCGACCGGACGACGCTGGCGGGCGGCGGGGTCTCGCCTGCTTCAGCAGAGGCTTCTTTTCCGTCCCCCGGAACGGTCTGGGTCGACGAGGAGCCGCCGGCGTCTTCGGAGAGGACGGTCTGCCTCGCCGGAGTAGTAGCGAAATCGCGGGGACCGGGCCTCTTCAGTCCAGAGGTGGCGCCTGTGCCAGCGCCGCGGTTGGCCGCCAGGAGGACGTCCTGGTCCTCGCTCCCCGCCTCGTGCCTCGCCAGCGATGAGGCGATGCTGCGATTGCTTTCCCTCAGCGCGGTAGCGAGCATCTCCCGGATTTCGTCATCCGACAGAGCTTCGAGCCCGCCCGGAATCCCCGCCAGCGATGAGGCGAGGCCGCCATTGCTTTCGCTCGCCATAGTAGCGAGCATCTCCCGGATTTCGTCACCCGCCATAGCCTCGACGACCTCCGGAATCCACTCGTCGCCGAAGGAGACGACCCCGCTCCCCGCCTCCTGAACGCTCTCGACGGCTCCTCCCGTTCTCACATAGAGCGAGTGCTGGCCGACGGGGGCCTCGGGGCTCAGGGCGGCGTAGGGTGGGGTGCCGGCCCAGAACCTTCCGCGCGCGGTGGTGTTGGCGCGGACGCCGGCACGGGAGGAGGAGGAGGAGGGGAAGTCGCCGAGCGGCATGTTTAGGGCGGCCTGGAGGGAGGGGCGGCTGAAGTCGCGTAGCTGCCACTCCTCCATCTCCATGAGCTCCTGCATGTACAGGCGGTGCGCCATCTCCTCGTCGGCCGCAACGGCGGCGGCGCGGTTCTGCCGATCCGCCTCCTCCTCCTCCTTCACGGGGGCCGCGATGGCGGCGTCGATGACCTGCCGATCCGCCTCGACCTCCGCCTCCTCCTGCTCATCCACGTACTTGTCGTAGACGGGAGCATCGGCGGCGACGGCGGCGGCGCCAGGGGTGGCTTCAGCTTGCTCAGTTGGCTCGGGCTGGAGATCGGGAGGCTGGGATTTCTCTTCCTCCATTGCGCTTGACGATCCTTAGATGGATTTGGAAGATCTTGGGTTAGTTCAGGGGAGAGTTTTGGAAGATTCTGGTCGGCGTTGAATCATGACCTGCACAGTAGGAAGGAGACGGCGTATATAAGAAGGTTTCTTGGGCGGCGCGTTTCCTTAACATCTGTCAATCTGCCATTAGCTCGTATATTAACGGATCCAAATTTCTCTTTCAAAAACAAAACAGGATCCAAATCCAAATCAGACGTACGAATGCGGAACTTGCATAGAAATACGGTCGTATCTTGGTCGTCACACGTACTGCACGCGACTTGCGCTTTCGTCCGTCACGTCCACGCGTCTATCTCCGGGGTTGAACGCGGATCAACTCTACCGTCACGTCACACCAACGCGTACCGACCCCTTCCTCGTGGCCGTCCCATCGCCCCGCTGAATATATCCCACGGTTATTTTTCCCGTCATGTTTTGTACTAGTATAATTACAGAAAAAATATACTAAAATAGATGTTTATTTAAAATAATTTGTTTCCAGACATTCATGAACAAACAAAACGGGTTGGTTTCAAGTCTAACCAATTCTAGTATTTGTTCCAGTCAAAAAAAAAAAAAATTCTAGTATTTGTTCAAGCCAAAAAAAGAATCTAGTATTCTGTTTCCAATTAAGAACCAACACTTTTCTCCTAACAAGGGGGGAAAACCCAGCATTTTTCACCGTATCTCATGTTATCGCCCTCATCCCTACCACCTCCCTCACGCAGAAACAACTTAGAACCGTTGTAGATCTGGGCATCCCTCTGAACCAATTTCTCCCGACGAGGATTCATATATGCATCAACAACGTATTATTTCCGACATCAAGGTTTAAAGAGGAGAAATTAAAAGCAGATCTTGGAGTATCATACCTCTAGAAGAAGCTTGAAGGCGAATATGACTAGCACGGTGGTTGCTTGTCGATTGGGCGACAGGGCGGTGGCTTGGAAGGAGAACATCCACAACAAAGTCAATCGCAACGGCGGGGATGGCCGGCCTGTCGAGAGGTGTAGATCATGGCAGACAAGAGAGGGGGATTCATGAGGTTGGTTTGCTGACCTAGGTGCTAGTGGCGGCGCAATAGGTGGGTGGTCTTGGAATATATAGGGGAAATATAGGGTTGGTAGATCCGTTGGACGGATCGCAACCGTTGAATCAGATCTTAAGTGGATCTTTGATTGGGTTAAACTGTAAGAACTGTGGTAGCCACAAAAATGGGCTTGGCCCAAAGTGGGATAACATTAAGCTCAAGCCAAAAATGGGTAATAATGGTTACTCGATGCTAAATGGGTTGAACTACCAAACTTGGCACAACTCAGTATGGGCCGGGTTTATTGGATAGACTTGTACAAGAATGGGTTAGCTCTATATTGGTGTTGTGCAAAAATGTTGACTTGACCATTAGAGTTTGAGTACACCACGCAGGTTTTTCTGAAAGAAAATTATATATGACACGCCATCTCTCACATAGTATATATTGAGACTCTAGTGGAACACGTGAAAAAGTAGAGACAAAATAGAGACACGCGATGCAGGGTGGGGTCTCTTCTTTGTTATACATATCTCTGCAGAAAAATAGATGTACCATTATGATGTCTAATAACCCCGTCCCTAAGTGCAGGGGATCGATGTAGTACATCTCAACGTGGAACTATTGGGCATCAAACGCAAGAGCAAACAGTAAAGCAATTTATTGTCTTAAACTAGAGTGTCACATTCTAGGTATCTATGCACTAAATAATTAGAACATGCAAATAGTGATTCGTTTTTTTCAACTTTATGTCAAAAAAGTAATGTTTGTGAGGAACCTCGAAGATATCCCAATCCTCTACAGTGCACGTGGACAATGCAAATGTTTTACTCTTATGGTACCAATCTGTATGCTAAATTGTTTGGCTGCAGATATGACAAGTTTCCTATTAGATACTTGGGTATTCTGATTGAGACATACAAATGTTGAATGAAAATTGGTGGAATAGCGATTACAAAATAGATAAGTAGCTGGAAACGCAAACTATTATACTTGGAAGGAATTTTTTCCAATCAAGAACCAACATTTCTTGCTCCTATAAAAGGAATAAATAGAACCGACATGTTTCACCGTCTCTCATGATATCGCCCTCATCCCTACCACCTCCCTCTCACACAAACAACTTAGAACCGCTAAAGACTTAGGTATCCCAGTGAAACAATTTCTTCCAACGAAAATTATATATGCGTCAACTACATGATTTCTGACATCAAAGCATTTACAAGGTGAAACTAAAAGTAAATCTTGGAGTATCATACCTCTAGAAGAAGCTTGAAGGAGAATATGACTAGTACGATGGTTGTGTGGCGATTGGGTGACAGAGCGGTGGCTTGGAAGTAGAACATCCACAACAAAGTCAACCGCAACTGTGGTGATGGCCAGCCTAACGAGAGGTGGAAACCATGGCAGATAAGAGAAGGGCATAAATGAGGTTGGTATGTCGATCTAGGTGCTAGTGGCGACACACAATAGGTGGGTGGTGTTGAAATATATAGGGGAAAGATAGGGTTGGTACATTTGTTGAACGGATCACAACCTTTGAATCAGATCTTAAGTGGATCTTTAATTGAGTTTAACCATAAAAACTATACCAACCACAAAAATGGGCTTGGCCCATAGTGGAAGAACATTAGGCTCAACCCAAGATGGATAATACTAGTTACTCGATCCTAAATGGGTTGAACTACCAAACTTGGCACAACTTAAAATGGGCCAAGTTTATTGGATAGACTTATATAAGAATGGGTTAACTGTATATTGGTGTTGTGCCAAAAATGGTTGACTTGGCCATTAGAGTTTGAGTACGCCATACATGTTTTTTGAAAGAAAATTATATATGACACACCATCTCCCACATGGTATATATTGAGACTCTAGTAGAACACGTCAAAAAGTAGAGACACAGGATGCATGGTGGGGTCTCTTCTTTGTTACGTAGACCTCTGGAAAAAATAGATGTACCATTATGGTGTCTAATAACTGATACATCTCAAACGTATCTATATTTTTGATAATCCATGCTTATTTTACACCAATTTATATATGTTTTGCTTATACTTCGTTGCATGTTTATAGATTTCCGGCACTAACCTATTAACAAGATGTCACAGTGTCAGTTCCCTGTTTTCTGCTGTTTTTGTATTTCAGTAAAGTTGTAAATGAAATACTCTCGGAATTGGATGAAACAAAAGCCGAAGTCAATATTTTACCGAAACGAAGACGAAGTCCAGAGGGGTCGAAGAGGTGCCACATGGCGGCCAGACCTGCCCTTGACGCGGCCTAGCCTTGGCCCGCGCCAAAGGGGGTGTGGGCCCCCTAGGCACCCCACCGACCTAAATCCTCCGCCTATTTATACATCTTCTCGGGAAAACCCTGGATACCCGAGCCTCCATCCACAAAAAGTTCCATCGCGGCCGCCATCGCAGAACCCATCTCGGGGGGTTCCGAAGCTCTTCCCGGCACCCTATCGGAGGGGGAAATCATCGCCGGAGGTATCTACATTGACATGCCCGCCTCTGAAGTGATGTGTGAGTAGTTCATCCCTGGACTATGGGTCCATAGCACTAGTTAGATGGTTGTCTTCTCCACTTTGTGCTTCATGTATAGATCTTGTGAGCTGCCCTACATGATCAAGATCATCTTTATGTAATCCTATATGTTGTGTTTGCTAGGATCCGATGAATATTGTATACTATGTTGAGATCGATTATATATTCATGTCATATGTTATTTGTGATCTTGCATGCTCTCCGTTGCTAGTGGAAACTCTGGCCAAGTGGATACTTGTGACTCCAAGAGGGGGTATTTAGATAGTAGGTTCATGTCTCTAGTTTTCTGGGAGAGTAACAATAACTTCTAAAATTGTAGATGTGCGGTTTCTACTAGGGAGAAAACAACAATGTTTTATCAGAGAGTAATTATATTGTTTACTTTACACACATTGCTTATTTTCTTTTTTAAAAAGAAAAATAGATTTCATTGAAGTAATAAAACTATTCCAATTGGAATAATTGTTGAGAAAGAATCGCAATAAATGCAAAGATGGAACATCTTGGATACGGTATTGAAGGAGTTGAACCAAGATTTCCAAATGGATCGGATAGGGTATTGCTATATGTGATAAATAATCCAAATGCACAAATTTGTCTTCTAAAAAGGAAAATATTGAATGAATCGATAATCTGTTGCTTGCAACTTAATACTGAAAGGGGTTCGGACGATAACCGGATAGTGGATTATTAGTCATAGACGTAGTTGCATTATTACAGTCTATGTATTATGTTGTAATGCCCAATCAAATCTCATAGTAATCATCTTGTCATATCTGGTCGATATTCTATCAGTTGCCCAACAGTAATTTGTTCACCCAACATGCTATTTATCTTTATGTAGAGACACCTCTAGTGAACCGCGGACCCCGGTCATGTTTCCTTTACCATGATAAATTCATCTACTGCAATCCTGTTCTGTTTACTTTCTGCAAACATTTCTTTCCACTCGATACGTCCAATCCTTTGTGTTCAACAAACCGGTGAGATTGACAACCTCACTACAAGTTGGGGCAAAGTACTTTGGTTGTGTTGTGTGTAGGTTCCACGTTGTTGCTGATGCCGGTAGTGCGCCCTGCCACTAACCAGGTAGCAACATGATGTCTACGCACGCTTCTATTCCTGTAGACAGTGTTGGGCCTCCAAGAGCAGAGGTTTGTAGAACAGCAGCAAGTTTCCCTTAAATGAATCACCCAAGGTTTATCGAACTCAGGGAGGTAGAGGTCAAAGATATCCCCCTCAAGCAACCCTTCAATTAAGATACAAGAAGTCTCTTGTGTCCCCAACACACCTAATACACTTGTCAGATGTATAGGTGCACTGGTTCGGCGAAGGGATAGTGAAATACAAGTAATATGGATGATTATAAGTAGTAATTGCAATCTGAAATAAAAATGGCAGCAAGCGAACATGTAGCAGAACTTGTTGGAAACGGTGTTTCAATGCTTAGAAACAAGGCCTAGGGATCATACTTTCACTAGTGGACACTCTCAACAATGATCACATAATTGAATAAATAAATGCTACTCTCAAACACTCTCTTGTTGGATAACAAACACCATTCATTGTGTAGGGCTGCAAAAGCACACCTTAAGCCGGAGTAAACAAGCTGCATGACACGCGTACAGCACGCGACCGTTGGGAACCCCAAGTGGAAGGTGTGATGCGTACAGCAGTAAGTTTCCCTCAGTTAGAAACCAAGGTTTATCGAACCAGTAGGAGTCAAGAAGCACGTTGAAGGTTGATGGCGGCGAGATGTAGTGCGGCGCAACACCAGGGATTCCGGCGCCAACGTGGAACCTGCACAACACAACCAAAGTACTTTGCCCCAACGAAACAGTGAGGTTGTCAATCTCACCGGCTTGCTGTAACAAAGGATTAGATGTATAGTGTGGATGATGATTGTTTGCAGAAAACAGTAGAACAAGTTTTGCAGTAGATTGTATTCGATGTAAAAGAATGGACCGGGGTCCACAGTTCACTAGAGGTGTCTCTCCCATACGATAAATAGCATGTTGGGTGAACAAGTTACAGTTGGGCAATTGACAAATAAAGAGGGCATGACCATGCACATACATGATATGATGAGTATAGTGAGATTTAATTGGGCATTACGACAAAGTACATAGACCGCTATCCAGCATGCATCTATGCCTAAAAAGTCCACCTTCAGGTTATCATCTGAACCCCTTCCAGTATTAAGTTGCAAACAACAGACAATTGCATTAAGTATGGTGCGTAATGTAATCAATAACTACATCCTCGGACATAGCATCGATGTTTTATCCCTAGTGGCAACAGCACATCCACAACCTTAGAACTTTCTGTCACTGTCCCAGATTTAATGGAGGCATGAACCCACTATCGAGCATAAATACTCCCTCTTGGAGTTACTAGCAAAAACTTGGCCAGAGCCTCTACTAATAACGGAGAGCATGCAAGATCATAAACAACACATAGATAATAGATTGATAATCAACATAACATAGTATTCTCTATCCATCGGATCCCAACAAACACAACATATAGCATTACAGATAGATGATCTTGATCATGTTAGGCAGCTCACAAGACCCGACAATGAAGCACAATTAGGAGAAGACGACCATCTAGCTACTGCTATGGACCCATAGTCCAGGGGTGAACTACTCACTCATCACTCCGGAGGCGACCATGGCGGTGAAGAGTCCTCCGGGAGATGATTCCCCTCTCCGGCAGGGTGCCGGAGGCAATCTCCTGAATCCCCCGAGATGGGATTGGCGGCGGCGGCGTCTCTGGAAGGTTTTCCGTATCGTGGCTCTCGGTACTGGGGGTTTCGCGACAAAGGCTTTAAGTAGGCGGAGGAGATAGGTCAGGGGGGCACACGAGGGCCCCACACGCCAGGCCGGCGCGGCCAAGGGCCAGGCCGCGCCGCCCTAGTGTCTGGCCACCTCGTGGCCCCACTTCGTATCCTCTTCGGTCTTCTGGAAGCTTCGTGTGAAAATAGGCTCCTGGGCGTTGATTTCGTCCAATTCCGAGAATATTTCCTTACTAGGATTTCTGAAACCAAAAACAGCAGAAAACAACAACTGGCTCTTCGGCATCTCGTTAATAGGTTAGTGCCGGAAAATGCATAAATATGACATAAAGTATGTATAAAACATGTAGATATCATCAATAATGTGGCATGGAACATAAGAAATTATCGATACGTCGGAGACATATCAGCATCCCCAAGCTTAGTTCCTGCTCGTCCCGAGTAGGTAAACGATAACAAAGATAATTTCTGGAGTGACATGCCATCATAACTTTTATCATACTATTGTAAGCACATGTAATGAATGCAGCGATCAAAACAATGGTAAATGACATGAGTAAACAAATGAATCATATAGCAAAGACTTTTCATGAATAGTACTTTCAAGACAAGAATCAATAAGTCTTGCATAAGAGTTAACTCATAAAGCAATAATTCAAAGTAAAGGCATTGAAGCAACACAAAGGAAGATTAAGTTTCAGCGGTTGCTTTCAACTTATAACATGTATATCTCATGGATAGTTGTCAATGTAAAGTAATATAACAAGTGCAATATGCAAGTATGTAGGAATCAATGCACAGTTCACACAAGTGTTTGCTTCTTGAGGTGGAGAGAGATAGGTGAACTGACTCAACATAAAAGTAAAAGAAAGGCCCTTCGCAGAGGGAAGCATTGATTGCTATATTTGTGCTAGAGCTTTGGTTTTGAAAACAAGAAACAATTTTGTCAACGGTAGTAATAAAGCATATGCATTATGTAAATTATATCCTACAAGTTGCAAGCCTCGTGCATAGTATACTAATAGTGCCCGCACCTTGTCCTAATTAGCTCGGATTACCTGGATTATCATCGCAATACATATGTTTTAACCAAGTGTCACAAAGGGGTACCTCTATGCCGCCTGTACAAAGGTCTAAGGAGAAAGCTCGCATTGGATTTCTCGCTTTTGATTATTCTCAACTTAGATATCCATACCGGGACAACATAGACAACAGATAATGGACTCCTCTTTAATGCTTAAGCATTCAACAATAGTTAATTTTCTCATATGAGATTGAGGATATTTTTCCAAAACTGAAACTTCCACCATGGATCATGGCTTTAGTTAGCGGCCCAATGTTCTTCTCTAACATTATGCATGCTCTAACCATTCTAGTGGTAAATCTCCCTTACTTCAGACAAGACGGACATGCATAGCAACTCACATGATATTCAACAAAGAGTAGTTGATGGCGTCCCCAGGAACATGGTTATCGCACAACAAGCAACTTAATAAGAGATAAAGTGCATAAGTACATATTCAATACCACAATAGTTTTTTAGGCTATTTGTCCCATGAGCTATATATTGCAAAGGGAGAGGATAGAAATTTTAAAGGTAGCACTCAAGCAATTTACTTTGGAATGGCGGAGAAATACCATGTAGTAGGTAGGTATGGTGGACACAAATGGCATAGTGGTTGGCTCAAGTATTTTGGATGCATGAGAAGTATTCCCTCTCGATACAAGGCTTAGGCTAGCAAGGCTATTTGAAACAAACACAAGGATGAACCGGTACAGCAAAACTCACATAAAAGACATATTATAAACATTATAAGACTCTACACCGTCTTCCTTGTTGTTCAAACTCTTTACTAGAAATTATCTAGACCTTAGAGAGACCAATTATGCAAACCAAATTTTAGCAAGCTCTATGTATTTCTTCATTAATAGGTGCAAAGTATATGATGCAAGAGCTTAAACATGAGCACAACAATTGCCAAGTATCACATTATTCAAGACATTCTACCAATTACTACATGTAGCATTTACCGTTTCCAACCATATAACAATTTAACGAAGAAGATTCAACCTTCGCCATGAACACTATGAGTAAAGCCTAAGGACATATTTGTCCATATGCAACAGCGGAGCGTGTCTCTCTCCCATACAATGAATGCTAGGATCCATTTTATTCAAACAAAAACAAAAACAAAAACAAAAAACAAACCGATGCTCCAAGCAAAGTGCATAAGATGTGATGGAATAAAAATATAGTTTCACTAGAGGAACCTGATAATGTTGTCGATGAAGAAGGAGATGTCTTGGGCATCCCCAAGCTTAGACGCTTGAGTCTTCTTGAAATATGCAGGGGTGAACCACCGGGGCATCCCCAAGCTTAGAGCTTTCACTCTCCTTGATCATATTGTATCATCCTCCTCTCTTGATCCTTGAAAACTTGCTCCACACCAAACTCAAAACAACTCATTAGAGGGTTAGTGCACAATTAAAATTTACATGTTCAGAGGTGACACAATCATTCTTAACACTTCTGGACATTGCACAAAGCTACTGAAAGTTAATGGAATCGAAAAATCCATCAAGCATAGCAAAACAGGCAATGCGAAATAAAAGGCAGAATCTGTCAAAACAGAATAGTTCGTAAAGACGAATTTTATTGAGGCACCAGACTTGCTCAAATGAAAATGCTCAAATTGAATGAAAGTTGCGTACATATCTGAGGATCACTCACGTAAATTGGCATACAAAGAAATCTGTTTCTGTGCAGTAATCCAAATCTAGTATGAACCTTACTATCAACGACTTTACTTGGCACAACAATGCAACAAAATAAGATAAGGAGAGGTTGCTACAGTAGTAAAAACTTCCAAGACTCAAATATAAAATAAAGGTGCAGTAGTAAAAACATGGGTTGTCTCCCACAAGCGCTTTTCTTTAACGCCTTTCAGCTAGGCGCAGAAAGTGTATATCAAGTATTATCAAGAGATGATGCATCTACAGCGGGGTTTGGAGTTTTCTCAACCATGCATTGTATTTTGGATACATAAGTTTCAGAGGCTCCCTTTTCATTAGTCTTGGGCTTGCTGCTCTCATCAAACAAATTTTGAGGGACAAGCCAAGCATAATTATCATCTAGAGCTTCATGCATAGCTAGGAGCTTGCAGGGTATTGGTGCTTTAATCTCCCCACCATCATTAACATTATTAGTGTACTTAATTCTATCCATATCCATCTTTTCAAGTGTTCTTTTAAAATCGGTGATCATACCAAGCCTCTCATGCTTAGTAAAAACTTTTCTGGCTTCTTTGGCTATATCCTCAAATTCTCGCACTAGGACTTTTAGAACAAAATCTCTCTTCTCTCCCCTCTCCATATCAGAAAGTGTAAGGAACATGTGTTAATATAGCTTCCATCATGCGTACCAAACAAACAGAGGCATCTTCATAAGTAGGGACAGCTTTTGCAAGGGGTATATCTTTAAGATCTTCAAGCATACTAACATGGGTGAAAAATTCTTCTATATTATCTCTTCCAATTATAGACCCTTGTCCTACCGGTATATCTTTTACAGTAAAATTAAAAGGAAACATGATGAAATAAGTAAAGCAAATGCAAGTAACTAATTTTTTTGTGTTTTTGATATAGCAAACAAGATAGCAAATAAAGTAAAACTAGCAACTAATTTTTTTTGTGTTTTGATTTAGTGCAGCAAACAAAGTAGTAAATAAAATAAAGCAAGACAAAAACAAAGTAAAGAGATTGGAGGTGGAGACTCCCCTTGCAGCGTGTCTTGATCTCCCCGGCAACGGCGCCAGAAATTTACTTGCTGGCGCGGAGTTGACGAGGGAGTTAGAAATCTCTGTGGTGTAATTTCCTTCTCGTCCCCGGCAACGGCGCCAGAAATTTAGCTTGACACGCGTACAGCACGCGACCGTTGGGAACCCCAAGTGGAAGGTGTGATGCGTACAGCAGTAAGTTTCCCTCAGTTAGAAACCAAGGTTTATCGAACCAGTAGGAGTCAAGAAGCACGATGAAGGTTGATGGCGGCGAGATGTAGTGCGGCGCAACACCAGGGATTCCGGCGCCAACGTGGAACCTGCACAACACAACCAAAGTACTTTGCCCCAACGAAACAGTGAGGATGTCAATCTCACCGGCTTGCTATAACAAAGGATTAGATGTATAGTGTGGATGATGATTATTTGCAGAAAACAGTAGAACAAGTATTGCAGTAGATTGTATCGATGTAAAAGAATGGACCGGGGTCCACAGTTCACTAGAGGTGTCTCTCCCATAAGATAAATAGCATGTTGGGTGAACAATTTACAGTTGGGCAATTGACAAATAAAGAGGGCATGACCATGCACATACATGATATGATGAGTATAGTGAGATTTAATTGGGCATTACGACAAAGTACATAGACCGCTATCCAGCATGCATCTATGCCTAAAAAGTCCACCTTCAGGTTATCATCCGAACCCCTTCCAATATTAAGTTGCAAACAACAGACAATTGCATTAAGTATGGTGCGTAATGTAATCAATAACTACATCCTCGGACATAGCATCGATGTTTTATCCCTAGTGGCAACAGCACATCCACAACCTTAGAACTTTCTGTCACTGTCCCCGATTTAATGGAGGCATGAACCCACTATCGAGCATAAATACTCCCTCTTGGAGTTACTAGCAAAAACTTGGCCAGAGCCTCTACTAATAACGAAGAGCATGCAAGATCATAAACAACACATAGATAACAGATTGATAATCAACATAACATAGTATTCTCTATCCATCGGATCCCAACAAACACAACATATAGCATTACAGATAGATGATCTTGATCATGTTAGGCAGCTCACAAGACCCGACAATGAAGCACAATTAGGAGAAGACGACCATCTAGCTACTGCTATGGACCCATAGTCCAGGGGTGAACTACTCACTCATCACTCCGGAGGCGACCATGGCGGTGAAGAGTCCTCCGGGAGATGATTCCCCTCTCCGGCAGGGTGCCGAAGGCGATCTCCTGAATCCCCCGAGATGGGATTGGCGGCGGCGGCGTCTCTGGAAGGTTTTCCGTATCGTGGCTCTCGGTACTGGGGTTTCGCGACGAAGGCTTTAAGTAGGCGGAGGAGATAGGTCAGGGGGCCACACGAGGGCCCCACACGCCAGGCCGGCGCGGCCAAGGGCCAGGCCGCGCCGCCCTAGTGTCTGGCCACCTCGTGGCCCCACTTCGTATCCTCTTCGGTCTTCTGGAAGCTTCGTGTGAAAATAGGCCACTGGGCGTTGATTTCGTCCAATTCCAAGAATATTTCCTTACTAGGATTTCTGAAACCAAAAATAGCAGAAAACAGCTACTGGCTCTTCGGCATCTCGTTAATAGGTTAGTGCCGGAAAATGCATAAATATGACATAAAGTATGTATAAAACATGTAGATATCATCAATAATGTAGCATGGAACATAAGAAATTATCGATACGTCGGAGACGTATCACTGCACAACGTCATAAAGGAATCACACACGATGTGCACATTGTCACCATCACACCGTGGAGAGTGACTCCGGAGTTCATATTAAAGTAACCTCTAGAGTGCATAATAGACAAGAGTAACATCTACATATTCCACTAGATTACAAAGCTCGTGATCACATAAAGATCACACCATGGGAGAGAGAGATGAACCACATAGCTACCGGTAGAGCCCTCGGCCTCGGGGGAGAACTACTCCCTCCTCATCATGGGAGACAACAACGGCGATGAAGATGGCGATGGAGTCGATGGAGATGGCTCCGGGGGAAATTCCCCGTCCCGGCAAGGTGCCGAAACTGAGACTTCTGTCCCCCGAATTAGGGTTTTTGGTGGCGGCAGAGCTACGTAACTCTTCTGGAGAAATCGTCGATCTCCTTAGGGTTTTCAGGGCAGGAGCTTAATATAGGCGAAAGGGCGGCGCGAGGGGGTGCCCGAGGGGCCCACCCCATAGGGCGGCGCCGCCCCCTCCTGGCCGTGCCAGTGGATGGGGAGGAGGCCGTGGGCCTCCTCTGGCCTGGCCCTTCTGGCTCCGTGGGTCTTCTGGCGAAATAGAATTTCTGTAATTTTTCTGGATTTTTCCGAGCACTTTGGTTTTTGGGCCTTTTCTGCAATAAACAGACATAATAAACAGAAACTGGCACTGTGGCATCTTGTTAATATGTTAGTCTAATAAATGCCATAATATGATATAAAGTGCATATAAAACATGTAACTATTGGCATAAAACTAGCATGGAACATAAGAAATTATAGATACGTTGGAGACGTATCACAACACCTTCAGAAGTCACATCTTTCTCCTACTGGTCGATTAAACCTTGGTTTCGTACTGAGGGAAAACTTGCTGCTGTGCTCATCACATCTTCCTCTTGGGGTTTCCCAACCGCTTCCACAACAACTCCCAATAAGATTGCCTGGCGCCATCACCGGAGCACCATCAAGAATTTCTGGCGCCGTTGCCAGGGAACTGAAGAAAAGTTCCACCACAGAGATTTCCAACTCCCACGGCAATCTGCGCACAACAAGAATTTCTGGCGATGTTGCCGGGGAGAAAGAGGATTTCTGCAAGGGGAGTCTCTCATCTCTAGTCTCTTTACTCACAAAATTAGTTTCCTTTCATAGTTGTCTTTATATCGAAAACACAAAATATTAGTTCTATTATAGCTATTATTTTTGTTGCTTAGTTTATTTTTGCTAAAATGCCTATTGCTGTTACTATGTCGCCTGAGGAAATGATTTTTTACTTCAAGCAAGGAAGTGAGGAGAGTTTCAAGGAAGCTTGGTCTAGAATTAATAGTTCTTATAATAAAATGACTCTAGGCTTGCTTCTTAATAGATTTTATTTTGGTCTTATTCTTCGTTATAGATATGCTTTGAACACCGTAGCTGGAGGATATTTCCTTCATTGTGATTGAGATCAAGCTTTTAATGCCATAAAAAAGTTGATTGCAACATATATCTCACCTTGTAATTTTGATTCATCCCTTGTAGCATTTTTGCTAGATTAAACACTCTTGAGACAAGTACAACTAGATTGAACGAATGTTATAGTATGCTTTGGGAGAAGTATGATCAAGTTCCAATAAATTCTGAACCCACAAATTGGCTCCCTTCAGCGAAAGTTGATATTGGTGGTGAAATTTTGTATGCTCTGATGTCTACGCCCCCCTCCTTTTCCTGTAGACAGTGTTGGGCCTCCAAGAGCAGAGGTTTGTAGGACAGCAGCAAGTTTCCCTTAAGTGGATCACCCAAGGTTTATCGAACTCAGGGAGGAAGAGGTCAAAGATATCCCTCTCATGCAACCCTGCAACCACAAAGCAAGAAGTCTCTTGTGTCCCCAACACACCTAATAGGTGCACTAGTTCAGCGAAGAGATAGTGAAATACAGGTGGTATAAATATATATGAGCAGTAGCAACGGCACCAGAAAAGTGCTTTGCCCAGGACAGTAAACAAGCAGTAGTAACGCAGTAAAACAGTAAACAAGCAGCGATAGCAGTATTTAGGAACAAGGCCTAGGGATTACACTTTCACTAGTGGACACTCTCAACATTGATCACATAACAGAATAGATAAATGCATACTCTACACTCTCTTGTTGGATGATGAACACATTGCGTAGGATTACACAAACCCTCAATGCCGGAGTTAACAAGCTCCACGATTCTATGTTCATATTTAAATAACCTTAGAGTGTAAGATAGATCAACACAACTAAACCAAGTACTAATGTAGCATGCACACTGTCACCTTCATGCTAAGAAAGGAGGCATAGATCACATCAATACTATCATAGCAATAGTTAACTTCGCAATCTACAAGAGATCACAATCATAGCCTACGCCAAGTACTAACACGGATGCACACACTGTCACCATTACACCGTGCAGGAGGAATAAAACTACTTTAATAACATCACTAGAGTAGCACATAGATAAATTGTGATACAAACACATTGCAATCATAAAGAGATATAAATAAGCACTTCACTATGCCATTCATAACAGTGAATAAGTATTCTGTGAAATATAGCCTAAGAGACCCACACGGTGCACACACTGTCACCTTTACACACGTGGGACAAGGAGTCTCCGGAGATCACATAAGTAAAATTCACTTGACTAGCATAACGACATCTAGATTACAAGCATCATCATATGAATCTCAATCATGTAAGGCAGCTCATGAGATTATTGTATTGAAGTACATAGGAGAGAGATGAACCACATAGCTACCGGTACAGCCCCGAGCCTCGATGGAGAACTACTCCCTCCTCATGGGAGACAGCAGCGTTGATGAAGATGGCGGTGGTGTCGATGGAGAAGCCTTCCGGGGGCACTTCCCCGTCCCGGCGGCGTGCCGGAACAGAGACTCCTGTCCCCCAGATCTTGGCTTCGCGATGGCGGCGGCTCTGGAAGGTTTCTCGAACCGTGGCTTTTCCGTATCGAGGTTTTAGGTCCAGGGGCTTTATATAGGCGAAGAGGCGGCGTCAGGAGGTCGAAGGGGCGCCGACACTATAGGGGGGCGCGGGCCCCCCCTTGGCCGCGCCGGCCCAGGGTTTGGTGGGCCTGTGCCCCCTCTCTGGCGGTTCTCGTGTGTTCTGGATGCTTCCGGGCAAAATAGGAACCTGTGCGTTGATTTCGTCCAATTCCGAGAATATTTCGTTACTAGGATTTCTGAAACCAAAAACAGAAGAAAACAGGAACTGGCACTTCAGCATCTTGTTAATAGGTTAGTTCCAGAAAATGCACGAATATAACATAAAATGTGCATATAACATGTAGATATCATCAATAATGTGGCATGGAACATAAGAAATTATCGATACGTCGGAGACGTATCAGCATCCCCAAGCTTAGTTCCTGCTCGTCCCGAGCAGGTAAACGATAAACAAAGATAATTTCTGGAGTGACATGCCATCATAATCTTGATCATACTATTTGTAAAGCATATGTAGTGAATGCAGCGATCAAAACAATGTATATGACATGAGTAAACAAGTGAATCATATAGCAAAGACTTTTCATGAATAGTACTTCAAGACAAGCATCAATAAGTCTTGCATAAGAGTTAACTCATAAAGCAATAATTCAAAGTAAAGGTATTGAAGCAACACAAAGGAAGATGAAGTTTCAGCGGTTCCTTTCAACTTATAACATGTATATCTCATGGATATTGTCAACATAGAGTAATATAATAAGTGCAATATGCAAATATGTAGGAATCAATGCACAGTTCACACAAGTGTTTGCTTCTTGAGGTGGAGAGAAATAGGTGAACTGACTCAACAATAAAAGTAAAAGAATGGTCCTTCAAAGAGGAAAAGCATCGATCGCTATATTTGTGCTAGAGCTTTGATTTTGAAAACAAGAAACAATAAAGCATATGTATCATGTAAATCATATCTTATAAGTTGCAAGCCTCATGCATAGTATACTAATAGTGCCCGCACCTTGTCCTAATTAGCTTGGACTACCGGGATTATCGCAATGCACATGTTTTAACCAAGTGTCACAAAGGGGTACCTCTATGCTGCCTGTACAAAGGTCTAAGGAGAAAGCTCGCATTTTGGATTTCTCGCTTTTGATTATTCTCAACTTAGACATCCATACCGGGACAACATGAACAACAGATAATGGACTCCTCTTTAATGCATAAGCATGTGGCAACAATTATTATTCTCATATGAGATTGAGGATATATGTCCAAAACTGAAACTTCCACCATGAATCATGGCTTTAGTTAGCGGC